>NC_071990.2:36135000-37385000 GCF_028885655.2 Pongo abelii | reverse complement strand
GGTCTCGAACTCCTGACCTCAAACGATCTGCCCTCCTTGGCTTCCCAAAGTGTTGGGATTACAGGTGTGAGCCACCACACCCAGCCAAGGGTCTCATTTCTTCTTGACTTTCCATGTAAAAATTATCATTGCAACAGTTTTCTTCCTCTTTCCCCAGATATTCTATGATTTTGACCATGCTCATTCTTGCTGCCATCATCCTCACCCAAGTTTTCCTCACATGTGAATTATTGCATGAAAGTCACTCAGGTTATTAAGACTTCAGCAGGCCGGGCACAGTGGCTCACGCCTGTAATCCTAGCACTTTGGGAGGCCGAGGCGGGCGGATCACCTGAGGTCAGGAGTTTGAGACCAGTCTGACCAACATGGTGAAACCCTGTCTCTACTAAAAATACAAAAAAATTAGCTGGACGTTGTGGCGCGTGCCTGTAATCCCAGGTACTCAGGAGGCTGAGGCAGGAGAATCGCTTCAACCCGGGAGGCAGAGGTTGCAGTGAGCCGAGATCACACCACTGTACTCCAGCCTGGGCAACAAGAGCGAAACTCTGTCTCAAAAAAAAAAAAAGAAAAGACTTCAGCAAACACTCATGGAGCCTTACTGTGTGTCAGGCCTGTGCCAAGCTTGAGGATCGGGCTGACTACATCCTTGTCCCTGCTCTCAAGGGCTTTCCAGGGAAATGGCCATATAGAGGTCTGAAACAGGTCACTACAACAGGGCACGAAAAGGGCATTGATGGGGAGATGTGCAGGGGCCTGAGGAGGGCCAGGTGGCGGCAGGCTGTTCCTTCCTGTTGGTCTTCAGGCCTTCGGGTTCTCTCCTGTCACAGGCACTCAATGTTCTGTGCGTCCACTGGTCAAGATCCTTTAGTGATGTTACAGCACCAAGACTTCAGCTTGGGATTCAGTGTTCTCCACTATCTGGCCCCTGCATCTCACTGTTCCACAGGATGACCTTCTGTGCCATTTGCAACTGCCTCCCAATTGGTGCAGGTATTTTTCACACAGCTTCCTATCATATAGTCAAAGAATCACAGTAGTAACCACGGTACTACTCATTGCCTGTCTATGGCCCTCCGCTATGGACTTCATTGTGTTATTTTATGTAATCTTCACATCTCATTATGGTAGGTGTCATCTTCCTCATTTTGTAGATGAAGACACCAAGGTTCAGAAAGTTCAATTAACTTGCCTAAATCCTACAGCTAGAATAAGGCTGAGTAGAACTCGGGCCCCTGGTCAAGCCCAGAGTCATCCTACTATTCCCCTTACACTCCACTGAGATGATAGGAAGGAAAGAGCAGAGGTTAGGGGTCAGTGATTTTCTCCCTTCATTCTTGCTGCTCCCACACCTGAAATACTCACTTTCTTTTCCTTTTTTTTTTTTTGAGAGGGAGTCTTGCTCTGTTGTCCAGACTGGAGTGCAGTGGCGCGATCTTGGCTCACCACAACCTCCGCCTCTCGGGTACAAGAAATCCTCCTGCGCTAGTAGCTGTGATTACAGGCATGCGCCACCATGCCCGGCTAATTTTAGTAGAGTCACTTTCTTTCTTTCTTTTCTTTTTTTTTTTTTTTTGAGACAGAGTCTCACTCTGTCATCCAGGTTGGGGTGCAGTGGCACGATCTCGGTTTGCTGCAACCTCTGCCTCCCGGGTTCAAGCGATTCTTAGCCTCCCAAGTAGCTGGGACTACAGGCATGCACCACCACGCCCGGCTAATTTTTGTATTTTTAGTAGAGACTGGGGTTTCACCATATTGGCCAGGCTGGTCTCGAACCCCTGACCTTGTGATCCACCCACCTCGGCCTCCCAAAGTGTTGGGATTACAGGCGTGAGCCACCCCGCCTGGCTGAAATACTCACTTCTTCCTCCAACAGTGAATGAAACCTGAGAGACAAATGCCTTCCCCTTTTCATCCCTTGACAAACAGTTCGGAATCTCCTTAGATGGTCCTTTGAGGTCAGGCGTCTGTCTCCCATAGTGGTGGGCAGCTCAGGAATGCTCTCTTGAATTGTGTTCATTTTTTTTGCTGTTTAACTTCTCCTGTCCCTCTTTTCTGCTCTCTGGAATTTCATTCCTATATAAGCTACCTACATGCAAACCGTTTATTAAGTTTCCCCTCCTAGGGGAACGTGAGCTATGCCATGTGACATTCAATGCTATGAGACTAAATGAGATCAGCAACAGAGTAAGATAGGGAACAGATCCAAGGACTGAACCCTGCGACCCTCCAACATCTGTTTTGTTTTTAGAGATAGGGTCTCGCGCTGTTGCCCAGGCTGGAGTGCAATGACGTGATCATAGCTCACTGCAGCCTCGACCTCCTGGGCTCCTCCCTGTCTCAGCCTGCTGAATAGCTGGGACTATGGGCACGTGCCACCATGTCTGGCTCTCTCTAACATTTAGAGGTGAAGGAGATGAGGAGAACCTAGCAAAGGGGACCTTAATGAAATAATCAAGAGAATATAGTGTCTTGGAGGCCAAGAGGAAAAAAAAATGTCTCAACGAAGGAGGAATGCTCAGCTGATCCTTGCTGAACGGTCAAGGAAGGTGAAGATTAAGTGATAACCTTTAGGTTTAACCACACTAGAGGGGACTGACAATCTTAACAAAGAGCAGCTTGGGTGGAGTTACGGAGTGATTCAAATGGATTCAAGAGAGAATGGAAGGGGAGAAAGTACAATTGTCCCTTATCCATCCCTCAGTATCTGCTGGGGATTGGTTTCAGAAGGTCCCTGAAGATTCCAAAATCCATTTTTTTTTTAAAGATGGGGTCTTACTATGTTGCCCAGGCTGTTCTTGAACTCCTGGGCTCAAGCAATCCTCCCACTTCAAAAATCCTCCCACCTCTCAAATCACTGGGATTACAGGAGTGAGCCAAGCTTCCTGGCCCCTAAATCCTTGGGTGTGCAAGTCTGTTATGGAAAATGGTGTAATAGCTGGGTGCGGTGGCTCACACCTGTAATCCCAGTACTTTGGGAGGCTGAGGCAGATGGATCACTTGAGGTCAGGAGTTCCAGACCAGCCTGACCAACATGGTGAAACCCCTCTCTACTAAAAATACTAAAAAAAATACAAAAATTAGCCAGGTGTGGTGGGGGGGCACATGTAGTCCTAGCTACTCAGGAGGCTGAGGCAGGAGAATCTCTTGAACCCAGGAGGCAGAAGTTGCAGTGAGCAGAGATTGTGCCACTGCACTCCAGCCTGGGCAACAGAGTGAGGTGCCATCTCAAAAATAAATAAATAAAATGGTGTAATATTTGCATATAACCTACACATCCTCCCGTATATTTTAAATCTTCTCTAGATTAATTTAATACCTAGCACAATGTAAATGCTCTGTAAATAGTGTAAATAGTGTTATACTGTATGTTTTTGTTTGTATTATTATTTTTTGAGACAGGGCCTCTATCACCGAGGCGGGAGTGCAGTGGCACAATCATGACTCACTGCAGCCTTGGCCTCCCTGGGCTCAGGTGATCCTCCTGCCTCAGCCTCCCAGGTAGCTGAGACCACAGGCATATGCCACCACGCCTGGCTAACTTTTGTCTTTGTAGAGGCGGGTTTCCACCACGTTGCCTGGGCTGGTCTTGAGCTCCTGGGCACAAGCTGTCTGCCCACCTTGGCCTCCCAAAGTACTGGGATTACAGGCTTGAGTCACCATGCCCAGCCTATTTGTATTATTATTATCATTATTATTATTTATTATTATTATCTTTTTTGAGACGGAGTCTCACTCTGTCCCCCAGGCCGGAGTGCAGTGGCGCGATCTCGGCTCACTGCAAGCTCCGCCTCCCGGGTTCACGCCATTCTCCTGCCTTAGCCTCCCCAGTAGCTGGGACTACAGGCATGCACCACCATGCCCTGATAATTTTTTGTATTTTTAGTAGAGACGGGTTTTCACCATGTTAGCCAGGATGGTCTCGATCTCCTGATCTCGTGATCCGCCTGCCTCGGCCTCCCAAAGTGTTGGGATTACAGGCGTGAGCCACTGTGCCCAGCCTATTATTATTATTTAAAGTAGCAGGATTTGATCTGTGGGCTTTAATTTGCCAACTCCTGCTGTATAATGTTTGAATGCTTTTTGTTGGTTTTTTTGTTTTGTTTATGATGGAGTCTCACTCTGTCACCCAGGCTGGAGTGCAGTGGCATGATCTCAGCTCACTGCAACTTCTGCCTCCCAGGTTCAAGCGATTCTCCTGCCTCAGCCTCCCGAGTAGCTGGGATTACAGTTGCATGCCACCACACCCAGCTAAGTTTTGTATTTTTAGTAGAGACGGGGTTTTACCATGTTGGCTAGGCTGGTCTTGAACTCCTGATCTCAGATGATTTGCCAGCCTCGGCCTCCCAAAGTGTTGGGATTACAGGTGTGAGCCACTGCACCTGGCCCTATTTGTACTATTTTTTGTTGTTGTTGTCGTTGGCTTCTTCTTTTTTTTTTTTTTTTCAATTTTTTTGTTTGTTTGTTTTGAGACGGAGTCTTGCTCTGTCGCCCAGACTGAAGTGCAGTGGCGCAATCTCAGCTCACTGCAGCCTCCACCTCCCAGTTCCAGCCAGTCTCCTGCCTTAGCCTCCCAAGTAGCTAGGACTACAGGCACATGCCACCATGCCTGGCTAATTTTTGTATTATTAGTAGAGATGAGGTTTCACTGTGTTGGCCAGGCTGGTCTCAAACTCCTGATCTCAGGTGATCCACCCGCCTTGGCCTCCCAAAGTGTTGGGATGACAGGAGTGACTCACGGCTCCCAGCCATTTTCAAATAGTTTTGACCTTTGGTTGGTGGAAGCCATGGATGCAGAACCCACGGATATGGAGGGCCAACCACATAAATAATTATTTTATGGCGTTTTCCTATGAAGGTGAGTGGAGAAAGGGGATGCAAGCTGGAGAGGATGCTATGGTTTGAATGTGTCCCCCAAAGTTCATGTGTTAGAAACGTAATTCCCAATGCAACAGTGTTTTGAGGTGGAACCTCTGAGAGGTGACTAGGCCGGCCGGGCGCGGTAGCTCACGCCTGTAATCCCAGCACTTTGGGAGGCTGAGGTGGGTGGATAACGAGGTCAGGAGATCAAGACCATCCTGGCTAACACAGTGAAACCCCATCTCTACTAAAAATACAAAAAATTATCAGGGCGTGGTGGTGCATGCCTGTAGTCCCAGCTACTGGGGAGGCTAAGGCGGGAGAATGGCATGAACCTGGGAGGCCCAGCTTGCAGTGAGCCGAGATCGTGCCACTGCACTCCGGCCTGGGGGACAGAGCGATACTCCATCTAAAAAAAAGAAAAAAAAAGAGGTGACTAGGCCATGAAGGCTCTGTCCTCACAGATGGATTAATGCCATTGTTGTGGGAGTGGTTTTCTCATTAAAGGATGAGCTTGAGCTTGGCCCCCTTCCTTCTCCCGCCTCATTCCCCTCTATGTTGCCCCTATGATGCCTTATGCCATGTTATGATGTGGCAAAAAGGCCCTCACCAGATGCCAGCCCCTTAACCTTGGACTTCCCAGCATCTAGAACTGTGAACCAAATGAATGTTTTTTCTTTATAAATTACCCAGTCTCTGGTATTCTGTCATAGCAGCACAAAGCAGACTACGACATAGGGTCAAGAGCAACTTTTTAAAAAAAGATGAGTGAAATTACACATATTTATGTGCTGATGAAAATGATTCAGCAAAGAAGAAAAAACCTGACGCAGGAGAGAGGAGGGAGAATGGCTGGAGTGAGGGGATGAGATCTCGTGCTCAGTGAAGGTGTATGCCTTAGATAGGAGCATAGACCCTTTATCCCTAAACTACAGAAGAGAAAGCCGATCATGTGGGCAAATTCTCCCGTCTCATGACTTATTGAGTGCTTGACTTGCAAGAGATCATTAAGACTTTGAATCTGTGCTGCCTAACCTTGCTCTCCATTTTGCAGATGAGACATAGAGGGAACTGACTTACCAAAGGACACACCAATGATTATCATGTGTGCACCAATGATTATTTGTTTTGTTTGTTTTTGAGACGGAGTTTCGCTCTTGTTGTCTCGGCTGGAGTGCAATGATGCGACCTCGGCTCACTGCAACCTTTGCCTCCTGGGTTCAAGTGATTCTCCTGCCTTAGCCTCCCAAGTAGCTGGGATTACAGGCACCTGCCACCATGTCTGGCTAATTTTTTTTTTTTTTTTTTTTGAGACGGAGTCTTGCACTGTTGCCCAGGCTGCAGTGCAGTGGTGCGATCTCAGCTCACTGTAACCTCCGCTTCCCAGGTTCAAGCAGTTCTCCTGAGCTGGGATTACAGGTGCCTGCCACCATGCCTGGCTAACTTTTTGTATTTTTTAGTAAAGATGGGGTTTCACCATGTTGGCCAGGGTGGTCTTGAACTCCTGACCTCATGATTCGCCTGCCTTAGCCTCCCAAAGTGCTGGGATTACAGGCATGAGCCACCGTGCCCAGCCATGCCTGGCTAATTTTTTGTGTTTTTAGTAGAGATGGGGTTTCACCCATCTCTACTAAAGGGATTGGCCAGGCTAGTCTCGAACTCCTGACGTCAAGTGGTCCACCCACTTCGGCCTCCCAAAGTGCTGGGATTACAGGCGTGAGCCACTGCACCTAGCCTGCACCAGTGATTATTAGAGGCAGAGCTGGAAACAGAATCCAAGACCTTCCTTGCACCACCTAGCACACTAGGGTTCTCTCTGTGCTCAGATGTTCTACCTGCCCCACCTGTGCTCTGGGTAGTAGATGCATAGTGTAGGGCCTCCAAGAAGACAGTGGAAGAAGAAAGTGTAGAACCTAGCAAACTTCAGAATAGGATCAATAAGCCATGGGGTTGGGTGGTTTGAAAGTCTGTTGATGAGTCTAAGGGATCTCCCTAGATGTATTTAGGAGTAACTGAATCATTGTAAGGAAAGCTATAAACTGGTAAACTGGACTCAGAAAAATCTGTCAAAATGCAGAAAGAGGATAGTGTAAATCCAAGTGCAAACAGAAGGGCATGGATCCTTCTGGCATATAGATTCCTGGTTTCAAATGTTCCATCAAGCTTTGTTTCCTGATGTGGGGTTTGGAAACATAGTCCCTTTAAGCTTAGATGGAGTTGAATGCTGCAACTGTATTCAGGACTGGATGATGAGTTTCCAGAAGGGAGAGGCCGCAACAAAAGAGGCACAAACAAGCTGGTCCCACGAAGCAGCCAAACACCAGATTTCACCTTGACCTCCAGGAAACTTGTGAAACCACTGCATTCTCTTTCCCCTAATTCCACTCATTTCGAAACATTCTCTGAGCTGTTGTGCGAGGCACTGTGCTTAGTGCTATAGATATGGCGGGTAAGCGAGAGGTGGGGGGTGGTATGCAGAACAGATAAACTGAAGGAGGTCCCACCTTCCAATTTTTACAGGCTTCTAGTAAGAATGAGCGATTCACACATTGGACTGTGATTTCGTGCCCACTACTCAGTCTCCCGATTACTCATTCTGCTTCTCAGTTCCGTGCTGGACAGAGGGGGCGTGTAATATGGGGGGAGTCTGTGTCTCTAGTCACTGCAAAGATAACTAACTCCCTCACTGTGGATTCAAAGATACAAATTATAAACTGCTATTGGGTACAAATTATTCCCATGTGAGCTTGTTGAGCGTGACCCACTTATCTCTAGGGCTGATCGCTAGTTAAATCCTGCCCAAGTAGCTGAAAGGCTGTTTGTTTTACGACAAACAGGAGACAGGGGCCCTTGCTGAAATTCCTGGTGTAGGATTGAACCTTAAGCCAATGCTCTAATATGTTTGTTTGGAGAATTCTTAAGTGGGTACAGTCTGTAACAGCTGTCTTCTGCCTCTGCACCAAAGTGGTATTGGAAGAGACCCACAAGGTCAGGGTTCCGACTTCCAACACTCAGGCTGTTGAGGATAGGTGGAGGAGATGAGCTGGAATGTCACCAAGAGATAATCCAGGAAACGCTTCTCTGAAGAAATTACCACGATCTCTTCATTTCTGCAGCCCTTTGCAGTTGTTTTCAAAGCATTTGCAGTATCACTGATTTCATGGAATCCTCACATCGCCCCACGAAGTAGGTGGGGCAGGTTTTATTATCACTGTTTTGCAGCTGAAGAGACTGAGGCCCCAAGAGGTGGCATGACTTGGCCCAGGTCACATGGCTAATAAGCAGTTGAGCTGGAGCTCGAGTCCGGGTCTCCTGACTGTGAGTCGAATGCCCAGGTGTCAGCCAGCCATTCCTCGGCAGCTCAGCTGCCTCCTCAGCCCCCTTGGCTCTCAGATGAGAGAGCATGGGCTTCACTCCCAGGATGAACTGGGTTTGAGTCCCACCTCTGCCCTAACTAGCTGTCTGACCTTGGGCAAGTTGCCAAACCATCTCTATGCCTCTGTTTCCTTGTCTGCAAAATGAGCAAAATAACAGTACCTCCCCGTCGGGTGATTTGGAGGAGTAAACGAGATATTAGAGAGAGAACAAAACACAATGTCTGGCATGGTGCGAGGCATCAATAAATGCTATATTACCCGCTCCCCAAAGCCTATGTTCCTCAAAGACGCAACCCAAAAGAGAATACTCAAGAATCTTGCAGGCCAGGCACCGTGGCTCATGCCTGTAATCCCAGCACTAGCACTTTGGGAGAATGAGGCAGGAGGATTGCCTGAGTTCAGGAGTTCGAGACCAGCCTGGGCAACAAGGCGAAACCTCATCTCTACAAAAGCTACAAAACGGGCCTGGCGCGGTGGCTCACACCTGTAATCCCAGCACTTTGGGAGGCCGAAGTGGGCAGATCACCTACATCGGGAGTTTGAGACCAGCCTGACCAACATGGAGAAACCCCGTCTCTACTAAAAGTACAAAATTAGCCGGGCATGGTGATGCGTGCCTGTAATCCCAGCTACTGGGGAGGCTGAGGCAGGAGAATCACTTGAACCTGGGAGGCAGAGGTTGCAGTGAGCTGCGATTATGCCTTTGCACTCCAGCCTGGGCAACAAGAGTGAAACTCCGTCTCAAACAAAAAACAAAAATCAAAAATCAAAACTTAGCCGGGTGTGATAGCATGCACCCTGACCCTGGAGTTCGAGGCTACAGTGAGCCGAGATTGTGCCACTGCACTCCAGCCTGGGTGTCACAGTGAGACCCCGCCTCAAAAAAAAAAAAAAAAAAAAAAAAATATATATATATATATATATCTTACAAAAGGCTCCCTGATTACCTTCCTTGTCATTTCTTGCCCTTCTCCCCCTCACTTTGTGATAATGCTACCTCAAATTTGTACGGGCCAGGCACAGTGGCTGATGGGGCACAGTGGCTCATACCCATAATCCCAGCACTTTGGGAGGCGGAGGCGGGCAGATCACTTGAGGTCAGGAGTTCGAGACCAGCCTGGCCAATATGGCAAAACCCCATCTCTACTAAAAATACAAAAATTAGCTGGGCATAGTGGTGCATGCCTGTAATTCCAGCTACTTTGGAGGCTGAGGCATGAGAGTTGCTTGAACCCAGTAGGCAGAGGTTGCAGTAAGCCAAGATCACCTCACTGCACTACAGCCTGGGTGAAAAACAAAACAATAATAATAATAATTTGTACATCTCTTTTTACTTTACTTTTTTTTTTTTTTTTGAGACGGAGTTTCACTCTTGTTGCCCAGGCTGGATTACAATGGTGCGATCGCTGCTCACTGCAACCTCCACCTCCCGAGTTCAAGCGATTCTCCTGCCTCAGCCTCCTGAGTAGCTGGGATTACAGGTGCCTGCAACCACATCTGGCTAATTTTTGCATTTTTTAAAATAGAGACAGGGTTTCACCATGTTGGCCAGGGGCTGGTCTGGAACTCCTGACCTCAGGTGATCCTCCCGCCTCAGCCTTCCAAAGTGCTGAGATTACAGGCGTGAGCCACTGTGCCCAGCCTCTTTTTACTTTTCTTTCTTTCTTTTGTTTTTTTTTAGACAGAGTTTTGCTCTTGTTCCCCAGGCTGGAGTGCCTGGTGCAATCCTGGCTCACTGCAACTTCTGCCTCCTGGGTTCAAGCAATTCTGCCGCTTCAGCCTCCCGAGTAGCTGGGATTACAGGCATGTGCCTCCACACCAGCTAATTTTGTATTTTTAGTAGAGACGGAGTTTCTTCGTGTTGGTCAGGCTGGTCTTGGACTCCCCACCTCAGGTGATCCACCCACCTCGGCCTCCCAAAGTGCTGGGATTACAGGTGTGAGCCACCGTGTCCTCTTTTTACTTTTCAAAGTGCTTCCCCACTCAGCACCTCTTGGGATCCTCCCATCAACCCCATAAGATAAATAGAATCCGAAATCTTCATTCCCTTATTACAAGTGAGAAAACCAAGGTAAGAGAGGTGAATTGACTGCGCTAAGGCAACACCCCTGTTAGCCGAGGAGCTGGGACTCTTCTTTCAGTTTTGATTCCTTGCCGGAAATCTTTGATGAATTGTGTGGGTTTCCTTTCCCACCTTTGACATTGGGAGCTAGGGGACCTCATGGACTTTCTGCAAACTTTGAGATTATCTTTGAGAACCCAAACAGGGAGGAGAAAAGTGATTTGCCTCCACGAGACTCCCCGATCCCACTCAATTTCCCTGCACGTCAAGACCTGGGCCTGGGGATTGGAAAGGTAACCTAAGGTAAGGGGTAAATTCTATCTGCAGCCAAAGACCAGCTCTGAGCTGGCTTCCCATGAGCAGGCAAGGGTGGAAAGGTCAAAAGGGTGGTGCTCTTCCTGAGAGTCCAGCATCAGCTCTGCCACTTGATATCTGAGAACACCTCGAACAAGGCAAGGTGCACCTCAGTTTCCTCACCTCTAACAGGAACACTGGATTAGATAATGTCTCAGCTGACTTCCTGATAACACAAAAGAATTTGCTTGAGGATAACAGTGACACATTATGGACAACTTTTAGAAACTTTTATTATGGAAAATTTCAAATAAATTCAAAGTCAACAGAACAATATAATGAACCCCCATGTATAGATCCCCCAAATTCAGCAATCATCAACATTCTTTCTCGTTTCATCTCTACCTCCACCACCTCGCCCACTTGATGGTTATTTCCTTTCTTCTATATGTGGTGGGAAGGGTTTGCTTTGTTGCCCAGGCTGGTCTCCATCTCCTGGCCACCAGTGATCCTCCCACCTCGGCCTCTCAAAGTGTTAGAATTACAGGCACCTGCCACCGCACCCAGCCTGGTTATTTTATTATTATTATTATTTTTGAGACAGAGTCTTACTCTGTCACCCAGGCTAGAATGCAGTGGCGCGATCTCGGTTCACTGCATCCTCCACCTCCCAGGTTCCAGTGATTCTCGTGCCTCAGCCTTCTGAGTAGTTGGGACTGCAAGCGCACGCCACCACACCCAGCTAATTTTTGTATAATTTTTAATAGAGACGGGGTTTCGCCATGTTGGCCAGGCTGGTCTCAAACTCCTGGCCTCAAGCGATCCTCCTGTCTTGGCCTCCCAAAGTGCTGGAATTGCAGGCATGAGCCACCACACCTGGCCAGCCTGGTTATTTCTTATAGTTCTTCTTTTTTTTAACTTCTAGTGAAATTTGCATACCTTGAAATGCAGAAATCTTAACTGTGTAATGTTGACAAATGGACCCACCCACGTAACCAACGTCCATCATTGGCAAATGTATTAACATAACTGAATTTATTAACAAATTAAACATTTAAATATGACTTTAGCACACTAGGGGTTAGCAAATACTCTCTTTTTGGGGCTGGCTAGGTTAGCATCAGATCTGCAGTCTTGTCATTATTTTCCTTCGTGCCTCTACCCATGCTGTCATCCTTGTGTGTCCCTGGAGCTTATGGCTTTCTCCTGCATGCACCTCTATTATGAGGCTTTTATTGTCTTGGCTACAAATCTTATAAACTTGTTTTTTTTTTTTTCTTTCCTATACATTTATCCTTCTCCAGGTTTTTTCTTTTTTTCTTTTTTGTTTCTCTCTTCTGTAACCTCTTTCTCATACCTGTTGCTGTTTTCTCCTTTAGAGTTCTTACTTTTCTGTGTTCACTCCACCTTCTCTGATCTCACTGTCCTGTATCTTTTGGTCTGTTTATATGCTGGACATTAGACAGTGAGCCATAACCCCAGGGTCCAGCCCAGGGCTAGGCACTTAGTCAACAGTGAGTGAGTGAGTGAATGAAAGCAAAGGACGACATAGTCTGAAACCACCTGCAATCTGGTTACAGTAATGTGGTCAACTAAGGAACCCTAACCCGTTACCCTGGACCACATCTTTCTCTTTGCATTGAGCAAGAAGATATTTATCTGCCCCCTTGGAAGCTCCAGCATTTGAAAGGAAGGAGGCTGATTTCCTGACAAAATGTGACCCAAAGGACCATCCTCCTCCTAATCCCCATCATTAAAAAAAAAAAAAAAAAAAAAAGCAAGCAGGGGCTATCAGGGATACTTCCTGTTTTCCTCTCTTGAAAGCATCCTGGATAGATGAAACTGAAGGATCAAAGGGACTGCCTCCTCTGGGGCCTGGGGACTGGCAGAATGGCTTTTAACCCTCTGCTGTCTCCCACATGTGAGTGGCGTGGGCAGTTGACGTCTTTTATTTCCCTAGTAGATTTTAACTTCTTTTGGGCAGGGGCCTTGGCATTCATTCATTCATTCGTCAAACATTACTGTACCTACCAAATCCCAGGCTTTGAGGATCTGGGGCTATAGAGATGAATATGACAGTGTCTGGCCTCATTCATCTAACAGTAATGTTCTCATGTGCTAACATGATCAAGTATTTTCTCGCTGTGAGGCTCTTACTACATGCTTTTCATGCATTTGGTCCTCACAACAAGCTGATGGGGTATTCTTGCCCCCATCTTACTGACAAGAAAAGCAAAGCTTCTGAAGGTAAAATAACCTGACACAGGCATATGACTGGTAGGTGTCAGGCCTGGGGTTAGAGCTGAGCGGTCTGAGCAGAAACCATGTTTATGGCTGATACACTAGCCTGCCCCTGGAGACCTGCCTCCGTGTTTGAAACATGGTAGTGACTTTATTGCTAGTAATTTTTACAAGTGCATTTTATCTCTGGGCTTGGTCAGGTGGCTTCTGGTGAACAGGTTTGTTTACATCCGACTTACTGTATCATATTGTATTAGAGCAGAGGTGAGTCAGCTTGCGGCCCCCTGAAGAGTGACAACAAGGCTGGAAAAACCAAGAGGCAACCTTTGGCCCTGTTTGAGGAACGAAGAGAGCGTCAGGCTCTTGCTTCCCCTCTCTCATTTCTGGAATAGATCAAATTCCACAGATTTGTTTTGTTTTTTGTTTTGTACTGCATTTTTTTCAAATCCTGGAAAGAAAGCCGAGGGAGGTTGGGCGCGGTGGCTCTTGCCTGGCAGCCCAGCACTTTGGGAGGCTGAGGTGGGCGGATCACTTGAGGTCAGGAGTTTGAGACCAGCCTGGCCAACATGGTAAAACACCGCCTCTACTAAAAATACAACAATTAGCTGGGCGTGGTGGCAGGCGCCTATAATCCCAGCTACTTGGGAGGCTGAGGCAGGAGAATTGCTTGATCCCGGGAGGCAGAGGTTGCACTGAGCCGAGATTGCACCACATAGTGAAACCCTATCTCAGCTAAAAATACAAAAAATTAGCCGGGTGTGGTGGTGGACACCTGTAATCCCAGCTACTCGGGAGGCTGAGGCACAAGGATTGCTTGAACTTGGGAGGCAGAAGTTGCAGTGAGCTGAGATCATGCCACTGCACGCCGGCCTGGCCGACAGAGCAAGACTCTGTCTCAAAAAACAAAACAAAACAAAACAAAAAGGGAAAGATATTTTCTCCATTTTTCTGGAGAGGAATCGAGGCTCAGAGTAGTTAGTTAATATACCCCAAATCACACAGCTAGACAGAGCCAGGATTTGATCCTAGGTTTGACTAACTCCAGACCCTCCACTTTAATTATTCTTCTTCCCTGACGCTAAAGCTGGCAGAGAGAGGAAGAAACTCCCTTCCTGCTGAGGTTCCTGACAAACAGTAGGGGCAGGTGAGGGTAGCAAGTAACCCTGAGATCTGCTGGTTAGGGGCGCCTGGCACAAAAGGATCTTAAGGTGCCTCTGATTCTGCAATTCTATCTCTTTAAGACCCAGAGTTCCCATGCCAAGCCTGCTCTGTGATCCTCAGAGATTTCAGGGGTGGGGAAACTGGATTGAATGCGCTGACATACAAGCAAAAAAAGACCTCAGCATTTTTGCCTCGCCTCGGTGGCTCTGGCCTTTTTAAATTTTTTTTCCCTCTCTCATTTATTTATTACTATGCTATTCTCTGGCCCTGCTGCTGTGTCAATACTGATAAAAGCAAATCACCCCACAAACAGGTGCAGCTGGGAGCTGCCCCTTGGACAGCTGCCAGGGAAATGTGATCGCTCAGCTGGGGTGACCTGCCCCTGCCCAACCCCCTCTCGGGTTCCAGCCCAGGGCATGTGTCCTTGGGCAGTTAATGTCGGTCCACATGTCACAGCCCTGGTATCTCAGTTGGCATCATGGACTTGTGCTGGTGTGTGTGGTTTGGGTGGGGTGGGAATATGCAGGAGAGAAGGGAGGCTCCCAGGAGTTTATTTTCTCTTTTGGTTTCTTCCAACAAATTCAGAAAATACAATGTCACCAAGTCCCCCTGCAAGTATTTAAAAATATTTCCTAAGAATATCACTGCCTTATTTCCCTAGGTAAGAAATATTTTTTTCCCATTCCCAAATTCACACACACATGCAGTGTAACGATCCAAAAGAAATTTTCTGAGTATCTCCTAGGGCTTAGCTGTGGGTTCACCTAAATAAACATTTTGTGAGCCAACCCTGCTATCCAGAATGCATTTTGATGCTACCAAGCCATGTGACTTTGACTCTGGCTTGGAAAGATTTTATTTCATTTCCCCTCCCCCATTTCAGTGTTTTGTCCCCAAGCATCATTTCCCCACTTCCCTAGGGCACCAGCCTTTCCGGAAATGCCCTAGCTCTGCGTGCAGCCTCCGCCTCCCCGTGTGGAGAAGGCGGTGACAGCGCCGCGCCGGAGCCGCAGGGCGGGCCTGGGCGGAGGGCGAGGGGCCGGGGCGGCCGGGCCAGGCTGCCCGCCTGCCGCAGAGCAGCGCGCAGGTCGGGGAGGGAGGAGGTTGCCATGCAAATGACGCGGCGTCTTGCGGGCCCCCCTTACCCGGGGGCCCTCTGGTTGCCAAAACAGAGCATTCCCCAGAACAGTCGCCTGGAAACGAGCGCTGTCATAGCAGCCTTGAGCTCAGTAGCGGCGAGCCAGCTGTGCTGCCACGAGGAGCTGGGTCAGGATGTTCAGACCTCCTCAGCACCCCCTCCCCACCCAGTCTCCACCTCGGGGAAGGGAGTGGTGGCTTGGGCCACCGTGGAGGGGAGGGAGGGCACTAATTGGATTGGAACACTCCTGAAACGCATCAGCTGCTCCTCCCTGGGTGGGGGGAGGAGGCAAGCTGCAGACCGTCTTTGTGATCGGCTCAGCCTCTCCCTCCCAGCAGCCTCGCCCTGACCTGGTCCTCACTGGCCTCTGCCCACCTATCGCTGTTCTGGGGCACAATGGCAAGATCTTTGTAAAATGGAGGAGGTAGACACCGGATCAGATAATCACCAAAATGAAATTCAGCCTTGATATGAAGGGTACCGTGGTGGTGCTACCGGGGTCTGACCTGGTTTGGAAGGGTTAGGGAAGAATGCAGGTTTGCCACAGCTCCCATGTCAATACTCAACTACTTCATCCCTTAACAGCCCCCCCGTCTTTCCAGCACCTTTTCTCATCAGCTCAGCTATGCCAGCCTGGTCTTCCCTAAACCTTGGGAGCATTTGCTTTTTCCTATTTCATTTGGCACCCAGAGAGCTGCCTCATCATTTAAGCGTGTGTGTGTGCTTACCAATTAAGCTACAATATAAACTTTAAGAGGCAGGACCCATGTTATCATTGTCATGGCCCACCTTGACCATGAAGAACGAGACAGGCCAGGCGCGGTGGCTCACGCCTGTGATCCTAGCACTTTGGGAGGCCGAGGTGGGCGGATCACGAGGTCAGGAGATGGAGACCATCTTGGCTAACACAGTGAAACCCCGTCTCTATTAAAAATACAAAAAAATTAGCCGAGCATAGTGGCAGGCGCCTGTAGTCCCAGTTACTCAGGAGGCTGAGGCAGGAGAATGGCTTGAACCCGGGAGGCAGAGCTTGCAGTGAGCCGAGATCGCGTCACTGTACTCCAGCCTGGGCGACAGAGTGAGACACCATATCAAAAAGAAAAAAAAAGAACAAGACAGAGTTTCATAGACCTGCTTGAATTTAGGTGCCAGTGATCTTTGTCAACATAGTCATCACCCTGGGAGGCCTCTGGCGTTGCCTTTGCAACAACTGTTTTAGATTGGCCTTCAGAGACTAGTAAAACCTCTCCTGGGACTAGGGAGGGGAAGAGATTCAGTGACAGCCTGAGTGACAGTAAGCAAACAGGTGGGCTACAGAGAAAGTGGACGACTACTCAGGACACACCGAGCGTTTCATGCGGTCCAGATGCTGTACGCCAGAGCTTACGGGTGTGACTTAAGCATGTATGTGCAAGGGAGTCCCCTTCCTTCAAATTCCGAAGGGGCCTTGGGAGTCTTATGTACCCAAACAGCAAGTCTTCGTTCAACCTGGCTTGGTTAGGCAGCATGTAAATGTGCAATCTCTCTCTCCTCCCTCTTCCTTTCCTTTCTAGTGTATTGAGTTCCTGCTGTCTGCCAGGCACTGAGCTAGGCACTGGAGGTTCAGAGAATGATTAAATTAGTATCATTCTGTATTTATGAGAAAAAAAATCCTAAACCATATGTAGGGGGCGTTTGCCGTGCCTACAGTCACCAGCATTTTTTGATCAACTTTCCTATTTTGGGTTTTTCCCACATCATAAATCCCACTTCCCCAAAGTAAAGGTCAGAAATTGACCTTCCCAGATGTCCTTGCAACTAACATGTAAGCAGGTAACCTAAGTTCCACCAATCAGATGCACCCACATGAGATTTTTTTTTTCTTTTCTTTTCTTTTTTTTTTTTTTGAGATGGAGTCTCGCTGTGTTGCCCAGGCTGGAGTGCAGTGGCCCGATCTCAGCTCACTGCAGCCTCTGCCTCCGGGGTTCAATCAATTCTCCTGCCTAAATCTCCGGAGTAGCTGGGACTACAGGCACGTGCTGCCACGCCCGACTAATTTTTGTATTTTTAGTAAAGACGGGGTTTCCCCAAGTTGGCCAGGATGGTCTTGATCTCCTGACCTCGTGATCTTCCGCCTTGGCCTCCCAAAGTGCTGGGATTACAGGAGTGAGCCACTGCGCCCAGTCTTTTTTTTTTTGAGATGGAGTCTCGCTCTGTCGCCCAGGCTAGAGTGCAATGACATAATTTCGGCTTACTGCAACCTCCACCTCCTAGGTTCAAGCAATTCTCCTGCCTCAGCCTCTCAAGTAGCTGGGATGATAGTTGTGCACCATTTTACACCTAGCTAATTTTTGTATTTTTAGTAGAGACAGAGTTTCACCATGTTGACCAGGCTGATCTCAAACTCCTGACCTCAGGTGATCTGCCCACCTCAGCCTCCCAGAGTGCTGGAATTACAGGCGTGAGCCACCACACCCGGCCTGTTTTTCCTTTTTCAGACAAGGTCTTGCTTGAACTCCTGGTCTCAAGCGATTCTCCATCCTGAGCCTCCCGAGTAGCTAAGACTACAGTTCTACAGTTGTGTACCACCAACAACATGAGTTATTTTTTGTTTTTTTGAGATGGGGACTCACTCTGTCATCCAGGCTGGAGTGAAGTGGCACAATCTTGGCTCACTGCAACCTCCGCCTCCCAGGCTCAAGTGATCCACCTCAGCCTCCTGAGTAACTGGGACCACAGGCGCGCACCACCACCCCAGCTAATTTTTTGTATTTTTGGTAGAGATGGGGTTTCACCATGTTGCCCAGGCTGGTCTCGAACTCCTGAGTTCAAGTGATTGTGCCCAAATTGGCCTCCCAAAATGCTGGGTTTATAGGTGTGAACCACTGGCTTCACATGAGATTTTGATTTGGAAGAAAGCAATTGAGGAAGAAAGCATCCTGGGGAAGGGGGCTTTCCATCCTCTGAACCCCGCACCCATGGCTGTGCCCATCACTCAAAGGCATGCATTTGGCTCATGGTTGCCTTGTGACATGGTTCTTATTGTTACCCAACAGTCCTATTTTACCTTGAGCAAGGATGACATGCACATTTGTGACTCATTTCATATTGTTCTGCCCTCTCCCATCTCCAGACTCCCAGAGGCACTGACTGTCCCATGGCTGGCATGTGCACTGCAGCTATTTTTCACATGGGCACAACCGATCACCCAGCATACCGTCAACTCCATGGTGTCTTGGGATTGCAACTTATGTGATTTTTGCCAACCCCCTTTCCTCAGCTTTACAAGAAATAGGATTTTATGGTATGCCTGTGGAAAATGAGAATCATATTATTTATTGTCAAATTGATGACTTTCTCCATAATAAAATTATAAGCATTTGCAGGCATAGCCCATTCATTCATTCATTCCTTCAGCAGTTAATGAGTGCCTATGATGTGCCCAGCATTGTGTTGAGTGCTGGGACAGAACTGAGTACAGCACATCTCCTCCTTACAAGATGTTAGTTTATTAGCAAGAAACAGATACAGACTGGGTGCCATGGTTTAGGCCTGTATCTCAACATTTTGGGAGGCTGAGGCCTGAGGATTTCTTGGGCCCAGGAGTTAGAGAGCAGCCTGGACAGTACAGGGAGACCTTGTCTCTGCAAAAAATAAAAAAATTAGCCAGGTGGGGTGGTGTGCACCTGTAGTCTCAGTCACTCAGGAGGCTAAGGTGAGAAAATCACTTTAGCCCGTGAGGTTGAGACTGCAGTGAGCATGATCACGCCACTGCACTCTATCCTGGGTGTCGGAGCAGACAAATAAGTGGGGGAAAGGTGGTGCAAGAGCTCTGATGGCCAGTGTGCAGGGTAGAGAAGGGGGGGGTTGGCTGGGCGCAGAAAAGACTTTTTCATAGGAAAAACATCAAGTGCTTATTCTAAGACAACTTGTTTCTCAGGACTTAATGTATATTCATTCACTTAATCTTCACAACAGCAATAAGGCAGGTGTTTTTTTTTGTTTGTTTGTTTTTGTTTTTTTTTGTTTTTGAGATGGAGTCTTGCTCTGTTGCCCAGGCTGGAGTGCAGTGGCGTGATCTTGGCTCACTGCAAGCTCCGCCTCCCGGGTTCACGCCATTCTCCTGTCTCAGCCTCCTGAGTAGCTGGACCACAGGTGCCCGCCACCATGCCCGGCTAATTTTTTGTATTTTTAGTAGAGACGGGGTTTCACTCTCGATCTCCCGAAGTGCTGGGATTACAGGTGTGAGCCACCACGCCCGGCTTTTTTTTTTTTTTTTTTTGAGACAAATTCTCACTCTGTTGCCCAGGCTGGAGTGCAGTGGCACCATCTCAGCTCACGGCAACCTCTACCTCTCAGGTTCAAGCAATTCTCCTTCTGAGCCTCCGGAGTAGCTGAGATTACAAGCACCCGCCACCAAGCCTGGCTAATTTTTGTATTTTTAGTACAGACAGAGTCTCACCATATTGACCAGGCTGGTCTCAAACTCTTGACCTCGTGATCCACCCACCTCAGCCTCCCAAAGTGCTGGGGGTACAGGCATGAGCCACTGCGCCCAGCCAATACCCTATCTTACAGGTAAGGGAACCAAAGCCCTGAGAGGTGTAATGTCTTGCAGGGTTGCACAGCTGGTGAGTTGCAGAGCTGGGATGTGTCCTCCATACTCTAACATCCATGTGCTTAACTGCTGCACTGCACTGCCTTGAGCAGATTCTGGAAAGTGAAAAATTAGTGATCACCAGGCATCTTTACAGGCTCAGGGCATGGGGTGGCTGCCTGTTTTGTTCAGCTGGGACATGGTGCACTGGGAAATGGTATGGTGTAGAGGGCGGCCAGCCAAAATACTTAAAAGTGATAGGTGAGAACTCACTACCACAAGCTGGGACTTCAGTTGTTCTCTGTGTTCCTTGATGGATAATTTCACTTATTAAGAGTGGTTGACCTAGACAAAATTGTAAGGTTGGCAGAATGGGCTTCTCCCTAGGCAGATAGAATTTGCTTTGGAATCTCAGGGACTTGGGATCTGGTTCCCACTCTGCCATTGACCAGCTGAGTGACTTTGGGAAAGTCACTCAACATCTCAACCTCGGTTCTCTCCACTGGTAATTGAGAATAATAACCTCATAGTGTTGACATAGGATTAAATGAGATAATGCATGTCGATCAGCTTAGAATGCAAACAAGACAAAAATAATATTTATTTAATTTTTAAGTTCACAATATCTTATCTACAACTCCAAACACCTAAAAGCTCTGAAAACAAAACACATTTGGCAACAAAACCTGAGTTTTGAGTCTCACTCTGTCACCCAGGCTGGAGAGTGCAATGGCATGATCTCGGCTTACTGCAACCTCCGCCTCCTGGGTTTAAGCAATTCTCCTGCCTCAGCCTCCTGACTAGCTGGGATTGCAGGCACTTGCTGTCATGCCTGGCTAATTTTTGTATTTTTGTAGAGATGGGGTTTCACCATGTTGGCCAGGCTTGTCTTGAACTCCTGACCTCAGGCTATCTGCCTGCCTCAGCCTCCCAAAGTGCTGGGATTACAGGCTTGAGCCACAGCACCCAGCCAAAACCTGAGTTTTTTTTATTCCCACCTAGTGTGAATTTTCCATGTACTTTTTTGCAGGAATATTAAAGTATTTGTTTAAAGTATTTGATGCCATCCCAGATTCTGCTGGGGGCATTGCAAAATATGTGGCGTGGCACTGTGTTGCTTTTCTAAAATCCAAAAGAGTCTGCATTACAAAACACATCTGACCCAAAGGCATCAGATAAGGGATTTTGACCAGCATTATCTCATCTCTAGACCACTCTCTCCACTCCCAGTCCCCCTCTTACTGTAACTGTTCAAATGGCCATTGGGCATCTAGAATCAACCCTTCTCTGCAAAAGAAATACACATACACCCATATAGCCATACACCTGTCTCCCTCAGCCAAGCTCCTTTGCTCCCACTATTTCTTCAGTCCTGATTTTTGCCAACCTCATTTAATTTAAATGCCCCCATACCCCTCTATCCCCATGCCCTAGTTAAGAAGACAGATTTTAGAGATGGCGCCTTCTCTGAACTACTCTGGTAGTGTAGGCCCAGTCAGTCATTACCTGCCTGTGGGCTGCAGAATTATTCCAACAAGCTCTATGTCTATTTGAACTCCAAATACTATCTGCCAACTGTGTAAGTAATGTCTGGTGCATAACTGTGCTACTCCTTTTCAGCTGTGCTGAAGGCCTGATTGTTTTTTGTCACTGTGAATTTTCCCCGTTGACCAAAGCCCAGAATAACAGCTTCTCTCGTTTGCAGGGCTGTGGTCATTTCCAAAGGGAACAAGGGGTCTTCATGCTGGGGCAAGTTGCAAACCACTGAGCTGAGCTGTCTTGGTAGCGTGCCATTCCTCTTTGGTGGGGGGGAATCGTGAGACCTGAGGTCAAGTTCCAGCTCTTCCCTGGCTGGTTAGATGATCTTGGGGGCAGACCCTTGTGACTTGGAAAGCTTTGGTTTCCTCATTCTGGAGCAGAAATCATGAAAATTATTTGGCAGGATTGTGAAGAAGATTAAATGAGATAATGAAAGGACTTTGAAAACTGTGAGGTGTTGCACAAATGGAAAACTTGTTGTCATCTTATACATACTGTCAACTTCCTTTTTTTTTTTTTTTTTTTTGAGACAGAGTCTCTCTCTGTTGCCCGGGCTGGAGTGCAGTGGCGTGATCTTGGCTCACTGCAACCTCTGCCTCCCAGGTTCAAATGATTCTCCTGCTCCAGCCTTCCGAGTAGCTGGGATTACAGGCACCACCATGCCCCGCTAATTTTTGGATTTTTAGTGGAGATGGGGTTTCACCATGTTGGCCAGGCTTGTCTTGAACTCCTGATCTCAGGTGATCAGCCCGCCTCGGTCTCCCAAAGTGCTGGGATTAGAGGCGTGAGCCACTGCACTTGGCCACGTATTGTCAGCTTCTTAAAGGTGAGAATGGTCTCTTCTGTTTTCTTCAGTTTCCTCAATGGCACTCCCCACCCCCATTCTGCAATCAACACAGGACTGGCTATAGAGATGGCCTTGTATAAAACACTGCAAAGTAACTTGCACAGTGGCTTAGCAAATAAGAGGTATTTAATAAATGGTGGTTAATATGCACGCATGTACCATCCATTGTGCAGAGAAGCAGTGTAGTGCAGCGATTTAGAGCCTGGGCCCTGGTATTAATCCACTCTCTGCCACTTGCTTGGTTAGCACGTGTGACCTTGGGCAAGGTTAGCACTAATAGGCCCTAATATTCTCATCTATCACACATGGCTGATGATAATAGTAGTTAATTCATGAAGTTGTGAAAACTGAAAGGGTTTAGTCTATGTAACAGAGCTGGGCACGAATCGAGCACTCTGTAGGCATCTGTTGTTTTTGTCTTTTTTTGCGACAAGATCTCAATCTGTCGCCCAGGGTGAGTGCAGTGGCACAATCATGGCTCACTGCAGCCTCGACCTCCTGGGCTCCAGTGATCCTCCCACCTCAGCTTCCTGAATAGCTGGGACTACAGGTGCATGCCACCATGCCCAGCTAAGTTTAAAATTTTTTTTTGTAGAGATGGGGACTTGCTATGTTGCCGAGGCTAGTCTTGAACTCCTGGCCTCGAGCAATCTTCCCACCTCAGTCTCCCAAAGTGCTGGGATTACAGGGGATAAGCCACCACACCCAGCCCAGTTGTTATTTAACAAGAGGTGGTTGGTGGCTGGGCGTGGTGGCTCATGCCTATAATCCCAGCACTTTGAGAGGCCGAGGCAGGTGGATCACCTGAGGCCAGGAGTTGGAGACCAGCCTGGCCAACATGGCGAAACACTGTTTCTACTAAAAACATAAAAATTAGTTGGGTGTGGTGGCACGTGCCTGTATCCCACCTACTCGGGAGGCTGAGGCACGAGAATCGCTTGAACTGGGAGGCGCAGGTTGCAGTGAGCCAAAATTACACCACCGCATTCCAGCCTGGGAGACAGAGCAAGACTCTGTCTCAAAAAAAAAAAAAAAAAAGAGGTGGTTGGAGAAGATCACCAGACAGGAAGTCTAGCTCTGGCGATCTTCGTTCAGAGTCAGCATGGTCTTCAAAGAGGGTTAGATGCTCAGGCCAGCCTCTCAGGATCAGCACAAATCATGCAGTGGTGAACAGACTTGGGTGTCGTTTCCCCCAGGTGTGGGTGAAGTTCCTAGACTAGACCAGATATCATTGGGTAAAAGGTGTGCCTGTTTAACATTTGGATAAATATCACTATTGTCCAACATACAGAAGTTTCTGTCCACACCACCTCCTGTCAGAACAAGAATGCCTATTTCCGCACGTCCTAACCAACTCATATTTTTAAGTATTTTATTAATTTTTTGACTAGGTAACGTTTGCAGATGGCACAAAATTTAAAAAGGTAGGGAAGGGCATGCGGTGAGAGGTCTCCACATTCCCATCGCAGCCATCCCAGTCCTGTCCCCAGAACCACAAACTTTGATCTCAGCCTTTCTGGTAAATGGAAAGTGGTATCTCACTCAATAAATCTCACAATTATGTTGACGAGAAAACAAATTACTATATATTAGGGAGTAGAATGTTGCAAGTGAATGAATTTTAAGATTAAACAGGAGACTTCAAAGACATTTTATGCTTTAGGGTGGGGCAGGGTGGGGAGCGGCCCTTCTCTTGGGGGAAACCTCAATACGGCTCTGTGTTAGTCTGTGGAATGAATGCTTGAAGGTGCCCCCACTCGTCTCGATCACATTGCGGTTTCCCTTATCCCCCAGTCACCTGTTCACCTTCCATCCCTTTGGGCTCTTCCTGCCCTTGACTTGGTCACCACCTTGCTGCCTTACCTTAAGTCAGTCACCTCCCGCTCTGAGCTTCCTGACTTGTAAAAAAGGGGCTGGACTAGGCCTCATTCCAGGTGTAGCATTCCAAGACTGATCAACTAATTCACATTAAGGTGTAGATGACTGATAACAGCTTAATGTATTACCTCTCCTGTGGGTGGAAACATTTTAAGAGACGCAATTTCTCATCCTCCAAGAATGAATGTGCATGGTGCAATTTCAGGAATGGTCACAGGTGTGTAGGGATGATGTAGGGGGAGGGGTCCCTTTCCTGGCACCCCTCCAGTGGTCACTGTAGGCCCCCACCTGCTCCAGCCAGGGGTGGTGGCAGCCCTGAGGGGAACAAACCTCCTGGCTTCCCTCACACCACACTCCACATTCATTTCTCTCTGGCAGTGGCCAAGAGCAGGGTTTTGTCATACAGAAAAATGCCTCATCAGGGAAACACGCGTGTGTGGCCTGGAAAACTACCTTGTCCCCTGGGGCGAGGGGTGCGGTGGAGGTGTTAGCAGCTTGATTTCCAGGTTCTCAGGTCAGTTCTTGTCCTGGGTGGGTGAGGAGACCGCCACTGGAGGGCCACTGGCCTTCCGCCAGAGCAGGTGGTCCTGCCACACCTGGATCCAAGACGTCTGCTTTTTACGGAGAGAAAGAGGCTGTGTCAGACGCTGTCTGGTTTTGTTGGCTGAAGGAGGTTTGGTTTGGCTTCTGAATTTTCAGAGAGGGCTGATGGCCTGCAGCCACAAGCCACCGTTAGCCTGTGAGAAAGAGGAAAGGCGTTTCTTTAGCTGTGAAGTCTAGGCCACTGCATCCCAGCCCGTGTTCCGCACTCACCCCGTGGGCCCTCATGGGGCGCCGTTTTGTCCCACTACTGTCTGGGCCTTTCTTCGGTGCAGGTGGCTGGGGAAGCCGGTCTGTGCTGCCCCCAGAACAGTGGTGGGTGGGGATGGAAACCAGGGGCTGAGGGGCCCAGGTCAGATCAGTGAGAGATGTACCTCGCTCTCTGGCAGAACCTCCACTGTTGCTTCCCCTCCTCTTTTCTGGACGAGGGCAGCTTCTCCAGACCTGATGATGCTTAACCCGTGAGCCTCATCACAGAGCATTCAGAGCTCTAGACCCTCCCTCCGCAAAGGGTGGTGTATGACCAGCCTCATCCGCCTCACCTGGGAGTCGGTTATGCTGCAGGCCTTAGGGAGGTGGGAATGCCATAGAAGCTCTCTGGGGAGGCCCCTCTGAGGGGGAGACTCACCACAGGCCAGGTTCAACGGAGTGAGTTGGACGCTGGGAAAGGAACGCATGATGGAGCCGCGTGCTGAACTAGGGAGGTGTCTTCCCTTCCTTCCTTCCCTCCCTCTCTCCCTCCCTCCCTCCCTCCCTCCCTTCCTTCCTTCTTTCTTTCTTTTCTTTTCTTTTCTTTCTTTTTTTTGAGATGGAGTTTCTTTTGCTCTTGTCGCCCAGGCTGGAGTGCAATGATGCCATCTCAGCTCACTGCAACCTCTGCCTCCTGGGTTCAAGCGATTCTCCTGCCTCAGTCTCCCAACTAGCTGGGATTACAGGCGCCTGTCACCACGCCTGGCTAATTTTGTATTTTT
This sequence comes from Pongo abelii, assembly GCF_028885655.2. Taxonomy (NCBI): domain Eukaryota; kingdom Metazoa; phylum Chordata; class Mammalia; order Primates; family Hominidae; genus Pongo; species Pongo abelii. The sequence goes on along the minus strand of NC_071990.2, from coordinate 37,359,459 downwards.
AGTAGAGACGGGGTTTCACCATGTTGCCCAGGCTGGTCTCAAACTCCTGACCTCAGGTGATCTGACCATCTCAACCTCCCAAAGTGCTGGGATTACAGGCGTGAGCTACCACTCCCGGCCTTAATTTCTTTCAAAACGGTTTCTTTTAGTTTTATTTTCATTTTATTTTGAATAGGCAATCCACTTACACAGTTAAAATTCTAAGGGCACAGGAGGGTATGTAAAATACAGTTTCACAGACTTGTTTCCTAGCCGCTTCCCCTCTCAAAGGCAACCCATGTGGCCCAGGGACGTTAAATTATGCCAGTAAAAACATGCACGTGAGTGCGCGTGTGTGTGTGTCACTAGACCTTTTTGTTTTGTTTTGTTTGTCAAATGATCCTTTATTGAAATATTTTCTTTTGTGCTTAACTAGCTGGGCATTCCACAGCACCACTGTTGATGTCATCTATGATGTCATGAGAATGGCGGCCATCAACATTGCAGCCCACAGACTGGGCAGTCCCCAGGATCTCTTTAATGGTTCCAGTGAGATCTCTGGCTAAGGATCGGTGCCGCATCTGTGGAGCAATGTTGACAATCTCATCAAAAGTGATATTCCCACTGTGTTGAATGTTTTTCTATTTCTTTCTGTCTCTTGGTGATTCCTTGAGGGCTTTGATGATCAGGGCAGAGGCAGAAGGCACCACCTCAATCTGGGCCTGTCTGTTCTCAATGGTCAATTTCACTGTAATCCTCAGGCCCTTCCAGTCACCCGTTGCCTTGGCAATGTCATCACCAACCTTTTTTGGAGACAGGTCCAGGGGGCCGACCCTGGGGGCCAGCGCAGACGTGGCACCGACTTCACCCCCGGTGCACCTCAGGTATATGACTTTGATCTCGCTGGGATCGAACTTCGGCCACATGGTGGAGGCGGCTGGTGTCGGATGAACCCAGATTCTGGACGGCCGAAGAAAGTTGCACCTTGGCCTCCTCCGAGCTGAGAGCCGAAAAGCCCACTAAACCCCTTTTAAAAATTCAAAGGTTGGGTGGGTAGGGTGGCTCACGCCTGTAATCCCAGCACTTTGGTAGGCAGAAGTGGGCGGATCACAAGGTCAGGAGTTCAAGACCAGCCTGGCCAATATGGTGAAACCCCATGTCTACTAAAAATACAAAAAAATTAGCAGGGCATGGTGGCACATGCCTGTAATCCAGCTACTTGGGAGGCTGAGGCAGGAGAATTGCTTAACCTAGGAAGCAGAGGTTGCAGTGAGCCAAGATCATGCCACTGCACTCCAGCCTGGGCGACAGGGCGAGACTGTCTCGAAAAAATAAATAAATAAAAATAAAATAAAAATAGAAAAAAATAAAAATAAAAAAATTCAAAGTTTGGTCCATGGCACACGGTGTATGAACCTTACTTTTCTCACCTAGTGTGTCTTGTAGATCATTTTATATCAGTATGTAAAGAACATCGTAGATTATATTTCAGATGAAAATTATTCTACTCTAAAGATAGACCTCAATTTATATAGCCAGGACCCTACTGATGGACTTTTAGGTTGTTTAATAAATGTAGCCTAATTTTATTTATTTATTTCTTTTTTGAGACGGAGTCTAGCTCTGTCGCCCAGGCTGGAGTGCAGTGGCACGATCTCGGCTCACTGCAAGCTCCACCTCCCGGGTTCACACCATTCTCCTGCCTCAGCCTCCCGAGTAGCTGGGACTACAGACGCCCGCCACCACGCCCGGCTAATTTTTTGTATTTTTAGTAGAGACGGGGTTTCACCGTGTTAGCCAGGATGGTCTCGATTTCCCGAACTCGTGATCCGCCCGCCTTGGCCTCCCAAAGTGCTGGGATTACAAGCGTGAGCCACCGCGCCTGGCAATAAATGTAGCCTAATTTTAGGATCTTAGAAAATATAAGGTCATTTAACCCCAACTCCCAACCACCCTGCCTAGGTTTTTTTTTGTTTTTTGTTTTTTTTTTGGTAGAGATGAGGTCTTGCTTTGTTGCCCAGGCTGATCTTGAACTCCTGGCTTCAAGCTATCCTCCCGCCTCAGCCTCCCTCCCAAAGTGCTGGGATGTGCCCAGCCCTGCCAAGGAATTCTTTCATGGTATCTGACTGCATGCCTGAGACCCAGCTGCAGTGTCACCCCCTCTGGGAAGCTCCACCTTCCTCTCCCTCTCATCACCCTTGCACATACCTTAGCCAGAGCCCTAATCACATGATATTATTTAGGCAAAAGCATGATAACTTTGCTTTTGTAGCTTCTCAGCCCTGCCCCTATTGCAGAGCATAGTAGGTACAGAACAAATGTGAACTGACAATCCTTGAGAGGGGATGCCTCCAAATTCTGCTGCTTGAACACTTCCAGTAACAGGGATCTCACTTCTTGAAAAGCTCATTCTGCCTGTGAAAGGCCGTATCAGACAGTCCTTTGATGGAGCAAAGTCTGTTTCGCATTGGCTTTTCCCTCTGGGTTCTAGTGCATCTTCTAAACACAAATGTAATCCCTCTTCCAGATATTTAAGATAAACTCCTTTCTCTAAGCCAGATACCCATCCCCCTAACCTCCCCTTCCCCATTTCCTTTGGGCTCTGGTTCCAGATCCTGTGCTTTCTAGCATTTTCCTCCAGACACTTTTTGATTTGTAATATGATTCGTTTAAAAGTGATCTCTGTCCGGGCGCGGTGGCTCATGCTTATAATCCCAGCACTTTGGGAGGCCGAGGTGGGCAGATCACTTGAAGTCAGGAGTTCGAGACCAGCCTGGCCAATGTGGTGAAAGCCTGTCTACTAAAAATACAAAAATTAGCCAGATGTGGTGGCACATGCCTGTCATTTCAGCTATTTGGGAGGTTGAGGCATGAGAATCACTTTAACCCAAGAGGCGGAGGTTGCAGTGAACCGAGATCACTCCACTGCACTCCAGCCTGGGTGACTCTGTCTCAAAAAAAAAAAAAAAAAAAAAAAAAAAAGTGATCTATTACACATCTATTAGAATAGCTGCAATTAAAAAGACTGACCATACCAAGTATTGACCAGGATGTGGAGCATTAAAACTCTCCAGCACTGCTGGTGGGAGTATGAAATGGAACAGGCACTTTGGAAAACAGTTGGCAGTTTCCTAAAAAGTAGTTAAAGATATATCTTTCATGTGACCTAGCCATTCCACTCCAAAATGTTTACTCAAGATAAATGAAAGCATATGTCCATTCTAAGGCATATGCTCCTAGCAGCTTTATTTGAAATGGCCAATGTCCATCAACAGTGAATACATCGACTATAGTATATCCATGCCACAGAATTTGAGCAAAACAAAACCTGCTGATCCACTTGAACAGGTATTGATATGATGACAATGAACAACATTGATATATCTCAAAATAATTATGCTGAGTAAAGAAGCCAGAAGAAAATTAACAAGTCCATACTGTATGGTTTCATTTATATGAAATTATAAAAAATGTAAACTAGGCCTCACATCTGTAATCCCAGCACCTTGGGAGGTTAATGTGGGAGGATTGCTTGAGCCCAGGAGTTCAAGACCAGCAATCATAGTGAGACCTTGTCTCTCTCTCTTTTTTTTTTTGAGACGGAGTCTCACTTGTGTCGCCCAGGCTGGAGTGCAGTGGTGTGACTTTGGCTCACTGCAACCTCCACCTCCCAGGTTTAAGTGATTCTCGTGCCTCAGCCTGCTGAGCAGCTGGGATTACAGGCGTGCACCACCACACGCAGCTAATTTTTGTATTTTTAGTGGAGATGGGATTTTGCCATGTTGGCCAGGCTGATCTCAAACTTCTGACCTCAGGTGATCTACCCACCTTGGCCTCCCAATGTGCTGGGATTACAGGTATGAGCCATCATGCCCAACCGAGACCTTGTCTTCACAAAAAAAAAAAAAAAAAGATTAGCCAGGCGTCATGGTGTGCACCTGTAGTCCCAGCTACTCAAGAGGCTGAGGTGGGAGGATCGCTGGAGCCCGGGAATTGTGGCTGCAGTGAGCCGTGATTATACCACTGTCCTCCAGCCTGTGACCTTTCAATGAATGGTATATAAAGGAAATAAACTTAGCATTGCAATTGGTCTATCATGGCACTCAATGAAAAAAAGCTACTTTTATAGCTTCGTCACTCTGGCCTGTCACAGTATTTTAAAATCTTCATTCTGCATATGGCAGACCTCTCATCTTGCAACATCTTTATATTTGATTAGCAGACCTACATGCTTTTTATTAGAATTTCTAGCACAAACACTGAAATGGACCAGGTCAAAACCTGCCCCATGGCACGTCACCATTGAGTCTCCTCCAGACCCTTGGGTTAGGAGAAATGAGTTCAGTGTCACATTTTAAAGTGCGACAGCTAATATGCCAGCTAATGTAGGAGATCTCAGAGGAGTGTGGGATGAGCTTGAAAGGGGAGCAGCAGAGGAGTGTGGGATGAACTTGAAAGGGGAGCAGCAGCTGTAGTAAACAGCATGGTGGTTCCTCAAAAACTTAAAGAGAGTTACCATATGATCCAACAATTCAGTTTCTGGTTATATACCTCAAAGAATTGAAAGCAGGTACGGCCGGGTGCGGTGACTCACGCCTGTAATCCCAGCACTTTGGGAGGCTGAGGCGGGTGGATCATGAGGTCAGGAGATCGAGACCACGGTGAAACCCCGTCTCTACTAAAAATACAAAAAAAAAAAAAAAAAAAATTAGCCGGGCACGGTGGCGGGCGCTTGTAGTCCCAGCTACTCGGGAGGCTGAGGCAGGAGAATGGCGTGAACCCGGAAGCGGAGCTTGCAGTGAGCTGAGATTGCGTCACTGCACTCCAGCCTGGGCGACAGCATGACTCCGTCTCAAAAAAAAAAAAAAAAGCAGGGACACAAACAGATATTCATATGCTCATGTTAATAGCAGCATCATTCACGATAATCAAATGGTAGAAGCAACTCAAGTGTCCATCAACAGATGAATGGATCAACAAAATATGGCATATACACATAATGGAATATTATTCAGCTTAAAGTAGGAATTTGCATAATGGAATATTATTCAGCTTAAAATAGAAACTTGGTATGTTTTTTGTTTGTTTGTTTGTTTTGAGATGGAGTCTTGCTCTGTTGCCCAGGCTGGAGTGCAGTGGCGCGATCTTGGTTCATTGCAGCTTCCACCTCTTGGGTTCAAGTGATTCTCCTGCCTCAGCCTCCCGAGTAGCTGGGACTACAGGCACCCACCACCACGCCCAACTAATTTTTGTATTTTTAGTGGAGATGGGATTTCACCATGTTGGCCAGGCTGGTCTCGAACTCCTGACCTCAAGCGACCTGCCTGTCTTGGCCTCCCAAAGTGCTAGGATTACAGGCGTGAGCCACCACACCTGGCAAAACAGGAACAGAACTTCTGAACTTTGAAGATATTATGTTAAGTGAAATAAGTCAGACACAAAAGGACAAAAACCTACTGTATGATTCCACTTATATGAGGCGCCTACCCATAGAAGCAGAAAGTAGAATGGTGGCTGCCAGAGGCTGGGCCGGAGGAAACAGAGAATGAGGAGTTACAGTTTAATGGGTGTAGAATTTCAGTTTGGGAAGCTTAAATGTTCTGGAGATGAATGGTGGCAATAGTTGCACAACAATGTGGGTGCTGCTGAACTGTACCCAAAAAAATGATATCAATGGCATATTTTATATTACGTATATTTTATCACAATTTTTTCTTTATTTCTTTTTTTTTTTTTTGAGACAGTTTCGCTCTGGTTGCCCAGGCTGGAGTGCAATGGCACGATCTCAGCTCACTGCAACCTCTGCCTCCCAGGTTCAAGTGATTCTCCTGCCTCAGCCTCCTGAGTAGCTGGGATTACAGGCACCCGCCACCACACCCAGCTAATTTTTTTGTATTTTTACTAGAGATGGGGATTTCACCATGTTGGCCAGGCTGGTCTCGAACTCCTGACCTCAGGTGATTCACCCCCCACTCGGCCTCCCAAAGTGCTGGGATTAAAGGAGTGAGCCACCACACCTGGCTTATCATGATTTTAAAAGGGGGAGAGGAGCAGCAGCCTGCTAATAGTAGGGAGGGCCTGGCTATGGGCTGGGTGGGCAGCTGAGTTGGGATGAGTTGGAGAACAGGCTCACCTTCTCAGAACTGGGAGGTGACAGGCGAGGAGGCTAAGCATGCCCTGCTAAGCCTTGAAGTCCAGATTGAGAAATTTGGGTTTGAGATCCTGAGTCACTTCTTGGGTCAAGTCTTTGTCTCCTGGTTAAAAAACAATTTCCTTGGGGTGGAGTAATTCAGGAGCTCTAAAGGTAGCAGGTTTTTGTTTCTTTGTTTGTTTGTTTGTTTTTGAGACAGAGTCTTGCTCTGTTGCCAGGCTGGAGTGCAGTGGCGGTCTTGACTCATTGCAACCTCTACCTCCGGGGTTTAAGCCATTCTCCTGCCTTAGCCTCCCAAGTAGCTAGGATTACAGACATGCGCCATCACTCCTGGCTAATTTTTGTATTTTCAGTAGAGACAGGGTTTCACCATGTTGGCCAGGCTGGTCTTGAACTCCTGACCTCGTGATCTGCCCGCCTCAGCCTCCCAAAGTGCTGGGATTACAGGCGTGAGCCACCGCGCCCAGCCCAAGGTAGCAGGTTAAATTAATGCGGATTGGTTTAGTCATCAGCCATCGGTAGGGGTTTTATCATCTGAGAGTGGGGACAGATGGCATAGGACATTGTTCAGGAGTCTGACAGCTCTGGGCTTGTGTTGTGATTTCTCCATTCCCTAGCAGTGTGCCCTAAACTAGTGAGTGCCACCGTTTCCTCATCTGTAAACTTGGGATAATCGCGACCTTGTGTAACAGGGTTAAAAGGAAAAAGAGTTACATGCTAAGTATTTGCCACTTCTGTCTTCTTTCTCCTGCCAAGGAGGAAGGGTGGCAGCTGGCCTGTTCGAATGCTGTTTCAAGAGAGGTGTGGCAGAGCAAAATCCAGAGTAGATCAAATGTCTTTGAATAAGAAAAGATGAAGGCAGGGCGTGGTGGCTCACACCTGTAATCCCAGCAGTTTGGGAGGCTGAGGTGGGCAGATCAGTTGAGGTCAGGAGTTCAAGACCAGCCTGGTCCGGGCGGATCAGTTGAGGTCAGGAGTTCAAGACCAGCCTGGCCAACATGGTGAAACCCCGTCTCTACTAAAAATACAAAAATGAGCCAGGCATGGTGTTGCACACTGGTAGTCCCAGCTATTTGGGAGGCTGAGGCAGGAGAATTGCTTGAACCCAGGAGGCAGAGGTTGTGGTGAGCCGAGATCACACCACTGCACTCCAGCCTGAGTGACAGAGCAAGAAGAGAGCAGCAGAACTAGGTTCGGGGTGTGGGAGGAGAGAAGCTGAACTGCTGTGCTGAGGACTGGGACTTGGGAAGGGATAGAAGCCCCTTGTGTTTTGTGAAATAATTTCCTCTCTGTGCTTCCCCAAGAGACTCTTAGGAGAGACCTACTATGGTGCTTTCTAAGCAGCATTGGAATCTCAGCTTTTTTTGAATGCTGGGACGGGCCTCCAGGTGGTCCAGTACATCTGGGTTCCATTTGCAAAATGTCTGACACATTTTAGGAGCTTAACAAAGTGCTCAGTTATTCTACAAGAAGACAGATCTGGGAGCTGGAGAGATGAGGGCTGGGTATCTTCAAAGAGCAGACAGAACAGCTTCCTGAGACACCAGGCCACTAGGTTAGGTTAAAGGAGTGTTAAGTCCCATGCCTTTCCTCTCTCTAGAGCTGCACTGTTCAGCGTGGTAGCCAATAGCCACAAATATCTGCATTGTATTATTTTATCTTATTTTTTTTGAGACAGGGGTCTTACTCTGTCGCCCAGGTTGGAATGCAGTGGCACCATCTCAGCTCGCTGTGACCTCTTCCTCCCGAGTTCAAGCAATTCCGTGCCTCAGCCTCTTAAGTAGCTGGGATTACAGGTGCACACCACCACACCTGGCTAATTTTTGTATTTCTTAGTGGAGACGGGGTTTTGCCATGTTGGTCAGGCTGGTCTCGAACTCCTGACCTCAGGTGATCTGCCCTCCTCAGCCTCCTAAAGTGCTGGGATTATAGCCATGAGCCACCACGCCCAGCCAGTATTTACATTTTAATTAAAAATGAAAAATAAAAATAAAAAATATGGTTCTTATTCACACTTAGCCATACATCAAGTGCCCAGTAGCCACATGTTGATAGTGGACACCACATTAGACAAAGCAGATATAGAATCTTTCCATCAGCATGGAAGGTTCTGTTGGACGGCACTGTGCTAGAAAGATGAGGAAAAAGTCCAAGTAGGTCGGTTTGTTTATACCCTGAATTGTTCCTCAAAGGATCTGAGGCAGCTGAGGACAGCCTGAGGCCATCAGACCAGAGCCCTGTGGCTGGAGCGGGGGAAGGCTGGCGTGTGGGCTGAACCCAGTCAGGAGTGGAGCCAGAGAGAGAAGCAAGGCCCCAGTGGGCTGAGCTCTAGGACCCAGATAGGAAATGGGAGGAAGGTGGGGGTAGGGTTGTTGTGGGAGTGAGTGTCAAAGGACAAGGCCATGTGCAATCAGATGTTGAGCAATGAGTCTGCTGCGGGAAGAGGCTCCCCCGTTCCTCTTAGCTGCGTATGGTTCTCTGACCTGTTTAATCAAGGAGTCCCCTGTGCCCTGCTGTTCTCAAGTACAGATTCCAAATTCCAGCTAATCAGATGCAATTACAGGATATTGTTGGGTGCAAGTTCTGACTTGCAGCACATCGGGTAGGATGCCAGGCCTGGGTCCCTGCATGCCGCCTGGCTGGTATGTTTTCAGCAGCCGTCCTGGAGGCAGTGGGGCCAGGAGACATCCTCCCTGGCGGCGGTGCTGAGAGTGGAGAGGGTGAAGGGAACCAGGCCTGGGTGCTATCCTGCAGCACTTTCAAAGCAAAGATCTGCTCCAGGGATGGATTCTTCTTGAGGGCAAATCAGAGTTTAAAAAATATTCATTAAAAGTGACTTTGTGTTAAACTCGTTTCTGGGGATTAAAGAAAAGCCAAACTTATATTAAGATCATTTTAATTTAAGCTTTGTTGGGAAATTCGAAGATATCGCAGGGTGGGTTGGAGTGCCAAGGGAGCAGCTTCTTATTGCTTAATTTGAGATAATGTATTCCCGTAAGTTTTATTTTTACTTTTATTTTGAGGTATAACAGACTCACAGCAAAGCACACTCATCTTTACTGTACAGCTTGATAAATTTTTACATATGTATGTACCCATGCAATCTCCACCCAGATCAGAATACGGAACATTTCCAGCACCCTAAAACGTTCCCTCACCTCCCTCCTGTCCATCAGTCTCGCCCCCGAGAGGTAATCGCTGTTCTGATCTACCACCAACAATCAGCTTTGCCTGTTCTTGAACTTCATATAAATGGAATCATACGGTGGGTGCCCATTTGTTCCCTGGCTTCTTTTGCTCATAAGCCTGTGAATGATTTTCTTCCTTTCTTTCTTTCTTTTTTATGAGACAGGGTCTCGCTTTGTTACCCAGGCTGGAGTGCAGTGGCATGATCACGGCTCACTTCAGCCTCAACCTCTCAGGCTCAAGCGATCTCACCTCAGCCTCCCGAGCAACTGGGACTACAGGTGTGCACCACCACGCCCAGTTAACTTTTTTTTTTTTTTTTTTTTTTTTTGTAGAGACAGGGTCTCACTATGTTACCCAGGCCAATCTTGAAATCCTGGGCTCGAGCAATCCTTCTGCCTCGGCCTCTCAAAGTGCAGGGATCACAGGCGTGAGCCAACGCACCCAGCCAGCCTGTGAACTTTTTTAGGAGAAATTTTTATAGCTACAGATTCATAGTCCTTTACCTGAAACCCTTGGGGCCAGTTAGGTTTCCGAATTCAGATTTTTTCACGGTTTAGAAAAAAGCCACGGTGCGCACACTGTATATTATGAAATACCCACCGCAGGATCTGGGGCAGCACCTGGTAAACACATAAATATTTTTAAGCAAAGTCCATGAATATTCACGCACTAAATGGTGTAAATAAAGGCTGTAAATAGCCTTGCGTCAGTTGGGGACCATTTTGTTGCCAAATAAGTTCACGTCAGGTTAAGTTCTGCAGTCAAATGTGTTATGATAAAACTTGTTTTATCATATGGTTTTCAGAAGTTCAGGGATCTTGAAATTGAGAATAAGGGATGGTGGACCTGTTAGTTTTGGACAAGCCTTTGGCTGTGTGGGAGACAAATCCCGAGTAGTCTCCCATGCGGAGGGAAGGCTGCAGAAACCGGCTGCCTCACAGGAGTGTGGACTGCACTGTCCACCAGGACAGCCTCTCCCAACCACAGCTCTCGGAAGGTCCAGACGTGAACTCCTGACACCAAAGGCACATCTTTGCTGGGTGGGTATTTTCCTGGGATCTCTATCTTTGCTTAGATTTTCAAAAGAAACCTAATACTTAAATACGGTCTAGAGCCCTAGCTAGAAAGTGTCCTTGAGGTCAAAGAATTGCTGAGCTAAAGCCCTCAGTTATAGACCTGAGTTTGTTTCTAAGGGACATGAGTCTCAAATGAATGACGTTTCAGTGATTGGCAGGGGAGGGGAGTGAGAAGGGGCAGACATTGGAGATTGAGAGTGTGGAGAAAGATGGGGCAAGAGAAGTTAGGATGAGTGTGAGCCAAGGAGAGAATACACACAGGTCTCCATGCAGGACTAAGCACGGGAGAGATCATCCCAGGGGTTGGGGGTTATGTCTTCAGTTCAGGAGCCTGCATGGAGCATCTACTATGTGCAAGGCGCTGGCGATGCAAAGATGAATAAGAGCTGCTCCCTGACAGTGATACCTATTTATGGCTGTATTGCTCCTCTCTGAAGAGCTCTCTTTTCATTTCCTCCCTCTCTTCTCCACCCCACCTCCCCACCAAAGAAAACATACACACAGCCAGGAGTGGCCTTGAGGTTCAGGCCACAGGCTCCAGACGTTCTGGGCTCTTTCCTCCACTCCCAATCAAAGTGTCTGGGTCCAGCGGGATCACGTGAGGCCAGGAGTTTGAGACCAGCCTGGGCAACATTATGAGACCCCTGTCTCTACAAAAAATTTTTTCTTTCTTTTTTTTTTTTTTTTTTGGAGACAGAGTTTCCCTCTTGTTGCCCAGGCTGGAATGCAATGGCATGATCTTGGCTCACTGCAACCTCTGCCTCCCAGGTTCAAGTGATTTTCCTGCTTCAGCCTCCCGAGTAGCTGGGATTACAGGCATGCACCACCACGCTTGGCTAATTTTGTATTTTTAGTAGAGATGGGTTTCTCCATGTTGGTCAGGCTGGTCTCAAACTCCTGACCTCAAGTGATCTGCTCACCTCTGCCTCCTAAAGTGCTGGGATTACAGGCGTAAGCCACCTTGCCCAGCACAAAAATTTAAAAATTAGCTGGGTGTGGAGGTAACACACCTATAGTCCCACCTACTCAGGAGGCTGAGGCAGGAGGATGGCTTGAGCCCAGGAGGTTGAGGCTGCAGTGGGCTATGATCATGCCTCTGCATTCCAGCATGGGTAGAGCAAGACCCTGTTTTTTTTTGTTTGTTTGTTTTGTTTTTCAGACAGATTTTTACTCTGTCGCCCAGGCTGGAGTACAGAGGCTCAATCTTGGCCCACCACAACCTCCGCCTCCTGGGTTCAAGCAATTCTCCTGCCTCAGCCTCCTGAGTAGCTAGGATTACAGGCACGGGACACCACATCCAGCTAAGTTTTGTATTTTTAGTAGAGACGGGGTTTCACCATGTTGGCCAGGCTGGCCTTGAACTCCTGATCTCAGGTGATTCACCTGCCTCGGCCTCCCAAAGTGCTTGGATTACAGGCGTGAGCCACTGCACCCAGCCGACACTGTCTCTTAAAAAAAATAAAAAATAAAAAGCCTGGGTCCTACATCCCATGTTGAAAAAGCCCCTTGTAAAGGAAGGAATGCATTCTTTGCTGACAGTAATGTGCAGTTCATCAGGTGATAATGTTGATTAGAGTCATGGAGTGGTGTCACTGGAATCTAGTTCCTCCCCACTACTTAGTTGTGCGACCTTGGGCAAGTCTCCTGCCCTGAGCCTTAGTTTCCTCATCTGTAGAATGAACTTAAGTCTATACTCCCTGCCTCACAAGGGTGTTGTGAGGATCAAAGGGAAGAATATGGAGGAAGACATAAGTGGTAAGGCTTGTCCAGGTCTGAGCTATGCTTGTGATGTGCTTACTGTATTCCCACTCAAACAGGGAGCCTTCATTCTGCACTTTAGCACCTCAGGGATTGTACAGATTCCATCCCCCTGCTAGGCACCCAGGGGCACTATAGGGCTGTATGGCCTCATAGGTGACTCAGGAACAGATTCTCTGCACCCCAAATGTGGTTTCATTCTCTGGTTGCAATGGTTCTTTGGAAAATAATAGTTGTTCATGGATGTTCATTACAGTGTTGTTTATGATAGGCCAAGAAAAGTTATTTTTCACTACAATCCCCAAGCCCAGTGTAGTACAAGTGCTCAAGAAATGGATAAAGATTCACAGACCCCACTTCCCATCCTCCTCAATGCCTCCTTTTGTGGTAATGAGGTAGACCCCTTCCCTGGCATGCAAGGATTAAATAAGGAGCTGGGGCAAGAGCCATGTGTAGCCTAGAACCTGAGACTTTAAAATGGTCTTCAACATGAGCAACAGTCCTATTCCTTGGAATGTTTCTGTACAACAAAGATGGAAGTATGTGGCCGGGCACAGTGTCTCATGCCTGTAATCCCAGCACTTTGGGAGGCCGAGGCAGGCAGATCACAAGGTCAAGAGATTGAGACCATCCTGGCCAACATGGTGAAACCCCGTCTCTACTAAAAATATAAAAAATTAGCCAGGCGTGGTGGTGGGCGCCTGTGGTCCCAGCTACTCGGGAAGCTGAGGCAGGAGAATGGCTTGAACCCCAGAAGTGGAGATTGCTGTGCGCTGAGAGCGCGTCACTGCATTCCAACCTGGTGACAGAGCGAGACTCCGTCTCAAAAAAAAAAAGATGGAAGTATGAGAACGCTCATCATAGCAGGGTTATTTATAATAGCAGTAAGTTGAAAACAACCATAATAATGTTCATCCACTGAGGGATGCTGGAATAAACCATGGCATACACATGCAATTGGCTTTTCTGCAGCCATGATGAATAATGCATTTCCTACATGATGTTCCACAGACTCAAGCCCCAAGAGGATCCCTCAAGGGATTTCATGGTGAAATGTGTTTAAGAAGTGCCAGTCTCTGCTTGATGATTCAGAACACACATTAGTAAATTAGAGACTCCAAGAAGTCCTTCAGCAAGTAGCCCATTTAAGTTGGCGTAAGCCTATGCATCTCAAACAGTTGGTGGAAGACTCCCAATTAATAGCAAAATGGTCCTAGTGTTCTGTGGAGCCAATTTGGGAAATACCTGTGTAGCAGACGCAAGTGGAAAGAGTTGAGTGAAAAGTGCAGATTTTGACAGTCTTTGCAGCATGATTTAAACAAATAAACTTGTGTATATTTGTATTTGAAAAACGTCTAGCAGGATGCGCGCCAGAACTTTAATAGTAGTTGAGGTCATGGGATCACAGGTGATTTTTATTTTCTTCTTTGTTTTCATCTTTTAGGTTTTTTGGGTTTTCTAAATTGCCTTTCATCACTGCATATAACATTTTATTTTATTTTTTCAAGAGATGGGGTCTCACTCTGTTGCCCATGCTGGAGTTCAGTGGCTATTCACGGGCACAGTCATAGCACCATTGCAGCCTGGAACTCTTGGACTCAAGCAATCTTCCTGCCCTAGCCTCCCAAGTAGCTGGGATTACAGGCATGTGCCACCACGCCCGGCTCTATATAACTTTTATAATTAGTAAAAAAGGAAAAAAAAGCCAGTCGTCAAGAAAAGGATCCAGAGACAGCTGAAGACACTTTCATAGTGCTGCTGCACCTAGAGGAGCTGGGGCCTCCAGCTCCAAGAAGAAGCCAGGTCCTTATTTAGGCAGAGACATCCCGAGAGCCCACATTCCAGTGGGAATCCTTCCCAGAGCATTCCTCCTCCAGCACCGTCGCGGCCAGCTGCAGCCTGGCTGCTCCCTCACAGGGCCTCCCTCTCCTTTGGTAGCAGCCGCTGCTGGCCTAGGCCAAGCTGCACATCTGGACCTCATTAAGAGCCGCCAGCACCAAAGCCGGCACATCTGGCCGCCGCGAGACAGAGTGCAAGGCAGGGCAGCAAAGGGGCAGGGGCATGTCAGGACAGGGCTGCCCATGCGGGCTCCAAGGCAGCCAGGGCTCCTCTGAGACATCTGGAAGTGGGAAGGTGGTGGGCGGCTGTCCGCAGACAGTGTGCTGCTTGCTGGCGGGGCTGGCTCTGGCCCCTCTGGGTGCAGCAGAGTCGTGCCCTGGCTGGCAGAGGCCTTTTAGGCTGAAGGGGGCAGGTCTGGCAGAGAGACAGGTACTCAGGACTCCAAGCACAGTGCTCTTGCTCTTGGGTAGGGCTGGAGCTGGGAGCAGTCTCAGGACCATGTTGAAAAAAGGACTAGACAGGAATGGGGTTGCCTAGCTTTCTGGTGGCCGAGCTGTGTGGCTGCAGGTCAGGAGGTAGGTTTTCTACATCGGGAAGGAGAATTCCCATGTCTGAAGTTAGAGGGGAGGAAGTGTCATGAGGCACCTTGGAAACAGAGCTTGCCTGCTGCCTGCTGCCTGCTGCCTTTTTCCTACACGAGAACATGCACAGGTCCCTGGCTCTACCCCTGTGGCACCATTCTTTTTCCCTTTGATGCCTGTGAATCTAAGGCTTTGTCAGCCCTGCCAATTCTTTCTTTGCGACAACAGCAGATGCTCCTAAGATCCTTTCCAAAGTCAGGCAGAGATCAAAGAAACCAACTAGTCGGTCGAATGTAAGAATCTACCAGCCCTTCCCCTTTATCCTACAGCCTTAGACCTCAAATTGGTCCCACATGAATGGTACCCACCAGATTCTCCTGCCTCTGCTCTCCATCTTTAGCCCCTGCCCACCACAGCAAAGGGGTCCACGTACCCACACTAGAGCCCTCTGAAGAGGCCACAGCAAGAAAATTCTCAGATTTAGTGGGTGCCAGCCACTAAGGTAGAAGTAAAGGGACTACTGCAGAAAGTAAAAGGGCTTCACAGTAAACAGATGGGTCCAAAACCCAGCTACTTAACTTCGTTGAGCGCCAGTTTCCTCATCAATAAGATGAGGATACCTCTTACACAAAGAACTATTAGGTTCTGTAATAGAAATGTAACAGAGTTTGGCTGGGCATGGTGGCTCATACCTGTAATCCCAGCACTTTGGGAGGCTGAAGTGGGCAGATCACCTGAGGTCAGGAGTTTGAGACCAGCCTGGCCAACATGTCGAAACCCCGTCTCTACTAAAAATACAAAAATTAGCCGGGTGGGGTGGTGGGCGCCTGTAATCACAGCTACTCAGGAGGCTGAGGCAGGAGAATCGCTTGAACCCAGGAGGCACAGGTTGCAGTGAGCTGAGATCGTGCCAGCCTGGGTGACAGAGTGAGATTCTGTCTCAAAAAAAAAAAAAAAAAAAAAAGAAATATAATAGAGTTACATGTTTCTCCAATAGAAATGTAATTATATTTGTAATTTGGGGGGGTATTTTACATTTTACATTTATTTTCATTCTGGAATGATTTTAGATTTATAGAAAAGCTACAAAGATAGTACAGTGGGTTCCAGTAAACCCTTCACCCGCTTCTCCTAAGGTTGACATCTTGCATAACCAAGGCACATTTGCCAAAACTGAGAAATTAACATTGGCACAATACTATTAATTAAACTACAGACTTTTTTCAGATTTCACCAGATTTTCCAACACATATGTGATTTAAATTTTTCTATTAGGCACACTTAAAAAAGTAAAGAGAAACAAATAATATTAATTTTAATAATATACTTTATTTAACCAAAAATATCCAAACTATTGTCACATCAGCATTAATCAATATGAAAAACATAATGAATGAGATATTTCACATTTGTTCTCTTTTTTTGTTGTTGTTTTTTTGAGATGGAGTCTCAATCTGTTGCCCAGGCTGGAGTGCAATGGCGCAGTCTCGGCTCACTACGACCTCCACCTCCTGGGTTCAAGTGATTCTCCTGCCTCAGCCTCCCAAGTAGCTGGGATTACAGGTGCCCTCCACCACACCCAACTAATTTTTGTATTTTTAGTAGAGATAGGGTTTCACCACATTGGCCAGGCTGGTCTCAAATGCCTGACCTCAGATGATCCACCCACCTCAGCCTCCCAAAGTGCTGGCATTACAGGCATGAGCCACCATGCCCAGCCCACATTCTCTTTTTTAGTGGTAAGTCTTCTAAACCAGTGTGGATTTTAAGCTCACAGCACATCTCAATTTGGACACTAAATTTTCCCTGGACATACTTGATCTGCAGTTAGGCATTCACAAAATGTAGAGTGGAAACAGTAGCTTCACATACCCAAGTTGTTCCAAACATACTTAAAAGTTTTCTGATAATGGAATTATCAGTTTTTAAATTTAAAATAAAATTTAAAAAATGCATTTCCGGCCGGGTGCAGCGGTTCATGCCTGTAATCCCAACACTTTGGGAGGCCAAGGCAGGCGGATCACCTGAGGTCAGGAGTTCGAGACCAGCCTGACCAACATGGAGAAACCCTGTCTCCACTAAAAATACAAAATTAGCTGGGTGTGGTGGCACATACCTGTAATCCCAGCTACTCGGGAGGCTGAGGCAGGAGAATCACTTGAACCTGGGAGGCGGAGGTTGCGATGAGCCGAGATCATGCCATTGCACTCCAGCCTGGGCAACAAGAGCGAAACTCCGTCTCAAAAAAAAAAAAAAAAATGCATTTCCTCAGTTGTACTAGTGCTTGATAGTCACATATGGTTAGTGGCTGCCATATTAGACAGCCCAGGTTTAGAGGATTAAATGAGATGATATATGGGGAACAGTGACTAGCACATGGTAGGTGTTCAATAGATGGTGTCTATTGTCATTACCGAAGCCTAGAGTTGCTTCTGATGAAATCCAATTTCTAACATAATCTTTCATGCGTATCCACTGCCGGGTATAATGGAAGGATGCAGAGAAAGATCTTGGTCAGGGAAGAGAAAAAATGGAGGAGGGATGAGATGAAGACACGTTGTACTTCTGTAGCCCTTTCATCGGCTGAGCTCCCACTCAGGAGCACCTTCACTCTCCTCCATTCAATTCTCCTGACCACCTTCCTTCAGGGCCGGCACTGTCACTTACCCCTGTGCACAGATAGAAAACCGGGGCTCTGAGAGTTGAAGCAATGGGAAGGCAGGGAGCCTTGAGTTCCCACCCAGCCACTGCTGGTCTCATTCTGAGGTATGGATCCTCATCCCCTCTTGGGGCCTCAGTTCCCCCAAAGGGGTTAAGTAAATGAGAGTGAGGTTGGTTTAGGTTACTGGATCTGTCTCTGAAATTTTAGGATTATTCAAACAGGGGATATTTGGCTAGCCCTCACCTTGCAAAATTCGCCCAATGCTGATTTGTAAATAGGTAAATAGATGAGAGCGAGAGTGAGAGAGAGAGAGGAGAGCGCGCACATGCACTGGTTTTTCGATTCACAGTTAGGGGTGGGGGCTGCCACGTAGTTTGTAATATTTGTGTCCACAGCAGGTTGGGACACCCTCTTCCAGTCTTGAGGTGCCTAGGAAACCTAATTAATTATGGAATAATGGAGCGCAGCTTGTGCTAATATAGAACCAGGGCCGAGGGAGTTAGGTGTCTCAGGGGATATTTATAACAAGCTGTGGCAGTCTGGTGAGTCACTGCTCTGCTCTCCAAGAGGACACACCTGCCTCTGAGAAGAGGAGGCTGCCACTCTCCAGTCAGGCCCCTCTTCCCGGGCAGGGCTGGAGACACACGCACGGTTGGGCAATCCTCTCCACTTCTTTAGTCTCCCGCGGGACACCAATCATTACACTCCATCCCTCCTCCATTTCAGCAGAATTTCCCAGCAACCTCCCACTTCCCAGACTGAGGCTGTGCTGTCCACTGATGATGCTACAGACCATTTGTACCCTGGGAACATCTCATTCCAGAGAGATTTCTTCTGGGAAGGTTTCCTACGGTCAAGCCAAGCTATGCAGCTAGGCTCTGGGGCAGCTTCCATCCAGGGCCATTTCTTCCTGGACATAGAAAGGCAAAGTCTGGAGAGGGGAAGGGGACAAGCATTTGTTGAGCCCCTTTTCTGTGCTCTTGGTATCCTGTAAGCTCACTAAAGTGTCACAATAAGCTGTGTATTGGGTTCCATCCTCCATGTTTAACAGATATGGAAACCGAGGCTTAGGGGAAAGCAGCTAAAAGGAACACACAGCTAGAACGTGCCAGAGTCAGGGTTCTAACCCAGGCCTGCCTAACACCATCCTAAGCTGTAGGACTAGTGGTACAAAACACTTTACACACACACACTCACTTAATTCTCAAAAAATTGAGTTGAGGGCAAAGTCAAACAGAAAAAGACATATAACCTCCCAACTAATACAGGGAAAAATTCAATAGCAAAAAGAAAAACATAAAAAACAACAACAAAAAACCCTAATACCAAAAGAAGGGGAAAAAAGGAGAGAAAAACGAACATAGAACAGGTGAAATCAATAGCAAGCACAGAGTAGATTTCATCCCATATATATCTGTAATTACATTAAATATAAATGGACTAAATGCTCCTATTAAAAGATAAAGATTGTCAGAATGGATAAAGAACAAATCCCAACTCTGGGGTTTACGAGAGATACACCCAAAGCCTAAGGGTACAGGAAGGTTGAGGGGAGAGCTGAAGTGTGAATCAGGGGTTTTTGAGGCTGCAGGACACACTCTCTCTTCCAGATCTCAGACCTCTGACTTGTCCCTTTCTTGTCTTGGCCTCAGTCATCCTCAGTGACTTCTGGCCTAGCAGTGTGGTTCGATGGAGGGCACTCAGGCACTGGCCTTAGATGAATCAACCATGTGACCCTGGACTTTCTCAGGCAACCTGAGCCTTCACGTCCTCCTCTGTAAAATAGAACAAGGATTTATACCTCACAGGGCTGCTGTAAGAATTAGAGACCAGAAAAAAAAAAAAAAAAAAAGAACATGTTCATGGCATCTGGCACACAAAATTTGAATTATGTTAATCTTTTGCTATAATATATTATAATTTTACATGTGCCTATGTCATAGATAAGGCCCTATGGGCTGCCCCTGACAGTCTGATAGAATATGAGAGCCTTTTTCATGTGTGTTTTTGGTGAGGGCCGTGTGTGTGTGTGTGTGTGTGTGTGTGTGTGTGTGGTGCATCCACTCTTCCTCCCAAGCTCGGAAATTCAAGTAGGGCCAGGGGGACGGGGTAACTCTAGGATGCCCTCTTCCTGTTTGTTTGCAAGCCTGACAAATCTGTTGCTCTCTGTCTTTGATTAGGTCATACTCCTGTTCAGACCCTAGCCTTGGTGACTTCCTACTGTTCATGTGGCAGGGTCCCTCCTGTCTCAAAGGCCTCTGATGGCCTTCCTTCCTTCCTTCCCTTTTTTTTCAGACTGAGTTTCGCTCTTATTGCCCAGGCTGGAGTACAGTGGCGTGATCTTGGTCACTGCAACCGCTGCCTGCTGGGTTCAAGTGATTCTCCTGCCTCAGCCTCCTGAGTGGCTGGGATTACAGGCATGAGCCACCACGCCTGGCTAATTTTATATTTTTAGTAGAGATGGGGTTTCTCCATGTTGGTCAGGCTGGTCTCGAACTCCTGACCTCAGGTGATCTGCCCGCCTTGGCCTCCCAAACTGCTGGGATTACAGGCGTGAGCCACCGCGCCTGGCCTGCTGATGGCATGCTTTCTGCCCCCTCCTTCTGCATGTGGACTTGCCCCTGCAGGCAAACCACTCAGCCCTTCCCGCACCCCATGCCAAACTTGGTGGGATCTCCTCACCATCCCCATCGAAGGCTGCCCCTCCTCCTTTGTCATCCAGCTTCACACTCCCTGATCTGCAATTCTAAAAACCAAAAGCTCTACAAAAGCAGACTTTTTTTCCCCCCACAAGTTTGATATAAACTCATTTGGCCACAAATCTGACCTGACCTGGGGCGAGGTTATTTAAAAGTCTTTACGTTGTCTCTCACTGCTCAGATATTTTCCTGCAGAAATTTGCTGGGTTTAATTAAGGGCACTGCCCAGACCCTGCTGGAGTGTTATGGAGTATTATGTAGTGTCAGCACGTGCATCAGGTGAACTTTCTGAAACCGCAAAGCTCTGGCCCCAGGGCTTTGGGTGAGAGCGTGAGCCTGCCACTGTGACAGCCTTAGGGCCCTTCCTGTGCAGCGCCTTCTGTACTTATCTCCCCTCCTATTCACAGCTCTGTAAGGTGGGCATCAGCCACTCCATTGCACCAGTGAGGACACTGAATCCCAAGGAATCCAGCTGGGAAAGTGGCTGAGCCAAGTCCTTCTGAGTGCCCAGCCTCCCGCACTTTCTCTTTTCTTTATATCAAGCTCCTCTCCTTCCCTCAGGGGCCAGCCCTCTGCTCCCACCCCCTTCTCTATCCTGTTGATGCTCTTGGGACTTTCATGTATTAGAATGCCCAATTTCATTCATTTAACATTATTTATTGCGGGCTTCTCACGCTCCAATGTGCACATAAACATCTTACAGTACTGATCCTAATTCACCTGCTCTGGGTCTGACATTCTGCCTCCCTAATAAGCTTCCAGGTCCTGTTGGACCCCACTTTGGGGAATAAGGGGTAAGGGAACAGGTAAGCATACAGAGTTTTTGTTTTGTTTTTGTTTTTTTGAGACGGAGTCTCTCTGTTGCCCAGGCTGTTGTGCAGTGGCGCGACCTCCACTCACTGCAACCTCCGCCTCCCGGGTTCAAGCGATTCTCCTGCCCCGGTCTCCCGAGTAGCTGGGATTACAGGCGCACACCTCCACACCCGGCTAATTTTTGCATTTTTAGTAGAGACGGGGTTTCACCATGTGGGTCAGGCTGGTCTCGAACTTCTGGCCTCGTGATCTGCCCACCTCGGCCTCCCAAAGTGCTGGGATTACAGGCGTGAGCCACCGTGCCCAGCCTTGTTTTTGTTTTGAGTCAGGGTCTCACTCTGTTGCCCAGGCTGGAGGGCAGTGGTGCAGTCATGGCTCACTGCAGCCTTGACCTCCCAGGCTCAAGGGATCCTCCCACCTCAGCTTCCTGAGAAGCTGGGACTACAGGCACGTGCCATCGTAGCTGGCTAATTGTTATATTTTTTGTAGAGACAGGGTCTCACTATGTTGCCTAGGGTAGTCTCAAACTCCTGGCCTCCAACAGTCCTCCTACCCCAGCCTCCCAAAGTGCTGGGATTACAGATGTGAGCCACCACACCCTGATAGCATACAGAATTGAATAACAAACACAACTCAGTGGTGGCAGAGCCAGGATATGAACCCAGCAAGCCTGGCTCCAAAATCTGTGCTGTTAACTACTATGCAGCACACAGGTTGGAGGGTTGGACCCTGTCCGTGGAGTGTGATGAAGCAATCACTGCAAGCACAGCTGCCGATGCCAGAGCACTGAGGGGACGGCTGGGCTCCTTTTTGCAACACAGTTAATTTTCTTTTTTTCTTTTTTCTTTTTGACATGGAGCTTGCTCTGTTGCCCAGGCTGGAGTGCAGTGGTGCCATCTCAGCTCACTGCAACCTCCGCCTCCCAGGTTCAAGCGATTCTTGTGCCTCGGCCTCCCAAGTAGCTGGGATTACAGGCACGTGCCACTACGCCCAGCTAATTTTTGTATTTTTAGTAGAGACAAGGTTTCACCATGTTGGCCAGGCTGGTCTTGAACTCCTGAACTCAGGTAATCCACCCACCTCGGCCTCCCAAAGTGCTGGGATTACAGGTTTGAGCCACCGTGCCAGGCCTCAGCTTGCAGTTTCTCATGGCTGTTTCTAAGCACACTTCCAGTGAACTGTGGACTGAGAAACCAACTGACCAAGCTCCTTAGAATTACATATAAAGTAAAGGTTTATAGGTACAGAGAGAGGGAACAGCAGTTTCTTGAAGACAAGCATGCTTCAGCTTTTATGCATGGAATTTATGAGGTTCGGTTTGGTTGCTCATTTACATATCCTTGCTAATTTCCCGGTTCATGGGTATGTTTTTGAGAGTTGAGGGGGCTGGATAAGCATCCTTTCTATCTGCGATTTTCAAACTGGAATGTGATCAGACTCCTAGGGGAGCTTTTCAAATCTGCAGAGAATCCTAATCCACACTCGGAGGGTGGGATTTGGACCTCTACATTTTGCAAAACTGCATTTGGAACCATTAGCACTTATTGAGCACCTACTGTATGCTCACGAGTGCTGGACACTATGGACAGAAAACCTATGCAGCCGTCATGCATTATGTTACTACCCAGCCCGCATACATTACAACATTTGAGTTGCAGTAGACAAGTTGAAACACATGAAGCAGCTAAGGCCAGTTCACCTTCAAACAGAGAAGGCTAGCGGCAGTGGTAGCACAGCACAGTGAAGGCATCTTCTGGGAGGAAAGAGAGACCACTCGGTGTGATGAAAACAGCCTGGACATGAGGTCAGCAAACCTGGTTCTGAGTTTCTCCTCCCTAATCTACCTGCTAATGGACTCGTATCCTCTCTGAACATCAGTTTCTTCATCTATAACGTGGGGATAATGTGTTCTCCCTCCCACGTCTGTTGTGATGAGAGAATGCCTGGGAAAGCACCGTGTAAACTGTGAAGTGCTGTCTGCACATGTGCAGTGAGGGTCCTGCAGGCTGCAGGGAGCACAGACCCACTCTGGTTACTCCAGTGATGAGGCTTTATTGTAAAGCTAAGCAGCAGGGTGGGAAGCCGGGGAGGGCCTCAGCAGACAAAGAGCAGCCCTCTTGGAGGAGAAGAACCTCTTTCTGGAGTCCTTGGAGGCTCAGGCCAAGGCCAATTATGGATCCTTTCTGCCTGATGTCTTCTGCTACCTCCTGGCTTCCACCTCCTGGCCGCTGCCCACTACCTTCTCCTATGTAGCCCTCGCCTACGGCCCACTTTGTGGTCCTCTGGTTTTCAGGCAGTTCCGTGAGAGACAGTCTGATGGGCTTGGTAAGTCACTGTCTAGTGTAGAAGGTCTCCACTGGGCAGTCTTTTTGCTGGGCTACCTCTCCCGCATATCTAGTCCATAAGTGGCCGCCTTTGTGTCAGGCCAAACATTTGCCCGGGCAGTTGTGGCCAGAGTGTGGGCTTTTATGCCCCAGCGGTGCACAGGAGCGCCTGTGGGGGCTGTGGGCACAGCTCACTCTCAGAGACAGCAGTGCAGGCTGTCGATCCGTCGCAGAATGTGAGCGATTTTTATAGAGGGAAGATGGAACTAACGCAGTTAATCTGCCCAGCAAACAGCACCAGCCTGTCACATCTCACGTGCCACTCAGTGAGGGCCAGCTGCGGGCCACGTTGTACAATCCTGGAAGGTTGTGGTGCCCTTGGTCTCCTCGTTCTTCGAGTTTCCCTGGTGGATGACATTCTCTTCTCACTGCCCCTCTGCCCCTAGACACTGGCATTCCTGTGTGTGCTCCCCAATCCCGTGACTAAAACCTGCCCTCAGCATTTCTATAGAGGATGTTCACTGCAGCACTGGACACAGTAGAGAAAGATTAGGACCAGCTTACATGTCCAGAGTGAGGGGAGTGGCTACCTATGATTATGTATATTTCTGTGAATGTGCATGTATGAGGGGACTTCATAAAGTCTGTGAAAAAATGGAATTAAAAGATACAAATAAAAAATATAAACTTATTTCTTAACATAAGCTCCATTAAGTTCAAAATACTTCTGTAAGAGATGATACAAGCCATGTAGTCCATCCCTGAGCTTCCTGGGAATTTAAGTGTGTCAATGCAGTCTTTTTAATATTATTAACTGAAGAAAAATGGCTCCCCTTTAAATATTTTAAAATTTATTTTATTTATTTGTTTGAGACAGAGTCTCACTCTGTTGCCCAGGCTGGAGTGCAGTGGAGTGATCTCAGCTCACTGCAACCTCCGCCTCCCAGGTTCAAGCTATTCTCGTGCCTCAGCTTCCCTAGTAGCTGGGATTACAGGAAACTGCCACCATGCCCAGCTAATTTTTGTATTTTTAGTGGGGATGGAGTTTCATCACATAGGCCAGGCTGGTCTCAAACTCCTAACCTCAAGTGATCTGCCTGCCTCAGCCTCCCAAAGTGCTGGTATTACAGGCGTGAGCACTTTGGGAGGCCGAGGCCGGCAGATCACCTGAGGCCAGGAGTTTGAGACCAGGCTGGTCAACATGAAACCCAGTCCCAGTCTCTACTAAAAATACAAAAAATTAGCTGGGTGTAATGGAGGGCGCCTGTAATCCTAGCTACTCAGGAGGCTGAGGCAGGAGAATCGTTTGAACCCGGGAGGCAGAGGTTGCAGTGAGCTGAGATTGTGCTGCTACACTCCAACCTGGGCTACAGGGCGAAACTGTCTCCAGAAAAAAAAAAAAGGAAACAAAAAGAAGTTATAAGGAGCCACACTGAGATGTCTAATGATCTCCGATTGAAATGCTTGCAAAATTGCCGTTGTGTGATGAGAGGAATGAGCAGGAGCGTGGTTGTGGTGGAGAAGGACTCCTTGGTGAGGCTTTCCCAGGTATTTGTCTGCAAAAGCTTTGGTGAACTTTTTCAAAACACTCTCATAATTAGCAGATATTATTGTGATTTGGCCCTCCAGAAAGTCAGCAGGCAAAATGCCTGGAGCATCTCAGAAAACAGTTGCCATGATCTTTGCTCTTTTATTTTTTTTATTTATTTGTTTTTTGAGACGAAGTCTTGCTCTTGTCACCCAGGCTAGAGTGCACCGGTGCGATCTCAGCTCACTGCAACTTCCACCTCCCAGGTTCAAGCGATTCTCCTGCCTCAGCCTCCCAAGTAGCTGGGATTACAGGTGCCTGCCACCACGCCTGGCTAATTTTTGTATTTTTAGTAGAGACGGGGGTTTCAGTATGTTGGCCAGGCTGGTCTCGAACTCCTGACCTCAGGTGATCTGCCCACCTCAGCCTCCCAAAGTGCTGGGATTACAGGCATGAGCCACCGCGCCTGGCTGCTTTTATATTTTTATTTTTTCAGACAGTGTCTCACTTTGTCACCTAGGTTGGAGTGCAGTGGCACGAACATGGTTCACTGTAGCCTTGACTTCCCAGGCTCAAGTGATCCTGTCACCTCAGCCTCCCGAGTAGCTGGGACTACAGGCACATGCCACCATGCCTGGCTAATTTTTGTATTCTTTGTAGAGATGGGGTTTCGCCATGTTGCCCAGGCTGGTCTCGAACCCCTGAGCTCAAGCGATCCACCCACCTTGGCCTCCCAGAGTTCTGGGATTAAAAATGCATGAGCCACCGCCCACAGCTGATCTTCACTCGACTGGTCCACTTTTGCTCTGACTTTCACCTCTTGGTAGCCATTGCTTTAATTGTGCTTTGTCTTCAGGATCGCACTGGTAAAAGCCCTGTTTCATGTCCTGTTCCTGTTACAGTTATTTGAAGAAATGCTTCAGGATCTTTTTTTTTTTTTTTTTTTTTTCTGAGATGGAGTCTCGCTGTGTCACCCAGGCTGGAATGCAGTAGCATGATCTCAGCTCACTGCAACCTCCGCCTCCTGGGTTCAAGTGATTCTCTTGCCTCAGCTTCCCAAGTAGCTGGGATTACAGGCATGCACCACCAAGCCTGGGTAATTTTTGTACTTTTAGTAGAGACGGAGTTTCACTATGTTGGCCAGGTTGGTCTCAAACTCCTGACCTCAAGTGATCCGCCCGCCTCCGCCTCCCAAAGTGCTGGGATTACAGGCATGAGCCACCGCGCCTGGCGGCTTCAGGATCTTGATCCCACTTGTTTGAAATTTCCATTGAAAGCCCTGCTGTTGTCTGTAGCTGATCCGGGCACAATGGCTTCTGGGCACAAACTTCGGAGTAGAAAGTTTGTTCAACTTTAATTTTTCAGTTAGAACTGTGTAAGGTGAACCAGTTGAGATGTCTATGGTGTTGGTTGTTTCTGCTGTAAATCACTGGTTCTTTTCAATTAGGGTGTGTACAAGATTAATTCTTCACAAATTGCTGTGGATGGCCTACCGCTGCAGGTTCCCTCAACCTTGTTTTGTCCCTTATTAAAATGAGTTGGCCAGGCACGGTGGCTCATACCTGTAATCCCAGCACTTTGGGAGGCTGAGGCAGGTGGATCACCTCAGGTCAGGAGTTTGAGACCAGCCTAGCCAACCTGGTAAAACCCCGTTTCTAGGCTGGACAAGGTGGCTATGGCTTATGCCTGTAATCCCAGCACTTTGGGAGGCCGAGGTGGGTGGATCTCAAGGTCAGGAGTTCAAGACCAACCTGGCCAACATGGTGAAACCTCGTCTCTACTAAAAATGCAAAAATTAGCCAGACCTGCTGGCGCGTTCCTGTAGCCCCAGCTACTTGGGAGGCTGAGGCAGGAGAATCGCTTGAACCTGGGAGGAGGAGGTTGCAGTGAGCCAAGATCATGCCATTGCACTCCAGCCTGGGCGACAGAGCGAGACTCCATCTCAAAAAAAAAAAAAATGCCTGGCGCGGTGGCTCACGCCTATAATCCCAGCACTTTGGGAGGCCGAGGCGGGTGGATCGCGAGGTCAGGAGATCGAGACCAGCCTGGCTAACACGGTGAAACCCCATCTCTACTAAAAATACAAAAAATTAGCCGGGCGTGGTGACGTGAGCCTGTAGTCCCAGCTACTTGGGAGGCTGAGGCAGGAGAATGGCGTGAACCCAGGAGGCAGAGTTTGCAGTGAGCCAAGACCGCGCCACTGCACTCCAGCCTGGGTGACAGAGTGAGACTCCATCTCAAAAAAAAAAAAAGAAAGAAAGAAATCCCGTCTCTATTAAAAATAAAAAATTAGCTGGGTGTGGTAGTGGGCGACTGTAATCCCAGCTACTTGGGAGGCTGAGGCAGGAGAATCACTTGAACCTGGGAGGCAGAGGTTGCAGTGAGCCGAGATTGCGCCATTGCACTCCAGCCTGGGTGACAGAGCGAGACTCCATCTCAAAAAAAGAAAAAAAGAAAGAAAAAGAAATTATCCACTTGTATAATAAACTGCTGATTTTGGGGGGCATTTCCCCCATATACTTCTTGTAAAGCATCAGTGATTTCACCATTCTTCCACCCAAACTTTACCATAAATGTGACATGTGTTCTTGCTTCAATTTTAGCGGAATTCATGTTGCTCTGAAAGGAGCTCTTTTCAAACTGAGATCTTATCTTTCTTAGTGCCTAAAACTAGTTTTTGTTTTTGTTTCTGTTCTTCCGTTTTTGAGACAGGGTCTCACTCTGTCACCCAGGCTGTAGTGCAGTGGCACGATCACGGCTCACTGCAGCTTCGACCTCCTGGACTCAAGTGATCCTCCCACCTCAGCCTTCCAAGTAGCTGGGACCACAGGTGAACACCACCGTGCTTGGCTAATTTTTAAATTTTATGTAGAAAGGTGGGTCTCCTTATATTGCCCAGACTGGTCTCGAACTCCTGGGCTTAAGTGACCCACCCTCCTTGGCCTCCCAAAGTGTTGGGATTATGGGTGTGAGCCACTGTGCCCTGCTGCCTAAAACTAGATATTCTTTGGCCATGTTATAACTTTAGTATGACTTTATTTTGGTGCAAAAGAAAAATTGAAATTCATGCAAGTTTTTTCATAATACACATTTTTTATGAACTTTTTGAAGACCTCTTGTATACATTAAAACTATATGAGCAAAGAACATTTAATGACATGGTATAATAATAAAGGAAAGCGTCATTTTGGCATCATTAATATGTGTAAATAGGAATGTGTCTGTGTACCTACATTTATACGCTGTACATAATTTACATAGAAAAAGACTGGAAATTTTTATATCAATATGATAGTTGTGGTTATCTCTGGGTGATTTTTTTTTTAATTAAAAATTTTTTCTGGGCCAGGCGTGGTGGCTCATGCCTATAATCCCAGCATTTTGGGAGGCCGAGGCGGGTGGATCACCTGAGGTTGGGAGTTTGAGACCAGCCTGACCAACATGGAGAAACCCCGTCTCTACTAAAAATACTAAATTAGCCGGGCATGGTGGCACGGGCCTGTAATCTCAGCTACTTGGGAGGCTGAGGCAGGAGAATCGCTTGAACCCGGGAGTCAGAGGTTGCGGTGAGCTGAGATCGCGTCATTGCACTCCAGCCTGGGCAACAAGAGCGAAACTCCGTCTCAAAATAAATAAATAAATAAAGTAAAAGATTTTTTTGGCTAGGTGTGGGGGCACACGCCTATAATTGCAGCACTTTGGGTGGTTTAAGTGGGAGGATTGTTTGAGGCTAGGAGTTTGAGACCAGCCTGGGCAACATAGTGAGACCTCGTCTCTACTAAAAATTAATGAATATATTCTTAACACTTTTTTCTTGTAGAGATAATGTCTTGCTATATTGCCCAGGCTGGCCTCGAACTCTTGGGCTCAAGTAATCCTCCTGCTTCAGCCTCCTGAGTAGTTGGGACTACAGGTGTACACCACCATACCTGTCTTCTGGGTGATATTTTATAAGCAAGTATTATTTTTGTTTTTTTATTTATGCTTTTCTCTTTTTTCCACATTTTCTACAAGAAATGTGTTACTTTTATAATCAGGAAAACAATACCCATAAATATCATAATCTTTTAAAAAATCCAAACCATGTCCTCAGGAAAGAAAATTACAACTTATTTTTTTACTATTCCATACTCTTTTTTTTTTTTTTTTTTTTGAGATGGAATTTTGTTCTTGTCACCCAGGCTGGAGTGCAATGGCATGATCTTGGCTCGCTGCAACCTCTGCCTCCTAGCTTCAAGGGATTCTCCTGCCTCAGCCTCCCGAGTAGCTGGGATTACAGACATCGCCACCACGCTCAGCTAATTTTGTGTTTTTAGTAGAAATGGAGTTTCACTCTGTTGGTCAGGCTGGTCTCGAACTCCTGACCTCAGGTGTTCCGCCCACCTCAGCCTACCAAAGTGCTGGGATTACACATGTGAGCCACTGCACCTGACTTCCCATAATCTTAAAGGATTCACAATTTCCATGTATTTTCAGGGAAAACGAAGTTTTCTGTTGAAGTAATTATGTCTAATGGTGGAATTTTGGGTATTCCCAAATACCCAAAGGTGATGAAAAGGTGGCTAGAGGGTGGCGAAGCCTCCTGGTTGCTTTGAAATCAAACCCCAGAGGCTTCCTTCTCTGGTCCCGCTGGAGGGAGATTGTAAGGGTGGCCAGAGGTGGAGCCAGTAAAAGTGTCCCGAGTGGGTGGAGCCAGGAAACCCCCCAGAGTGCCTTGTCACCAACATATTTCATACTTAAAAAGAATGAGAGTGAAATGGACATTTATGTTTTCAATCAAAACAGTGACTGAGTTTTTGTTTCCCCTCTTGGGAAAACCCTGAACCACTCCTTCCAAAGGGAAGAGAAGAAGAGAGAAGGCATCTTAGTAACTGCTACCGTTATGACCTTGGATGGGGAGGGAAGAGATGAAGAGGGAGGAGACAGGAGCATTTGTTTTTCAATTTTTGTACTTTATACAGTTAAAAAGAGACAGCCCTAGGCTGGGCGCGGTGGCTCACGCCTGTAATCCCAGCACTTTGGGAGGCCAAGGCGGGCGGATCACGAGGTCAAGAGTTCGAGACCGTCCTGGCCAACATGGTGAAACTCCCCCATCTCTCCTAAAAATACAAAAATTAGCCAGGCGTGGTGGTGCACGTCTGTAATCTCAACTACTCAGGAGGCTGAGGCAGGAGAATTGCTTGAACCCAGGAGGCAGAGGTTGCAGTGAGCCAAGATCACGCTATTGCACTCCAGCCCAGGCAACAGTGTGAAACTTCATCTCGGGGGCGGAAAATAAAAAAAGACAGCACTATGGGTGATTTTTATTTCGTGCATATGTGGGGTTTTTTGGTAGTCCTCAGTTTGTCTGTTATGAACACAAGATAATTTTGTAATCAGGGGTAAAAATGTCATAATGAAAGGGCCAAAGAGATGTGGTTGGGTCATCCTGCTGTGCTGTCTGCAGGCCACTGACCACCTTCACTCTTGGCCAGAATCCTCAGGCCCACTTGGGCAAGGGTGAGTAACAGGGCAGAGAGACCAAGCAGCCTTGGTCTCCTGCCTGGAACACTCTAGCCCCTCTGGCCTAATGCATCTCTAACCCCCTGGACAGCAGACCTGGTCTGCTCCTGTAGACAGCATGGCCCTGTGCCCCCCAGCCTGACCCTGTCTGTGCCTCCCTGCGTGGTGCCAGCTGCCAGGCCTTTCTGCTTAGCTGGACTCTGGCCTGACCCTCCTGACCAGCCCTTTCCTGGGGCTGGAAATGCCCCCACGTGACACTCACTGGCACATGGTGTTTGGCTGAGTATTCATTGCAGCAACTGCAATCTTAAGAAAGGCGCATGCAGCCTTCAGGAACGTCTGGAGTTTATTTGGCTGCGATGATCGAGCCTTGCCGTCTCAGCAGCAGGTGAACACAGCACAAGATTAACAGAGAACCAAGAGCGAGATAGGGTGCCGAGCCCCAATTTACCAGGCCACCTGCAAAGGCAACACAGGCTTTGGTGTCCTGAGACACCTGGTAAGTCGTGCCTACAGGAATTGTAATCCCTGCTGCATGACCTTAAACACATCCCTCTGTGCTGTGCTTCCCCATCTGTAAAATAGATATGATAATGATCTTTTTTTTTTTTTGAGACGGAGTTTCATTCTTGTTGCCCAGGCTGCAGTGCAATTGGCTCACTGCAGATTCCGCCTCCTGGGTTCAAGCGGTTCTCCTGCCTCAGCCTCCTGAATAGCTGGGATTACAGGCACGCGCCACCATGCCCGGCTATTTTTTTATTTTTAGTAGAGAAGGGGTTTCTCCATGTTGTTCAGGCTGGTTTCAAACTCCCAACCTCAGTGCTAGGCCTCCCACAGTGCTAGGATTACAGGCATGAGCCACCTCACCGGCCGATAATGATCTCTTTTATCCAGTTACTCCATCAGGAGCACATAGGCTAATGTATGTGAAAATGCTTTATGAGCTGAAAGTGCTTAAATGGTATTTTCTGTGAAAATTCATCACGGTTATTTGAAAAGTTGTTTTATTTATTTATTTTAAATTAATATTTATTTATTTATTTTAAATTAATATTTATTTATTTATTTATTTATTTATTTATTTATTTGAGACAGAGTTTCGCTCTTGTTGCCCAGGCTGGAGTGCAATGGCATGATCTCGGCTCACTGCAACCTCCGACTCCCAGGTTCAAGCAATTCTCCCGAATAGCTGGGACTACAGGCACCTGCCAACTCGCCCGGCTAATTTTTTGTATTTTTAGTGGAGACAGGATTTCACCATATTGGCCAGGCTGGTCTTGAACTCCTGACCTCAGGAGGTCTGCCTGCCTTGGCCTCCCAAAGTGCTGGGATTACAGGCATGAGCCACCTCGCCTGACCTATTTATGGCCTATTTATTTACTTCAAATCAACTAGTTCTTAAGTGTTTGATACCCACTAACTGCCTGTGCCCAGCATTGTGCTTAATGCTTCCAGCAAGTCAAGAAATGTAAGATGAGTATGGCTTGTTGCCAAGGAACTTATGCTCAATTTGAGGAAATGGAGCACTCACATTGAAAGCCCATTTCCTTTCTGTCAATGAGAGGGAGCACTCCGACTCTTGTAAATCAGTTTCTATCACTGGGCCTAGTTTCCTCAGCTGTGAAAAGGAAATGGTGATGGCCGCCTATAATCCCAGCACTTGGGGACGCCAAGGCAGGAGGAATGTTTGAGCCCAGAAGTTTGAGATCAGCTTGGCCCACATGGTGAAACCCGGTCTCTATAAAGAATACAAAAATTTACCGGGCGTGGCCATGTGCACCTGTGGTCCCAGGCTGAGGTGAGAGGGTCCCTTGAGCCTGGGAGGTTGAGGCTGCCCCTGTCACCAGGCCCTGGTGTGTGAGCCTGACAGGGTGGGGGTAGCCAAGACGGTCCCCTGTCAATGCAGACAACAGCAGGAGAGAATAAGAGCTGTGCTGAGGGTCCTGGTTGAGCCCAAAGGAGCGCAGGAACTAGGAAGTGTTGCTTCCCCCAGTAGCTGGGCCTAGGGGCGCCTGCCTGGGCCAAGTCTTCTCCACAGGGAGCAGGAGGCTCTGCGAGTCAGCCGCCCTGTCTCTCCTCCTCCGGGCCTGCCACCCTCTCCACACACAGCAGGGTCTGTGGGGGTGGAGGCTTTTTCCAGACATGTATTTAAGTGAGGAGAGAAAACAAGGCGAGTCGCCTAGGATTTGCCAAGTCAGTAGGCAGGAACACAACCCAGGAGGCCAGAAATAAGACGCTGGTGAGGGTCACCCTGCTCTCCGGAGCTGGGGACGGTTTATAGCCCGTGCGGAACGCGTTATAATCACACTTTTGTTTGAGGATGGCCCTTGATCCCCGGGTGTTGTTGCTCTCCTGGTTGGAAGGTAGCAGAGCCCTGATTGTGGGCAGTGAGTAATGGTGACTCAGGGAAATTCACAAGGACACAGGGAACACCCCCAAAGTCATCCAGGGACATGCCCTGGTTCCCCCTGCCGGTCGGGGAGCCAGAAGTTCTGGTCCCCTTCGTAAAGGAGGAATTTCTAAAGTTTTCTCTGGAACTTTGGCAGAATTCTATAGGACCTTTCAGGGGAAGCATTAGGCTTTGGGAATTTTTTTGGGGGGGAGATACTAAAAATTTTAAGGCTTTGTATCTATTTATGAATTAGCTTCTTTTCTCTCTTTTTAAAATTTTTAATCTATTTATTTATTTATTTATTTATTTTGAGACCAGGTTATGAGACTGGCTAATTTTTTAATTTTTGGTAGAGCAAAGGTTTCACCATGTTGCCCAGGCTGGTCTCAAACTCCTGGCCTCAAGTGATCAACCCACCTTGGCTTCCCAAAGTGTTGGGATTATAGGCGTGAGCCACCGCACCCGGCTTTCTTTTCTCTTTTAGCTCCTAATTATATTTGTCTCTTAATCTGATTGGGCATTTGTTACCTTGTATGCAAACAATTCTCCAGAAAACAAATTATGACAATAATAATAACAGCTAATGTTTATTCACCCCTTACGACATGCCAGGTACCGGTCTCTCCGTGTATTTTTGTGTTTCATCAAATCTACAGTTCCGTCAATCATTAGACATTGCGTTATTTGTGTACCACTAAACAATGCTGCCGATTAATCCTTGACATGCCACTGATTTTCAGACTCACCCTGATTTCAGAAATGTTAAAATGGAGATCAATTTTAATCATCTTAGAATCCATGAAATGCAGCAATTAAATCTCAGTTACCATCCTTGCCTTACAGACGGGTAAACTGAGGGACAGAGAGGTTGAGTAAATCTGTCCCAATCTTACCCAGCAAGTATGTAGTGGAGATGACAGCTGAACCCAGAGCTGGGCTCCAAAGCCTGTGCTCATAACCGCTGCACTATATTGTGCCTAAGGAAGTCATATCTGTTCACCCGGCAAGACAGGAGGAAGGACACAAAATAACAGAGGGAAAGCTGGACCCACCCTCCACTCCCTTCTCACTATCCCCAGGGCCAGTAGTCACCAGGTCCTGTTGATGTCTCTTCCAAAAACTTCTCCCAGATTGTGCTCCTCCTCTTGCTCCCAGCAGCTGACTCGCTGGTTTTGTCCTTCGTTGCATCTGCTTGGACTATTGCAGTAGCCTCTAAGCTGTTGCCCACCTCCAGCCCCACCCCCTCCCCAACATAGACACTGGAGTCAGCGTCATCTTCCTAAAATGTGAGTCTGATCTTGTTACTCTGCTTGGAAGCATCTGAGGCATCCAAATCCTAGTGCGCATTTGCTCGCACCTGTGGCAGTCTCTGTTCTAGGCAAACCCCAACATGGTCCAAGCCCTTGTGGAGGCCATGGTCTCACAGAGAAGCTAGACCCCACAGTGGGCAGTTATGATACGATGTGAAATATGCCTCAGTGGGGGGCGTGCTGGGCCCATGGGAGGAGCCCTTGCTCTGGGACCTCAGGGACCACTTCGTAATATCTAAGCCAAGACCGCCAGGATGCATGTGAATTTACCAGGCAAAGGACAGTGAGGATTTCCAGGCAGAAGGAAGAGCAGTGCAAAGGCCCAGACTAAAGAGAGAGGTCGGAGCATGGAGTGTCAGCTGGGGCACAATCCCAGCTGAGCCTGGAAGGACAGTTGAGTGAGGCTGGCTCCTACAGAACGGGCCTCACCTGCTCTTTCAGCTCAGCTCCTTTCTACTCCTCTTCCCACCAAATCCCCCTGCAGCAAGTACTTGTGTCCTGAACAGTCTTCCTCCTCTTCACATGTGCTCCACGGGCACCTTACCCCTGCCCAGCAAACTTATCCACCCAGACCCTGCTAGAAGGTAGCCTCCCAGTGAAAACACCCCTGACCCTTGAGTTATCTCTCCAAGCTCCAAGCCGGGCAGAAGAAGACAGGCGCTGGTCTCAGGTTCAACTGGGGGATTTGGGAGCATTTTGACAGAAATCAACTGAGAAAAAGCCAAAGTTCCTACAAAGGCATATAAGACCCCACAAGTCTGCACCGCCTCCACCTCTCTGACCCCACCTTCCACTATCTGTCCTGTTGCCAGCTTGCTTCAGCTACGCGTCTCCTGGCTGTTCCTGAAGCCACCCCGACTCCCACTCCCACCCCAGGGCCTTTGCACTCACTGTTTCCTGGTACAGTTTATTTCTCCCTTATTTGCACAGCTCCCTTCTTTACCTCCACCTTCATCAGATTTTGCTCAAATACCACATTCTCAGAAAGGCCCACCCTGAACACCCTATTTAAAGGCATGGCCCCCATCTCACACTATTCCTGGCCTTATTTTTCTCCACAGCACTCACCATCTTCTGCAGCTTATGTGATTCACTTATTTATTTGTTTACTGTCTGACTTTTCCCACAAGAATGTGAGTTCCAAGAGGGCAGGGATTTGGGTCTGCCTGGTTCACTCTGTAGCCCCAGCACCTCACCCAGTGCCTGGCATACAGTAGGTGCTCAGTAAATATTTGTTAGTCGAATGAATTCTGAGCTCTGACTGTGTGCCTGGCACGCTCTGCCCTGGACACCATGGAGGACGGAGAGCTGAAGGAACGAGGGAGGTCTCTGCCCCTCCGAGGGTGCCGGCTGAGCTGGTTCCAGCGGGCAGTGGGACAGGTCCCTGACAGCCAGGTGAGTCCAGATGAATCACCACTAATGAGATGGGGAGGGCCACGCCAAGCAGCTTCCCACACAGGCGGCCGACAGGTCACTGCCTGTCGCCAGGAAACTCCTCAATAAGGATTGAACAGGACCCTGGGCTGGGGTGGAGGAAGTGCCCGCCTCTCCTGGAGACCCCACCCATTCCTGAGGACTGAGTCGGCTCACCTGGGCTCCCCCACCCCCCAGGCCTTGGCAAGACGCAGGTTTCTCAACCTGGCCGAGATTTCCTTCCTAAAAGGAGTTTCGCTCGCTCAGCCCCACGCCCCTCCCGGGAAGGACCTGTTTGTCAGCCAGCCCTGTCTGGGTCCCTGAGACTGCAGAGGGAGGACAGCTGAATCTGGAAAACCCTGGGACATCCCCAACCCCAGCAGCCCATAGGAGGGTCGGTAGACCAGAGCTTATTCAGGGTATGGACAGACCAATGGGGCTCATTAAACCCAACAAGACAGCGTGGGGCGGCCTCTGTGACCACATTCCACTCACCACGCCGGAGCCTGGGGCCCACTAGAGTGCCCTGAGCCCAGGCCAAATGACCATCCCAGGGCAGGGCGTGGCTGTCTCATCTGCACAATGGGGCGAAGCCTCCTGCCCTGTGGGTGGCTGAGGGCCGGGATGACATCATGGGTACACACAGTGAGGAATGCAGGCGGGCAGCCAGGCCTCCACCCCGCAGCTCAGAAGATGTGGCGATGTGGCCCATGTCTGGTGAGGAAGCTGTCCAGCCCTTGGCCCACAGTGAACTTGGCCAGTCCAGCACCACCCCCCTCCCTTCCTCTCAGCGGGGGGGCGGGAGGGGCACTTGAGGCCCCACCTGGCACTCCTGCCCCAGAACCCAAATAGCCCCTTGCTGAATTGCCTCACCCCTGCCATCTGTGCAGGCCTAAAGTCGCCACCTGTAGTTACTCACATCATACTCATACATCCATAACTTTCAACAAATGTACTTGGTCCGTCATCAGATGTCCCAGGAGCACTCCTAGCTGCCAGGCACAGGGTAAGACCAATGGATGCAAAGATGGTGGGGCAGGGCCCCATCTTAAGGGGTGCACAGTTTGGGGAGGGTAGTCATAAAAATATAGCTTTCGTGAAAACACCAGCAGGGCCCTGACACACACACACCCACACACACACACACACACACAATCTATGAGGCGCTGGAGGGGCTCCTCAGGGGCTCAGAGAAAGGAGTGGTTGGCCTGGCAAGGTGAGGTGTCAGGTGGAGCCTCATGGGAGAGGTGCAGCTTGAGCAGGGTTGTCCCTGTGCCTTGCTGACCTGCCTTTGTCATGTAATCCTCACAACAGCCCTGTGAGGCCAACAGCACAGGGGTCACCATGCCCATGTTATGGGTGAAAAACTAAGGTTCAAAGAGGTGAAGTGACTTGCCCAAGGCCTAATGATGGTGAGTGGCAGGGGTTTATCTGGAATTCCAGTTTCTTGACCCCCATGGAGTGGTCTCTCCTGCCCTGCTGTGAGTTCCTTCCTCTCTTCATGTGTCCATTTGAACAGAGAATCCGACCTGGCTACTTACTAAATGCCAGGCAGTATCTGCAAGCTGGGGACCTTAGAGACAGTAAGGTATCACCCAGGCAGGGGAAGCCACACGCACATACCCAGACAGTGCAATCTCCCATCCAAATCAACATTCAGCAGATGTACAGTGGAACACCGACTGGGAGCCAGGCGGCACAGCAGGTGCCAGGGTTGCAGCAGTGAACGAGACAGACAGAGTGTGGCCCTGTGGAGGCTTTCTTCTACTAGAGAGGGCAAAGAATAATCACAGAGTGAGGGAGCACGACGCAGGGTGAGGGAAGAGAGAAGGGCCAGGGCGCTTCTTCAGACGGGCTGATCAGGGAGGGCCTTCCCAAAGCAGGTCCTGTTTGCTTATGATTGTTTTGAGATGACAGTTGAGCAGAGGAGCCCTGTGGATACCCGAGGAAATATGCCAGGCAGGAGTAACGGCATGTGCAAAGGCCCTGAGGCAGGAATGCACTTGGAGGCGTTCTGAGGAGCACCAGGGAGCTGAGTGGGTGCAGGGGAGTGGCAGGACGTTAGGTGAGGGAGGTGATGGGAGTGCGGGAGGCACAGGTCCTAAAGCCTTTGCGGGTCATAGTGAGGACTTTGCTTTTACCCCACCTGAACGAGCCACTGGAGGGTTGTGAGCTCAGGGCTGACCTGATGTAACCTAGGTTTTGAAAGGATCTCTCTGGCTGCTACGGAGAACAGACTCTAAGGGGGCAAGTGACGGGGAGGCAGAGAGTCAAAGAGGGGGCTACTGAGATAACCAGGTGAGAGGTGGACCACAATAGTGGTGGAGTGGGGAGCTGTGGTCACATTCAGCAATTCAGGATGTGGGGTTTTTTAAATTAATTCATTTTTTACAGGTGAAGTCTCACTCCGTTGCCCAGGTTGGAGTGCAGTGCGTGATCATAGCTCACTGCAGCCTTGAACTCCTGGGTTCAAGCGATCCTCCCTCCTCAGCCTCCTGAGTAGCTGGGACTACAGGTGTGCACCACCATGCCCAGCTGGGGATGTTTTGAAGGTAGCCCCAACGGTACTTGCAGACATCCTGGACATGAGGTATGAAAGAAAGTGAGGGCTGAAGAACAATCCTGGCTCCAAGAGGAGGAGGGCAGCTCTGCCCAGGTCATGCTTGGCCTGAGGTGCCACATCTTCTACCTGGAGTGTGACGTGGGACATGGCACTCCGCAGGTTGACCAGTGTGGAGTTTGGACAGTGTTGGGCCCTTCTTCCCTGCTGGGGTGCTTGGGCCACCTTGTTTAATCTCAGATGTCAGGAATTGGGCTAAGCAGGGTTTCACGTGAGTTGAGCTGAGCAGGCTGTCATCTCCCTCCCACCCTAGGTGGGACCGTCAGCAGGCATATTTTTGGAAAGTATTTTGTCCATATGTATCAAGAGTTTTAAACTTTCATGCCCTTTGACCCAGTGAATCCCTTTCAAGGAAGTTCTGCTGGGGAAGCCATCTAAAATGCAGGCAGCACTGATGCATCAAGCCCTTCACAGGGGATTATTTAGAATTGCCAAATAAATACATACACAGCCTGCATGTCCAACAGTAGGGAGTGTTTAAGTCAAGCAGATATAGTCTGGCACCTTGTACTGGATTGTTGTGCTGTCCTTAAATTCATGTTTCTGAGAGTTTTAACATCAAAGGACAACGCTTATGCTACAATGTCAAGTGGATACCACGGTATGCATGAGGCAGACACATAGACAAGAAAAAGAAATAGACTCATACTGATTAGCTCTGATTGACTGAAGTTTGGATTACTATTTTCATTTTCCTCTTTATAGTTTTCTGCATTGTACTAATCTTCTAAGATGGACATGCATTACCTTTCTAAAACTAATATTTAAAAAAGGGGCCAGGCGTGGTGGCTCACACCTGTAATCCCAGTACTTTGGGAGGCCAAGATGGGAGGATTGATTGAGTCCAGGAGTTCGAGACCAGCCTGGGCAACAGAGTGAGACCCCTGTCTCTGCAAAAAATTAAAGAATTAGCCAGTTGCGCTGGTGCACGCCTGTGGTTCCAGCTACTTGGGAGGCTGAAGCGGGAGAATTGCTTGAGTCAGGGAGATTTGGACTGCAGTGAGCTATGATCAAGCCACTGCACTCCAGCCTGGGTAGCAAAGTGAGATCCTGTCTCAAAAAAAAAAAAAAGAAGGAGAAAGAAAATATGAGTTCCCAGAAACTGGAGCACAGTGTTGGCCAAGCCAGGAACTGAGAGCCAAATAACCCATCCTTTCCAGGGCTCCAGTGTCCACTTCCTTCGGGCAGGGCCGGCAGGTGCAGTCAGGATGGGGATTATGTTGATAGTTGTGGTGGGGACAGCCAGGTCCAGAGGCCCCTCCTTCTCCCCCTCCGGCCACCCCCATCATGGGGGTGTGTCCCCCCTTGGGCCCCCTGCAGCCCTTGGAGTTTGCCCCTCTATGTCTTCACTGGAGGCTGATGCTTCCTGCCTTGTGTGTAACCCTGTGG
Organism: Pongo abelii; assembly: GCF_028885655.2. NCBI lineage: Eukaryota > Metazoa > Chordata > Mammalia > Primates > Hominidae > Pongo > Pongo abelii. The sequence goes on along the minus strand of NC_071990.2, from coordinate 37,320,234 downwards.
GTCTCTCCTGACTGACACCAAGCATCCTGTATACACTGGTCCTCACGGTGTAGTCCCCAGGCCCAAAGCATCAGGACCACCTGGTAACTCTTTAGAAATGCAGAGTCACAGGCCTCTCCCCAGACCTAGTGAATCTGCCACTCTGGAGGCGGGGCCTCTGTGTTTTCAAAAGCCCTCCAGACCTAAAGTGTGAGAACTGCTGCCTTATGGTAGGGCCCCACTGTGGCCCATGTTTTACACTGACTAAGTCATTTTACAGATTGCCATGATGCCTACTTAACAGACAAGGAAACGAGCTCAGAGAGGTTAAGGAACTTGCCCGAGGTCACACAGCCAGCAGAGACAGGGCTGGGAGTGCCAGCCCATGCCTTTACTTCCCCACTCCGCAGCTCTGCAGCTGCCTGGATGCCAGTCCCTTCTGCGGGGTCAGGGTCCAGCTCTGTGCTGGGCACACAGATGGCCCCACTCACATGGGTTGGACTAGGGTTTTGGCTCCTGGGTCGGAAGACCAGGCTGATTCCCCACAAGACCCAAGCAGCCCTGACCCCCTGTGGGAGGAGGGAGGTGGGCTCCATGTGCCTGCTGAGGCCCCTTCAGTCTTGACAGCTGCCGGCGGTTTGGACCAACGAACCCGCAGAGGAGGGGCGCACCGCCACCTGCTGGCTGGCATCATGGGTGATGCTGGGGACAAACGCAGGGATCCACAGACACACATCTCAGGGACACCATGGCAGGCGTGCACGTGTCTCCTCCTGCTGCACGCGGGTGCACTTGCCCACACGTGGATGTCTGAGCATGTGGGCACGTGGGGCTCTCAACCACAAGGCCTGGTAGATAGCACTAAATTCACCCATTTACTTATTACCTCATCAAATGTTCATCCAGAGATGCCAAGCCCACTGTTGCTGTTATCCGGGAGCCTACAGGCCAGCCGGGTGTTGGTCAGAGCAACCACCAAGTGATGCGGACAAGGGTCCCTGGGGGATATACTCAGTGAGGTCATGCAGGCAGCCCCTACCCATCTGGACTGGGGCTCGGTCTCACAGGGTGGGCAAGAGAGGGCTGGGTGAAGGAGACAGAGGCTCGTCACAGCAAAGCCTGGAGGAGGAGCTGGAATGGAGCACAGGGGTCCCTGGCACAGGTCTTGTGCAAGGCCGTGCAGGCTGGACCCTGTCCCCACAGTGGTGGCTAGGCTCTGGTGCCACACCATCCTGACATGTTTATATTAAAGCTTAGTACAAATAAGCTTATACAAATAAGCTTTGGGACCCTTTAGGACCCAAGGGACTCTCGGCCCCTTTGGGGCTGGCCTGAGGTGTGATTTGTACCTGTGCACTGTCCCCCTTGCCACAGCAGCGACCCTTGGATATATCAGGGATGAGGAGAGGCATCCCCAGTCCCAAAGAGAAGCCTGTTTCTGGTCTCCGAATGGACGCAGTAGATAGCAGTCACCGTTAAGTCAAGCATTCCTGTGTGCCCAGCAAAAGACCAGTTTTCTACTAGGCCATCCGAAGCAGCTCACAGGGTGTGACCTATTCCAAAACACAGCTCTGCGTGCCCATGAGGTCCCCCAGGACCCCACGGGAGAGTCAGTGCCTCTCTGGGGGATGGGAGCTGGATGGATGAGCTTTGCTGGGTGGTGGGCATAGCTCGGGGTCCAGAACGCAGACACAGGACGATCCTGGTTGGAGGGCTGGTGGGGGTGGGGAGGGACCCATTGGCAGAGCTGAGGGGTTGGTGGCTCCCAAACAGGAGTTGGCAGGTGGTGCTGGAAGAGGAAATGTTGGCAGCTCCCCAGTTCTGCCCATGGGCTTAGATGGAGCCTGTGACTTTATCAATGGCCAGTCCTCACTAGCCTGGCCCCTGGCCTGGCCCCTGACCTGTGGTTTTGCTCAGCAGTGCAGCGGTGGCGGCTTCCGAGAAGCCCCACCAAGACTTTCCTGTCAGGGCAACGCCAAGTTCCTCTTACCGAGGAAGGGGAAGTGGCGGAGTTTCTCCTAAGGCCTTTCAGTTTCTTTCTAAGAAGGTGGGTGTTCCAACTCCAGGGCCCTCAGCAGAGCCAAATGTTAAAGGAAGAGAGGTTGACCTTCGGGGGCTTCCTCACCCCAGTTCCAACCGAAGCTCCTTTGTTGGGGCCCATAGTGGACATTCCGAAAGAGGAAATGAGACACGTGCGTTCCACAGGCCCCTTCCCACGCCCCCTCCTTTCTCCCTCCTCCAGGGACACACTCCTTGATACCCCCCCTCCCCGCCAACACACACACTTAGGAAGTATGGCCTGCTACCCTTGGGGGCATCCCATAGAAAACTTGCTTCTTCCACCTTCAAAGCTGAACTCTTCTGAGTCCGGCTTCCTCAGGACCCTGCTGAGTGACTAAAAATCTAACCCAGGGCTGGCCACGGTGGCCCACGTCTATAATCCCAGCACTTTAAGAAACCAAGGCGGGAGGATCACTTGAGCCCAGGAGTTCAAGACCAGCCTGGACAACACAGTGAGACCTTGTCTCTTAAAAAAAAAAATTTTAAAAATTAGCCGGGCGTGGTGGTGCGCGTCTATAGTCCCAGCTACTAGGGCGTGGTGGGAGAATTGCTAGAGCCCGGCAAGTCGACGCTGCAGTGAGCTGTGATCGCACCACTGCACTCCAGCCTGGGCAACAGAGCAAGACTCTGTCTCAAACAAAACAAAACAAAAACACAACTAACCCAAACAAAGAGCTGACAGATGACACTGGCTTAATGCAGGTTCCAGTCCAGGGGATATGCCCATATTAGAGGCCCACAGCTTTCTGAGGGGCAACAAACCATAGGCACCCAGAGAATTCCAAGCTCACCCTCTTCAGAAGACCCACTGGCTTGATGGCCAAGTGCATGTCCTGATGTTCTTATAACAATAGCCACCATTGATTGTAAGTGCTTATTGTGCACCAAGTACTGGGCCAAGCATTTTACATTAATTTCCTCCTATAATCCCCACAGTGATGCCATGACAAAGATACAATCATGATCCCACAGTCAAGTAACCTGCTCGGCTCACATAGCCCATGAGCCCATTCTTCCTCGTAGGCCTCTTCTCAGAAAGGTGGGGAAGGACGAGTATCAGACCTTGACAGGAGTTGGCTGGGAAGGTCTGGTCTCCAATTTCCCACGATTGTCAAAGCCAGCTGTGCCTCTCCCAGAGGTGAAGAGCCAGCCATCTAGTCGTGGCCATCTTGGCTGCACTAATGTGGCCATGGCTGGGGCCTTCCCTAAGTCATTGGGAACTCTTGGTGCCTTCTTTCTTTTCCTCCCAGAGATGTTGTTTTAAGATTTTTGCTTTGCTGAAGCATGTGTTATGGGGACAGCGAGGGGATTCCCCTAAACCGTGATGCTGTTCTGTTCAAAAATATTTGCCTGGAGGTCCACAGCTGTGTGACTCATGCTGTTGGGTGGCAGGAAAACTCACAGCTGCAGCAGGGAGGGGCCTGGCCCAAACGAAATGGGATACTTACAGGGTGGCCAGGTTTAGTAAATAAAAATGCAGGATGCCCAGTTATATTTGAATTTCAGATAAACAGCAACATTTAGGACACCTTCATGCTAAACAACTTATTTGTTATTTATCTAAAATTCAATTGTAACTGGGCATCCTGCATTTTATCTTATAACCCTAGATACTCAGCACCCAGGACAAAGCTCCAGCCTTCCCCCTACCTTCAGCAGGGTGTTGCCGAGAGAAGACAACAAAACCTGGCACAAGTCCACTGACCTGGGATGAAGACAAACCTGAGGGTCTCAGTGGTCTGAGGAGGCTGGATACACTTTGCTTCCAGGGTTCCCCTTGAGCAACTGCAAAATCTCAACCTCAGCCCAGGGCAGAGTTCCACATTCAAATTCCACAAAATGCAAGGATGCACCTGAAGGTCACCGCTTCATTCTCGGGGCCTCAGTTTTCTTATCTCTGTAATGGGAAGGACTTTTGGATTCTATGATGGCAAGTGACCCTCTTAGCCCTTAGCTTTTCTTGCATAGTGGAAAATCTGCTGGAAGCAAGTGAAGGTATGAGTGAGCTAGCCAAGGAGCAAGTGTAGAGAGGAGGAGGAGGCCATCTTGGCTTGGAAATGGGCTGCCCCTTTTGCCCTACGGCACTGCACGGAGACTGGGCCATTGTACCTGGATGTTGGATAGTTTGGAGGGCTCCCCTGGGTCAGGCACACCAGTGCACGCCTGGACTTCCTTAGAAGGGACCCTGGGCATGGCCCACAGCTGGATCCATGACTGAGGTGCCCCAGCCATGAGCAGTGGCAAAGGCCCATGGCAACACCTCAGTCAGAGCAGGGAGGGGACCATCGTTAGCTTCAAAAGTAGAGAAGTAAACTGTTAAGAGTGAAATTATTAAATGACTACAAAATGTTAACTAGACATTTGCAACTTAACTCCTGTGGTTTATGTAAATTATATGTGATGCATGTGGGTGCATTTGAATATATTTGACACGGGGAAGCATGTGGCCTCGAGAATAAGAATGCCTGGGCCTCTAGGGCCCTTGGAAGACAGGCTAGGGATATGGAGACAGTGAATTTCCTGCAGGCCAGAAACCACATCCCTGGGTCTAGTAGCAGCAGGGTGGTGGTGAGGGAGTGAGCTAGAACCTCTGGGGATAGAGATGGGGTCCGGTCTGGGAGGGAGGAAGACCCCTCTGATAGGCGTGTCAGACAGACCAAAGCAGGTCCCAAAAGGTCCCTGCAGAGGTGACTGGTGAGACCAGACAGGGCCTCAGGGCCAGGCTGCAGTTCTACGCAAGGACCTGGGGCCCCACCAGGAGCTGAGACCCGGGCTCTCCAGGCTTGTGGGGTGGTGGGATTGCTTCTAGACCTCTGCCTGCTGGGAAGGCCGGGGTGCAAATCTGCAGCCTGCAGTGGAAGTGCCTGGGGGCTTGGAGGTGCCCAAAGTCCCCATAATTGCCATCAGCTCTATACCTCAGAGGCACCACCAGAAGACAATACCCTTTGTTTTGGACAATGGACATTTTCTCAGTCTTATATGAAGTATACATTAAAAAGCGTCTTCAGGCTGGGTGTGGTGGCTCACACCTGTAATCCCAGCACTTTGGGAGGCCGAGGCGGGTGGATCACGAGGTCAGGAGATCGAGACCATCCTGGCTGACATGGTGAAACTCTGTCTCTACTAAAAATACAAAAAATTAGCCGGGCATGGTGGCTGGCGCCTGTAGTCCCAGCTACTCGGGAGGCTGAAGCAGGAGAATGGCGTGAACATGAGAGGCGGAGCTTGCAGTGAGCCGAGCCGAGATGGCACCACTGCACTCCAGCCTGGGCGACAGAGCGAGACTCCGTCTCAAAAAAGAAAAAAAAAATGTCTTCAGGGCCAGGCATGGTGGGCTCACACCTGTAATCCTAGCACTTTGGGAGGCCAAGGCAGGCTTATTGCCTGAGCTCAGGAGTTCGAGACCAGCCTGGGCAACACGGTGAAACCTTGTCTCTACTAAAATACAAAAAATTAGCTGGGCGTGGAAGTGTGCGCCCTGTAGTCCCAGCTACTCAGGAGGCTGAGGCAGGAGAATTGCTTGAACCTGGGAGATGGAGGTTGCAGTTAGCCGAGATCATGCCACTGCACTCCACCTTGGGCAACAGAGCGAGACTCCGTCTCAAAAAAAAAAAAATATCTTCAGTAAACATGATGTCTTCATAACAAAGTATCATAGACTGGGTGGTTTAAATACAGAAGTTTATTTTCTCACAGTTCTGAAAGCTGGAAGTCCAGGAGCACAGTGTCATCAGGGCTGGTTTCTGCAGCCTCTCTTTTTGGCTGGGAGCCGTCTTCTCTCTTTCTCTTCATGTGTTCTTTCCTCTGCACATGTCTCTCCTCATTTCCTCTTCTGATTGGATCAGGGCCCATCCTCATGACCTTATTTTACCTGAATTACCTCTTTAAAGATCCTGTCTTTAAATGCAATCACATTCTGAGGTACTTGGTGTGAGGACTTCAACATAGGAGTTTGCGGGGCATAGAATTAAACTTGTAACACTTATGATTTTTTTTTTTTTGAGATGGGGTCTTGCTCTGTTGTCCAGGCTGGAGTGCAGTGGCACCATCATAGCTCACTGCAGCCTCAAACTCCTGGGCTCAAACCATCCTCCCACCTCAGCCTCCGGAGTAGTTGAGAGTACAGGCACAAGCCACCACACCTGGCTAGCTTAAAAAGAATGTGTTAGAGAGGGGGTCTCACTATATTGCCCAGGCTGATCTCGAATTCCTAACCTCAAGTAATCCTCCTGTCCTCAAGTGATCCTCCTGCCTCAGCCTTCCAAAGTGCTGAGATTACAGGTGTGAGCCACTGCACCCAGTTGGCCCCAGCCCACTTTTTAAGCTATGATGTAAGTACAAACAGTGGGCTGGCTTTGGAAGTGCAGATTGGATACTGGTCCCAAGACCATCCTGTGGAAATTCTGGTGCCTCCCATGCCTACTAGTTTTGATTAGAGGTAGTTTAGGGACACAGCCTGCACTCAGGATGTCCCCTCTGGACATGGCCACCACTGGCCAGCTGGACTGGGAGGGGGTCAGTGTTGTCACCAACATGATAGGACTTCTTAGAACAGGCCCGGCAGCTCTCTCTAACAAACGATGTATGTCTGGTAATCTTTGACTTTGAAAACTCTGTTCTCTTTAAAAACAAAGTTTCAAATTCTCTATCTGGAGCTGCTATTTATAGAATCATCTAGGAATCCTTCACAAAAAAAGGAGACAAATTTGTGGCATTTGTGTTTTTACAAAGTAGCACATTTATTGTTGAAAAACACAGGTGAAAAAGAAGAAAACAAAATCAACAGTAATTGGACCTCCCAGAGATCAGTGTTAACATTTTGGTTTCTCTATCTATCTTCATCTCTCTCTGTGTTTTAATTTACATCTCAATCTACGCTTATATAATTAAATTGACTTGAAAGATAAGATTACACGGTGCCATATCATAACTTCTTATCAATTAGTATATCATGATCACTTCGCAGGGCATGGGATCATTTTCTAAGAGGCCATTTAAGACGGTGGCCGAGTACGAGAATGGCATAAGCTATTCAACAAATTTCCTATTGTTGAATAATTGGGTTGTTTTACCTTTTTAGCAATATCAAATGAAGCTGTGATAACATCCTTTAAGCTAAATCTTTGCCATGATCATTTACTAAGGATAAATTTGTAGAAGCAAAACTTCTGAGTTAAAGACAAAGCATTATTTTAAAATGTTCAACTTTATTTACTTTTGAATAGATAATATATATGGTGTATATATACACATTACAAACTATATGTGTATTATCTCTATGCATATGTACATATATACCTCTCTCTCTATGTGCGCGTGTGTGTGTGTATATATATATATATATATATATATATATATATATATATATTTTCAGAGACAGGGTGTTGTTCTGTCACCCAGGCTGGAGTGCAGTGGTGCAATTGTAGCTCACTGCAATTTGAACTCCTGGGCTTCAGTGAGCCCCCTGCCTCAGTCTCCCAAGTAGCTGGGACTATAGGCATATGCCACTATGACAAGCTGCTTTGTTTGTTTTGTTTTGTTTTAATTTTTATTAGAAACAAGGTCTCTCTATGTTGCCCAGGCTGGAATGCAGTGATGTGATCATAGCTCACTGCAACCTTGAACTCCTGGGGTCCAGTGATTCTCCTGCCTCAGCCTCCCCAGCAGCTGTGACTACAGGCACACATGCCACAACATCCAGTTAATTTTTGTATTTTTCATAGAGATGAGGTCTTGCTATGTTTCCCAGGCTGATTTCGAACTCTTAGCCTCAAGTGATCCTCCTGCTTCAGCCTCCCCAAATGCTGGGATTACAGGCATAAGCCACTGTGCCCAGCTATTTTTTTTTTCCACAAATGGTAGTTGCTATGGTTTGAATGTGTCCCCCAAAGTTCATGTGTTGGAAACTTAATCTCCAATGCAACAGTGTTGGGAAGTGAGGCCTAATAAGAGGTGATTAGGTCATGAGGGCAGAGCCAGGATAATGCAATTATTGTGGGAATGGGTTAGTTATTTTAAGAATGGGCTTATTACAAAAGTGAGTCTGGGGCCGGGTGCAGTGGATCATGCCTGTAATCTCAGCACTTTGGGAGGTCGAGGCGGGCGGATCACGAGGTCAGGAGATCAAGACCATCCTGGCTAACACAGTGAAACCCCATCTCTACTAAAAATACAAAAAAAAATTTAGCTGGGCGTGTTGGTACGTGCCTGTAATCCCAGCTACTCAGGAGGCTGAGGCAGGAGAATTGCTAGAACCCGGGAGGTGGAGGTTGCAGTGAGCTGAGATTGCACCACTGCACTCCAGCCTGGGTGACAGAGCGAGACTCTGTCCCAAAAAAGAAAGAAAAAAAGTGCGTCTGGCCCCCTTTTGCTCTCCTGCTCTTGCCCTCTCTTGCCCTTCCACTTTCTGCCGTGGGATGATGCAGCACAAAGGCCGTCACCAGATGCCACCATCATGCTCTTGGATTTCCCAGCCTCCAGAACTATGAGCCAAATACATGTATTTTCTTTATAAATTACCCAGTCTGTGGTATTCTGTTATAGCAACACAAAATGAACTAAGACAGCAGTATCCTCTGTACTATTCTGCACTTTGCATTTTTTCACTTAAGAAATTATCTTGTAGAGTTTTCCAAGTCAGTACTACGTAATATTTTATTATATGCATCTACCATAATATATTTAAGTAGTGCCCTGTTGGCTAGATGTAGTCCCTTACTGATGGTTATGTATTAGTTATATATGACTGTATAACATATTATCCAGAAGTTCAGTGGCTTAGAAAAACAATAAAAAATTATTTTCTTGTACAGTTTTTTGCCGGTCAGAAATTTGAGAAGGATTCATCTGGGCAGTGCTCACTTGGGGTCTTTCATGTGGCTGTAGTCAGATGCAAATTGAGGCTGAAGGTATCTGAAGGCTCAGCTGGGACTAGAAGATCTACTTCTTTCTTTCTAAAACAATTTATTATTACTGTTTTTGGAGATGAGGTCTCAGTATGTTGCTCAGGCTAGTCTCAAACTGGGCTCAAGTGATCCTCCCACCTCAGCCTCCTGAGTAGCTGGGACCACAGGTGTGTGCCACCAGGCCTGGCTAATTTTTCAATTTTTTGTAGCAATAGGAGTCTCACTGTTTTTCTCAGGCTGGTCTCAAACTCCTGGGCTCAAGCAATCCCCTACCTTGGCCTCTCAAAGTGCTGGGATTACAGGCACGAGCCACCATACCGGGCTCAAGAAAATCTATGTCTAGAGTTACTCATACAGCTGGAGAGCTGGTGCTGGCTGTAGGTGGGGGGCCTCAGTTCCTCTCTACATGGATCTCTCCACAGAGCTACTTGAGTGTCCTCTGGAAGCTGACCAGGAAGCTGAGGCAGAAGCTGTGATGCCTTTTATAACCGAGCCTTGGAAGCCACACACCTTTGCTTCCACCACATTCTATTGGTTATGGCAACTACAAAGGTTTGCCCAGGTTTAAGCAGAGGGAATTGACCCTACCTCTCAAAGGAGGATGCTAACATCACATTATAAGAAGAGCATGGGAAATGGGATATATCAGTGCTTCCATCTTTAGAAAATACAGTCTGCCATAGGTTATTTCCTATATTTTGCTATTACCATATGTTAGTAAGTAAATTTTAAAGACTTTCTTTTTTTTTTTTTTTTTTTGAGACGGAGTCTGGCTCCATCACCCAGGCTGGAGTGCAGTGGCAGGATCTCGGCTCACTGCAAGCTCCGCCTCCTGGGTTCAGGCCATTCTCCTGTCTCAGCCTCCTGAGTAGCTGGGACTATAGGCGCCCGCCACCACGCCCGCCTAATTTTTTTTTTTCTATTTTTAGTAGAGACGGGGTTTCACCGTGTTAGCCAGGATGGTCTTGATCTCTTGACCTCGTGATCCGCCCACCTCGGCCTCCCAAAGTGCTGGGATTACAGGCGTGAGCCACCGCGCCCAGCCTTTAAAGACTTTCTATATGTATTGCCAAATCTCCTTTAGAAAGTTGTACTAATTTAGATTCCAACCCCTGGTGATTGAGAAAGTCAATTTCTCCATATCCTTACTAGCACTAAATTTATCTTTTAATTAAAAATCTCTGCCAATTTGACATGCAAGAAATGGTATGTCATTGTTTTAAGAAAATTCCTTCTAAGAAAGCATAAGAGCTAAATTTGAGTAGTGGTATCTATAGTAGTTTGCTAGTTTAGTTGCTATATTAGTTTCTGCCATAAGAAAATACCACAAATTGGGTCGCTTAAACAACAGAAATTTATTGTTGCATAGTTCTGGAGGCTGCAAGTCTAAGATCAAAGTGTCACAGGTTGTTTTCTCCTGAGGCCTCTTTCCTTGACTTGCAGACGGCCGCCTTCTCACTGCTGCCTTTCCTCTGCACACGCACCCCTGATGTCTCTTCTTTTTCTTTTCTTTTTCTTTTTTTTTTTTTTAGGCAGAGTTTCACTCTTGTTGCCCAGGCTGGAGTGCAGTGGCGCGATCTCAGCTCACTGCAACCTCCACTTCCTGGGTTCAAGCGATTCTCCTGCCTCAGCCTCCCGAGTAGCTGGGATTACAGGTGCCCACCACCACGCCCAGCTAATTCTTGTATTTTTAGTAGAGACAGGGTTTCACCATGTTGGCCAGTCTGGTCACAAACTCCTGACCTCAGGCAATCCTCCTGCCTCAGCCTCCCAAAGTGCTGGGATTACAGGTGTGAGCCACCGTACCCGGCCTGTCTCTTCTTTCATTTATGATACCAGTCATGTTGGATTAAGGCCCTTATGACCTCCTTTAATCTTAATTACCTCTTTAAAGGTCCTATCTCCAAATATAATCACACTGGGGACTAGGGCTTCACCATATAAATTTTGGGGGGACACAGTTCAGTCTATAACAGCACCTTTACTGATTTGCTGAGTAATCTTGGGACAGCCACACGTCTCTCTGAGCCTCAGTTTTCTTATCTGTTTAATGGAGAGATACCACATTTCCTTTTCCTCTTTCTCAATGGGTTGTCATGACAAATTAGATAGAACCTGTGGAGCTGAGTGTGGTGGCTCATGCCTGTAATCCTAGCACTTTTCAAGGCCGAGGCAGGCGGATTGCTTGAGTCCAGGAATTTGAGAATAGCCTGGGCAACATGGTGCAATCCCATCTCTACAAAAAATTTGCAAAATTAGCCAGGCATGGCTGGGTGCGGTGGCTCACGCCTGTAATCCCAGCACTTTGGGAGGCCGAGGAAGGTGGATCACGAGGTCAGGAGATCGAGACCATCCTGGCTAACATGGTGAAACCCCACCTCTACTAAAAAAAATACAAAAAAAAAAAATTAGCCGGGCGCAGCGGTGGGCACCTGTAGTCCCAGCTACTCGGGAGGCTGAGGCAGGAGAATGGCATGAACCCGGGAGGCGGAGCTTGCAGTGAGCCGAGATCATGCCATTGCACTCCAGCCTGGGCGAAAGAAAGAGACTCCATCTCAAAAAAAAAAAAAATTAGCCAGGCATGGTGGCATGTTTCTGTGGTCCCAGCTACTCAGGAGACTGAGGTGGAAGGATTACTTGATCCCAGAGGGTCAAGGCTTCAGTGAGCCACGATCATGCCACTATACTCCAGCCTGGGCTACAGAGCAAGACCCTTTCTCAAAAAAATAAAAGGAACATGTGAAAGGGTTCTGGAGAATATAATTATTAACACATAAAATGCTTACAATTTAGGTCTCAATTCTGAGTTTGCACAACATGAGATACCCTTTGTTGACCTGAGTGGTACGCTGATAGTGTAGATGGATGTATCAGTTATGTAATGCTGTGTAACAAACCATCCCTAAACTTAGTGACTTAGAACAGCTGTTTATTATTCTTGCAATTCTGTGGGTTGGCTAGATGGTTCCTCTGCTGTTTTCATTCACACAGCAACAGTCTGCTAATGGCTTCGCTGGGTTAGGTGGTCTAGACTGGCTGGGGTGCCTGTGCCTCTCTCTTCCTGTGGTCTTTCAGGCCAGGTTCCTCACGTAATTGTGAAAGCACTCCAAAAACATAAAAGCAGAAGCCCAGCCTCAGAAGCTGCCCAGCATCACTTTTTTTTTTTTTTTTTTTTTTTTTTTGAGATGGAGTCTCACTCTGTCGCCAAGGCTGGAGTGCAATGGCGTGATCATAGCTCACTGCAACCTTGGCCCCCTGGGCTCAAGTGATCCTCCCACCTCAGCCTCCAGAGTAGCTGGAACTACAGGTGCATACCACCATGCCTGGTTAAATTTAAAAAAAATTTTTTTGTAGAGACTGGGTTTTACCATTGCCCAGGCTGATCTCAAACTCTTGGCCTCAAGCGATCCACCCACCTCTGCCTCCCAAAGTGCTGGGATTTCAGGCATTAGCCACCATGCCTGGCCTGCTCAGCATCACTTCTGCCACATCCTATTGGTCACAGCAAGTCACAAGGCCAACTCAGATTCAAGGGGTGGTGAAATAGATTCCACCTTGTGGTAGTGGAAGCAACAAAGTTACATTGCAAAAGAGCATGGACACAGGGAACTTGATTCTGTTTGGGGCTATTATTGTTACAATTCTCCATGGGGACCCTTTGCAAAGCCCATATGTATCTGTCCCCATACTGAGTCAGCATGCCCCACACACTCTCCCAGAGACTAGTGGACTTTGCCCTGCCCTTATTCTTTTTTTTTTTTTTTTTTTTGAGATGGAGTCTCGCTCTGTCGCCCAGGCTGGGGTGCAGTGGTGCATTCTCGGCTCCCTGCAACCTCCGCCTCCTGGGTTCAAGCAATTCTACTGCCTCAGCCTCCTGAGTAGCTGGGACTACAGGCACGTGCCACCACGCCCGGCTAATTTTTGTATTTTTAGTAGAGACGAGGTTTCACCATATTGGCCAGGCTGGTCTTGAACTCCTGCCCTCGTGATCTGCCTGCCTTGGCCTCCCAAAGTGCTAGGATTACAGGTGTGAGCCACCGCGCCCGGCCAGACTTTGCCCTTATTCTTGGCGATGATCCAGTGTCTCCCAACTTGCACCTAAGCCCATTCTCAGCCGATCCAGCTCCAGAGCCCTGCCCACTGGCTGTGGCTCTGGTTTGGGGCTCTGTTTATACTCTCTGGCCTTGCTGATGTACCTGGGGATTTGAATTTGCATCATCCTGCTAGGCTTCCCACTGCTGACTAGCCCCTACTCTGTTTCCTGGAACTCAGCCCAGCCCAACTCTCTCAGCTGCCTTCTAGCAGGGCCAGACCTGCTCTTCCCAAGAAGTTCACACAACACCAGTGGGTTCTCTTGACCAATTTCCCAGGAAAACTGCTTAATACATCTAAAAGGGCAAAATAGTTCTTTCCACTTTGATTCACCTCAACCTAATAAGCTCCAATAATTCAGGCCTTTGAGAAATTCCACAATTTATGCTTCAAATTTCAGTCACATTTTGTGTGTGTCTTACACATGTTCTTTAGAGCTCATGAGTTATTGCTAATATAAATCTGTGCGGTTATTATTGATAAGAGCTATAAAGGAAGAGGTAATACCAAGACGGCAGAATCTCACAGCACGGTTTATTGGGAGGGCTGCCGAAAAGTTAACATGAATCACGTCTTCCTAATTGAATTGCATTTTCTGATGTAGCAGCAGGGCTTGCTGCCTAAGGACCTTCAGAGGGCTGTAAAGCCAAGCATCATTGAAGTGTTTGGTAATGAAGGTTTGAATTTTTATAAACCAACTCTTTTGTAAGCGGCACTTTTTGGTAAATGTATTAATTTGCTAATTATTGAAATGATTCTAGTATTGTTAAGTAAAAAAAGGTACACAATTGACTAGTTACGTATCTTTTGTGTACAAAGGTGAGAAAATTAATATAGTATAATATGATATGATATAATATATAAAGTGTGTGTATCTCCTTTCTTTGGAAGTGTCTGCAAGAAACCAGTAATATTTTCTCATGGGAGAAAAAATGCGTGTCTGAGGCTGGACGCAGTGGCTCACATCTGTAATCCCAACACTTTGGGAGGCTGAGTTGGGCAGATGGGTTGAGCCCAGGAGTTCGAGACTAGCCTGGACAACATGGTGAGACTCTGTATCTACAAAAAATACAAACAATTAGCCAGGTACAGCCGAGTGCGCCTGTAGTTCCAGCTACTCAGGAGGTTGAGGTGGGAGGATCACTTGAGCCTGGGAGGTTAAGGCTGTAGTGAGCTGAGATTATGTCACTGCACTCCAGCTTGGGTGACAGGGCAAGACCCTGTCTCTCCTCCACCCCTCCAAAAAATGGGTCTCTGGTAGCAGGATGGGAGGGAGATTTTCTAGTTTACCTTTTGTGCTTTTTGAATTATACCATGTAAATGTATTGCCTATCCAAAATTAAATCACTACTGTGGGGTGGGTACTGACTGGGAGGGGGCACAAGGGAGCCCTCCAGGGCCCTGGACATCTTCTGAGCCTTCGTTCTGGATCTTGATGGTTACGTGGGTGAACACACATGAAAAGTCATCAATCCATACACTTAAGTTCTATGCACTTTATTTTAAATTATGCTTCAAAAAAAGTGATGTATTTTAATGACATAAAATACAGTCAGCCCTCCATATCTGTGGGTTCCATATTCACGGATTTAACCAACCATGAATCAAAAATATTTTTTAAAATGGATGTTTGCATCTGTACTGAATACATATAGACTTTAAAAAGAATCATTATTCTTCCAGCCTGAGGAACATGGCGAAACCCCATCTCTACCAAAAATACAAAAAATTAGCTGAGTGTGATGGCATGTGCCTGTAGTCCCAGCTACCCGGGAGACCAAGGTGGGAGGATTACTTGACCCTGGGAGATGGAGACTGCAGTGAGCCGAGATCAGGCCACTGCACTTCAACCTGGGTGATGGTGTGAGACCCTATCTCAAAAAAAAAAAATCATTATTCTCCAAACAATATAGCCTAACAACTATTTACGTATATATATACTTTTTTTTTTTTTTTTTTTGAGACAGAGTCTCGCTATTGTCACCCAGGCTGGAGTGCAATGGCATGATCTCGGCTCACTGCCACCTCTGCCTCCCAGGTTCGAGTGATTCTCCTACCTCGGCCTCTTGAGTAGCTGTGATTACAGGTGCCTGCCACCACACCTGGCTAATTTTTTTTTTTTTTTTAGATGGAGTCTTGCTCTGTCACCCAGCCTGGAGTGCAGTGGCGTAATCTCGGCTCACTGCAACCTCCCCTTCTTGGGTTCAAGCCATTCTACTGCCTCAGCCTCCCCAGTAGCTGGGATTACAGGAGCGCACCACCACACCGAGCTAATTTTTATATTTTTAGTAGAGACGGGGTTTCGCCATGTTGGCCAGGCTGGTCTCAAACTCCTGACCTCAGGTGGTCCGCCCACCTCGGCCTCCCAAAATGCTGTGATTACAGGTGTGAGCCACCATGCCCGGCCTATTTACATATTTTTTACAGTATATTAGACATTATAAGTAATCTAGAGATGATTTAAAGCAGCAGTCTCCAAACTTTTTGACACCAGGGACTGGTTTTGTGGAAGACAATTTTTCCATGGACAGGGGCATAAAACTGATTCCACATCAGAGGATCAGGCGTTATAGTCTCATAAAGAGCACACAGCCTAGACCCCTCGAATGCTCAGTTTGCAATAGGGTTTGCGTGCCTCTGAGAATCTAATGCCGCTGCTGATCTGACAGGAGGGGGAGCTCATGCGGTCATGCTAGCTTGCCAGATGCTTGCCTCCTGCTGTGTGGCTCTGTTCCTGACAGGTATAGGCTGGTACTGGTCCACGGTCTGGGGTTTGGGGACTCCCCTCCGATTTAAAGTATATGGAACGATGGGCATAGGTTACATGCAAATACAATACCATCTTATATCAGCGACTTGAGCATCCGAATATTTTGGTATCCGCGGTCGGGGGGCTGGTCCCAGAACCAATCTCCCATGGATAGCAAGGGATTATTGTATATTAAAAATAATTTTATTTATTTATTTACTTATTTATTTATTTATTTTACTTTAAGTTCCGGGATACATGTGCAGTGTGCAGGTTTGTTACAAAGGTATGCATGTGCCATGGTGGTTTGCTGCACCTATCAACCCGTCATCTAGGTTTTAAGCCCTGTATGCATTAGCTATTTGTCCTAATGCTCTCCCTCCCCTTACCCCCACACCCCCCAAAATAATTTTAAACATAAAGTCAGACCAGGATATATTGCCTTGCTCCACAAAAATAAATGTGTTTCTAAAAAGTTTACTCAAGCCTGTTTCTAGAAAGTGAAGCATAACTTCCAACTGGCTTTCATTATGATGTCTAAGATGTATTCATGTACTGACTCCATTCAAGGAGTGGCAGTACTGGTGTTGGTCTGAGCACTAGGAGCCTGCTGGGGTGAGCCCATCCACTCTCTGAGTCTGGGCTTGATGATGGAAAGAGAAAAGGAGAGGTGAATTGAGTCTCCTTGAAAGACTTGAGAAATTAGAGCCGGGCGCGGTGGCTCACGCTTGTAACCCCAGCACTTTGGGAGGTCGAGGCGGGAGGATCACCTGAGGTCAGGAGTTCGAGACCAGCCTGGCCAACATGGTGAGACCCCCGTCTCTACAAAAATACAAAAATTAGCTGGGCATGGTGGCATGCACCTCTAATCCCAGCTACTTGGGAGGCTGAGGTGGAAGAATCACTTGAACCTGGGAGGCAGAGGTTGCAGTGAGCCGAGATTGTGCCATTGCACTCCAGCCTGGGCAACAGAGCGAGACTCCATCTCAAAAAAAAAAAAAAAAAAAATCAGAGAAATTAGAGCCCAGCAGAGAACACAGGAAGAGATGTCAACACTGCCTGATCGCCTCTGCATCTGGGAGCTTGCTGGGCACTGTGCATGCTGGTACAACAGAAGCAGACAAAGAATTCTTCTGAGAGGCAAGAGAGGAAATCAAAATTGGAAAACAGAACCATATACTAATAATCCACTCATTTGCTGAGCACTTTACCATTTTCTTTTCTTTCTTTCTTTTCTTTTTTTCTTTTTTTTTTTTTTTTTTTTTTAATTTTTGAGATGGAGTCTTGCTCTGTCGCCCAGGCTGGAGTGCAGTGGCATGATCTGGGCTCACTGCAACCTCTGCCTCCCCAGTTCAAGCGATTCTCCTGCCTCAGACTCCTGAATAGCTGGGATTACAGGCACAGGACACCACATCCAGCTAAGTTTTGTATTTTTAGTAAAGACGGAGTTTCACCATGTTGGCCAGGCTGGTCTCAAATTTCTGGCCTCAAGTGATCTGCCTGCCTCAGCCTTCCAAAGTGCTGAGATTACAGGCGTGAGCCACCGCGTCCAGCCCACTTTCCCATTTTCAATATCCTTTTACGCCTGTTACATCATTTGACTTTGAAATCACTCTATGAATGGATGGGGTGCATGTTCATCGTCCCACCTTGTGAATGAGGAAGGAAGCTGAGACCTAGAGAGCAAAGTCACAGGAGGTGACAGAGCCTGTATTCAAACCCATATTTTACAATTCTAAGTCTGATGTGCTCATTGCTGCTTTCCAGAGAGGTCTCAGATCATCTAGACTGAGCTCTGGCTTCCCTGTTTACCAGTTGTGTGATTTTGGGCAAGTTGCTGAACCTCTCTTGCCTCTCTGTTCTCATTCTGTACAATGGAGCTGGTATAAGGATTACATGAGCCAATAAAAAGAAAGCACATGGTAAGTGCTCATCAAAAATTAGCTTTTGTTTTTATTCCTAGAAAAAAAGAAAGTGAGACATGATAATGGCAAAGATGAGAAATCTGAGAATCATAGAGAGAAGGGGGTGAGAAGAACAGTTCAGAGGTGGAAATGGCTCTAGCACGTCAGTGCTCAGCTCCCCCAGGCAGTAAGAACAGGAATAGGGTGACCAGGCAGAGGCCAGGGCAGGCCAGCAGTACCAGTAGGAAGATGCCCTCACCCCCACCTTGGCCTTCAACCTGAAGAAGCTCAGTGTTTCCCTAGGCCCAAATCTAGCTGGCAGCCAGCCCAGGACAGACAGTGAAGACAGGAGTGGGGAAAAGAGATGGATAAGGCATCTTGGCCACCCTCAAGGGGTTCGTGGTCTGGTTGTAAGATTGAGACAGGGCTATGTGAGCTAAGATGGCTTCCCTCAGTCTCCCCAGAATGCCAGGCTCCCTGTCCAGTGAGGTGCTGGTAAAAATGGAACAACTAGCTCTTTGCTGGGGGATGACAGGTCAGAGGGGCTGATATGCCAATTTTCATGTTTGCCAGTTTCCATGGTGTAAATACTCTTATTGTGGCCATCTTCAAAAAGAAGCAGGTCCTGGCATCAAGCCGTGAGGGCAGGACAGGCAGTAAGGTGAGGACAAAGGTGTGGGGTCACGGTCAGAGGTTGGAGACCTGCGTCCTGGTCCCTGAGAGAGTGCACAGGAATGCTATGTACCTTGGACACATCAGTTTACCTCTTTGACCTCCAGTCACCTCAAGGAAGAAAATGAAAACATACCGTGTTGGAGGGTGGGCAGAGCTGGTGTGAATCCAGGCCAGAGGGTATTTTTCAAGCACTTGCTATGTGCTAAGCCCTGGGATACAGAGACAAATAACAGAGCATCGTGCTGGGGAAGTGGGCAGATGTGAAAGTCCCATGACCTCATCGACGTAGTGGTGGTGATGATTAGTAAGTAGGAGGTGATGGCCTTGTCGTGTCTGAGTCACACAATTCATTCTGTCAGTCCCCAGATGTTTTGTTTTGTTTTGTTTGAGACAGAGTCTCACTCTGTCACCGAGGCTGGAGTGCAGTGGTGCCATCTCGGCTCACTGCAACCTCCGCCTCCTCCCAGGTTCAAGTGATTCTCCTGCCTCAGCCTCCCAAGTAGCCGGTACTACAGGCGCACGCCACCACGCCCAGTTAATTTTTGTATTTTTTGGTAGCGACAGGGTTTCACCATGTTGCCCAGGATGGTCTCAAACTCCTGATCTCATGTGATCTGCCTGCCTTGGCCTCCCAAAGTGCTGGGGTTACAGTCGTGAGCCGCCACTCCCAGCCAGTCCCCAGATTTTTATTGAGGACTGGCTGTGGGCCAGGCACTGGGAAACAGCAGTGAACGAAACTCTCTGCCCTCCAAAAATGGAGACGGGACACTAATCTAAGAAACACAAAATAGATAAAACTATTTTTTATTAAGTGAAGCAGAGTCAGGGGCAGAGTTGCCAGGAGCACTATGTGAGGCAGGTGGACAGGGAAGCCTGTCTGAGGGCCAATGAGGCCGAGACTGGAGAGAAGTGAGGAAGGCGTTGGACAGATTTCTGGGGGAACAGCATCCAGGCTGAAGGAGCAGCAGGTGCAAGAGTCCTGAGGTGGAAGTGTGCTAAGGGAGGGAGGTGAGATGGGGCAAGGGAAGGGGGAACTCTGAGAGGCAGCCAGGGGTCATCCCAAAGGGCCTGGTGGAGCACAAGGAGGGAGGCTTTAGATGGGCCTCTAACCCCATGCTACTGGAGGGCTGGGAGCTGAAAACTAGCTCAGCTCTCAGATTTGAAAGAATCTGTGTGAAGACGCCAGAGGACAAGTGTGGGAGCAGGGAGGGCAGGTGGGAAGCTCTAGCAATCATCCCCAGAGACATCACAGTGGCCGGGCCAAGTGACAGCATGTGACGGGTGTGAGGTGTGAGGACGGGCTCTGTTCGCAGTATATCCCGAAGGTAGAAGCAACCAGGCTTGTGGCCAGAACAAATGGTCCCAGGAAGGCAGAAACATCCATGAAGAGCATAGCTAGTAACAACTCCCAGCCAGTGAGCTCCGTCTGTGGGCTAGGAGCTTTCCCTGAATTATATCACTTGGTTTTCAGACCAAATCCTGCAAGGAGGCATTGCTCGTCAAGTTACAAAGAATACATGGAGGCTCAAGAGGTTGGGTGATATCCCCAAGACCCTATGTCAAGCCTTCCACAGAACTGGAATTTGAGCTTTTCAGGCTATCAAGGGGGTGCCCTTTGCATGATATCAGCTGCCCCTGAGATTTGGAAAGTAGTAGTATATTACCTTGCCAGGCGCGGTGGCTCACACCTGTAATCCCAGCACTTTGGGAGGCCAAGGCAGGTGGGTCACCTGAGGTCAGGAGTTTGAGACCAGCCTGGCCAACATGGTGAAACCCTGTCTCTACCAAAAATACAAAATTTGCCGGGCATGGTGGTGCACACCTGTAATGTCAGCTACTTGGGAGGCTGAGGCAGGAGAATCGCTTGAACCTGGGAGGCAGAGGTTGCAGTGAGCGGAGATCGTGCCACTGCAGTCCAGTCTGGGCAACAAGAGCAAAACTCCGTCTCAAAGAAAAAAGAAAAGAAAAAGTAGTATAAGTAGTATACTACCTGGCACATATTAGGTACACATAGTAGGTAATAATCATTTACAAAATACTTACTTTTTTTTCATTTTGAGACAGGGTCTCAGTCTGTCACCCATGCTGGAGTGCAGTGGCACAATCATGGCTCACTACAGCCTCAAACTCCTGGGCTCAAGCGATCCTCCTGCCTTGACCTCCCAAAGTGCTGGGATTACAGATGTGAGCCTGTATGAATTTCTTTATATCATAAACATTTAAAAGGTCATGAGCCCTATACACTCACCAGACTGTCTAAAATTATTAATTTTTAAAAAAACAAACTTCAAACCTAACTATACTAAATGCATGAGCAGGGGGAATGTCATACATTGCTGGTAGGAATGCAGAATGGTACAACCGATATGGAAAACGGCTTGGTAGTTTCTGATTAAATTAGACACTTACTCAGTGACCCAATTTTAGGTATTTACCTAAGAGAAAAGAAAACGTGTGCTCACACAAACACTGAACATGAATGTTTATAGTTCATAGGAGTATTATTCATAATTGCCCCAAACTGGAAATAACCCAAGTGTACTTAACCTGGTAAACAGATGAACAACTGTAGTATGCCCATGCAATGGAATACTACTCAGCAATGAAAAGGGAATGAACTACTGACACAGAGGACAAAATGGATAAATCTCAAATATATAATGCTGAGTAAAGGAAGCCAGGCTTAAAAAGTTGTGGTTCCATTTGAATGACATCTGGAAAAGTCAAAATTATCAGTCAGAAACAGATCAATGGTTACCAGAGGCAAGGAGTAGGGGTGTGGGTTGACTACAAAGGGTGGCATGGGGACACTTATAGGGGGATTGTGGTAGTGGCTGTATGACTGTACTCTTCTGCCAAAACTTAGAAAATATACCAACAAGGGTGGATTTTACCGTCTGTAAATTACACCTCAGTAAACCTAACCTAACAATGACAGCACAAAGGTTGTGTGCCCTCGCTTCCCTCTCCTGACAGCTACCTCATTTTGCTCCACAGTGAAGCCACTCTCCACACTCCCACTCAGACTAACCCCCTGGAAAAGCTTAGGTACCAGTGCTGCAGAATTGACTCTGCTGTCACCGAGCCAGCTGCCTTCAGCATCACTGGCGAGTTTTAAAATGCTGATGCAGGCCAGGCACAGCAGCTCACGCCTGTAATCCCAGTACTTTGGGAGGCTGAGACGGGCGGGTCACCTGAGGTCAGGAGTTTGAGACCAGCCTGGCCAATATGGTGAAACCCCATCTCTACTAAAAATACAAAAATTAGCCGGGCATGGTGGCGCACACCTGTAATCCCAGCTACTCGGAAGGTTGAGGTAGGAGAATCACTTGAACCTGGGAGGCAGAGGTTGCAGTGAGCCAAGATGGCGTCACTGCACTCCAGCCTGGGTGACAGAGTGACAGACTCCACCTCAAAAATAAAAATAAAAAATGAATAAAATGCTGATGCTGTCCAGGTGTGGTGGCTCATGCCTATAATCCCAACACTATAGGAGGCCAAGGCAGGAGGATTTCTTGAGCTCAGGAGTTTGAGGTCAGTCTGGGCAATATAGTGAGACCCCATCTCTATAAAAATTTTAAAAATTAGCTGGGCGTGGTGGTGTGCGCCTGTGGTTCTAGATACTCAGGAGGCTGAGGAAGGAGGATAGCTTAAACCCAGAAGGTCAAGGTTCCAGTGGGCTCTGATCACACCACTGCACTCCAGCCTGGGTGACAGAGCAAAACCCTGTCTCAAGTAAACAAACACCCTACAGGAGGGAAGTGGCCTCAGGTTGGAGGCAGGCAAGCTGCTGGGCCTGTGATGGGATAAAAACCTATGACTCATCCATGCTTCCTCCTTTCAGGGCAGAGCCCAGCAATGGCTGGACCTGCTGAGAGCAGCTGAGGGTGTTCCGGCCACTACTGGGGCCACTCCATGTGGCCTGCTGACCACTGCCACCCCCTGGTGGTCTCTTATGAAAAAGCATCCTCACCCACCAGCGAGGTGGGGATGAGGGGACAGGGGTTGCTCCTCCCATCCCCCTTCCTCCCACCGTTCACCTTCCTCTCTTGTCTTCCCAGCTTTCTTCACTCTCTTTCCCTCTCTTTTCCTTCTCCTCACTCTCCTCCCCTCTCTGCTTGTTTTATTGTTCTGCTCCATGATGGAAAGAGCTTTGACCTTAGTTCACTGGGTTAAAACCTGGCTCTGGCATCTACGAGTTACATGACCAATTGAGCCAATTACTAAACCTCTCTGAATCGGTGTCTTCATCTGGAAATGGGGATAACTCTGGATGGTAAAATGATGTAATCCACATAAAACACCTTGCACAGAGCCTGGCCCAACACATGCTTATTATTATTAGTAGTACTATCGTGACTGGCATTTGACAGGGGCTCAACCATTGGTTGCGGTAGTTTGCTCTCTTTATTCTTCATCCCAGGTAACCCAGGCTATATATTAGACTCCAGTGGGCACTCTTAAAAAATATGCATGCGCCAGGTATGGTGGCTCACGCCTGTAATCCCAGCACTTTGGGAGGTGGAGGTGGGAGCATCGCTTGAGGCCAGGAGTTTGAGACCAGCCTGAGTAACATGGTGAAATCCCATCTCTACAAAAAATAAAAAAATTAGCTTGGCACAGTGGCACACACCTATAGTCCCAGCTACTTGGGAGGCTGAGGTGGGAGGATCACTGGAGCCCGGGAGATCGAGGCTGTAGTGAGCCATGTTTGTGCACTCCAGCCTGGGCAACAGAGTAAGACTTTGTCTCAAAAAAAAAAAAAAAAAAAAAAAAGACCCCATGCCTCCCCCATCTCAGACCAATTAAATTGTTGGTGGTATTCAGTATAGGCATTGTTTTTTACATTTTTAAAATTAATTTACTATGTGTTTTTCACCAGTACTCTTTAAAAGCTCCCCAGGAGATACAAATGAAAAACCACACTACGGTGACCACCAGTCCGGGGTTACCTGGGGCTTTCCCAGTTTTAGCACTGGAAGTCCCATGGCCCAGGAGCCCCCTCCCCGCAAGGCAAACTGAGACACTTGGTTGTCCCCTTTCTAGAAAGGAATGGACCCATATTTTCTGAATCCCAGATCGGGACACGTGGCCTGGGCGCAGATGGCTGAATCAATTCTCTGAAAGCACCGCTTGGGGCAGTGGGACACTGAGGCCACAGGGTCAGTCTGTGGCAGGAGCTGGGTTCAGGGTGGGGAGAGGTAGGCAGGAGAGTGGCTGGCAGTGGCTGGCAGTGGCTCAGTCGGACAGGTCCCCGCCGTTGGGCCAGCTGGGGCTCCAGCCACTGGCCGCCCGCTCCATGGCCTTCACCCAGCAGCCCTTCAGCTCCTCCGTCTCGGCCTTGAAGGTGTAGAGCTGGCCTGACTGCTGTAGCTGGAAGACCCGAGGGTCCCCCTGGGGCCCAACAGTCACCTGGTAGCCCAGCAGGGGGATAGAGGTGTGAGCCCTCATGTCCTGGGGGGAGGAGAGAGCAGTGGGCCACTGTCCCCTCTCAGTCCTACTGCCCCAGAACAACAGCCATGCACGCGCAGCTCACACCCTAAACCCCCATGGGTTGGGAGTGGGCTGGTGAAGGACATCGAGGAAGAGGAGAGAAGAACTGGCTGCCTCTGAGGGCAAAGCAGTGGTGACCTAGAGTCAGGGCCCAATTCTGAAACCTACCAACCTTGAGACTCTAGGATACCACATCCTCATTGGGCCTCAGTTTCCCTATCTGACATCACCCCTGACCCCCTTCACACACACGCTGTGGGAAGGCCAGGGCCTGATAGGGGGCGGGCAGGTGGTGGCCTTACCTGAGGGGCAGCGTAGACATAGAGCACGAGGGGGTCATCCCGAGGGATCACACACCAGCCCCGGGGGCCGCTCTTGCCCCACTTGTCCCCGATGAGCTGCAGGAAGCTGCACATCAGGCTCTGGTCAGGCGTGGCCGAGGACCCTTTCTAAAACCAGAATGAGGGACTGTCAGGGAGCAGAGCAGCTGCAAGTGCCAGATGTTGGTCTGGGGGCTTGACCATCACTATCTCCAATCCTTACAGCAGTACTGAATGGAGGGGTCCTTGGTCCTTGAGGCTCAGAGAGGTCCCATCAAGTGCCTGTGGTCACACAGCTAGCTGGCCAGTGGCAGAGCTGCAGTCAAACCCCAGCCTGCCTGAACCTGTCGCGTGTGTGCCCACAAGGGGCAGGTGCCGGGAGGGTGCCTGGAGCTGCTCCAGGAGACAGAATCGGGCCCTGAGAAGGGGCTGAGAATCTTCAGGGGCAGGCTGTGTTGCCTAGTGGTCAGGGGGGTCCTGGGACTGGAAGGATGGGGAGGATTGGAAAGGGGGTGGACACCCGTGGAAAAAGGCCAACTTTTTTTCTTTTTTTCAGACAGAGTTTCTCTCTTGTTGCTCAGGCTGGAGTGCAATGGTGCAATCTCGACTCATTGCAACCTCCACCCCCCGGGTTCAAAAGATTCTCCTGCCTGAGCGTCTCGAGTAGCTGAGATTACAGGCATGCGCCACCATGCCTGGCTGATTTTTTTTTTTTTTTTTTGTATTTTTAGTAGAGATGGGACTTCACCATGTTGGCCAGGCTGGTCTCGAACTCCTGACCTCACGTGATCCATCCACCTCGGCCTCCCAAAGTGCTGGGATTACAGGCATGAGCCATCCCGCCTGGCCAAAAGAGGCCAACTTGAACCTGGGAGTGAATCTCAGCTGGCACAGGCTGGGACCTTCTCCCACCTCCCAGGGACAGTGGGATGTCAACCTGGCCTTTGTGAGGGAGGGGCAGTGGACAGTGGTACCAATGCTGGGCTGGTTGACACTGTATTTGTGGTGCCTAGCTAAGCACTGTTGTACCCCCACAGGGGAGCACCTGTGGGGGCAAGTGTGGCTCAGTGAGGCCCCCAGGGCAACGGAAAGAACATCTGTGACTGAGATCAGAGAGCTGGCTCCTAACTTGCTGTGTGATCTTGGGCAAGTCACTCCTCCAGTCCTGGGTCTCCATGGGATAAGACCGACTGGCCCCTGGAGTCCCTTCCAGTTAGAATGGAGTCTCCAATCTGTCTGACCTGGAGCGTCAGTGTTCCCATCTGTAAAATGGAATCAGTGACACCAGCTCTTGTCACCCTGGGACTGTTGGGGCAGGACATGGGGATGTGAACAGGAGCTGTCCAGAGGGGCCATACTATTGGATGGGGACATAGAGGAAGTGCAGAAGAATGTGGACAACAGCCTGCAGCCAAAGGGTGCCTCCATTTGGTGACAGGCTCCACACTGCCTGGGCTGTGGGGAGAGGCCTGGGGTCTGTGGGCAGAGAGAGGAGGAGGGAGAGGGGAGAGGGTATGACCACGGCTGGCTTCTTCCTCAGCATTGGACAGTGTCAGCCCAGCGTGGTTGCCGGGCACACATTCCCTGAACAGAGGATGGATGGTGAGCACAGGGACAGTGGCCCTCACCTCCAGGATGCCCCGCCTCTTGTCCTCCTTGGCCTCAGGCAGCACGTTTCCGGTGAGGAATGCGTAGCAGTGGAGGCAGACTCGGTTGGGCCTGTTGTCGTCGTATTTCAGCTCGGCCCGGTAGTCGGAGCACCTGGCACACACCACCTGTGGAGGACACATAGCGGGGCATGGGGCTGAGACCAGGCACCGGAGGGCTGGGCTCCTGCCTTGGCGGGCAGATGGGGGCATGAGAGCAACCAGGGACTGGGGGAGGAAAAGAAAGCTTCAAGGGAGGAATAGAGGGAGAGCGGGGACACTCCCCGATGCTGGTGAGGCCCAACTGCCTGGAGGCTGCGATGCATGGGGGAACTCGGGCTCGGGGCTCTTAGGCTGAGGGTTCAAGACCCAGCTCCCAATCGCGAGGGCCGTAACTTCTCTCCCCTCCAGGTTCCCTCCGAGTGAGGGCTGCTGTGAACCCAAGGGGCTTGCCCCAGACAGGCCGCTGGCATCTGATTCACTTTTCCAAGTGCTGTTCTCTCTGCCATCTCACCTGACTCTCCCAAAGACCCCACCGGGCAAGCAGGGCCCAGCTTTTGTCCTCTCCTGACCCTGAGAGCCACACTGTTACCTGGCAGACAGGCCCTCCACACACAGGGTGTGTCTTTCAAGTCCCACAGTTTAGCTTTAAGATTCAGGCAGACTTTGTATTCTGCGCCATCATGGAGTCAAGTGTGTTTTCATCTAAAAATGATAGGCTGGTTGTTTTTACATGGGTACTCTGTGGAGCGGGGCCCACTCTTAGCTCACCACGAAGACATCCCCCAAAGGCTGACATGGATCATGTCGGGAGGCTGGGTAAAAGGGGCCTGGGAAGACTCAGAGAGGAACACTCGGTGCCACAAGGCGTGGCTGTGAGGAAGCCTTGGCGTTAAGGGGAGCCCAGATGTGGGCGTGGAGATGGAGGGCAGGAGAAAGGGGCAGAGGGAGTGTAGTTCTTCAGGCGGCACCAGCCCTCAGGGAGCTCCTCTGTGTGCCCAGCACAGAGTGTGGCCTGGCAGGGACCTGGAGAAGAAGGCCTGGCCCTACCCCACCCTCACAAGGATTCCCGTCTGGCAGGCAGGGGAGACAGAAACTGGCACCCAAACCACCGAAAGGATGACTCACTGGCTCAGCAGGCACGAAGATCTGCACGGGCACGAGAAAACTCACGGTCAGGGCACAGCCCCACACGGGGGCTTCAGCTACCTTAGGAGCATTTTTTTTTTTTTTTATTGAGAGATTTCAATGTTTAAATATAATTAGTAAATATTTTTCCTCTACCGACGTTAAATTTTGAAAAATTTCAAACCGACAAATTGAACAAATAATACAATGATACCACCCACTAGATTCACTAATTATTAACATTTGTGCCCCATTTGCTGTCTGTCTCTCTCTATATGCATGTATTTTATTTTTTCCTGAACCATTTGAGGATAAATTACAGTCATCATGACACCTCACCCTTAAATATGTAGCTGGTGGTCTCCTAAGAACAAGGGCGTCCTCCTACCTATCCACAGTGTCAGAGTCACACTCAGGAAATTTATTGATACAATATTATTATTTTTATTTTTTTGAGATGGAGTTTTGCTCTTGTTGCCCGGGCTGGAGTACAGTGGCGCGATCTGGGCTCACTGCAACCTCCACCTCCTGGGTTCAAGTGATTCTCCCTCCTCAGACTCCTGAGTAGCTGGGATTACAGGTGTACACCACCACACCCGGCTAATTTTTGTATTTTTAGTAGAGACATGGTTTCACCATGTTGGCCAGGCTGTTCTCGAACTCCTGGCCTCAGGTGATCCGCTCGCCTCGGCCTCCCAAAGTGCTGGGATTACAGGTGTGAGCCACTGTACCCAGCCAATACAATATTATTATCTAGATATGTTGCATCATCAAATTTCTCCCAATGGTCCCAAGAGCAACCTTGATAGCTTTATTTTACCCCAGAAAGAATCCAAGCAAGGATCATACATTTAATTTAATTGTCAGAATATTTTCTATCTTAAGCTAGAAGGCAGCTACACGGGTGTTGTTATTCTTTGTGCCTCTTTGTATTTCACTATTTTAAGTAATTTTTAAAGAACTACTTTCAGTTACAAGTGTGAATCAATTCAACTCTTATTTACAGATGTGAATCACCAGGAACAGTAGCCAATCCCCACATCCTTTCTATCTGGCTTCGGGATGTAACTCATCATCGACATCTGAAGGCAGGTGTGTTCCCAGGTCCTAGAAACTGACTCTGTCCTGATTGCAGTTGAACACATTTTGGGGACACCTCCCTGACTGGCCCCAACCTGTCCAGCTAGACTCCTCCTGTCCTCTGGAGGTCATCAAAGACTGAGGTTGCAAAGGGCTTCTCTGTTTGCAGAGTAAACACAGGGGGTTGTGATGTCAACGGAGAACAGCTCAAGTACAGCAGGTGCTTAAAAAGCAAAGCGAGATCTGCCTCTGGTAACTGGGCCTGGGTTGATAGGAGGAGGAACTGGAGTGGACACAGCTCCCTCCTCAAGAAGCTGGTAGCTCAACCACACTGGATGCCCTGCCTGAGCTATGGAGGAGGGGGAAAGAAAAAGAGGAGAGGGAAGGGAAAGAATGTTTTTTGGTCGAATCCTCACTGCCACACTGGAGGTAGGTTTCATGATCCCCATGGCGGAGTTAAGGAAACTGAGGCCTGAACCAGTAGGCAGAGGTAGCAACAGAATCCATCAGGTGCCAGGGTGCTGAGGGCTTGCAGAGAAGAGAGGACAGTTAGCCGAAGAGGGTAAAGAGAGGATGACGGGGTGGGTGAGTGCATAGTGGGCATGGGGCTGGTGAGGTGGTGGGGCAAGGCCTGAGGGGGTGCGGGGCTAGATGCCCCTCCACTGGAACTGGGGACCATTTCCTAGCTCTGGGTCTCAGGGTCGTGGAAAATGATGATAAGAACGCAGGTAAATTCATAGGATCAGCTTCAGGGGTGCCTTCAGCAAGTAATTTAACCTCAATGGGTCTCATTTTCCCATCTAAAAAATGGGAAATAGCAGCCCCCTGAGGTGTGCTGTGAGGGCCAGATGAGGTAGTAATACACACACCTGGCTCAGAGCTAGTGCCCAACACCACTGGGCTGCATTGGTTGAAGCCAGCAGATGTGGCCAGGATGGGGACAGCAGGACCTGAGCTGGGAGGGTAGAGGCCCAGGTAGGGCAGGTGGAGGCCTAAGTGGGACAGGTAGAGGCCTGGGTGACACAGGTGGAGGCTGAGGTGACACAGGAGGAGGCTGAGGTGGGGAAGGTGGAGGCTGAGGTGGGACAGGTGGAGGCTGAGGTGACGCAGGTGGAGGCCGAGGTGGGGAAGGTGGAGGCTGAGGTGGGACAGGTGGAGGCCGAGGTGACGCAGGTGGAGGCCGAGGTGGGGAAGGTGGAGGCTGAGGTGACACAGGTGGAGGCCGAGGTGGGACAGGTGGAGGCCGAGGTGGGACAGGTGGAGGCTGAGGTGACGCAGGTGGAGGCCGAGGTGGGGAAGGTGGAGGCCGAGGTGACGCAGGTGGAGGCCGAGGTGGGACAGGTGGAGGCCGAGGTGGGACAGGTGGAGGCTGAGGTGGGACAGGTGGAGGCTGAGGTGGGACAGGTGGAGGCTGAGGTGACACAGGTGGAGGCTGAGGTGGGACAGGTGGAGGCCGAGGTGGGACAGGTGGAGGCCGAGGTGGGACAGGTGGAGGCTGAGGTGGGGCAGGTGGAGGCCGAGGTGGGACAGGTGGAGGCTGAGGTGGGACAGGTGGAGGCCGAGGTGACGCAGGTGGAGGCCGAGGTGGGACAGGTGGAGGCCGAGGTGGGACGGGTGGAGGCTGAGGTGACGCAGGTGGAGGCCGAGGTGGGACAGGTGGAGGCCGAGGTGGGACAGGTGGAGGCTGAGGTGACGCAGGTGGAGGCTGAGGTGACGCAGGTGGAGGCCGAGGTGGGGCAGGTGGAGGCCGAGGTGGGGCAGGTGGAGGCCGAGGTGGGACAGGTGGAGGCCGAGGTGGGGCAGGTGGAAGCTAAGGTGGGGCAGGTGGAGGCTGAGGTGGGACAGGTGGAGGTGACACAGGTGGAGGCTGAGGTGACACAGGTGGAGGCCGAGGTGGGGAAGGTGGAGGCTGAGGTGGGACAGGTGGAGGCCGAGGTGACGCAGGTGGAGGCCGAGGTGGGACAGGTGGAGGCCGAGGTGGGACGGGTGGAGGCTGAGGTGACGCAGGTGGAGGCCGAGGTGGGACAGGTGGAGGCCGAGGTGGGACAGGTGGAGGCTGAGGTGACGCAGGTGGAGGCTGAGGTGACGCAGGTGGAGGCCGAGGTGGGGCAGGTGGAGGCCGAGGTGGGGCAGGTGGAGGCCGAGGTGGGACAGGTGGAGGCCGAGGTGGGGCAGGTGGAAGCTAAGGTGGGGCAGGTGGAGGCTGAGGTGGGACAGGTGGAGGTGACACAGGTGGAGGCTGAGGTGACACAGGTGGAGGCCGAGGTGGGGAAGGTGGAGGCTGAGGTGGGACAGGTGGAGGCTGAGGTGGGACAGGTGGAGGCTGAGGTGGGGCAGGTGGAGGCTGAGGTGGGACAGGTGGAGGCTGAGGTGGGGAAGGTGGAGGCCGAGGTGGGACAGGTGGAGGCTGAGGTGGGGCAGGTGGAGGCTGAGGTGGGACAGGTGGAGGTGACACAGATGGAGGCCGAGGTGGGGCAGGTAGAGGCCGAGGTGACACAGGTGGAGGCCCAGGTGGGACAGGTGGAGGCTGAGGTGACACAGGTGGAGGCCGAGGTGGATCAAGTGGAGGCCTAGGTAGGAAAGGTGGAGGCCTGGGTGACGCAGGTGGAGGCAGGAGTGCTGGCAGGAGTACTCACATAGCCGCAGGCCCGGCAGTGGTGGCGACGGCGCGTCAGAGCGTTGAAGGGCTCCTGGCAGCGCATGCACATGGTCACCATCTTGTCCCGGACCCACTGCGGTGCCCGGAGGCCCAGCTCCTCAGACTGCAGCTGTGGGTTAAGGGGAGTTGGGCAGGAATGGGCCCTTGGTGACCCTCTTCCGCCCATCCTCCCAGGGCCTGGGGCCCTGTGCCCACCTGCTGTGGCAGGGATTCTGTGTGTTGGGCTTCCCTGGGGCTTCTACAGGAAGCTGACTGACATGATCGAGACCTTATGATAGGTTAGTTACCATTATTCCTATTGTATAAGTGAGGAAACTGAGGCCCAGAGAGGTCAAATGACTCAGCAGTCACCCAGCAAGCCAGAGTTCAGCTCAAATCTGAACTCAAACCACAGATATCCTCCCCAGCCCCCACCCCACTTGCCTTCCATCTTCCCTGAGACTTTATGTTTCTCAGATACTTTCAAACCCAAAACCCTACTGCCCCCTGCAGCTGGAGCTGCAGAGACGTGAAACCCTTCCCCAAGACAGCTGTGCAGAGAGGCTCTCAAAGGAAGCTTTGCTAAAGGGGAATGCTCAGGCGCTGAGTTGGGGGATGCGCTGGGAGGGCTTTCCCTGGTCCCTTCAGTCTCTCCTGGCAGATGACACTCCCTCTCCCTCCGAGCTGGTATAGGCAGAACAGAGAGGGAACAAGCTCTGTTTGGGTTGGTGGCTCCAGCAAGGGATGAAAAAGTCTTCATTTACCTCCTGCTCCTGGGTGTCTGCCTCAGGCCCCTGGGCCGCAGCCTTGAAGGTTTCATTCCGCTTCTCGATTTGGTCAATGGCTGCTTGGAAGGCCTGGGGTGCAGGGAGGGAGAGGGTCGGGGCTTGAGGTGTGGAAGGGAGGGGCTGCTCCTGTGTCCATCCTTCCGCGCATGCAACAGAAGGGCTGAAAGCCCACTGAGTACCAGGTGCTGGATTCTGCACACACGCGGGCTGCCTTATCGGAGGAGAAACTACCAGCCCCAGGTTACAAATGTAAAAACTGAGGCTCAGAGAGGGTAAGTGACTGGCCCTGGACTGCCCAGCTAGGCAATGAGAAGCAGCAAGATAGGAACCCAGACAGGTCTCCAAGCTACCACAGAACAGCTCCTTAGGAAGAGCAGGGAGCAGCTGGGCACACGCAGGTGTGGGAGCGTGCACACACACACACATGCATGCACACACAAACATATACACACACAAAGACACATACACACAAGCATGTACATACACATGCATACACACAAACACACACATACACACAAACACATGCACACACATGCATGCACACAAACACATATATACACAAACACACACATACACGTACACATGCACACACATGCATGCACACAGACACACAAACACACACACAAACACAGACACAGACATGCACACACAGATGCACACACATGCATACACACATGCACACACACACACACACATGCATACACACACCACTCCCTTCCCTTCAGCCCAAATAGGCTAGGGAGAATCCCAGGAGCTTCATCAAGATAGCCCATTATCGTGAAAGAAAAAAAAAATAATAAAGAAAGGAAAGAGACTCCCGGAAGCCTCCGAGCGTTCCCATACCTGCATCCAGGAAATCATTTCCTCCTGGGACCTGCTCGGAAAGTGAACACAGGTGTTGAGGAGATCAGCCCCTCCCAGTTTTCCCGCCTGGCCCTGGGCCGCCACCCCAGCTCCTTTACCGGGCTTGCAGCTCCAGGGTGCGCTGCTTCCCGGACACCAGGAAGGAGTTGGGGAACTCAGCATCCATCAGCTCCCGCACCTGCCAAGAGGAGGGAGGCAACCAGTTCAGACTCGTCATACCCCGGGTCCCAGGCATAGCACTGTGGAAGGGAGGGAGGTGGATTGTGCCCAAGGGACAATTCAGATTCGAGAGACAGGGATGCAGAGCGTGTTCGCCACCTCTCTAATCCCGTTGAGCCAAGCAAATGCCCCTGCAACTGGGCCTCGCTCCAAGCAAATGGACCTATGGCTCCTGGAATTTTAGCAACAGCTAAGTTGACCCAGTGTGACGTGGAGATGACAATTTTTGACACTGGATTCAACAAAAAAGGAAATTAGATTTCAAAACTGGATGGGTATATGAGGTTCATTATACCATTTTCTTGGCTTTAAAATTTTCATAATAAAACATTAAAGAAAATAACCTTGGCTGGGTGCAGTGGCTCACGCCTGTAATCCCAGCATTTTGGGAGGTCAAGGTGGGTGGATCACTAGAGGCCAGGAGTTTGAGAACAGCCTGCGCAATATGGTGAAACCCATCTCTTCTAAAAATACAAAAATTAGCTGGACATGGTGGCGCATGCCTGTCATCCCAACTCCTCCAGAGGCTGAAGCACAATAATCTCTTGAACCTAGGAGGTGGAGGTTGCAGTGAGCTGAGATTGTGCCACTGCACTCCAGCCTGGGTGACAGAGGGAGACCCTGTGAAGAAGAAGAAGAAGAAGAAGAAGAAGAAGAAGAAGAAGAAGAAGAAGAAGAGGAAGAGGAAGAGGAAGAGGAAGAGGAAGAGGAAGAGGAAGAGGAAGAGGAAGAGGAAGAGGAAGAGGAAGAGGAAGAGGAAGAAGAAGAAGAAGAAGAAGAAGAAGAAGAAGAAGAAGAAGAAGAAGAAGAAGAAGAAAATAATCTTCTCAGCAATCTTGGGAAGCAGATACTATCATCCTCATTTAGGAGATGAGGAAATGGATGCTCAGAGAGGGCAAGAGAGCTGCCTGAGGTCACACAGCACCTAAGAGGCAAAAGAAGAATTCCACCCCAGGTTTTCAGCCCCCAAGGGTAAGATGGAAGAACATCTATTTCCATCCTACCCCCAGAGTCCTGTAAGCACACTTCCTTCAGACAGTGTGGAGAGAGATTTGCAAAGAGAACCTAAGACACAGGCCGAGAGCACAAGAGCGTCTGTGTGGGGGAACTTTGCTGCCATTAAATTCCTCGAACACTTGAGCTCCTCTGCTGTTTCCCATGTGGTGACCAGGCCTTTGCACACTTCCAGGGCAGCTCACCATAACCCAGACAGCACTGGGTACAAGCACATCTTTCCTCAGGTTAGGCCTAGTCTGCAGCCCCACTCCCCAGTCTTTGCCTTAGAAGGGGTGATTTGGATTTGATGCCCTTGGCAATGGGGAGGCGGTCATGTGGAAAGAGGTATTTGGGAAAGAGCCAAATACCTCTTTGTGTGCAAGGGATGACAGGCTGGATCCGGGCCAAATGGGACAAACCTGTAGCCCAAAGGCCAGTTAGGAAGCAACATCATAAATGGTCCTGGCCTGCCCAGGTGCACTGGAGAGACAGAAGAGGTTTCTAATTGGGTCAGGGACAGGGGAAAGGGAAAAGAAGGGAGAAATCCAAGGTTTGCAGTCCAGAAGCAGGAAGAAATATCATGCTTTTGACAGAAAAAAGGGAACGGGGGGCTCCTGACCTGAGGGTCCAGGCTGCCCCTGGGACGTTCATACAGAGGCTTCCAGCTCCCCAGCAGGTTTCAAGAGGAGTTTCCAGAACTCTGCTGAGCCGAACCTCAACCACTTTCCCCAGGGCTGGGTCAATTCAGTTCCCTGCTAGTCCATACAGTACCTTTGTAGTAATTAGAAAAGGACAGCCTTCCTCAAAACACTTTACTGACATCTGTTGGCAAACTGGCATAATACCTAGATATTGTTGGAACAAGACATTTGACTGCCATCTGCCGGACAATTCTCACTATAAATATACCATCTATGATATTGTATCATAGTCTGCTAATCTGCAGTTGGCTGCAGACGACATCCTCTTAGAGGAGGTATCCTTGTGCAGTGTACAACCTGCACAACTGTACGTGCAGCCCCTAGGTACGTGTGTCCACACCCCTTCCTTCTTCCCAGGCTGGCCCTGTTTGGGATGGCAAAATACTAAGACCAAGTCAGACCTTGGAAAGAATCAGCTGCTGTGAACTAGGCCTCCCTGACACCTAGGAAGGAAGAGGCCAGGGAGTCATAGGCCAATAGGAACCATCATGATGGTCAAAGGCAAGTTTTACCTCCAAATCTCAGACTCAGAAAATGGTTCCTGCACAGAAGTAGGGTGAGTGGACAGCTCTGCACTTGCCAAGCCCATGCTGCCCAGGAGAGGGTGCTGCGCGGCTGCTGGAGTATCAGACATGCTAGCCGAGACTAGCAGACTCCAGAAACCCAGCACACACAGGGCTGGTGAGCTCTCAACACACACCCAAAGCATCTGATGCTCTCAGGCTCAGCTCTCTCTGTTTTCTCTCTATGACTCTATTTTGGTTTCTATATTTCTTAGCCTTCCTATTTGTCGATCTCTATTTCTCTATGCCTGGGTCTCTGACAGTCCTTTGGCAGGGCTACCTGTCTCCATTTCTCTGTCTGTAGCTCTCTATAAACCTGCCTTTCTCAGCCTCAGTTACCAAGGACTCCAGACATACAAGTCTGCACACGCCCTGGTATATGTGACATTCTGGCCCCTTCAGGATGGAAAGCTAGATGCCAGGGCCGAGGCTGCACTCCTAAAAGACTTCAGTCAGCTCAGGTGTAGGGGTGAGCTGTGAACCCATGTTTCCTCATCAGCCTTCATCATTCCCAGGCTGCACCCCACTCCCAGGCCCTGGATTGCTCCAGATGCCAGGCAACCCCAGTCAGGAGCAGGGGCGGGGCTCTTTTGCTGGGGTCTCTGGAGGCCCCAGGGGCTCTAGAGGGTAGAGCATTCTGGTTCAACTCCTGCCTGCAGCTCCCTTCTGGGGCTGAAGGGGGTAGGGGTGATGGTGAACAGGAGAGTGACAAGATGGGCCAGACCAGACCTCTGCTTCCTCCAGTCCCAGCCCTCAGGACACACCAGGACTCAGGAGCCAGCAGAGAGGGGCGGTCAGGAAGCTTCTCTGGCTGTGTCCTCCACGATGCCAGAAATTCCACCATAGGCTTGAACCCTCTGGATTGAAGCCTTAATAGGTGACAGCAGAGCGTGGTGGTTAGACGCAGAAGCGCCAGCCTTTGTTACACCTGCCTCTAAATCCTGGCTTGGTCACTCAAACTAGCATTTGCGATATAACCTTCAAGCAAGTTACTTAAGTTAGAAAGGTTTTCTAGGGCCTTGGTTTTCTCATGTTTAAAAATGGGATTAACTGCAGATACATTCACACACAGGCAGGCTGTACCAGGCTATTCACTGCAGCCTCATTTGCAGCTGCTGACAACTGAAAACAATCTAAGTGTCTCTCAGCAGAAGACTGGTTGAAGAAATTCCAGTGCATCTGCACAGTGGGACGCAATGCAGCTGGGCAGAAGGATGAGGAAGCTCTCAAGTACAGGGACACCTCAGTCTCCAGCATTTGCAGTTAGTTAAAAAAATAAAAAGCAAAGTGCAGAAAAATGTGTAGAGTATACCACTGCTTCTGGTATAAATGAGGAAACAATCCTATTATATGTTATTTGTTCGCTACGTGAAGACCACCTCTGGAAGGCCTCACAAGAATCAAGGGTTGCCTTCAGGAAGGGGAACTAGGGGATAGAGTGGGGAGGAGACTTTCATTGTATATATTTTTTATGTTGTTTGACTTTAGAATGTGTATAATCTGTATTTTTTAAGTAGTAAAATTAAAATATTTTTAAAAGATAAAAAACAGACTGGGTGTGGTGGCTCACGCCTGTAATCCCAGCACTTTAGGAGGCCAAGCCAGGTGGATCACTTGAGGTCAGGAGTTTGAGACCAGCCTGGGCAACATGGTGAAACCCCATCTCTCCTACCAAAAATACAAAAATTGGCCAGGCATGGGGGCTCGCGCCTGTAGTCCCAGCTACTTGGGAGGCTGAGGCAGGAGAATTGCTCGAACCCAGGAGGTGGAGGTTGCAGTGAGCCGAGATTGTGCCGTCGCACTCCAGCCTGGGCAACAGAGTGAGACTCGGTCTCAAAAAAAAGAAAAAAAAAATCCAGAAGATTCTAACAGCCCCTGCATCATGGGGCTGTTAGGAGGATCTGGTGGTCCCCCCATGGGGACACCCAGTCAATGGGCTCCATGATGGACTACTGGCCCTGCTCATTTGCCATAATCTCTGGATGAGGTAGCTGGGGACACACACAAGCCAGCCGCTGAGCTGACACTGGAGACCTTTCCTACTCAAAACTTGGTCTGTGCTCCTACAGTATCAGCATACACTGCCCAGGATATGTCTCATTTCATTTAATTCTCACAATCCTGCAGGTGGGGTCAGTTGTCAGCCCATCTTAACTGGGAGCTGGTTAGAAATGCAGGATCTCAGGCACCCCCCACCCAGACCTCCTGATTCAGAACCTGCATTTTTACAAGATGCCCAGAGGATTCGAGCACACATGAAAGTTTTTGAAGCAGTGGTATAAACAGTAGGGAAAGCAGAGAAAGGCCAAGCTGGCTCATGCAGTGCCGCGAAGGGAGGGCCAGACCTGTAGGAAGCTAGGAAGGACAGGGCAGGAGGGCTAGGAGCCCAGAGGGGAGAGCCCCACACTCTTCCATCTCCACATTTGCCCAGGCCCTGCAAGGGTTTGGTTCTCTGATTGAGAACCTGGTTGGCCCCTCCTCTTACTCCCTGTAATCAGTCCTACCCTTGAGGTGGAGCTCAGTGGTGTTTAGGGGGCCTCTTACCTTCATCCCGGCCACATCGATGCGGGTCCTCACCTGGAACTGGGCGCCCACCTGGATCACCCTGGGCACACAGTAGAGCAGCATGTTGTTGAACTGCAGGAGACACAGGCGTGAGTGGCCTGTGGCAGGGGCAGGGAGGACGGCTAGGTGGGGCTTCCCCGCAGGTGGGCTGAGCATGGGCTGAGCACCACTGGACCCCCTCCCCTTTGAACACACTCTGGCCAGCCCGCTCACAGGACATCACAGGTGATGATGTAGGTGATGAGGAAGGGGCTGTCAAGCTCCCAATTCCCCTAGGATGGTTACTGAAGGGTCTCTCTACAAGGGACCACAGCAGACCTCAGAAACCTACAAGGCCTTTCTCAACAGGGGCTCAGGATGGCAGGGGTTTACAAGAGGTTATAGCTCTGTCCCCCAGACCTCCAGGCAGGACCACCTTTCCAGATCTCAGGAGATTCCCTGGCTTCTTCTGTGCAAACCCAGGGCAGTTCTTCCTAGTAACTAACCTTACTCCCTCCTGCTATGCACTCTCTAGAGCACAGATTAATACCACAGGCTTTGGAGCCAGACTGGGTTCAAACTCTGACTCTGTTGCTTCCTAGGACGTGTCTGGGAAACCTGTGGGTTGGAAATCTCTGAGGCTTGGAGGCAGCAGGTGACCTGTCCAAAGCCATCTGGCTGCCAAAGCAGAAAAAGACAGAGAAGCAGTCTATTCCCTGTCCCCCTGCAGTGCCAGGTAGAGGCCAGGCAGTATGACTCAGGCCAGAGTAGCCCATGGACTTCCCTCCCCAGTGTGGAGAGGAGCTCCCAGCACCCTCCTACCAAGAAAAGGTAGCGCTCCATGGGGTCGTTGCGGCGGAAGGAGATCTTGAGGACCGGGCCCTCACGGAGCAGGGTGTTAGAGGGGTCTACTATGTCATCCTCGAGGCCCAGGCGCTGGTACACCTCCCACAGGTCCTGCAGCCGCTCCTAGGGGGTTGGGGTGCATCCTCAGCCAAGTCTGGGCAGGGCTCACCTGCTTCTGGAAGGCTTGCCTTGTGGGGACGGGGATTGGGGTGTGACAGTGATGGCAGCAGTGGGATAGGTGTCATGGGTGGGACCAGGCTGAGACCTGCAGGGAGGGGGACAGGGCTCCAGGAGAGGGCGGGCTGCTCACCATCTCAGTGATGGCTGCATTGGAGTGCTGGGCAGCTGAGAAGATCATGTCCAGGGCTTCTGAAAGGGGCAGGGCCAGAGTTTATTCCCTGAGAATCTAGGGCTGGAGGCTGGGGCAGGAGGTCCTTGAAGTTCAACAAAGGGCCCTCAGGACCTGCCATGACAGCCCCCAGGAGCAGCCCTGCCTGTGCAGCCCAGCCATGGGGTGTCTGAATGGTGGGAGCCCCCCAAGGCTGAGAGACTGGAAGCCACTGAACGTTAGCCATTAGGTGTTTGGCTTTGGTGACTCTCACTGCTCCCCAAAAGAAGCCAGACCTAGAGGGTATAATGGAAGGAGCATGGGCTTTGGCATCATATAGGCATGGGTTCAAATCCCAGTTCTGCTACTTTCTGGCTGTGTGACCTTGAGCAAGTCACTAAACCTCTCTGCGCCTTAGTGTCCTCATCTGCGGAAAATGGCTAATGGTATGGATAATGTCTATGAAGTGCCAGTGGTTGATGTTGATGACTGATGGTCATCAAAACCATTTTAGCAGGAACTCAGTAAGTATATGGGAATGGCTTAGGCCTCCCCAGCCCCCTGGGACCCCTGGGGGTGTCCTCACTCTGGGCATCGGCCCGGTCTGGGGCCTGGGCTGGCAGCTTCTGGACGTACTCCTTGAGCAGCAGCTCATAGCGTGGAATTCTCTGCACTGGTTCCAGCATGTGGTGCTGCAGGGTCAGGCTGCCCGAAGCCTCGCTGCTCTTGGGGAGGGATAGGGGAGCAACACGGAGAGGGTGAGAGAAGGGAGGTGGGTCAGGCTGACCCTGAGGGCCAGACGAGTAGGCAGGGGCCTATGGAAGCAGCTGAGCCCGGGAGATGCCAGAAATCACTCAAGGCAACCTGAGCCACTGCACGCTGCGGGTGGCAATGCTGACTCCAGCCCTCCCCCAGCCTCACCTGGATGCGAGTGAGAACCTCCTGGAAGAG
Organism: Pongo abelii; assembly: GCF_028885655.2. Lineage (NCBI taxonomy): Eukaryota > Metazoa > Chordata > Mammalia > Primates > Hominidae > Pongo > Pongo abelii. The sequence goes on along the minus strand of NC_071990.2, from coordinate 37,280,764 downwards.
TGGAGACTTGTCGGTCCAGGTGGCCAGCAGCTCAGCCGCTCGCTCAAAGTTCTTGACATACTCACTGTACATCTTCAGGAAGGGGGCCAGCTTCTGGATCACGTCACCGATGCGGGGGTTAGCTGTCCTGCAGGAGGGCCACAGGGATTGCCCTCAGCCTAGAGACCTCCTCTCGACTCTAGGTAGGGCCAGGTGAGGCCAGGCTCCTGAATCCCCCAAAGCAACCTTTCCATGGCAATTCTGGGTGTGGGCGGGGCACGGGGGTGTCATCCTCACATGTGCCCCTCTACTCCTTAGACTGTGAGCCTGCTGAGGCCAAAGGCTGTTCTGGTCCCAGGTTGGCCTCATCCGCAAGGCCCAGCACAGTGTTGGGCCCACAGCAGGTGTTCAGTAACTGCTCAATGCTTCATTATGTAACAATAATGAGGGCCACCTGCCAAGCACTACCCAGGACATGATGCATGTCTCATTCCACGTAATTCTCACAACCCTGCAGGTGGGGGTGGCCACTAGCCCATCTTAGAGGTGAGGAAGTGGAGGCTCAGAGGGGTAAGAACTTCTCCAGGATTGGCCAGCCACAGTGGCTTACACCTGTACTTGCAGTACTCTGCGAGGCCTGAGGCAGGCAGATAGGTTGAGCCCAGGAGTTCAAGACCAGCCTGAGCAGCATGATGAAACCTCATTCCATGCCCCTTACGCTGAAAAAAAAAAAAATATATATATATATATATATATATATATATATATATATACACACACACACACACACAGAACTTTTCCAGGATCATCCCATGGCAGAGCCTGCTAGAGCAGAGCAGCAAGGAGCCATGGCCTGGGAGTGAGGCTTCCTGAGCCCGACTCCCGGCATGCACAAATCATGCTAGCTGTGTTCCCAGGCAAGTCACTTAGCTTCTCTGTACCCGAATTTTCTCATTGAAAAAAATTGGAATGATGGTAGGTGATCTCATAGGGTTATTCTTTTTCTTTTCTTTTCTTTTCTTTTTTTTTTAAAGTCAGGGTCTCTCTGTGTCACCCAGGCTTAAGTACAGTGGCACGATCATGGCTCACTGCAGCCTCTACTTTCCGGGCTCCAGCAATCCTCCAACCTCAGCCTCCTGAGTAGCTGGGACTACAGGTGCCTGCTACCACGCCCGGCTAAGTTTTGTATTTTTGGTAGAGATGGGGTTTTACCATGTTGCCCAGAGTGGTCTCAAACTCTTAAGCTCAAGTGATCCACCCGCCTTGGCCTCCCAAAGTGCTGAGATTACAGGCGTGAGCCACCGAACCTGGCTATTATTTTCTTTAAAAAAAAAAACAGTTTATTATAAATGTTTTAAGCAATCAATACATCACTAGGTTTAACAATTACTAACATTCTTCTTTGCCAAAGATCTTAAAGGACATCCTAGACTTCGTGGCAAACTATATAAGGCAAGTAACTTCACTGCTAAATGCTTTAGTGGCCATCTCTGAAAACAAGAGGGTTTCTTGCATAACCATGATGCCATCATCACACAGCAGGCTGATGTGAAGATTGAGTGAGTTAATAGATGGAAAGCCCAAGGCCAGGCGTGTAGGAAGCCCTCAGTTGGCACTGGCTATTTTCACTATCCCAAAGTCACTTGGTCACTTGGCTTGGCCAGGGCCTGATCCACCCCTTTCACCAGGAAGCAGTCTGCACACACACAGCCTCTCAGAGCTCATTCACCCAAGCCCTTCACTGTGCAGACAGACTGAGCCCCGGGGAGGCATGGCCACACAACAAGGGCCTGGGCCTAGGAGGCTGAACCTAGCGCCCTGTGGGCTCCCCACCTCCACCTGGCCAGGGCTGTGGTCTGAGGCCTTAGGGGCTCCTGGTGGACCTCACCAGTCGTCCAGGCGCCGCTGCAGCTCTGGGAGGAAGAACTGAGAATGGAACTGATAGATGGAGGAGATGTTGGAGAAGATGACTCTGACCACATCCTCCGGGAAGGCCTTGCTGCTGCGGGCCGTCCTCAGCAGCTCCTGGAAAAACACCTGTAGCCGCCACCACAGGTCACTCACTGCAGTGACAGGGAGCCACCCACACATCAGCCCGGGGGAACTAGGGTCCCACCCAGCCTGCTGCACGCTTCCACCTTCCTGATCTCCCGGCATCCTCACAGCAACCCCGGGAAGAGAAGGCAGGGGAGGTTGTGTTCTCGCCACTTTACAGATGAGCAAGGCAAAGCCTAGAGATGCAGGGACTTGGCCAAAGGCTGGCAGCTGATGAATGCCATAAACAGGCCCAACTTGTGGAGGTCTTGGACTTCATCAGACTAGGGCTCCCTGCGACGATGAGTAACTCTCTAGCCTTAGGGCTCCTTAAAAACTATGAAAGGTAAGATCGTTGTGAGGTTGTGGGCATTGAGATGACAGATGAGGATACTATGAAGGCCTGCAAGGGCCAGCTGGTGTGTTCTCTGCTATACAGGGGCCAGCCTGGGCACCACGGGCAGAATGGGGAGTGCTGCTAACAAGACTTCCTGATTCTACCCCAACCCCAGCCGTTGAGGTTAAAGGGCTAAGGCTTCCTGGAGTCAAAGCCAGGGGTCCTGACTCAGCTCTGGTGAGCAGAGTGGGAAGGCTGAGAAGGGGTGTGGTGAGGAGATCCAGGGCTGGGGCTCTGGAGGGGGGTGTCCTGGCCACTGGCCTGGTCTAGCAGGTGGAGGCGCGCCACATAGGCCTGCTCTGTCTCCAGCAGCTCCTGGACGATCTTCTTCTCTGGCTCCTGCGGAGGATTGGAGGGGAGAGAAGGAGAAAAAGGAGAAAGAGAGCTTTGGTCTCCTCTGATGGGGACCTTGGTTCAGTCTCCAAAGTTGCTGCAGTGAAGCATACCTCCCGGGATTCATGCCTTCCCGCAGTGCATCTGGGCCGACCCTGGGATGGCTTTCACAGAATGCAGCTGAGTAAGGCTGTGCCAGTTCTTGGCCTTAGCCTTAAGAGGCCTGGAAGCTTCCACCTGTGCTGTCTTGGGAGCTGTAAACCACTACATCAAGGGGTCTGGCAGCTCTGACAGGGAGACCTCATGGACAGGCCACGTGGAGAGGAGAGGCCTGGAGAATACACAGAGAAAGAGCCCAGCCCTGCCAGCATCCCAGCTGAGCCCAGTCTTCTGGCTGTCCGTGCCCAGATGCCAGACTCGTGAGCTGAGCTGTCTTGGGTATTCCAGCCCCAGCCATCCTCTGACTGCAGCTACTTGAGAGATCCTGCTGGGAACTAAACTGTGTCCGCCAACCAAATTCCTGTGTTGAAGCCCTAACCCCCAATGTAAGTGTATTTGGAGATGAGGCCTTGGAGGAGGTAATTGAGGTTAAATGCGATGATAAGAGTAGGGCACTAAACTGGTAGGATTAATGTCAGAAGAGGCAGACACACCAGGGATGACAAAGAAATGGCCATGTAAGGACACACTGAAAAAGTGGCTGTCTTCAAGCCAAGAACAGAGACCTCCCCAGAAACCAAAGCTGCTGGCACCTTGAACTTGACCTTCCAGCCCCCAGCATTGTGAGAAAATAAATGTCTGGTGTTGAAGTCTGGGGTATTTTGTTACAGCAGCCCAAGCAGAATCACACAGACCCCCAAGTGAGGCCAGTAGAAAAACCTCCCGGTAGCATCCCAGTCAACTCACAAAATGTGAGAAACAATAAACAGTTACATTCAGCCCTACATATCTTTTTTTTTTTTTTTTGAGACGGAGTCTTGCTCTGTCACCCAGGCTGGAGTGGAGTGGCGTGATCTCAGCTCACTGCAACCTCCTCCTCCTGGATTCAAGTGATTCTCCTGTCTCAGCCTCCTGAGTAGCTGGGATTATAGGCACCCACCACCACGCCTGACTAATTTTTGTATTTTTAGCTGAGACAGTGTTTCCCTATGTTGGCCAGGCTGGTCTTGAACTCCTGACCTCAGGTGATCCACCCACCTCGGACTCCTAAAGTGCTGGGATTACAGGCGTGAGCTACTGCGCCCTGCCAGCCGCTACATTTTTGAGAGGTTTGTTCAGCAGCGATTGAAAACCAGGACACATTACTACAATCACTATTCCCATTTTACAAATGAGGAAACTGGCACAAAGAGACTCAAGTGACTTGCCCAAGGACACACAGTTAGTAAGCAGATGTGCTGGGATGTGACTCCAGGGAATTTGGGTGCACAGTATCTGCATGCCAACCCTTGAACTCTGCAGATGAGAAAACTGCAAGCCACAGAAGAGATCAGACCGGGCTTTAGCCTAAGGGCAGGACAGTTCACACTCAGACCTCTATTTCTATGTTGAGATTGTTGTCTCCTCCAGTGGGTAAACTGAGGTCCCACCTGAGAAGAGTATCAAGTTCACAAGATGGCGACTGTTCCAAGCTGTGTGGCCTTGAATAAGTTCCTTAAAACTGTCTGTGTTTCAACTTCCTTGTCCAAAAAACTCCTACACGAGGGACTCACAAAGTAATCCAGCACGGTGTGTAGCAGGCAGTTAGTGAATCAAAGGCCATTAAGCATGGGGAAATCTAGCTCCCAGCTGACCTCTGATCACACAACACCCCCACCTGGGGAACTGCTGGCTCTGGCTAGGGAAGAATGTGTGGAGGGGAGGTCAGGGAGAGCTCCCCACCCCAGCACCCCACACCTCTACCCCAGCCCTCAGGCACCTGCGTCCCCGATCCTGAGAGGGTCGCAGGCTGGCAAGGTTTCCTCCAGGCTCCGCTGGACAGCTTGTTCTTCAGGGAGTTCAGGTACCTCCTGCTGACTGTCCTGGGCTCAGACCCCACGGCCTCCCCGACATTCACCTTCCCCCGTGGTCCTGGGGACTCGGGAGGCCTGTGCTCAGGGCGGTGATGCGCGTCCTCTAGCCTGTGGCCTCTGGGTGCTGCTTCTGGGGTCCTGAGGAGAAGAGACAGACCTGAGGGCTTCCTCCCTGGAGAACAGGGAAAACAGCAGCAAGTCCCTGGTGTGGATTTGGGTTGCCTGGTACAAATCCCCAGTGCAGGGGCCTCTGGGTGCCTGGCTTTCTTTGGGAACATGCTAAGTAAGACTTTCACTTCTCTCCTAACACATTCTTGAAGGGAACTCAGTGTTCAAAATGAATCAGGGTGGACTATATTTTATTTTCTGGGGAACTACATACTTCCTTGTTTAAAATGAAGCCACAGTGTCGAGGAATCCTTTCTGTATATAGGGGTTTTTAAGTGGTACCCCCTGGATTATCCTCACCTTTGGACCTCACCTCTGTTTTCAGTTTCCACATCAGTAACCTATACATCAAGGGAAGGTAGGAGCCGCAGAACAATATAAAGTGAGAGCAGGCCTGCAAAAGCTGGGGCTTCTCAATGGGATCGACACCCTCCACACGTCCAGAAGCAGGGAGAGCCAGCCCAGCAGCAGATTCTCTGTTCTCCCAGGGATGGGCCTTCGTAGGGCACCTTTATTACCCTGTGTACTGGGTCCTGCGAGCCAGTGAAATTCCTTAGATAACAGGGCCCACCCTTGCTGAAGGTACCCAGCGTTGCCCTCGGTGTGGAAGGGCTCGTGATGACAGCACAGGGCAGGCATCCTTATGAGAAAGACAGGCCAGGAAATGGAAGGCCAAACAAATACGAAATCTCCAAAACTCCGTGACAAAGGCTTTCATTACCCATATTTTACAGTCAAGGAAACTGAGGTGACAGGATAAGTAACATGCGGCTCGGAAGTGGCAGAGGTGGGATTCAAATCAGGCGACTGCTTCCTGAGCCTTCACCCTAACCTGCCCCTCCCCATTTGAGTAAAGGAGAAACAGGTCCGCAAAGTCAAAGTGACTTGCCCCAAGTGACACAATTGGGTTTGTGGCAGCGAAAGCATTGGGACCTAGTGCTGTGTGGCTACTCCCAGGCTCTCGTACCCCTCCCTGGCACCCCAGTCCCTGGTTTCTCAGCCCATGGGTCTGCAGCTCATGGGCTTAGCTGGTTCTCAGGCTTTCTGTTCTACATTTGGTTTCAGGTTCTGCATTTCTGTTCTAGTGCTCCTGGCCAGCTTCTGTTTCCTCTTTGCCCCTCAGTTTCAGATCAGCTAAAGTGCTGGAGACCTCATAAGGAGGCCCAGGCCAAGGCAGTTGTCATGGGTCCCCTCACTCAGTAAGGAGTGGCTCTCACCCTCTTGATGCCTGCTGGGACCTAACTCCTGTCTAAGGGCTGCCCGCTCCTGCCAGGGGTATTGCCTGGGCAGAGCACAGCATGCTGAGGGGCTCCACCCAGGTGTGCCTAGTCCACGTCAAGCATGTTGAGTGAGGTGGTGCCATCCACCCACACCCAAGGGGGTGGTGGGCCAGGAAGGCGGCACCTAAGAGCTGTCTTTGGTGCTGAACAGGACGAGCTTGGCAAAGACTCCGGGAGAGGCAGGAGAGAATCACCCAGCTCAGGAAGTTGAAGACTTCTAGGTCTACATCTATGCCGTCTCCACCCTAAAGCCTACAGGAAACGTTGCCTGCCATGAGTGCCCTCAATACAGCATCTGGGCCATTCCTAGGACATCTGCTGTCTATGACCTTGCATCCTGGTTATCGGATGAGCTCAGCATCCAAATACAGAAACCCTTCTTCATCCTCTACAGTTCCTGTAGGATGCTGTGCTGTGCCACCCATGTCCCTCCTTCAGGAATGAGGCCTCCCCACACCATCCCCACCAGCTGCTGGTAGTACTGGGGGCTGACGAGTAATTTATTGGCTGAGTCCCTCTCTGGGAATCACTCTCTGGAAGAGAGAGCGGCCTCACCCAGAGTCTTTTGTCCAGTCCACATGGAGATACAAATACCCAGCCCTCTTCCTCAGCTGGAACAACCGAGAGGCATCCTAGCTCCAGAGTTCCCTGGGACAGACTGAGGCCTCTGTGGCAGGCGCACTGCAGTTCAGCATCTCCCCCTGCCCGGCCCTGCTTCTCTCACGCCCACAGCTGTTGTTCCCAAAAGCTCTCCCTGATAAACCACCTGAGGCAAACCTCCGTCTGAGTCTATTTCCAGAAAACCCTACCTGGGACAGCCCCTAACAGAGTCCTGAGCTTAAGAAATGCCTGCAGAATGGATTGATGCCACACATAACACACAACACACACACACACACACACACACACGCTCCCAGGGCTAGCAATGACTCCACGCATCTGGCCCAGCCTTTTCCCTCCAGACAGACGCCCCAGCATTGCCCCAGATACTTAACTTAAAGCACTTGGCATCCTCACCTCTCTGTGTCTCCGTTTCCTCATCTATAAGATGGGAACAGAAACAGAATCTACCCCTGTTAGGCTGTTCGATGATTAAATTAAATAAGTAAGGACATGAACTTAGAGCAGGGAGTGCCCCATCAGGAGGCTGACCATACATCCTGGTTTGCCTCATATGGTCTCAGCTTTACCTGTAATGCCTCCCCACCAACCACCACATTTTATTTGGCATTTACTTTCAGTTTCAACTGTGTGCTGAGTGATAAATTATATGATTATCCTAATCATAGGGAGTGAATGCTTGGTGAGTATCAGCTACTTTTTCTGCAAGGTGCTGGCGGGCACTGGGTGGGGTCCTGTGCCCACACACAGGCTTTGATCTGCCCATGCTTGCTCGTAACCACACCTGTCTAGACTCTCCCAACACATACTGGCACTCTCACCCCTGCCTGGCTCCTGGTGTCCCACCGACACTCTCCCATGCTCCAAGGAATCTGTGACCGAGGAACACGGGGCTGCCCCTGCAGGAGGAGGGTCCGGGGCAGGGCCCAGGGAGAGAGCTGCCAGAAAGGCTGGAGGGTGGCTGCCAGTCCACCATGGTGACCCTCCCACCCCAGCTGCCCATACCTGCTATTCTCAAACACAGTGACCAGGTTGGACACAGATGCCAGCTTCTCCTCACTTGCGCCCTTCATCGTGCCGGTTTCCGGGGTGGATCTCAGCTACACTCGAAGCAGAGAGAGAGGCCTCCAGTCAGCACACTCAGCCACCCTGGCCTGGGACAGATAGGCTAAATCACCCATGAATCTGTTCTGATCTTTCTTGAGGGCTCAGCAGGTCTGCTCTTGGCTTCAGAGTGAAGAAAGAGGAAGTGGTCCCAGAGCCACAGCCCTGCAGGGGAAAGGCCAGTGCTCCTGCAGTGGGAGGAGCCTGCTCAGGCCCCACCTCTCCCTCAGGGGGGCTGACCTTTCACACCTGTAGACCCCCATTCCAGAAGCCACCTAAGAGGTGGCAACAGGGCCCAGAGGTAGCTTCTGGAGCCCAGTCTGGGCTGGTGCAGTGGTTTGCATCTGTAATTCCAGTGCTTTGGAAGGCCGAAGCAGGAGGATTGCTTGAGCCCAGGAGTTCAAGACCAACTGGGCAACATAGTGAGACACCGTCTCTTAAAAAAAAAAAAAAAAAAAAGGCCACCTGGAGCCAGACCCTTGGCTGGTTTCTTGGCCTAGTGGTTCTAGCCAACAACACTTTCTCCTTCAGAAGGTCCAGTGGCTTTTACTTGGTCTCTTTCTCAGCATCTTCTTTTCTGCATCTGCCCCTGCTCACAGCTGTAAGGAAATAATGTCTTTTTTATTCTTTAGAGACAGAGTGCAGTGGTGGGATCTCGGCTCACTGCACCCTCTGCCTCTTGGGTGTTCAAGAGATTCTCCTGCCTCAGCCTCCTGAGTAGCTGGGATTACAGGGCCTGCCACCACGCCCCGCTAATTATTTGTATTTTTAGTAGAGATGGGGTTTCACCATGTTGGTCAGGCTGGTCTTGAACTCCTGGCCTCAGGTGATCCTCCTGCCTCGCCTCCCAAAATTCTGGGATTACAGATGTAAGCCACTGTGCCTGGCCAGGAAACAGCTTCTTTTATTTAAAATAATCACAAACCTGGTAAGGGTGGCAGGGAGTACTGTGATGTTCCCACCTCCCCACTGGGGTTCTCTCATTTTAGTTGTTGCTGTCATCACCTCATTGCCCCAAGAGAGGGCAGTTTCCTCCCTGAAACTCAGAGGATAATAATAGCTAACATGCACTCTTTTTCGTGCTTATGAGTATTTTCTTATTAATCCTATAACAACCTCACGAGGTAGGTACTATTCCTATCCCCACTTTACATAGGAAGAAACAGAATCAGAGAGGTTAAGTAACTTGCCCAAGGTCACCCAGGAAGAACACAAGAGAAGTTGGATTTCCAAAGCAAAGGTGGGTGTCATACGGTTCCAGCAAGGGTTCGTTGGGAGCCTGGATGACCATGTTCTTGCTGCTCCCTCCCCAGGCCTCCCTGCTCCTAGGACACTGGGTTTCTTTGCCTGAGGCCTCCTTTACCACCTGGTTTCCCGGCCCTTACAGAACAAATGGACGCTGCCTCTGTTCGCTTCCTTCAAGCCCTACAGGCCATTCAGGGCCCTCCTACTGGGCTCTGGTCCCGCTCTCCATTGAACCTGGTCTTTGTCCTGGAGTGCAGGGCCTGAGCCTCGGTGCTCTTGGTACGCGAGGCGCCTGGCACAGCTTCACGCTCCAGCAACTGTGAACTGTGAACATGCCCAACAACCGCCCTCACCCCGAGCCTCGTCTGAGTGGTTTCTCCCACCATATGCCGGGCCCCCTGCCCCAAACCCTAAGTCTCACAAACCTCCATTTTTGTTTTTTACTTTTTATTATGGAGAATTTAGAACATATGCAAAACTAGACAGAATCATGTAATGCATCCCATGAACCCCTAATCCAGACCATAACAAACCTCAACTCACAGCCAGTCCCCTGTCCCTGCTGCAGCCACATCGACTCTGCCTTCTCATGTCATTTTGAAGAAAATCCCAGATGTCAGATGACATTACCCATAAATATATTTTAGTGTGTATCTAAAAGATAAGAACTCTCTCTCTCTTTTTTTTTTTTTTTTTTTTTTTTGTGAGACTGAGTCTTGCTCTGTCGCCCAGGCTGGAGTGCAGTGGTGCGATCTCGGATCACTGCAACCTTCGCCCCCCCTGTGTTCAAGCAATTCTCCTGCCTCAGCCTCCTGAGTAGCTGGGACTACAGGTGTGTGCCACCACACCCAGCTAATTTTTGTATTTTTATTTTTATTTTATTTATTTATTTATTTATTTATTTTTGTACTCATCCATGTTTCTGTTTATATACAGAATAACCAATTCAGGAATAATGGGAAAGTAATATATGAAACCTTAATAGGGAATATAATAGAGATTACAAAACATCACCATTTGATTTTTTATGCAAATACTTCAATATTCCAGTATTTTTACTCACTTGCTAAATAAAGCACACGACTCGAAATGCTAAATAATTCTGTTAGTCTAAATCTTTTAAAGAATAAAATGTTGGTGAAAAACCAAAATTGTTTAGTAAGGTATGTACGACCTTGTTTATTATCTATCATAGACATCAAGATGATCATAGTTCATACCAATTTAAGCTTTACAGAATACTGTTTTAGGCCCAATATTGATATATTAAATGAAAGTATTAGAGAATCTTGTATTTATGGCATCAGGTTATAAAGATCTATTCAAAACCATTTTTGTCAAAGTTTAAACACTGGAACAAAAGTCAAATTGTCTCTAAATGAGACACAAAAAATTTTTTGTATTTTTAGTAGAGACGGAGTTTCACCATGTTGGCCAGGCTGGTCTCGAACTCCCAACCTCAGGTGATCCACCCGCCTCAGCCTCCCAAAGTAGAGGGATTACAGGCATGAGCCACTGCGCCCAGCCAAGAACCCTTTAAATAACTAAATATACACACACAGAAATATATATGCATATATACACATGTATAATAGTAATATTGTTTTATATAGACATACATGTTTTACATGTTATATCCATGTGTATATACATATGAAATAATATTACCGTTATCATACCCCAAGAGATATTTAGCAATAATTCCTCAATATAATTAAACATCCAGAAAACATTCCAAGGGCCAATTCCTTATAAATGTTAAATTAAAAAATAAAATCAGAATCCAAATAAGGTCCACACACTCCCTGAGCTATCACATGGATGAATTCACTTTTCATCCACAGGTTCCTCTGGTTCTTTCTGTTTTCCCACAAAGCATAGTGGAGAGGACACTGGGTTGTTGGTCCTATAGGTCCCACAGCCAGGACTTAGCCCACTGCAGCTCCATACCCTGGATTTCCTGCAGATGGTGGTTAGGTCTAGAGGCTCAGTCAGAAACACACTTAAATGCCACTTCTTCCCAATGCCCTTCCTGGCCTGGGGGCGCATTCCTCCCTGGTGTTCCTCTCCCTGATTTCCTCCTCTGCCTCCCACTAGTCTGTCTGCTCACTGGCTGTCTTGCTCCCTCCACGCAGGGCACACCTGAGCACTTGCACTTCCTGGTGGGTCCCCAACCCCAGCGCCCTTTCTGCATACAGTGGGGCCTCAGAAGGCATGTGGAATGGACAGACATCACACCCCAAGCCTCAGAGGATTGTCTTACCCCTCAGCTGCCAGTGCTTTGAGCATCCAAGCCTGAACAGTGGGACCTGCCCCTCCCATGGGGGCTGATGGGTGGGTAGGCGGGCCTTCACGAGGCCTCCAATACCCCAACCCTGAAGATGGCACAGGCACCATCAGAGCTGCTTGCCTCCAGGAAAAAGAGGCCAAGATGTCTACACCCCCAAAACAACCTTCCCTCATCATCCAGGGCTCTGCCTCCCCTGTCCCCTACCACTCTGACTTGGGCCCCTCACACTCTGCCAGCCTTTCTACCCGTGCCTGCAGGCATCACGTGAGACTCAGCCGCCGCCTTCTGGTCTCCTCATTCACACACACCTCCCACCCAATTCCGAATTTATCCTGGAGGTCCCACTTGTACCTTTTCCTGCCCTTCTACCCAGCGGATATGTCCAATACCTTCAGGATATCACCAAGTAGATGCCTACCTTTACTTCCAACTCAACACACAACTCTCTAAAGCCAGCACCATTATTGCACTGAAGTCATCCCAAACTCACTGGGGCAGCCATCAAGATCCTCCTGGTTGACACTCTCAGCTACCTCTTCCCTGCACACACCCAATCTGGGCTGGGATCCAGACCTGCCGGGTACTGTGGCTGAGCTAACCTGAGCCACAGCCCCGGAATCCCCTTCCCTGCATGGTCTGGACTACTGTTAGCCGTGGACGCAGGAGGGGATATAGCAGCCCTGTTTTGTTCCTGGGTCAGTGCAGGGCTCCAGCCCTGTTGCAGCTCATGCATGTTGATGCGGGTCTGTTGCTTCTCCATTGATCTTCTTCCTTTTCAGCTTGTCCAGCTTCTGGGCCAGGAGCATGCTTAGCTCCAGGACAAACATAACCTGTGTCATCAAAGTTGATGACTTGGAGGTGGGATGGCTTGGAGGAGGATGGAGGTGTCCATCCTCCAGAGTCCCAGCTCTTCCTTACTAGTTCAGTTCCTCTTTGCTCCCCCTACCTCACTGCCAGCTTCTCCTCCCCACTGCCTGCCCTGCTTACTTTAGACTCAGAAGCATTAACTCTTTAAGAAGCTCCCACACTGTATAAGGTCAAATTCTGTATTCTGTATTGGATCCCTGCAGTTCTGGCTTGGGCATCCCTCCCTCACACTTTCTGCCTCCTGCCTTCCCCCTTCTGAGCTGCAGGGAACTGAGCTCTTCTATATTATGTATTGTGTCATTCCCAGTCCTTCTGCTTCTCTGTAGCACCTTGGACCAGTAACAGAACTTCACTTTCCTCTTCTGCCACATGGCGATAATTATACTGCCAACCTCCTGTGGTTGTTATGAAGATTAAATGGGATAATAATATATAGAAGTGATTAGAGTAAGGCCTGGTACTGAGTAGGCACTCAGTGACTGTTGGCTACCAGCATTCTTACTTTTGAGAGAAGCCTTTGCTATAGCTCCGCTCTGCCTTGACCAATCAGTTCCCTTTGCCTAGAGCAGTGGTCCCCAACATTTTTGGCACGAGGGACTGGTTTCTGGGGTTGCGTAGGGGGAGATGACTTTGGGATGAAACTGTTCCACTCAGATCATCAGGAATTAGATTCTTATAAAGAGTGAGCAACCTAGATCCCTCACATGCGCGGTTCACAATAGGATTCGCGCTCTTATGAGAATCTAATGCCACTGCTGATGGGACATGAGGCAGAGCTCAGGTGGTAATGCTTACCCGCCACTCACCTCCTGCAGTACGGCCCAGTTCCTAATAGGTTACGGGATCCCTGGCCTAGAGTGTCTTCAGTCTGTCAACAGCCTGTTCACTTCCTCCAGGAAGCCTTCCTTTATACCTACTGCTGGAAATTCATTTTCCTCCTCAGAGACCTGGTGTTCCTCTCTGTTTAATTTTGTCTTCTCTGCCCTATTCATTAAGTCACGCATTCAGTAGATAAGTGTTTCTTGAGCACCTACTATGTGTCAATACTATAGTAGAGGTTGTAGATTAAACACAGTCCCCGGCCCTTTAGCTCAAACTCTAATAAGGAAGACGGGCCTGTTAACCACTAAAATAGGATGTGATGAAAGCTTTGAACAAGGGAGTTATGAACATCCAAAGAAGGGTCATCAGGAGGCTTTGTGGCAGAGGTGACTTGAAGGATGAAAGATGAAGGATGGGCTGGGTGCGGTGGCTCACACCTGTAATCCCAGCACTTTGGGAGGCTGAGGCAGGTGGATCACGAGGTTAGGAGTTTGAGACCAGCCTGGCCAATATGGTGAAACCCTGTCTCCATTAAATTAAAAAAAAAAAAAAAAAAAAAAAGCAAGGTGTGGTGGCAGGTGCCTGTAGTCCCACCTACTTGGGAGGCTGAGGCAGGAGAATTGCCTGAACCTGTGAGGCGGAGGTTGCAGTGAGCCAAGATTGCGCCACTGCACTCCAGCCTGGGCGACAGAGTCTCAAAAAAAAAAAAAAAAGATGAAGGATGAAGGATGAGTTAACTCTGTGTGGACAAGACAGGAAGGGGCATTCGAAGAAGAAGGAACAGTGTGTGCAAAGGGATATGGGCTTGAGAGACCATGGCTACCATGGCTAGACTGGGAAGAACACAGGGCCTCACACACATGGGTGTTCAGGGCCCGGGAAATGGTGGAATCTGCGGCTGAAGGGGTCCTGGAAGCCTGGCCTGCTAGGCTTTGTCTGCCAAACTGAGGTGCTTATAAGGTTAGGGGAGTGAGTATAGCGTTTTCAGCAGAGTAGCCCCTGATCCAGTCTACAGATCTCCCTCTGAGCAGGGGCAATGTCTCCATTTCAGGGCTCTTGGGGTCTTTGGCATGAATAAACCTCTGTTTTTTTTTCTCCTCTTCTCTGCTTTCAAGCCCAAGGGAAGATGGAAGAGCTCAGTTCCCTGCAGCTCAGATGGGGGAAGGTGGGAGGGAGGGTGCGGGAGGGATGCCCAAGTGGAACTGCAGGGCCGGGTGGGGCCTCGGCTGGTGAGGGAGCTCTACCCTGGGGTGCAGAGCGGCTTGGTGTGTAGATTGGAGGCACCCAGAGGACCTCTTGGGGCAACTTTGGCAAAGCAGAAGGGGCATTTAGAGGCTGCCAGGGAGGAAGTGTCACAACTTAGGATCAGGATGCTATGAGTGTATATGTGTGTATTTGTGGGGTGTGTATGTGACACATGTGTGTATCTGGTGTGTGTGTAGGTTGTGCGTGTGTGCATGTGCATGTATGTATGTGTGCATTGTGTGTATGAACGGTGTGTGTGTAGCAAATCTGCAGGGGTTCACAAGGTATAGCAGTGAGGACAGTGAGGGGACAGTGAGGACTCCCCAGAGGGGCATTTAACCTCAAGGTGACAAGGCCTGGGAGGGGACAGGCTGGCATGTTCCCAGGCTCCCCCTTGCCAGCCATCCCACCTCCAGCCTCAGTCAAGCACACAGCACCTGCCGAGGGCTTAATGGCCCGTGACAGACAGGCCTGTGAGCTGGGATGATGCGGCTCTAGGGAGGATGCAGGCAGCCGGCTGAAACCTGTGGCGGAGGCTGCTGTGACCCTTGCCACCCCTCCCGGTCTCCGCCTCACCCCCTCCTCCTCCCCACCCCTGCCCCTGCTTTTGGAAGGCCCTAGTGAGGGCTCTGTCCGGGTAGTCACATGGTGGGCAGAGGACACACCGCCGATGGGAGGGATGGGCGCCAAGGGCCTCCGATCCCTGGCTTGGAGGGAGGAAGCTGAACAAAGCTGGGCTCCCTTGGAGACTTGTCTCATCTGTCCCCTCCTCCAAGCAGCCAGAATTGTTGCACTCTGTCCCTCTGCTGGAAATTCCACCCTTTGTCGAGGCTTTCTTCTGGAAGGGTGCTGGCCCCTTCTGTGGAAGACCCTCCGGCCTTCCCGCTTTCACCTTTTCCAGGAACCTCCCTATATTTTGCCTGCTATATGCCCCTGACCCTCTGTGGCCTGGGTGTTCCTAAATGTTACTGTCAACCTGAGGAGTGGAATTATTCCGAGTTGGTTCAGCCCTGTGAGGAATACCGGGAGGCGAAACCCACCTCTCTCAATACCGGCTCCTTGCGGCTCACTGCCCAGGAGGATCCGCTCTGAGAGCACAGCCCAGATAGCAAAGGGGTGTCAGGCCTGATGTGGGGGGCAGATGGGTGTCAGGCCTGACGTGGGTGGCCAGAGGATGTCAGTGAAGAACATAAACAGCTCTTTCTTCTTCAGCGTGTGAACTATCTAGTTTCAAAGTTGGCATTCACAAGGATTGGGCAAGGCTTGTGCCAGGCCCTGGCACCCACCCCACTATTCAGGAAAGACTCAAGGTCACCAGAAGCAAAGATCAGGTGGGGCCCAGGGAGGGAAACCAAGAGTGAAATCGCAGGCGGGCTGAACCCACAGTGAATGTGCAGGCGGGCAGGAGATACGCCCCCAGGACACTGGGAGACGGCAGAGGCAAGGATTGTGTTTCTAGGGGAGGAGAGGGGGCCTGGCAGAGCCAGGGCCGGGATCTGGGCAGGGAGGCGCCAGAAGGGAGCCAGTAAAGCAAGGCCAGAGCCCAGGAGTGGTGCCAGGCCGTGCCTGAGAGGGCACCCGGAGTGCAAGCACTCAGCCGCCACGTAGGGGCCTCACACCTGGCGACAGGCTCCTTCTCTATCCAAATAGCTGTGGGCCTTTCTCGAGGCCCTGACTGCTTGGTTCTTCACAGCAGCTCACACAGAAACATGAGTGGTTTGGAGAGAACTGACAGATTTCCAAGTGGAGAAAGGGAACAAATTGTTCCTGCACAGCCAGCCCGCTGCCCTCCCCACTGACAACCTTTCTCCCACCACCCATTCCCCCACCTGTGCTACCTCTCCGCTATCTTCCCACACAGTAGCACAACTTATTCTCTGCCTGTGATTTCTGCATGAATGCATCTTGTTACTAGGCTCCTCCTCTACCTTCTTCCAGGGAGCTGTTATGTAACAACCACACAGAAGCCCACTAACAGCCCATTGCTCCCATTAAAGAGCTGCCGAGTTCCCGCCCCTCCTCCCACCAGGTCCCTTCCTTCTTTGCTCTCAGCAAATAGCCCCTGTGCTGGGACCTTGGGAAACAAGGAGAAATGAAACCCAAATCCCATTTGGCCTCAGTCCTCACAAGATCCAGAAGGGGCAGGACCTTGGTTCATTTGTCTCTGGGTCCCCAGAAGTTAGCACAGTGCCTGCCACACAGTAGGCCCTCCACACATCCTTTCTGAGTGGGGAGCAGCACGTTCCAGCATGCGGGAGGGGGTTGTGGAAGGTTCTCTTTCCTCCACCTCTTGCCTTCCCTGAGTTTGGCTTTTGATCTTTCCTTGGACCAGCTCCCATCAAGCCAAGCCCCGGCCCTATTCCCCACCCCCACCCAGGGCCTGGGCCCTCTGACCTGACAAATGCACCTCAGTTTCCCACTGTGCACCTCAGCTGTGTCCTCAGGGCTCCAATGTGAGTAAGCCACCCTCCCTTCTGTCATGCTCGCATTCCCTCCATCTGATTCCTAGGGAAGAAAAACAAAACAAAACAAAACAAAACCCCAAACATTCCCAGTCCTCTGCAGGGCAATTCAGGAAGAAAGCTTGCTGGATGGCCCTACTCTAGCCTCAGTTTCCCCACTCTTTTCAAGGGTCCCTTCTTCTGGTCTACATTAGGGATATGTCTTTTTTTTTTTTTTTAGACAGAGTCTCGCTCCGTCGCTCAGGCTGGAGTGCAGTGGCGCAATCTCGGCTCACTGCAACCTCCACCTCCCGGGTTCAAACAATTCTCCTGCTTTAAAGCCTCCCAAGTAGCTGGGACTACAGGCATCTGCTACCACATCTGGCTAATTTTTGTATTTTTAGTAGAAACAGGGTTTCACCATGTTGGCCAGGCTGGTCTTGAACTCCTGACCTCAGGTGATCCACCTGCCTCGGCCTCCCAGAGTGCTGGGATTATAGGACATTAGGGATAGTCTGAATCAGGATGGTCTGATTGCTGTCTCACTGGGTGTGACTACCATGTCCACAGCCAATGGCCTGCAAAGTCCAACTCCCTGACCTCATCTAGGCCACTCTCCCCTTTCTCTTGGCTCCAGGACCATGGCGGCTTCCTCTCTGCCCTCCACCACACCAAACTCCCACCTCAGGGCCTTTGCTCTTGTCCTTCCTCCTATCTAGAACTGTCTTTCTTCAGGCACAGTGGCTCACACCTGTAATTCCAGCGCCTTGAGAGGCCAAGGCAGGAAGATCACTTGAGACCAAGAGTTCGACACCAGCCTGGGCAACATAGTGAGACATCTTTACACAAAATTTAAAAATTAGCTGGGTGTGGTGGTCAGCACCTGTAGTCCAAGCTACTTAGCAAGGTAGGAGATTGCTTGAGCCCAGGAGTTTGAGGCTGCAGCGAGCTATGATTGTGCCATTGCACTCCAGCCTTGGTAACAGAGTGAGATTCTATCTCAAAACACCCCAAAACAAGGACCTCTCTTCCACGAGATATCTGCGTGGCTCACCCTCTGGTCACCTTCAAATCTTTGCTTAAATGTCACCATCTCACTGGCCTTTCCCTTCCCCTGGAGACTCCCTGAGCTGCAGCAGCACCGCACATTCCCAGTGTCCCTTCCCTGCTTAATTTTTCTCATGTATCACTTTCTGAGATACTGATTTATTTATTATATTTGTTGTCTGTCTCGCCACTAGAATATCAGCTCCATGAGGGCAGGCACTTTTGTCTATTTTGTTCTCTGCTCTTTCCCCAGCGTCTACAACAGTGCTTGGCACGTGGTAGACGCTCGGTGAATACTGGTCAAAGGAATTGCGGGAGAATTATTGCTTTCTATCTCTCCTGAACTCTCACAGGACAGAGGCTCCAGGACACCCAGCTTCACTGTGAGCCGAGGCTCATGATGCCTCTGGCCACTGCTGGAACCGCAGGCCCAAGTCTCCCGGACAGGATACAGCTTCTACCTGGTACCCAGTGGGGGTTGAGGTGTGGCAAGCCACACTTCCCTTCCTGCCCTGCCCCTTTATTAGAGGTAGGAATTACAGCCTAGCGAGGGAAATGAACTTAAAACTGGATGCTACATGTGACTCTTCCCTTAATCTGAAGGAAAAGGCACCTTAAATGATACCTTCCTAAAAGGGGGAGGGCCTTCCTTTGTCTCTCTTTGAAAGTGTTATCTTCTGTGCGTCTATGACTCCCCCAACCTGGAAGACATCACCCTCAGGTTGCAAGATGCCAGCCAGATGCAAGCCAGCATCCTGGCCACTTTAGCCCTTGCCTCTGAGAACGCCATTGTTTTCCTTCTGAAACAGTGGGTCCCAACACTCCAGCACATTGGAATCATCCGGAGAATCTTACTCAAACATTTTAGTTTAAGACCTCATCCCCAGAGATTCTTAGTCAACTCTCTGGGCTGAGGAGTGGGCTTATTTAAAATTAAAAACAATAACAACAACAACAAACCAACCAACTCCTTTGGCGATTCTAATGCTCAGCCAGGATTGGGAATCGGGGGTCCAGGCAATGCCTTCGCTGGAGGGTGGCGATCTTTTGTGTCCCAAGTCCCACGGAGCACCCAGAGTGAGCATGAGTACCCCAAGATGCCAAGTCTGGTTCCTCCAACTGGGGAAATTGTGGGTGTGCCTGGGTATTCTTCAGCTCACCCAAAAGTTAACTGTTCACACAGTCACACCCCAAACTAGCTCTCACAGTTGACACAGTTTAAGCCAGGTTTTGCAAACTCAAATGATGACTAGAATCACACAGACAATGTACCAGGTTGCAGCAGGTGCATTGTTAAGACGTGGATACTATGGGTGGAGAATCCATGCCCTTCTCACGGGGGCAGGTTTTACCCTGTTATAACCTGTTGTTACCAAGAGGGGATGCAGACCCTGTGGCGCCTGATTTTGCTCTTTGCTCTCCCCAAGAGAAATCAGGATTCAGGAATTTTAAATGAAATAACCCATATTTTTTTCTTAAAAATCCTGATCCTGCGAATGGGTTGCTAACTTCAACCAAACTACCACACCTTGCAACGCTGACCCCACAGTGGGGTATTTCATATTATCACTTTATTTCTTTATTTTTTTTTTAGATGGAGTCTCGCTCTGTCATCCAGGCTGGAGTGCAGTGGTGTGATTTCAGCTCACTGAAACCTCCACCTCTCAGGCTCAAGTGATTCTCCTGCCTCAGCCTCCCAAGTAGCTAGGATTACAGGCATGCACCATCACGCCCAGCTAAGTTTTGTATTTTTAGTAGAGGCAGGGTTTCACCATGTTGGCCAGGCTGGTCTCGAACTCCTGACCTCAAGTGATCTGCCCATCTCAGCCTCCCAAAGTGCTGGGATTACAGGCATGAGCCACCACACCCGGCCTCATATTATCACTTTAGGGCAGTGTCAGTTTCTTTACATCATCCTTAACATTCAGACTAATAGGAAATGGCTATTTGCTCCAGAGTAAGACACTGTTTAATGTATTCTCAGCTCTGCCAAGAATCCCTGAACTTTCAAAATAAAGGGTTGTTGCAGTGATGTGCCAGAGTTGGCTCATGCTGGCTTGCAAAATTCAATTATGCCCAGCTCTTCCCAACTTCATGCTCAGTGACATCACATCAGCAGCTTGAAATCAGCCATGGCGAGAGTATTTATACCAGATGAATTGGTAAGCGCTGTAAACCAGAACTTTTTTCCCCCCAGAGAGCCAGTTGTTACATGCTTACCAGCACAGCACTGCTTATAAGGATTCAGACTCTTTGCCAAAGAGTTGTGGAGAAGCAGTGAAGAGAGTAGTCCATTTTTCTGATTACATTAGGATTTACATGGATGTGTGCAGTCCCTTCCCTTTAAAACCCCCAGATGCCCACTAAAATGTGAAAATGTATTCTTAAAATTGTTAAATTTTAATAATACATTAAAATATATTCTTCCTTAATTAAAGAATAATGTTCGCACAATAAGATGCCCCGATTTGGCTGGGCGTGGTGGCTCAAGCCTGTAATCCCAGCACTTTGGGAGGCTGAGGCAGGCAGATCACGAGGTCAGGAGATCAAGACCATTATCCTGGCCAGCATGGTGAAACCCCATCTCTACTAAAAACACAAAAATTAGCTGGGCATGGTGGCATGTGCCTGTAATCCCAGCTACTCCGGAGGCTGAGGCAGGAGAATCACTTGAACCAGGTGGTCAGAGGTTCCAGTGAGCCAACATCGCGCCACTGCAGTCCAGCCTGGCAACAGAGCAAGACTCTGTCTAAAAGCAAAACAAAACAAAACAAAAAAAGGCCCAGATTTTAAGAGTACTGTCTAATGGACTTCTACTATTACATACACCATGTAACCACCATGCTGATAAAGATGAAGAACATTTCCATCCTTCCAGAAAGTTGTTCATGCTCCTCTCCAGTCAGTCCTCCACCATGGGCAAGCACTGTTCTGATTTTATCCTGATAGATTCATTTTGCCTGTTCTAGAATTTTATATAAATGGAATCACACAGCAAGTGCTCTTTTGTGTCTAGATTTTTTTCACTCAGAATAATGTTGCCCATATCAATAGTTCATTCCTCTTTATTGCTGAATAGTCTCCCTTTGAATTAATGGTCCTGATAAAATCTTACTCCTGAAACTCACCCAAATCCCCATGCAAGAGCCCATTAAAATTTGATTTTTACTGATTGCCACAAAAGAAGAAAACATCTTTTCACCTCTTAGGATAAATAGACTGGGTCACAGAAGATTTAGGTGGACTTGCCTTTTTCCACCAAGAGAATGACAGAGCAGAACACAAACAAGGCATATGATCCTTTCTGACATGGGGACAGTATTGGACTCACTGCAACGTACCACATCTCCTTGGAGTTTAAAGGCCCTCACTTCCTCTCTTTGTTCTTGTAAGTTTCACCCCAAAGCCTTTGGGCCTCTCCGTCCCAAGTTGTCTTCCGTTTTTCCCCATTAAAACTTGGCAATTAGCCAGGTGTGGCAGCTCATGCCTATAATCCCAGCACTTTGGGAGGCGGAGGCGGGCAGATCACCTAAAGTCGGGAGTTCGAGACCAGCCTAGCCAACATGGTGAAACCTGTCTCTACTAAAAGTATAAAAATTAGCCAGGTGTGGTGGTGGGCGCCCATAATCCCAGCTGCTCAGGAGGCTCAGGCAGGAGAATCGCTTGAATCCAGCAGGTGGAAGTTGCAGTGAGCCAAGATCGTGCCACTGCACTCCAGCCTGGGCGACAGAGCGAAACTCCATCTCAAAAATAAATAAATAAATGAAAACTTGGCAATTATTTGACTTAGCAATTCCTCATGCCAATACACTTCTGGTGACCTGCATGATATGCCAGAATTCCTGAGATGACTGCAATTCTAATGTACCTTCTTTTAGCATAATAAGGACAAGAGGTGTTTTTCTTTTAATTGAATGGCTCTATCTCATAATAATTCTCTGCTTCTTTAATTCAGAGTGTCCCCTTAGAACTCCTGGGGCTGGGCCAGGTGCAGTGGCTCACACTTGTAATCCCAGCACTTTGGGAGGCCGAGGTAGGCAGATCACGAGGTCAGGAGTTCGAGACCAACCTACCCAACATGGTGAAACCCTGTCTCTACTAAAAAATTAGCCAGGCATGGTGGTGGGCACCTGTAATCACAGCTACTTGGGAGGCTGAGGCAGGAGAATTGTTTGAATCCGGGAGGCAGAGGTTGCAGTGACCCGAGATCGCGCCACTGCACTCCAGCCTGGATGACAGAGCAAGACTTTGTCTCAGTGGGGGTGGGGGTGGGGAAGAACTGCCAGGGCTATCACCAGCTAGTAAGAAGTCCCTATTACTCTTTGGGTAGAAGTGGTCCCACACCAGCAAGTTAACCAACCTGCTTTGCGCAGAAAAGGGCTGGGTAGTACAAATAAAGAACCATCCACAAAGAAGGGAGTGATGGGAGGTTGGGGATATATTTAAAGCAATTTACAGAGGAAATTCCCAAACCCAAAAATGAGGCATTCTCCCTGGATGTTTTTGCAGCATTTTAGACACATGTATTGAGTGGTGGCTTTGCCGCTCTGTCGCATCCCTTATCCCCCGTTCATATTGCACATCTGAGGAAAGAGGCTCAGAGAGGCTCTCAGGGCCACACAGCTGTAAGCAGCAATGCCAGGATTCAGAGCAAGCTGCCATTGACTCCCATTCCCACGTTTCCTCCACCAGGTAGAGCTTCTAGAGAAATGAGCAACTGCAGAGCTCCCAAGGACAGACATGGCTGCAGAGTGTAATTTCAAAGGGAAAGTAATGACCCTTTAAGAATGGGCTGTCTCAGGCCAGGTGCGGTGGCTCATGCCTGTGACCCCAGCACTTTGGGAGGCTGAGGCAGCCGGATCACCTGCGGTCAGGAGTTTGAGACCAGCCTGGCCAACATGGTGAAACCCCGTCTCTACTAAAAATACAAAAATTAGCCAGGTGTGGCAGTGCAAACCTGTAATCCCAGCTACTCAGAACGCTGAGGCAAGAGAATCACTTGAACCCGGGAGGTGGAGATTTCGGTGAGCCGAGACCGTACCATTGTACTCCATCCTGGGTGACAAGAGCGAAATTCCATTCCCCCCACCCCCCACCCCATAAAAAACAAAAAAAGGAAGGGGCTGTCTCCACAGGTGGTATGATGACATGAATGAGGAAGACCAGAGTGAGGCTGGCATCTGGCTGTCCTCTGGCTCGCATATACATGGCACCCACTTCGGGTGTCATTAGTACATGTGAGCCATCAGGGTGTGTGTCTCAACCGCTGAAATCCTGGTCTCTTCACAGCCTGTACATCCAGAAGACCTTTGTGTCAGCAATACCCTTGAAGTCACTGGCCTGCCTGCCAGCAGCAGCTGGAGGTCCAGGGTCATCACTTTGCATGCTTGTCCATTTCTGTCTTTGCCCTCCATTCAAGAGTGCAGGGCATCAGATTCAGGCACAGCTGGACTCAAACCCCGCCTCCACCTCTTATTAGCTGTGTGATCCTGAGGAAGCTACTTAGCTTCTCTGGATCTCAGTTTCCTCATCTGTGGAATGAGGAATATCATCGTAGCCCTGGCCCCATACTGCAATAGTAAGAGGAGTTAATACTTGTAAAGCAAACAACAGTGTCAGGCAGAGTTGAACACCTGTGCAGGTTGCCTCACTTCACTTAGCAGAAGAGTCCCTGACTATAAGACAATTAATTGAATTTACATATTAAAATTGTTCAGGCTGGGCACAGTGGCTCATGCCTACAATCACAGCACTTTGGGAGGCCAAGGCGGGTGGATCACCTGAGCTCAGGAGTTTGAGATCAACCTAGCCAACAGGGTGAAACCTCGTCTCTACTAAAAATACAAAAATCAGCCAGGCGTGGTGGTAGCCACTTGTAATCCCAGCTACTCAGGAGGCTGAGGCACAAGAATTGCTTGAACTGGGAGGCGGAGGTTGCAGTGAGCTGAGATCTTGCCACTGCACTCCAGTCTGGGCAACAGAGTAGGCAACAGAGTAAGACTCTTTCATAAATACATACATACATACATACATACATACATAATTGTTCAGTATAATCCTATGTTGTCATTGTTTTCTTTTTATTTATTTACTGTTTTTTAGATGGAGTTTTGCTCTTGTTGCCCAGGCTGGAGTGCAACGGCACGATCTCAGCTCACCGCAACCTCTGCCTCCCAGGTTCAAGCGATCCTCCTGCCTCAGCCTCCCGAGTAGCTGGGATTACAGGCATGCACCACCATGCCTGGCTAATTTTGTATTTTTAGTAGAGACGGGGTTTCTCCATGTTGGTCCAGCGCTGGTCTCGAACTCCTGACCTCAGGTGATCCACCTACCTCGGCCTCCCAAAGTGCTGGGATTACAGGCGTGAGCCACCACGCCCGGCCTCGTTTTCTTTTTAAGAGGGTGGGGAGAGGCAGAGGCAAGTGGAATTGGAACCTGGACCTAAAGTTGGCTCCTTCTGCAGCTTGGCTTCTGAGTGGGCTTGATGTCTGAGTGTGGGACCCCAGGGATCCAAGACAGAAGAAAAGCCAGTGTTTCCACTCCCACCTCGCCCTCACCCCAGACAAGCAGGTGATCAGAGGCAGCAACCAGAGCTAGTTCTCACCCAGAACTAGTAAACGGGAATCCTACATCGAAATGAGCCCATCTTCTTTACACCAAGGTTGATTCTCCTTACACCTTGTGCACCTTCCCTGGAGCTATGGTTTAAATGTTTCTGCCAAAACTCAAGTTGAAATTTAACTATCAATGTAATGGTATTAACGATGGGAAGTTTAAGAGGAGATTAATGCTCCTATCTCAGGAGTGGATTAGTTATCTCAAGAATGGGCTTCAGAAAAAAGGACAAGTTCAGCCCCGATTTGATCTCTCTGTCTAGTGTGCTCACTCCGCCTCCCACCTTCTGCCATGGGATGACCCTCACCAGACACTGATGCCACGTTTTTGGACTCCTCTGCCTCCAGAACTGTGAGAAATAAGTTTCTTTTTTTTATAACTTACTCAGTCTGTAGTATTCTGTTAACAGCAGAAAACATCAGGTGAGGCCAGAACTCTGATGCCGCCCTTGACATCACCTCAGTTCCCTCCTGACTGGATCAGTATGATGTCAAATTAATTGCAATGGTGGGTACTTACTAATTTGCATTTACTTTTCATTACAACATATCCCACAGGATTCCAGGGACCTGGGATGGTCTATATTCTCGGCAGTTCTCAAGATCTACGAGTCTTATTTCTTGTTAACTTTTTTCCTTTTGCTTGATCCTATCGGGCACATGGATCTTCCTAAAGTTTTGATTCTGTAATTAGTGCTACCATAAAAACCTGTACAATTTTGGAGAGTGTGTTTGCTTAGTCATTCATTTTCTAGTAATATTTGTTGTGTTCCTATCATGTGCCAGGCATTGAGCCAGGCTTGGGGTTCAACCATGAATAGAACGGTCCTGGCTGTCAAAGAGCTTACAGTCTAACAAGGGAGACTGACAAGAGAACAGGCAGTCACAGTGCAGTGTGGTCAGCACTGCATATGTGAGGTGGCATATGCAGAGGGTGGTGGCACTGAAGTGGAGGGCACTACCCAAGCCCAGAGCTAACAGCTTTTTTTTTTTTTTTTTTTGAGATGGAGTTTCACTCTTATCGTCCAGGCTGGAGTGCGGTGGTGCGATCTCGGCTCACTGCAACCTCTGCCTCCTGGGTTCAACTGATTCTCCTGCCTCAGCCTCTCAAGTAGCTGGGACTGCAGGCATGCGCCACCATGCCCAGCTAATTTTTTTTTTTTTTTTTTTTTTGAGACGGAGTCTTGCTCTGTCGCCCAGGCTGGAGTGCAGTGGCGCGATCTCAGCTCTCTGCAACCTCCACCTCCCAGGTTCAGGCCATTCTCCTGCCTCAGCCTCCTGAGCAGCTGGGACTACAGGCGCCCACCACCATGCCCAGCTACTTTTTTGTATTTTTAGGAGAGAAGGGGTTTCACCGTGTTAGCCAGGATGGTCTCGATCTCCTGACCTCGTGATCCACCTGCCTCGGCCTCCCAAAGTGCTGGGATTACAGGCGTGAGCCACCGTGCCCGGCCATGCCCAGCTAATTTTTGTATTTTTAGTAGAGACGGGGTTTCACCATGTTGGCCAGGCTGGTCTCAACCTCAGGTGATCCACCCGCCTCAGCCTCCTAAAGTGCTGAGATTCCAGGTGTGAGCCACTGTGCCCAGCCAGAGCTAACTCCTTTATAGCTCTAAAGGTTTATTGCCAGATTGCTCAGTAGCTTGACTGCTGAGGAAGGTTTTCTTTCATTCAATCATTTCAGTGAGTATACTTTTCATTTCTAGATGTTCTGTTTGGCTCCTTTTCAAATACACCTGTTTTTTTTCCTTTACAATTCCTATTCTTTTTACTAGTACTTTCTATTATTTATCTTTGCCTTCATTTGAAACCTACTTTTTTCCTTTCAATTTTCTTTGAGATGGTTCTATTATCTCAAGTTCTTCCTGTTTTGCCCATTCTCTCTTGTGATGGCGTGTTTCTTTGAGCAGCTCATACATTTTTTATTGTGAGGATTCTTTTTTTCTTCCTCTTGGAGTCTCTGTGAGCCCTGAGTTGTAGAAATACAGCTATCGTGCAGTTTAACATTTGCTTCTGCTTGGTACCCTATGGGTCTAACTGGTTTAGCTGATCTATTTTTCCTTCAATTTCTTCACTTGGAGAAATTGTTCGATCAGTTAGAAATACTTTACTGAACATGTACTATGTGCATAGTACTATATCTGATGCTGTGGAAGATACAAAACAATGCAAGACAACACAAAGTTGCCGCTTCACATGAAACTACAGTTTGAAAGGGCCAAATACAGTATAGGCCCAAAGTTAGGTGACCCTGTAAGGCAGAGTAAAAGGCTCAACGGTGAACAGCCAAGTTCAGAAGGAAAAACAGACAGTTGGAGAAAAATGGGGATGAAAAGCCCAAAGAAGGAAAAGGTTCCTGTGAGGAAGTTTCAGAAGGATGGGGAAGTAAATCATCCTCCCCTACCCCCACCCCCAAACTAAAACCTATCGCCTCTTCTGGGCAGAGAGTGTGGCACTAGGAACTTGACTTTGAGGTCCTTATTGAGAACGCTAAATCAGAACCTAGGCTAAAGGAAGTCATTTAAGGTGCTCCTGGGTGATGTTTGATGAAAATTGTGTTTGATGGAGAAAACACAGCAAGTTGAAAGGGCTAGCAGGCTTTGCGAGTGATTTCACTAGGACAAGCCTGGGTTAGGGAGGCCAAGGTGAGGGAGAGAGGGAGTGTGGCATGCTTTGAACGTGGAAAGTACATAGTGTTCATTATCAGGAGTGGGAATGGGGGAGGTCGCTTTTTAGGGGGTAAGGCAGGAAGGAAGTTAGAAATTTCTGACAGACTGGGAAACCCGGACTAACAGTGGCAGGTGTCGATCTAAAGAAATTTATCACAATGAACTGGCTATAGGGTAAGTACAGACAAAGGGACCAGGTCTTCCATTGCTGTGTCCCTGCACACTCAAGGATCCATTCAAACAGAAACTTTTATTGCGAACCCCCAAAACTAGCAGGGTTCTGTTGCAGGTGTTGTTGCAGAATGTAGGGCACGTTTACAAACAGGAACAGGGCACTTACTGTCCTATCTTCCTCGCAGGGTTCTTGTGAGGATTACACTTGAATCAACACGTGTAAAGCATTTTAAAAAGTGCCTGTCACATAGTCCCTGCAATTTAATGTCTAGTTGTGATTATTCACTTGTATTAACTAAGAATCAACTGCAGGCGCCTAGCAGTGCCTGCGTGTGCTCACACTGAGGGACTCACTAAAACCCTCAGGATCTAGTGAGGGAGGCACTCAAATACTTTAGAGCAAAACAAATTTTACAACCACGGACTCTGAGGAAGGCGTGCGAAGGCTCCACAGCTGGGGAGGGTGCCCACAGTCGCCGAGGGGACATCTGGATTTGCTCTGGTGAGGAGAGCATTAGAGGAGATGGGAAACGGGATCGGATAAAGAGGCTGGCTGGGACCGCGGAGGGGATGGGGCTCGGGGTCGGGGCTCGTCCTACAGCAGGAGATTCAGCTCGCGCAGAGTTCCACGCAGGCCGCGGCGACTGGGATCTGGGCCGCAAAGGGGCGGGCAGAGAACTGCAGAGAAAACTCCCGAAGCCAGGGAGGGGGCTTGGAAGCGCCTCAGACCATATTGGGGACGTCTGGCAGCCAGAGGGGCCGAACCCCGCCCCCGCGTGCTCTGGGCCTCCCGGGGGAGCGCCCCAGCCTGCGGCAGCCGCCACACCTCCTGAGCCCGGGGCCCCGGCTGCCCGCCACCATTGACCCCCGGTCCGCAGCCCAGTGTCCTGCTAGGCCTCCAACCGGCCCGGGGCCCACAACCGGCGTGTCCCACCCGCCGCGCCACGCTCCCGAGCTCCCCCGCGGCCTGGAGTGGTGCGCCCCGGCCCCGCCCCCTGACGCCGGCGGGGGGGCGTGGCCTCCGTCACGTGACGGGGAGTGACCTCGCCGCCGGGCGCCATGGGAGCTTCGGACCCGGAAGTGGCGCCCTGGGCTCGCGGCGGTGCCGCGGGGATGGCGGGAGCCGGAGCTGGAGCGGGAGCTCGCGGCGGAGCGGCGGCGGGGGTCGAGGCTCGAGCTCGCGATCCACCGCCCGCGCACCGCGCACATCCTCGGCACCCTCGGCCTGCGGCTCAGCCCTCGGCCCGCAGGATGGATGGCGGGTCAGGGGGCCTGGGGTCTGGGGACAACGCCCCGACCACTGAGGCTCTTTTCGTGGCACTGGGCGCGGGCGTGACGGCGCTCAGCCATCCCCTGCTCTACGTGAAGCTGCTCATCCAGGTGGGGGACCAGAGGCGCCGTAGGGAGATGGGAGGCTGATGTGAAGGTGACAGGCCAGGATTTGGAGGATTGGGGCGGGCAGTCAATGGCGACGGATTTGCGGAGAGGGGTGGGGACGGCGGGTTTGGGGGGCCGAGTGGGTGGGAGGGGAGGGAACCCGTGAGGGAGTTGTGAACGCAGGGGTCACGGGTTTTAGGATACAGAAAGGAGACGAAGGAGTTAGAGTAATAACAGATATGGGAGAGGGCGGAAAGAACAAGCGATTTGGGGGGGTGCCAAGGAGGGAGCGATGGGCTGGAAAAACATATTTGGGAGATAAAGGAGTGGGGACGATGGACTTGGGATAGGGAAGGTAGCGAATTTGGGGCGAGGGAAGAAGCAATAGAATTGGGGGAGGGGCGAAAAGTTTGGGTGAAGAGATGGGGAGGAAGGTTGGGGGCCCAGGCAAAGTGTTTAGAGAGTGAGGAGCGCGTAATTGGAGTAGAGGGGAACGGAGGCTCTGGATTTGATAGAGATGGATTTAAAACGTCTTGGGGTGGGGACAAAGTGGGCGCCAGGGCCAGAAATTTAGGAGGGAAAGAAGGACACCAGACTGGGAGTGGACAGAGAAGACAGAGGTCTTGGGTTGCATTGTGATTTAATTTGGTGCGAGAGTGCGAGGGCAAAGACTTTTGCAGGGGAATGCTATCGGTTTACCGGAGATGGGGGCTCTGGATTTGATGGCGACGACGGATTTGGTAGGAGGAGGGGACAGGGTGACGCGTATGGGGGGAGGGGAACAGATAGAGCCAGCACTGGGGGAGGGGAGTGGCAGCGATTTGTCTAGAGAGGGGAGCTAGGAGGAGGCTTTAAGCGGGGAAGGGGGATGACGCATTTGGAGGAGGAAATGGAAGTCATAGTTGGGGTCAGAGAGAGGAATCACAGTGCTTGTATCTGGGCAGATGAGGAGAAGGGGCACGGGAGTATTCAAATTGGGCAGAAGGGACAGTGGAGACATAGGTGGCAGGATAGGTAGGGACTACCAGAAATTGAGACCGAGGTAGGGATGTCTCTGGAACAGAGGGATGCATGGGCACTTGGCAGATTTGGTGGTGGCCGGCAATGTGGTACAGATGAAGTGTGCTGCTTGAGAGGAGTGAGCTGGAATGAAGGGCGTGTGGAGGTGTGAGAATTAGGTGGGTGTGGCTGGGATGGGTACAGTTTTGATGGGGGTCATTAGGCCAGAATTTTCCAGTTAAGAAGCGTGGGGGGAAGAAGGTAAAAATTGAATTGGAGACCCATCCAAGATTTGAGTTGAGGCAGGTGGGTGTCAGATTTTACCATCTCTATAACTGAACCGAGAGAATGCAAAATACAACTGGAATGAGAAGGCCTTGAGAATGAGAGTAATTGAAATCTGGGATCCGAGGAATGGTAATAGATTTGTTGGTGTGACCAGGAATATGACAAGGAGTGAGGAGATTCAGTCAGGGGCATCAAGGTGCCTGACTAGTCCGTAATTGTGACAGATTTGAAAATTGTTGATGGTGGAAGGTGTAGACAAGACTGGCATTTGGTTGTGATTTGGGAATGAGGGCTGTCTTACAGGGTTAAGATTGTATTTACAGCAGTTGAACTTGAAGTTTGGGAGATAAACTGGTGCTTTGGAACTGGTGGGACCTGAGAAGTGAGGGTTCGGGAAACTGATGGAATGAGACTGAGTGAGGGCTAGGATTTTAGGACACAGGTGGGAGAGAGAGTCTGTGGAGTGAAGGGTACTGGAGCACAAGGGCTCAGTGTGAGGGAAATGAAGTGGCTTCATCATTTGGACGATGGCAGATCTGGTTTGAAAGAACATTGAAATGAGGGTGGTTTGGGAAGGGAATGGGGGAATGAAGGACACCAAAGCGTGAGAAGGACTAGATGGTGAGCAGGTAAGGATGGATGAGCCCTGTTGAAGGACCAGAGGTGCCTGTCTGATTTGAACCCAGCTGGTGTTGAGTGTAACATATATTAGGGTAAGATCTTAAATGGGTATAGTTTGGGAATCAGAGTAATAACTTGCAGAAAAGCAAATTACTGGGAGTGGGGGTGTCAGGAGTGGAGTGACAGATTTGGGGATTGTCTAGATTAGGTACATAAGAATGCAGTGCCTTAGATCAGGGCATGTGGCTGTCAGGTTTGGGAGTTGGAGATTTTAAGATGACAGACTCTCCCTGCTGGTATCTGATATAGGGCCACAGCATTTACCGTAGTTAGGATTGGGTTAACAGATTTGAGGATGAAATTGGGTTTAATGACTTGGGAACAAATAATTAAAACTTGAAGGCGGGAGGAATGGGGGTGAGATACAGCCAGTGTGCCTATGATAACCCAATAGAAGTTAAGAAAATAGATTCAACAGATTTGGGAGCCATGGGGATATGGGATAACGTTACAAATTTAAGTATGAAATTGGGGTCAGTGGGACTCCCAAATAGTGTTGACTAAACTGGGTAAGGACAGCAGAAGAGCAGTGGCGGCGATTTGGAGTGGAGGAATAAAGGAATACCACCTGTATTGAAGAGAACACAGATCAAGACAAAACTTAATTCAGAACAACCTTGGAGCTTTTAACCCAGAAGGGAAAAGGTCTAGAAGGGAAGTACTCACTGCCTGGGTCAGCTGACTCACCCCTTTCCTCCTTTGCTCCACTGGGTCAAAATTTTTTTCTTTTAAAGATAGTCCCCATCATAGAGGAGTTTTTAAATTTACAGTCATTAATCTGTTAGGCCTCTCAGAATCAGATCCATAAGAGATAGCCTGAACTTTCAAAAGCACTTGCTTGATAAAGGCAAAAGGGGACAGGGTTGATCCCAAAAAGCGCTGGAAGCATTCCTAATCCAGTTTACAAAGTAGCGCTTTCTAACCTGCCACTTCTACCGCCTCCCACAGCTGCAGGCCAAATCCTCTCCCACATGTCAGAGGAATCGCTCTGGTCCATGGGCCCAGCTGGCCTGCTTAGAGGGCACAGGGCTGGTATCCTGGCCCCTTGCCAAGGGAGGAAGGGGCCTTCTCACTCCCCACCTAGGTGCTGGTCTCCTTGACACCTTGCCTTCTCCCTGGCAGCAGGGGCTCTCACCCCTCGACAGAGACTTCCTGCTCCTCATGTGGATATGGATGGTCCTTCACCCACCTGCGGGTTTAATAAACATTTCAGGCTGGGCGCAGTGGCTCACACCTGTAATCCCAGCACTTTGGGAGGCCGGGGCGGGTGGATCACCTGAGGTCGGGAGTTTGAGACCAGCTTGACCAACATGGAGAAACCCCGTCTCTACCAAAAATACAAAAAATTAGCCGGGTATGGTGGCGGGTGCCTGTAATCCCAGCTACTTGGGAGGCTGGGGTAGGAGAATCACTTGAACCCGGGAGGTGGAGGTTGCGGTGAGCCGAGAGCACGCCATTGCACTCCATCCTGGGCAACAAGAGTGAAACTCCATCTCAAAAAATATATATATAAATAAATAAATAAAGATTTCAGATATAAGAAGCATCTGTACAGCAAGAACTATCATAGCCCTACAGAAATGAGGGGGTCGTTTTGTCACAAGGATGTAGGGTGATTGAGGTGAGAACGCAGCTAAGGGTATGTTTGAGGAGCAGCTGGAATTTGAAGTAACAGTTTGCTAAGCCTGGGAATGGGAAGAATAGACATGGAGGTGTCTGCAGTAGATTTGGTAAGCAATTTGAGTTTGGGGTGCACTTTGGAATGGATGACTTAATGGCTGACCTGTCTGAGGTTTGGGTATGATGTATTTTCTTACTGCCACATTTGGAATTGAGGTTGGAATGAAGTTTTTCATCTGGAGATGAGAATAACAGATTTGTTCTGAGACGGGAGTAGGGTTTGAAGTACATACAAATGGAGGTTTCTCTACTGGGAATATCTGGGATTTGAATGTAAGAATGTTGGGGTGTGGGTGTGACTTGGATTGTGGTTGGACAGTATCTGGGACCAGGCATTTCTCTTCACTGGGAGTTTACGTGCTGCCAATGGTTAGAGACACTGACGAGCTTTCTGGTGTGTTTTGATGGGGAAAACATGAACGAGAGCCACATTAGAATTTGTGGGAGAAGAGTTAAGCAAAGGGGACAGGAAGTGTGAGGAGAGGTGGTGAGGCTGAATCACCACGAGACTCTGAGCGTCCCTTTGTCTTTGTTAATTCTGAAGGTGGGTCATGAGCCGATGCCCCCCACCCTTGGGACCAATGTGCTGGGGAGGAAGGTCCTCTATCTGCCGAGCTTCTTCACCTACGGTGAGTGTGCCTCCCAAGCAGGAAAGCCCACACCAACAGAAAAGAGGCCTCAGGTGGGGAGCAGGACCAGCTGGCCCCGGGGAACCCACTGCGCAGCATGGCACGCAGAGTCGAGCTGGCACGGAGGAGGGGATCTAAGCATGTACAGAGAGGACATGGTGTTGGGGTGGGAGCAGGTGAACCATACAGCTTTGGTCCACCTCCTCTGCCTGTAGCTGCCAGCCCAGACAGCAGGAGGGGACAGACACAGGTGCCTGAGAGAGGGGCCAATCCAGGACACTGGTCCCTGTTATTTCTGCTGCCCCAGGTTGTGCCTGGAACATGCGTGGGGGTGATTTCCTTTTGCCCTGTGAGCAGCCTGGCCCTGCTACTCCAGCAGGAGGCCTGTGGGGCTCCTCCTGAGTTTTTTTCTTTTATCCCACCTGGGTGTCTTGTTTCCCCTGCATTCCTCAGTTAGTGAGTGGTGCTTACTCACTCTGGTGTCTCCATCTGTTGGTTACAGAATGGTGTGCAGTGAATTGCAGCTTCGCTTCTGTGTGCTGCGTGGGGTTGGGCGGGCCACTTACCTGCTGTGGCCCGGCTGCACCCCTTGTCTGCAAAGTAAGGTCAGCTTCTCCTGCCCAGGCCTTCCTGCAAGCTGCCCATCTGTCATCAAGAAGCCCACCTTGCTGCCTCTGCTGCCCATCCCCTGGCCCACAGGTGCCGTCTGGCCAGGGCCTTTTCATGTTCACCCTCACTCTCCCTCTCCCAGTCCCCACCCTCACCAGATGAGCATGATGAAGGCCTTCTTTAAATGTACCCTTTTTCTCCATGTTCACAGCTGGAGTTCCATTCCAGGCAAATCCCCTCAAGTTTCCTGTACCTCTGCTCTTACCTGTTTGGTTGTCTAGAATATTCTCCAGAATCTATCTTTCTGTTGAGTAACTTGGGGCTTGGCCTCTGTCTTACCTTTTCCGTTTCACATGCTGTTGGCAGAATTGGGTGTCATATTTCTCTCTGGTTTTGTGCCTGTGTTGTTGAGTGCAGAGTCTAGGGCCAGGTGGAATGTGTCATCTGGTGAGGAGATGTGTTTGTGTTGTTTTTTACTTAAAAATTGTCAGTGTAGTGGAGGGGGGATGACAGAAGTAGGAAGGCACCCCACCATTGAGTAGTGAGGCAGTATACAGAGAGGTAAGGCAGCCGGGGCGGACGGCTGCGGCCCTGCATGGGGCTTTTTCTGGATCTGGTTGCACGTGCTGTGTTCTGAGAGGCGAGGTTAGAGCCCAGATCGTCTCTATTCATGTGACACAGCCATTCCCAAAAGGACTTAGAGCAGAGGGAACTTGACCCCCATCTTAACTGCCTCTTGTGAGGATGAGCGGAGTTCTCAGGTGTGCCCCCAGCCTGGTTTATATAAATGTAGCTTTAATCTAGGTGTGAGCTGATGTCTGTTGGGGATCTCCGGACACCAGGCCTACTCTGGAGTCAGGGAGGGGACCCGCCATTTGGCTCTCTGGTACAGTGTGGACAGTGTCTGCTCCTCTACTTGTCATGGCTGAAAGTACTGCAGCTGTCATGACATTCTCTGGTGTAGAAGAAAGAACTTCCCAGAGGGTTTCCTGGCACTGCAGAAAGACCCAGAATGAGGGAGGCCCTGGCCAGCCTGAGGCCTTGGGACCCACAGAGGCCCCTGCAGGCATTTCAGCACGCCTCCCTCTGCTCTCACTTGTTCCTCAGTTCTCTCAAAAATGGAGAGAAATGATGGTCCTTATTCCTTTTTTTTTTTTTTTTTACAGGTGGGCAGATGAAAGAGGGTAGATGTTTTGCTCAGGATCACAAACAGAGGTCCTGAGGCTCCCTCTCCTCACTAGGATCCACCCTCCCCCAAAGCAAATTTTCCTTCTGCCTGTTCACTCTGTGAAGAGGGCTCCTTGCCAAGTCACCCAGTATCCCCTCCCCTCCTCCTCCTCTCCTTCCAGCTCCCCCTCATCTCAGGCAATCACATATACAGGTAACAGGTGTTAGCCTCATGAAAGACCCGTGCTAGCTGTGACATTGAATTGCTGGGCTGGTAGACATCTGCGGAGGAGCAAAAGGCATATTTGCTTCTTCCTGCCTCTGCGCGGTGCCAGAGAGCTAAAGTCATGGTCTAAAAGGGGGAGCATGCTGTCTGAGAGAACGTTCTGCTAGCTTCCAGATGCACAGGTTTATAAAAATACCACCCTGCCATTTAAAACATGTTTAAAATGTTGATAGAAAACAATGAATTGTATCCTTAGAAAGACAGACCCTAGTGAAAGAAACACTAACTCACACAGGTAGGGTCTAGCTTCCGTAACATTTAAGTTTATTCTATGGAATTGTTCATTGGTGCTTCTGTTTTAGTTACTTCTCCATAGACTTGTTTTTCCCTTGACTAATAAATGCCAACAGGTGCCAGGTGGTATCCTGGGTGTAGCACAGTTACAGGGTGGAGACTGCCCTGGCCGTGGCATGTGCAGGGGGCGTTCTTGAACCTATCTTCTGGGAGCCCTTCCTTTTCCTTTTTCCCTCCTTTAGGTTGAAGACTTCATCATTCCCTGAGGGCAGTTTCTCTGTTTTTCCTATTTTCTTGTCCTCAAGAAAAATGTAATTTTTAAGCAACAGAATTGTTTTCTGTGTTGCAGCATTTAAGTTGCTGACTTGAGAAATCATGGCTGAGTTTGCCAAGTAAAGTTTTTAAAGCAAAAAAAAAAAAAAAAAAAAGGAGGGAGGGAAGGAAGGAAGAAAATATATGAACTTGTTTGTCAGAAATACATTTTGAGGCTTTTACTAAAAGAAATGGGCTAGAAGACATTTGGGGGTTAGGGCCTGACTGCTTCCAGGTCCTGGACAGATGTTCCCTTCTGTGCCTGTAGTCAGCAGTTACCTGAAGGACAAGCCGAGCCTCGTCTGGGTGTGTGTGACCCAGGAGTGGGTGCCCCTGAACTGGGTGTGACTCCTCTGCCACCTCTGTTTTCTTACAGCCAAGTACATCGTGCAAGTGGATGGTAAGATAGGGCTGTTCCGAGGCCTGAGCCCCCGGCTGATGTCCAACGCCCTCTCTACTGTCACTCGGGGTAGCATGAAGAAGGTGAGCCCACACAAAGCCAGGAACAATCGCCTGAGGTTTCCTCATACTCCCAGCCACCCCTGCAGCAGCCAGTTACCCTGGTCTTGCCTCCTCCTTCCCAGACCACTGGGGGCTTCACTCCAGCCCCATGGGGGAGCTCCCACCCCACAGTTCTGCTTTCCCACAGCTGTGACACCAGATGGTGGCTTTCTTTTTCCCCCAAGCTCCAGACCTGGAGGTTACCTGAGGTGGGCCC
This sequence comes from Pongo abelii, assembly GCF_028885655.2. Classification (NCBI taxonomy): domain Eukaryota; kingdom Metazoa; phylum Chordata; class Mammalia; order Primates; family Hominidae; genus Pongo; species Pongo abelii. The sequence continues at coordinate 37,244,442 of NC_071990.2, read as the reverse complement.
AGCCAATAGACACTGCAGAGGAAATATTTGGAGCTGGTTCCTGCCGCCCAAGTCCCCGAAGAGTTCCATGGAAGAGGCGTAGCTGAACTTGGTTCTTTCCCTTCTCTGTTTCAGGTTTTCCCTCCAGATGAGATTGAGCAGGTTTCCAACAAGGATGATATGAAGACTTCCCTGAAGAAAGTTGTGAAGGAGGTGGGTGTTGAGAGTTGGAGCGGGAGAGGCGCGTGGAGGGGCGCCTGATGATTTCTCACCCCCAAGTTGGGCGGGTCATTGACAAGTCGAAGAGTTGGGTCCTTGTGCAGGCATGGGTGGGATGGTAAGGGAAGAAGCCATGGCCTGGATGTGCAGGGAACCTTGGAAAGCCTAATCAGCCATTGTTGGGCCTAGCCTGGGACCCGACAGCACTCCTGGGTGGGGGATTGGGGAGTGGGCAACAGGTGGAGCCATCCTTGGCAGACCGACCCCATGTGCAGTCCCTGGGACAGGTTTCTCCCTCCTGAGCACTTGTAGCTCCCCTCGAGGGCCAGTTCCAGAGACAGGCCAAGGGTGGCGAGTCCCCACCCCATGCTCTCTTCCAGACCTCCTACGAGATGATGATGCAGTGTGTGTCCCGCATGTTGGCCCACCCCCTGCATGGTAAGCCGCCCCCCTTCCCCCCTAGACTGTATCTAAGCTGGGATCAGGGGCGTGGAGTGAGGGGGCGCCCCCTCGTGGACTGTAGATAGACAGCTGTAGACCGGTTGGGAAGTGGTAGTGGGGTTGGGGGTATTCTACTGGAACCCACCCCACTGAGGAGAGATTGGAATTCTTTCCAAAGGGAGGTGGGGCTCTTCCCAGGCAGTAGAAATGGCATGCTGTGGTCATGGGGTGTAACAGGGAATCCCAAAGGCCCTTTTCCTCTCCTGCTCTCTGAATAGGCCACGTTGTTCAGTGGCCACTCTGCACCCGGCACCCGGTGGCTGGAGCATTATGAGGTGTGGCCCACCACATCACCTGTGTGTGTTTTCTTTTTCTTCAGTCATCTCAATGCGCTGCATGGTCCAGTTTGTGGGACGGGAGGCCAAGTACAGGTGGGTAACTCTTGGGACTGGCAGAGTGGCCCTGTTACCCTTTCAGAGTCGGCCAGGGCAGGCCGTGCTGGGGTTGGTTGCTGCACCTTTTCTGCCCTAGTCCTGTATGAGTTCAGCCTGCTGCCTGGCTGCTGAGGAATGTGGCAGTGGCTTCCATAGTCTGTCCAGGGGCATTTTCTCTTCTTCATCTCTTATGAAGGGCAGCCCTAGATGAGCCTAGATACCTTTGCAGAGGGGTGAGTGGGATTGTAGTCAGCTTGGATTAAGATTTCTGGCCCCAGAGAGCTGATTCTGCCACTTAGGACTGAGCTGGGGTCTCCTCTTGGATTCCCGAAGTAATGCTCTAATGATTTTTCCGGCCCTCATAGGCTGATAGCTCTTTTTATCCCCTATGAAGAAGCCATCCACCCCATGGGCTTGGGGCTCATCCCTTCCATTGTGTACCAGACCCTCACCTAGATCTGCCGTGTGCAGCCCTGGGCAGATGCCAGGGGCATATGTGTTGACACGGAGGTGGGTCTTGGAGGCATGTGGCAGAAGGACACACCTGGGTTGCCCTTCCTCTCTTAAGATTCTCATTTCCTGGGGTCAGTGTTTTTTGCAGCTGTCCTGCGGGGCCACCACCCCAGGAAGCTCAGCTGCCATGGTGCCTCATTTTGGGGTCATTAATGGAATGGCCCGTTCCCCTAGACTGAGTATGAGGTTGGTAGTTGGGACCAGAAGGGTATAATCTGGCTACCACTGTTCTGAGTGGTGGGGCCGGGCCTGGCAGGGCTGGGATAATCTGGGACCGGGGCTACCCAGGGCTTTGCCTTCCACTGGCTCCCTCTGTTAGGTTGCCCCTTCCATCTGGGCTTTGCACAGCTTCCGTTCAGGACAAGCCAGTTGCTATTTCCAGCCACAGGTCACAAAGGTTGTTATTGAGCTTCCTTGGCATTTCACACCCAAGAACCCACAGCCTGTCCTCTCATCCAGCCTGTCCTCTCATCTCTAACAGGGTGCAGTGGCCAGGGCATGAGTGCCCGGTGGCTCCCTGCTGAGGAGTGCCAGATGTCTTCTCCTAGGCTGGTTCCAGTGCCTCCTCCTGCAGGGCCCTGTATTCTTTCTCTGCCCTCTGGGAAAGTACTTCTCTTTGCTCACTACCCCCTCCTACTCTTACTCTCTTGGGCAGGCCTGTGGGCTCCTCTGCTGGAGGGTTGTTTAACCAGAGATAAGTGTGAGGGCCGGGTAAGAGAAGGGCCTGCCGCCTCTGCAGCAGTGGCCCAAGTCAGGAGATGCATTCCTAAACTCCGATCTCACAGAAAACACCAGTAGAGGACTGCTAGTGGGCTGCTCCCATGGGTGGTTGGGCTTACCCGGTCTCCGTGAACTGTGTAAACTCCTCCTCACCCTGAACAAGGTGAGGAGGCTCTCTGCCTTTCTACTTGGTTCTTCATGGTAATAGTCCTCCCCAGCCCCGCCAAGACTGGCTGGATTTGAGCAGAGCTGGTGGGCTCAGCCCCACACCAATGGGTGGGCTTCTGGTAGGTGACTGCGTGACCCTGTATCTCTGTCTTGCCTTCTTCACAGTGGTGTGCTGAGCTCCATTGGGAAGATTTTTAAAGAGGAAGGGCTGCTGGGATTCTTTGTGTACGTGAGTTTATACACCCCATAACTGGCCACGGGCATGGCTCTGCTAACAGGTGTGTCCTCAACCTCTCAGACCACAGCTGCTGGCCTGGGACTTAACTACATGGCCCTGCCCTAGCCTGAATGCTGCAGCCAGCTCTCTAGAGCTCCATAGCGTGTCCAAGCTGCTTAGCCCTTTTCAGGCCATGGCTCATGTAAAAGTGGAACTGTGTGTCTAGTACATGGGGGAGATGAACTGACCAGCCCCACTGGGCCTCATCTAGCTGTGGTGGGTGTAGGGCAGGTCTTCATGAGCTAAGTCACTGCATAGTCCTTGGCCTCATTGCTGAAACATGACTGAAAATCTGACTTGGACTGAGGGTGGAGCTCTGGAAGCTCACAGGCTGACCACAGCCAGTGGATTCTGTTTGACATTGCTTTTCTGACAAATTAGTTGTTGACGTTAACATTTAAGATATGTTGCACAAAATTCCACATTTCTGGCATCTTTTGAAAAGTCAGAAAATCTTGTCCTGCTGAGTGGTTCTTTCTATAGAGCATCCATCGGCCAGGACCCAGGACCTGTTCCTTTGGCAGGGCACATGGTCTCCGAGGGCCGCAGACACCCTGCACTTCATCACCTCACATCCAGTTTACTTCACCTCTAAAGAAAGCACTACTGAAAAGAGTATGTTCAGAAAGAATAAAGTGCAGACAGAACCCAGAAGCCAGGCTTGATGAGTTGTTTTTTGATTTGCCGTTTCAAGGTCTAGGCAGTAACATACATGCTGATAAGTATGTCACAAATGTGGTAGACACATGGTATACAACAGTATCCGCTGTACTCGATACAGGTCTCCATATTATTCATAAGAAGTCTTTATAGCATGGTTTTCCAGTTTGTCAGATTTTTTTTTTATTTATAGCTCCTTGTTTAACCAATAAATGACTACTTGTAGGTGCATGTATGTGTATATAATACAGAAATATATATACGGTCCTCAGTAGGAGGTGATTTTGCTCCCCAGGAAACATCGGCAGTGTCTGGGGACATCTTGTGGTTGTCACAACTGGCATCTAGTGGGTAGAGGCCAGAGACGCCGCTAAACATCCTACAGTACACAGGACAGCCCCGCAACAAAGACTTATTCAGCTAGGTGTCGTCGCTTCCATCTGTGATCCCAGTTACTCGGGATTAGTCCCAGTGGTTTCTGCAGCTGTCAGGAGACCGAGACGGGAGGATTACTTGAGGCCAGGAGTTCAAGACCAGCCTGAGCAACATAGTGAGACTTCTGTCTCTACAAAAATGTTTTTAAAAATCAGCTGGGCGTGGTGGCACGGACCTGTAGTCCTAGCTACCCAGGAGGCTGAGGTGGGAGGATGGCTTGAGCCCAGGAGTTGGAGACTGCAGTGAGCTATGATTGCACCACTGCACTCCAGCCTGGGTGATAGAGTGAGACCCTGTCTCTTGGGGAAAAAAAAAACTATTCAGCCCAAAATGTCAATAGTACCAAGATTGAGAAACTCTGATTTATATTCACACACACACATATATGTATGTGTAAGTATTTATACATACATATATTTGCACATGTACCTGGTAACAAACCAACCTTTGTGACATACCTATCAGCATGTATGTCACCGCCTAGACCTTAAAACGGCAAGTCAAAAAACAACTCATCAAGCCTGGCTTCTGGGCTCTGTCTGTGCTTTATTCTTTCTGAACATAGTCTTTTCAGTATGTGCTTTCTTTAGAGGTGAAGTAAGTTGGATGTGAGGTGACAAAGTGCAGGGCGTCTGTGGCCCTCAGGGACCATGTGCCCTGCCAAAGGGGCAGCCCCTGGACCCCGGCCAATGGCTGCTCTACAGAAACAGCCACCCATCTTGAAACTCTGCAAATGACCACCTCTGGCATTTTTCACACTGCGTAGTTCTCTTCTGGTGTGTGAATACGATTTCCCGCACAACAGATGCCTACTCTTTGGGTTCTTTCTCCCCATGTGATTTTGGAACAGGTGATACTCATACATGTTACAGTGCATAGAAAGCACCAAAGGGTATAGCACGAAGTCAATCTGAGCACAGGCAGGGATGACAAGATTAGAAATTGCATTCACAGACGTTCCTTTTATTAATACTCTTCATAGATGTATTACATATATTCTTCTGAGTTTTTCAAATATAAGATTTTTTTTTTAATTCAAAAACAATAATTCTGCTTCTCCTCCCAGGAGACAGCCATCCTTCTCCTGGAGAGCCTCCCAGGGCACTCTACCTAAACAAGCAAATACATTGTAAAAAACACAAGAGGCACATGGGACCCACTGACCTCAAACTAGCCTTTTGCCCTCAGCACTGCATCTTGGGGAACCTTTCTTAGCAATTTATAGAGCTGTTTATCCTAAAGGCCATCACTTAAAAAGTTAGCCCTCCTTGTAAATGCTTGCATAGAATCTTTTTGATAGAATATTTTCAGGGGCAAAGAGAACAGATGCATTGAGCAGTGTGTCTTCTGAGAGTTGGTTAGGTAAAGAGGCCAGGAGAAAATTACCAACATGTCGGCACTCTTATTATCTGTATTTGGAAATTCCAAATTTGGCAGTATTCACATCTTGATCCCTGGCTTCTGTGGTTTGAAAGCTGCTTGAGACTGTTAACTAATTTGTGGCATCCAAAGTGGCATAGAACACCTCCCCATGGGAAAAGGAGCACTACCTTCCCAGTGTGCATAGCTGCTGGCCCCTGCAGGCCTCCTTTCTAAGGCTGTGCCATTGGATATGCTAAGATTTTGAGCTTGGAACATCCCTGCCTGCTTCCTGGGTGTGGAGCCCCCAGGAACTGCTCCTCTCCCTCTCCTGCTCATCTCTGCTTACCTTGTTTTTTAGTGGATTAATCCCTCACCTCCTGGGCGATGTGGTTTTCTTGTGGGGCTGTAACCTGCTGGCCCACTTCATCAATGCCTACCTGGTGGATGACAGCGTGAGTGACACCCCAGGGGGGCTGGGAAACGACCAGAATCCAGGTTCCCAGGTTGGTTGGAACAAGGACTTGTCCTTCTTTCCGTGTACTGCTGATGCCCAGGGTCTGGGACAAACTCAAGGATTCTGGGATTCTGAGCATTAGGCCCGGAGGGTGAGAGAGGACCTCTCATTGTCCCTGGAGTCATCTTTGTCTAAGGGGAGAATGGCCTCAAGAGGCGAGATTCCAGATTAGTACCCAGACCTGGGAGGAATTAATGGAATGCTTGTCCCTGGGCAGCCTTAGAAACAGACCCCAGCTTATCTAAGGCTGCTCCGAGGCAGTGACCCAACTAGGGCTCAGGAAGTCAGAAGATAGACCAGCTAATAGTGATCACCTTTTGACCTTTGCATCACGTCTTTTGCTTTTTAAAACCCTTTTGTGAACGTTATGGCCTTTGATCTGACGACATCCTAGTTGTGAAGGGAGCAGGGCAGGTATAATGTTCCATTTACCAATACAGAAATTGAGACCCAGAGATCCCAAATTCTGGAGAGACTCTGGGCTCTCCAGAGTCACTCAGCTGGAACTGACAGGGCTGGAATTAGATCCCTGGCCAGGCCAAGGGTGCATTCCTCTGAGTTTTTTCAGATCTGCTAGGAAGTGTACAGTCCGGTACACCCTCCTATTTTGTTAGCTATGGTCTACACAGCCTAGTATACATAGACCCTTCAGCAGGTCGGGTCAGGCATAGGAAGGCCTGGTCCTTCTACACAGCACTTGTTGAGGAAGGCCGTCCAGGTACCTGAGGGGTTGACTGGTTCTGCCTGAACCAAGATAAGAGGTAGGGAGCAGCGATGGCTGGGGATTGCAGTGTCCAGACATTCTCACAGTGGGGATCGCCTTCAAGAAGGATGGCATTCCTTCTTGAAGTGGCTTTCCCTCCCAGGAGGCTAGGAAGGCCTGGGGACGTGTCTGCCAGAATCACCTGGGTGGGAAGGGCGTCATGTTCAGCATGTGTGTGTGTGTGGTACATGTCTGTTCTGTGTGGTGAGGAGTGCCCCATCCCAGATGGGAGCCTCTGCTTGCAGGGAGACTGGCCACTTGACCTGGGCAGATGAGTCTTCATTGGCCTTTCAATGTAAGCAAATTAAAGTGGCTCCATAGAGACCCACCCCATCTGCAATCACAGTGGCACATTCCTGCAGTTCTGCCCCTTCTGGGGGGCCTTGTGGGTGGGTAAGCTGCTGCTGTCACATACAGAGCAAGGGTGGCCAGGAGTGCACAGCTAAGTGGTTTCTCGTCTAGGTGGGCAGCTGTCTGACCAGAGGCTGCCGTGCTTACATCAGCAACAATAGCCGTCAACAGATTTGTCTAAAGTGTTTTTTGAGTGCTTTTCTGTATGTGGCTTAAAGGCCGAGATGAGGCTGCCGGGCTGTCAAAGCCACTCAGGCAGACATCTGAGCAAATCTCTGACCAAGGACCCAGGCCATCGATCTGGTGGGATGGCCGCTCCACAGGAAGCTGAGGGTGGGGGAGTCACCTTTCCTCACTAGGAGCTGTTTGCTTCAGCAAAGCAGTATTTGAGGAGTTGGGGTCTGAAGGGGGAAAAGCTTGCTGAGGTGGAGGTGGCAATAAGCCTGGACTTGCCCTCACCTCACCCCACAGGCCAGGATTCATCTTTGGGTTTCAGGGTGCATGTCTGTCTTAGCACCGACTGCGTGCCAAGCCCTGGATGTTGATCAGGCAGACACGGGCTCAGCCTTTGAGGCTCACAGTCCAGTGGGGTTGCACAGGCAGCGGCAGCTGATTCCTCTTACCGGGTCTCCTTCTCGGGACTCCCTTCAGTCCACTTACCCCGCTTCTGCCCCCTAGGCCTTCTCTGGGCAGTGACTGTGAGGCCTGACAGGAAAGGCATGTGCAGCATGCTTGTGAGGAGCTCAGCACAGAGGGTGGGGTGAGGGCATGTGTTGCTGAAGTCTGCATCCTGAGGTGCCTGTGGCAAACCGCTGTTCCCTTTTGTCTCCTCAGTTCAGCCAGGCCCTGGCCATCCGGAGCTATACCAAGTTCGTGATGGGGGTAAGTTGTGCCAGCTGCCCTTCCTTCCCACTGCCTTGTGGACCCAAGTGGGGCCTAGGAGGCCAACCCTGGTAATGGCTGGAGGCAGGTCTTGGTACAGGGTGTTGGCATGGTGTGTCCCTGCTCCCTGGGCCGGGGTGGGTCACTGGCACTCAGGCCTCTCTGGGTTTCAGATTGCAGTGAGCATGCTGACCTACCCCTTCCTGCTAGTTGGCGACCTCATGGCTGTGAACAACTGCGGGTAGGTGTGCGCCCCTTTACTTGCCACTCTACCTACCAAGGCTGTGGGGCGGGGGAGACCCACCGAGCCCTTCTAGCCCCCTCCCACCTGCTCTGTGTGTCGGCTTGGCCTGCCAGGCACCCTGGCTTCCGCTGGGATTTCCCAGCATCCCCTGGGGTAAACTGTGGTGTCAGGGGTCAGGGTGTGGACGGGTGGTAGCCTGAAGGCATTCCTTCTTGAAGTGGCTTTCCCGTGGCTGGCTGTCTCCCGCTGTTCTCTGCATCTACACTCTCCTTCCTGGGCAGGCTGCAAGCTGGGCTCCCCCCTTACTCCCCGGTGTTCAAATCCTGGATTCACTGCTGGAAGTACCTGAGTGTGCAGGTGAGCAAGCACTGGACAGAGGAGGCCTTTCCTGTTCTTTGCTACATCCTTCAGCTGAAATGGCTTTGTGGATGCTTCATTGCATGCAAAGATAAGTGGTTTCATGGAATTTAATATTGTGAGGAGATACTTGGTATCCTATAAGGCATTTGAGTTAAGTTTTCATCTTACATAATTTCAGAAAGGATTTGAGGTGGCTAAGTGTGGGTTTATTTTAAGATTATACATCAGACAAGACCTTTTCTTCTTTGAGTCTTAAAGACTCTTAGGATAAGGATAAGAGAACTCTGGCCCAGGTGGCAGGTGGTAAAGCCCAAGAACTGCTGCTTCTTCAAGTAACATGGGCTGAAAATTCGAGGTCTGTAACCAGCTGAGCTGAGTTCCTGGCTTGTTAGGGTGGCTGGCATTGGAAACCGACTCCTCCCTCCTGCAGCACATTCCTGGGCCCAGGAGAGCCTGTGGGTGGGGCTGGGCCACGTGGGGACCTGGCAGCAGTACCAGCCTTGGGTTCTCGTGTTCTGTACCGAAGCTACCTCTCCCTGGCTGGAGCTCTTGGGCCCAGCAGTCAGGGGTCCAGGCTCTGGCCAAGGGCAGAACCTTGCCTTTTCCTGGCCTTGATTTGCCTCACAGTGAAATGGGGCAGTGGCCCGGAGGGAGCCAGAGCTCTGACTGGCCTCCAGGCTGAGAAGAGGACAGATGGGAGGGAAGCAGGGAGGAGAGCCACAGTTCTTCCCAGTGGCCCTGGTCAGCGTAAGTGTGTCTCGTCCTCCCTATGAGCACTGAAAGAGTCCTAGACCACTTGGGCTCTGAAACAAGAGGGGCAATGAGCCTCCTCTCTAGGGCTCTCCTACAGAGTAGCCCCAAAGACACCCCTGGGCAGGAAATGAACCGCTCCCTTCTGCTTCAACACAGGCAGATTCTGCCCTCCAGGGATGTAGGTCGAGGCCGTCCACCCCGGAGGTGGGTCTTTGAGCTCCTGGACCCTTCTTTGCCTGACACTGGCCTTCCTCTCGGAGGCACAAGGAAGCGTGGCCTCCCTTTCACTCACCCTACTTTTCCTTCTGGTCCAGGGCCAGCTCTTCCGAGGCTCCAGCCTGCTTTTCCGCCGGGTGTCATCAGGATCATGCTTCGCCCTGGAGTAACCTGAATCATCTAAAAAACACAGTCTCAACCTGGCCACCGTGGGTGAGGCCTGACCACCTTGGGACACCTGCAAGACGACTCCAACCCAACAACAACCAGATGTACTCCAGCCCAGCCGGGCTTCAGTTCCATATTTGCCATGTGTCTGTCCAGATGTGGGGTTGAGCGGGGGTGGGGCTGCACCCAGTGGATTTGGTCACCCGGCAGACCTAGGGAAGGTGAGGCGAGGTGGGGAGTTGGCAGAATCCCCATACCTCGCAGATTTGCTGAGTCTGTCTTGTGCAGAGGGCCAGAGAATGGCTTATGGGGGCCCAGGTTGGATGGGGAAAGGCTAATGGGGTCAGACCCCACCCCGTCTACCCCTCCAGTCAGCCCAGCGCCCATCCTGCAGCTCAGCTGGGAGCATCATTCTCCTGCTTTGTACATAGGGTGTGGTCCCCTGGCACATGGCCAGCATCATGTCTAGGCCTATGCTAGGAGGCAAATGGCCAGGCTCTGCCTGTGTTTTTCTCAACACTACTTTTCTGATATGAGGGCAGCACCTGCCTCTGAATGGGAAATCATGCAACTACTCAGAATGTGTCCTCCTCATCTAATGCTCATCTGTTTAATGGTGATGCCTCGCGTGCAGGATCTGGTTACCTGTGCAGTTGTGAATACCCAGAGGTTGGGCAGATCAGTGTCTCTAGTCCTACCCAGTTTTAAAGTTCATGGTAAGATTTCACCTCATCTCCCGCAAATAAATGTATTGGTGATTTGGAGTTTTGTGGGGAGTCTCTTATTTTTCTAAGTTTAAAAATCTATCTATAGAGTCTGTCTTTCCAAGTCCTTCCTGTTGGTGTGAGAAGGGGCTGTGAAGAGGCAGGGCAGGGGGCTGCCAGATTGGAGATGTAGGTACCAGAGCTTGGTGTAGCTGAGTCTCCAGGGAGACACTGGGTGATGAGGCTGGGGTGTCAGTTTCCACAGCAGCAACCAGTGCGCAGGTCTGTTGCCAGGGAGACAGGCCTTTCAGAAAGTGTTCCACTCACACCCCTGACTGTCATATCTCAGCACCATTTGAGGATGACATAGCTTCCAGTTTTACGAAGAGTCACTTGGTGTAGTGGCCATGGTTACATCAGAACGGGCGACCTCCCTTCCATCAAATGGTTTTTGCCCAGCACTGGAGTCTGTAGCAGACAAAGCTTACAAATATTTTGAGGCCCAGCTGGGTTCCCCCAGGTATTTGTGCCCTTGTTCGAGGTGACCTGGCTTGTGAGAGTTGGGGTCTGGTGAGTTTGGTCATATTTCCCTCACAAGTAGGGGCTGAGTCACCCCCACCAAAGGGAAGGTCCCTGGGATGCTTGTGCACAAGTGGGTGTTCCCAGTGGCCTAGTAACAGTGGACTCACAGGCAGTTTCACCTCACATGTCCTTGTTTCCCAGGAACGCAGAAGTGTGCCTGTGTGGGTGTTATGTAAATGTACACTGGTTGAGGCCACTAAGGTCTCATAACTTTGTCACCCATATTAACTTTCCTAGGGAAACACCCAAGAGGGCTAAGGTAGTGGGAAGAACACATGCAGGGGTGGGCAGGGCAGGCCTGTAGAGAAGGAGGGCCTCGGGTTCCCAGGCCCTTCAGAGGGGAGTCTGCCCTGCGGCCTCTCTCCAGCCCAGTGTGCTTTCCCACAGCACTGACCACTGTTCTGGGGTATCTTTTCTTCCTGTTGCTCCACCCTCAGATCCTGTTTTTGCATTGGTTAGTTCCTAAGGCCCCCCCAGATTGAGGGGCACCTGTATCTCTGGAGCCTGAGCTAAGCTAGATGTGAAGATCTCCTCCCAGAAGTTCAGAGAGGCTGCCCAGAGTAGAGAGCAAGGTTTTAGTGGCCTTGGCCAGTCACCTCTGGGAGGGCTGCTGCTGTCCCCCAAGTAATTTCCTGAATTTGGGGGTTTCAACTTCATTTCCCAAGCCATCTTCCACACTCAGAAATGGCATGAAAACCTCTTTTGATACTGTGTCCCAGTTATTGGCTGAGCAAAGTACAGGTTTTTAATCTAATAAAACAAGAAGTTTTCAGTTCAAATTCTTGTGTGTGCGAAATGCCCCTAGACCCTTTGATCTTTGGGGGGTGAGACCCTGTCCATCTGCCCTCCTAGCACTTGGTGTGTTTCCTGTCGACTAGTCCTGGAAACTAGGATGCTGGGTCCTCATCTGAGAAAGGAGATTGGGTGGGATTGGGCAGGGGGAGACCTCAGCTGCTGGCAAAGGGAGGGGTGACAGGAGGAATGTCCTCCTCCCATCCTGGGAAACCTCATCCAATGGGCAAAGCTGAAAGGGCCTCTGACAGGCCTTTGGGGACCTTCTTATATATACCCTTAGGTATATACCCAAGATAATTGGAAACTTACATTCACACAAAAACTGGTATATGAATGCTTAGTAGCATTATTCGTAGTAGCTCAGGAGTGGAAACAGCCTGAGTGTCCGATGACAAATAAAATGGAAATGTTCTATAGAATGTAATGAATATTCCATAGAATGGAATATTACTTGGCAACATAAATGAATGAAGTTCCGATTGATGCTACGACATGGATGAACCTTGAAAGTTATGTTGGCTGAGAGCAGCGACTCACAACTATAATCTCAGTCCTTTGGAAGGATTGCTTGAAGCCAGGTGTTCAAGACCAGCCTGGGCAACATAGTGAGAACCTGTCTCTACAAAAAATGTAAAAATTAGCTGGACATGGTGGCAAGCAAGCTGTAGTCCCAGCTGCTCAAGAGGCTGAGATGGGAGAATCACTTGAGCCCAGGAGTTGGAGGTTGCAGTGAGCTATAATCCTGGGTGTCAGAGCAAGATCCTGTCTAAAACAAATTATATATATTTATATGCTAAGTGAAAGAAGCAGTCACAAAAGACCATAACATATATGATATGTCAAGAATTTATATGGATGTTAAGAATAGACAAATCCATATAGATAGAAAATAGATTAGTGGTAGATTGGGGCTGGGGAGGTTGGAGGGAAACAGGGAGTGACTGCTAATGGGTATGGGGTTTCTTTTTGGGGTGATGAAAATGTTCTAAAATTGTGACGGTTACACAACCTTGTGAATATACCTTGTGAATATAGTAAAAACCATTGAGTTGCATAGTTTAAATGGGTGAATTTTATGTTATGAGTTATATCTGAATAGAACTGGAAAAAACATAAGAGTAGGCCGGGCATGGTGGCTCACACCTGTAATCCTAGCATTTTGGGAGGCTGAGGCCGGTGGATCACCTGAGGTCAGGAGTTCAAGACCACCCTCTACTAAAAATACAAAAGTTAGCTGGGCATGTTGGCGGGTGCCTATAATCCCAGCTACTTGGGAGGCTGAGGCAGGAGAATCACTTGAACCTGGGGGGCGGAGGTTGCAGTAAGCCGAGATCACGCCACTTCACTCCAGCCTGGGTGACAGAGCAAAACTCTATCTCAAAAAAAAAAGAAAGTAAAAAAGGGGAGTGTCCTCCTTGGTTACAGGTGGGTTCCCAGCCCTGGCCTGACTTGGGTGGTGTCCTGTTTGACTGCTCACCCTCCAGCGGTAGTCTGGAGACTTGCTCTGCCCCTCCCTACCACCCAAGCCACCCTCAGTCACCCACCACTGCTACCCCAACATATGTGTGCTTTCCTGATCCTCAGCACCTCTGGACGGTCCTGCTGTGCTCCCCTGGGGAGGTTCTGGGACTCCAGATCCCTTTCTTAGGAATCTTCCAAGCACCTGGGGCTGGCAGAGCCTTGCCTGACGTACATTTCTGACCTTGTGTCCCAGAAAGGTCTGAGGAGCAGCGCCCCCGTGAAGAGGCCGCATGCCATGCTTTGATCCTGGGCTCCAAACCCACCTAGGCCCCGCTGGTGATTCCTGAAGCTGGGGGAGTCAGCTCAGCGCCCTTGGCCTTCCTTTGGCTCTTCCCCTTCCTGCCTGCCACCTGTGATTAGGGGGAGGCCAGAGTTATAGGAAGGAAATGAAGGGTGCGTCCCAAACAGGAGACACTAAACGGAGTGTTTTAGAGGAGGGGGATGTGAAAGAGAAGGAATAGTTGCCACAGGTTGGACAGGTTTTTATTGGAGAGTCAGGAGTTGCTTTCCTTCCCTCGTCCCTGCCTCCCCCACTCAGAGAACCCCACTCCAGTGGGGCTTGTCCTTCATCTGCCCCTTGCAATCCCCATGCCCAGCTACACAGGCACTCAGGGAGAGCATGCATGCTGTGTGGGCAGACAGCCCCAGGCCAGGTAGGCAGTGAGCTCCCTCAAATCCTCCCGCCCCCAGGACTCAGGAGGGAGGGGCAGGAGAGGTGTGGGCCCGGTGTGCAGTCCGCAGGCGGCCCCCTGAGCTCGCAGCCAGCCAGGCCTTGTGCCTCCAGGATGGTGTGATGAGGCACATGCCCAGTAGCCTTTCCCTTCCAGAGGGCCTTAACCAAGAAGTATCTTGTTTAGGGGCTGGGGACAGGGTGGGGAAGATGACAGGAGGACAGCTGACCTCTTCACCCTGAGAAGGCAAGAGGCACTTCTGGGGAACAGTCCTGGACTCAGATGGCTCAAGGAAGAGGCCAGGGGATTGGGAGGGGCCCGGGGGTTCCTGGGAAGCCTGAGATCCTCTGTCTGGGAGAGAAACTGATGGCCACAGGACAACCTGACAGTGGGCACATATAAATACCACTCAGAACAGTCTGCAGCCAGCTGAAGGATGGGCCTACCCAGAGCCGAGGCACTCCTGGGGCAGTGCCAGGGGCTGGCCCTGTAGATGCCTCCCAGGAGGACAAGAGTGCTGGCCTGGAATCTGGCCAGAAGTTGGGGTGAAGGGGGGCTGCTGGGCCACAGAGCAGGACCTGCCCAGGAAGCTGTGGCCTCTCACTTGGAGGAAGGCAATCCAGGTGGGCATGAGGCCAGGGCCCCCTGCACCAGGCCTTGCCTTTGAGTGGTATCCCCTTCAGAAGATTCCAGCCAACACCAGAGGAGGCAGGAGCAGTAGTCCCAGGAGAAGGCCCCACACATGACCAGGGCCCGAGTTCAGCCCTGACACGACGCTAGGCTTGTCAGGGCCCTCTGCACCTGTGGGAAGAAAGAGGCTTTGCCTCAGCCTAGAGACAGCTGTGCCTGACATCCCGCCCACCCCACCATGCAAGGAGGTGGGGCAGCAGCCAGGGAGGAAGCTCCTACTCAGAGGGCGCATGCCCCACCATGCTCATACCACCTATGCTGGGGCAGGATACTGACATTCCAGAGCCAGGAGGAAAGTGGGACAGATGCTATGGGCCTTACCTGGCAAGGACGACTGCAGAGCCAGGGCACGCCCACCCGTGGCATTAGCGGTGGCAGAGGTATTGGGGAAATTGGGCAGGGACTTGGAGGAGGTGTGCCCCGTGTGGTCCAGTGTGGCCTGCAGCTCACCTGGCTTGTCCTGGGCTGGAAAAACTGAGGCCAAGACCTCACTGGAAGGAGGCAACTCAGCCTCAGCCTCAGCCTTCTCCTGGGCATGGGGAAGGAGCTCCCTTGCCCCTGTCAGGGACATCTTGGGGTCCAGAGAGTTCTCTGGGCTCCTGGAGGGCACTTTTGTTTTGTCTGTCACTTTGTCTGCTGATTTGGGGATAGGAACATGGGTCGATTTGGGGAAGGTAACTGGCTCCTCATCCAAGGAGGGCAGGCTGTGAGCTGCCAAAATGGAAGGGACCTCAGTTGTTAGGCAAGGTGGAGCCTCTGTTGCCATGGAGGGCGGGTGTTTCGTTGCCAAGGAAGTTGGGGCCTGGGTTTCCACAGCAGGCAGAGCCTTGGTTGCCAGGGAGCCTGAGACCTCTGTTACCAAGAAAGCCGGAATCCCCGTTGCTAGGGAAGAAGGAGTACCCATTTTCCTAGAGTCTGATGCTTCAGTTGCCCGGAAGGATGGGGCCTCAGTTACCAGGTAAGGCAAATCCTGAGCATCTTCCTGGCTTCCGATGGGTTCTGATAAGACAGACGAGAACGGGCATGAGTGCTGCAAGCAGGACCCCACATCTCTCTTGGCACTGCAAACCAAGTGACGCGACCAAATGTCCTACCAGGACACACAAACACACGCACACACACTTCTCCAGCGGATATGCCCCTCATTGAAAATAAAAGTTACAAGCCAGGCGCGGTGGCTCAAGTCTGTAATCCCAGCACTTTGGGAGGCTGAGGCAGGTGGATCACCTGAGGTCAGGAGTTCGAGACCAGCCTGACCAACATGGAGAAACCCCGTCTCTACTAAAAATACAAAATTAGCCAGGCGTGGTGGCGCATGCCTGTAATCCCAGCTACTCGGAAGGCTGAGGCAGGACAATTGCTTCAAACCGGGAGGCGGACGTTGCAGGTGAGCAGAGATCGAGCCATTGCACTCTAGCCTGGGCAACAAGAGCAAAACTCCGTCCAAAAAAAGAAAAAGAAAAAAGAAAAGAAACGTTACTTCTGGTGATTGACACAGTTGCTCCTCTATCCACCTCCTGGTCCAAGTCTCTCTACATTCGTACTTGCCCTTTTTCAGGGGACTTCTCCAGCGGGATCCCGGTCCCTCACATCCCTCACACGCCCCCAGCAAGGCTGGCCTAGCCCGTTTGAAGCCTTCTGACCACGCCCACCGGTCTGGCCCCAGCCCGCTCCTCGAGACCCTAACGTGTGGCCACGCCCACCTCGCGCGGGACCCCGCGAAGCCGCCAGACTTTCTAACAACCTCCCTTTGAAGGGCTGAAATCCTGCCACTTGGAAGGACTGGGCGCCAAAGTGGCGGCGCGTGGAGGGCTAAGGGAGCCGCCAGGGGCCCCCGGTGGTCTCATCCCGCCAGGCTCCTTCCCTGCCCACGCCCCGCTCAGTCCAGGGAGGCTCTTAGACCATCCAGTCTGCATCGCATCCCTTCCACACCCCCTGCCCCTACCCATCCACCCGTGGACTCACCACAGAGGGAGTTCTTGCAGTGGTAGCCAGAGGGACATTGGGAGCACGGAGTCCCCTCCTGGTAGGGTCGTTTCCCCTTCACGTTCCCCCTACAGGAGGTCAGGAGGATGCTGCGGGGAGGGGGTCGACCCCTCCCAACCTTCTCCCCAACTCCTATACACACACCTACTCTGGAAATGCCCTTGGGTCTCCTGACTGCCAGCCACTCACTTGCTGGGCGACCTTGGGCTCCTCCTGGCCCTCTCTGGCGGATGACAGCAGACCCCCATCGGTGCCTTCACAGCTCCCTGGACGGTATAGCTCCAGACTGACCCCTCTCCTCCCACTCCTTCAGGCTGTGGCCGACTCCGCCCTCCCCTTGGCTCTGCCTGTGCCTTCTTCCCCCTCTCCATCTCCAGGGTTCCCCGCGGCACTCACGGGGGCTCGTAGTTGCACACCAGTAATTCGATGTTGGTCTCCTCAACACCCTGGAGCTTCTCACAGAAGTGGGAACCGCAGCCGATCCTCTCTGTCTTGGCCCATACCACCTGAAGGAGGGCAAACCTAGCAGCTCAGCCCCATGCGAGGTGGCATGGTGCCTTCCTGGCATCCCACTATACCTGCCTTACAGGGGTGGGGAGAAGAGGCACCCTATAGCCTGTGACATCCACGTCCCCAGGGCCATGCAGGTTCAGGACAAAACTCTAACCAGGGGGAGGGATGGAGGGAGTTTGTCCTTAACAGTCTACTCTCCTCTGCCAACCACACATACCACTTTGCCAGGTCTCTTTTCCTCTCAAAACCTTCCCTCAGCTCCAAGACTGTGATATACCCTCATTAATTTTTTTCTGTGGGCTCTTCCTAGAGGCCCTTGCATTTTAAATGAAGGATATATCCAAAGGAAAGAACCTCAAATGGTAGAATTTTAGACCTCAGCAACAAGAAAAGTCCAAGGAGGGCAGCAGGAGGAAGCATTTTGGAAGTGGAACTTCCCCCAAATCACAGGTGAGCAGGACCTGTTCTGGTTGTTTCTCAGTGTGGGTCTCTTAACTGCTAGAAAGACTTCTATCTTTATCAAACAAAAAGTCAAACAACATTTGTGTGCTGCCATGGGGTGAGACCAGCAGCCTTGCCTTGCTGGTTCTAGGTTCAATCTGCCCAGGAATCTCTGCTGAAATCAGCTGAAGGTCTCCCCGGTGTTGAGCACCTTCTGGGCAGAAACGACTCCAGAGTGCATGCACCCTCAGCCCCAGAGAAAGCTGGGGTGGAGCTGGGCTGACTCACTCCCTGCTGGGCCCTGATAACAATCCCTGCAGGAGCAAGTGGGTGGGGGTGGAGGGAGAGGGAGGGGTGGCAGGATCCAGAGGGAAAGGGCCAGGAAGGGTGCTGGGCCCTCACAACTTTCTGACCTGGGTGGGTGCTGCTGGGATTTCCTCCCTAAAGATGAAGACTAAAAATACCATGAAAAAGAGACACTGAGAAATGGAATTGGTGGATGTGGGTGGGAAGATGGTTGGTTTCTTTTCTTTTGTTTGTCATGTTATTATTTGTACAACACATAAGCACTGGGAGGAGAAAAAATAATTCAGTAATACTAATGTTAATTCCCCTACACACACACACACACACACACACACACACACACACACACACATACACATCTTATCTGCAAGCCCAAACTTTCAAAATGCAGTGAGAACCCAGACAGGAGCAAAGTGTGACTGAGGAGCAGGAAATTCTATCAGAAATCTCCCTGAAGCCTTTCATTCAGCCACAATTTGTTCTTCATCGTTATGCATAATTGTTAAATGCAAAAGAAAAACTAAGCAAAATTGTCTATTTGCATTATTAGTCCCTGGCAGATGAGAAGTAGCAAATTAGACACCACAATAAATGCAAAAGAGCCACAGAGAGAAGTTAAGGGACTATCTGCTGCTGGGGCAAACAGCCCTGCACTCTCTGGGGGAAGTGGGGCGGGACCACTTGGAGCCCAGTACAGTATCGCCTAGGACAATAACCACGTCCACAAAACTGGGTCTGTGACACCTAACATGTCCCACCGCCCCCACCCCTTTTTATTAATTAATTAATTTATTTAATTTATTTTTTTTTGAGACAGGGCCTCCCTCTGTCGCCCAGGCTGGAGTGTAGTGGCGCGATCACGACTCACTGCAGCCTCAACCTCCCAGGCTGAAGTGATCCTTCCACCTCAGCCTCCAGAGTAGCTGGCGCGCGCCACCGCGCCCAGCAAAGTTTTTTGTATTTTTTTGTAGGGACAGGGATCTCGCCATGTTGTCCAGGCTGGTCTCCAACTCCTGGCCTCAAGCGATCCTCCCAGCTCGGCCTCCCAAATTGCTGGGATTACAGGCGTGAGCTACTGCGCCTGGCCTAGCGGCCTAGGAGAAGCCGACTCCGTCAGAGGCTTAGACAGCGTATTAGCTGCAGTGAGAGGACAAGATTTGCAAAGCGTTTGAGGGGGCTTGGAGTGAAGCCCGCCTCCTGCAGCGAGGACGCTTAGGAGGGGTGATGGCAGAGGTGGCCCCGCCCAGGGAGCACGTGGCCCCACCCCCACGCCGCGAGGCTCCGCCCCGCCCCGCCCCGCCCGCCGGGCCCACACCTGCGTGTAGTGGCCGCACATCTGGCCTGGGCTGCAGGTGGCGGCGCTGAGGTTGTAGTGCTCACGCTCGTGGTGCCACTCCTCCATGGCCAGCGGCACGTCCATGCCCTCGTCGGTGATGGCGAACAGATTCTCGCCGCGCCGCCCGCGCTCCTTGTTGTGGCCCCACACGCACTGCCGTGCGTAGGCCTTGGCGAAGGCGGCCAGCTCCTCGTCCCATCTCTGCAGGGCAGGTGAGAGAAGGGAGGTGAGGATGCCCACAGATGCTGTGGGGACCAAGCAAAAGGTCGAGGAGGTCGTGGGGAAATCCTTCCGGCACCTCCTTAGCGGGGTGACTCTTGGGCATGGCCTGGAACAGGTCTCTGCTCTGGGTGGGCGTCTGTGGGACGGTGGAGGATGCCACCCCAGGCCGTGGAGCTGGACCATTCACCAGCTGTGTGACTGCACATATTGTCTAACCTTTCCGCACCCTCAGAGGGCTGGGAAGAGTGGATGAGGTGGTGTTGGTGACAGTGTTATTATTAAAAGCCTCATGTGAAAAAGGTGGCCATACATGCCCCTGCCTACCTCCCAGGCCCCCTTGAACTTCTCTGAAGAGCACAAGATCACGGTGTGATCGATGTCGAGGGGCTGGGTTGTTTATTCAGCCCATTTCCCTCCCCCTCAACCATGAACCTGACTTGAGGGCTGGCACCTTCCTCTCCCTCTAAGCCCCGACCCTCCCCTTGGGACACCCAGCCCCCATGCCTTTGCCCTCTGCAGGCTCCCGTCCCAGTGTTGTTCCTAATTGCTCCCAACCCTTGTCAACGGCAACCCCCTTTCTCCAAGAAAATTAAGCGTCTCTATGTGACACTGAATGTCGCAGGCCTCTCACCAAGGGGCCTACTTTCAGAGCCTTGGTAACCCACTGTCAGACCCCAGTGACAGTGTTCTCCAGAGGGGACCTCAGGTGAGATGGTGACAGGAGGAATTTTAGGTTCGGGGCCTTTGAGATTGTGTCCCTGGCTGACAGGACAGGCCGAGTGTGGGTGGGAAGAGGGATTAACAAGGCATCCGACCCAAAGGACTGAGGAGGGGAAACCTGGATCCCATTAAACGCTGTCCTTGGCTTCTCCTGGAAATCCATGGCCTGGCGGCAGCTCTTGCTCCACCCTATGAGGGCCCAGCCAGCTCTGGGAGCCAGACAGCCCATAAAGCGCCAAGAGCTTGGGTGATCCTGAGGGGAGGTGGCTGTGTGGCCACACCTACTCCCCACCCACTCAAGGCTTTCAGGAGCCGCTGCCTGGCATGGGGATGGGTGCACCTGGCTGGGATAGCTCCACAGCTGTGACCTTGGGTGAGTATCTTTCCCTCTCTGGACATTTTTGTCCCAAATCACTGGCCCCTGAGATTCTTTCAACTCTGGCAACAGTGGGAGACTGGGAGTGGGAAAGGGGCAGGGCACTGGGGACCAGGGTCAGGGTGTCTGAGATCACCTGCGAGGTGCCGGGCTGGACTGTAAGTGTCGTCACGGTAGGGCATGGATGGATCCCCAGTGTCTGGCGCAGTGCTGGCACATAGTAGGTGCTCAACAGATACTTGTCAACTATTGATGACTGAGACAGGGCCCTTCTTAAAGCAGTCTCCCCCTACAGAGCCTGGCTGTAATTTCCATTCTGACTAGATATCTGGAGCCCCACCATTAGCATCATTGCTTTGGTCTTAAGGATTCTCATTCAGTCATCTAGAGCCCCCTGTGGAGTTGTAAGACTCTCAGCACCCACCCGCATTGGCCACATGGTCACCATCTAGAAGCAAGTCCATTCATTCATTCATTCAACAGTCCTGGGCATTGTGTCAAGCAGGAACCAAGAAGCCCAAGTTTCCATTGACATAAAAGTCATTTGGGCCACCACATGGTAAATGACAGATGTGCAACAAGTACTATAGGGGCACCAAAGAGGGCCATCCATCTAGCCCAGCCAAAGGTGGAGAGGGAGACACCAAGCTAAGTGTTACAAGATGAGGCATTAGTCAGCTGGAGGGGAGAGGCATCCTAATCAGAAGGTACACATCAGTAAAGGCATGAAGCTGGGAAACATTTTGGCTGGGAAAAGACAAGCTGTTCAGGTTACAGAAGAATAAAGGGCAAGCGGGAGAGGAGGATGGAGAGATAGGCAGGGGCCAGAACACACAGAACCTTCTCAGTTAGGAGCTGGAGCTTTAACCTGAGGCAGTAGGGAGCCATGGGAGCCACTGAAGGATTTTGAGCAGGGTCAGGCCCATGTGTGGGATTATTCATTCTGACAGCAGAGGCCAGAAGCTGGGGAACAGGTAGAGGCTATCCTAGGAGTCCTTGCATGGAAGAATGAAAGAAACCTGAACCAGGATTGTGCTGAGAAGAGAAGGGGGTAGGGGTAAGGGTTAGATTTCAAGGACAATTGAACCTTCGGGGTGGCAAAACTGGTGCTGATTAGCTCTGGAGGCTGAGAGAGAAGGAAGAGTTCATGATAACCTCCACCTGCCTCACCCTGGATCCATTCCCTCTTTTGTGTTAATCAGACACTTATTGAGCACTGACTGTGTGCCAGGCATTGCTTCTGAGTGCTTTACACATATTCACTCACTTAACCCTACAACCACTATAGCTACAAGGGAATTATTCCACTGTTACCATCCCCATTTTACAGATGACGAGACTGAGGCACAGAGAGTTTAATTTGGGCAAGGTCACAAAGCTAATAAGTAACAAAGCTAAGATTTGAACCCAGGCCATTTGGCTGCAGAGTCCCTGCCCTCACCACTGCTGAGGCTGAACCTGAGTCTTGTCCTGAATGTTTCCTGGCATCCCAGCCCCAGCCTCATCTCCTCCTCCTCATATCACTCCCCATTAGGCAGCAGCATATCCCCTCAGTATCCCAACTGCCTCCCAGAATGTTGCCCCACTCCAAGGTGCACCTCTGTCTGAGAAGCAGCTCCCAGCCTGTGTGGCCCCCAGTCTCAGCCGGCAAGACTGTAGGGCATCAGGGATCTACAGATGGGGTAACTGAAGCCCAACAATGAGTCGCAGGCATCAATCAGGGAGCTGTTGGCAGAGCTGCATCTGTGACTCCTGGTTTGTTGTCCACCTTTCCTCGATGCCCAGGCTGGCACAGCTGTGAACGGCAGTGCTGGGTGTGTGTGCAGAGCTCTTCCTAGATCTTTCTTACATGTCATCCTGTCTTGACGCCCAGGGCAGGGATCGCCAGCCCCATGTTTCCATCTGGAAACAGAGGCCTTTGAAGGGAAAGAGGTCCACCCAGAGTTACTTCAGCCAGATCACATTGGGCTGAGCTTAGAACTTAGGTTTGGGGCCCCAGGCTCACTGTTGTGTTCCCCAAGGTGCATCTGTTCTCTCAGGCACCAGCTCCAGGGGTCCCTGAACACTGCCCAGCAACCTCCCCAGCCACCTCAGGGTGGCTGGAGGGGACAAGCTAGTTCAGCCCTCAGGGAGGACAGGAAGTGGGTGAATTTCTCACTTTATCTCCTTTAATCCTGCATATAGACAGCCCGCCTCTCACCCTACCATAAATAGCTCTTCCTGACAGAAGTAACCAACCCTAAACCTGGCTTCTGTCTCCTGTGTGCATGTACATGTATGTTTACCACGTCTGCTTCTTTCACCAGGACATAACTAGTATTTTTACATGTTTTCAGACTTCATATAAAGAGAACCTACTATATATTTTTTAGAGATTTTATTTCCTCCCCCATTCAGTAGGATATCTGTGAGATTCAGTCCACACTGGTATACGTAGCTCTAATTCTGACCGCCTTTTACAGATGAGACATGGGATCGGCAAGGTTACAGAACTTGCCTCGAATCACAGGTCTTGTAGGTGACCGAGACAGAACTTGGACTATGTGATCCAGAGCCCTCTCTGCTTCTGGATTACCTGCTGTCACCCACCTCCTTAGCACCTGCCTCCTACCCCAGGTGCCCACGCCCATCCTGCTGCCCTGCTTCCTCTTGTCCTCTCCTTGGCAGGCATGTGAAAGACCGTTTTCACAAAGGTGTTAAGAACTTCCCGGGTTCCCCCACCGAGGGCACATGCATTTGAGGAAGTGCTGGGGAAAGCTCATTGGAGTGGGAAGCCAGGGCTTTGGGTCTGGCTCTGCCAGCTGTGTGACCCCAACAAATCCCTCTGAGCCTCACTTTCCTTATCTGTATTATGAGGCTGCTTATAGGGGCCTGTAAATTTTATTAGGCGGGTGCAAAAGTAATTGTGGTTTTTGCCATTTAAAGTAATGTAATATGATGTCAGGGACTCGGGGACTCTGTCACTGACCAGAAAAAGGAGAGGAATTCTGAAATAGCTTCAGCATGAGGAGCAGGGTAAGAGGGCCTGGTGACAGACCCTGGCCAGCACCCCTTCTATCCCAGCCAGCAAGGGCCGTGGCCACACTTACCATGTGCAGCATGTCTGAGGCCGGCGGGGATACCTGGGCCCGGTAGAGGTTGTGCAGCTCCACCATCAAACGTTTCTCCTCATCTGTGAGGGCTCCAGCGGGGCCTGTGGTGGCCACCAGCAGTAGCAGCAGCGGCAGCAGAAGCATCAGGAAACTGCAGGAGCCGTGCATGGTGGCCAGCCGTCTCTCCTTCTCCCGTCCAGGGGTCTGGCAGCTGGATTTAAAGTCCTTCCCACACAAGCACCACCCTGGCTGGGGTGGGGCAGTGGGGGCCGTGTCTGAGGCCCAGCCCGACTCACACAATGTCTCAGGGAGGGCTGGGTGCTTTGGGTCCCGACCAGCATCAAGTGCACTCCCCTTGGAGTCCTTGGCAAAAACCTCCTTTCCCTCGGTAACGGGGGCTCAGGCCAAAAGCTGTGTGAATTCCTAAGTTGTGGATAGATCCTTCAGGGGCAAAATCACAGTAACCTCTGCAGAGCTGTGACTGGTTGCACCCAGGTCACACCCACTGTGTGTTGAGGATAGATAAGAGAAAGGAAACCACAGACCCTACCCGCAGAGGAGTGGGCAAGATGCGAAAGCTATAGGCTTTTGAAAGGACAGAGGAAGACCAGATGTATTTGATAAAAGGCTGAGCCAACCTAAATCAGAATTCTGGTTCTGCCCCTTGCTATCTGTGTTTTGGCAGCTTTCTCAAGTGAATCAGTGACAATAATAGTACCTACCTCACAGGACTAGAGGGAAGACTTAATGACATATAATGTATGTAAAGCACCTAGTATGGTATCTGGCACACAGTAGGCCCTCAGTAACAGTAGACAACCCACTGTTGTCTGGGCCTTGGCAGGCCACCAGCCCCATGCGGAGGCAAAACTCTTGCCTGTCGGGGGAGGAGCCAAGGTCTTCCCCACTCTAGCTGTGTTCAGGAATAAGGCCTTTCACTATGGCAAAATTTTGGCTTCCAGGTATCCTCTGAATGCATGTGCTTGACGTGCTCATTTGGAAGTGGGATGCTGGGACCCTTGTGCTCTGAATATGTAGAAATATAATGTGTCTGTTTCTTAAATCAAGAGACAGCAGAAAAGCAGAAGGTTGGACGAGCTGATGCACCAGGAGCTCTGAGGGGAGGGTATTGGAAGGGAAATAGGCTTAGCAGCCAGGTGCTGGCATTATAATGACCTTGACCTTTCAGGGGCCATGACCCAGGCTTTGGCCTTCATGAAGCAGGAAGCTGGAACCAGTACTCTTGAGGACAGCTGGGATCCTTGAAGCCTGCTTCCTCAGTGAATAGGGACCTAGTAAAAGCCTACCCACGGGCTTTGGAAGATGACAAGAAAACCTGTCCCTGCCTGAGTCTCCAGGTAAAAATAAAAACAAAACCAAGGTGGATTACACACACATACACACACACACACTTATTGGAATTAATAAAGTCAGCAAAGTTGCAGGATACAAAATTAACACATAGAAATTAGTTGTTTCTATACACTAATAATGAAAAATCCAAAAAGGAAATTAAGAAAACAATTTCATTTATAAAAGCAATGAAAAAGAATAAAAAGAATAAAATTCTTACCAATAAACTTTTTTTTTTTTTTTTTGAGACAGAGTCTCGCTGTGTCACCCAGGCTGGAGTGCAGTGGCATGGTCTCGGCTCACTGCAACCTCTGCCTCCCGGGTTCAAGCGATTCTCTTGCCTCAGCCTCCCGAGTAGCTGGGACTACAGGTGCCCGCCACCATGCCTGGCTAATTTTTGTATTTTTAGTAGAGATGGGGTTTCACCATGTTGGCCAGATGGTCTTGATCTCTTGACCTCGTGATCCGCCGGCCTCGGCCTCCCAAAGTGCTGGGATTACAGGTGTGAGCCACCGCGCCTGGCCCTTAGCAATAAACTTAACCAAGGAAGCAAAAGACTTGTACGCTGAAAATCACAAATGTTGCCAAACAAAGTGAAAGAAGACACAAATAAATGGACAGACATCCTATATTCATGGATTAGAAGACTTGATATTGCTGAGGTGTCAATGTTGCCTGAAGCAATCTACAGATTCAGTGCAATCCCTATGGAAATGCAAATCATAATATTTTTATAGAAACAGAAAAATCCATCCTAAAATTTATATGGAATCTCAAAGGACCTCAAATAGTCGAAACGATCTTGAAAAAGAACAAAATTGGAAGTCTTACAGTTTCTGATTTTAATATGTAACCACAAATCTACAATAATTAAAATAGTATGGTATTAGTATAAAGACAGACATTTAGACTAATGGAATAGAATAGCCCAGAAATAAACTCTTACACATATGGTCAAATGATTTTAGACAAGGGTACCAAGACCGTTCAATGAGGGAAAGGCAAGTCTTTTAAAGAAGACTTAGAAAATTGGATGTCCACATTCGAAATAATGAAGTTGAATCTTTACCGTAAGTATATTAAAAAATTAACTCCAAAATGGATTAAAGACCTAAACATAAAAGCTAAAACTACAAAACTCTTAGAAGAAAATATAAGGGAGACTTCTTGGCATTGGATGTGGCAAGGATTTCTTGGATATGACACCAAAAGCATAGGCAACAAAACAAAAATAAATTGGACTTCATTAAAATTAAGAACTTTCGGGGGCAGAGTGTGGTGGCTCATGCCTGTAATCCCAGCACTTCGAGAGGCCAAGGTGGGTGCATCACTTGAGGTCAAGAGTTCGAGACCAGCCTGGCCAACATGGTGAAACCCTGTCTCTACTAAAAATACAAAAATTAGCTGGGTGTGGTGGCAGGCGCCTGTAGTCCCAGCTATTCAGGAGGCTGAGGCAGGAGAATTGCTTGAACCTGGGAGGCAGAGGTTGCAGTGAGCCAAGATGATCCAGCCATTGCATTCCAGCCTGGGTGACAGAGTCTCAAAAAAAAAAAAGGACACAATTTCCCATTTTTGGAAATAATATTTGCAAATCAAGTATCTGATAAGGGATTAATATCTAGGATATATATTTTGTGGGTTTTTGTTGTTTTTGAGACAGGGTCTCGCTCTGTCACCCAGGCTGGAGTGCACTCGTGTGATCTTGGCTACTGCAACCTCCGCCTCCCGGGTTCAAGTGGTTCTCCCACCTCAGCCTCCCAAGTAGCTGGGACTGCAGACGTGTGCCACCATGCCTGGCTAAGTTTTGTATTTTTAGTAGAGACAGGATTTCGCCGTGCTGGCCAGGCTGGTCTCAAACTCCTGACCTCAAGTGATCTGCCCGCCTTGGCCTCCCAAAGTGCTGGGATTACAGGCATGAACCACCACACCTGGCCAATATCTAGGATATATATTTTAAACTCCTACAACTCAACAACAACAACAGCAAAACAATTTGAAGTCGATTCAGTGGCTCAGCACTTTATAATCCCAGCAGTTTGGGAGGCTAAAGTGGGCCGATCGCTTGAGACGAGTTCAAGATCAGCCTGGGCAACAAGGTGAAACCTCATCTCTACAAAAAATACAAAAATCAGCTGGGCATGGTGGCATGCACCTGTAGTCCCAGCTACTAGAGAGGCTGAGGTGGGAAAATTGCTTGGGCCCTGGAGGTCAAGGCTGCAGAGAGCCGAGATCACACCACTGCACTCCAGACTCCAGCCTGGGCAACAGAGGGAGAGCCTGTCTCAAGAAAAAAAAATCTGATTAAATAGGCAAAGGACTTGAAAATTCATTGTTCATTTATTCAATTATTCATGCAATTATTCATTGTCAAAAAGACATTTCTCCAAAGAAGATATACAAGTGGCCAATTAGCACATGAAAAGATGATCAACATCACTTACCATTAGGGAAATGCAAATCAAACCACAGTGAAATACCACCTCACACTCATTAGGATGGCTATTATTAAGAAACAAAACAAAACAGAAAATAGCAAGTGTTGACAAGGATATGGAGAAATTGAAACCCTTGTACATTGCTTCTGGGAATGTAAAAGGTGCAGCCACTGTGGAAGACATTGTGACAGTGCCTCAAAAAAATTAAACACAGAATTACTATATGAGCCAGAAATTTCACTTCTGGGTATATACCCAAAAGAGTTAAAAGCAGGGACTTGGCCGGGCACAGTGGCTCATGCCTGTAATCCCAGCATATTGGGAGGCCGTGGTGGGCGGATCACCTGAGGTCAGGAGTTCGAGACCAGCCTGACCAACATGGAGAAACCCTGTCTTTACCAAAAACACAAAATTAGCCGGGTGTGGTGGCGCATGCCTGTAATCCCAGCTACTCGGGAGGCTGAGGCAGGAGAATCGCTTGAACCCAGGAGGTGGAGGTTGCAGTGAGCCGAGATCGTGCCATTGCACTCCAGCCTCGGCAACAAGAGCAAAACAACGTCTTAAAAAAAAAAAAAAGGAGGGACTCAAACAAATATATTTCTACACCAGTGTTGATAGTAGCATTAGTCACAATAGCCAAAAGGTGGAAACAACCCAAATGTTCATCAATGAATGAATGAATAGAGTAGTATACACAAAATGTACGATCACATATACAATGGACTATTATTTTGTCTTAAAAAGGAAGGAAATTCTGACACATATTACAACATGGATGAACTTTGAAGACATTAGGCTAAGTGAACTAAGCCAGACACGAAAGAACAAATCTTACATGATCCCACTTATATGCAGTACCTAGCTAGAGTAGGCAAATTTATAGAGACAGAAAATGGAACGGTGATTGCTGGGGGCTAGAGGAAGGAGAGAATGGGAAGTTAGTGTTTAGTGGTGTAGAGGTTTGGTTTGGGAAGAGGAACAAGTTCTGTTGATGGACAGTGGTGACGGTGACAATGCTATGAATGTTCATACTTAATGCCCCTGAACTGGACACTTAAACATGGGTAAGATGGTAAATTTTATGTTCTATATTTTACCACAGTAACAACCACCACCAGAAAAACAGGAATTCTTACATTGGCCAGGAGTACAGTGACAAAGGAAAAATCATGTCTGGAGGGAGCCTTCACAACCCAGGCCACTTGATCCACCATGAGAAAAAAAAAAAATCCAACTTTAGCTCACAATCAGAAAGTATCAAATGCATCAGGAACTGAATCACTATGAGCAACAGACAGACAGCATACATCACAATAGAATTTCTGTCCCTGAAACTTGAGATAATAGAACAATCTGAAAAAGACTTCAAATAACTGTATTTACAATGAATATGGAAATAAATGGGTAGCTGAAAAGGGGAGAAGAAAGACTTAGAGGGTAGAGGGGAACAAGATGTGGAAAAGAATCAGAAGAATTCAGGAAAATGGGTTAGTCTGGGGAGAAAGGGACGCTATTTGAGAAAAATCCGAGTGGAGGAAAGAAGACTGACCAGATTAGACTACAGCCCAGACCCCTGGGCAGCTGTCCCAGGGTGTTCAGGTGGCAAAGCTGTGAGATGGATCTCTTTCCTCCATAGATGGGAGAACTCAGTGAGTTCCTGACAACTTGGGCTTGAGATAGAAATAAGGGGACTTAGTGGCTGGGCGCGGTGGCTCAAGCCTGTAATCCCAGCACTTTGGGAGGCCAAAGTGGGCAGATCACCTGAGGTCAGGAATTGGAAACCAGCCTGGCCAACATGACGAAACCCCATCTTCACAAAAAATACAAAAATTAGCCAGGCGTGGTGGTGTGTGCCTGTAGGCCCAGTTACTTGGCAGGCTGAGGCAGGAGAATCACTTGAACCCGGGAGGCGGAGGTTGCAGAGATCATGCCACTGCATTCCAGCCTGGGCGACAGAGGAAGACTCCAGTGAGAAGAAAGAAAGAGAGGAAGAGAGAGAGAGAGAAGAGAGGAGAGAGAGAAAAAGAAAAGAAGGCCAGGCGCGGTGGCACCTGTAATCCCAGTACATTGGGGGCAGATCACGAGATCAAGAGATCGAGACCATCCTGGCCAAACAACATGGTGAAACCCGGTCTCTACTAAAAATACAAAAATTAGCTGGGCGTAGTGGCACACGCCTGTAGTCCCAGCTACTTGGGAGGCTGAGGCAGAGGAATCGCTTGAACCCAGGAGGCGGAGGTTGCAGTGAGCCAAGATCGCACCACTGCACTCCAGCCCGGGTGACAGAGTGAGACTCTGTCTCAAAAACAAAAACAAAAAAATAAAGAAAGAAAGGGCAGGGAGGGTGGGAAGGGAGAGAAGGAAGGGAAGGAAGGGGAGAGAGAGCGAGAGAGAAAGGGAGACAGGAAGGGAGGGAGGAAGGAAGGAAGGAAGAAAAAAAAAACAAACACACAGAACTGGGCGTGGTGGCTCAGGCTTGTAATCCCAGCACTTTGGAAGGCGGAGGTGGGCGATTGCTTGAGCCCAGAACTTTGAGACCAGCCTAGACAACAAAGTGAGACCCTTTCTCTATTTCTAAAAACTTTTAAAAAATTAAAATGAATCAAATAAGATAAACACAGACTTCCCAAGGAATTAAAGTGCTGACCTGGCCTGGGAAGTGCTGGACTCAGGAATGGAAGGACACAGTTCTCAGATGCCCCCCGGGTGGAACCAGGCACTGGCACTACAGGTTGCCCTGGTGTGGTCACCTCTGTGGCCTGTGCCTCCAGTCATGCCCCTTCAATAGCAGGGAAAACAGCTCTGTAGGTGCAGGACAATGGGCAGCATTCATTCACTCAATAAAGGCTTACAGAACTTCTCATTGTGCCAGGCGCTGAGCTGGGTGAACAAGAGCAGGAAACCCACCAGCAACCACGGGCAGTGTTGTGGATGAGAGTGTGGGGCTTACTGGCTGGGTGGCCTGGGGCAGGTGATTTCTCTGCTCACTGGCCTGTTTCCATATCTGTACACTGGGGCTTAGAACAGAACCTACCTCTTAGGATGGTTGTGAGCATTAAATGAGTTAGTACATGGGTAGGGTCTGTGCTCATCCCTGGAACATAGTAAGTGCTCATTGAGTTAGCCAGTATTCACATACAGCAGGTCCTTGAATAACGTCATTTCATTCCATGTCTTTTCGTCATGACATTGGTAAGAGAAAAATTCGATTCCTGCAGGGGCCACTGTCTGCGTGGTGTTTGCATTCTCCCCCACGTCTGCGTGGGTTTTCTCCCATGTCCCAAAGCTGTGCACGCTAGGCTCATTGGTGAGTCTGCATGGTCCCAGCACGAGTGAGTGTGGGTGTGTGAGCACTGTGCCCTGTCCAGGGTAGGTTCCCACCTGGCGTCCTGAGCTGCCAGGATGGGCTCCAGCCACCCACGACCCTGAACTGGAATAATTGGGTAAATAATTATCTTGTCTTTCTTTCTTGCTTGCTTGCTTGCTTGCTTGCTTGCTTGCTTTCTTGCTTTATTTCTTTCTTTCTTTTTTTCTTTTTTTGAGATGGTGTCTCGCTCTGTCGCCCAGGCTGGAGTGCAGTGGCACAATGTCGGCTCACTGCAACCTCCACCTCCTGGGTTCAAGTGATTCTTGTGCCTTAGCCTCCTGAGTAGCTGGATTACAGGTGCCCGCCACCACACTCAGCTAACTTTTGTATCTTTAGTAGAGATGAGGGTTCACCAAGATGGCCAGGCCAGTCTCGAACTCCTGACCTCAGGTGATCCACCCACCTGGGCCTCGCAAAGTGCTGGGATTACAGGCGTAAGCCAGTGCACCTGGCCTAATTATCTTGTTTTTCTTAATTTTTCTTAAATGTATGTATAGCTTACATTCATTGCAGTGTTTAATATTAGAAGTGTTTTGATCTTTAGAAGTTTGGTGATGTTTTTGTCACCAGAAATATATCACAGGAATTCTATTCATTTATATCAATTAGCCTACGGTAAAATTGGTTTTGTTTCCCTTAAAGTTGCAGCTTCCAAGAATCTATCAGCAACTTAAGTGAGAACTTACTGTATTCGTTATCATATGTCTTCCACCTGTTATATATAACAGGTGGAAAAGTTTGCATAGCCTGAGGCTATAGCAAAGAAAAAAAAAATACAGCAACCTGACTTGGCTTTTACCCTGAGGAGGAGCTGCCTTGGCCTGGGAGAGCTCCTAGGGAGAAAGGGAGGACACACCCCTCTCTGAGGGACAGGGGCACTGGTATGAGTGGTGCCAGGATGTGGGCTGGGGAGGCCTCCTGGGAAGGGCATTTGGTTGGAAGCAGAGACACCTGGCTTGCCTGAGAGGGTTGGGTGAGATGGGAATGAAGACTGGGAGGCTGACCAGAGCCAGCCAGCGCATTTGGGGACCCAGGTGTGCAGACAGAGTCCACTCTGCGTGTGCACACTTATACATGGCTCACAGAGCTTCTCCCACTTGAGTGACCTCACCCACTCCTCACAGGATAGCTCTCCAAGGTGGGTCTCACTGTCACCCTGCATAAGGAAACTGATGCTCAGAAAGTTAAGTGATTTCCCCAGTGTAGGTCGGGGAGGCTCTGGAACAGTGACAAACTGGTGGAACCAGAGCCAGGGACCTGCCACTAGGAAAAGAGGGCCGTTAAGGCAAGCACGTGGAGGAGAGAGAGGAATGGAGGAGGTGAAGTTAGGGGAGGGTGAGAGGGAGCAAGAGAAGGCAGCATCAGAGTAGATGGTGTGTTTTATCCATAAACCCAGACTTGGGGAAAATAGATTTTCTTCTGTATTATTATTTCTGTATATTTTAAATCAAGTTTTATTTTGAACAGCAGTATAACTCCATAACAAAAAAATAAGCCAAAAAGGAAAAAAAATAATTCCACCTCTGGCATTTGCTTCTAGTCTTTGAGCAGGTGGTCCACAGCCACTCAAAGTGTGGTCCACGGCCCGGTGCTGGTCTGCTAGAGATTTGCCACTGTTTTTCAGCACAAAAGGCCCAGAAGATGAGAGTGAATGTTTAGAAACTCTTACAGCAATTGCACATGGTTGTTTTCTGCCTGTTGAATCTATGATTTAAAAGTTGGGCTTATATTTCATGTATCTGCTTTTCATTTCATTTTTATTTTTTATTTATTTTATTATTTTTTTTCAGACCACGTCTCGCTCTGTCACCCAGGCTAGAGTGCAGTGTCACAATCTCTGCTCACTGCAACCTCCGCCTCCCAGGTTCAAGCGATTCTCCTGTCTCAGCCTTCTGAGTAGCTAGGATTACAGGGGTGTATCACCACGCCCAGCTAATTTTTGTATTTTTAGTAGAGGTGGGGTTTCACCATGTTGGCCAGATTGTTCTCGAACTCCTGACCTCAGGTGATCTGCACCTGCACCGTCTTAGCCTCCCAAAGTGCTGGGATTACAGGCATGAGCCACCAAGCCTAGCCTGATAACTTTTTATTTTGAGATAATAATAGACTCACAGGAAATCATGAAAAAAGTACCTAAAATCCCATGAGCCGTTTACCCAGATTCTTCCAATGGTGACATCTTATATAACAATAATACAATACCCAAACCAGGAAATGGACATTCATTTTCCTAATGGGTAATGATTTTGAATATCTTTTCCTGTGTTTTCTGCAACCCACGTATCCTCTTTGGTGAACTGTGTGTTCATGTCTTCTAGTTCTATTTGGATTTTTTTTCTGTTGAGTTTTGAGAGTTCTTTATGTATTTTAGATACAAGTCCTTTGATGGATATGCATTTAATCATTTATCTTTATGATATTTTACAAAACTTTACATTTGGGATGGATTGGAAATTTTATAAAATCAAACTTGTCAATCACCACTGACAGTTTGAGAAGCAATCTTAGCATCTTCTTGCTTTAATGAAACAACCACACCTGCACCATATTGAGTCCTGACTTTTTTCCCCAGATAATTTATTATAAATAATTTCTCCAACTTGCTCCATATCTTTATAACCACCACTTACAAGGTTTGCAGACCTTCCATAGAGCAGCTGTACTGAGATTTACTCAGCCAGTTCCCAAGGTTAGACATGACGTTATCACCCATTTCAGGGTCTTAGAGAAACTCTGAGTCACTCACCTTTGGTCACAAGGCTTTTTCAAACATTTTGGATAGAATGTTCTTAGTTTCCATTCTCACCATTGTAGTTCAACTTGCTCTTTCATTAGAATTTAGGCATCAAGGTCAGACCAGATTGCTGGTTGGCCACGTTCTGTGTTCTCATGGAAACAAAAGGTCAGCAGCACTGAATCCAACCACCCAAGCAACTGGGCTTTTCCAGTCCCAGATGCTTGACGGCACGGCAACAGTGGAGTCACTAAGAAATTTTACTTTAGTTCTATCACAGCAAACTCCAAACCAGGGGTAGCAGTCATTTGAAAAATGCAGAGACTATTTTAAAGGACAGACAAGTGCCTCAGATAGCATCAGAGAACAATGCCTAAGGTGCATGGATGGAAGCCAGTCTGCACAAAATGCTGAAAATAGGTCGTTCTGAGCAAGGGGGTCATGGAGAAGAAAGTACCAGCCCTCCATTCCTTACACCCACTAGGCAGGTGCCTCTTCCCCTGCACCCAGGCTGACCCCTCACCTGGAAACTGCCCCCTTCTCGGGTTTTCACACCTGTCTTGTCCTTTCCCTTCTCCCTCCCTCCTTGCCTCTTTCTTTATTTTCTTTCTTTCTCTTTCTTTTTTTTTTTGAGATGGAATCTCACTCTGTCACCAGGCTGCAGTGCAGTGGTGTGATCTCGGCCCACTGCAACCTCCACCTCCAGGGTTCAAGCGATTCTCCTGCCTCAGTCTCCCGAGTAGCTAGGACTACAGGCGCACATCACCATGTCCAGCTAATTTTTGTATTTTTAGTGACAGACAGGATTTCACCATGTTGGCCAGGATGGCCTCGATCTCTTGACCTCGTGATCCGTGTGCCTCGGTCTCCCAAAGTGCTGGGATTACAGGCCTGAACCACTGCACCTGGCTCTTCTCTTTCTTTTCCTTCCTTCCTTCCTCTTTTCTTTCTTTCTTTTTTTTTTTTTTTTTTATTGAGACGGAGTCTTGCTCTGTCGCCCAGGCTGGAGTGCAGGGGCACGATCTCGGCTCACTGCAACCTCCACCTCTCGGGTTCACGCCGTTCTCCTGCCTCAGCCTCTCCGAGTAGCTGGGACTACAGGCGCCCGCCACCACACCCGGCTAATTGTTGTATTTTTAGTAGAGACGGAGTTTCACTGTGGTCTCGATCTCCTGACCTCATGATCCGCCCGCCTCAGCCTCCCAAAGTGCTGGGATTACAAGCGTGAGCCACTGCGCCCAGCCCTTCCTTCCTCCCGTCCTTCCTTCCTTCTTCCTTCTTTCTCTCTTTCTCTCTCTTCTTTTCCTTCCTTCATTTCTCTTTCATTCTTTCCTTCTTTTTCTCCTCTTTCTCTCTCACTGCTTCCTTCTTTCTCTCTGTTTTCTTTTTCTCTCTTTTTTCTTTCTCTCTCTCCCTTTCTTTCTTTGGTTTGTTCTTTCTTTTTTTTGCTCTTTTGGCAGGGTTTTGCTCTGTCACCTGGGCTGGAGTGCTTTCGTGCAGTCTCAGCTCACTGCAGCCTTGTCCTCCTCGGCTCAAGCAGTTCTCCTGCCTAAGCTTCCCAAATGGCTGGGACTACAGGTGTGTACCACACCCAACTAATTTTTGTATTTTTTGAAGAGATGGGGTTTTGCAGGCTGATCTGGAACTCCTGGGCTCAAGTGATTCTCCCGCCTCGGGCTCCCAAAGTGCTGGGATTACAGGTGTGAGCCACCATGCCTGGCCTCACACCTGTATTTCTGAGATAGCTGCGCCCACCCCGCCTCCTTTTCTTTTTTCCCTCTCTCCTGAATTACTCCTGTGGTCTCGATCTGAATTGTGGTATTGCTCCTCCTCTGGTTTCTCTGCTTCTGCTTCTCTGCCCTTCTCCTTAGCCCTCACTTTGTTTGAGGCAAGCCCTAGTTGTGAGGTCTGCAGCTTGTCATGGACCAACCACCTGAGCAGGTCTGACCCTTTCTAAGACTCCTTTTGCCCAGCCTTGTTGGGAAGTAATCATAAGGGGGACAATTTGGGAATGGCCCCACCTAAAGGCTAGTCTTTGCTGTCATCACAGGGCTTATGTCTGGGATCCTCACAGAGACTAAAAGCATCTCCCATCCGCCTCGCAGTGCCTGGCACTTCCTGGATTGTCGAGCGGCTCCCTGCCTCTGCCCTTTTGTATTCAGAGCTACAGCCTTGCCTGCCCTGTTCCCATCACTCTGACCACCCCTCAACACCATCCCGCTGTCAGCTCTGCTGCCAACTGAGGCGACACCTGTTCATGGAAACCCTGTGAACCTCTTCTGTATCCATACACAATATGTAATGTTATTTTGCATGTTTCAAAACATCAGTGTTGTCCAACAGAGCTCTCTGTGATGCTGGAAATGTTCTCTGTCTGTGCCGTCCAATACAGCAGCCACAGACGGCACATGGCTTTTGAGTACTTGAAATGTAGCTAGTGTGACTGAAGAATTGCATTCTGAATTTTAGTTAAAATTGAAATAGCCACATGTAGCTAGTGGCTACCACATTGAACAGCACAGCCTAGATCTTTCTAAACCTTATTTTTTTCCTTTCTTCGTTTTTGAGATTTGTTGATGTCGAGGCATGCAGATGTACGCCACTCATTCTCCCTGCTGTGTGGTCCATCGTATCAATATACAGCCGCCTATTTATCCATTTTCCTACTGATGGACGTAGGGGCTCTTCCTTTTCCTTGTTTCTGTTTTTTTGCTGATACAAATGATGCTGCAGCAATCTTTTTGTACCTGTCTCCACGCGCCTCTCCTAACGTCTTCATTTCCCACCACGGTGGACGGTCCCATGACCCCATGCCCAGGTGACTCGGTAGCCTCCTAGGTGCCTACCCAGCCCAAGTCTCTTGTGCCACCACCCCTGACCCCACACCCACTCCTCCCCTGCCACCCGTCAGCCCAGCCAGCTGGGCTGATGACTCTGGAATATCACTTTCATCCTGTGTCTTTCCCACTCAGGAACCCAGCACGGCTCCCATTGCCCGGAGCATCAGACCTCAGCCCCTTGCTGGGCCTCAGGCCCCCACCATCGGGCCCTACCTTATGACTGCCTGTGTTTCCCAGCATCCTCCCTCAGCCTCCACTCAGCCAACCTCCTTCTGGTCCTCTGCACCTATCCCGCTCTTCCTACCTCTGTGCCTTCATTTTTGACAGGAAGCCCCCATGCCCTCATTCTGGAATGTTTTTGCTTCCTGCCCCTTCTCCACATACTTCAATCCACTCAGATCCTTCAGGGCTCAGCTCAGGCCTGGCCTTCTCTGCGGTGGATTTTCATTCTGCAGCATTCATTCAGGAAGCACTCATGAAGAGCCTACCAGGTGCCAGCCCTGGCCTGGGGCTGGGCCTAGAGCCGGGGCAGGATGGCCACAGCATCTGCTCCATGGAGCTCACAGCCTGGCCTTGGCTGGCAACTCCAGTCTGCCCCAGTTTCCCGTTCTCTCCATTCCCCTTGCAGCTCAGCATGGATGAAGCTTTGGAATCTAGAGAGGAAGATCAGGGTTGGGATTATGGCTGGAGTTCAACAGGAGTGGGGGGCTGGGGGGTGCTGGTTTCCAGGAGGCCTGAAAAGGGGGCCTGGAAGTGGGAAGATCAACCCCAGTGCAGGGCCAGCCCTTGTGTCACACGATCACTGCTGAGAGCCTGGAGGTGCATGATGCTGTCAGCACCACCATGCAAGAGACTGACTCCATCCGCAGGAATGTCAGGGTGCAGATTACACTTCTTTCCCAGAGGCACACTATGTGGGAAGCCAACTGTTATAGTCTAAGTGTTTGCATCCCTCCATAATTCATATGTTGAAACCCCATCTCCAAGGTGATGGTACTAAGAGGAGGGGCCCTAGGGAGGTGATTAGGTCATGAGGGCAGAGCCCCCATAGATGGGATTTGTGCCTTTATAAAAGAGACCCCAGAGAGCTGCTACTCCCCTTCTGCCATGTGAGGACACAGTGAGGAGACTGCCATCTATCAACCAGAATGCAGGCCCTCACCAGACATTGCACCTGCTGGTGCCTGGATCTCTGGCCTCCAGAACTGTGAGAAATAAATTTATGTTGTTTGTAAGTAATTAGTTTATGGAATTTTGTTATAACAGCCTGAACAGACAAGACACCAACTTATGAGAAGGTTGCCTGGTGAGCGGGAAGGCAGAGGAAAGTTCTGCTTGCTATAGAATCTGAGGCTTGTTGAATCTGAGGCTTGCTATAGAATCTGAGGCATCACCGCCTGTGGCACCATCCGTGCAACAAGAGTAGGCCTGGCCAGGACCAGGACACTGATGCCAACCACCCCGGGGCACTGTCTCCCAATCAGATGGCCACTGCCAGCCTCTGCCCATGAGGTTTCCCCTTTCTGGGCTTCCATTGGTGGCCACCATCCCCCTCTTCTGATGGGCACCATCTTTAACATTCCTATGTGCTGTAGCTCTATTCTGACCACTTAAATCTTGGAATCATTTCTTAAGGTGACTTTCTATATCTGTGTTCTGAATCATTTTGTATCATTTTTTGGTTTAATTCTTAGCATCTTACTTCCCAATGTGTAGCTCTTACAATGCACCTTACACTTGCCCCTGTATCTCAACAAGATTACAAAACCTTAGGGGGCCAGGACCATCTTCCTTTCTGGCCCAAAGTTGGACATCTGGACAAAAGCCCAACACACACAAAAGCACAACACAGAGCAGAGCAGATGCTTTGCTCTGCTCTGGACTTGGGATGCCTAGAGACTGGCAGGCACAGAGGGTGTGGGGTGGCTGGGAGCTGAGCAGTATCTTCTGGGCCAGGACAGGTCTCTCCGAGGCCTCCTGAGCATGCAGTCAGGGCTGTACAGCCTCAGTTTTGTCCTCAGCCAAAAAGGGATCTGTGTTAGTGGAAGGAGAATGTGGCTGCCACCACTCCTGTGAGCTGCCTGAGGGAACCAGAGGGCAGGAAGGAAACAGAGCACCTCCAGAGAGAACCTCAGGGCCCAGCCCCTAGAATGAACTAGGCAAGGGTGCAACCGAACGAATGAGCTGTGTCCTTATCCCTTAGACCTAGGCCAGACAGGTGAAGAAAAGCATTGAATGCTGGGAGTTGTCAGCAAAGAGGATAAGGGTTAAGCTTGGGGCTGTGTGGATATCCTCTGGGTGATTTTTACAGAGGGTTCAGGAGGGAATGGGGCAAGGAGAGAACTATGAGGGGGTCAGGCAGCAGACGCGGACAGTGTTTCCACACACTGAAGAGAACTGGGTGAGTTCTCCTCATTCAGCCACCAGCTATGGGCCTCAGCTTCTTCCCTATTCATAAGGAAGGAGGGAGTGGCCAGAGAATCTTCTGGGTCTAGTCCAGCTCTGCCATTGGTGGCTTGGAGGAGGGCTGTCCACAGAGGAGGGCAGAAGCAAACACTGGGGGATGGAGGCTGATGATAAGAGGGAAAGGGGACAGCAGCCCGGCGTCAAGTATCTGCTCTGTGCTGGGACAGAGCTGAGCACTTCACACACACCGTCTCGGGTATCTTTGTGCTGACCCCTTGAAGATGGCATTTATTTGCTGCATTGATTTAGGGGTGAGGAAACCAAGGAGCAGAGGGATTGGCAGAACCCTCCAAAGTCACTCTCCTAGTATGCCAGAGCTGAGATTTGTACTGAGGCTTCGGGTTCCCAAGTCCCCAGGCCTCCACGTTGGTGGGTGGGCTCCTGAAGGGCGAGTGGCTCTGTGTCTGGGTATGTGCCTGAGTGGCTGAAAAGGAAGGGGTTATCAAGTTGGTTTTTAGATTAGTGCTGTGTTTCTTATATTTGCTAGGTTTTTTTTTTTTTTTGAGATGGAGTTTCGCTCTTGTTGCCCAGGCTGGAGTGCAATGGAGTGATCTCGGCTCTCCACAACCTCCGCCTCCCAGGTTCACACAATTCTCCTGCCTCAGCCTCCTGAGTAGCTGGGATTACAGGCATGCTCCACCACACCCAGCTACTTTTGTATTTTTAGTAGAGATGGGGTTTCTCCATGTTAAGTCAGGTTGTTCTCGAACTCCCAACCTCAGGTGATCCACCCGCCTCAGCCTCCCAAAGTGCTGGGATTACAGGCATGAGCCACTGAGCCCAGCCCATTTGCTAGGTTTTTGCTAACTTGGTTCTCAGTAATTTTCCTTAGTGAGGGTGAAAAATAAGGATTAAAAAAAAAAAAAAAAAAGTGAAGATAGAAAATGGTAGGTGGTTAAGAAAATCTTAGCTCCTGATTAGCACAGAGTGAAGAAAGGGAAAGTCAACTGGAGGTCACGAAGGGAAGTACAGTTTCAGTTGTTTACCTGTTGAGGAGATGCCTCAGTTACAAAAGAGTAAAGATGGGGGCGTTTCATGGCAAGTACTAAATGGGTTGCATGAAGCAATACTTTTAAAATACAGTAAAATGTTAACATTTGTTAAATCTAAGTAGTGGCTACAGATACTTTTGGAATTAGGAATGTACCCATATGTGGGGAAAAGAAAGAGAGATCAGATTGTTACTGTGTCTGTGTAGAAAGAAGTAGACATAGGAGACTCCATTTTGTTCTGTTAATCTATAACCTTACCCCCAACCCCGTGCTCTCTGAAACATGTGCTGTGTCAACTCAGGGTTAAATGGATTAAGGGCTGTGCAAGATGTGCTTTGTTAAATAGATGCTTGAAGGCAGCATGCTCGTTAAGAGTCATCACCACTCCCTAATCTCAAGTACCCAGGGACACAAACATTGTGGAAGGCCGCAGGGACCTCTGCCTAGGAAAGCCAGGTATTATCCAAGGTTTCTCCCCATGTGATAGTCTGAAATATGGCCTCGTGGGAAGGGAAAGACCTGACCATCCCCCAGCCCGACACCCGTAAAGGGTCTGTGCTGAGGAGGATTCGTATAAGAGGAAGGCATGCCTCTTTGCAGTTGAGACAAGAGGAAGGCATCTGTCTCCTGCCCATCCCTGGGCAATGGAATGTCTCGGTATAAAACCTGATTGTATGTTCCATCTACTGAGATGGGGAAAACCGCCTTAGGGCTGGAGGACGGACATGCGGGCAACAATACTGCTCTGTAAGGCACTGAGATGTTTATGTATATGCATATCTAAAGCACTGCACTTAATTCTTTACCTTGTTTATGATGCAGAGACCTTTGTTCACGTGTTTATCTGCTGACCTTCTCTCCACTATTATCCTATGACCCTGCCACATCCCCCTCTCTGAGAAACACCCAAGAATGATCAATAAATACTAAGGGAACTCAGAGGCTGGCGGGATCCTCCATATGCTGAACGCTGGTCTCCTGGGTCCCCTTATTTCTTTCTCTATACTTTGTCTCTGTGTCTTTTTCTTTTCCAAGTCTCTCCTTCCACCTAACGAGAAACACCCACAGGTGTGGAGGGGCAACCCACTCCTTCACCCATATTTTACAGAAGCAAACAAAACATCTGGCCAGAGCCAGAAATACGAAACATATAAAAGAAATGACATGGCAGATACACAAACATATGAAAGGAAAACAGTAAAAGGAAGGAACATGCATGTGATTGATGAGAGCCAAGTCCAGAAGAAAATGTAATCCAAGGAACAGGAAAAAAAATTCCCAGTAGTAGTCTGAGCTATAGAAAAATGTAAAAACAACATAAATTCAAGAAAGTAGGCACTCAAAGCTGAAACAGATGAAATAACAAGGAAAGAAACTGACAGCACTTCTTCAAAACTCATACATGAGAAATAGCAAGAAAATGAACAGATATTGCTAAAAATCAATCTGATATCGAGGAAAGGCCTGAGATAATCATGGTTAATGAAAAGAAAAAAGACATGCATTAAAAAGAGAGATAGCTATGAAAGGTATAAAAAAACAAGACAATGAAAAAAAAGAATAAAAATAGAATTTAAACCAGAAAACCTAACACATGGAAAAGTATTCATAAAGAAAATACAAGACATCTTCCCTAGAATGAAGAATAGAATTGCAACTCTAAAAAGCATACTTTGTTTCAGGAAAAACTGATAAAGAACAAGAAAGAATTATTCAGACATATAGATTTAAAAAGAGAAAGAGAAAGGAAGAAAAGAAAGAAAAAAAGAAAGAAAAAGCCAAGGGAATATCTCTTTAGAGGATATCCTCGTAGAGAGGATTCTTCGGCTGGCCTCAGTGTTGTCCCTACCAACAGTCAACACCAGATGACAATGGAGAAATGTATCCAAATTCTGAGCAAAAGAAGGTGTGATGCAAGAATATTTTACTCAGCCAAGGTGTGCACAACTATAAAGACCACAGAAACATTCCCTAACGCAGAAAATACAGAATTCATGAGCCATCCCTGAGTCATTCTTAACGGTGCAATTCAGCCAATCAAGAGTTTGTTTGTTTGTTTATTGAGACGGAGTCTTGCTCTGTTGCCCAGGCTGGAGTGCAGTGGTGTGATCTCTGCTCTCTGCAACCTCCACCTCCTGGGTTCAAGCTATTCTCCTGCGTCAGTCTCCCGAGTAGCTGGGATTACAGGCACCCGCCACCATGCCCAGCTAATTTTTGTATTTTTTGTAGAGACGGGGTTTTGCCATGTTGGCCAGTTTGGTCTCGAACTCCTGCACTTAAATGATCTGCCCGCCCAGACCTCCCAAAGTGCTGGGATTACAGGCATAAGCCACTGTGGCTGGACTTCAATCAAGAGTTTAAAAATAACAACTCAGAAATGAAGAAGCAATGGCAAAAATACTGGTGGTGAGCCACAAAATAAGTTTAAATATAAAATGAAGGCCAGGCGGGGTGGCTCACATCTGTAATCCCAGCACTTTGGGAGGCTGAGGCAGGCAGATCACCTGAGCTCAGGAGTTCAAGACCAGCCTGGCCAACAGGGTGAAACCCCGTCTCTACTAAAAATACAAAAATTAGCCAGGTGCGATGGTGTTTGCCTGTAATCCCAGCTACTCAGGAGACTGAGGCATGAGAATCGCTCAAACCCGGAAGGCAGAAGCTGCAGTGAGTTGAGATTGCGCCATTGCACTCCAGCCTAGGCGACAAAGTGAGATTCTACCTCAAAAAAATAAAATAAAAATAAAATAAAATGAAGTCCCAGCTACTTGAGAAACTAAGGCTGGAGGATTCTTTGAGGCTGGCGTGAACAACATAGTGAGGCTTTGTTTCAAAAAGAAAGAAAAAAAGACTAACTGTGGTGAGAATTAAGGTTTCAGAGCAGAAGGAAATGCATAGACTTTAAAAACAAAATCAATATAGGAATAAACAAATTGAGGAGAAAGAGCAAGCTATTTCCTCATCTTCAGAGCCTTGGATTATGCCATCTAAAAAGGAAACCTTATTAAGAACAATTCTAGTTTCTTAATGTTTCTCCTAATATTAACTTCAGGGTTAATTTGTGGGGAAGAAACACCTACTTCAGTTTCTTTTTCTCCTGTTAGACTCACATAAAATTAGATTCAGAACTTTTCTTTTTAAAATAGCATTTTAATATAAGCATTTCTATTTAGCCTTCTACCTAGAAATACCTTAGACATACCTAGAACGCTGTTCACCTAATGTTAGTAGTTATCTCTGGGTGGTTTTTGGTTTTTTGTGTTTAAGAGACAAGGTCTCACTCTGTTGCTTGGGCTGGAGTGCAGTGTTGCAATCATGGCTCACTGCAGTCTCAACCTCCTGGGTTCAAGCGATGAGGCTAAGGCTGGGACTACAGATGTGCATCACCACACCCAGCTAATTAAATTTTTCTTTTTTTTTTTTGTACAGACAGGGTCTTACTATGTTGCCCAGGTGGGTCTCAAACTCTTGGTCTCTCCCCTTGGCCTCCCAAAGCACTGGGATTACAGCTGTAAGCTACTGCACCAGGCACTGAGTGGAGGTTTCCATAAGATCACCCAAACTGTCTTCAGTTCTTTAAAATAAGAATGTATCATTTTTACAAAAATAATAGAGTCATTATTCTGAAAAAATAAGATTGGTGAAATGTCTGTCTTCAGCATGGTGTCTAGAGGCTTGTCAGTTTGATTTAGTATGAAAGCCTAAAGGACATGTGTCATGTCACAGGAATGTGCAGTAATAAGACGGAATTCAAACTAAGCAAAAATTCATACTGAATTTCAAAAACATCATGGGCTAGGAATTATAACTTCTAATTAAAACCACGTGGATGCAATTTGATCTATGGATTCAATGCAATCCCAATCAAAATCAAACACAAGCTATTTTGTGGATATCAACAAACTGATTCTAACATTTAAATGAAGAAGCAAAAGACTCAGAATATCCAACTTAATATTGAAGGAGAAGAACAAGGTAGAAGACTGACACCACTCTGACTTCAATATTTACTATAAAGCTATAGTGATCGAGATAGCGTCCTATCGGCAAAAGAATAGACAAATATATCAAAAGACCACAGAGAGAGAGACCCTAGAAACA
This sequence comes from Pongo abelii, assembly GCF_028885655.2. Lineage (NCBI taxonomy): Eukaryota > Metazoa > Chordata > Mammalia > Primates > Hominidae > Pongo > Pongo abelii. Next base: position 37,200,743 of record NC_071990.2, on the reverse strand, counting down.
GATCCACATAAAGATACTGACTTTTTTCTTTTTTTTTTTGAGATGGAGTCTCGCCATGTTGCCCAGGCTGGAGTGCAATGGCTCGATCTCAGCTCACTGCAACCTCCGCCTCCCAAGTTCAAATGACTCTTCTGCTGCAGCCTCCCGAGTAGCTGGGATTACAGGTGCCTGCCACCGTGCCCAGCTAATTTTTGTATTTTTAGTAGAGATGGAGTTTCACCATGTTGGCCAGGCCAGTCTCGAACTCCTGACTTCGTGATCCGCCTGCCTTGGCCTCCCAAAGTGCTGGGGTTACAGGTGTGAGCCACCACACCTGGCCAAAGATGCTGATTTTTGACAGAGGAGCAAAGGCAATATGCTAGAACAACTGGACATTAACATGCAAAAAATGAATCTAGACATAGACCTTATTCCTTCCACAAAAACTCGCTCAGAATGAATCTAAATATGAGTATAAAATGTAAAAGTATAAAACTCTTAGAAGTTAACACAGGAGAAGGCCCTAGATGACCTTGGTTATAGAGGCGACCTTTTAGATACAACACCAAAGGCATCATCCATGAAGAAACCAATGATAAGCTGGACTTTGCTGAAATTAAAAACTTCTGCTCTGGAAAAGACAATGTCAAGAAATGAGAAGACAAGCCACAGAACTCTTACAACTCAATAGTAAGAAAACAACCAACCAGATTATAATAAAAAAAAATGAGCAAAAGATCTGGAATCCTCACCAAAAAAGATATATAGATGGTAAATAAGAAAACATGTTCAACATCGTATGTCGTTAGGGAATTGCAAATTAAAGCAGTAAGGTGTTACAAACCTATTAGAATGGCCCAAATTCAAAACACTGACACATGCTGGTGAGGCTGTGGAGCAACAGGAACTGTCATTGCTGGTAGGACTGTAAAATGGTACAGCCACTATGGAAGACAATTCAATGGTTTCATAAAAAGCTAAACATACTTAGGCCGGGCGCAGTGGCTCACACCTGTAATCCCAGCACTTTGGGAGGCCGAGGCGGGCAGATCATGAGGTCAGGAGATCGAGACCATCCTGGCTAACATGGTGAAACCCCGTCTCTACTGAAAATACAAAAAATTAGCCAGGCATGGTGGCGGGTGCCTGTAGTCCCAGCTACTCGGGAGGCTGAGGCAGGAGAATGGTGTGAATCCGGAAGGCGGAGCTTGCAATGAACTGAGATTGTACCACTGCACTCCAGCCTGGGTGACAGAGCAAGTTTCCATCTCAAAAAAAAAAAAAAAAAATGAAGCTAAACATACTCTTACCATATGATCCAATTATTGTACTCCTTTGTATTTACCTATATGAACTGAAAACTTATGTCCACACAAAAGCCTGCACATGAATGGTTTTAGTAGCTTTATTTACAATTGCCGAAACTTGGGAAGCAAACAATATGTCCTTCAGTAGATGGATACATAAATTCTGGTATATCCAGACCATGGACTATTATTTGGCACTAAAAAGAAATGAACTATTGAGCCATGAAAAGACGTTGAGGAAACTTATGTGCCTGTTACTAAGTGGAAGAAGCCAGTCTAAAAAGGCTACAGGCTGTATGATTCCAACTATTTGAACATTCTGGAAAAGGTAAAACTATGGAGACAGTAAAAGATCTGTGGTTGCCAGGGGTTAGCGCGGAGAGACGGATGATCAGATAGAGCATAGAGGATTTTTAGGGCAGTGAAACTACTCTGTATGATACTATAATGGCAGACATATAACACAGGACAACATACATTTGTCCAAACCCATATAGGATGTAAAACACCAACAGTGAAGTGAACCTAATATAAACTATAGACTTCAGGTGATAATGACCTGTCAACGTAGGTTCATTGACTGTAACAAATGCACCACTCTGGTAGGGATGCTGATAGTGGGGGAGGCTGTGCACATACGGGAACAGGGGATATATGGGAACTCGCTGTACTTTCCATTCAATTTTGCTGTGAACCTAGAACTGCTACAAAAATTAAAAAACAACAAAAACCCCAGCCTGGACGTTTCCAGGAATTAGGATGGTCCAGTAGAGGAGGGGCACAGGAGATGAGAAAGGGAAGCAAAGGAGATGAGGCTGGAGTGGTGGCCAGGACTTCTCCTGTGGGCAATGGAGAGTGACTGAGGAGCAAGGAAGGGAGGTGACCAGACATTGGGGCAGCTACATGGATGGTGAATTGGGATGGAGAATGTGCGGCGAGAAACCAATGAGGTCATTACTGGCAGAGTCTAAGAGTGAAGCAAGCTCCTAGACAGAGACAGCAGCAGTGGAGCTCGGTATGTGATAAGGAGGCAGGACTGTCCTGAGCTTGGTCCTGGTCAGAAGTAGAGGCTGAGAAAAAAAGAGAGGAACCCCTTGCGGCTGCCATAGACTTTTTGGACACGGTGATACAGAGGTGCTTTGGAGTTGGCAGAGATGACCTCCCGACAGGTGGATGCACACGGCTACTGCTCAAGTGAGAGGTGTGGGCCGAGCATAGACTGGAGGTGATCTGCCCACGGCTGGAAGGTGAAGCATGGAGTTGAGATATCCCAGGGAAAAACCACGGGCAGAACCATAGAAGAGACCAAAGTTTTGGAGACAGGCAGAAGAGGACAATCCTACAAAGGAGACAGAATAGGAAGAGGTCCAGGAAGGGGTAGTGAGTACCACAGAGGCCAACGGAGGGAGGGACAGGTTCTCCACAAGTCAGTGTCAAATGCTATAGTGAGGTGGAGAAAGAAGGGGATTGAAAACAGGCTATCTCACCACGTTTTAACAGGGAATCAAGCCCTTACCCCCCGCCCCGTTTTTGGGGAGGGCTGAATTCCGGTTTTCAAGCTGGCAAATGAACAGAATTGTGGAAAGGAATAATATATCTTATTCCTGAATAAGATATATTAGGGTTGGAACAAACAAGAATGGACATTTTGTAAAAACAAGTATTTTAAAGTGGACTCCAGACTTCTTGACTTATAGCCCGAATAATCATTTAACAGGATGTGACTTACCATCAATAAGACAACAGCAGAATAAATGACAGCGCACCCACGCCATGGAGTATTAACCATTAAGAAGGGACTGGAGCCCTACCAGCTGACCTGAAGAGAACTCTGTGAGGAGTTGAGTAAGAAAAGCAGGACACAGAAAGGGCCTGTAATACGATCCCATTTTCGGTAAAGCAGTAACAAAACCTTGTTTATGATTAGAGAGCATGGAGGAAATTATGCAAAAATACACGGCAGGGTATGGCTGTGTATATATCAGTTACCTGACTAGGAAAAGGGGTGGGGTAACATGGGGAAGAGGAAGGGGCAGCAAGTAATAGAGAAAAATTAAACAGGAGGACACTTAACAGCATATAAAAAATGGTCGTATTTATGCATTTATATGAAAGTATATATATATATAAAATGGCCAAAAACTGAACACACACAAAAATGTCTTGACTCAAATCCACCGAGTTAACTGAGTGCTGAGAGCAGCCTGTCATCTGGGGGCAGCTGGGGTGAGCCAGCAAGGGGCCTGGAGTCCCGCACACATACCTGGCCATCCTGCGAGAACCAAGGACGCCGTGGGTGAGGCATCACTGGGAGGGCATCTGGGCTGCGTGCAGCAAGCTGGTGAGAAAGAAAAAGGCATCCAGGGGCTCACCTGCATTCTGGGTGAAGTGCACTGACAGGGGAGGGTATTAACAAGAGGACTGAGATTTGAGAATTCATGGGAATAGCAGATGAGAAGCCGCTGTGGGTAACGTCTGGGGTGCGGAGAAAGTGGAGGCTGTGAATCCAAAGACAGTGCTGGGTGCAAATGTTAGAGACCAAAGCCAGGCGGGCACAGAGGAGCCCTACAGGCCGGCCTCACGAGCAGGATATGGCTAGAAGTCTCTCATGTCATGGGAGAAGAGGAAACAAGAGAAAACTGGAAATTAAAGAATGACACCAACAAGAGGAAAGTTCTTATCAACCAACACTTTTAATTGCAAAAAGTAAAAACCTTCATTACAATAAACTTTAATTTACATACATTCTTCACATGGTGGAAGTCTTTACCAGTTTGCAGTATCCTGCACTTGAACACAGTAAAAGCTCAAGCCATTCAGAGCCCCTGTGGCTGTGACAGCTGCCTCCCTCCCTCTGCTCCCTGGGACCATCCAGGGCCACCACACCCTGCTCCCTGAAGGAGAGCTGCAGCTGACCCTGGCACCTGTCCCCAGTGATGGCAGGGAGCACTGCGCTGAGTCCCTGGCTTGCCTGTGCCTCCTCCTTCCCCGACCCTCGGCACTGGTTACTGACCCTTCCCCAGGGTGGAGGTGAAGGAAGGGAAGACCGCAGCTAGCATTTTTCTGAGGGTAAAACTGTGGAAAGAAGTATGGAGGGAAGCCTGTCTGGGATAAGACGGGGCTCTCTGGGAATGTCATGTGCCTGCTGGCTCCTGTTACCTTCCTGGAAGGGTCCACAGTGCTGAGGGGTTGCAGTGTGAAGAATGGGATGCTACTGTAAGGGTGCCTGCACAGGTGACCCCCCCCCCCCGCCCCAAGGAGCTGCTGTGGGGAGCGATGGTGTCAATGAAGCCTGGCACAGAGAAGATGTCCCAACTCCCCAGTTTCTGTCTGCAACTCAGACCTCGGCTGGGTTCCTTTCTCCACACAGTGCTTGCCGCCGTGGCTCATTCTTGGATTGATGGCTGCTGCCTGCCTGACAGACACACTAGGCAGAGGCGGAAGGGTCTCTGGTCCAGCCCTATCAAATCCTCACAGTTCCAGGCCTCCACTTAGTTGTGTAACATTCCTTCCCTCCACTAGTCTGAAAAAGTCTGGACATTTCACAGTCTCCAGGGAGAGGAAAATGACAGATGTATTTAGCACTAATGCTTAAATTATGCAGGGCAGGGAAACCAGAGACACTGAGGGACCTGGACAACAGACAAGCTGGCTGAGGGTTTCTCTTCAAGGCCAGCATTTAGTCACACTGCGTCCACAGTGGGTGGACTTGGATGTGGTGCACAAGGAGAGCACCTGTCCGTCTCCCTGACATGCTTCTGGAAGAGGCCGCTGGAGATGTGGAGACTGGGGGTGGGGAGGACAGGGAAATGCCTGCTGCTGGTGACACAAACACATTCCCGGAGGCTCCCGTGTTTCATTTGCTACAGGGCTGTCTCCACATGCGCCTTCACCCTCCTAGCTTCCTGACCCTGACATGCGTCGGTTCTGTACACAACATCTGCAGGTCCAAATATGGGGAGAATTTCAGCCTAAAGTACAACTTTAAAGCACATCTCTGACACTCCCTTCCTTCAACAAATTGTAGTGGGTGATGGGTCACCCCTGAAAGGTAATGAGTGTGGAACTTGTATACTCAAGAGAGCTTTTGCTTCATTGTTAGGAGAGCTCAAAATCCTAAGAGGCCCTTCTGTTTAATAACTGATTCTCAAAAGGTAGACAAAATTGCCTCTCTGTGTGCAAACAGACATGCGCCTTTCCCTCTCTTTCTCCTATAACCTGGCTTTCTCCTTTATGGACAAGGAGATGCAAACATTTGCTTTGGGGTTTGAACATTCACTATGAAAGTGACTGGGTAATAAGCAAACTCATTCCAGGCTGTATTAAAATGACTGAGGCCATCACCTGCAGCTAAGAAATGTGAGTTTTTGTTTTAAAATAAGTGTACACTGAGGCCTATGCTGGGTTTTGGTAGAAGGGAACAGAAAACCCAAGAATTGAAAAACAAGTGATGTAAACTCCAAGGGGACCCACAACTGGAGTTGGGCAGAGTCCCTCCTCTGTCACACATCTGGAAGAATGTGGAGACAGGAAAATGGCTGGACACAGTTGTGTTTCAGCTACATTCACTCTTAAAAAGAGTTTTCAAATGGGGAGGGGAAAAGTGAAAGGATTTTTATAAAAGTCATACGGTTAGATTCTTTCCTCCTCCACTTCTGTCCAGCAGTTTTAAAAACAAACCCTGTGGAGTTCCTGGCTTGCTGATCCCCATCCCTGGGTTCTCCCACCCCAACGGGGGCACAACTGAGTCAACGACATCCACAGCTCTCTTCTTCGGCACCATGCTGTGATGCAGCAGGAAAATGATGTGCTATGGAACCAGCTACCTACCTGCCAGCGGTTAACTGCTCTAAGCTTCCACTTATTTACTTGTAAAATGGGGATCTAACACCTACTTTAGAGGATTGAGTGAAGATTAAAGGAGATCATGTATATCAGGCACTTTGTAAACTGGAATGTACTAGACAAATGTTATTATTCCTTTCTCTCAGAACATGAGCCCCCCAATCTGCTCTCCTCTCCTCCCTGCCCCTTCCTTCCCCTTCCCTCTCCTCTTTTCTCTTCTCTCTTCTTTCCTTTCCTTTGACAGAGTTTCGCTCTGTCGCCCAGGCTGGAGTGAAGTGGCACAATCTTGGCTCACTGCAATCTCCGCCTCCCTGGTTCAAGCAATTTTCCTGCCTCAGCTTCCCGAGTAGCTGGGATTACAGGCGCCCACCATCACGCCTGGGTAATTTTTGTATTTTTAGTAGAAATGGGGTTTCACCCTGTTGGCCAGGCTGGTCTTGAACTCTTGACCTCAAGTGATCTGCCTGCCTCAGCCTCCCAAAGTGCTGCGATTACAGGTGTGAGCTACCATGCCCAGCTTGAATCACTTTTATTTTATTCCCTCTCTTCCCTAAAAAAAATTGAGGATAAGCTCTGCCTCTTTTCATCAACCATAATAAGTATGGTATCCATTCACTACTTGACTGCTGGAGAGCTCAGGACATTTGGACAGAGTGCTTCAAACTGGGGCCAAAGTAGCCTGTCTCCTCAGAGGGCTGACTTCTGGGCATACGCATCTCTGTAGTGGGAGGCCACATGAAAGTGAACCTAACTCATGTGCAGAGGTCATCGCCATGTCACCTCCTGGTAAATGCTCAATAAACTTGTAAACCACCCCCTCTCTTTAGAGCCCTACAGTTTTGTTCTTGTGGTGGTGGAGGTGGGGAGTTGGTTAGGTGGTCTTATTGTCACCCTGCAACCCCGCTTTCTCATCCTGACAACCCTCTTTCCCACACCGGCTCATACAGAGGGACTTTTGATGCTTCCAGCTAGATGGCAGGGGCATCCTGTGGCATCCCGCTGTGCCGGGCCTTGATCATCAGAAAGGGACTGGCTGGCAACCCCTAGCCACTCCTGTCGCTCTGGCCAGTAGTAGATTCTGCTTATCAAAATTAACTTTTGAGAAGTTGAACTGCTTCTGTGTATGTAGAAAACTCTCTTTGGAGAATTCTCCCCTAATACAAGTTTACATTCAAGTCTGAACTGGGTAGATTTTAAGTAAAATGAGTAGTATATGCATAGAAGTCTCCACTTATCTTCTGCTACAGTCATTTTTTTGTTGAAGTACAAAATGGGACTTAGGGGACTTTCCCAGGGGATGCCTCAGAATACCAACACATGCAAGGGTTTCTTAGTTTTCAAAGTTTTGAGCTGAAGTGGGTATTTTATGGACATTTAAGATGTGAAGGGCAAGAGTGAAATGGGGAAAGGAACACAGAGTAACTCACAGAAACAAAACAGAGATCTCAATAATCAAAATAGTTGCTTTGTTCCTAAGAAACCCTCTCTTTTGTTAACCGGTCTGATTTTTAAAAACTCTCAGAGGCCTCTAAAGCACTTGTTTACACATAGCCCTTCCCCATGTGCAGCCAGGGTAAGGACACTGCAGAAGGCTGTAAAAGCTTGCACAAAGCTGGCCTCTAGATGATCCCTCTGACTTAAAACCTCTTAAATCATAACTGCTTAACAGCGTGACTTTTATATGTACACAAGTTTTGTTTTTCCTGTATTCATCCACACAAGGGGTTGATTAAGAAAAAATTCCCCCAGGTACAGTTCATCGTAGTTTCACTGAAGCCCGTGGAGGAGGCTCTGATGTTTCTATCCTGAGCTCTGTGAACTCTGCTTGTCCTTTGCAAGCCCATAGACAAACAGGCCATTCAAGTGCTCAATGGTCCCCACTGCTGTCCATGAGACCCACAGAGAAAGAGGGCCTGACAGATGAGATGCAGGCTCCTCCAGGAATGAAAAGGGCTTCACAACCATCTTCACTCGTCATTGTCTGCCTCTGATCCATAATTCTGACATAGACACCTACTGTATCCATTTGATTTCTGCAATTCAGAACCAGAGGCCAAAGTGTAGTTTGCTTTTTCTTCATCTTGGCAATGGCATGACCAGTGGCCAGCTATCTAGTGGTGTCAATAAAAGAATAATGAAGAGAGAAAAAAAATAAAAGGAACAGGAAAAGAACATCCTTATTTACACCATTTGATTGCTACCTACTAAAAGCACTTGGGAGAAAACAATGCACATAGTGAATCATCCAATCAGAAACACACAGCTTTATATTATTACAAAAAAGAAAAACACCTCACCTTGTCTTTGTTTCCCAGCACAGACAGAAATCATTTTCAGACAGAGGATCACATAGGCAGTTGCACACCCAGCTGACAAACACTTTGGGTCTGGATTTCCTCCCCCAACCACATTACATCAGCTTTGACACATCTGTAAAACATCTCCTCTGCAGAAAGTCAGACCCTAAAGATCAAACCCAGGGAGGCACCCTTTCCCCAGGCCAGCTACTCTAACTCATTACCCTCTGAAGACACTTGGTAAAGGCAACACAGCTGACGAGAGCAGTGCTGCCTCAGCAGTAGTGGGCTCTGGCCCCGCCAAGGCAGGGAGGACTAGGGCCGAGCTTCTGAGAAGCCATCCAGATAGGCAAGGGAGAAGGGGAGGGAGTGCAGTGGGGATATAAGAACCTGATGAAATGGAAGAAAGCATTGCCTTGGGAGTTACCATTTTGAATTATTATATAATCAGACTCTAGCCTGGCATCACAGAGACTCCAAGAGCCATGGACAATGGGAAAGAAGTGTACTTCTTGAATGCAATTCAAGGTTATCTGAACTTTTTTCACTGGTTCTAGATTCCACTTTGCTTGGGAAACTACAAGAACTTCTTTAATCAGCCATGGCCTTCCAAACAGTAGAGTGATGTGGCAGGGAAGACGGGGACAAGCAGGCCCACCTGGTAAAGGATGGCTCTGACATTAGAACCTGTTGGCTGCCCTCTCCGCTGCCAGGGAAGGAAGCTGGCCATGCAGGTGAAGGAAGGCACCAGCCCTGTCTCCTGCCTGAAGGGCAGCATCAGGGTCATAGTGCCCAAAGGCCCGGAAGAGGTCAGTCTCAGATGGGTGCTGGCAGAGTCCTAGCCAAGTGGCCAGGCTGAATCCTTCCTGAGCCATCTGCAGGAAGAGTCAGGAGGGCGAGGCTCTGGCCACTGCCTTGCAGCTCACAGCTGGTTCACACATGCATGCAAAGGGCAGGTAACTAAGTAACCAACCCCTAGAAAGCAGTTTCATCATTTTTGTTTTTATTTTTCCCCTTTCAACCTGGTTTTCGGCTCTGGAAGCTGTTCCTGTGCACAGTTCTATTTCCTACAGTTCCGAGAAAGCGGTTCCATCGCAGATGACCAAAGGCTGGACCCCTCTGGCTATAATGTAGACCTTCCAGTGGGTGGTGTCGACATAGCCTTGAGGGGAAATAGCAAGAGGAAAGCATGTAAATGTCAGAGGGTGGGCACACCTGTGGGCACAAGCAAGGCAGGTCTACCAGCGCTGGCCCTCAGGGTGCACTGCAGAGTCAAAGACAAATCTTTTTCTATTTAATTTAGTTTCCTTTTTTTTCTTTTTCTTTTCTTTTTTATTTTTTAAGAGATGGGGTCTCACTATATTGCCCAGGCTGGTCTTGAACTCCTGGGCTCGAGTGATCCTCCTCCCTCAGCCTCCCAGAGTGCTGAGATTACAGGTGTGGGCCACCACGCCTGACTTAAAGACAAATTGCTCTGAAAGTCTTCTGGCACTTCCTAGCGTAAGTATTCCTAGCTATTATCAGTCCTCTTTAAATGCTTTATCACTGCCCCTCACCACAATTCAGCAGGCCTACAAAGGCAGGATGCTCTAGATGAGGCTGCTGTTGGGCATCAAGTCTCGGCTTTTACAGCAAGAAGACAGAAGGGATGCTGAGGGGGCACAAGCTCTACCAGCCAATTTTCCTGTGTTTATCTATAATGTGGTTTCATTACACAACATCCAGATTAACCTAAACCTAAACCAGCATTGCCCAAATTGGGTTTGGCAAACAATAGTGTCCTGTAAGATATTCCAAAGAAAATAGGTTCCATGGCCAAGTAAGCCTGAGAAACACTAGGTTTCTCCAAGGCTTTTCAACATCTTTGATACACTAATAATGTACCACGTATCAACAAGACAGGCATTTCCCAAAGTCAACTGACTCGAGACCCTATTTGCCAAGGGTCTTTTCAAGGGGCTTCTGGTCCCACCTGTGGGGTCATGAGTAATCTGAAGAATTGTTTAGGAAACACTGACCTATCATTTGAGTGGGCTATGAAGGTAAACCTAAAAACTTTAACCTTTCAATAATCCCCAGTGATGCTGAACATCATTGTGCCTATAGTTTACAATACTTTTAAAAATTCTTTTTGTCTTTTTTTTTTTTGAGACGGAGTTTCACTCTTGTTGCCCAAGCTGGAGTGCAATGGCGCAATCTCGGCTCACTGCAACCTCCACCTCCCAGGTTCAAGCAATTCTCCTGCCTCAGCCTCCCGAGTAGCTGGGATTACAGGTGCACACCACCATGCCTGGCTAATTTTTTCTATTTTTAGTAGAGACGGGGTTTCACCATCTCTTGGCCAGGCTGGTCTCGAACTCCTGACCTCAGGTGATCTGCCCACCTTGGCCTCCCAAAGTGCTGGGATTATAGGCGTGAGCCATCGCGCGTGGCTTTAAAAAATTTTTAATTCACTGATTTTAGAGACAGGGTCTCGCTTCATTGCCCAGGCTGGAGTGCAGTGGTGCAGTCATAGCTCACTGCAGCCTCAAATTCCTGGGCTCAAGAGATCCTCCCAACTCAGCTTCCTGAGTAGCTGGAACTAGAGGCGCATGCCACCACGCCTGGCTAATTTTGTAATTTTGGGTAGATACAAGGTCTTACTATCTTGCCCAGACTGGTCTTGAACTCCTGGGCTCAAGCAATCCTCCTGCCTTGGCCTCCCAAAGTGCTGGGATTACAGGTGTGAGCTACCCTGCTCAGCCCCTAACAATGCTGTCTTGTACACTTAAAAATTCATTGAGAGGGTAGATCTCATGTTAAGTATTTTTACCATAATAAAATAAAATTTTAAACAAAAAAAATCTCTTGATGGGAAATTTAGAGTACTATGGGCCCTGCGCATCTTTAAACGAAGAGCACTGAGTAGAATTCAACTGTTACTTGGTGACTCCGGAAGGGTCATGATGGGCAATGACTATCCTGTACAGCGACTGCAGATGTTGTACCTGACCCCCAAAAGGTTTTCTGGTGATCTGGAACCCCTCTCCCCTCCATCTCCACAGGAAAATGTACATTTTGTCAAAAATCATAGAACTTGCACATCGTGGTGCCATTCTTAAGGGTCCCTAAGGTAGAGGAGCCGCCATCTGTCCTGTAACACTGAATGACTCTTCTTGGTCAGGGTCTGCTTTCCTGTCCTCATTGTTAACCGCGGCAGCGACAGCCATCATGTCTATTTCTGTCACTGCTTCAGGTGCTCGCTGGCTTCCCCACCCTTCCCTGCCCCCATTCTTCTCCCAGACTTGCTCTCCTCTTCTTCTTCTCTTCAGTCCCCATCCATCTCTGTGTTCTGTCATGTGACTGGCCTTTTATAGACACTGCCAACTACAGGGGTCCTTTCTTTCTAGTCAACAAACCAGCCAGGCACAGCACAGCAGGTATCATGCACCGGATGTTAGGCTAATCTGGACTATCTGTACCAGCATTTGATGCTCATGCTTTCTTGATCACTGCCAGACATTTTTTTTTTATTTTTCCCTAATTCTGTAATTGGTATTCCGGTTGCTTGTGTGAGCCGGAAGTCTGGAATTCAGATAACTAAGGTGTTTCTGTAGTTGTCTGAATTGTTAGGCATTTGTAAAATATAAAACAGAAACTTGTTCAAGCACAACCACATGCTCCAAACCTAAATATGCCAGAGAGATTTTTGCAATAGTCATCTCTTGTGTTAAGAGTCACTCCATTACAGGAAAAAGATTCAGAACAATTTCCATACAAGAATCCTCATTTTTGTAGGAAGTTTCCCAAGAGCCAGGCCAGCTGTGCTCCATTATTAGTTAATGCTTGATTTGTACCTTATTTTTATTTTTCATTTCTAAATTGAAATAAAAGTTATGTAACTTAAATTAAAACTTGGCATAGCTTGCAGTCCAATTCCTACCCTCATATGAGATGCAAGGTTTCTAGGGACTTGGGGGTCTTCTGAATGGGTAAAATTAAAATAAATTAATTGGAAAACCAGTCTGGGCTCTGCCAGAGACTCCAGGTCTTGCCTAGGTTTTGTAAGGCAGGAAAAGCAAGGAGGTCAATGGTGACACTTGCTGATTTATTTGCTTCTTCCAAGAAAACTCGGCTGTCAAACTGATTGCTACTGACAGCAGTAGATTCAAACCTGTTTCTTTGGAACAGATTTTTAGGATATAAGGCACAGGACAAGTCACATTTGGGCAAACACTGAGCCAGGGTCAAGGGTGAGTCATCAATGTGAGGTTGTGACTTGGCTGTGGCAGCCACACAGAAGGTAACATTTCCTTGTGTGATCATTGCCCTTATATACTGCTTGGTATTGTTTTATTTGCAAAATGGGTATATATTCCTGTAGTCCTTGATTGTCCCTCTCCTGGCTTGACTGTGTTCAAGCAGGCACTTAAGACCTGATGCTCTGCTCGATGACAGTGGGGCCTTGGGGTGGTCACCTCTCCTCTCTGGTTCTCAATCTTTTCATCTATAAAATGAGGGATTGGTCTAAATATTTTCCAGAATCCTTCCTAACTTGAAGCTTCTATGATCGATAGACACATGCATTCTATATGTTGTATGTACAAGACATTTCTTTCTGCTATGTTTTCTCATTAAGTTGTTTCATTTCTAAGCATAAATGTTGAGCCTCTTAACAGGAGAATGTTATTTTTGATTCTACTAAATAAAACTTTTGTGAAGGCAGTATGTGATTCTTAAAATAGCTTTTGAGTTAAAAACTAAAAAGATCCATGGCTGACCCTGCCCTCCTGGGGCCCTACATACCGATATCCCCTGGCTCTATTGGCATGGCCACAGATTGACAATGTCTTCGGCACTGGAAGGGAGGGATGAGCTGCAACATGGCCTCACCGCTGCCAATGATAAATAGGTCAGGCATCTTATGCATCTGGAGGAAAGAATGAGGAGGGGAGGAAAAGGAAGGCAAAGAAAACAAAATAAAACCAGGGGGTTTAGTAAATAAAAATGCTTTCACATATGGCTCTGAGTTTCCTAGCATAAGCAAAGAGGAAATAGAACCAATAACAAAAATTTGCAATTATGTCCAAAAGACAAAAACAAACTACTTTCTCCTAAGAATGGCATCTCTTGGTACTAAGACAAGAGTAAAATCTCTGTGGGTTCTCCTAAAGAGGCACTGTGTGATTTAGTGGGCAATACCCTCAACGAGAGCCCCAGAGTAGATCCTGCATGAGCTTCATAATTTGCAACTATTTTTAGCCACAGCTTCAAAGTAAGCCAAAGAAAAATACCTAATTGCAATTTAACAAAGGTAGTTCTAGCAGAAACCAACACATGGTGGCTGAAGTATACAACATTCTGTGATTCTGGTTTGATGAAAACTTTTTAGATAAATAGATAATCAGCATATCCTTTGGGCACTCTTCCATGGAATGTTATTTCTTACTACTAGGGCCCTGATAAGAATTGTACACAGCAAGTTTAAGTTTACACTGCCTGGCAAGACCCAGGGGAGCAGATATGCCATGCTACCGATTAAAAATTAATGACACTAAGACTGGCCTCTGATTTTGAAAACTAAGGAGACAACCAGCACATGCACCTGCACAGGTAACTACTGCCCCTCTGAGGGCATGCTACTGCCAGCAACAGGCATTAAATGCAACTTGCTATGTGCCAGGGAAGAAGCTGTGAACCCTGGGGTGGGGCTGGGAACAGGGCAGGGAATAGGGATAAAGACAGAGATGGGTCTCGCTGGGACATTTCTCCTTACCTTGATGATGACAGAAAACCCCTAAGGCCTCTTCTCTCACCTCTTCCTCCTATCTCCTGCCCTTCAGAGAAACCCTTTATATGCCCATATAAAGTGGGAGCCAGAAGTCTGACTCCCTCGGCCATGTCTTGGTTTTCTCTTCACTACTCAGGGCCTCCAGAGTCTTGGGTTTTGGCCCCATCTTCCCCTGTCCCCAACCCTGGTCTCTCTGCTGCTGCCACAGGCCTTGCCCATAATGTTTTCATGGCAACACTAGAGCCATTTCACCTGCTAATGTGGTGACAGGGACAAGCCTGGTGTCTTCAGCTAGCCTTCAGTTGACTGGTACTAATATTGGCGGAAGCCTTAACATCTGTAGTCCTCAAAACAATCTCAGAAGGACCAAAACAAGTGGCTGTATCCCTTCTTCACACAGGCCTGAAGTGGACAGGGTCATGTTCATCCATTCCCAGGATGGGAAGAAACAGACAAGAAGGTGGCACAGGCCAGCCCTAGGCCACACTGTGGAGTGGTGAAGTGGGCCTTGGAGCCCCTCACCTTCTCCCCGAGTGCCACTTAACAACCAGCTCCCCACTTCTGTCCCAAGGCTGCCTTTGGACACTGGACCCACAGACATGTGACTTTAACAGGGCCCAGGGCCCAGGGATGTGGACAACAGGGTGGGGTAACAAGGCTGCGGGGAAAGGGGAGCTTGGGCCAGGGTGGGGAAACAGATTCTCTAAGAAACTGGGCTCTCAGGAGTTTTGCCTGTCTGGCCACTGCCCTTCCCAAAACATCCTCGAGAACCACACTATGACTCTGGTAAGCATTTGAGTAACTCTGTATTTACTCCTTTGGCTGGGCTCCTTGGTGTTGCACACGCTGGAGAAATCAACTTTGGTATTCAAGTGGTAAAACCAAGAGAAAGATAAAGGCCATGTCCCAGAATTATATTTATGAAGATGAAATCATACAAGGGCCTGGAATTCTAGCCGGCGACAGCAGGATAAACTTCTTTAAAATCTGAGACAAGAGCCCAGCATCTCCACCCCACTGCTGGCAGACAGAACTTCTTACTTCTAGACAAAATGATTGTTTTTATAGGCTTTTAAATTCCTTTAACACAATTCAGCAAATTTGGAGCCAAGCGATAGTATCAGGAGGTGGAAGCCATGGTCCAGAGGTGGCAGGGGGCCACAGTTTGGGAAATTTATTTTTTTACGAAGGAAAATGCATGCTATTAATTCTCCCAAACTGATCCAGGCTCAAAAACCTTCCTTAGGAATGAGACTCAACAAAAGGAGCAATTCAGAGAAAAGTAAACAGACACAAATGCAGAACAGCTTCTCCCAGTCCACTGGCCCCAGAGAGGTAACTTTGGCTCTGAGCACTTGGCCCCAGACTGAAGTGAGAAATGATGGGGGCAGAGTGGGTTTTTCTACCCCAGCTGGGCTGCCTGCCTATCAAATCCTTCCCAGGCTCCCACACTTTTTGCCTTTCAAGTTCTCTACCTAAAATCTCTTAATTGTTTATTTCTGGCAAAAACCATCCTGGGGGTGAGAGGGTAAAGGGTGTGTCCTTGGGCAACTCACTTAATCTCTCTGGGGCTCAGTTTCCTTATCCACAAAATGAAGCAGTTATTCTATTCATCTACATACTATTCCTTTATAGCTTTCTTTTCTTTTTTTAAAAAAATAGAGATAGGGTCTCCCTATATTGCCCAGGCTGGTCTGAAACTCCTAGGCTCAAGCAATCCTCTTGCCTCAGCCTCTCCAAGTGCTGGATTACAGGCGTGAGCGACCACCGATCATGGCTGCTTGCCTACTTTCTAATTTAAGGTAGGAAAGCCAGACTAATTGCACACTCAAGTCCTTCAAATTTTAAGATTTCACTTCTTTTAATATAGAAAAGTAGTTTGCCTCAGGTGTTAAGGGCAGGAGGCAGATTTGCAAGGTAACTAGATTTTCTGGAAACCTGCCTTCATGACAAGGTGGGCCCCTGCAAGTCTCCTGGCTAGCAGCAGGAGGGGAGAACTAGACTGTGTGGGTGTCCCCTCAATTCACCCTCTAACCCTCTAAGCCAATATGCAGGGAAGGCCTTGGTTATGACATCAGTCCAGGTCCCAAATAAAGAAAATTCTAGATCCAAGTCCTCTCAAAATTTCCTACCTTACTCCCCACAACAGGTTCCGGGTGAAGAAAGAAGCACTTGTTTAAAGAGGCATCTTTTGGAAATGGCAGGTGAGTGAAAACAGGAAAAAGCTCACGTAATATTTGTGATCTGTTCAGAGGTCTTCTCCTGTAGAAGTTTGAAACAAGAAAAAAGTAATTAAACTGGTCAAGCCAGCCCATGACTAAGAGACAGCCAAGTAAGGGTGGGAAAACTGTGGGCGGTGGGTAAAGAGGGAAAAATATGAGTACAGTATCTTAAGTACTAGGTCCCTGAAGAATAGTTGCACAGAGTCAATGAACTATAACGGGTACACACACAGGCATAAACTCTACAGCCATGATTTGAATATGTGGGTGGAGTGTTTCTAAGTTGCAGCTAAAACAATATATAGAGGAAGGAAAGAAACAATCTATTCATTCTATCTTGGAGAAGACTGAAGTAACAGCAGGTCAGGTGGGGGATGGGGAGAAGAGAGGAGGAAGGGACAAAAAGCATGATCCTCCTTCTGAGGCACAGGGAGACGCAGCGGGAAGCCTGCTCAGCTTGTTCAACTGGGCACTCTTGCACGCAAACAGCACATTTAAAGAAAGACAGAAGCATTAAGAAATTAACAAAAAGCCTGAAAAAGCCATTTTAATTCTTTCAGAACAGTTCTAAGATGGAAACTGGCTTTCTTTTCTTACTAGACAGCAACCTTAACCACAAGGAGTGAACCATGTCTTCCGCAGGGCACAGGAAGGAACAGCAGGACAAACTGGGGTTTCGATCCTGGCTGGGTAACCTTAGGCAAGTTACTTAACCTCTCTGTTTCCCATTTTTCTTCCTTTCTTTCCCCCTCCCCCCACCTTTCTTTTTTTGAGACAGGGTCTCGCTTTGTCACCCAGGCTGGAGTGCAGTGGTGTGATCATGGCTCACCGCAGCCTCAACCTCCCAGGCTCAAGCCATCCTCCCACCTCAGCCTCCCAAGTAGCTTGGATATTTTTTGTAGAGATGGGGTCTCCCTATGTTGCCTGGGCTGGTCTCGAACTCCTGGGCCCAAGTGATCAACCCACCTCAGACTCCCAAAGTGTTGGGATTATAGGCATGAGCCACTGCGCCTAGCTACTGATTCCCACTTGTCTGATCTGAAGAATGACAACAATCATTCCTACTTTCCAGAGTTATTATCAGTGTCCCCAGTGAGCCACAGACACTAAGCACCAAGGCACACTGCCTGGCAGAAACCAGTGCCAAAAAATGCAATTCTCCTTCTATTATTTGCACTCTCTCTTCAGCCCCCCACGAGGCCCCATTCTACATAAAATGCTAGATGCATACTTAGAAATAAATTATGACTCTATTAGACAAACTTGCTGTCCCCTCCATGGTGGCACCCCTCCTTCTGACACACCTCTTCATCCATCCCTTTTATCTCTCATCATTGGTTTATCAGTGGGATCCCAGAATTGGATTTGTAAAGTGTTGGGCCTGTGGTAGTGGCTCAGTGATAGCTATTAACTGTTTTGCAGGTATTTCTGGTCTGCCCCTTTCCTACTCACAAGCTAAGTGCTCCTATAGCCCCCCCATTTTTTTTTGAGACACAGTCTCACTCTGTCACCCAAGCTGGAGTGCAATGGCGTGATCTCAGCTCACGGCAACCTCTGCCTCCCAGGTTCAAGTGATTCTCATGCCTCAGCCTCCAGAGTAGCTGGGATTACAGGCATGCACCACCATACCTGGCTAATTTTTGTATTTTTAGTAGAGATGGGGTTTTGCCATGTTGGCCAGGCTGGTCTGCAACTCCTAGGCTCAAGTGATCTGCCTGCCTCGGCCTCCCAAAGTGCTGGGATCACAGGCATGAGCCACTGTGCCTGGCCCTTTTCACACTCACCATGGATAAGGAAATGGGAACCACCGTTCAGGAAAGCAGCGCCACCACTTGGCGAAAAACCCTTCAGAGAAGCCTTCTGTCGCCTCAGGGTACTGGCACAAAAAGTGCTGAATCTCCTCCGACAACAGGGGCTTTCCCGTCTTGGCAAGGCAGGAAACAAAACACAACAACAGAGTTACTTGTCAGAAATTTCCTAGAGCTTGACCTAGCCTTTAAGCAAGCAGCCAATCAGTGGGAGACTCAGGCTTCTGCTCACCTTGATCACCAGTGGATGGAGCCTCTCAAATTTCCTTGGGGCGTCTTCCAGGAGCATCACCTTCAGGTGTTTCTGGGCACAGCCAGTGCAGTTGGCAGGAATGGGCTCTGACTCATTCTGCTCACAGTCGTTTGTCCACCAGGGGTCAAAGTCTGAGAGAGGAAGGGATATGGAGAAAGCAGATACTGAAAGAGCATAGCTGGTACATCCAATGCTCAGCAATGAAACAAGAAAGGAAAGACATCATAATGACTCCTATTTATTTATTTATTTTGAGACAGAGTCTCACTCTGTCACTCAGGCTGGAGTGCAGTGGCGCCGTCCAGCTCACTGTAACCCCTGCCTCCTGGGTTCAAGGGATTCTCCTGCCACAGCCTTCCGAGGAGCTGGAACTACAGGCGCATGCCACTACACATGGCTAATTTTTGTATGTTTAGTTGAAACGGGGTCTTGCCATGTTGCCCAGGCTGGTCTTGAATTCCTGGGCTCACGTGATCTGCCCACCTCGGCCTCCCAAAGGGCTGGGATTACAGGCGCAAGCCACCGCATCCAGCCCATAATAATTTTTAAAAACAAACAATGATAAGCACTGGAGACCGCTGAAAAGGTAAGGTATATATGAAGCAGCCTCTGAGGAGGGAGTAGAGGACAGGAGCAGGAAGGAGAGGTACTCTTCTCTGTATACCTTTTTACACTTTGTGGAAAATATCTTTTAACCTGTCATGCATTTCCTAAATCAAATCAACAAATAAAGCATAACAGCTAGGAAAAACATTCAGCAATGTGGAGCTAAAGATGTAGTTCCCCCAACGTTTTCTAACCTATGACCCATGTGGCTGAAACGTCTACAGCACAGGGGGGCTGGTGTGGATAGAAGGGTGACCCCACCATCATCGCTGTGCCCTAATGCACTTCTCACACATGCTGGATGTGTGCCTAGACCCTTGGTTCACAAGTACACATGGGAGCCAAGACTCTGGGAATGAAGAGTGAGAAAAGGGCACAGAAGAGGAAAGGGATGGAGAGGGTAGACAGGACTTTTCCGGAGCCATCTTTGGAATAAAGTGAATTGCATCTGTCCATAAGACAGCCCTCTATCCCAGCTCAGGAGGGGGTGGGGCCGCCAGCCATAGTTTCCAGCCCCACATGCTGGTCAGAAATGGAAGACCCCCAACCCAGACCCTGCTGTGAGTGACAGCGGCTCCCTGACATGCCTGTCTGGTTTGGCTCCTTCTCTGAGGGGCTCTTGTTTCTGCACAGCCTTTCCCAGCTTCCCTCTGTTGCCATGCTGTTTATAATGTTATTTCATTATTTCTTGTTTACTTTCTGTTCCATTTTGGATTTCATCTGGGTTCTCTGAGAGATGTGTTTGTTTTAAACTCTGCTTTCAATCTAAAATGTTTCAGAAGATGGTTCTGATTAAAACCCAGTGGAAACCAAATCAGGAGAGAGCCTACGACAAATGATAACAGACAACCAAATGTGGCTGAAACGAAGTCAATTTTTTAAACCAATAAACATACTTGGAAACTGACTCTTAACCACAAAACATTTTCTGTGGTTGGCAGTAAGTACTACATCCTTGTTTTCTCTGAGGCAGTAGTAGTGGGGCATAGGAAATCCTCGTCAGGGAAAGACCGTGTTTGTTCTTGGCCAGCCTGCTGAGCATCCTCCATCTCTTGCAGATAGTATCTGTGTTTCCTGGAGGCAACTGCCACCTACCTTTCTCAGCCAGTCTCAACCTGCAGGAAGATTATTAGCCAGAGGATTACTGCTACACCCTGCTCCTGGGAGGGCACCTCTCCTCCCACAGTACTCGGGGGGGTAGCTGAAAACCGTTTAGTACCACCTGTTTCAGTGGCACACTGAGGCTGCAAAGTTGCATTTTTTCTTCTCCAATATTTTCAAATGTTTCTTATTCAGGGTCAAATATGATAAATTCTTGCCAAAATGCAAAAACTCTGGGTAATGGACACACCATGAGGCATAATCATAACAACATGTTACAATTGTATAGCATTTCAGTTTCCAAAGTACTCGCAATGGAAGGGGAAGGAGAAAGCAAGCTAATGCACTGAATGCTTGCCCTATGTTAGTCACTTTCCCATGTTATAGCATTTAATTTTCACTGTGTAATTACTGAGGAGGAATCACTATTCTCATTCTGTGGATGAACAAACTGAAAGTTACAGGTGATAGGAAGTTCCTGAGGTGCCAGAGTGTGGCAGGAAGAACACAGCAGATGCTGGGTGTGCAGTGGGGGTTTGGGTAAGGAAACAGCCTGCAGAGGAAGATGTCGTGAGGGCTTCCAGGGCTTGAAGCATGTCTGGCTCTACTCAGAACAAAAACAGGAACTGTTAGAGGCTTTTGAGCAGGAATTTCTCGATATTCTAGGAAGATTATTCTGGATTGTGATTAGGGTGCCCTAGAAGAGAAAGGCTGGGAAAACGAAGACCTGGTTATATTTTGGTTTTGCCTTTTTTAGGGAAAAGGGGGGGGTTCACTGTGATGAGAAGTGAAATATAATGAATGAAGCAGTGGGAATGGATAAAAGGGGTGGATTCCAGAAGCAGTGAAGATGAAATCTACAGCCCCAAGGAGCACTACTGTGAATGTTTGCACTATACTGTCCTCTTGGTCAGTGTCATAATAAACCTGCAGATCTCTGGTATCGTCCATGTCATTAGTGCTCATCTAGGGAACGTCATCTGCAGATTTATTATGACACTGTTCTGTAGTAGTGTGTCATATTCCAACAGAATCAGTTAATTATGACAGTCTTCCCAGGAGATGAGAGTAAAGCACCAGGAGAAAGGGGCACCTTCCTCGAATTTGTACAAAGGTGCTGCATGGGCTAGCAGACAGCAGCTCTTAACCTAAGAGTTAGGAGAATTATTTTAACTATAACTTATTTAATTATTATTATTATTATTATTTTGGAGATGGAGTCTAGCTCTGTCGCCCAGGCTGGAGTGCAGTGGCGCGATTTCGGCTCACTGCAATCTCCGCCTCCTGGGGTCAAGCGATTCTCCTGCCTCAGCCTCCTGAGTAGCTGGGATTACAGGTGCCCGCCATGAAGCCCAGCTCATTTTTGTATTTTTAGTAGAGACAGGGTTTCACCATATTGGCCAGGCTGGTCTCAAACTCCTGATCTCAGATGATCCACCAACCTCAGCCTCACAAAGTGCTGGGATTACAGGCGTGAGCCACTGCGCCCAGCCCAGCCTAACTTATTTAATTTTAATTTTATTCAGAGCTTTAGATATTCTTGGGATTTCCAGGTGGAGATCCCTTTAAAAAGCAGGTAGAAGAAAACCCAGTAAAGGGGAATCAAGAAAGAAAAAGAAAGTAGGAATAGCAAACTAAAAGAAAAACTTGGAGGTGGTGTTCCTTGAGGGTCTAAGAACACAAGTAAAAAACTGTTAGTACTAAAAAGAGAATTTAATAAGGTGACAGAATACAAGATACAGATTTTCAGATACATAAAAATCAATAGCTTTCTTACTCTACTGGCCACAATCAGTTAAAAACTGAAATGGAAAATGATCTCATTCATAATAACTAGCAATAAATTTAACAAGATAAAACATTTATGGGTGGTGGTTGACGCTTGTAATCCCAACACTTTGGGAGGCCGAGTTGGGATCGCTTGAGCCCAGGAGTTTGAGACCAGCCTTTTTTTTTTTTTTTTTTTTTTGAGACAGGGTCTTGCTCTGTCGCCCAGGCTGGAGTACAGTGGCACAATCTCAGTTCACTGTAGGCTTGACCTTCCAGGCTCAAGTCATCCTCCCACCTCAGCCTCCCAAGTAGCTGGGACTACCAGTGTGTGCCATCGCACCCAGCTAATTTTTGTATTTTTGGTAGAGACAGGGTTTCATCATGTTGCTCAGGCTGGTCTTGAACTCCTGAGCTCAAGCAATCCACCCGCCTTGGCCTCCCAAAGTGCTGGGATTACAGGTGTCAGCCACCATACCTGGCCGATAAAGGATAAACATAGATTTTTAATTAAGTGAGGAAAGGGTAGATTTAATAAATCAAATTGGGACAAGTGACCATCTATATGGAAGAAAATAAAGTTAGATTCCTACCCTTTCACCATATACTGAATTAAATTCTAGATTGATTAAAAGATACAAATAGATAACACAAAATTTTAAAAATAACTAAAGAAGCTGGGCATGGTAGCACTTTAGTCCCAGCTACTCAGGAGGCTGAGGCAGGATAATCTCTTGAACCCAGGAGTTCAAGGCTAGCTTTGGGAACACAGTGAGATCCTGTCTCAAAAAAAAAAAAAAAGCTAGAGGAACTACTCCAAACCGTAGAGCGTTCACGTATTTTCATGAGTTCTCACCTGTATAAAAACGTGTCTGTAAATGTGAGACTTTAGATAAATTAGTCAATCCCTTGGCACATCAGTTTTCTCATCTTTGAAATGGATATAAAAACAGTATCTACCCTAAGTGACTGTTGTGAGGACTGAGAAATGAATATTTTTATAATCTTTGGGACAAGGAAGGCTTCCTAGAGGCTATAAAGGAAAAATGGACAGATTTGACCAATATTTGCATATACAAGACAAATAATCAGTATTTCTAATATATAAGCTTCTGTTTGAATTAACAAAAAAAAAATTTTTTTTTTTTTTTGAGACAGGTTCTCATTCTGTCACCCAGGCTGAAGTGCAGTGGTGCAATCACGGCTCACTGTGGCCTTGGCCTCCCCGGGCTCAGGTGATCCTCCCACCTCAGCCGCCAGAGTAGCTGGGACTACAGGTGTGCACCACCATATATGGCTAATTTTTTGTATTTTTTGTAGCGCTAGGGTTTCTCCATGTTGCCCAGACTAGATAAAAAAAATTTTAATGGGGAAAGAATATGAACAAGTAATTCACAGAAAAGTATTATAAATATAAATGGCCTATAAACCATTTGAAAAGACATGTGATTTGACCAATAATCAACGAAATGCAACTTGAAATGAGATACTATTATTTAGTTTTCTAACTGGCAAAACATTGACAACATCCAGTGTCAATGATCAAAATATGCTGTTAATGAAAGTATAAGCTGGTATGTTTATGAAGACAATTTGGTTGCATTTATTAAAATTTAAAACACACATGCCCTTTGACTCAGCTAGTCCATTTCCAAGAATGTATCTTACAGAAAAAACAGTATATCTATATAAAGATATGTGTATATGAATCTCTCAGGTACACATTTTTGTAATAGCCAAAAAAAAAAAAAAAAAACCCACAACCCTAGAAAGTGGTTAAATTATAGAAGACACACAGAATCAACTAATATAAAATCCTCAGAAATATATATAGAGGGTTTAATTAAGTTTTCCCAAAATCCACATCTTTCCTGGAACTTCAGAACGCGACCTTGGAGATAGGGTGGCCACAGATGTAGTCAGTTAAGATGAGGTCATACTGAAGTAGGCTGAGGCCTGAATCCAATCTGAATGACATCCTCAGAACAAGACACACACACAAAGACACACATAGAAAGCAGATGGCCACGTGAAGGTAAAGGCAGAGGTTGAAGTTATGCTGACACAGCCAAGGAATGCCAAGGACTGCTGAAAACCACCAGAAACTGGAAGAGGCCAGGAAGGATTCTTCCCTAGAGCCTCTGAGAGGGGGCGTGGCCCTATCAACCTGGATTTCTGACTTCTAGACTCCCACAACTGTGAGGTACTGGATTTCTGTTGTTCTAAGCTGCTAGGCCTGTGATGCTTTGTTTCAGCAGCCTTAGAAACTAATACAATGTGTCTAGCCAAAAATATGTACATGAGATCTTTTGTATGTGTGTAAACAAAAAAAAATTTCTATTTATATATATTAAGTATATCTATTTGTATAGACATGGAAAAACTCAGAAGGATGTATACCAAGTTATTACTAGCAGTTACTTGAGTAGAAAAGTTAAAAGGATAGAGATGAGAAATATTACTTTATTATGAGTATTTTTAAATATCAAAATACTACACCTCTTACTGTCTTTGTATGCATGTATTTTATATAATTTCCAAGTCAAAATGTCTTTGGAGATCATGAAAACTGAAGCCGAGAATTCAATGCTGAAGTGTAGAGGTAAATCATCTCAGAAGGCTGGCCCCAGAGAGGCACCTGACAGGAGCAGAGGTGGCCAGGCTGGTGGCCCGCAAAGAAGGAAGGGAAGTAACAAGAAAAAAGGATCACTGGAATGGGGTAGCCTATGCCATCCACCTGAACTAAGGGAGCCCAAACTTTAAAAGAAAGAACTACTTTTGATTTCTCTATAGCCTGAGATCACCAAGGTGGATAAAGCATGAGCTTAGACAGAGGAACGGGCAAATGGTGAACTAGGGGTGGGGGTAGGGTGCAGGCTCCTCCTCCTCTCCCCACAGAGTCCCTGACAACAGGAAGAGATGTGGCCAGACTCCAGCTTGGCCTCCGTCCATCTGAAAAGGTTTTGTCTGACGTGTTCTCTATACAACTGGCTGGAGCCATCATGCCACAAAGTAAACAAAATTCCATCCTGGGAAACAGCCAACAGCACACAGCCAGCCGACCCCATGCCACCCTAGTTTACGGCTTTTGACTACCTAATATGCTGCATCTCACTTCTTTCCAGCCCTCCTGTTTCCAACCACTTTTCCTGAAGCACCAGACAGAAAAGTCAGTGTAAATTATATAGCAACTTCCTACTTTTAATTTCTAAGGCTTCTTTACTCCAGATATCCCTCATACCAGATATTTTAAACATTTTTTTAAAGGTATGACAGAGAAGAGAAATCCTACATATAAAAGTTCAATAAAGCTTATAACTTGTATTTCAAGTTTTCACTATGATTTGGAATCATTTCACTGTTGGAGATGTCAAAAACTGTCTCTCAGACAAAACACAGCCTTGAAGTCAACGTGCAGAGACCATAACTATCCACCCTTCTTTACAAGTTGGGCACTGGGCAGAAAAATGGATGGGCCAACGTCTCACCCATCAGGGAGCTTCCTGGTGCCTGAGAGTTATTTACAAGAAAACTCACTTAGGCTGGTTCACTGTAGACAACCATAACATATCCTGGAATTCTGAGTGGGGAGAGTCCTGTTACACAGATTATTTACCTGGCAAAAACAAAACAAAACAAAACAAAAGATTTCTTTCCAGGACAAAAAACTCCCTCTAGATAAAAACGATAGGGAAGAAAGAAAAGAACAAAGCCAATACTAGCTCTACAAGAGCAGTGGTTTTGTCTGTTTTGTTCACTGCTTTGTTGAGAACAGTGCCTGGCAATATATAGCAGGGTCTCAATAAACATTTACTGAATGAGTGAATGAAGTTGGGGAGAGGGAGGAAGGGATGGAAGGAGGAAAAGAAGGAGGGAGGAAGGCAGGAAGGCAGGCAGGAAGGCTGATTTTTCAGAAGCTTTAACAATAGAATTAAGTCCATGGGGAAAAAAATCAAATGAGCAATCTGGATTCACAGAAACCTCAAAATAAAGATTAAATAAATATAACCTCATGATTTCTTACATTATAAATGTACCCAAGAAAAACGTGCAAAGCCCATGACAAAGTTCCCATGACTTTCACTAGTGTGTGCTCAATATTTAATCAGGCTGCTCTCCAAAAGCTTGTTTTTGCATAGCACCTCTTCTAGTACCCTGGGAATGAGGCAGGGGTGAAGCCTTGACAGTGAAGGAGGCTTTTGCCAGGTCCCTGCATGTGTGGCACCACGCCCAGAGCCATTTTCACACACCGTAGAGGGAAAGAGCTCAAGAAATCATTTCACCAACAGCCTTGCCTCCAGGAAGCAATGCATTTGAACCACTCCAAACCACAGAGAAAGTCTATTTTCATGAGTTCTCACTTGTACAAAAATTTGTTTCTAAATGTGAAAATTTATTATCAAAAACACAGCAAAAGAAAAAATTAAAAATAAATAAATGTGAGACTTTAGATAAGTCAGTCAATCCCCTTGCACATCAGTTTCCTCATCTTTGAAATGAACATAAAAACAGTATCTACCTTATGTGACTGCTGTGAAGACTGAGAAATAAATATAAAGTGCACGGCACAGTACCTGGTATACAGTAAATGCTTGACAGAGCTGTTATTATCACAGAAGGTAAGCTTATTTTGCAAATAAAAGAGTAAGGTTTTCCTTGAGGTCTAAGCAGTTCATCTTTGAGCACAGCTCTGGACTCTCTAAGTCTTACTAGGTTCTTAGTTTGAGGCCAATAAATGATCCGCTATATCCAAAACTTCTTGATGTTCCTGGATCTACTTTATCCTTCCTTTGAAGGTTGCTGGATGCATCAAGTTCCAAATGTGTGCCTTTTCACTGTATGTGAGAACTATCCCAGGCTTCATCAGTAGAAATGAATGTGTTATTTTTAAATTGGCCAGAAAATGACCAAAGTAAACAAAATAATTGGCTGAACATGCTAGCGCCTGGCTTGACTGAGGGCAGAGATGGCAGGCATTAAGTGTGGTATCTTGAACAGAATGCTAGAGGGAGTTAAGATACTAGGGTTCCAGTGTGATTTTGCCACTTTTAGCTGGGTAAGCAAGCTCCTTTACCTCTCCTGGCCTCAGTTACCTCTTTTATAAAATGGGGTATGTACTAGATTAACTCTAAAATTCTTTTTTAGCTTTAAGACTCAATGATTCCATGGAAATGGTAAAAAACAAGGGGATGGCTGGCAGGAGTAAAGTGACTATAAAGATATGAGGCCAGGAGGGGAGAAAAACAGTAAGAATGTGAATGTAAAGAGAAAACTCTGGGTTAGTAAGAGGAAGGATTAAGTAAGTCAAATATTATCCATAAGGGTGCAGACTAGGAGGATGAACTGGGCTGAATGTCTAAGACAAGACCAGGTCAGGAAAATTCTAAAGGGTCAGTAGCTTGGAAGACCACTTATCTTTGGAACAGCCAGAAAGAATATTGTCTCTTCAGGGACTAGGGAGTTAAGAGAAAGTAACTGATGATCTGAGAGAGAGAGTGTAGAACTCCAACATCAGACTTAAAGCTATACTCTTCAGGTCTACTGCATGGCTACAGACTACTCACATCAGAGGTGAAGGGCTCAGACTCTCAAGACTGGCTGCCTGGGTTCAAATCATGGCTCCGTGACTAGACTTGGGACCTTGAACAAGTGACCTAACTGTACTGTGCCTCAGTGTCCTCATCCGTAAAATGGGCATAAAACCTAAAGCTACCCTATAGGGATGTTGTCAAGATTAAATAAGCCGATATATGGAAAGCCCCCTGAACAGGGTCTGGCATCTGTTAAGTAATAAACAACTGTCAGTTTATTTACTTATTTTTTGCTGCAGAGTGGGATGTTTCCATGACTCACTGCAAGGTCACTTCATTCTTCTTATTGAGAGCATTTAGGGGCAGGATTTCCTATCTAAGGCTGAAATCTAGAAAAAGAACCCCACTTCTGTCACCTTTTGGTTCCCTGGGTGGGGTCGGGGGAAACTTCCAGTCATTGGTGGTGGTGCCTCTTGTACATCACCAAGGCTGCAGCTGCCCTCCATCATTCCTGAGGTGCCACTGCAAGGAGCACCAGATGACCCTGGGAGTGTGAGACAGGCCAGCACTTCAGGAAACCATACGGGGTTTCCTTTGGGGAATCTGTCACACCATTCTCCCCTTGCATTTACTTTAAATGTACGGCCAAGTAATCCTAACTTGAAGGTAGTTGTTTTTTGATACCAGGACATTAAAAATGATACATTTTTACTTTTCCTGCCCTCTTACAGGCCCAGATTAAGTTGCACTTAATTCTCCCTCATGTGTTTCTGTTTACTCTTCATATAATTACACATTTTTAACTTTTCTTCCAAATACCACGCAAAATGCTGTTAGTTTCACATGTCTACAGCTTCCCAGAATTATCACACATAGGAAAATATGGCGCTTCCACATCCACATTTACAAGCAAAGACAGCACTTTAATAGAATCAACAACATTAAAGAGCTAAAGCCACACCCTTCCAATGCTCACTCGCTCTCTCTACAACTGAGCTCCAAGGACTCGTTTTATTTCCATCTGCAAGGCAAAATATTGATTTGTAGTCCCAATAATCCGGCTTGTTGACAAGACACTAATGTTTCTGGAATGTTTAAACTATGATTTAGAGAAGAAGCAAGCAGTGTTCATTGATGATGCCCCATTTCTCAGTTCAACCGGGTATGGAGATTTACTTTATAGGACTGGGGAAGAAGATAATGCCATCAACCAGGTCAGGAAAACTCATCAGGAGTTGCCGTTAGGGAGGCTGTCAGGGCAAGACAGTCAGGAAAGGAGACTGGTGTGTCTGAGGAAGAGGCACAGACTGGCCTAACTGACAAGTTTCTCTCGCTGTTTCCTCCAAACGCTTTGAACAGTTCTGATAGGAGTTTGAGACTGCATTTTTTTTTTTTTTTTTTTAGCTCTGTTGGTGACATTTCAAAAGCAACCGTTCCAATAAATACAAGTTACATCTGAAATTTTCAAATGAAATATCTGAGCTGTTGATTTAAAAAAAAAAACACAAAAACTCCTAAGGTGGAATTCTTGTCTTACGATGTTCCCTTCCTCTGATTTTGATCCAATTTTGGAAACCTTTCCATGACTTCCTCAAGTATACAAAAATAGCTTTCAATGGAAACCCCATCCAAGGGATGATTTTTATGACTCATTAGATCTTAAAGAATGACATTATGAGACCATCCTGGCTAACACGGTGAAACCCTGTCTCTACTAAAAATACAAAAAATTAGCCGGGCATGGTGGCAGACACCTATAGTCCCAACTACTCGGGAGGCTGAGGCAGGAGAATGGCGTGAACCCAGGAGGCGGAGCTTGCAGTGAGCCAAGATCGCACCACTGCACTCCAGCCTGGGCGACAGAGCGAGACTCCAACTCAAAAAAAAAAAGAATGACATTATGATTATAAAGCTTAAATACATTTTTTCTGAAAGCATTTTTCCTAAAAGTTATGACACATTCTAAAAGTTTCGGAACATGGTTACACGATAAAGTCTATAATCCATTTGTGATATTAATATACATATTATTCTACATTGCCAAATAAGATAAACATCACCAAAAAAATCCCAAAATAATATCCCCCTTTCTCAAAAAGTAAATTTCTTTATACACACACACACACACACACACACACACACAAAATTGGAGGCAGGGTCTCGCTATGTTGCCCAGGCTGGTCTTGAACTCCTGGGCTCAACCAATCCTTTTGCCTCAGCTTCCCAAATTGCTAGGATTATAGTTGTAAACCACCACACCCAGCCTGAAAAAGTAAATTTCAACTCTTATTACATGTTACACTATACTCAAAAAGAAACCCCTCAAATAGTCTATCAGACTATGAATTCTTATGCCACTGATGCACTGTTACTAAATTTATGTGTTTTTTAAATTCTATTTACTGGCAAAATTGATATACTTTTGAGCACTAAATTAAATGAGCTGTGACAGAGAGAAGGACTAAACTGAAAGAGTGGGATATACCTAGACAAAAACCTAGCCCAACAGGCCAAGGACTGTTAGAGGACCTTTAGAAGCAAGCTGAATTCGGTTGCTTTCAATAAACCAATACCTGTGTATTAAATATGCATTATGGACAGGAATCACAGGAGAGAAAAGGATGAGATACAATCAAATCCTTTTTATGGGCAAAGACATTGGTCCCCATCATGTGTGTTCTGGGATTTGGGGGTGTGAATTTGGCTCTACCAGATGTTCCTCTAGCAAGTTTCTTAATCTCTCTGAGCCTTGGTTTCTTAATCTGTAAAATGGGGATAATAAACCCCATCTCATAGAGTTTTAGTGGGGACTGAATTAAAAGAGACAATATAGGGAGTGTGCCTCTCATTAGCTATCAATAAATGTTACTTCCTTTCCTATCATCTACTGTCAAGAAAACTATATCTAATAAGTAGTAAATGTTGCATTTTACCTGGAAAGGGTCTGTCTTCATCACCCACATGCAGAGGAACTCCCTTATTTTCTGACATGTACTTCTTGGCAATGGGCAAGGACATCAGCCTAATGTGATGGATGAGTGAGCGCCAGGTGTGAGCTCCAGAAAGCACTGGCTCAGGTGCTAATGGGCTGAAAGGTTGAATCACAAAGTAGGCAGTGAGCAAGATTAATCCCAAGGTTGCGAGAACCTACAAGGAAAGATAGAAAAGGCATTAATAATCATCCCAGCAAACAAATACCTTAATACCAAGAAAAAAAAAACAAAACAAAACAGGCTTCTTCTGCTACTTCCAATGTGCCTTAAGAACCAATCCATTTTCATAAACAAGCCACTTACGTTTACTTCTGGAAGAATTTAGAATTTGAGAACTATAGGGACTGCAAGGCTCACCAAGCTGCTACCATATAATCAGCATATTTTAAAATTCACCATTTAAAAATACACAGGCCGGGCGTGGTGGCTCTCGCCTGTAATCCCAGCACTCTGGGAGGCCGAGGCGGGCAGATCACGAGGTCAGGAGATCGAGACCATCCTGGCTAACATAGTGAAACCCCGTCTCTACTAAAAAATACAAAAAAATTAGCCAGGCGTGGTGGTGGACGCCTGTAGTCCCAGCTAGTCGGGAGGCTGAGGCCGGAGAATGGCGTGAACCCAGGAGGCGGAGCTTGCAGCCGAGAGCACACCACTGCACTCCAGCCTGGGCGACAGAGCGAGAGACTCCGTCTCAAAAAAAAGAAAATAATAATAATAATAATAATACACAAAGGGGGCCGGGTGCAGTGGCTCATGCCTGTAATCCCAGCACTTTGGGAGGCCAAGGCAGGTGGATCACGAGATCAGGAGATCGAGACCATCCTGGCCAACACGGTGAAACCCTGTCTCTACTAAAAATATAAAAAATTAGCCAGGCGTGGTGACGGGCGCCTGTAGTCCCAGCTACTCTGGAGGCTGAGGCAGGAGAATGGTGTGAACCCGGGAGATGGAGCTTGCAGTGAGCCAAGATCGCACCACTGCACTCTAGCCTGGGCAACAGAGCGAGACTCCATCTCAAAAAAAAAAAAATAATTAATAAATAAAAAAATAAATAAAATAATAATAATACACAAAGGGGCCGGGCACAGTGGCTCACACCTGTAATTTCAGCACTTTGGGAGGCCAAGGCGGGTGGATCACCTGAAGTCAGGAGTTCAAGACCAGCTTGGCCAACATGGTGAAACCCCACCTCTACTAAAAATACAAATATTAGGCCAGGCACAGTGGCTCATGCCTGTAATCCCAGCACTTTGGGAGGCTGAGGTGAGTGGATCACCTGAGGTCAGGAGTTCAAGACCAGCTGACCAACATAGTGAAACCCCCATCTCTACTAAAAACACAAAATTAGCCGGGCATGGTTGTGCATGCCTGTAATCCCAGCTACTTGGAAGGCTGAGGCAGGAGAATTGCTTGAACCTGGGAGGCGGAGGTTGCAGTGAGCCAAGATCACGCCATTGCACTCCAGCCTGGGCAACAAGAGTGAAACTCTGTCTCAAAAAATAAATAAATACATACATAAAAGCTGGTTGCAGTGGCTCACGCCTGTAACCCCAGCACTCTGGGAGACTGAGGCGGGCAGTCTCGAACTCAGTCTGAGAGTGATTGACTAGACTCAAGTCACTTGAGCCCAGGAGTTCGAGACCAGCCTGGACAACACGGAAAAACCCCCATCTCTACAAAAAACAGAAGAATTAGCCAGGTGTGGTGGTGCATGCCTGTGGTCCTAGGTATTTGGGAGGCTGAGATGGGAGGATCACCTGAGTCTGGGAGTTTTGAGGCTGCAGTGAGCCATGATGGCACCACTGCACTCCAGTCTGGGCAACAGAGTGTGACCTTGACTAGAAAAATAAAAGATCTGTCCAGGCACGATGGCTCAGGCCTGTAATCCCAGCACTTTGGGAAACCGAGGTGGGCAGATCACCTGAGGTCGGGAGTTCAGGACCAGCCTGACCAACATGGAGAAACCCTGTCTCTACTGAAAATACAAAAATTAGCCAGGTGTGGTGGCATATGCCTGTAATCCCAGCTACTTGGGAGGCTGAGGCAGGAGAATCGTTTGAACCTGGGAGGCGGAGGTTGCAGGGAGCTGAGATCGCACCACTGCACTCCAGCCTGGGCAACAGAGCGTGACTCCATCTCAAAAAAAAAAACAAAACAAAACACAAGGCCGGGCGTGGTGGCTCATGCCTATAATCCAAGCACTTTGGGAGGCTGAGGTGGGCAGATCATCTGAGGTCAGGAGTTTAAGACCAGCCTGACCAACATGGAGAAACCCTGTCTCTACTAAAAATACAAAATTAGCTGGGCGTGGTGGTGCATGCCTGTAACCCCAGCTACTTGGGAGGCTGAGGCAGGAGAATCACTTGAACCCAGGAGGCAGAGGTTGCGCTGAGCCGAGATCGCGCCATTGCACTCCAGCCTAGGCAAAAAGAGTGAGACTCCGTCTCAAAACACACACACACACACACAACAAACAAACAAATAATAAAAAATTAAATAATAATATTACACAAATATAATTTAACTACAAATATGCAGCTTTCATCTAGGACCTTTAACAACACAGTCAAATTTCCTAGTAACACATGGTAACAAGAGCAAAGGCCAATTTATTCACGGAAAAACCAAGGCTCAGTGGTGGGATTAGTCAACAATAGCATTTGTGAAGAATGTTGAACAGTTTGTGCTCTGTTGAAGCAATTACCAACTCAGGAAACATTTTACCTTATACACAACTATAAGGAGAGGATACTGGGGCGGGGGCCTCTGAGGTTCATTCTTTTCCAGCAGCTGTCTGATAAATTTTTCAATTGCCTTCTCTGACATGCCACACTGATGGCCGGTCTGTCTCACCAAATCAACAGTCTCTGAAAGTTTGTCATAAATGCTGATCTCGTTGGCAGCAAGATCCATGTCTTCCAATATAAAATCCCTGAGAGAAACAGAGAGAAAATAAATGTAAAAAGATAGGTGGTTTCTTTAGGTACTTCTTCTTCAAAGCTACTTGACCATCTGTAGAGAAGGACCAGTTCTGTGCTTTCCTCAATCCTCTACAGACCAATACTTTTATGAAACACAATGAATACATAGAGACAATGTCAAATTGCCATACAAGTTTTAAAATATTTGTTAACTGTGGGCCAGGAACAGTTTACAGACCTGCACTAGTTCCCAAACACTGAGGAGCACTGGTCTAGAGCACAATATATCCTAATGGGACTCTGAAGCACTAATGACATCCAAAAAAGATTTCTGACACCAATGATGGGAGATCTGCTACTGGTGATTTCCTAAAATAAAAAAAATGGATTATGCACAGTGTTGTTGATCAATTATTTCTTTCCAATTATACCAGACAGACCTTTTAGCAACACAAGAGGAAGAACTGATCACTGAAGATTACTGATGGTGATTTACTGAGAGCAACAGGCTGATAAGCTTTGTTCTTGGCAGAGCAAAGATTTCAGACAACACAAAAAACATGGCATACGGCTTGAAGTCCTCACACTTTTTTCTTTCTTCTTCTTTTTTTTAAATTTATTCTAGAGCAACCAGAGTCCTCATGCTTTTCTACAAATACAATTTTAGAAAATAAAGGGCATTTTATTTGTATTTTATATACTTAAAATACCTGAGATTTTTAAGTAATTTAAAAATTCAATTTGTGTTCTTATAGTTATTTTAAAGACAGATTGTTTCATCATGCCCAGAGAACAAAAGGTAAAAACTAATGGGGCAAAGTAGAGTTCTCTCTGTATCATTTGTAAAATGAAATTAAATAGTTCCAAGGCTGGACGCAATAGCTCGTGCCTGTAATCCCAGCACTTCGGGAGGCCGAGGCAGGCGGATCACCTGAGGTCGGGCGTTTAAGACCAGCCTGACCAACACAGAGAAACCCCGTCTCTACTAAAAACACTAAATTAGCCTGGCATGGTGGCAGGTGCCTGTAATCCCAGCTACTCAGGAGGCTGAGGCAGGAGAATCTCTTGAACTCGGGAGGCGGAGGTTGTGGTGAGCCGAGATCACGCCATTGCACTCCAGCCTGGGCAACAAGAGTGAAACTCCATCTCAAAAAAAAAAAAGAAAAAGAAAAGAAAAACAAATTTTAAAAATCAGCTTGGCCTGGTGGCACACACCTGTAGTCCCAGCTACTTGGGAGGCTGAGGTGGGAGGACTGCTTGAGCCCAGGAGTTTGAGGCTGCAGTGAGCTATGATCATACCACTGCACTCCAGCCTGGGAGACAGAACAAGATCCCATCTCTAGAGAAATGAAATAAGATAAAATAATTAAATGGCTATTTAAAAAAGTGTTTAAGTTACAGAACAATAATATTTTCCTTCATTTACAGGAGAAAGAAGAGTGCTTCTTCGGGTTTGTGCTCTCTTCTACTGGGCTTTCTTTCTTTCTTTATTTATTTATAATACAGAGGGTCCTTTTATTTTGCATACTTCATTCCTACAGTGCTTCTAGCCTCAAAAAGTACTGACATAGTACATGTGTATTCTCTCAGTAAGGAGATGCTGCCACCTGTAGGGTGGAGGACATAGTCATGTTGTTACAACACAACCCAGCACACACCAGCACATCTCCTCTTCCAGCAGTGTGCCTCCCAATCACTCCTGTTTGGTCCTCTTTATGACTATTAAGTGTTTAGTTCATTAGGTCTTAACCTGGCTTGCACATTACAATCACCTAGAGAGCGTTTCATAAATGCTCATACGTGGGCATCAACTCAGACCAATTAAATCAGAATCAGAAGACTTCTAATGGTGGATTAAAAGGCATGCAACCTAGACTTTGAGGAACTGGGGGAACGAGAGAAGAGCCCACCACACTATACCCCCCACATTCAGATAAAAAGACGGTACAAACTACAGTTGAGACTTGAACAACATGGGTTTGAACTATGTGGATACACTTAAAAGCTGATTTTTTTCTACCAACCCAGGATTGAAAATACAATATTTTCAGGATGCAAAAACTGCGTATACATATACAGAGGGATGATTTTTTGTAAACAGGTTCCGCAGAATCAACTGTGAAACTTGAATATGCAAGGATTTGGGTGTATATGGAGATTCTGGAAGCAATACCCCACATATACCAAGGGACAGCTATCTATTTTTTAATTTATTATTTTCAATACATGATGCTAGGACCACTGGATATTCACACATGAAAAAATGAAATTGGACCTTTCTTTCTTTTCTTTTTCTTTTTTTTTGAGACAGAGTCTTGCTTTGGTCGCCCAGGCTAGAGTGCAGTGGCGCAATCTTGGCTCACTGCCACTTCTGCCTCCCAAGTTCAAGCAATTCTCCTGCCTCAGCCTCCCAAGTAGCAGGGATTACAGGTACCTGCCACTACGCCCAGTGAATTTTTTTGTATTTTTAGTAGAGACGGGGTTTCACCATGTTGGCCAGCCTGGTCTCGAACTCCTGACCTCAGGCAATCTGCCTGCCTCAGCCTCCCAAAGTGCTGGGATTACAGGTGTGAGCCACCACACCTGGCCCTTTCTTTATACTATACATAAAAATTAACTCAAAATGGATCAAATACCTAAATTTATAAGCTAAAATGATAAAACTTCAAAGAAAACACAGGGAGGGAGGCTTCATGATTCTGGGATTCGGCAATGGTTTCTTAGATATGATACCAAAAGAACAAGTAGCAAAAGAAAAAATAAATTGGACTTCATGAAAATTAACAACTTTTTGTAGAAGACAAGGGGAGGGGAAAAACTTTAAAAATTCTGTGTCTCAATACCATCAAGTAAAATGACAACCCACAGAATGGGGGAAAATTTTTGCAAATTATGTATCTGATAAGGGGGTGGTCTATATAGAATACATTAAGAATTATTACAAATCATTAATAAAAAGACAACCAAATAAAAAAATAGACAAAGGATTTGAATAGCCATTTCTCCAGAAAAGATATACAAATGGACTGGGTGCAGTGGCTCACGTCTGTTAATCCCAGTGCTTTGGGAGGCTGGCGGATCACTTGAGGTCAGGAGTTCAAGATCAGCCTGGTCAACATGGTGAAACCCTGTGAAACCCTGTCTCTACTAAAAATACAAAAATTAGCCGGGTATGGTGGCGGGCACCTGTAATCCCAGCTATCTGGGAGGCTGAGGCAGAAGAATCACTTGAATCTGGGAGGCAGAGGTTGCAATGAGCCTAGATTACACCACTGCACTCCAGCCTGGGTGACAGAGTGAGACTCTATCTCAAAAAAAGATATACAAATGAGCAATAAACACACAAAAAGATACTCAACATTATTAACCATCAGAGAAACGCAGATCAAAATCACAGTGAGATATCATTTCACATCCACTGGGATAGCTACAATCAAGAAGTCAGACAAAAAGTGGTGGTAAGGACATGGAGGAATTGAAACATAAAATGGTACAGCCACTATGGAAAACAGCCTGGCAGTTCCGCAAACAGTTAAATACAGTTACCATATGACCCAGCAATTCCACCCCTAAGTATGTACCTAAGAAAACTGAAAACATATGTCCACACAAAAACTTGTGCACAAATGTGAACAGCAACATTATTCATAGCAGCCCCCAAATGGAAGTAATCCAAATGTCCATGAACTGATGAAAAGATAATCACAATGTGGTAGACCCATATAATGCAAAATCACTGGACGATAAAAAGGAATGCAGTACTGATACATGATACAATATGGATGAACCTTGAAAACATTATGCTAGATGAAAGAAGACCGTCACAAAAAACTACAGATTATATAGCTGCATTTAGATGAGAAGTCAGGAATAGACACGTCTTTTTTTTCTTAACACCTTTTTAACAAATCTGCAAGGAATAGGCAAATCTATAGAGATATAAAGTAGATTTCCAGATAGGAAGTGACTTATCTGAGACTACAGTTGTCACCTGAGCCTCATCTGGACCTCACATTCTTTTCACTAAGCCATTTTTGATTAGCAGCCAGGAGGATGGATTACAAAGCATTAAGAGCCATACTAACAATAACACCAAAAAAAACCTCAGAAATTAAGATGTACCATTTCCAATTAAAAATAAGTCAGGAGTAGATGATCTCTGGAAAATGAGATCACAGCTGATTTTTATTTTCTTTGTGATTTTCATATTTCCCAAACTTTTCCTGTATCAATTTTGTAATCACAAAATTCTCAGTCACTTCTAAGGAATGTCACTGGGCACAAAATGAGTCAGAGATGTACAGCAATGCATGACCGTGGCACCACAGGGAAGAAGCAATGCATGATCTGCCATGCCAATGACTTTTTGGCTCTCTATACAGTTGTATTCAAATATTACAGCTGGAAAAATGAAACAGCATTGAACTTGGAGACAAGCTTTGCCAATTGCTAGTGAGATGATTTCAGTTAAATTACTTGGTCTATTTCTGCATCCAAAAAATAAGAGGACTGGACCACAAATTTTAGAGTCTCACTCTAAAATTCTAAGAATCTATGAACACTTCAGGAAGGAGAAAAATTCTATTCATTAGAAACTAAAGATTCATGTTCAATTGCATTCCTATTCCTGTTCCCACCTTATATGCCAGGTGCCTTGCTAAACACTCGGGAAACATTATCTCAGTGAATCACCACTGTGATCCCATAAGGTAGCTGTGATTGATCCCATTTCATACATGTTCAAGGCTCGGAAAGGTTTCATAACTTGCCAGGATGTGAACCCAAGTGTCCTGACTTCAGGGTTGTTGCATGCTGCCTCCCTTACCAAGTTATTTTCCTATTCTGAGCTGGCAGTTCGGAAACCACGTGTCCCTTGATCACAACTGAGCGGCTGAGAACTGGAAAATGATTGACTACAATGATTCCTGCAAATAGAGTAAAGAGATAACTTATTATAACATTTTTCACATCTTGGTTTTGTGATCAGTGATTCTGAGATGCCATTTTCCTGTTTAAATTAACAAAGACATTCCATGAAAGCAAGTAGGAATAATAT
This sequence comes from Pongo abelii, assembly GCF_028885655.2. Classification (NCBI taxonomy): domain Eukaryota; kingdom Metazoa; phylum Chordata; class Mammalia; order Primates; family Hominidae; genus Pongo; species Pongo abelii. Next base: position 37,162,287 of record NC_071990.2, on the reverse strand, counting down.
TCATTTAAATACATTACAATTCATTATCTAACAATACCCAGTCAAAACCCATTAAAACTCAGTAGACAACCAGAATGGAAAGGATCCAGAAAGGACTGCTAAAAACAAATTCCAGTGAAAAACTAGTGTGGATGTTGGGAGGTGGGGTCACATGTAAGTATCCCTGAGGCAGAAGAGAACATCACACACAGAAGAGAACATGGTGTGCCGGTAGGAGAATCCTGAAGGGGACAGATGTACAGGTGAGGAAAACAGGATTAATCATCATCATTTTTGATGGCTGTTTTGCAACCTTTGTAAGCCTCCTCATGTCTTTTTTTTTTCTTTTTTCCCTTTTTTTTTTTGAGACAGAGTCTCGCTGTGTTGCCCAGGCTGGAGTACAGTGGTGCAATCTCGGCTCACTGCAAGCTCTGCCTCCTGGGTTGAAGTGATCCTCATGCCTCAGCCTCCTGAGCAGCTGGAATTACAGGCTGGGATTAAAGGATGATATTTTTTGTTGTTTAATTACTATCATATCCAACCAAATGCCAATAGTGTCCCTCTGGCAAGACAATAAAAAATGGCACATGCCACCATACCCAGCTAATTTTTGTATTTTTAGTAGAGACAGGGTTTCACCATATTGGCTAGGCTGGTCTCAAACTCCTGGCCTAAAGTGATCCACTCACCTTGGACTCCCAAAGTGCTGGGATTACAGGCATGAGCCACTGCGCCTGGCCTGTAAGCCTTTTTGATACACATAAAAATCTTATTAAACTCCCAGTTTGTATCACAAAAAAAAAATAGGTTTCTTTTCTTGTTGGGCAATTCAAGTTAGAATGGTATTACAACACTGAATATATTTTTGCAAGCTGTGCATCCATCTTCCCAGAGATTATGACACATTTCTCAAGTTATCAGAAAGGTAGTTAATAGCAACTTAGCGACATTTCTAAGAACACCTGTGAATTTTGATAAGCCCTCTTTTTGGCTTTGATTATATCAGTTATCCTAAACTGGAAAAGATTCTGCCCCCAGGGATGCCCGGAGACATTTTTTAGTGTCTTGCTAGAGGGACACTATTGGGATTTGGTTGGATACGACGGTAATTAAACAACAACAAAAAATCTCATCCCTTAAAAAAAAAAAAAAAAAATCAAGGCCGGGCGTGGTAGCTCATGCTTGTAATCCCAGCACTTTGGGAGGCCGAGGCGGGTGGATCACGAGGTCAGGAGATCAAGACCATCCTGGCTAACACGGTGAAACCCCATCTCTACTAAAAATACAAAAAATTAGCCGGGCGTGGTGGCGGAGGTCTGTAATCCCAGCTACTTGGGAGGCTGAGGCAGGAGAATGGCTTGACCCCGGGAGACAGAGCTTGCAGTGAGCAGAGATCGTGCCATTGCACTCCAGCCTGGGTGACAGAGCAAGATTCCGTCTCAAAAATAAAAAATAAAAAATCAAACATAAGGTCATTGCTATGCATCAAGCACAAGAGGACTGAGTGAAATCGGCTGAGGCTTGATGGCAATCCACTTACCTGCAGAAAGTAGTTCCAACTCTGGCCAGAGTGAGCTTTGCCACAGGGGGAGGTTCTGAAGAGTTAGCCTGATTCTAACAGTGCCATAGACCTGCAAGGCACAGGCAGGATCACTAGTGGAGTTATTAGGATCAAAGTATCATGCACCACCTCGGATAGACTAAGTTGCCAGAACTGTTAGGAGTGGAGCTCAGGTGCATAAGTTTTCAAGCCTCTTCTCTGCTGATTAAAGGCACACCCCCCCAATTAACAGACATTACTTTACAACAATAGTTCTCAGGGTAATTCTGCTCCAAAGGGGACATTTGGCTATGTCTGAAGACATTTTTGATTATCAAAACTGGACAGCAGTTGGGCATAGCAGCACATGCCTATAGTTCCCAGCTACTCGGGAGGCTGAGGCAGGAGGATCACTTGAGGCCAGCAGTTAGAGGCTGCAGTGAGTTATGATCACGCCTGTGAACAGCAACTGCACTCCAGCCTGGGCAACATAGGGAGGCTCCAGCTCTTTAAAAAAAAATTAAAAATCAACAAACTGGAGGAGTACTATTAGCATCTGGTGGGTAAAGACTAAACATCCTGCAATGCACAGGAGAGCCTCCTCCCACCCCTCCTCAAAACGAGGTCAAGAAACCTTGCTTCCAAGAGAGGCCTGTGGGAGGTAAGCCAGGGAGTTGTTTCACTTCTGGAGTACTTCAGAAATAGGAGGAGACAACTGAGAGATCCGATGAGATGTTCTCCACAATTCCTTCTGGGTCTCTGCCTATGAAGAAACAGGGTAGAGGCATATCTGACAGAAAAACTCTGATAGAACTTACCAATACAAATGTTTCTTTAAAGCAGAAAAGAAGTTAAGAGAAATGTAAACCTCTCTTTTGCCCTGTTTAACAGAGAACTAATTCCTCTATAGAGATAAGTAAGTCCTGAACACTGATATGCCATTACCCTGGAGGTTCTGTTTTCTGAAGAGCTATGCCAGCGAGGTAACTCTAGGATAGAAAACTGATTCATCCAGTTAAAGCACAAAAGGGGAAACAGTACAGTTCAAAAGAAAGTTTCAAAAGTCCATCAAGATACATCCCAATCTTCAACACTAGGAGCTATATCCAGAGTAAATTAAATTTTCTTTTTTCTCTACTTGGCTCTTTAATATTATACTACCCATGAAGTATGGTATCCATTCTTTAGTGTTATGAATATATTCCATTCTATTTTATCCAGTGATTCCCATTAATTAAATATATGTTCTAGTAAAGAAAAAGTGCTCCTTCAACCATTGTGGAAGACAGTGTGGTGATTCCTCAAGGATCTAGAACTAGAAATACCATTTGACCCAGCCATCCCATTACTGGGTATATACCCAAAGGATTATAAATCATGCTGCTATAAAGACACATGCACACATGTCTATTGCGGCACTACTCACAAATAGCAAAGACTTGGAACCAACCCAAATGTCCATCAATGATAGACTGGATTAAGAAAATGTGGCACATATACACCATGGAATACTATGCAGCCACAAAAAAGGATGAGTTCATGTCCTTTATAGGGACATGGATGAAGCCGGAAACCATCATTTTGAGCAAACTATCGCAAGGACAGAAAACCAAACACCATATGCTCTCACTCATAGGTGGGAATTGAACAATGAGAACACTTGGACACAGGAAGGGCAACATCACACACCGCGGCCTGTAGCGGGGTGGGGGAGTGGGGAGGGATAGCATTAGGAGATATACCTAATGTAAATGACGAGTTAATAGGTGCAGCACACCAACATGGCACACACATACATATGTAACAAACCTACACGTTGTGCACATGTACCCTAAAACTTAAAGCATAATAATAAAAAAAAGAAAAAGTGCTCCTTAGATTATAATAACAGCCACTACAAAGAAACAAACATCAATTAAAAGGAAAAATAACTGATAAAACATTAAAATGATTAATATGATTTAAAAGAGTAATAACTTAAAACTACAATAAATGCTTAAAATTTACAGTCAAGGTACAGGCAGGGCACAGTGGCTCACACTTGTAATCCCAATACTTTGGGAGGCTGAGGCGGGTGGATCACTTGGGGCCAGGAGTTCGAGATCAGCCTGGCCAACATAACATAGCAAAACCCTGTCTCTACTAAAAATACAAAAATTAGCCAGGCATGGTGATGCACGCTTGTAATCCCAGCTACTCAGGAGGCTGAGGCATGAGAATCACTTGAACCTGGGAGGTGGAGGTTGCAGTGAGCAGAGATCACACCATGGCACTCCAGCCTGAGCAACAGAGTGAGACTCTGTGTCAAAAGAATAAAAAAATTTTTTAAAAAATGTAGTATATACATACAATGGAATATTATTCAGCCTTAAAAAAGAAAGAAATCCTGCTATTTGTAACAACACAGATGGACCTGGAGGACATTACGCTAAGTGAAATAAGCCAGACACAGAAGGATAAATACTACATGATACCACTTGTGCAATTAATCTAAAATAGCTGAACTCACAGAAGCAAAGAACAGAATGGTGGTTGCAGGAGGCTGCAGGCAGGGGGAAACAGGGAGGTACTGGGCAAAGAATACAAAGTTTCAGTTATACAAGATGAATAACTCCTAGAGACCTACTATATAGCACAGTGCCTAGAGTTAACAATACTGTATTGTATATTTAAAAATATGCTAAGAAGGTAGGTCTTATGTTAAGTGTTCTTACTGCTAATAGTAATAAGTAAGAAGGCAGGAGGAAACTTGGAGGTAATGGATAGGTTGATGGCATGGATCATGGTGATGGTTTCACAAGGGCATACTTATGTCCAAATTCATCAAGTTGTACACATTAAATATGTAAAGCTTTTTGTACAAAAGTAATACAATGAACATCTGGATATCCTTCATTTAGATTCACCAGTTGTTTACATTTGGCAATATTTTCTTTCTGTTTTTACCAGAACTACTTGAAAGTTACTTGCAACACATTATAAAATCATTTCTAAATATTTCAACATGCATCTCCTAAGAATAAGGACGTTATTCTATACAACCATTGGCATTATTGCCATACCCATTAAAATGAGTAATCTCTTAATATTACCTAATATTCAGTCTATAGTCAAATTTCCTTAACTATCAAATTTTTTTAAAAAGACCATATAGCTATTTAAAAATCCAGGATCCAACCAATGACCACACATTGAATTTGGCTGCCGCGCCTCTCTTTAATCTACTTAACTTCAGAACAAGTCCCCAGCGTGTGTTTTTTTTTGTTTTGTTTTTTGGTCTTTTAGGACATTGACATATCTGAAGAAGTCTCCACATTTTTAAGCTTACCTCTACTTGCTTCCATCCTCACCCTTTCCAGTTTCTACTATTAGAAAAATGCCATAATCCTTCCTTTCTAAGTTTCTGGTACTCTCTCCCTACCTCCCTTCAGAGGCAAGCTCCTTTGGGGGTTGGGGGGAGAAAGTCACTCATTTTCTTGTTTCTCAGGTTTCCATTCATTTATTAACCTGTTGAAATCATATTTCTGCCTCCTCACTCCACCGACATTGCTTTCACTGAGGCCACAAACGGCTTTCTAAACGCCAAGTTCGAAGGACGTTTTTTTCAGTTATTACCTTATCTGACCTCTCTGCAGCAGCTGCTGTTGCTACCCCATTATCTATCTTCCTCAAGTGTACTCAAACCTTAACATAATTCTCTCGTTCTCTGCTGGTATCCACCAGTTATCCTTGACCTTCTTATTCCCTCCAACGCTTTGACCACCAGCTATTGGTGATTCCCAAATCTCTTCTCCAGTCTACAACTCTCTCTAGGGTTCAAGACCCATTTATCTACCTGCCTACCAGACACGGTGATCCAAGTTTCCCATAGCTCCCTGTATGTAATGTGTCTATAACCCAACTTACTGTTTTCCCCTTCAACCCATTCCTCCTACTGCACCTCTTTTCTTAATGGAAACACTAATCCTCCAAATTTAAAACTATCCTCCTCCTACCTCATTCCCAGCAATGAAACTATCACTAAGTCCTCTTGATTCAGCCTCCTATATAATTCTCACGTTCATTCCTTCCTCTCTACCTCTACATTAACAGCACAGTTAAGGTCTTCAACATCTCTCCTATGGACCATCACAAAGATGTAGTTAATCTCTATACTTCCAGTTCTCCTCTTCCCCAACCCATTCTCTACCTTGTCCAGTTTTTTATTTTTTGAGACAGGGTCTCACTCTTCACTTAGGCTGGCGTGCACTGACATGATCTCAGCTCACTGCAACCTCCGTCTCCTGGCTTCAAGAGATTCTCGTGCCTCAGCCTCTTGAGTAGCTGGGAGTACAGGCACGCGCCACCACACCAGCTAATTTTTGTATTTTTCTGGTACACACTGGGTTTCACCATGTTGGCCAGGCTGGTCTCGAACTCCTGACCTCAAGTGATCCACCCACCTTAGCCTCCCAAAGTGCTAGGATTACAGGCATGAGCCACTGCACTCAGCCACTTATTTTTTTGAAACACAAATTGGCTCATGCTAAGCACCTTCCAAGACTCCCCATCCTCTGCAGGAGCAGTTTAGCATGGTGACTAAGAACACAGATACTGGAGTTGGAAAAAGCTGGATGCAAATTCTAGATTTTACCACTTACTGTGTGGCCATGAGACACTACTTATCCTCTCTAAGCCTTAGATTTTTCATGTATGAAATGTGGATAATTATTTCTACCCCACAATGTTTAAGAGAATTATAAAATGATGTAACACATTTGTTCCAATAGCCAGACAAATTAAATACCTAATAACAATCATTTTAAGATAAAGTCCTAAGTCAAGCATGGTGGTTCATGCCTGTAATCCCAACACTGGGAGGCTGAGGTGGGAGGACTGCTTGAGCCCAGGACTTCAAGACCAGCCTGGGCAACATAGCAAGACCCTGTATCTACAATAAAAATAAAAATAAAAATTGGCCAAGTGTGGTGGTGCATGCCTGTAGTCCCAGCTACTTGGGAAGCAGAGGTGGGGGGTAGCTTGAGCCCAGGAGTTTGAGGCTGCAGTGAACCATAATAGCACCACTGTACTCCAACCTGGGTGATGGAATGAGATCCTGTCTTTTTTAAAAGATAAAGTCCAAATTACTTACCATGGCCCTTTATGATCTGGTCACTGCCTACCTGTTCAGTTTCATTTCCTATCAATCCTTCTTCACATTCTACACTGTCATACTATTTCACATCTTTTTGCTTTTGCATACACAATTTCCTCTGCCTAAAAAGCCTAGTAGTCTCCAGCGCTTTGTCCAATAAGTGAACTCTTTAAGACTCTGACCTCAGTTTTTGCCCTATGCACCTCTAGGGCTTTGTATTACATCTATTTTCCTGTCTACTTCCCACCCTAAATAGTGTTTCTTGAAAGCAGAAATAAATGGAGAAAACACAAAAAACTAAGTACAGACGTGGGAATTCACCTCAGATGTGGAATCAGATCAATGTTGAACAAATTTATAGAAAGGGCCTAAAGTTATCATTCCGAACTAATTGAATGTAACTCATGGCTCATGGTTTATTCATTTTATGTTTTATTATTTTATTCATTTTTAAAAATGCAGAGGTCGGGAGGCTGAGGCAGGTGAATGGTGTTAACCGGGGAGGCGGAGCTTGCAGTGAGCAGAGATCACGCCACTGCACTCCAGCCTGGGCGACAATGTGAGACTCCATCTCAAAAAAAAAAAAAAAAAAAGGCAGTAGCAACAATGTGATGAGGGTTTAACGTTAGCAGGTTAGGAATCTAGCATTTGGACATTGTTTTTGGTGTGTGGAGTAGCTGTGGAGGAACAGGCATTCAAAGCAGGTCTTGAAAAATGCTTCAGTCCAAGGCAGAAAAGGTCTGACAGAAACAGGACCCCTTTCTGGTATGCAAGTTGGGCTTCATGAACCTTTAGTCAAAACTTCAATGTAGCAGAATTGAATTTATTAGTTATTATTTTAAAGGCATGTTACTCCCTAGAGGGAAATTTTGACAACCCAAATTCAAATAAACGAATTTGTTAAGGGAGAGACGTCTATAGAAGATTCCACCACAGGAACTATCAAATGAGCAATCAGAAAAGTCAGAATACTAAGTATCTGGTAGTAGTGTCTATTATAAAGTGATTTATGACTAAATAATTTAAAAGAAACATATTTGCGAATACTAAGGCTATGAGGGCTCTGAGACTAGAAAGTGTGGCCTGCACGGTTAACAGTCTTAAAATACTACACAACACGACGCAGGCAAATTTCCTTCTACTAAGAGGTGATTACAAACAACTATTTTACTTGTGTCAAGAAACTAAGTCATATTTCTTTCTGAAATCCAAGATGCCAGGTTTATCACATACCAAGTACATATTTAAAGAAAAAAAAAATTATTGCCCCCCAACGATTATTAGAAAAAGATCTTTCAGAAGGGGGTGGGGAATCTACTCTTAATTTCTTAAAAATTCCGTCAAAAGGGCAGAAATCTGGACTTCATTAGCAACGCTCAAGTTATGGACACTGCTGTGATGCCTGAGAAACAAGTTCAAACAAGGTCGACCTCGTTTTGCTCTCGCCGGCGGGAGTCAAGGAAAGTGACAGATGTCTTAAGGGAGTCGACCCCGGGGGAGCTGCCAGGGGATGCTGTCAGTCTACAAAACTGGAGAGGCTGAGAAAAGGGATCAGCGCTGGGATAGAGGGTGGTAGCAGCAGCGAGAAGCGGCTGCGCAAGGATGTCAGAGACGGGCGCGGCGGCGAGGCTGTCACAGGGCGGCCTCCCCCCACCCAGCCTCGGGCCCCAGTCACTCACATGCGGGGCTCGCGCCCCCTCGGGCTCCTCCCGCCTCGGGGACAGCTGCCGCCGGGCGAGGAGCATGGACAACTTCCTGTTTCCGGGAGCGCGACCCGGAAGCAACCCCCACTCCTGGGGGGAGGCCTTGTACCCTAGAGTAGCTCCTCCTCTCGCCCAGCGCTTCCGCCCAAAACAGAACACTCAAGTGTCGTGGCGAGCGCGTGACCTCTCGCGATATCTGGAGAGTGTAGGTTCTTGCTCCCTCTGGCGTCCTTCTTCCGCTCTGGCTCTTTTCGCCCCAGTCCTAATCCTTGGCTTCCTTATTTACCTGGACTGGCTCACACAGACTTCGTAGCTGAACTGATCCATAGAACAAGCATTTACTGAGTCCCCTACTATGTGCCAGGCAGCATGTTAGGCATTAAGGGATGAGAGTGGAAGGGAAATGTAAATGAAGAGCAGCCCCTTCCTTCTGGAAGCTACTACTCTTGGGAAAGACGAACAAATCCCTCCCAATTTTCACTCAGCCCACTCATTAGTGAGAGCTTACTCTGTTGATAAAAGAAAAACTTAAGCCGAATTAAGTATAAAGGAGTTTAATTGAGCAATGAAAGATTCACGAATCTGGCAACCCCCAGAATCAGAGCAGATTCACAGACTCCCAGGGTGCCTCATGGTCAGAACAAATTTATAGATAAAAAAGGCAAAGTGAGGCACAGGAATCGGAAGTAAGGTACAGAAACAGTGAGGTTGGTTACAGCTCGGTGTTTGCCTTATTTGAACGCAGTTTGAACATTCAGCAGGCTGTGAGTGGTTGAAGTATGGCCGCTGGGATTGGCCACCACTCAGTTATTGTTACAGGTGTATACTATTGTTAGGTTTTCAATTTTGTTTGACTATTAAGCTATGTTATAGTTCATCCACAAGGACTCAAATATAGAAGGACAGAGTCCTTCTCAGGCCATATTTAGTTTGCCTTAACAATTCCCCTGTTTTGGTCATTTTCTCAATTTTGAGAGATTGACCAAAACCTTGGTCATTGATGTTGTTATCACTGTCATAAGTGTACCTGTATGGTTTTGAAACTCACTAGGAAACAGTAGAACAGTAGGTTTTGCAGGAAGAGAATAAGGGCTGAGTAGAGGATACCTCCTTATTCTGGAACATGTGTTTACAGGAGAAAAACAAAACCTGGTCTGTTCTAGCATTTTGTGTTTTTTTAAAGCCTTAGTTTGATTATGTCACATTTAGCATAAGTGACTCCATTTTAGTTTGGTTTGGTTTGTTGGGGCCTAGTGCATGAGCTCAGTCCAAAATAATGGCCTCTCATAATTTTATTTTAAAAAAATTCCTCACTTTTGGCCAGGTTCTTACTTAGGTGACAGTGTGACCAGAACTTAGGGCCTTAGCGCCACTCTCAGTTACCATCATTTTGGGTTTCTGGTCTCAGCATGTCATTCATAGGTTACGGTGCCTTCATGGTCGCACATTTCTTTCAGTTTTTATTATTCCAGTTGAAAAGAGATCATTTGACATTGTAGAGATGGCTGCATGCAAGCATTTAAAACCTTTGAGAGAATACAGCGCACCAGGGAGACTATTATTATCATTATTGGGCGGATAATAGCAACAGTTTGGAGTATGCTCCTTACCCAGGGTCCCCATAAGCCAAACCACCTAAAATTAAATAGATTAAAGAATGAGTTAGATGAAGAGTCTCCTTGCTTGACTAAGTGGTCTTTTCACTAATCCCCTACAACTGAATATTTATTTTTATTGTATTTATTTTTTGAGAGGGAGTCTTGCTCTGTCACCAAAGCTGGAATGCAGCGGCAATCTCAGCTCACTACAACCTCCACCTCCTGGGTTCAAGTGACTCTCCCACCTCAGCCTGTTGAGTAGCTAAGATTACAGGTACCTGCCACCATGCCAGGCTAATTTTTGTATTTTTAGTAGAGACAGGGTTTTGCCATGTTGGCTAGGCTGGTCTCGAACTCCTGACCTCAGGGGATCCACCCACTTTGCCTCCCAAAGTGCTGAGGTTACGGGTGTCATCCATCGCGCCCGGCCAGAATTGTTTATAATTTACATTTGCTATATTTCTCCATAGGCCACAAGTGTCAGCAGCTGCACAGGTACTTTTCTGTTTAGCCAATTCTATTATTTAGTATAACTTTCACAGGAGAATTTAAAGTCTGTTGTGTAACGATAGCCTTTAAAGTAGAATTTGCTGTAGAGCCTATCATGAGGGAGACATTTCAAATTATTGCCTCTTTTATTCTAAACCATGGAAAAAGGACCTAACAAATGGATGTCTTTCTAGAAGAGTGAAGGCCTCTTGTCAGTGTTCTCTTTAATCCATGATGTGGGTTAAGAAGAGTTTTGACTGATTATGAGGTAATGTATATACCACTAAAGTTTGTTACCTACATTGGGGCTTCATCTTTTATCTATTGAAATATAAGGTTATTCATGTTTAAGGCTGGCTGCAAAATCATTCACAAATAAAAGTATACCCTATAATGCATATAATGGACCCACTTTTAATTTCTATTGTTCATAGAGGCATAAACAAGGAAAAAATATTCAAAGATAAGAGTCTTGTGATAGTAGAAGTTTTGATCTATGATCTTGGGAAAAGCTATTCAAATCAAGGATGCCATCTTCTGGGGAGAAACTTTTCTGGTTAGTTTTACCTTAAGGGTTCCAATGGATGTACAGTTCCAGGAGTGTGAAGGGACCCTTCTCAGTTGTGAGATTATGAACCCAAGGTTTAAAGCTCCAAAGTTTTGCTGTAGTGTGGATGGCAAGGACAGTCTTTCTCTTTCTCTGGTGTTCTCAGACGATCCAGTCTGCAGGTTCTAGATTGTGAAGGAATTGTCCTCAGTGAATCATAAAAAGTTTTCTTTGCCTCGTGAAAATACACTATAATCTACTGTTATAACATCAGCCCTATTGCATGGGAAAGCTTTTATACAACCAGAAAACATGCATTGAAAATGACAATTGAATGAAATCCCTTTACAAATGTTTAAATGGCCCATCAGGCAGCCAAATGCATCTGAAGCTTTGATCATCTTTCCAGGAATATGGAACCAAACATTGGATTTAAATTATTTCTGCAATTTATAAGCTACCACATCAATATATTAAATTTGGATTATTTTATCTTTTCCAGAATGTTTAATAACAAAAGCTTTAAGGACTCAAGAAGGACAAGGTGGCCATCCTGGTTCTTCATGAGTCCATGCTTAACACTGGACTTATGTCCTCTTGAATACCAGTTGTTTCTCCAATTTAGGTGCATAGCACTGATAACTAATGGGTTATCATAGGTAATTTGACTTAGACCATGGAGTTCATTCAAATTGTATATATAAACAATTTTAGTATTGGCTTATTTGGCATGATAATCTAGAGCTTGATTTTGAAAGGTTTGTTAAATACCAAAGGTTTAAAACATTGGATATTACAAAATAGAATCTTAGGTTACCATAAGTCATTCATTTAGCCAAAATGATAACTTAAAAAATTTTAAACAAAAAAACAGTATTTTGATAGAAAGGAGACTCAGCTTTCCAAACAAGATCCAATGAGGATAGCATGAGGCCAACTGACTATCTCCTTTCTTCCCTTCCTCCACCATATTTTTTTGTAGTTTACTTAAAAGGTAAACAAAAACCTTTCATTATCTTTTAATATTAAATAAAAATCCTTTCTAAAAGAGGGAACCAAATTTTATGTTTCCATTAGTGTATTTTTAATGTTAAAGCTAGTTTTTAATAACATTTTATAAATCTATTCAGTTTTAATTAGTTTGACCATAAGGTAAGATTTTTATAAACCTTTTATAACCCTTTACTATTTTTTTTTTCTCAGAGCAGAGCAATCTTCTAAGAAAACTCTGTTGTGCTTTTATGCCAATGTCTCATTTATGGAAAAAAAACTGAATAATGCCATTTTAACTTTAGCCTATATGTTCACACATAGAATCCTTATAATTAATTGTTTTTTTGTTTTTTTTTTTGAGACGGAGTTTCACTTTTGTTGCCCAAGCTGGAGTGCAATGGTGTGATCTTGGCTCACTGCAACCTTGGCCTCCCGGGTTCAAGCGATTCTCCTGCCTCAGCCTCCCCAGTAGCTGGGATTACAGGCGTGCAACACCACACCTGGCTAATTTTTTGTATGTTTAGTAGAAACGGCATTTCACCATGTTAGCCAGGCTGGTCTCGAACTCCTGACCTCAGGTGATCCGCCCACCTCGGCCTCCCAAAGTGCTGGGATTACAGGCATGAGCCACCGTGCCCGGCCCCTATAATTAATTTTTATAAACCTTCCACAACTTGTTCAAACCTTTAGCTTTATTTAATTTAAAACAATCCTTTAACCCTCTAACCTAGGCAAAAATTTACATTCCTGTATTTTCTTATAATCTCTTACAAAAAACACATTTCATTCTCCTTACACACCTTGCATGTAAACCTATTTTTTCAGTAGTCTCAATTACATATTACAATGTTAACTCTTAGCAACTTTTACTTTTGGTGAAAACCTTGGTAAGTAAGGATTTTAATTATGTACTAGGTGTGGAGCCCAGGACCCAGACAGAAATGCAGATAAAGGTCCGAATCTTTCCAGCATCTAACTACAGGTGTCCCAGGCCTTACCTAGCTATAAAGCAGGCAGGCTGTACAGTTAAGAGTCATGGTGGCATTTTATGAAGCATTTAGGAGGCCTAATCACCTTTAAATTGTACAACATTTCTGGCAAAAATTCCTTTTCATAAATTATTTCACAACTTACACAGACTATGTATGATATGTTTAGACTTTCTGACTTGCCCTAAACATCCCTCTTTTTAAACAACCAGTCATTTTACTTTAGGACAAGAATTTACCATACAACATCCTTTCTTATATGAAATCTATTTTCTTTATAGCCTTTGTATAGCTAGGGGGCATAGCTAATTGCATATATCCCCAGGCCTTATTTAGAATTTAATGTCTCCAAAATAAATTGAACAATTTTCAAAAGTCAAAGCAGTTTATGACCTTGAAGCATATAGCAAAGCTAACATCTGACCTGCATAATTTAGACAAAATGTCTTTATTTTATCAACAATATTTAAAGCTATTTTTATTTCCCGAAGATTACTAAAGTTACATGAACTAAAAGGCATTACAGTTTTTATTTTGCTTTCAAAATATTTAAGTGCTTATTTTTGTTTAAGCCAATTAGTTAGAGCTCTTTTATATAAACATTACACACAACACATATATAATAGACAGACGGACAGAAGAAGATTACTATAGTAGTTGTAAGATTCTTCATTTGCCAGTTTTTAAGTTTCTTAATTGGTTATTGGCTTTATGGTGGAGTCCTTGGAGGAACAGGGCCAGGAAAAGGGTTTCTGGTGCCTCCTGTTTTTCCCATGGATTCCAGGCCATTAGACCCTGAATATCCATTTTTAATTAACCGGACTTTTAAGCATAGCACTCTTTAATAAAGTCCTTTTAAAATTTCTTATTACTGATTTTACCCAGGCCAAATGGCTGATATTTCTGGCTTTTGAACTTTACCGAAGGTAACCTCCTAGGTGCTCGAAGAAGGAAAATTTAAGATAGTCTGTGGGGGAGAAGAGACTAGACAAGGTTATGCAGATGTTAAACCAGAAAGGACTTACTTCCTAAGCAGGGAATGGAACTGGAACCGCCAGTGTTGAAAGGCCAGTGAGCCACAGCACAGAGCAGTCTACTGCCCTTCCCAGAAAGAGTCTAGAGTAGTTAATTTTGAGCTTGCAGAGGCTTTTAATGACTCAAGATAATTTTGAGAGCTAACTATGGCATAAACCCTAAAATTCCTGTTCCCTGGAAGGTGAGATCAAGAGAAAGTACTGCCAGGTGGTTATAAGGTCAAGTTCCCAAGGACATAAAACAAGATGGAGACCCCATCCATTTTTTTGTGTTTCAGGGACCTGCAGGAAAGTTTGTTATTGACTAGCGAGCTTGTGGGATCCTAAGCCCATGTTTTATCCTAAGGTACCCCTTGACCCAGAAAAACGAATTCATAGCACAAATACATCAGTTTAAGACTAACCTCAGAATTTTTTTTGCATTAATCAAAACCTTACAGAAGAGATAAATAAACAGTGATTTTTACCATTCATTCAACCATTTGCACAGAGAGAGAGAAGCCAAAAATCTGACTGGTAAGAAATTCTTACTCTTTTGCTGGCATGCCAGCCTTCTGGGTTCCCTTTCCCTCAGCGGCCCCAGTGACCCAACTTGCCACACCATTGTACTGGGGGCCAAGCCGCATCATAAAGGAAAAATTTTTTGTTGTTGTTCCGGCCAGAGCAAAATACATGTGATAAAACATAGACATTAGCCACTCTGCTTAGCACTCAATATCAAACTGGCAAGGTTTATATTTGCCCTCAGATGGGCCCCGTTATCTTTAATCCAATCTCTGACTAGGGGTTTCAACACATGGTCTCTGGGCAAGCTGGTTGCCCTGAGTAATAGAAAAGATAAAAAAGGGAAAGGAAAGAGAGATCCGAGAGGGAGCTTACCTGTGATCCCCAGCTGCTGTGAGAGATCAGTGGACACAAGTGGGTCCTGCAGGTACCTTGCATGTTCACTCAGTGCTCCTGGGGGTCGCTAGAAGCTCCACTTTGGATCCCATTCCTGACACCATCTGATAAAAGAAAAACTTCGGCCGAATTCAGTTTGAAGGAGTTTAATTGAGCAATGAACAATTCGCAAATCGGGCAACTCCCAGAATCACAGCAGATTCACAGAGACTCCAGGGGTGACTCGTGATCAGAACAAATTTATAGACAAAAAGGTAAAGTAACATACAGCAATAGGAAGTGAGGTACAGAAACAGCGAGATTGGTTAAAGCTCAGTGTTTGCCTTATTTGAATGCAATTTGAACATTCGGCAGTCTAGGAGTTGTTGAAGTATGGCCGCTGGGATTGGCCAACATTCAGCTATTGTTACAGGTATATACTATTAAGTTAGGTTTTCAAATTTGTCTGACTATAAAGCTAGGTTACAGTTCATCCACAAGGACTCAAATATAGAAGTACAGAGCCCTTCTCAGGTCATATTTAGTTTGCTTTAACACTGTAACAGACTGTACTAAGCACTTTCAATTCATGGAGCCACTTCATCAACCCTATGGCATAAATAGCCCCATAACATCCTCATACAAACAAAACTGAAGTTTATGGAGAGGTTAACTTGCTCAAGATTTTACAGATAAGGAGTGGAAGGATCAGCATTTGAACCCAGACTCCTTAACCTGCCCTGTGTGTAGCACCAAATCTCTTAACTGCTTTCTACAAGAAATCTGCAAACAAAATACTACTGGGTTCAGACTAACGCTATAGCTCCAGAGGTAGTGTGACAGTGATGTAAATGTATGAAACCAATGAAACAGAATAGAGAGACCAAAACCAGAAAACACATATATGGACACTTGATTTATGACAAAGAGGTGAGACAGAGGAGTGAGGAAAGGATAATGCTTTCAATCAGTGGTGCTGGATCAATTGCATATCCATATAGAAAAAAATGAAACTTGGCTCCTACCTCATACCATACACCAAAATAAGTTCTAGATGCATTGCAGATCTGTATGACAAAAACAAAAGAGAATTACAGAGCTGCAACATTGAGATGTCCAATAATGTCTGTCCAACACTGAAATGTTCTGTAAGAGAGAAAATGCATATGTTGGACTACATTAAAATTAGAAACTTTCCAGTGTTATATTCTGTCCAGGATATATAAAGAACTTTACAAATAAGAAAACATAGCCAAATAGAAAAATAAGTAGAAGATTTGAACACAAAAAGATATCACAAAGAGGATATCTAAATGGCACACGTATGGAAAAAGAATTTAACTTCATTAGTCATTAGTTGTTAGTGAAATTACTACTGAGATATTGTTATAGAGGCTTCAGGATTCCTTAAATGAAAAAGACTAGCAATACTAAGAGTTGGCTCAGAAGCAGAGCAACAGCAATTCTCACAGACTGCTGGTGCATACATAAATTGCTACAGCCACTGGCCAGGCGTGGTGGCTCATGCCTGTAATCCCAGCACTTTGGGAGGCCAAGGTGGGCAGATCACAAAGTCAAGAGATTGAGACCATCCTGGTCAACATGGTGAAACCCTGTCTCTATTAAAAATACAAAAATTAGCTGGGTGTGGTGGTGTGTGCCTGTAGTCTCAGCTACTCGGGAGGCTGAGGCAGGAGAATCGCTTGAACCTGGGACGTGGAGGTTGCAGGGAGCCGAGATCGTGCCACTGCACTCCAGCCTGGCGACAGAGTGAGATTTTGTCTCAAAAAAAAAAAAAAAAAAAAATTGCTACAGCCACTTTGAAACAGTCTAGTGTTAACTACTAAATTATACATGTTACCTATGACCCAGCAATTCTGCTTCTAGCTATATACTCCCAAAAATTCATGCACAAGTGCACTAAGATACATACACAAATATCCATCGCAGCACCATTATACACTGTGGTATGTTTGTACAACAGAATACTACACAGCAAGGAAAAATGAAAAATGGCCACTACATACAACATGAATACATCTCACAAACATATTGTTAAGGAAAGGAAGCCAGGCACAAAAAAATACGTACTTTATAACTCCATTTATATAAAATTCAAAAACAGGGAAAACCAATCTATGATATTAGAAGGCAGAAAGTGGTTTACCCTTTGGGAGGAAGGAATGGGTAATGATTAGTAGGGGGGCTTCTGAGGAATTGGAGACATTTTATTTCTTGATTTGATTTGACCCCTCATGGCTTCTGGCTAACTCCAATTTATTTTCTGGATCTCAACCCAGGCTATCACTCCAGGGGAAATTTTTGACTGTCCAAACCTACTCTGGAATAACCAGAGCTCAGGGAAAACTGTGTGTTTCTTCTTCTTCTTCTTTTTTTTTTTTTTTTTTTTTTTTTTGAGATGGAGTTTCACTCTTGCTGTCCAGGGTGGAGTGCAATGGCAAAATCTCTGCTTACTGCAGCCTCCACCTCCCATGTTCAAGTGATTCTCCTGCCTCAGCCTCCGAAGTAGCAGGGATTACAGGCATGCACCACCATGCCCAGCTTATTTTGTATTTTTAGTAGAGACAGGGTTTCACCATGTTGGTCAGGGTGGTCTTGAACTCCTGACCTCAGATGATCTGCCCGCCTCGGCCTCCCAAAGTGCCGGATTACAGGTGTGAGCCACCGCACCCAACCTACTGTGTGCTTCTTATTACAGTCCTCATTCCACGCTCCTACAGCTACGTATTTAGTTGCCCATCTCTCCTACAATGTGAGTTTCTTTAGGGCAGGGCACTGTGTGTGTGAGACTCATCTCTGTCTCCTCAGTGCCAAGTGACTGGTAGGAGCTGCAGTAAAAGATTTAGGAAGAAAGTGATCGTGAGATCTTGGGGGTGGCTTTTCAATATTCAGACATTGGAGCCTGGGAATGGCACATGCCTCCCAAGATACACAGTAAAGAACTACATAAAGTCCAGAGAAAGGCAACTTAAATTAACAACAGACTAAACAGACCAAGGATTAAGACTTTTTCATCCAGCTCAAGGGCCACAAGGTGGGCATGAACTTGAGACTGCAGGAGGTGTACAAATTATACTTTAGCATTTATCAGTTTAAAATGTAGTGTTCCGTTCATTATTCATTCAACAAAGCTGAGCATCCTGTGCTCTGTACTGTGCAAGAAGAGCACAAAGATGAAGGAGGCCCAGCTTCTCTCTCAAGGAGCTGTCTAGTTTATCTTTACAGTCTTGTACATCCTTATTCCTTGTTGACAATTAGGGACACTACAGTTGAACTGTCGTTAAGAGCACAAGTGTACCAGCTGTAGTACGTTAAGCAAGTTATTTAATCTGTAAGGCTCAGCTTCCTCAAAGTAAAATGGGAATAGTAATATCTACCTTGTGGGGTTTTGAAGATTAAGCGTGAAAATACGCAATAAAATGCTTAGCTTGATGCGTGGCACATGGTAAACATTCAACCATCATTATTAAGTGGTGTGCAAAGCATTTACAGCATAAGTTTAGTTACTCTATTTCATTTTTGTCCTCCCTCCAAACATTATAGCTCCTCTAATTTGCTTCTGTTCCTCGCGCCCTGCGCAAACCCTCCTAACAACTTTCAGGTACCATCTATCTCAGCCAATGTTAAGCCTTGTTCTTGCTCTGATCCATTTGTCCTGCTTTCTCCTGTCTCTTCCTTTCTTTATCTCCCATTTTCTTCCTGCCCCTTCCCTCTCTTTTCTCCTCAGACTCCTCGTCTTTGGATTCTGCAGGCTCAGATTTGCTTTATGACTATGGAAAAACAAGTATTAACTGCCGAGTCTATTTTCAGATCTGAAAAATGGTAATAATACTATCTACTTATAGAATTGTGGAGTAGATAAGAAAGTGCAAGCACTGTGTACATCGTACAGCGCCTTACAAAAATTCTTTACTGGCATCTCTAAACTATCCCCTTTCATTCTCTGCCTCCCCTTCCCGTCCCTGCCCAATTGTGAGACTAAGAAATTCTTCGAATTTAATATTAGGACATAACTCCAACCAGATCGCAGCTTTTCTGGTTGTTCCCGCCTTCCATGCCTAAACGAACCAATCAGATCGCCCAGAGTGGCGCGGTATCGCCACTTGGAGACCACCGCGAATGAAGTTTGCATTTTCCTCTGTACTTGCGCCCAGCTTCTTCTCGTCTCCCACCCCAGCTTCCCGGCATTGGAAGAAGGGACCGTCCTCTTCCTTGTCCTGGCCACCCAAATCCTGGTATCGAAAGGGTTGAACGGCGGGGACCGGAAGTGTGCAGTAGCGGCAGGTCCCCAGCTAATCGACGCCGGAAGTAGCAATTGCTAGACAAGCATTCCGCCGCCGGCTTCGCTATGGCGGCAATTCCCCCAGATTCCTGGCAGCCACCCAACGTTTACTTGGAGACCAGGTGAGGGGGTTCGGGCCTCTGGGGCTGGCAGAGGAGACGCGGAGCCCGGGCCTCACCACGGGTGTCCGTTCCTGGCGCGTTCCTCCGGGAGGCCGGCCTCCACGTGGAGGGGCGTGGAGCAGCGGCCGAGACGGCCCCCAGAGGGTTGAGAGGGGACCTCCATCGCCCGCGTCCAAGCTCCGCGGGCTCTTGTGCTGAGGTGTCAGCAACAGCTGCCTGAGTGTCCTCCTTCCTCCAGTCCGCTCATTCATTCATTCATTCATTCATTTAACAAGCGTGTAATGAGTCCGCAAGCCAGGCACATAGGATATGAATTCTGAGGATACAGAGGTAGATAAAACACAGACAGCCCTGCCTTTAGGAGCTTACGGTATAATGAAAGAGACAGACATGTAAACATTACGTGATAAGTAGTACAGTTGTAGAAACAAATTCCAATAAAATACAGGAAGAAGCACATTTTCCCCACTATCAAGGAGTGATGTGGTAACCAACCTGCTGGCGCCATGCCCCGCTGTATGTCATCTCATTTAGTTTAATCTTAGCAACCCAAATCATGAAGGTATTATTTAACTTTCTCCCTTTCAATATTAGCAGGAGGAAACGCCGGAATTTACAGATTAAAGCCTTGACCAAAGCCACACAGCTAGTAATTGGAAGAACCTCGTTTGGAGCCTGGTGTGCCCGTCTCACCTTGCTAGATTCTTTAGCTCTATTCATTCCATTGCCTCTTTGGAAAAAGCTCAAAGTGATCTTTACAAAGTAGGACAAGGAAGGGATCCTGCTCAAAAACCTTTAATAACGTCTCGCTGCTATAACAGTATAAAGTAAAAACTTATTAATCCTGACATTCAAGGTGATTTTTTTCATCTGGCCCTTGTCTACCTGCCATTCTCCCCTCAACAGCCATGGACCAGCCAAGGTCCTCTGCCTTTCTGTTCTTGCCCATTGCTTCTTTCAGCTAACGCAGAGTTCTGTCAGTCCTCTCTCTATTTGCTCATGCTGTTCATTTCATGCTCCCTGGCCATCTTCGCCACCTTCTTATATGGCAAAATTCTACATCTTCAGGCTCCAACCTGTAATTTCTGAATTCTCCTGTTGGTATTTTTTAAAGTTACAAAATAAATTGTTAAATCCAAGCAATGTAGACATACAGAGTAAGAAGTGAAAGCTACCTCCTTCCTGAAAACACCATCAACAGTTTGTTGGATGATTATCCAGACCTTTTTCTATGTACATATAAACCTCTCTCTTATGTTTTTTTTTAACAAAAAAATGGCATCATATGATCATACTGTATGTAAGTTTTTCTGTAACTTGGTTTTCTTTCACTCAGTAATTCAGGTAGCTGCCCATAGTATGGATAGTTGATATTTTAGGCATTTCCTATTTCAAGGACATTTAAGTTGCTTCCTTTTTTTCTGGCTATGACAAATACTGAGATGAACATCCTTGCACATATTGTATCCTTAGGCACTTTTGCATATTTTCCTAGAGGATACTTAGAAGTTGAAATTGCTGAGGTATGCACATTTCAGAATTGTGTATATACTTCCTGATTGTCTTTCCAAAAGGCTACTTTCTGTATTTTGAAAATATCCACCAGAATGTAAGCTTCATGAGGAAAACAGTACCACGCACAGAGTAACTGTCAATCTGTGTTGAATGGGAGCAGTGTGAAAGATGAATTGCAGGCAGAAAGGCTGTTAGCTATTTTCTAACACATTCTGCATATATTTATAGAGTGTTTACACTGTGCAAGGCACTGGGTATCCAGACTATACAGAGTTGACTCAATTCTCACATCTGGCCAGGTGCCATAGCTCACGTCTGTAATCCAGCACTTTGGGAGGCCAAGGCAGGTAGATTGCTTGAGCCCAGGAGTTCAAGACAAGCCCGGGCAACATGGCGAAACCCCATCTCTACAAAAAAATACAAAAAATTAGCTGAGCTTGGTGATGCGTGCCTGTAGTCCCAGCTACTCAGGAGGCTGAGGTGAGAGGATCACTTGAGCCCGGGAGGCGGAGGTTGCAATAAGCTGAGATTGTGCCACTGCACTGTAACCTGGGTGACAGAGGAGACCCTTTCTCAAAAAAAAAAAAAAAATTGTCACATCCTTGGAGCTTGAAGTCTACTTATGTGCTGGAGTAGAGGGGAAGGCACTCGTCCTGTCTCTTGCCTCTTCCTTATCTTTTAGTAGTACTGGGGAGGAAAAAGCACTCATCCTATTGGGTAGGTGCAAAGATTCAAAGTTACCAGGTTTTGCCTTTGTTATACTCCCTCCCAAACAAACACAAACTGTACCTTTTATTAAAATTTTTTGAATAGGTAATATATTTACATGGATCAAAAATACAAAAGTTTTTAAAAGGTATTCATTAAACATCTTCCTATTTTCCATCTACCCAGTCCCTACCCCCACCCAGAAACTTCTAAATATGAACTCCTGATATTTTAATGTCTCTTTTTTAAAAAAAATTAAAAATTAAGTGTAAGAATTTTTTTCCTAATTTAGGGGTTGGTTATATTGGTTTCAGATAATCACATATATATATATAGTATTAGAATTTTGAGTTCTCCATGCTTGTTATTTTGCTGAAAAGAAGTACCCAGAACACCTGCATGTTTTACTCAAAAAAGATAATTGGTGTTTATGTTACTTGCATTGTGGTCTTTTCCTTTGCTGAGCATGAAATCCAGTAGTTATCACAATTTCATGACTTACAAGCTTGAAAATCAAGAGTCCTGGAGCAGTCCCATAATACTCCTGTCTGCCCTGACCTTTTTCTTTACTGGAGCTGTTGTCCTCTCCCTCTGCAGCATGGGAATCATTGTGCTGGAGCTGTACTGGAAGCATGCTCCAAAGACCTGTAAGAACTTTGCTGAGTTGGCTCGTCGAGGTTACTACAATGGCACAAAATTCCACAGAATTATCAAAGACTTCATGATCCAAGGAGGTGATCCAACAGGGACAGGTACAGTTAAGCCAACATTAGTTTATGTTTTCTTTTTTTTTTTTTCCTTTTCGTCTTTTTTTCTAAAGCCAACATTAGTTTCTGAAGTCTCTGTCATAAATAGGTGATAAGGCAGCCAGAGCTCTCTTTTCCACTTACTAAGGTCTGTGTTGGTTGATTCTGGTGACAACGCCTGCCTTCATCGAACACACGTGTGGAATTGACCAGAAACCAACATTTACTCCTAGGCTTGGTAGAGTTTTTCATAACTTACATGTACTGCTCACTAAGAACAAATAATATTTGTCTGAATTATAGTGATGCAAGTATCTGATCAATAAGAAGGAAAGACTTTATAATATTTTGAGAATAATAAAATCCTGGGTTCTTTTATCGATTCATTCATTTAACAAATATTGAGTATGTGTTTCGTGTCAGATACTTTTTTAAGCTCTAGGGAGATACCTATAAACAAAGAGACAGAATTATTGCTCTCAATGAAGCAGGAAAATGGCGTGGGGGTGGAATTCCAGTAGAAAAGTCAGGGAACTCCTCTCTGACATTATTGGAGAAGAGATCTGAATGAAGTAAGAAAGTGAACCTTGTAACTGTGGGGAGAACATTTTGGATGGAGGGAAGAGCAAACACAGAGGCCCTGAGGCAGGAACCCGTGCTGGAAATCATAAGATATGGTACCTTATAGGGCATGGTAGAGACTGGGTTTTATTCTGAGTAAGATGTGAGCCATTGGAGAGTTTTGAGCAAAGGAAAGACATGATCTGATCTATGCTTTAAAAGGATCACTCTAGGCTGGGCACGGTGGCTCACGCCTATAATCCCAGCACTTTGGGAGCCCGAGGCAGTTGGATCATTTGAGGTCAGGAGTTCAAGACCAGCCTGACCAACATGGTGAAACGCTGTGTCTACTAAAATACAAAAATTAGCTGGGCGGGGTGGTGGGCACCTGTAATCTCAGGTAGTCGGGAGGCTGAGGCAGGAGAATTGCTTGAACCCAGGAGATGGAGGTTGCATTGAGCCAAGATCGCACCACTGCAGTCCAGCCTGGGTAACAGATTGAGACTCCCTCTCAAATAAATAAATAAATAAAAGGATCACTCTAGCTGCTGTTTAGAGAATAGATGTAGGGGCAAGATGTAAATGCTATGTAAATAGTTGTTGTACTGTATTGTTTGGGGAGTAATGACAAGAAAAATAGTTCTATACATGTTCAGTACAGATGCTTCGCCCCCAGATATTTTCATTCGCGGTTAGTTGAATCCATGAATGTAGAACCCACATGTAGGGAGGGCCAACTATGCTCATGAGTAAGTAGTTGGATAGGAATATGTGGTTCAGGGAAAGACCTGGTATGGAGGTATTAATTTGGGAGTTACTGGCATTTAGATGGGGTTTATTAGTGAACTGGTGGAACCCTTACTCATTTCAAGGGCCCTTGCTTCTCAGTCTGCTTTTTCTCTGCTAATTTCTGCTCATTTGCCTTTAAACAAGTTTGGTTTTCTCTGTAGCCGAGTCTTTTCTCAGTCTTGTTCTTTTTTGTCATTCTTAATTGTCTCATGATTTATCATCTATGGTCAGAAGCATTCAGGTTTTTGGGTTTTTTGTGTGTGTTTTTTTTTAATGTATATGGATGCATTTCAAAATACAGAATATATAAGAAAGCAGAGAAAAGGGGAAAAATCATTCATAAGCATAGCTCCTAAAGATTTCTAACCATCATTAACTAATCCCTAAATATCCCACCTTTCAGAAAGGAACAGTGTTAACTTTTGGTGCCCATCATGTCTGGTTTAAGGGATGACAGGATAAATGGAAATAGTTTCAAAAAAATAGGATATATAAGCTATTGTTTTTAAAACAGAACATACTACATTTAATTTCATATATATAGAACAGAATATTTGACTTCCTACGATGAAAGATGAGGCAATTAGTACTTAAATTTCTACCCATTCTTATTTTTCCCCGACCTCAATTTTTGTTGTTAGTTTTATTATTATCTGTTCTGCACTCATCATTCCTTCAGCTACAGTGTGGGTCCTATGTTTCAGTGTATTTAATGTTCACAACTTGCTTCGCTTTTACCTTCACAAGTGCTGGAGGGCAGGATTTCTTGTCTAGTGGTTTTTTGGGTTTTTTTTTCAGAATGCTCAAGGATCACATTTGTCCAGTGGTTTTTTGTTACAAGAGCTGGAATGTGTTGTATTTTTAAGTTCATTCATGTTTGAGAATTTCTGCCTGTTGCTTTTATACTTGAAAAGAGATAGCATGTTGGCGTGCTCAGCCCCCTCACTGGGTGATGCGCTGTGCCACTTTGGGACTTCACAGAACCCCCACCAGCAAGAAGGCTCTCACCAAATGTGGCCACTTGACCTTGGACTTCTCAGCCTCCACAACTGTAAGAGATAAATTCCTTTTTTAAAATAAATTTTTTAGGCCAGGTATGGTGGCTCACACCTGTAATCCTAGCACTTTGGAGGCTGAGGCGGGAGGGTCACTTGAGTTCAGGAGTTCAAGACCAGCCTGGGTGACATGGTGAGACCCCATCTCTACAAAAAATAAAAAATTAGCTGGGCATGGTAGCATATGCCTGTAATCCCAGCTACTGGGGGCTGAGGTAGGAGGATCACTTGAACCTGGGAGGTTGAGACTGCAGTGAGCCATGATTGTGCCCACTGCACTATAGCCTGAGTGACAAAGTGAGACACTATCTCTAAATAAATAAATTAAAATAAAATAAAAATGTTTAAAAGGAAGAAAAAAAGACCATAACTGGGTATAGTATTCTGAGATCTTTTTAGACATTTCTGATCAATTGCCTTCTGGTTTGGTTTTTTGTTGTTGTTTGTTTTTGTTGTTGTTGTTTTTTGGAGACAGGATCTTGCTCTGTCACCTAGGCCCAGGCTTGAGTACAGTGGTACAATCATGGCTCACTGCAATCTCCATCCCCTGGGCTCAAGCATTTCTCCCACCTCAGCCTCCCGAGTAGCTAAGACTACAGGCATTCACCAGCATGCCTCGCTAATTTTTAAATTTTTTATAGAGTTGAGGTCTCACTATGTTGCTGAGGCCGGTCTCAAACTCCTGGGCCTAAGTGATCCTCCTGCCTCGGCCTTCCAAAATGTTGGGATTACAGGCATGAGCCATCATGCCTGGCTGCCTTCTGGTTTTTGAATATGGTTTTGGAGAATACTGAGGCCAGATTTACTCCTTCCTTCACATTAGGCTAATTTTTTGATTTATATTTCTGAATATTTTCTCTGTTATACTTACTGGATTTTCTATTTCAGGAAATATAGTTATTTGTTTCATCACCTTTGCCTTCCATATCTATCATATTTCTTTTGATTGTGTGATAGGATTTTTTTTTCTTTTTTCCCTGCATTCACTAAAATAATCTCAGACCTTTACTCTGTGCCTTACTTAATTTTCAGTCATTTCTATTCTGTTCTTTACTGCTCTAATTTATCTACTAGCTCATTACTGATGCTATTTGAATCTAAATTTGTTTCCTTCGCTCTGCAATCTTTTCATCTTATTCTGTGGTGTATTTTCTTGTCTTTGAGCTTTTGTTATATTAGATTTTTACTTCTCTTGAATCATCCATAGCTTGAGATAGCCATGGAGAAGCCACTTTCTCCCAGGCTGAGTTCCTGGGTTTTCTTTTCCTTTCTCCCCTCCTCCTTTCTGTCCTTCTGTTGGTTGTGGTATGTTTGCCTAGTTTCCATGCCATTTGTTTTCATCTTATCCATGCTTGATGTCAGCACCTACATTATCCCCACCTTTTACTTGCTCAGATACGGTGTAAGTGGAGTCTCCTTGTCATTCTCCCCACTTATGTAGAACTGGTTGTCTTCCCCACTTCAAATGTTAGGCTGCTTTCTCTCTATTCTATTCTAGCCTGAAGAGGTGTGGGAGAGAACTGGAGCTCAGCTCATGCTGAGCGAGCCCCTTGTGGGAGGGCTAGCCTCTGTTCTATCTTCCCAGACTTCCTTAAAGTCTTGTCCCAGAGCCCCCTCCACCAGCCAGTGGTGTCCCTCTGCCACCACTCCAGGCTCTGGGTAGTCCCCAAGTATGGCCCAGCACCCTGGAAGGTGGCCAGCCCTGCGTGCCCGCCCTGCCACTCCCGAGCCCCTGTGATATGTGTGGGCTTCTGCCCTCAAGGGCTTTCCTTTCAGAGCTGCTCACCCACTCCCCTGTTGGCTTCTCAGAATCGGAAGGTATTTGTGAGAATCTCAGCATGACATTTCTTTCCTGGTTACTAGTTTCAGGGAACACAGATGGAAGAATTTTCTATTTTTTCCTCTTGGCTGACTCTTTTTACAATTTTAGTATGTTTGTTTCCCCTTTCTTATTTGGTTGATGCTGGTGAACTTTTGACTTTGTAATTTTTAATTTTTGTGTGTTCACTTTATTGGGTGTTGGGAGCATGTGGTAAACGTGCCTGATAGCAATAACTGAAGCATACCCTTAGAATGACCCTGTATGGCAGACACATCTGAATATGTGTTCTGAGCTAGGGAATCCAGGAGTAGCCAACCTGGAGGTTCCTTCCTTGTCTGTAAAGGGACATCTGAGCCCCTGGCTCATCCTGCGAAACATGGGCTGCACACGGGTTGAGGCCCCGAGTTATGAGTTGAATGAAGATTGCCAGGTGGAGATTGTTAGGGAGAAGGTGCTAAGTGGAAATGCTATATAAACTTCATGCTTTTTGCAAGCCATTGTGGTTCTCCACCACTATTGGACTCTCTCCCCTGTATGTAAGTCCCCAATAAAACCCCATGTCTCGTTTGCTGGCATTAGGTCTCTTCGGCCTATTGAACCTGATGCCATCCCCATTGGAGTCAATAGGGGTTTGGCACAACAGGGAGGCAGAGTCTAGTCCTGCTTCATTCTACTTTCTTTGTCTGAAAAGGTTCCGTCGGTACTTCGATGTACTTCTCTCCTGTCTTCTTCCTCTCTCCCCCTCCTGTTGTTATGAAATAAATTTTAATTCTTAATACCAGTGAACTGAGAGTCCATGATTAGGGTACAAGCATTGGAAGTGACTCAGGTGTGAGTTGCTCATGCCAGAGCTTTTCTATATTTCTGTAGTTGGTTCATGATCCTTCATAATGTCACATCTCCATGGTGTAATTTTAATGAAATTGAATCACTCAAAAGATCTTCAAATAACTGCACCCAGCCTCAAGTATAATGAATGATTGAGCAGCCTGTTGGCAGGTCTGTGGTGGAAGGCAAGCAGGAGTTAGGCTCTCCTGGGTCACTACTTCATATTTTCTAGCTGATTAGGTAACACGTTTTTTGCTAAACATCTCAGATGGGCAGCAAATGACATCCTGGGCTCTTCAGCAACTTGATGTACCACTTCCATTCCCAGCTGTCCCTCAGTCTGACTACTGTGGAACCATTCTTTCCACATGCTTTCTTGTAATACATCTTTGCCAGATGCCTTGTCAATTCAAATACCCTTAGACTTCCTGCTTCATTTCATTTTAAACCATTTTTTTTACCTTCAGCTTTCCCATATTATAATAACTATAGAGGCTCTTTCCTCAGCTCTCTGAGTGTCTTTTATCTGTTTCTACTAACCTTTCTCTCCTCTCTGTAAGACATAACATCCTGTCAAGTTCTTCCTTTAGCTCTTCCTGCTCTGCACTTGGCCTCACAGTGCTCACCAGCTGCTGTGATTGCTGTGATTAATTATATGCTGATTATCCTGTGCGTCACTCTCACTTTGATTTCATCTCTCCTCTTGGTAGCCCCAGGAACACCTGAAATGTAACGTGTTGAACAGCAAGCTCTGTTAATTTTATTCATTTGATGAGTATTTGCCAAGAGTCTGCTGGGTATCCTGTGCTATTCTAAGGCCTGGGAGAAGCACTTAAGCATTAAAAGCCAAGGCATTTTCTTTTTCTTTGCAGTTCCCTGCCCTGCCAGGAAACAAACTATTAATTATAAGAAACAACTAGAATGGGATAATATAAATATGCAAATGTATGATAGTATGGTGTGGATTATGTATATAATATAGGTTGGAGTAATTCATAATAAGGGAAAAAGCACAATGGAATGAAATTAGGATGGGAAGGAGGCGTATGCAAGATGGGTCTTGGGAAATAGAGGGAAGAGCATTTTGAATTTAGGAAGAAGGGTGGGTACAGGGCAGGAGTGACAGAGGCATGCAGGGGCAGGGAGGGAGCCCGCCACCCCAGGTGTCACATCTTCCACTCCAGACTGGCTCTTGTGACATCACCCAGCCACCTCTCCACACCCAGAACAAATGCATCAAATGTGATTCAAAGGCCCCTGTAAAATTTACAGATCTCCGAACTGCCTGTTTAGGGGACAGTAAGGAGCAGTTTGGGGCCAGTTAATGGAGACTCCTAGACAGAGGAGTTCAGATTTGATTGAACATGACTCAGGGACCATTTGGGACTCTTGAGTCTGGGATAAGAAAAATCTGAGGAAATTTCGTCCAGCTGTGGACTATGGCAAGACAGTTTGGTTCAGGGTGGAGAGCAGGACTGTGGAGCTTGGGCTTGCCTTGTGCTTCACATGAACACTTACTAAATGTAGAGGAGTTGCCTTACCCTGCTGAGCCAGCTCACCTGTCGGGAGTGTGGTTACATGCACCTCTTAGGCTGGTTGTGAGTAGTAAATGAGCTGATGTTGGTACAGTGGTTAGCATGGGCTTGACACAGAGTGGGAGCTCAAACAAATGTGACTGTTATTTTTTTTGATTGTCAATTCATTTAACAAATACCTATTAGACTCCTTCTGTAGGCCAGGCACTCTTCTAAAAGCTGGGGATGCAACAGTGAATAAGAAAGCCTTCGTGGAGCTCTCATTCTGGTGAGAGACGGAGAATGAAAAAGTACATACATAATATACTCTCAGGGATGGCAGATGATATGGAAAAAAGAATGTACTGTTGGGATGGAACGGGATTTCTCAACGTAGGCACTATTGACATTTAGAGCTGGATGATTCTTTGTTGGAGGGGGTGCTGTCCTGTGCATTGAAGGATGGTTAGCTTCATGCTGGCTTCTAACTGCTTGATACTGATAGAACCACTCAGTGTGACAACCCAAATTGTCTCCAGACATTGCCCACTGTCGCCAGGGGTCAAAATCACTCCCCGTTGAGAACCACTAGGCTAGAGGGTGAGGGAAGTGCTGGTTTGGAGAGTGTGATTAGGGGAACCTCTCTGAGAGCATTTGAACGTAGTTCTGAATGAAATGAAGTGGTGATCCATGAGACCGTCCAGGCCAAGGGCACTCCGAAGAGAACAGCAGCCAGAGGCCTTAGACCAGAGTGTGCCTGGCAGGAAACGGCACAGGAGCCAGTGTAGCTGGAACACCTGAGAGAGTGGCAGGAGATAGCTCAGAGAGTAGCAGAGTGCCCAATCGTGGGGGGTGTTGTAAGCTGTGGTGAGGATTGTGGATTTTGTTCTCAGAGTGATGCAGTGTTGATGGAGGGTGTCAAGCAGGGGAGTGCTGCGATTAGGCTTGTTTGAAAAGGATCTCTCCGGCTACAATGTGAAGAATAGAGAGGGTGGGGAAAGAGGGAGGCAAGGCTGGAAGCAAGGAGACCAGTGGGAAGCTTTTATTCCTAATCAAGCTGGAGATGTTTGTCATTTGAACTAGGGTGACAGCAGCTGTGTTAGTTCTGGTCCTCTGGGAAGCAAACACCAAGATAGAGGTTTATTGGGTAACACCTGTGAAAGATAAAGGGGCAGGGAGCCAGGTTTGGAAAGGAAGGTCTTCACACAGCAGCGCAGGCCTGAGTAACACCTGTGAAAGCAGAGGGGCGGAGGAGGAGCAGCTGCCAGTGAGCAGTGAGGAACACCAGGAGAATGTGGAGTCGTGGAAGCCAAAGGAAGACAGTAGCTCAAGCAGAAGGGGACATTGAGTGTGGATCAAGTAAAGTGAGCGCTGAGGATTGACCACTGGGTATAACCACGTGGAGGTCACTGGCGACCTTGACAAGAGCAGTTTCAGCGGAGCGATGAGGGGCAAAAGTCTGAATGGAGCATGTTCAAGCCAGAATGGGGAGAAGTGGAGACACTGGGTGTTGACAGCTTTTTCAAGGAGTTTTTCCATGAAGGGATGTAGAGAAATAGGAGGATACTTGGAAATAGAGTTTTGTTTTTTAAAATAGGAAATATCAATCACACGTTTAAATGCTGACAGGAATGATCCATTAGAAAGAAAAATTGGTCTACTGGAGGCGGGGAGGTTGTAGTTGCTGAGCTCTTTAAAGGTGAGCGGGATTGGGTACGTGGTGGTAGGACAGTCATGGACAGCTTATTCACACAGCGTCTTAGGGAAGGGAGGTGGGTAGAGGTGTAGGAAGGGAAGGGGCTTTGGTGGTGAGAGCATGTGAAAGTTCTCTTCTGATAATTCCTTCTCAGTGAAATAAGAAGCAAGGCTCTCCTCAAAGAGTGAGCAGCAGCGAGGGAGTGGTGGAAATTCGAGCACAGAGGAACTGAATAAACCCAGGCAGGCTGCCTCCCAAGGTGGCACTTTGAATCATGACCAGCAGCTTCTCAGAGAAAATGCTCGGGTTACCTCAGTTAAAGGGGCTCTTCATCACTGACACTACTGTGTGTTTGCCTCATGTTACACACTAAATGGCTTCCATATGCTGTCTCATTTAATTCTCATAACAAGCCTGTGAGACATAGGTGTTACTGCTACTCCCATTTTGCAGACAGGGGAACTGAGGCTTGGAGAGAAAGTGTCTTGATTAAGGTTAAACAGTAACTGGTGGGTCAGAACTGGAATCCAGACATCTCTGACCCCAAAGGCAAGTGAGAAAGAGAAGACAGCATCTTCAGAACCACAAAGCCCCTTGGAGGACTGTGGCATTGTTTCCATCTGGTATATTAACAAAGTGTTTGTGTCAGGTAGCAGTGCTTTTTGGCTACAAGTAACAGAAAACCTAATCCCACAGGCTGTTTTTTCTTACACAACAGAACGTCTGGAAGTGAGCAGTTATTGTCATCTCTTCACCGGCCCAGAAGAGTTGTCAGGGATCTAGGCTTGCCATATTTTTCCCCACTTCATTCGTAATGTGTTGGCCTTTGGTCTTGAACTTGTTAGTCTTATGGTTCCAAGATGGCTGCTGCTGTTCTGGCATCACCCTACTTTCAAAGAAGGAAAATGGGAAAGAGCTGTAGATGAAGGACAAAAGAGTGTGTTTGTCCCTTTTTATCAGGAAAGCTGTAGCTTTCTCAGAAGCTTGACTCAGCGACTTCTGTTTGTATCAGTAAGTCACAACTGGGTCATCTGGCCACGCCTGTCTGCAAAATGGACTTGTCAGCACCTGCCTTTTTTGTCTCTGAGGTTGAGGCAGGCTGTGGAGGAGGAGGCTGGGGATGCTCAGGAGACTACTGACGGACAGTGTCTGTTAGAGGCGCTCTTGCCAGAAGAGAGGCTTTGATTGGTCAGTTGCCCTCTGGTGTCAAGGTGTCAGGTGCCCCACTGGATCTCCTTATAGGCCACTGACCATCTGTGGGGCTGGATATTAATCTATTGTCCCATCAACTGTGGGGTGGGAGGGGCGGGGACAAGTAGCACCAAGTATGGTCATCTTGGTATAAGACACTGCATGTCCCATGCCTTAGACATCATTTTGACAGGTTTCCACAGTGACTAAGAGGAGGAGGAAGGGACATCACAGGAGTCACAGGGGTGAGAAAAGGGTTTTTTGTGTTTTGTTTTTAAGAAACAACACAGGCCAGGCACGGTGGCTCACACCTGTAATCCCAGCACTTTGAGGCCGAGGCAGGCGGATCACCTGAGGTCAGGAGTTTGAGGCCAGCCTGACCAACATGGAGAAACCCCATCTCTACCAAAAATACAAAATTAGCCAGGCATGGTGGTGCATGCCTGTAATCCCAGCTACTCGGGAGGCTGAGGCAGGAGAATTGCTTAAACCTGGGAGGCGGAGGTTGCGGTGAGCCAAGATGGCACCATTGCACTCCAGCCTGGGCCACAAGAGCGAAACTCTCTCTCAGAAAAAAAAAAGGAATAATAATAAAAAAAAAAGAACACAGATCATAAAGAAGAAGGTTAAGGAATTTTAACTGCAAAGGTTCTGTTCATTGGAAGATCCCATTAAAAGAGTGAAAAAAGTTAACTGGGAGAAGGTATTTGCAAAACATTCACTGACAGAGGATTAGTATCCATAGTATACAGTTGAGCCTTGACCAACATGGGTTTGAACCATGGAGGTCCATACAGTTTTCTCAGGGCCCACAGCGGGACTTGAGCGTGCAGGGATTTTGGTGTCACAGGGATCCTGGAACCAATCCCCTGAGTATACCAAGGGATGACTGTATGTATCAATTCCAAAACGTCATACCACTGAGTGGCCGTTCACAGAGGGGACAAGCTAAATAAGCCAGTAAACATGAAATTATGCCAAACTTCAGAGAAATGCAGTTTAAAACACCACAAGAGGTCTCACACTTCTCAGACTGACAGAAGGACCTAGAGCAGTAAGAGTGAGAGTGCTGCGGGATGGGGTGCATGTTGGTTCCTCCTTTTCAATAAGGCATTTAGAAAAATCTAGCAATGATGAAGTACTCAAACTATGACCCTATGTATCCCCTGTGAGGTATTGGCCCCCGAGAGCTCTTGCACTTGAGTTTCGGAGATGGTATAAGAATAGTTTTTATAGCATGGTCGATAATAGCCAAAACATTGGAAAGATCCTCAATATCAACACCAGAAAAGATAAGACAGAGCATTATGGTCATACAGTGAGGTGAACAGTACAGAGACCTGCCTGGAACAAAGTGGATGAGTCTCTCAAACAGTGTTGAGAATATATAAAGTGTAATACCACTTATGTAAGCTTAAAAACATGCAAAACAGCAATACTTTTTTTTTTTTAGGGATACATATATGTGTAGTAAAAAAGAAAATGCATGGAAATGCCAAATTCTTGTCAGAATAGTGTTTACCTGAGAGGAAAATGTGATTCTTTGAATCAGCTGTTAGCTCTTAGGAGAATGAGTGGTGGGGAGAGATGCAGTGGGGTGTGTGCGTGGGGTCTTAGCTGGATTTGCAATAGTTTATTTCTTGGGGGTGGAGGTGGTCATAGATGTTGGTCATATTATTCTTTGTATGTTTGCGTGTCTGAAATAAATACATTGAATAAATGATCCCAAGAGAGGACAGAGGACAGAAGAGGAAAAGAATCTTTTTTTTGGAGACAGACAGGAGTGCAATGGCGCAATCACAGCTCACTCTAGCCTCGACCTCCTGGGCTTGAGTGATCCTCCCACCTCAGCCACCTGAGTACCTGTAGCTGGGACTGCAGGCACGCACCACCACGCCTGGCTAATTTTTGTAGAGACGGGTTTCACCATGTTGCTTAGGCTGGTCTCAACTCCTGGGCTTAAGAGATCCGCCCCCTTCAGCCTCCCAAAGTGTTGGGATTATAGGTGTGAGCCACTTGCACCTGGCCAGAAAAGAATCTTGAAGGTTCTTTTCTAACCTGTAATCAAAGGTTAGAAAACAGGTCTTGGCCGGGCGTGGTGGCTCACGCCTGTAATCCCAGCATTTGGGAGGCCGAGGCTGGCAGATCATGAGGTCAAGATTGAGACCATCCTGGCCAACATTGTGAAACCCCGTCTCTACTAAAAATACAAAAATTAGCCGGGCGTGGTGGCGGGCGCCTGTAGTCCCAGTTACTCAGGAGGCTGAGGCAGGAGAATCGCTTGAACCTGGGAGGCGGAAGTTGCAGTGAGCCGAGATCGCACCACTGCACTCCAGCCTGGTGATAGAGTGAGATTCTGTCTCAAAAAAAAAAAAAAAAAAAAAAAAAAAACCACACACACACACACTAGAAAACAGGTCTGTGCCTATCTTCATTGTGTCTGTGCTAGACCAGGCACAGAACCTGCAAAGCTTCCAAATTGTTGGCTTTCTAACTGATAATTGACATCTGAGTAGTATGCTCTGCACTGGAGAACTCTTTAATCATTCTCTGTCCCTCTGTCACCTCTCACTTATTCCGCGTGCCCAGAGGAATGTTTGAATTAGAATGATTTGTTTTTCTGACATTTTGCTGCAAACCCTACTGAGTTGAATTGGGTTATGAAAAGATAACATATTATGAGTAAGATACTATGAAAACTCTGCCTATTGAGTAAAGGGGATCTCCATGCTCTTTCCTCCTGTATCCTCTGATTCCCACTTCATCTGTGACTTTTTTTTTTTTTTTTTTTTTTGAGACAGAGTCTCACTCTGTTGCCTAGGCTGGAGTGCAGTGGCGCGATCTCAGCTCACTGCAACCTCTGCCTCCCGGGTTCAAACGATTCTCCTGCCTCAGCCTCCCAAGTAGCTGGGATTACAGGCACGTGCCACCACGCCTGGCTAATTTTTGTATTTTTATTAGCGATGGGGTTTCACCATGTTGGTCAGGCTGGTCTCAAACTCCTGACCTCATGATCTGCCTGCCTTGGCCTCCCAAAGTGCTGGAATTACAAGTGTGAGCTGCCGTACCCAGCCCATCTGTGACTCTTGACTGACCTATTCCTTAATGCACTTCTTGTTTGTGGTGATGTTTATGTGATAGTTTTCCATTCCTAGAGGGCAGAGTCCTGGGGGTTTTGTTCTGGCAGCCCTCAGGTTGCAGGGACCACACTTTGAAGCTCAGGCCACAGACTGACAGCGCACTACTGAACTGAATCCTTAGCTTGCTCACTCAAGTCCTGCGCGCAGAGCCTGGCCTCTGTGGCGTCTAGCCCCACAGCCCTCTCCCTCTCTAGTCTCTGGTAACCCCAGCCAGGAACCTTGACTCTAGTGGTTGCCAAAGGACCAAGCAAAGGGGAGGATCAAGTCAGAGGGAACGTATTGGTTATATAATTGCTGTTTGGAAGTATACTGACAGGTTGGAATTTTTGGAATGAGTTTTACACAGTTTAGTATGGTTCAGTATTTTTCCAGAAGCATAGGTAGCCTGGGCCAAGTGGGAGGTTTCCCCTCGTCTGTTAGGATTCACCCCCATTCCTCTTTGCATGAGAACAGTGTTTTCTTCCGGAAAGGAAACGGGGGCTGTGACAGGCTCCCTGTGGTGAAGCCGACTAAAAGGTAAAGCAAAGGATTTTTACCATGGAAACACCTTAGCCATGCCCAGGGGCCTTGGGGGTGGACTTGGTGCTACTTTTATAGCAGGCAGTAGAGGAAGTGAGCTGCCAGCACTGGGCTGCGGGGCAAGCAGAGTACCAATCCAGTGTTTACTTTGTTCTAGGCTGTTTTGTCGTGACTGTTCAAGTTGGAGAAACCAACGTAGTTCAGTAAGGCATATGATTGACTATGTAATTGATTAGTATTGGTTAGGAAAGTTGCCTCCTGTTTTGACATGTTTTCCTATGAGAAAACCATGTTTAACTTACATCCTTTTTTTTTTTTTTTTTTTTTCTGAGACAGTCTTGCTCTGTCACCCAGGCTGGAGTGCAATGGCATGATCTCGGCTCACTGCAACCTCCACCTACTGGGTTCAAGCAATTCTCCTGCCTCAGCCTCCCAAGTAGCTGGGACTACAGGTGTGTGCCACCATGCCTGGCTAATTTTTTTTTGTATTTTTAGTAGAGACGGGGGTTTCACTATGTTGGCCAGGCTGGTCTCGAATTCCTGACCTCGTGATCCACCTGCCTTGGCTTCCCAATGTGCTGGGATTACAGGCATGAGCCACCGCACCTGGCCTAACTTACATCCTTTTGCTCTTAGAGCAAAACCTGCCTGAGCTTAGGGTATCTAGCCCAGCACCCTGCTCTTGTGGGCATAATATAAATAACATTTGGTGGTGATGCTGCTAACAAATAATTCCCAATCCCATGTTTCTTCATTTTCCCCATATTCATTTATTTAGAGTCAAGGTTTTGCCTCTTGCCTAGACTGGAGTACAGTGACGTGATCATAGCTCACCATAACCTCAAACTCTTGGGCTCAAAGCAGTCCTCCTGCTTCAGCCTCCCAAGGAGCTGGGACCACAGGCATGTGCTACCACATCTGGCTGAATTTTAAAATTTTTTTGTGAGCCAGGTGCAGTGGTTCACGCCTATAATCCCAGCACTTGGGAAGCCAAGGAGGGAGGATTGCTTGACGCCAGGAGTTTGAGACCAGCCTGGGCAACGTAGCGAGACCCCATCTCTAAAAAAAAAAAAAAAAAAAAAAAATTTTGTGGAGCCAGGGTCTCGCTCTGTTGCCCAGCTCAAACTCCTGGCCTCAAGCAGTCCTCCCACCTCAGCTTCCCAAAGTGCTGAGATTTTAGATGCGAGCCACCACACCTGGCCCTGTTTTCTCTTTATGATGTACTGCCTCACCTCTCAGTAGACTCTGCCTACTGTAATGTCCCTTTCTGCCACATTGCCACTTACCAGTTATTTCTCCTTCAGCTGGATAGCTTTAACTTAAATGAATTTTATTTTCCATCACCTAGGTTAAGGGTGGCAAATAGGTTTCAACTCTTGGGCTATTACTGATTAATTAATAATAGCTGCCTGAGTTCTGGGTTGATAACATTCAGAGGCAAATCTAGCTCAGCAGGGAAGAATACTGATTGATTAGCAATGGCTGTGATGGGCACAGGGTTAGGACTTGGGGCACTCATGTCTAAAATACTCATAAAAATGTTAAAAATCAAGAAACCTCTTAACACATCAGATTATGAATGGTGGTTATCTCTAGATGGTTAGGTTACAGAGGATTTTAATGTTCTTTTGATAATGTTCTTTGTTTTCTACCTTTTTGATAGTGAACATGTATTATTTTAATGTGCAGGAAAAAATAGCGTTATTTTGAAAAGAAAAGTCTTATCGGATTGAAACCAATGATTTGAATGTGCTGTTAGTGCTAGATTCTGTAGTTGCAATATACCTAGCAGTGGGGTAGGTGTCACTGCCTTTTCCTTTCCTCTACTCTGAGAAATCCTTTGACCCTGGGCCATCATTCTTGCTGTGAGATAGAATGTGTGACTGGCTGATTCATATGTATCATCTTCTAATCGGGCAGGTCGAGGTGGTGCATCTATCTATGGCAAACAGTTTGAAGATGAACTTCATCCAGACTTGAAATTCACGGGTAAGTGTATAATTTGGCTGGACTGGGTAGGAACGGGGATTTTAAAAGCTCACTCTTTTGGCCATGGTTCAAGGTGAATGCCTGACACCGTGGCATGGTGCCAGATAGCTGCCCAGCCATGGCGCCACGAAGTGCCCTGGTGGATTAGAGAAAGCGGCACCTCTCACAAAGTTCTGAGCAATTCAGAGCACTGGTCGGTGTATTCTAGACTCTAACTACTTGTTAAAGGTCACAGGATATCAAAAGTGTCCTCAAAGAAACAGGAAACCTTGCTGGGTTTTTGAGGGCAGTCAGGAACATGGTCCACAGTTAGTGAGCATCAGGGGTCAAGGCTGGGGAATAGGTGAGGACGAGGAAGATGAAGTCGCCAGAGTAGTGTAGTGATGGCCTTTGTACAGGGCAGAGAGCCTGCCCTGAGGGGTTGTCTGGGTCTGGACAGAGGCCAGAACAAAGTCCTGGCTGCTTTTTCATCCCTAGGATGGGGCAGCAGCTCTACACTGGACCTGTGGGGTTATTTATACTCTTTCCTGTCTTCCTTTTTCCCACCAGGGGCTGGAATTCTCGCAATGGCCAATGCGGGGCCAGACACCAATGGCAGCCAGTTCTTTGTGACACTCGCCCCCACCCAGTGGCTCGATGGCAAACACACCATTTTTGGCCGAGTGTGCCAGGGCATAGGAATGGTGAATCGCGTGGGAATGGTAGAAACAAACTCCCAGGACCGCCCTGTGGACGATGTGAAGATCATTAAGGCATACCCTTCTGGGTAGACTTGCTACCCTC
Source organism: Pongo abelii (assembly GCF_028885655.2). NCBI lineage: Eukaryota > Metazoa > Chordata > Mammalia > Primates > Hominidae > Pongo > Pongo abelii. Next base: position 37,124,121 of record NC_071990.2, on the reverse strand, counting down.
TTGAGCAGCTCTTCTGAGATGGCCCCAGTGAGCCAGCTTCTAGATGACATAGAATGACATGTAATGCTAAATTTCATTTTGGCTTTGCAAATCATGAAGCTTAGGAAGCCTGGCGTCTTGGGTGAGTTAGAGATGGAAGTACATTTTAATAGGATGCTTCTTTTCTCTTCCCCCAGTGCCTACGTTGCCAGAGCATTTGCACAAATGCCCCTGTTTATCGATAGGTGACTACTTACTATACATGAACCATAATGCTGCTTCTTGTGCATGTCTGCTCTGATATACTTCAAACAATGTAGCAGACACTGTCATTTCTCAGTGGTTTTGCCTAACCAAACTTCTTCCTAAGGAGATTTATATTCTGGCCTACACTGCAGTCCTTGATGGCTGACAGCCACAGAATTCCAAACCAAGTAGTGTCTATCAGCCCTCTTAGCTCTGTGCACGCCCTATTTCAGTCTTTTACATTTGTTCTTCTAGGGAATGTATGCATCTCTATATATATTTTCCCTCTCAAAACCAGAACATCAACAGTGCTGTTTCTGACACTTCAGACATCCCACGCAAAGCCACATTGAATTTTTGCCAAATGAAAAACACATCCAACAATCAAGTTTCTAAGAAGGTGTCAGGTGGGGAATAATAATAATGTATAATAATCAAGAAATTAATTTATTAAAAGGAAGCAGAAGCATTGACCATTTTTTCCCAGAGAAGAGGAGAAATCTGTAGTGAGCAAAGGACAGACCATGAATCCTCCTTAAGAAGTAGTACTCTCAGAAAGGAGAAGCGCCACTCAAGTTCTTTTAACCCAAGACTTTAGAGAAATTAGGTCCAAGATTTTTATATGTTCAGTTGTTTATGTATAAAAATAATTTTCTGGATTTTGTGGGGAGAAGCAGGAGAGGAAGGAAGTTAATACCTATGTAATACATAGAAACTTCGAAAATAAAATGCCATTGATGGTTGAAATCGCTGCTGTGGTCTGATTCTAAATATTGTATGAGGTTCCAATGGTCATTTTAATCCCAGTCATTTTAAGTAGTAGTACAGAGATCGAATGTTCAAGATTTCACATCATTTTAGGCTTGTGGATCTCCAGTAGACTTCCCCCTATTTAAGAGCAATTCTAACTAAAAGGGCAGAACCAGAGAAAGAATTAAGTGACAGAAATTGACATTTCTGAATAAGGGGTGTATTCATCTGTTTTCACATTGCTATAAAGACACTACCTGAGACTGGGTAATTTATAAACAAGAGAGGTTTAATTGACTCACAGTTCCACATGGCTAGGGAGACCTCAGGAAATTTATAATAATGGTGGAAGGCAAAGGAGAAGCAAGCACTTTCTTTACAAGGTGGCAGGAGAGAGAGCGAGCATGGGGGAAACCACCATATTTAAACCATCAGATCTCATGAGATCTCCCTCACTATCATGAGAACAGCATGCAGGGGGAAAATGCCCCATGATCAGTCACCTCTCACCAGATCCCTCCCTTGACACAGAGGATTATAATTCGAGATGAGATTTGGGTGGGGACACAGAGCCAAACCATGTCGGGGGGATTACCTGTAAGTGAACCAGGTGGATGTGCTAAGAGACCTGCACCATCCCTGGAATTTGCAGAGGGCCCACCTGCACATTATTATGGGACCAGAGGCAGTATATGTTGTGGTGTTTGGTTCCTTAAGCTGGTAGCTCCTTGAAGAGGGGATTATAACTTTAATGTTTCTTACTACTCTATCAATTTTGGAAATGGTGATTTACTTTATGGAATGGCCAGACAAGGTTCTGTTCCCCAAGCCTTCCCTACCTTCAGCCTCTTTCTCTACCTCTTTTCTCTCAATAGCAAAAAAGCAAAACCCAACAACAAACTATATAAATGACTTTGTAATTTCCCAGAGATGGTTTTTGTATGCAAAGTAGTGTTCTACACTCTGGAAAAAATAGAAATATATTTCTTTCAGCCTGAACTGGGTGGACATAATTGGATCTGCCTCTGAGAGCAAGGAATAGCACCTGTTCACTGACCTCTCAGAATCGTAATCCTGAAAATCTCCACTTTCATCCAGGGCACAGGCGTGGTGGAAACATATCATGGCTACTCTGAAGCCAAGAAGGTTCTGCATGCCTTGGGAGGAGAGCTACACAGGCATAGTTCCTTGTTTTTGGAAAGGGACACCAAATCTATGCTAAGGCAGTCACGTGGGCATATGCCAGTTTTCATAGAGGATATGACCTCAAAGAGTGAAGCTTGAATTGTTTCACAATTTGTGGTTCTGCCAGTTAGCCAGAGTTGTAGAAGTTCCCGTTTCCTTATAAGGGAAGCTTGTCTAAAAGGAATCCTGCTTAATTCTTTGGTCATATGAGTGTCTACATCCTGTCAGGATTAGTACTGTTGAGACAGGTCTCATAAAAGTGGGGTATACTAGAGATAGCTCATTTTTGTTACATCTCATCACGGTGAGGGTGGTGAGCTTTCTCCTGGCTTATCAGGAGAAAGCAAGGATAAGTTTAAAACTTGGATGAGGATTATTGAAGATAGGTGTGGAGGACCATGGGGGGCTCATCAAGGCACAGGAGAGAGACAGCTCTCTGCTGCTTCTCATGTGGGAAGGGAAAGAGATTCTAGACATTTGGAGAAGGCTTAAAGTTGGAAGTAGAGACGCCAGTGGAAAAGGCTTTCACACAGGTGCCCCTGGGATGATGGATAAGAGAAGCTTGGCACACAGACTATAAAAAATATGGCCCAAGGGCCCTAGCCCAGGGCTTCTCACACTTGACTACATGCAGGAATCACTGAGGGAGCCTGTTAGGAAGCAGCTTCTGACTCAACACTCAGCCAGAGAGTCTGCAGTTCTCGCCAGCTCCCAGGAGATGGTGACTGCCGGTCCAGACACCACCCTTTGAGTAGTGACGTCCTAGAGGTCACATTTGTCCAATATGAAACTGGGGAGGGGGGTTTTCCTAACAGCAAGGGCAGTCAGGACCATGAACCAATCTTATGCCTCCTGGAGCAGAGCTCTCCACCTCATCCTGGTGGTCTTGGTGCAAGAGTGAAGAGATTCAAAGCACAGGATGACCTTTAACAAGCTGCTGGCTTTGGCTACTGGGATTGAGCTTTATGAAAGTGTTCTGTTCCCACGGCAGTACAACATGGACTTCAGACCCTGGTGTGTGGCACTGAGATACCCTGTGTGGACACCAGGGTGGGTAAGATTGGGTGATCAGTAGACATCACAGAAAATGCAGGGAAAAGAGCATCAACAAAGATGACATTGGGGGAAAGAGCTAGAACCTGACTGTCGGGGTTCAGATCCCAGCTCCACCACTTAGCAGCAGCATGAACTTAAGTTTCTTAACTTCTCTGTGCTTTAGTTTCTTCCACTATAAAATGAGAATAATGGGCCAAACCTCAAGGGCTATTGTGAAGAACAGGTATTTAGAACAGGAACTGGCATTTAGAAAACACCCCCAAAATGCTAGTTGTTGTTACTACCAGTGGCCCTTGAAGCCACCACACACCTCTTCTGCCTCTTCATCTTGACATACACACAGCCTGACCTGTCTCAGCCTCTTGCCTCACAGCCTCTCCCTCCCACTGGGCTAACCTCTGAGAACAAGGACCTTGTCTTACTCCCCTCTGTAAGTCTTCCTAGCACCTTGTGTAGTGCTTTGAAGTTATTGCTGAATGCATCAAATAAAATGTTCTCCATCAGAAAAAGATTGAGATCCTCTTGTAGAAATCGCTGTACCCCAAGTCTCCAAACCCAAGCTTCAGCTGGTATGGCAGCCAAGCCTTTCCACTGAGCTCTCTGGAAGTCCTCAGCCTGATGTATTTTTGGATTGTGTCTCCAGAATATGTCAAAATAGCTTTCCCTACACAAACACGATTGCTGCCCCCAGATCCTCGAGCCAGTCAGAGCCATCACTGGCGCCCCTTTTGGCACCACATTCTTGCGACATGTGGAGGAGGAAGCATTGAAAAGCACGTTAAAGCGGTGGAGTTTACTGCCTACAAAGAAGCACTTTGTGGTCTCAGAGTCATGTTGCCTAAAGAGTGAGTTACTACTTTTTAGGTAAATACCAAGATAGGGGATCTTCCAGCAACACTCTTACAGATGAGAGAGAAGCAAAGCGGGAAGAAAACATGTTAGGATCTCACTCTAAGGTTGGCTTGGCCTGATTTGGGGATTGGGTTCCCGATTGTTCTTCCAAACGGATAACTCAAGATCCTTAATTGCATCTGAAACCACGGATGGCCAGTTGTGGGCAAGGTTTATGGACTGAGGGATGTGAGGCCTTTTTGTGACCTTGGATGAATCACTTTACCTCTGGAATTTGGAGTGCTCATTCATTAAGGGAAGGTTTGAACTAGCCCCCAGTTTGGGAATCTAGGTCATTCTGAGAAGATTCCTCCAGCTGCCAAGTTTCCATTTAGCATGCTATTTTGGAAATTTGCCACTAGAGGCCGCTGTGAATACAGTTTAGCCTTGCAGCTTTTTCAAAGGCAGAAGCCTGCGGAAGCCTTTCATGAGTTACTAAGACATGCCTGCTATTTCTTGGTTGTGGAAAGCCAGCAACTGCTCAGATTGTGAGACGGTAGAGTTGAGATGTCCGCCTGGCACAGAATGAGCCTGTAAACGTGCTCCGTTGACACAGGCTGGCCGGCCTTCTTTTTTGTCTACGGGACTAGATGGAGGAGCCCTCCGTGCATGGTAAGGTTGGCTGAGTCCTGTGACCAGGTCCTGGTTCTGTAGCATACCTTCTAAAGGGCTAGTTCACTCTTGGCTGCTTAATATTCTGCTTTAGAGTTGAATTCATTCATTCAACAAGTAATTTTGGAGCTCCTCTTGTACATCCACCACCAGCAAGTATTTTCAAAGAATCAGAGAAAGTCAATGAAAAGGAACCTTAGAGGAAAACAAAAAGTTATTGTCCCTTCTGTGTTTCATGGTCTGTGGATGGTCCTCATACGTATTTTTCTCTTAATCCCCCAAACCAGCCTCTGAAGTTGGTATTATTATGCCCATTCCTGGATGAGCAAACTGAAGACCAAAGGCAAGTAGTACAAAGCCTTGTGCAGACTGAATGGATGGAATAAAGGGCCGGACCTTGCATAGCTAATAAAAGGCAGGGCTGGGGCTTGAATACGGGGAATTTGGATCCCAAGTTCTGCTCTTTTCCTATGATCTCCACCTTTGACATACAGAGGAGAAAGATGAGGTGCAGGAAAGGAATAATCTGGTGGCAGGGCAGAGGTTAGAACCTGAATCTTCTGCCTTACTGGCTGGGGTTGTTCAACTGACTTCTCCATCCTAGAGTGTCCCCAGGCCAAACTGACTGGCTGGCCCTAGCCTCAGCTGTCTCTATGCTCCTTCCAAGCAGAGCCTGAACCAGGCCTGTGGAGGCGCAGCAGGAGGGAGGGCACACAAATGACCCTCATCAGGATGTTTATTGGATCATAACTGTATTATCCTCACCACTCAGCTAATCTCATAGAAATCGCTTTCCTCTCCGTGAGGATCTGGCCACAGCTCCATTAAGAGCTGCTGCCCTGCATACCTGTGAGGAAGCTCTTATACAGCAGAAATAGTGGAGAGGAGAGAGAAGTCATATTTCTACTTTCTCATTACACTGATGGGGGCAAGTGGCAATTTCACTGTATAAGAAAGGCCCTCAAAGGAAAGGGAGTTCAAAGTTCGTGATTTTGGGGGCAACATTCGGCTCCGAAGGAAATGTTTCCTTTGTGCTTCCCTTTTTGAAAGCATTTGTGATGCTGTTTAAGATCAAATAAGAAAAGGGAAGGAATTTGTGTTTGGGGAGCTCACGAGGTGCCAGGTACTTTATGCATATTATTCCATTAATCCTCTCTGAAGAGCTGTGGACAGGGCATCACAATGCCCCTCTCATAGATGAGTCCATTTCATAGATGAAGGCACCGCCTTAGTTGTCTGGGCATTGGCGGGGCTGAGCTAGGAGTCTGTTCTCTCCCTCTGTTGCACTCTTAATTCACACAGGGATGGTTTCCCTACCATTCTTTTTCCCCTCCTCCCTCCAGCTGAAAAAATATGGAAACTAGTTTTCAAGCCAGGACTAGTCACTGTCTGACTTTGGTAACTTCCTTTCCCAAGCCTTAGTTTTTCCATCTGTAGAATGAGAGGCCCAGACTCTCATTCTAACTGCATCTAGTTTAAACCTCTACGATTTTATAATAGTATTTTTCTCCCAGGGAGCTCCCAGCACATCCTCATCTAATTGGAATCTCATACCAACTCTGGAAGGAATGGTAATATGGTTATATTATTAACCCCATTTTTAAGCTGGAGAAAGAGACCAGAGAACGCGGCACTCTGTTGCAAACTCCCCCGCCGGCCCCCTCCGCAGGCCAGCTGCCTCCAAGGGGCTGTCAGCAGCAGCTCCTGCAGCCTGACACCTGAGCCTCACGCAGGCTCCTGACAGAATTATCAGAGAACTGGGGAACAAATACTTCCCGTAATCGGGGCAACGGTTCTTAGCCAGAGGTGGAGGAGGCAAGATGTGAAGTGTGTCTGATGAGTTCCTCTCCCAGTGTAGGGTCAGAGCTAATAAAACACAAGGAAATCTCGGCGGGCTGCTGGAGATGCGAGCGTGCAGGCGAGCCCTGGGGGCAGGGCCACCGGGACTTAAGCTTCCGCACAAAGCCAGGCTTGTGGCATTTTGTGCACGTTTCAATTACCTTCGGCAGCCAGGCAGGCAAATACAAGCAGCTTGGCATGAAAATGAATTTAGAGCTTAAAAGAAAAGACGTGTTTCACCCTCGGTGGCTTCTCAGGCTGCCCTGGTACAGGTACAGCCAGGGGAGGCAGGTGCCAAGGAGCAGTGGTGACAAAGAATCTAAGGGCTAGAGTGAAATGTCAGTTCCCTTCCCCTCCTACACACATGGCCTGAGGGAGGGAGGGGCGGAGTTCTGCAGCTTGAGCCGGTGACCCTCACAGCCGCTGGAGCAGGAGAGAAAGGAGAGGCCGCCCGTGTGAAAATCAGCTGCTCCGTCTCCGCCCTTGATGCCAATCAGGAAGGCATCAAGTGTTGGGAGGCTGAGACTTCAGGGTGGGACCTAGTTTGCTTTTAAGCATCCGAAGAAATGTGAGGACTCATTTTCCATTTCCCAAGATGCTCAAACAAGAGGAAATGGGTTTACACTGAATGGAGAGAGAGAGAGAGTTCAGGAGGCCTAAGAGTAGACTGGCTGGCTTGGCGGGTAATGTACTTAAATGAAATTAAACCCAGCACAAAGAAAGAGAAGGAGGCTGAGGCTGAGGCTGGGAAAGGCCAGGCCGTGGAGGACCAGGGTAAGAAGGCCCAGTCCCTGACTTCGGGGCACATCCCCTGCCAAGGGAGAAAGGGAAACAGATCCACCAAAGTGAAGAGTTTGGGTGTTCAGTGGAAAAAGAAACTCGGTTAGACTGCGAGAATCCAGGCTAGCTTCTTGGAAGAGATGGTACCTGAAACATGGTTAGGATTTGGGCTGGGCAGAGAGGAAATGGCAGGAAGAAAGGCCCAGGGGCAACCATATGGGGCTGGTTCCAGGTGGATATACCTGGTAGTGAGGGTGGGGCGATGAAAGGTCACTTGGGTCTTCCTTGTGCCAAATGACACAGATGGCACATCTCTGCTTCTCAATCAACAGAAAGTCAAGGCAATCTATCCCCCCTTGAAGGAGCTGAGGTGAAGGAAGGAAGGATCCAGGAGACTGATTCTAATCAGCGTGCCTATGAGCTCTTGGCTCTAATTACTGCTTGTTAACAAAACAACTTTGGGTGAATGTCTTTCCTTCTCTAGACCTCAGTTCCCAGATCTGTAAAATCTGGGCGAGTTGGATTATCTTTAAAGTCCTTTGCAGGACTGAGGCCTCTAATCCCATGACTGACAATATTAAGCTAAATATTGGGTTAAATGTGTATGAGGGCAGGGGTCGGGGAGGTTACAGACTGGGATGTCTACACTTGGACATAGTGAAGAGTGGAAGGATCACAGCCTGGACACAGATCTTGTGGTGCTGGGCTAGGCACTGCAGACGTGTGAGGGGCTCAGATCTGGGCCTGGGCCATGGCAGAGGCTGAGGCTTCTGGACAGGCCCCTGAGCCAGGCCGGGTAGCAGAGACAGTGTCCTAAGGAGCAAAGACAGCAGCTTTGGACACTCATCGTTCTAGGTTTGCACCCTGTCTCTGCCACTGACCTGTGTGAGCTTAGGCAAATTAAATTACCGAACTACTTTGGGCCTTAGTGTCCTTATCTGAAAAGATGGAGCAAATAATGCCCATTATTCTCCTACATATTTCCTAGAACATAAACTCAAAATTCACGCTGTAACCCCACTGGATGGAGCTTCTAAGGAGACTGGGTCTCCCTCATCTCTCTCTCCCTTATGGTGAACTATGCACAGCACATGGTACAGAGGAGTACAGTTTTGTTAAGTGGGACAATGAGCTTATTGTGAGGATTAAATATGTGGTGGAGGCCAGGCACGGTGACTCACACCTGTAATCCCAGCACTTTGGGAGGCCAAGGCAGGAGGATTGCTTGAGGCCAGGAGTTTAAGACCAACCTGGGCAACATAGTGAGATCTTGTCTTTAAAACATTAAATTCAATTTAAAAAATAAGGTCAGGCGCAGTGGCTCATGCCTGTAATCCCAGCACTTTGGGAGGCCGAGGCAGGTGGATCACGAGGTCAGGAGATCGAGACCAGCCTGGCTAACATGGTGAAATCCCGTCTCTACTAAAAATACAAAAAATTAGCCGAGCATGGTGGCAGGCACCTGTAGTCCCAGCTACTCAGGAGACTGAGGCAGGACAATTGCTTGAACCTGGGAGGTATAGGTTGCAGTGAGCTGAGATCACGCCACTGCACTTTAGTCTGGGTGACAGAGCAAGACTCCGTCTCAAAAAAATAAATAAATAAATAAATTTTAAAAATAAATAAATAGGCCGGGTGCGGTGGCTCACACCTGTAATCCCAGCACTTTGGGAGGCCGAGGTGGGCGGATCACAAAGGAGATCGAGACCATCCTGGCTAACACGGTGAAACCCTGTCTCTATTAAAAATACAAAAAATTAGACAGGCGTGAGGCGGGCGCCTGTAGTTCCAGCTACTCGGAAGGCTGAAGCAGGAGAATGGCATAATCCCAGGAGGCGGAGCTTGCAGTGAGCTGAGCCTGCACCACTGCACTCCAGCCTGGGTGACAGAGCGAGACTCCGTCTCAAATAAATAAACAAACAAATAAATAAATAAATAAATAAAAAATAAATGAATGATGGATGTTAAATTCTTACATGTTTATTGCATGGTGGGTCCTTAGTAAACACATAAGAATCCCTTCCCTTCTCTGTGGTATTGGCCCAGGGGCCCAGAAAGTCACAATGTGATAGTTGTCAAACAACAAGTAAACAGCTGAATTCATGACAGATGCTGAATAAATGTTTAGGAGTGGGGAGATAAGAAATGTGTGTAGTGGGGGAGATTCAGGCCCTGTCTGAGACTGACACATGGTCACCAGGGGTCCTCATGAAGGAGTCATTGTTCTGGAGGTCAACAGTGGATTTGGACATAGTTGCCTCACAAACTGGGCACCTACCATGTGTCAGGCCCTGCCCTAGGGGCTTGGGATTCAACAATGAACAAGACAAAGTCCTTGCCTGCAGAAAGCTTCTATCCTAGTGGGAGAAACAGGCAAGGATCATGCTATGAAAAAAAAAAAAAAGGCGCATAAGGGGAGTGAGAGCAACATGGTACTATGTTGGGTAGTGTGACCAGGAAAGCCTCTTCAAGGAGAGGGCATCGAGGCAGAGACCTGAGGGGCCCCAGGGACCCAGAGGAGAGTGGTCCGGGCTGAGGAAGTAGCAAATAGAAAGGCCCTGAGGCAGGTGCCAGCGTGGCTGGAATGGAGTCAGTGCCAGGGCGAGAGAGGAGATGAAGTCAGGTCATGAGCAGAGCCCAAAGCCCAGCAAGTCCTTTTTCCGTAGAATGAGACGGGAGCCAGGGGAGGGTCTTAAGCAGAGGAGCGACACGGCCTGACCTTGCTTTTAAGTGGATCCTCTGGTTGCTGTGAAGTTTCTGGTATCTAGACTGTAAGCACGGCGGGCCTCCCTCACTTGGAAAAGCAGGAGTGGCTGGAAGGCAGGGGAGGCCAAGAGAAGTGAGCAGGGAGCCAGTGCCCACCAGGTTGCAGACAGATGCCAGGGCCAGGCAGGGGGGAGGGGTGGATCCTGGGGGCAGAAAGGGCTCCTGGGCTGGCAGCAGGAGGGCCATGGGGCTTCTTGCCCGGATGGAACATGGACTGAGCTAGCTGGCACTTTGACATGGCGGAAGGGAGGGGCAACATGGGCTCTAGTTGGGATGGTGGGACATTAAGCAGGGAGGCTGCCACCCTTCCAGCAGGAGTGAGGGGCTGGCGACATGGAGAGTCCCGTGGCTGGCCTCTTGCCACACCTTTGGAGACAGGTCCTCCTTGCTCTTGGGTACCTGGCCTCACTGTTATTCATGGAGTTTCTTATGAAGGGAAGAGTCGGATGACCTTGAGTCCATCACTCTTCCTCTTTAAGCTTTTCAATAAAAGAAGGGGTTTTACCTGGATGGTCTCCAACCAAGCCCCTTCTAGGATTTCTATTAATGGGTGGAATCAGACACTGCATCTCCCCTGCCTCTCTACTCCGATGACGGTTTCAGTTCCTGCCATGCCCTGTCTTTCCTTTTCTCCCCGGGGCTACCATGAATAGTGGTGCAGGATGTTTAGTGCACAAGGGCACCCAGCCGAGGGCGTGAGTGGAGGCTCAATCCAGCCCACATTCTGCCCAGAAAACCTGTGCCCTGCCTGACTCAAGGTTGCATTTACCCACAGTAGAGAATGCCTTTTTCTAGTTTGTTCTAGGTACAGCATGGGCAGGCCCACTTTCCTGTCCCCTGCACAACCCCGCTTCTGCTCTTCTGTGCCCTTTTCTTCCACCATCCCCAGCCTCAAATGGGGAGAGGAGGGCAGCATTTACAAGTAGTGCTTTGGGAGGGGTGAGGGGACAGCAGCTGTCTCTTCTGTGAGGAGCTCTGCCCCCTAAGCCCGGTGGTGCTTTTCCCCTCCTTATCAATGCTGTGAGTTGCCTCTCAAAATTGCTCTGCCGTCATTAACACCGTGGATTAGGTCAGATGAGAGCATGTTTGCAGTCTTGGATGGCAAAGGCAAAACGCTGATGCTGATTATTCCAGATCTTCTGGGCATGGCCCATTCCGTGCTTGACGTTCTTAATCAGAGGGACGAGTGGTAGTTACGTGGTGGGTGGGCCAGGGCCATGGTTGTTTCTAATCTGGCTGCCAGGCACAGACGGCACGTCTGCAGCACCTGCCAGCCCACGCACTGGCCTGCCTGGACGTCACAAGTGACCAGGGTTACTCGGCACTATCATATCTCTCAAAGAAGAAACTACTCCTCCAATGGCAACATCTGTGGGGCTGCTTTTGAAGCATCAGCGATTCATTTGAGCAAGAGCTGGGAGCATTTTTCCCCTGGGCCTGATCAGTAAGTTGCTTTTTTTGTTGTTTTTGTTTGTTTGTTTTCTTTTGTGTTTTTTTTGTTTGTTTTGTTTTGTTTTGTTTTTTTGAGACAGAGTCTCACTCTGTCGCCCAGGCTGGAGTGCACTGGCGCAATCTCAGCTCACTACAACCTCCACCTCCCAGGTTCAAGCAATTCTCCTTCCTCAGCCTCCCAAGTAGCTGGGATTACAGGCCTGCACCACCACGCCAGGCTAATTTTTTTGTATTTTTAGTAGAGACAGGGTTTTGTCATGTTGGCCAGGCTGGTCTCAAACTCCTGACCTCAGGTGATCCGCCTACCTCAGCCTCCCAATGTGCTGAGATTACAGACGTGAGCCACTGCACCCAGCTCCTGATCAGTAAGTTTTATGTTCTGGTTGGCCATGCAGCGGGAGGGTGTCCTTCAGACCACCCCTCCTCCAGTGTCCCCTTCTGAAAAGCCTCTGTGCCCAGTGGAGGCTGTGGCTTTGCATCATGGCTCATTGCCTCCTGGCCTCATATTCTACCTCCACCAACACTGACCCTGTGCTCCAGCCACACTACAGCCCCCAGTCGCAGATCTCTGGCCCTTCCTCATGCTAGTTCCCTGCCAGGAATGCCTGCACAGCCTTGTCCTCCAGGCAGAAGCTCATCTGTAGCGGCCGCTGCCTTGCCAGTGCCCACTGCAGCCTCTAACTTTTCCCACTTCGGTGTGCTCCAGTCCCACGCCCGACTGCCTTTCTTTGCCTAAGGCTTTCTCTGGCTTCTGGAACCTGCATTGCCTCTCTGTGCCGGTTAGGCCAGAAGTGCCAGGAAATTAATACCCTCCAAAAGCAGCCCTCAGTCACTGAGCCAATGACTGGCAGAAGTTGGTATAAACATATCCCAGCTTCCTCACCCCTCTGGCAGCCTAAGTTTGACATGCGTTCTACAGTCTCCCAGAGTTCTGCAGCAGGACTATACCTTAGTTGCCTGTAGTGATGACTGGCTTGATAAAGCACCTTTTATTGTCTACCTTCCCTTCCCCATCTCATCTCTGCCCTCATGAATGGATTAATGCCCTTATGAAAGGCATTATCCCTGAGCTAGGCCACTTTTTGCCCTTCTGCCTTCCACCATGTGAGGAAGTGTTTGCCCCTCTGGAGGACACAGCAACAAGGACCATCTTGGAAGCAGAGACCCGGCCCTCACCGGACACCATACCTGCCAGCACCTTGATCTTGAACTTCTCAGCCTCCAGAAGTGTGAGAAATACATTTCTATTATTATTAAATTACTCAGGCTAAAGAATTTTGTTATAGCAGCAGGAACAGACCAAGACACCTCCCAAATGTACTACTCACATACAAATCTTTGTCTCAGGGTCAGCTTCTAGGGGAAACAAACTTCTAAGACATCACGTCAATGTCCATCTCAGTATCACTTCCTTTTTTGCAGTTTCCCCTGACCCTGACCCTCCCTTCTTCCCGTTCCTGGGGCAGAACCGTTGGTCACTCTTCTCTGTTCCCAGAGCCGTTTTTTTTTTTGTTTTTTTTTTGAGATGGAGTCTCGCTGTGTCACCCAGGCTGGAGTGCAGTGGTGCGATCTCAGCTCACTGCAACCTCTGCCTCCCAGGTTCAAGCAATTCTCCCGCCTCAGCCTCCCAAGTAGCTGGGATTACAGGTGCCTGCCACCAGGCCCCGCTAAGTTTTTTGTATTTTTGGTAGAGACGAGGTTTCACTATGTTGGCCAGGCTGGTCTCAAACTCCTGACCTCAAGTGATCCATCTGCCTCAGCCTCCCAAAGTGCTGGGATTACAGGCATGAGCCACTGTGCCTGGACTCCCAGAGCCCTTTCTACCTACCTCAACAGCATTCCTCATGCTGCACTGTAGTTTCTCTCTCTTCATGTCCTGGGGCTCCCAGTAGCCTGGGAACTCTTTGGGGATAGATACTGTGTCTTTTTTGCCTTTTATTCTCTGAGCCTAGTACTGCACCCAGCACACAGCATGTGTCATATATATACATTTTTTTCTTTTTTCTCTTTCTTTTTCTTTTTTTTGCCAAATAGCCAGCAGTGAAAGTGCAACGACTAAAAGGGAATGGAGTGACACAGACAAGTGTCTACAAGAGACCCTGGGGCTGCTACTCCAAATGCTGTCACTTTGCAAGGTTACTGGGTAGAACTTCAATCTTACTACTCACCTGCTCAACAACCTGCAATGGCTCGCTATTTTTGCCTTTCCCAAAAAGGCCTCATTTCATGGATGATTTTCCATGGTCTGGCCCTATCCTAAGAGAGAGTGAAGCCTCTTGCTTAGAGTCAGGCTTTGGTCTCAACTGCCTTGTTTCACATTCTCACTATGCCAGTCCCCAGCTGGGTGATGATGAGTAAGTTACTTAGCCTCTCTGGGCACTGGCTTCCTTACTTATTAAATGTAGATAATATTAGGTTGGTGCAAGGCAACTGCGGCTTTTCCCATTAAAAGTAATAATATCTCACTTATAAAATTATTTTAGAATTTAAAATCATGCACGGTCCCTGTGAATATGCTACAAACCACTGATTTATACAATTTAAAATGGTAATTTTATGGTATGTGACTAATATTTCAAAAAAAAAAAAAAGTGAGCATGGTGTCTGGCCCAGATCTTTGAAAATAAAACGATGCTAATTATTGTTATGAACAAGGTTTCCCAAAGGCCCTGTAACTGTGCCAGGCACGCAGCAGATGCTCAGTAAACACTCCTGGAATGAATGGAGAACATATTCCACAAGCATGCTTTGAGCATTGTTTATGCCAGGTATATGGGGCATGGGGAACATAGAGATTCCGAGTTCAGTTTTGCATCCTCAGGAAGGGAAGACAGAATTATTCTCCGTGGAGTGGGGCCTCCGGACCCAGCTGTTCCTGGCAGTCAGAGGAATTACAGCCTCTGTCCCTTGCTGCCTGTTCCAGGAGGCAGAACCCAGTCCAGCTGATTCTGAGCCATGGGGAAATTGTAACAGGCAGAGAGGAATGTGTTCTTGTATTTATCTTTGACTGACAGTATCTGATGTTCCAGGAATTGACTTCAAACAGAATTCAGAGGAGCCCCTTATAGTCCCGCTGCTACAAACAAGGCCCAGAGGGCGCAACTCTGCCCAGCCCAGCGCCAGGTTTTTGGCCTCCCTGCCGGCCCGAGGCACATCGGCTTCGATGTGCCAGGCGGTGGGTGAGGAAGTGGAGGTTCCAGCTCGGCAAAGCTTAGGCTGAGGCTGAGGATGGGCTAGAGTCAAGTCTACGTGTGCAGCCTTACTCAGGGAGACGCCTCTGCGCTGCAACCTCATGCCCGGGAGGGCAAGGCTCGGCTAGGGCGGGGGATCGCGAGGGGCTTGGCTGGGAAGAGGACTGCAGGAGAGGTGTCCCAACTCTCCCCTCGCTCCCCAAGCACACAGCACGCGCCTACTCCGTGCTGGCTGCATAGAAGCCCAGGGAGCTCAGGCCGATCTCCCAGTTTGGTTGCCACCAGACTGGGTGGCAGGAGCTTCTAGACCTGGAGGCTGGCTCAGTCGTGTGGTCACGACGGGCGGGGGAGTGGAAGGGCGCTGGCGCGTGGTTTCGGCAGCCGACTTGGCGAGGCCGCGGCTGGCGGGAACCACGGATGGGGGAGGCGCCCATGCACCGACCCCACCTGGGCCACTGGGAAACCGAGGTAGTACCTCCTGGCCCTGGGGTCGCCCCCACACACCTCCCCAGAAGGAGATGTAGGGTCTGTTTCTGGACTGAGACCTGCCCCTGAGTAGGGCGCACACTCCGCAGAGACCCTCCACACCCAAGCCCCTGGGAGGGGATCTTTTTTGCATACCTCCCTCCCACTTATGCCCCCTCTCAACCCTGCATAGACCTTTCTCAAAAAGGCGCCCCTTGGTTCCCATAACCCTCCCCCTCCCCCAGGATGGAGACCCCCCCCCGATGGGAGATAGGGGTGGTGAGAGGGGGCGGGCGCAAATGAAGATGCGCGCGACCAGGACCACCTCTTGCTGTCACCCTCCACGTCCCCAGCATCTGGACCGCGTCCCCCGGCCCGCCACGC
The DNA here is from genome assembly GCF_028885655.2 of Pongo abelii. NCBI lineage: Eukaryota > Metazoa > Chordata > Mammalia > Primates > Hominidae > Pongo > Pongo abelii. The sequence goes on along the minus strand of NC_071990.2, from coordinate 37,108,525 downwards.
GCACACACACACACGCGCGCACACACACACGCTCACACTCACCCTGCGCGCAGACCCCGCCCGCGGCCCCGCCCCGGCCCCTGCGGGCGCCCCCTCTGGCGTTCCCGGGTGGCGGGAGGCTGCGGCTTCGGGCAGATTTGATTTTCCCGCAGCCCGGGCGCCCCGGAGCCGAAGCCTGAGCCGAGGAGGTGGCGCTCGCAGCCGCGTCCCAGCCCCGTCGCCGCCGGCGCCGAGACCCAGGGAGAGGCGGCGCAGCCTGGGCGCTCGGGCTCCTCGCTGCCGGTGCCCCGCCACCCCCGCCGCCAGCGCCCCATCCGGCGCCTCCCGCTCCTCACGCCCCTCTCCCTGTCTCCTGCATCCCCTCTACCTCTGCCCACAGACGCGCGTCCCTCTCCTGGTGCCCCTCTCCACGACTCCGCGCTTCCCTCCCGGTGCCCTCTACCCGCGCCCTTCTCCCCGCGCCCCTCTCCCCGCGCCCCTCTCCCCGCGCCCCTCTCTGCCTTCCCTGCTGTGCCCCCGCTCCCTGGGCTCCTTGCCCTTCCCCACTGGGCCCCTAGCCTCCTCGCGGCGTCACCCGAGCCCCCTCCTCGATCCGCGGCCCCCGCTCCCTCCTCCCTCTTCCCTCTCTCACTTCCCACGCCCCCTCTTCGCGCTCCTCTCTCCTCCCCTTGCCGCCCAGCCCAGGCTCTGGAGTTGGGGGAGAGCCCAGGGCTCCAGTCGCTCCGGAGGAGGCGTGAATCGCGCAGGGATTGACTAATTTGGGGTGGGGGGTGCGGTGGGCGATGGAGCAGCCTGAGGACATGGCGTCGCTGAGCGAGTTCGACTCCTTAGCGGGCAGCATCCCGGCCACCAAGGTGGAGATCACCGTGTCCTGCAGGTGAGCCTCCCGCTGGCCGGGTCCCCTTGCCCCGGCCCTGGACGCAGAGCCCCGCGGCCCCTGCCGCTTCGATCCTAAACCTCCGCGCGCCCCCTTCCCAGAGAGTCCTGGTCTCCAGGACTGCGCCCCTGCCGATCTGCCAAGAGCCCCTGTCCTGTCCAGCTGCGGGTGGCGACCGCAGAATAGGAAGCCAGGCTGGGGTCATATCCCAGAAAGTTTGCGCTCCAGGCTGTTGCATCGAGGAGATATGAAGACACAGGAACAGGGGGTCCAGGCACCCAAGTGGGGAGAGGGAGTTGGTAACAGGCTGTACTACGGTCTCTGCTCAGGCTATCTCTGATCACCCCATCCCCACATCACGAAGTGAGTGATTTGCCCCCATCCCTCCCAGGCTCGTCCACCCTCTCTCCCTTCTGTGCCCTCCTCTCTTCTCTCTTTGCCCCTTCTTTGCTCCAGCATCCTGATCCTCCCCTCACCACTCTCCCCCACCCCAAGGTCCTAGACTCTAGGATTTTAAAACCTTCCTTCATCTCTATCAACAACGAAATCGACTCCTGGAAAAGATCAGATTGACTCATTCATACTGAGGTGTGGATACATGATAACAACTTAAAGTGGCACCATTAAAAATATAACTTGGGTCAAAAATCTTAAGCCAAAGGAATAGAACACTGTGAAATTGTAGAGTCCAACAGAGGAGGAGGGGGAATATTTTTGTGGGCTACCACGCCCAAATCTTCACTCATGTCACATAGGATTTGGGGGTAACTTCTCTGTCTAAGAGCTGGGTCTGCACCAGGTTCTCCTAGCTAGGGGAAGGCTGCCCCTGGCAGTAAGAGGGTATGGGTGGCAAAGGGGGATTTTTCCCTAGTTCAGTCTCTCTGTGGCTGGCCTAGGATCATGTGCTGCCATGCAAGCATCACCCACTTTGAGGTTCCCCCACAGAGGCCATGCCCGCTGCCCCAGATCACCGACAGCATTTCTGGAGCCCTGGCTGTGCCCTTGTTCGAAATCACCTATCTCATCCTCTTCCAGGTTGCTCCTTGGTCAGACCCTCCATGAGAGGTAACCTTGTTGCCCCTCAGTCCTGTATTACAAAGTTGTGGAATTGATGAGGTGTAGGTAGAGCCGGAGGGTCTGGGCAGGGGTGTGAAGGAGGGAAGGACTCAGGGTGACTTTCTCTTGAAGACTTGGGGGTAAGTGGCGGTGAAGGCTAGTCTGGTTGAACGTAGCTTCCCCCCTAAGCCAGGCCCTCTGGGGGGTCCTGTGATGGCTCCCAGGTCCCATACACCACGCCGTCAGGATCATCTCCCAGCGCCATTTGCAGCTTGTCATTATTCTGCTGGGAGATTCCTGATGGCCGATTAGCTCCAGTCTCACCTCCTCAGCCTTCAAAAGCAGCACGGCCTCCCCACCCTTCTGCACGCACATCCCTGCGCCTGGCACTCCCTCCCAGCCTTCAATCATGCCTGTCGTCTTCAGTTGTCTTGGGATCCTTCCCACCTCCAAGCCTCTGAACAGCCCATTCCCCATCCAGATTTCACTCCTCCTTTATCTCCCCAAGTTCATGACCCCCCCCAAAAAGCCTGGCCTCGTGCTCCCCACTTCCAGGCATCCTCTCACCCATGAGACACACAGCTCAAATCACTGTCTTCTGTGTCCCCTGGGCCCTAGGTACTCAGCCTGGGCCACAGGGTCCCTCACATACTGAGGATGAAACCTCTTGAGACATCTCAGGTATGCAAACGTCATCCCTCCCCTCTCAAAACAACTGTGTAAGCATTTGAGGGCAGAGATTCCCACCCTGAGTCAGACTCATGCACCCTCTACTCCAGTGGAGAGGACAGGAGATGGAGGGCAGATTTTGTGGCTTTGGAGTCAGATACCTTGAAACAGAATCTCTGCTTCACCACTTGGGGCAAACTTTAAGCCTCACTTTCCCCCACCTGTCAGGTACAAACCGTAAGCAGCATGTACTCATGGAGAAACCTTGTTCACCAAGGTAGCTCATATGCTTAGAGCAGTGCCTGGCACTTGCCGAATACTGTTGGAGGAATTAACTTGCAGGAGTGGAGGAGCATGAAGCACCTAGCAAGCTACTTTGCACTTGCTTGGCACACAGTAGGTGCTCAATAAGTAGCTACAATGATCACCGGAAGGCGGTAGCACCTGGCCCCTCCTGTTTGCTTTCTGGAAGTAAAGATGTCCAAAGGACTCAAACCTCTTGCATAAGAGGCCTTCCTGGGGGATGTGGTTCTGGGGCTGACCCTGGGTCAATTCCCTTTCGGGGGACATGATCCATGAGCTGAGGAAGGCCCTGACCTGGGCCCTGCTCATGTTCTCCAGAAAGCCAGAGGTGGGGGGAAGTGGGTTTTGGTGGGGAGGGATGAGGAGGGAGCAGTCACTTAGAACAGAGGGGAGGTGAGAAAACAGTCTGGGTGGCCTTGAAATTGTAGATGCATCTCTCTGCCTCAGCCAGGCCCAACTATTCAGGTTCTAGAACAGAGAGAGAGGAGGAGGAGGAAAAGGAGGAGGAGAGGAGCACAGGGAGGAGGGAGAAATGCAGAGAGTGGCTTTCTCCAGCATATTCTTCACTCCATGGTCGCCAGTTAAAGAGTCAAGTCCCTCCCCCCTGCACCCTGTGGTCAGCACTCTTGGGGCCCCAGGAGAGGAGGCTCTGGGAGGCTCTGCCCTGGGCATCTGAGTGACACCTGCTGGCGGGCCCAGAACAGTAGGGCAGGCAGAGGGGCTGGCAGGTGAGAACTCCAGGGGGTTTCAGGATGGGCAGCTGGGGTAGAGGGGCCAATGTTTCAGGGAAGACTATGAGTTGCCACCTCTGGCTCCCAGGAACACTTGTTTCCACTTGCCTTCCTCCTCATGAAGGGGCCTACCACTCCCCTACCACAGAGCCTTCTTCTGCTCTGTGCCTAGGGAAGGATCTGGCACCTGCTGTGTCCATCCTAGGGTTCAGCTAGCTAAGCAAAGCTGCCTGGCACAGGGGCACATCTGAGTCAGAGCACAGGGCCACCCCAGGGCCAAGTCTGCACTGAAGGCAAATGACACTGGGGATGGACAGTTTCAGGCCCTTGCTTCAGGTAGAGTATACTATACTCCCAAACAATTATTTTTACTGACTGTGGTAAACTCAGGGCCCAAGATTAGAAAGCCTTTGGTTATTTGGCACAACAGTTATGAATGTGAGCCCTGGAATCTGTCTCCTTGGTTTCAAATCCCAGCTCTCTTCCTATGACCTTGAGTAAGCTACTTAAGCTGTCTATACCTCAGTTTCCTCATCCGTAAAGAAAGCATAATGATCCTTATCAGTTTTGAGGCTTAAATGAATTAACATGAATAGCGATTGATGTTGTTGCTTATTTGACAACTGGAAGTTAATAAAAACTTGCCTCTATAGCTGGCTCCCAGGGTCTGTGTGTGTCCTGGAAATCTGATCAATCTAGAGATTCTTTTTTTTTTTTTTTGAGACGGAGTTTTTGTTCTGTTGCCCAGGCTGGAGTGCTAGAGTGCAAAGGCGCGATCTCAGCTCACTGCAACCTCCGCTTTCTGGGTTCAAGTGATTCTCCTACCTCAGTCTACTGAGTAACTGGAATTACAGGTGCCTGCCTACACACAGGGCTAATTTTTGTATTTTTAGTAGAGACAAGGTTTCACCATGTTGGCCAGGCTGGTCTCGAACTCTTGACCTCAGGTGATCCACCAGCTTTAGCCTCCAAAAGTGCTAGGATTACAGGCGTCAGCCACTGTGCCCTGCCAATCTAGAGATTCTTAAGGGTTGTTTTGGGAGTGAGTAGGGCAGATGGTTTGTGGAACTAGATACCAGTAGACATCATAAAAAATGTGACTTTAAAGACCCTCCTCCCTTGAGCCAAGAGCTCTTCCTTCCTCTGATGGCCTGTTCTAGACCCTTCCTGACTGTGTGAGCCATCCTGCCGAGTCAATCAAAACTTACCTGTCCGACGTTCCATTCTCCAAAGGCGCCACTATTTTTCAGGTCTCCATGCAGGGATCTGGCCCAGCATGTTGGTTAGAAAGAATGATTTGCATTTTTTACATAACAGGAAACCTTTGCACTTGCGCAGGGTCCTGCTGGAGAAGCGATGCACAGTTCCACATGGTGGGTTCCCAAGACCCAGGGAAGACGGCGTGGGGCGAGTCTGGAAGCAGCCGATTGCTTAGCCCTGCTGGCTGCCCTCTCCCCCACCAGCTGGTATGGGGCTGGTGGGCAGCTGTTGTTCTGCCCCAGAGATATTGTTTTCTGCTGTCTGTTCGGGTTGGCATTTTGCTGCCCTGGAGCCGGAGAGGCAGCCCGGCTCAGGAGCTGTGCCCTGGGTCTCTCAGAAGGGGTGTGAACAGCTCTGAGCGCTTTCTTCTGACAGGCAGAGAGAGGGTGGTTTGGGGGAGGGAGGAGCCTGGGGGAGGGCGGCAGCTGTCAAAGCCAGTGCTAGGAAAAGAAGTCCATTTAACCATTGAATACACTAAGGTACTCAGGTCAGTGGAGCTAGGGGAATAATAACAGTGGCATTTACTGAGTGCCTACTGCATGCTAGGCACTTTACATCATATTAGACTGAACCACATGCAATTTCTACACTCAACTTTTTTTTTTTTTTTTTTGAGATGGAGTCTCGTACTGTCACCCAGGCTAGAGTACAGTGGCCCAATCTCGGCTCACTGCAACCTCTGCCTACTGGGTTCAAGCGATTCTCCTGCCTCAGCCGCTTGAGTAGCTGGGATTACAGGCATGTACCATCATGCCCCACTGATTTTTGTATTTTTACTGGAGACGGGGTTTCACCATGTTGGTCAGGCTGGTCTCGAACTGCTGACCTCAGGTGATCGGCCCGCCTCGGCCTTCCAAAGTGCCGGGATTACAGACATGAGCTACCGCACCCAGCCCATCTGTTTTTAGCCTATTCAAATAAATAACACAACTTGTTTTTTTTTTTTTTTCTTTCCTTCCTTCCTTCCTCCCTCCCTCCCTCCCTTCCTTCCTTCCTTCCTTTTTTTTTTTTTTTTTTTTGAGATACAGTCTCTGTTGCCCAAGCTGGAATGCAGTGGTAGAGTCATAGCTCAATGAAGCCTCCAACTCCTGGGCTCAAGCGATCCTCCTGCCTTAGCATCCTGAGTTGCCAGGAATACAGGCGCACACACACCACCATACCTAGCTAATTTTTAAATTTTTTTTTATTTTTTTTTGTTCGTTGGTTTTGTAGAGGTGAGGTCATACTCGGTTGCCCAGGCTGATTGGCTGATCTCAAACTCCTGGTCTGAAGCAGTCCTCCAGCCTGTGCCTCTCAAAGTGCTGGGATTAGGTGTGAGCCACTGCACCTGGCCTCACATAATACTTTTATATATTTCAAATTAAGGTTATTATATTAGTTCTCAATTGCTATGTGACAAATTACCACAAACCTAGTGGCTTCGAACTACAGCCATTTCTCGTTTCCTAGTTTCTGTAGGTCAGAAGTCCAGGCATGACATAAAGTGGCTTTTCTGCTCAGGGTCTCACTAGGCTGGAATCAAGGTATTGGCAGGGCTGTGGTCTTATCGAAGGCCCTGAGTCCTCCTCCAAGCTCACTGGTGGGTGGCAGAATTCAATTTCTTGCAGCAGATAGATTAAAGTTCTGTTTTTTTCCTGGTTATTGGACCAGAGTGACTCTCAGCTCCTAGAGGCTGCCCCCAGGCCCTTGCCACATGGCCCCCTCACAGCATGGCAGCTGACTTCTTCAAGGCCAGCAGGAGAATCTCTCCTAATCTGCTATGACAGAGTCTTATGTAAAGTAACTGTAATCACAAGAGTAAATATCTGATTGCCTTTGTTATACATCATAACCCAATCGCATGAGTGACTAACCCATCATATTCCCAGGTCCCGCCCACTCTCAAGGGGAGGGGATTATACAGACATGTGTGCCAGGAGACTGGAATCTTGGAGGCCATCTTATATTTCATTCAGCCAATCACAATTGCTACATCTTTTAAACTAGGATAGATAGATAGTAGTATTTTCTCTTTTTGCTGATTAGGAAATTGAGGCTCAGAGAGGTTAAGGGACTTGCCCAAGGTTACACAGTGAGTACATTTTGGAGAGAGGGATCCAACTCCTATTCCCTCAGACTTCAAGGCCTTGAGGGCTTCTTGAGATTGGAGATTGGGTTCTCCAGGAGGATGGTGGTGGAGGCCTGAGTACCAACTATGGTAGGTGTGACCAAAGGGTAGGCAGTCTCTCCCCAGGAATGGGAGAGGCCTTCCTTGCTAACGGATGCCTGTGGTTCTGAGCAGCAAACCCAGAAATGGAGGAATCCTTGCGGGGCAGAAACCAGAAAGAGTCACAGGATGGAAGCCAGCCTTCGATGCCATCCAGACCACACGGTAGTAGTTTACCATCCCTCCTCTCCCAGCTCACAGTTCACCCTGTTTAGACTCAAGGCGATCACTCGAGATGTTCTACCCTGGGAAGAAAGGGTAGGGAGGAGGCTGGGGAATTAGGCTGGAAAGCTCTGGGGCAGAGAGGAGTCAGGCTTGGGTAGGAATGATTCAGCTGTAGGTAACAGAAAATCTGACTGATGGTGGCTTAAACCTGAAATGCATTTATTTTTCTCAGATCACAATGAATCTGGAGGTAGGTTATATCAGGGCTACTTTGTCAGCTCACTTTATCATCAAGGACCCAGTCGTCTTTGTATTTTGCTATCATCTTAGCAGTAGGCCTCGTTGTTACAAAATGGCTGCCTCTGTTTCAGGCATCACAACTGCATCCAAAGACAGGAAGCTAGGCATGAGGCCAGAGTCCTCTCTTTGAAAAGTTCTTTTTACCAGGAAAGTACAATCCTTTCCAAAGTCTCTCAGCAAACTTTCCTTTCTATTTCAGGGGCCAAAGTTGGGTCTCATGTGCACTACTAGACTAGGGACAGGGGCCATCTTCCCGCATTTCAGGGAGTCGTCATCAGATCTAAACAATGTGGATTCTGTCAGCAGGAAGAGAGTGGGCAATGTTTGCTGGATGGGCAAACATGGCATCTATGGGGCCATTTGGAAAGTAAGGAGGCTTTCCAAGAGCCTAGAATTTGCATCTCTGAGGCCTGCTCCTCAGATTTTCCTACAGTCAATGGACAGTGGACAGTGTTAGGTGACTGATTCTCCCAGCACAGCTTGGCTGGACCCATGACTGCCTTTCTTTCTGCCTGTTTGCCAGCCAAGAATAAAAAGGCTTAGTATGATTTCAAAACATTGCAAGGTTCCCTAAGGTCTCTTCTGCTGGCCTCACACAGACCTCACAGTAACAACAGGGCAGCTTTATACCTTTGGGTATGGAAGAATCCTGGCCAGGACACTGAAAGTCAGTGCCACTCCTGGCTTATCTTCTCTGGGATCTTGGCCAGATTGTTTAAGTTCTCCAACCTCAGTTTCTCCATTTGTAAACTGGTGGAAAGTACTGGTCCTGTCCACATCCTCTGTCTTCATTCTTCTGAAGACTAAAGAGATTAAGTCTGTGACATTCTATATAAACGGCAATGCGCTAAATCAGCTTAATCATGGTAATAGGTACCAATACCTGAACACTACTGACACATTCATTTATTTGATAATTGATATTGATCTTCATTTGCTATTAAGAGGCTTTTTTTTTTTTCAAATGGAGTCTCTCTCTGTCACCCAGGCTGGAGTGCAGTGCCGTGATCTCTGCTCACTGTAGCCTCCACCTCCCTGGCCAACATGGTGAAACCCCATTTCTATTAAAAATACAAAAATTAGCCAGGCATGGTGGCGGGCACCTGTAATCCCAGCTACACAAGAGGCTGAGGCAGGAGAATTGCTTGAACCTGGGAGGCAGAGGTTGCAGTGAGCTGATATTGCACCACTGCACTCCAGCCTGGGTGACAGCAAGACTCTGTCTCAAAATAAAAAATAAAAAGAGTCTGGGTGCGGTGGCTCTAGCCTGTAATCCCAGCACTTTGAGAGGCCAAGGTGGGCGGATCACTTGAGTTCAGGAGTTCGAGACCAGTCTGGCCAACATGGCGAAACCCCATCTCTACTGAAAATACAAAAATTAGCTGGGTGTGGCGGCATGCGCCTGTAATCCCAGCTACTCTGGAGGCTGAGGCAGGAGAATCGCTTGAATCCGGGAGGCGGAGGTTGCAGTGAGCTGAGATTGCACCACTGCACTCCAGCCTGGGCAACAGAGTGAGATTCCATCTCAAAAAAATAAAAAATAAAATAAATAAAATAAAAAGAATTCTGGTCATCGTGAAGAAAAGGGACTGGTGAAGGGTAGAGAAAGGCAGGTATGGAAGCACATTGCTAGGCAGAAGACTAGTGAGGCCTCCAAGTGAGAGATGATACTGATGGTGGCATGGGGAGGAGTGGACAGATTTGGGATATATTTTGAAGTAGAAACATTTAAAACTTGCTGATGGGACAGGAGGGGGAATAAGGGAAAGAGAGGAATTGAGTATGCTTCCTACGTTTCTGTTTGAAGCTGTTGACTTTACAGCAACTCCATAATCGGGTATGTGACCCCATGCCCAGATGAGGAAACTGAGATGAAGTACCTTGTCAGGGCCACATGTGGCCATGTGGGGACTCCAGCTCAGATGCATCTGAGGCCAGAGCTCCTGCTCTTTTCCGTTGGCCATGTAGTGTGAGAGGGACAATTATTACGATAATTAATAACAATAAAAATGCAAATTGCCCCAGGAAGGAGAGCTCTTAAGCCATGTGAAAATTGCTTTTTAGACCTTGGTGAGGTTGCTTGGCAGGGAAACAGAGCACGCGGGTGAGAACGGGATCTGAAAGGGGAGATGGGTAAGTGCCAGGGGCTAGGTGCCAAGGCCTCTCTCCTCCCATCTCCCGCCCTGCTTTCCTCGGATTACTTCTGCCTTTTAGGTCTGGGAGCCGGGCAGGAGGAGATGGGAAACCCTCCAATTCTCCTCTTCAGTCATTTGTTTGGGAGCAGCTCCAAGAGGCTGAGGATGGGAAGCAGGACAGTGAGGATAAGAGGGAGCATTGCTGGCCCAGATGGGGCTTTGGGAGACCTTGGCTTTGGTAGTGCAAGCACTCCCCAGGGCACCTTTAAATGAGCTTGAGCTTCAGAGTTCAGAGTTCAAATTTCTGCATGCCTCTTGACAAGCCGGTGACACCAGGCACATCACTCAGCCTCTGTGGCCTTGCCTACAGAATGGGAGCAAAGTCTACTTTCTGGCGTTGATATGGAGGGTAAATAGAGTGTCACAGGCTAAGTACATAACAAAGGACTTGGCACAGATTATATACTTGATGGGTGTCATCTCTCTCCCACTCCATTTGCCAGATGTTTATGCGAATTGCTCCATGCAGAAATGAGGTGATGCTGATCGGTACCTCAGGGGCCTCTGTGGGACCATCAGGATTCCTGTTTGTTTGTTTGTTTGTTTGTTTGTTTTTGAGATGGAGCCACACTGTCACCCAGGCTGGAATGCAGTGGCGCGATCTTGGCTCACTGCAGCCTCTGCTTCCTGGGTTCAAGCGATTCTCCTGCCTCAGCCTCCCAAGTAGCTGGGACTACAGGTGTCTGCCACCATGCCTGGCTAATTTTTATATTTTTTAGGAGAGACTGGGCTTCACCATATTGGTCAGGCTGGTCTCGAACTCCTGACTCAGGTGATCCACCCGCCTCAGCCTCCCGAAGTACTGGGATTACAGGTGTGAGCACCCAGCCTTCTGTTTCTTTTATGTATTTATTGATTTTTGAGACAGGGTCTCGCTCTGTCACCCAGGCTGGAGTGCAGTGGTGTGATCACGGCTCACTGCAGCCTTGACCTCCTGGGCTCAAGAGATCTTCCCACCCCAGCCTCTTGAGTAGCTGGGACTACAGATGCACACCACCACACCCGGCTAATTTTGTTTATTTTTTGTAGAGACAGGGTCTCCCTATATTGCCCACGCTGGTCTCAAACTCCTGGCCTCAAGTGATCCTCCTGCCTCAGCCTCCCAAAGTGTTGGGATTATAAGCGTGAGCCACCAAGCCCAGCCAGGATTCCTGTTTCTGCCTGACTTTGGCTCTCCTGTCCCCACTCTCTCCTCAAGGAAGGCTGTACAACCAGTGAGCAGTGGTGGGCAAGGGTAGTAGGGCTTGGGTCCTGCTAAAGCCAAGCTTTAGGGAGCAGAGAGGGGAGAATATGGAGCATTCTTAGGTGCCATCTTCATTCTCCACAGGCCTTTATTGAGCACTTATTGTATACCAGGCACTGCATTGCAACTTACTATGTGAATTAATCTCAGAAAACTCCTGGGAGGATGGGACTGTTATTACTCCTTCTTTACAAATGGGAATACTGGTGCACAGAGAAGCTAAGTGACATGCCAGAGGTCATATAGCAAGTAAGGGACAGAGTTGGGTGTTGGATCCAGAGATGAAGCTTGAAGTCTACGCTCTCAATGCCCCCACTTTTCACCCCCAAGGTTGGACGGATGCTTAGGGTGAGTTGTTGGGAAGAAGATACACCATCTTTACTTGACCCTTTTAGACTCATGAATGTCTTCGGGTAGCTAATGAAAGCTCTCCAGAAGAATGTATCCATATATGTCGTATCCATATATACCAATATGCCATACTTTGCCTATTGGGGGCCCATGACCTCCATTATGGGTCCTGCTCCAGGAAAATGTTTCTTTCTATGCTGCAGCCAAAGCCTTTGCTCAGTGCATTGATGCAGCACTTCTGGGCTTTGTTTGGAGACAACCAGGGATGCGTGATGGTCAGTTCACCCAGCATCTCAGCTCAAGGGCAAATATGCCTCCTCTCTGGCTGAAGATTCCCTGAGGCAGAGGCTACGTCTCCTGGTCAGACTGGGCTCCCTGAGGGCAGGGTTGTGTCTCCCTCTCGGATGGTACACCCCAGCCTCTCTACCCATACCTTTCTTTTTTTTTTTTTTTTTTTTTTTTTGGTTTATTGTTGTTGTTTTAGAGATGGAATCTCACTGTGTTGCCGAGGCTAGTCTCGAACTCCTGAGCTCAAGTGATCCTCTCTCCTTGGCGTCCCAAGTAGCTAAGACTACATGTGCCTAGCTTCTTTCTTAAGCTCCCCCAGATGGGAGGTGTTACCCTGTGGCCCCTCCTTTAGCATCTGCCAAGGGCTCTCATTTTGCCCTTCCAGGGCTTTCTGTCCTTGCTGGGGCCTTGGAGACTTCTGACCTCACAGCCCAGTGAATGACCATTTTCTCACTGCCACTGAATTGGAAATGATTCCGCAAGGGAAAGCAGGGAGGAAAGGGGCTCTTGGCTCTGCTTCCTGGCCTTGATTTAAGGAACAAAAGAAGCCAAGCTCCAGGCTGCTGTGCAGACAGCAGAAGGGTTGTATGCTCTTTTAGAAAAAAAAAATACGTTTTTCCTGTTAAAAAAAAAATTTCTCTTTGTGCTCTCCAAAGGAAAGAAAGTGGAGAAAAAGTACTTGTGGTCTGGTCTTGTCTGTGCCCTGGTGTCTCGGGCCCTTCTTCAGGGCGGAAGACCCAGTTTCCTCCCCCAGGCTTTTGGCTGTGTGCTTGTGAGCAAGTGACTCACTGCCCCAGGCCTGGAATTCCTCAGTGGATCAGGGTGAGGATCAGTGGGGAAGGCGCTTTACCTCGAAGAACCTTCTGGTGCTACACATGTGTGTGTTGTTGTCTGTGACTTTGCAGCGGGGGAAACTGAGGCCCTAAGAGACGGTGTCTCAACATGTGGTATTTGGACGGCTGCCATCAGAGACATAATAGGGGGATATCTGGGGGCCACTCGTGTAAACATGGCTTCTGGAGCCCTGCTTCAGACCTACACAGCCAGACTCGGAACAGAGCCCAAGGAACTGCCATTTTATACCCTGGGGCAGGAGTGAGTCCCAGAAGTGCGAGGCCCATTGTTCATGGGGTGAAGCCACCCGTCCAAAGCCGAGATAGGAGGTTTAGCAGGCCCTGAGGGTTCTGTCTGGACAGGCAGTTAGGGAGAGGGATGGATGGAGGCAAGTGTGGACGAGGTGTGGGATCAGAGGGGGTGTAGGGAGCAGGGACCTAGGCGAGAGGCAGAAGATCCTCAAGGCTGAGAGTGGGGAATGGAAGGGAGGCTGAAGAGAGGCTGAGCTGGGGAAGGGACTCAGAAGGGAGCCCTGGGAGTGTGTTGGGGGTGGGCTTCTTCCTTGGACCTGTGAGGGTGGCGATTGCTTGTGCTGCGCTTGTCACCAAGTGCGCCTGAGCATCCACCGGGAGAGTGACGGCTCCACTCACCACCAGGCCAAGGACAGCTGACCTGTCTGACAAGGCTGACGAGGTCCCAGGTGCTCCACATATCGAATCTCCACAGCAGCCCTGAACTATTTTTACTCCGCCCCATCCCCCACTTTACAGATGGGGAAACTGAAGCACAAGGCGAGCAAACCCAGCTTGTCTGACTGCAGAGCCCATGCACTTAACTACTACATGCCACAGCTGAGAGGAAGTGCAAGGGGCCATCCCTGAGCTTGACCGTGCGCCACCCAGGTGGGGAGACACAGGCTTCGCTCACCCATCTGGCCATTCTTTTTGGTCGTCCTTCATCCATCCAGCTTGCCAGGCCACTACTCTGACTCAGGTGCTAGGCTGGCCTGTGGCAGGGCGGGAAACCCTGCCGTGGAGGCATGCACAGCCAGTGTGAGAGACAGATACACCCATGATTTTGCAACCGATCGTGTACACAGTATGTAATGGGGTCCTACGAGTCAGAGGGCTGCACACTCCAGGCCAGAGATTGCTCAGGGGAGAGGAGAGGAAGTAGCTGTCCATCAGTGTCCAGGAAAGGCAAAACTGAGGAAGGACAGGAATAGTCTGGAAGGATGGCAAGAATAATTTCAGCAGAGTGGAGGAGAGAGGGTTTGCTTTATCCCGGGGTGCTAGTTGCCAGGGTGACCCATGTCCCAGGACTCGGTGAGGGTCTTGAGGTCACCAGGCAAGGAGCCAGGTGGCTATATTCTGTTTCTTAGTCTAGCTGTGTGCCTCTAGCCCAGCTGGGAAGTGGGCAGGACCAGGGAAAGCCCCATCTACTTGTCTTTGAGGATAAGATCTCCCCCTCCCACCGCCCATAACACACTCGCATGCACACACACAAACACACACACGTATCTAGGCTGATATCCAGGGCCTGACTCTCTTTCTCCCTAGCCTGGATATGACCAGATCCCAGTTCTAGAGCCACACTTGGAGAAGACCCAGACCTTGGAGGAGTCAAGTGTTGTCCTTCCGAATCTCACAGTCCTGATTTGTAAAGGAGTTGGGAAAGGTGACCTCTGAGATCCTCTCCAGCTTGAACATTGGAGGATTTTATGTCATTGCTGAATTTCATCATGGAATTCAAAGATAAACCTAAAGATCTTGCTTTAGTACAGAAGTCCCCTTCCTCCTTATCACTTTCAGCTCCTCACTGTGCCTCAGGTTCTACCACTGTAGAGTCACCTTTGGTCTCAAGGCATTTGTCCTTTGTTTAAATCAAGATAGACACCCCTACCCCCAAACTTAACACACTTCAGGATGAGAATGTCGGCCCAGGGATATCAGCCCGCCTCGGTGTGAATGACTGTATGTAGAAGTGCTGTCTCACGTGTAGCCTCTGCTGCCTACTTCTCAGAGCTGCCTTGTATGTCGTTCATCTGATGCTCTCTGTGGAGGGCTGGGAGGTTTATCGGATGGTTTCTGAAGTGACAGCTGACTGGGAGCAGGTCTGGTCTGGTGGAGGGGCTGGTGGGGGCCAAGAGAGAGGTGGTTGCCTGTGGGGTCAGGGAGGCTCAGCTGGGGACGGCTGCCTTTGGGGAGTGGCCCCTGGTTGTAGAGACTGAAGTCGGGGAGGGGTGAGAGTTCTCTAGGGACTGGTTTCATGAAGCCGTTTGGGAATTCCTCTCTTGGGGGCATCTCTGGGAATCTGCTCAGGGACTGGAGCCAGGGGGATTCATGAATGCAATCTGGGACTTGCCCAGGCACCAGAGGATGCCATGTGTGGGCCTCAGGCTGCTGTTGCATCTGTCCGTCTGTTGGTTGATCTTTGGCTCCCACCTTAGGGCGTGGGGCATGAGTGGTAGGGTTGATTATGGGGTCAAGTTGCCCGACAGGCTGTCACTGCTGAGGGCTTTGGTGACAGTGACTCAGGGTAAGGCCTCCTTCTAGACTTTTCTGTCTCTACCACTGCTTGCTGTGGGCCACAGTCACCCTTGGCCTCTCCCTGGTCTTTCATGTCCCCATCATGGAGGAGAAAGAGGAACAGATCTTCCTCAGGGCCTCATCTAGCTCTGACATTTGTTTGTTTTGTTTTGTTGTTGTTGCTGCTGCTGTTGTTTTGTAAAAGGCTGGAGTGCAGTGGTGCGATCTCAGCTCACTGCAACCTCCACCTCCCTGGTTCAAGTGATCCTCCTGCCTCAGGCTACTGAGTAGTTGGGATTACAGGCGCATACCACCATGCCGGGCTAATTTTTGTATTTTTAGTAGAGATGGGTTTCACCATGTTGGCCAGGCTGGTCTCAAACTCCTGACCTCAAGTGCTCCACATGCCTCAGCCTCCCAAAGTGCTGGGAATACAGGCGTGAGCAGCCATGCCCGGCCTAGCTCTGATATTTGAAGTTGGCTTTCAGGAAGCAACACAGACCAGTGTTGACTGTTTCTTTTCTCTGGAAAAGCAGTTCAAGGGGCAGAGGCACCTGTGGGGGGTTGTGGGAGTAGAGAAGGAAGGTGACAAGATCCCTTGGGACCTCTGGAAGGGAGGCGGGACAAGGCTGAGATGGTTGGGAAAAGAACCAAGACTTGAGGGCAGTGTTGGCAGGAGCAGCCGCACAGGCAGGAAGGGCTTGCCTGGCAGCTCGCGGGGGGAGCAGGGAAAGGAAGACCTGGTCAGCGTGGGATGCGTTCATGGGTAGGTCTCCTGGTGGCCCCTGGGGCTCAGTCCCTCTGGGACTTCGGAGAGACTGTACAGCAGAGCTGTCTCCGGGGTGAGTGAAGAAGCTGAGCAGTTAGTCCTCCAGCCGCTTCCTGTTGGTTGAGTGCTGCCTTTTGGGAGCGTAAACTTTCTGGCCCTTGCAGACAGCCTGCCTGAGAAAGCCCTCAGGAGAGAAACAGACACAAGAGGAAACCATGGGTGTGTACAGGAACTGTGAGGGCTGAGGGGATCCAGGACGGGCATCAACAGCCTTCAAGACTGATACTACCGTCTCGTTGTACTGATGAGGAAACAGGCTCAGAGAGGTTGAATGACTTCCCAGCCAGAGACTGCATTTCCACTGGGCTGTGTTGCTTCCCGATGGCAGCAGGTCACTGTGAAACGAGGGATATCAGATGTGCAGGATGTAGGCTGCCCATCCTCCCTTCCTCTCCCCTCCACTTCCACATCTGTAAGATGGGACAATACCTGCCTAGGATCAACCTTGCAGGGCAGCATGAGAATCGGGAGCTCATATTTGTAAAACAGCGCACTGCCTGACCCATCGCCGGGACTCAGTAAGTGGGAGCCTTTATTGCATGGAGGCAGGACAAGGGGAGCTTAGCACCTGTTGGAAGACCGTTCTGTCCCCAAATGTTGTGTCCATCATCTTGCTGCTATGCCATCCAGTCTGATTATCAGGGCCATGTGTTAGCCCTGGTCTTGACCACAGAAGGACCTTGTCCAAATGAGTCGGCTTCCCCTGGGAGGTGTAATTCATTAATCCATCAGCACAGATGAGACCATCGAATAAACTGGCTGTAAGTAGAGCCTTGCGAAAATGAGAGAGTACATGGATATGTTTTGATTGCTTTATCTTATTTTTTTGAGAAGCAGAGAAGTGGTTAAAGGAGAGCTTCTAGAAAGGGCTAAGACATTGGGCAGTTTGGGAAATCCCCCGATGGTAAGTGGCTGTGCGACACAGGGCACCAAGGCCAGGGCACCTACCCGGAGTGCTTGTGGTGATGATGGGGGTGGGAGGTAGGGAGTTCTGCACACCTTAGGCAGGTGGGCTGAGGAACCTCCAGGGCCTGCCCAGTGCCTGGCTTTTAATGAAGCCTAATAAACGATTGTGGAACTGTTTTGCTTGAGGCCAGCCTCCAGGTCTCAGTAACAGCCCGAATCCCCTGAGGTCGCCTCCTCTCAGCTGGCCGTGCTAACTCCTCCTCTCTCCCCCTCTTCAGGAACCTCTTGGACAAAGACATGTTTTCCAAGTCCGATCCATGTAAGTCCTGCTCTGACGATAAGAACGGTAACAATAGCAACAACGCTATGACTAATTACAGCGGCAATGCTTGAGCCCTTACTGAGCGCTAACCATGTGCCAGGAGCCTTTCAAAGTGTGTCAAGCGTGTTTAATGTTTCTCCCACAGTGTCTGAGAAAGATAACTGCGGAGATTTGACCCTTCCCAGCCCGCACGCTTGTGAAGCCTCAACACAACAGAGCAGGTTGGGAGGGGTTGGAGGTCTGGGGCCACAGGGTCCCAGAGAAACCAGTACGCCTAAGAGCTCCAATTGGCTGTGACCCGGTGGGATGAGCACTGATTTTGGAGTCCAGGTTCTAGCCTTGAGCAGTGCCACCCAAGTGTGTGACCTGGATGGGTCTTTGGCCTCCTCTGAGCCTCAGTTTTCCCATCTGTAAAGTGGGGCTGATGATAATCAGAGGCCTCACGAAACTGCTCTGGGCTGTAAAGGAGCAATGCGGATTTCTGATGCTCTCCCCCACCACACACCTCTGCTTGTCCTCCATCACGCCCACCTGTCTACCTGCCTCACACTTCAGACCCTTGCTGTAGCCTAGAAGGCAATGACGCTGACTCTCCTCCTAAAAGTTGCCCCTTCCAGGCACACCTAGTCTCCCTTCTCCAACGCAACCCCTCTGAATTGGTGCATCTAGAACCCTGTCCAGGCTTGGGGGGCCAGATTCCTAGACTCACTCCACCAAGATCTCAGCCACCCCAGGAGACACCCTCTACCCGTACCCAGATCCAACAGTGCTACCCAGGCTGGGTCTGCTGAGGCGCCTGCCCATATCCAGGATCCTTTTCATCTGGGACCCCTCCTTCCTCTTGGCCTGAGGTATTAATCCATTGTTTCTCCTCTCCCTGCAGTGTGCGTCATGTATACCCAAGGGATGGAGAACAAGCAGTGGCGGGAGGTAGGTGCAGCTCCTTCCCACACCAGAAACACCAGCCTGTTCCTGTCTGTCTGCCTGTCTGTCTCTAATTCGGGAGCAATTTCCCTGACATGTTTCTAACTGCAGCATCTAAGCCCCACTGAAGGCTAGTATGGTGTGCAAAGCATGAAGTCCCGTCCCTGTTATTGCATGAACAGACTGAAGATGGAGGGGATGGTTCCTGCCCTCAGGCAGCCCCAGTCTGAGAGGAGACATAGCCCTGTCCTCAGGGAGCCCCAGTCTCAGGGAGACGCAGGAGTCCGTGCCCGTTAAGACCTTGTCTGCTGGCTGGAGGCGTGAGGGCAGCTTCTAGCACCAGGCCTCATCCACAGCAAGCTTCCTTACCGTGGCTTCTGACTAAGGTGAGCGTGGCTTCAGTGAGGTGATTTCCCTGCTCAGAAAACTTTGTTGACTCCCTTCTGCATTGAATCAAGTCCCAGCTCCAAAACCCACCCTGGCTTCCAAAATCCACCCCAACCCAGGATGACGCCCTTTTCCAGCCTCATCTCATTTCCAGTCCCCTCCCCACCCCCACTCCATGTGCCTTTTGTCCCTTGTAACAGGGAGTAGGGAGAGAGGGCTGACTTGATGGGTCCACTCCAAGAATGGCACGGACATTTGTGAAGTGAATGGGGTCCCCTAGATACCCTCAATCTATTCCTCACCCCGCGGCCAGAGGGATCTTGTTAAAACCCAGGTCAAATTCTGTCTCTTTTCTGCTCAGAGCCCTCCTGCGGCTCCCACCGTGCAAAAGCACCGTCCCTTCATGGCCTCCCAGTCCCCACACCTTGTGACTTCCTTTCCCTGCTGACCTAATCTCCTGACGCTGGGCCCCTCCCCACTCCACTCCAGTCACACGGCCCCTCCCGCCTCACGGCCTTTTCACCTGCTCTTCCTTTTTCCTGGAATGGTCTTTTCCCACAAGGCTGAGTGGCCCTTCCATGCTTCCCTAAGGTTTTCACTCAGATGTCACCCTGTGGAGGCCTCCTCTGGCCACCCTGTTTAACTTTCCAACACTTCTTATTCCCCTTAACTGGTTTTTATTTTCTCTGTATCACTTTTTCTCATCTCCCATACCCTGGTTTACTTTTTTTTTTTTTTTTTTTCTTGAGAGAGTGTCTTCCTCTGTTGCCTAGGCTGGAGTGCAGTGGTGTGATCATGACTCACTGTGGCTTCAAACTCCTGGGCTCAAACGATCCTCTGGCCTCAGCTTCGGGTATTTAAGACTGCAGGCACATGCCACCATGCCTGGCTAATTACAAACAATTTTTTTTTCTTTTGTAGATATGAGGTCTCAGTATGTGTCCAGGATGGTCTGGAACTTCTGGACTCAAGCAATCCTCCTGCCTTTGCCTCCCAAACTGCTGGGATTACAGGCACATGCCACCCTGACAGGCTACTTATTTACCTTGTTTGTCATGTGTCAGCTCCATGAGGGCAGAGATTTTCATCTGCTTTATTCACTACTACATTCTGAGCACCTAGAACAGTCCAGCACACAGTAGGTGCTTAATACATGGTTGTTTAAAAAAAAGAATGGATTAGGAATTAGCCAGGCGTGGTGGTGCATGCCTGTAGTCCCAGCTATTTGGGAGGCTGAAGCAGGAGAATTGCTTGAACCCAGGAGGCAGAGGTTGCAGTGAGCCGAGATCGTACCACTGCACCCCAGCCTGGGTGACAGAGCGAGACTCCACGTCAAAAAAAAAAAAAAAAAAAAAAAAAGAATGAATTAGGAAAGGGAGCTGGGCCTACAGAGGCTGACAAGGCCTTGGTGGCTGTTGCCACATTGCTACCTCTGCCTCCTCCCTCCTTCACTGAGCTCTCACGGGAGAATGTTTTCAGGTGGAAAGAGGAAAGCGGGGAAGGGGAACTGGGTCAGGATGAGGGGTGCGGTCCTGGAAGCCACTAGCTCCTGTTTGAACAACAAAAGAAGCGATCCCTCCTGTCTCTTGGAGAAGAGGGTCTGGCTGAGGAAGGACAAGGTTGAAGTCCAGGAGGTGAGGGGCCGAGGGAGGAATGTTGTTTTCTTCCATGGTGTGAGGTGGGACGCGCTTGCTGAGCGGCAGAGCTGAAGCTGGCTTGCAGGGGCCTTCATGGCTGCCTGAGCTGGCTGGAGATTGCGCTTGCTCCAGGTGATCAGAAGAGACACCAGAATGTGGGGAGAGGGGATTTGCTCAAAGCTGTGGCCCTATGGGCCTTGGCAGCCTCATCCCATGCCCATCTCCACTGACTCCTGGGAGGGAGGCTGGTGGACTCCTGATAGAGACTTCGCCTGGGGTCTCCACTAAGAGAGGGATAGGAGGCAGCTGTGAAGAACAGAAGGATGCAGGCTTGTCCCCAGGGTCCAAGGAAAGGGGAAGGGAGGGGGACAGTGCACAAAATGACCGACGCCAAGAGCCTGAGGGTGAGGAGGCCTTCCCAGACTTAATAAAGACTTAATAAAGTCTGAAATCAAGTCTGAGTGACCCATCAGTAACCCAGGTTTTATTAATGAATTTCGCTTCTTCGTTGGTGGACTGGCCGGAACTGTCTCCCTCTGCCCCCAATCCCCAGACTTGGTGGGACCAAGAAGTTGAAGGGGGTGAATTTTATTCATGAAACATGTGGGAAGTTCATCTGTAAAACAAATAAAAAAAAGAAAGAAAGAAAACGTGTGGTGGCCGGGCGCAGTGGCTCACGCCTGTAATCCCAGCACTATGGGAGGTGGAGGCAGGCAGATCACTTGAGGTCACGAGTTCGAGACTAGCCTGGACAACATGGAGAAACCCCATCTCTACTAAAAACACAAAAATTAGCTGGGTGTGGCCCATGCTTGTAGTTCCAGCTACTTGGGAGGCTGAGGCAGGAGAATCGCTTGAACCCAGGAGGTGGAGGTTGCAGTGAGCTGAGATTGCGCCACTGCACTCCAGCCTGGTTGACAGAGCGAGACCCTGTCTCAGAAAAAACAAAAACAAAAACAAAAAAATTGTGGGAAATATTTCTACAGGGGCTGGGCTAAAGTTTACTATTCCACCCTGTCCAAGAGTCTATGCCAATTAAAGCATAAACCAGATTGCTAGGGAAACATTTAGCCTGCTTAAGTGAACTAATTACTTTTGAGGCCTTTTGGCTGTGCTTCATAAAAACCAGGAATGTGTCCATGTCTTCGTGATTCATGAAGGAAAGTCTGGAAGGGCTCTTCAGAAGGGCACTCTTTGGTGAGCCATTGATTGCGTTCTGTAATTGAGAGTTGTCTTCATTTGGTTGAGGGTTTCTGATTGTCCAAGTCACATCTTGTTACTACACCCACCGCAGGGTAGAGTAGAGGGAAGACAGGTGGCCTTGGTGTGGAATACATACCTGTGCTTGCTCCTAGCTCCAGCCGTTTCTGGAGGTGGGACCTAGAGCAAGTTACTTAACCTCTCTGCACCTCAGTTTCCACATCTGGCGTCTGAGGGTAACTCCTACCTTATAGGCCTGTGGTGAGGGTGAAACGAGATGACGGAAGTAAAGTGCCTTGGTGCATGGTCAGTGCTTAGTAAATATTCGTTATATAGCATCATCCAAAGTGTGTGGGGCCTTCCTGGTGGCTCTTCCCATCTCAGTTAATATTTGCAACAGGAAGCATTTATGAAGTGCCAGGCCCTGGGGAAGATAGGGAGATGGGTCAAAAGAACAGAGCATCACCAAATGTGTGAACTGGAACTAGATTTGCAGCCTGGGAGGGGAGATGCATGTGGATGAACAATCCTAACAGGAAACGATGAGAAGGGAAGTATGGATGGAAGAAAATGGGAGTTCAGGGGAGGGAAAGTCGCAGCCGGAAGGCCACATTCAACTAAGGCATTCTGACAGGTCATTTGGATTTTTTTAAATGGAATTTGAGCCCAAACACAAGCCATTTGCCTGGGGTGCATGATGTGGAACAGAGGAGATATGGGTTGGAAGGAACTTTCAGGATCATCTGGCTCAACCTCCTCATCCTACAGACCGGGGCAGGACTGGCCCTAGTCTGTGGAGGAGCTGAGTTGAGCTGGGTTTCAGGTTTCAGTGACGTGCGAAGACATAACCCGGGGCCCAGTAGCATCCTGAACTGTTGAGGGATGTCATAAAGGGGTGGATGGGGTTCAAAGAAATCAATGAAAGATGGTGAGCTCAAGGGTAGCAATAGAAGGGAGCCATTACTACTCCAGGCCTGGGGAGGAAGGGGAGTCCTGGTTTCTGGAACCCCAAGGGACTTCCAAACAGGACCAGGAGCCCCACTGGAGAGACAGAGTCAACTCAGGCAACCTCACTCTCTTCCCACCCTCCTATCTCCTGCTGGTGCCTCCCATTGGTGGAACCTCACTAGGAGACCTAGGGCCAGCAGATCACTGGGGCAGTCAACTTGGGTCAGTCTTCCTGGGCACAGAGCAGTGTGGGGAAAGGCTGGGAGTAGAAGCAAAGGGGCCAACGGGGGCCATCCAGCACAGACAGAGGAGCATGGCTGGTGTTCAGGATGTGAGGCTGGCAAGATACAGGAAGAGTCAGTACAGGGAGTTCATGGACGTCAGGCTGAGGACAGCTGGAGTTGTAGAGTGAGAATGTCAGAGCAGAAGGGTCCTCAGAGATCAAGGAGGCTGACCTCATTTATGAGAGGTGAGCAGGACCCGTGCCCAGACTCCAGGAGTGAAGATGGCAGAGCTCAGCCACGTGGGCCACCCCTAGGGCACATGCTGTTTCATCCAGCTTTATTTATTCATTTATTTTTGAGTGGAGTTTCACTCTTTTTGCCCAGGCTGGAGTGCAATGGCATGATCTCGGCTCACTACAACCTCTGCCTCTCAGATTCAAATGATATTCCAGTCTCAGCCTCCAGAGTAGCTGAGATTACAGGCATGCACCACCACGCCCAGCTAATTTTGTATTTTTAGTAGAGACAGGGTTTCACCATGTTGGCCGGGCTGGTCTTGACCTCCTGACCTCAGATGATCCATCCACCTCAGCCTCCCAAAGTGCTGGGATTATAGGCGTGAGCCACTGCACCCGGCCTTCACACAGCTATTTCTGGAGAAAGGAAGATACATCTAAACATACTGGGGATAGCCTAGCCAACATGGCAAGACCCCGTCCCTACTGAAAATCTAAAAATTAGACAGGCATGATGACACACACCTGTGGTCCCAGCTACTTGGGAGGCTGAGGCAGGAGAATCGCTTGAACCCAGGAGACAGACGTTGCAGTGATCCTAGATTGTGCCACTGCTCTCCAGCCTGGGCAACAGAATGAGACCCTGTCTCGAAAGCAAACAAACAAACATACTGGGGATGGGAGAGGGGCTGTAATTCCTTGCTTGATTCTCTGGGTGACCCACAGAGGAAAGTATCAGGAATGGAGAATGAAAGAAAAATCCAGATTGTCTCTACGGAACTGCCTCTGGGATGGAAGACTGCCCTTGCAAGTAAACAGGAACCAGTTCCCGCCACTCCTCCGTCTAGTTCATTGGCCTTCAGGAACAAATCACCTCTCTGTTACTAGAATCTTGGCCGAGAAATAATAATCCTGTGATCAGGGGAAGTCAAGTGCAGGCACAGCACTTTCTCTGTACGTGGGGTTTGCATGAGGCTGCAGATGAGCCAATCCCGGGAGGGATGAAATCTGCTCTCGTGGCCCCTGGCTGCCGGCTTTCAGCTGGTTTTAACCATTTGGGTCATTTTTATGCCTTCTGCGAAAGCTCCATCTTCCCAGCACCTAAATCTGTCACCACATTTCATGAAAATTGACTCAAGATGTAATTTTAGCCCAGAAAATCAAGCATGGTTTGCATCAAGTCCTGCCAGGGCCTTCTGCATGGCCAGTCAAATGCCTTTGTCAGATGAGGCCTGAACTTGATGTCCAAAACTCTGGGTTTTCAGGCCAACTCTGATATTTACTAACTGTGTGACCTAGGTGAGTTATTTATCTTCTCAAGTCTCAGCTTACTAATCTATAAAATGGGGCTAAGAGAAAGACTAACTAAGGCAGGATGGCCAGGTGGGAAGAGTCCCAGAAATGCTCTCACTGGGAAGAGGGACATGATAGGGAACCCCTCTAGGTTCCCCATTTGAAAAGTGGGTATAGACATCCCTGCCCCTCCCTCACCAGGCAGCTGTCTTGGCTGAGGGCCTCTTGGAAAAGAAATGGGAATCACAGAATCTTAGGGTGTCCAGCAGGTCACCCCATACCACTGCAGTCATGTGGCCCCAGCCACCACACCCACATGTCCCTGCCAAAACGCTCAGTCTCTTTTTTGAGCAGAATTAGCCTGTTAAACTTTTCACCAGCAGCTGAGATTGATGGTTCATCTCTAAATATTCTGAATGATCTTCCTCGGGGCAACTTGACACGTGTCTTCACATAACCTCTGTGAGCATGTGTTGGGCACTGTCTTAGTCTGTTCAGGTTGCTATAACAAAAATACCATAAACTGGGTAGTTTATAACCAACAGAAGTTTATTTACACAGTTCTGGAGGCCAGGAAGTCCAATATGAAGGCACCAGCAAATTCAATGTCTGGTGCGGGCCAGTTCCATCTTGCTGTGTCCTCACATTGTGGGAGGGATGAACACACTCTAAGCCCATTCATGAGGGCTCTGCCCTCCTGACCCAATCACCTCCCCAAAGCCTTACCTCTGAATACCATCACAATGAGATAAGAATTTCAACATGAATTTCGGAGGGACACAAACATTCAGACTATAGCAGGCACCTACTATGTGCTGGAAGATGAATGCTGGGGGTGCAAAGGGGGACCAGACACTGCCTACAACCAGAGGAGCTCACTTTCAACCCAGGGAGATGATACCAACAACAGTAATGATAATGGCAAACACATGACAGCAATGTGCCAGACACTGTTCTGTTCTTTTTTTTTTTGAGACAGAGTCTTGCTATGTTGCCCAGGCTGGAGTACAATGGCACGATCACTGCTCACTGCAAACTCCACCTCCCGGGTTCAAGTGATTCTCCTGCCTCAGCCTCCTGAGTAGCTGGGATTACAGGCATGCGTCACTACGCCCGACTAATTTTCTATTTTTAGTAGAGATGGAGTTGGTTTCAGGCTGGTCTTGAACTCCTGACCTCCAGTGATCCACCTGCCTCGGCCTCCCAAAGTGCTGGGATTACAGGCGTGAGCCACCGCGCCCAGCCATAGACACTGTTCGAAGTACTTTACCTGCATTAACCCAATGAATCCTCACAACAATCCTATGAAGGAGGTATTATTATTATTGGCCCCATTTGACAGAGGAAGAAACTGAGGCTTTTTACATCACTGTTTCCTGTCACTTTACCAACCTGAGCACCCTCCTGGACAGGATGTGTCCCCGCCATCCCCTTCTGCAGCCCAGAGCATCATGGGCTGGCTCCCTCCACACAGGGGCTTGCCCTAGATCATCACACTCCTCCCTGCTGCCCTCTGCATTCTATGTGTCTGCTTCTGAGGATTACACATCTAGTGACACTATCTAGTATGCCACTGATCTTTTGGCAGGGGTTTTTGACTTAATTCGTACTGAGTTTGGGGACTTCTGTGTCTTTCTCCATGAGTTGCTGTCCAAATAGCTTTGTCGATTTCCCTACCTCAGAGTTGGCAATGAGTTTTTGAACCTAAATCTGTGATTTCACATTTATCGGCATCATGTGTCATTTGTTGGATTCAGTCCGTTGTTACAGTTTATGGAGACCATGTTGAATTACGATCGTGCATTCAGCATCTTGGTTATGCCTCTTGGTCCTGGGTCAGCTGTAGTCCTCACCCACACAGGTGACAAGAAATTGAATGGGATGGAGTAC
This sequence comes from Pongo abelii, assembly GCF_028885655.2. NCBI lineage: Eukaryota > Metazoa > Chordata > Mammalia > Primates > Hominidae > Pongo > Pongo abelii. Next base: position 37,082,723 of record NC_071990.2, on the reverse strand, counting down.
TGTGTTCCTCCACTAGAGATCTTTTCCCAGATTGACCTCAGTTTTTAAATTGACCTTTGGGGTAGGCCGTTCAGCCACCTATGTGCTATGTTTTCCCAACTGGTCCCTAAAGACATCATGAATAACAATCAAATGCATTTGTCGGATGAAGCCTGAACTTGATGTCCAAAACCCTGGGTTTTCATACCAGCTCTGAAATTTACTAACTGTGTGACCTAGGTGAGTTATTTATCTTCTCAAGTCTCAGCTTACTAATCTATAAAAAGGGGCTAAGAGACCTTTGTGGGTAGACTAACTAAGGTAATGCTTGTGAAAACGCCTGGAAATATTAACCGCAACCTACCATTGACCTGGGCGCTCCATCACAGTGGGAAAGGCCACCCTTGGAGATCCTGTGAACTAAGCCAAGCTTGGTGGCACTGGAGCTGAGTCCTGAGTGGTGCCCCCCATCATTCTGGGGGGCAGGGTGTTGCAGGTGGAGGGAACAGCAAGTGCAAAGGCCCTGAGGTGGGAACAAGCTTACTGCATTTCAAGGACAAAAAGAAGGCTGGTGTAGTTTGAATGGTGTGAACAATTAAGACAGTGGACGATACGGTCACAGAGGTCATCAGGTTCAGATCCTGTAGGGCTTCAGAGGCCATATAAAGAGTTCCGATACTAATGATCTAAGTGTGATGCTGAGCTACTTGAGGGTTTTATTTTGTTTTGTTTGAAATGGAGTCTTGCTCCATTGCCCAGGCTGGAGTGCAATGGCTCGATCTCAGCTCACTGAAACCTCTGCCTCCCGGGTTCAAGCGATTCTCCTGCCTCAGCCTCCCAAGTAGCTGGGACTACAGGCATGTGCCACCATGCCCAGCTAATTTTTGTATTTTTAGTAGAGGCAGAGTTTCACCATGTTGAGCAGGCTGGTCTTGAACTCCTGACCTCAGGTGATCCTCCCTACTCAGCCTCCCAAAATGCTGGGATTACGGGCATGAGCCACCACACCTGGCCTATTTAAGGGTTTTAAGCAGGGGAGTGATGCAGCCTGGTTTATGTTTCAGAAAGACAGCCCTGGCCACTGTGTGCAGAGTGAACTGCAGGGGAAAGGGCAGAAGCAGGAAGATAATTTGCAGTCTTGTGGAGGTTTTGGAATAAGACTGTGGTGGGCAAGGACACTGGGGATCCAGTTCGTTCAATGCCAAGAGTTTAAATCTGAAAAGAAATAACCCTCTGCCTGCCTGGCCTTGAGCCCAATTTAGGATCCCTGGTGACCTGGCCTTGGTCATTCCGCATAGACCATTATCTAAAGATATAAAGGAATGAGTGGACCATCAGCATTGCTAAGGCACAAAGCGGAAGGCAGGCCTCTCTAAGAGGTAGACTCCAAGGCAAGCTTGGGGTTGGCTTTCTGGACTCTCTCCTTTTTGCAGAGAAGTCTGCCTCTGCAAAGAGAGGTCCCTCCTGAGCCTTAGGTCACTTGAAAAGCCTTTAGTGGCTTTGCTCTTGTCAAGCAGCTGAATTTTCAGGGCTCTGACTCCCCGTAATCAGGGTTAGGCAGTCCAGGACCAGAGCTTTACTTTAGGGACTAGATGGGTCTATGGCCACCTACTCACAGTCTTAGGGTTAGGGCTTTAAAACCTGCTTTGGCACAGTGAGGTGCTGTCTGGGATGTTCCTTTGAATCCTGACTTTGCCACTTTCCTTAACCTCTCTCTGAGCCTTAGTTTTTTTCATCAATAAAATGGGTTCCCAATGCCTGCTTAGTGGACTGTGGTAGGGACCACACGGCAGAATCACTTAGCGGTGCCTGCCTGTGCTCAGGACTCGTAAATATTCTTATTAGTATTAAACAGTACCATCAGGCAAGCTGTAAAGAGGCTCTATCCCTTTCCTGCCCCTCCTTAAATGAGAGGGTGACTGATATGCCTTCTACCCTGTACAGTCTCCACATCAGCAGCACCCCGTTATCTCCCTTGGCCCTCACCACACCCAGATGAAGAAGCAGAGCTCAGAGGTTTCCTGGCTTTGCCCAGCAACTCAGCTAGAAAGTGGCAGAGCCGGGATGTGAATGTGGTTTTCCGAGTCGGGGTCCCTGGTCTTCTCCTCTGCCCAGGCCACTGACTTTCAAAGTGGGCTTTTCTTGTTTGTTTGTTTGTTTTTGAGATGGAGTCTCACTCTGTCGCCCAGGCTGGAGTGCGGTGACACAATCTCGGCTCACTGTAACCTCCACCTCCTGGGTCCAAGCAATTCTCCTGCCTCAGCCTCCCGAGTAACTAGGATTACAGGCATACGCCACCACCCCCCAGCTAATTTTTGTATTATTAGTAGAGACGGGGTTTCACCATGTTGGCCAGGCTGGTCTCGAATTCCTGAGCTCAGGAGATCCGCCCGCCTTGGCCTCCCAAAGTGCTGGGATTACAGGCATGAGCCACTGCACCCAGCCCAAAGTGTGCTTTTCTATCCCCAGGATTTGAGGGTGGCAGCTCCAGGACCCACCGTGAATGTGTGTGTAGCCCCTGCCTCCCTTTCCTCCTTCAAGCAAAGGTGTTCATTATTTCTGTGTAATACATTAGACATGAGCCCGAGATTTCATTTGAAGAAAGGAGTTGGCTTTTCTAATAAACCCTGAGTTCTAGGCCAGGTCCCCTGGTGGCTGATGGATCTATTTGCTTTTCAGTGTTAGTGTCCAGGTGCACTTTACAGTTGTGGCTGAGCTGTTGAAAGTGTGCACTGCAAAGTCAAGTTTAAAAATGGGCCCACCACCTGCCCAGCTGGGGGATCTTGGCCAAGCGCTTAGGCTCACAAGCCTGCTGTGAGGAGTAAATAAGCTAATTCGTGTAAAGTGCCTGGCCTGCAGAAAAAGCTCAATAATGGCTCTTCTTGTAAGAAGCCCTAAGTAAGAAACCAATGCTTTATCTGGAGGAAGGAACCATTGACAGTATCATTTCAGACATCGTGATGCCATTTGGCAGGAGCTATCAATGTTTTGGGGTGAGCTGGGGGACAAGTCCCAGGGCCCCCTCCATGATGCTTGGCTTCCTTTAGGGTGGGGACTGCTCAGGCCCCCCACCCTCTACAGTCAGACCCAGGGCTGGAAGGCTAGGGGTGGAGAGTGTTTTGTTGGCAGCTTGGCAGCCGGGCTCATTGGTAAAAGGTCATTCCCCCAGGAGCTGGGATGATTGAACAGATTATCTGAAACAGTGGCTAATTAGGAACTAAGCTTTTTGGCAGGAAGTCTTTCATTCTAAGCTTGGTAAAGTTTCACAGCCTGACCCTGGTCCCTGGGTGAGATAGGGACGCTTCGATGACCAGGTCTGAGAACAGGGAGGGCTTTAAAGCCTGGGCTCCCTTAACTCAGGGCCCCTGTCTCCACCTCTGCCCTGCCTTACCTGGAAGCCTTAACAAAACAGGCAGCCATTTGGGAGCTCACCAGGCCTAAGAAACGAAAGGTGGCAAGGCCATGGCTCGCTCCCTGTGATTTTAGGCAAGCCACATCTCTCTCTGGGCCTGGTTTTCCTCACTGCAACAAGGAAGGGTGGCCGCAGAATTCTGGACTCCTTCAGTGACAGAACCAGAGAGAACTTTCCAGACCCAAGATGGTGGCAGGCCTGGCATGGCCAGATCCTCCGTGCTTCTCCGCCTCCCCGGGCCCTCCTTTCCTGTCCCCAGATCTCAGGCCACTCTTCCCAGCCACTGGGCGCTCCCACCTGGCTCTTGTTCCCAGGGCCAGCCTTGGAAAGCACATTCCCTTTTTCCGTTTCTGTTTGAGTCAGGTAGCTTTCTGGCCTCTAATTTTAATCCTGGTGAACATGATTCATGAGGGGCCAGGGCTGGGCTCTGCAGCGAGGCTTTTAGAATCCCCAATCAAGGAGCCATCAATAATATATGAAAAGTATTAGGGGAGCTACAGCTGGGGAAGGGTGAGCAGCTTGTGAGGTAGAGAGCAGTCTATCAGCTCCAGCCTTCTATCCCACCAGCACAGCCCCTGGGGGCTTTGCAGCTGGGGGATGGCTCCGAAGCTCAGTCCAGCTGTAATTTGTAAAAAGGCAAGATCTGCCTAAATCCAGGGCCGTGAAGATTGTTCAGGCTTGCAGAGAGCCACCCACGCATGCCTGAGGTAGGGGCTGTGGTGAGCAGGAGGAATGCTCTGCCTTTCTCACTCCTGGGAGTCCCGACCCTTCCTTGCCCACCATGGATTGCCTCTGGGAGGGCTTCTCTGGCCTCCAAGAGCTCCGTTCCTTCATGGGTAAAATGGGGATAATAATTTCATCACCACGGGGTCATTGGAGGGGTTAAATGAGATCGTGGATGTGTGGAAGTGCTTTGAAGTTGAGAAGTCAGGATACCAAGCAGAAGGAGGAAGAGGAGGATCGGGTGGAAGAAAGAAACCTGAGCAGAGATGTCCACAGGCTTCTGGGTGAACCAGGGCTCCACTCAGCGCAGGGAGCCCCACTGGCTGGGGTACCCGTCAGCATCCGTTTCCTAATGAGCTGCGTGACCGTGACCCCTCCCACCTTCTCTGCCTTTCTCTTCTCATGTGTTAATTGAGAGGATTTGGTTTCCTCCAGCTCTAAGATCAGGTCCTAGGTCACTTTGGGTTTTTTTTTTGGTTGTTGTTTGGGCTTTTTGTTGTTGTTTGGGCTTTTTGTTGTTGTTGTTTGTTTGTTTGTTTGTTTTTGAGACAGGGTCTTGCTCTGTCGCCCAGGCTGGAGTGCAGTGGCACAGTCACGGCTCGCTGCAGCCTCAATCTCCTGGGCTCAATTGACCCTTCTGCCTCAGCCTCCCAAGTAGCTGGGACTACAGATGTGTGCTTCCGTGCCTGGCTAATTTTCTTATTTTTTGTGGACATGGGGTCTCAATATGTTGCCCAGGTTGGTCTCGAACTTCTAGGTTCAAGCGATCCTCCTGCCTCCCAAAGTGCTGGCCCAACTTGTTAACATTTTTAAAAGGAAATCACAGGAGGGTTGAGGACTCTCTCTCTCCTCTCTCTCTCTGTCTCTACCCCCCACCCCCTCCCCGCCGGTGTAGGGGCTGCAGAGAAAGTGATAGAGGTTGGGCAGGGTGTTAGGTCAGGGACACTCACATTATGACCTGATCTATGGGTCCACCCAGACCCACAGGGAGTGTTAACAAGGGAGCAGGCACAGTAATCCCAGAAGTTCAGAGACTGCACTAGGGAGTAGAGAAACTACAGGGATGAAAACTGTCAGACCTAGTCCCAGCCTCCATTCACAGCATAAGCCTCTTACTGATTAGTGACTATATCAACTCTGTATTGATTTGGAGCCAGCCAGACTGGGTTTGAATCCTGTTCCTATCACCTGCTAGCTGTGTGACCTTGGGCAAGTCTCTCAATCTCTCTGAGCCTTATCTTAATTTACTTATCTGTAAAGTGGGGATAATAATAGTTCTGCCTCGGAAGGTTGTTATGAAGCTTAAATGAATGACCATATGGATAACACTTAGTTCCCGGCACGCAGCAGGGCTCTGTGAGGGTTACTATCAGTATTGGAGACCAGCTCTGTAACAGACACTCCCTGCATGTCCCTTCCGTCCTCCCACTGGAGGAAAGAATGATTTACTCTGTTTTAGCAACAGGGAGGTACACCCTCTCAGGGGGTGTCTCAGGCAGATCATAAGCAACAGAAGCCAGGCCTGGGAGGGTCCTGGGCCCTCCCTGGCCCTGGGCCCCAGTGTCCTGCAGCCATGGGCATTTGTGGGGAGTTGACTCACATGCCAGGAGATGTCCTTGTGCTGTCTGTTGCTGCCTCCCAGCTGGTGGGTGATGAGGAGGAAGAAGGGGCCCAGATTTTAGAAATCTGGAAGCAGGCTGGGCGCAGTGGCTCACGCCTGTAATCCTAGCACTTCGGGAGGCTGGAGAGGGGGTGTGGATCACCTGAGGTCAGGAGTTTGAGACCAGCCTGGTCAACATGGTGAAACCCCGCCTCTACTAAAAATACAAAAATTAGCCTGGCGTGGTGGCGGGCACCTGTAATCCCAGCTACTGGGGAGGCTGAGGCAGGAGACTCGCTTGAACACGGGAGGCGGAGGTTGCAGTGAGCCAAGATTGCGCCACTGCACTCCAGCCTGGGCAACAAGAGCAAAACTCCATCTCAAAAAAAGAAAAAGAAAAGAAATCTGGAAGCAACAGAGAGGGCACCTCTTCCTGGGCTGCCTTTCTCTGAACATCCTAGTCCATGATCAGAGGCTGAGCGGGCAACCTCTCTCCCTTACTTTCACTATGTGGCTTCCATGCCCGAGGGCTCCTCCTGCCTTTCCTTTCCTTCCCTGCTGGGGGCCACAGTGAGTTTCTTCTCTAGGCCCCAGGTCTCTAAGAAAACCTTAGGTTTTCTGCTGCCTTTTTTGTAACTGAGGCCTCAGGTACTGAGGACCCTGGTGTTGTGGGGAGCCCGTAGGGAGGGTAGGGCCTGGATCCTGATGGAGAAGATGGTTTGTTCGAGCAAAGGGCCAGCCCCGCATTTGCCTCCAGTCTCACCCTGCATACAGAAGATATCTAGAGAGCAACCACTGAGAGTTGGGGCTTTCGGGAGACCCCTTTTAGATGGAGGACAGAAACCCTCTCAAGTGTGGAAGGTGAGCAGGAAGGAGTGGGAGCTGAATAGGAAATGTTAGTGGTAAGACTGGGAGCATCTTAGAGATAAAGCTGAGTTTAAAGGCTTGGGAGATGAACACACTTCCTGGGTGGCTGAACCAGAGTTAGGGATGTAGAAAGAACCAGAGTGTGGGATCACTTATATACAGAGCACTTTTTATGTCCCAGGCTCTCTTCTAAGTATATTATGTAAATCAAATCATTTAGGCCTCCAACAATCCTATAACATGTAGATAAATTGCCATTCCCATTTTACAGAAGAGGAAACTGAGGCACAGAGAAGTAAAGGTATTTGCCCAAGGTCACGTAACCAGGGAGTAGCAGAGCCAAAATTTGAACCCAGAGGCCTGGCTGCAGACCCTGCACTATTAACGACTTCACTTTACTGCTTTATGTGGGAAACCCTAAGACCTGTCTTCAAAGCTAGGACCAGTGATTCTTAAAGCTTTTTGAAGACATGCCTCTCTCTGAGAAACTGATATAAACCTTGGCTGTTCTCCCCAGAAAATGCAGGCGTGTACAGACAGACATTTGCATTCAATTTCAGGATGTCACAAACCCACATAAAGCCCAGGTTAGGAGCCTCAAATCCTGACTCTGATTTAGGAATTGTCCATCCCCCAGCCCTCACTCTGGCACCTATGTGGATGGGGCCAGGATGGCCACTTTCTACAATGTGGAGGAGGCTGGCGTTGGGGGGCCATGGCCGCTGAGAGCCCCCTCGGAGGCCCTTAAGTGGGACAGCAGTGCTGAGATCCTGCATCCCAAAGGGCTGGCACAGGACATTGGTGTCTTGGCTGCATGATCGGGAGTCATGCACTTTCTTGGTGACATGAATGTTACACAGTGGAGTCTGAGCAGAATAGGGTGGAGGCAGGGGCTGTCTTGGTTTATGTTCAATTGAGTTGGAAATTGTACGTGTGTAAATACATTTGTGAGAGATAAATTTTATCAGTGAGGGTCTCAGCAGGAAAGAGAAACTCAGAGGGTTTAACTGGAGAGATTTTAATGAAGAGATTTCTCTCAAAGGTATGGATGAGCTTGGGGAAATCCACAAGGGATAGAGCATCACCTGGGGACTTGCAACAGCAGGGAGCTGTGACCACCCAGGCTTGCCATGGCGATGGGAGAAGGCAGTGCTGCTCTCTGAGTGGGAGGTGGAAGGCCTGTCTGGTGGGGTCTGTGGTCCTGGAGGGAAGCAGCCCCTCCCAGAACCATGGAGCTGAGGCTGGGCAGGAGTGGGAAGAAATACGCCAACCTCTGTCTCTTCCCGTCTCCCATCTACCAGTGCCTCCCACTGGCCAAACCCCACTGGAAGCCACAGGGTGAGGGAACGATAGTGATGCTGTTCAAAGGGAAGCAATCTCCTGCAGGATGAAGACTGGAGCTGGGGCGGGCAGCAGGCAGCAGCCCGAGACTCTCCAGCCTCCAAATCAGCCCAGGCCCAACTGCCAGCCCCAAGAGCCCCCTACAGGCTGGGCACCCATGTCTTGACAGAGGCTGTCCCCTCCTGGCCCCATAGTTGGATATGGGGCAAGAAGACCTTGCTTGCCCAACCTGGGTTCTCAACCTCAGCCCTGCTCTGGGCTTCCCTCTGAGGGCAGTTTGGCAACACTGCTGCCTACCTGCCCCATACATCCTAGCTGTCATGTGTAGCAGAGTCCCAGGGAGTCACCTAATTTAGTCCCCAAAGAAGTTTCAAGTCTGCCCCCTCTTTGAGGGTCTCACTGGAACTGATGGTATGTAATTAATGCTGCTTAATTGATATTCATGGAGCTTAGTCATAGAGGTTTTAGGAGCCCTTGGGAGCATCTTTTGGGGCATGTCAGAAGCTTTTTCCACTGAGTTTTGTTGCCAGGGAGAGAGTCTTTCAGAAGGCAAATTCCCTCATTTCCAGGCTTCCTTCTCATTTGTACTTTTTCTTTCCTTCTGCCCAGTAGGAGACCGTCCCAGCCCTGGGGCCTGGGGAGGTCCCCTGTCACGTCCCCTGTCACTCAGCCTCCTGCCCAGTTTTCATTCCTCAGCCTCCCCAGCGCACACTTGCCCGCCTTCCCTAACAATTCTCTAGGGCTCTCTGCATCACATCCTGTACGTGGATTGCTTGGGCATCCTTCAGCCTTTGTTCATCAGAATTCCTGTGCTTACCAGTGTTTGGTGGTCTGTGAGCAACGTGAGGATTCCCCACTCCCAGTATCCTCAGAGCCCAAAGTGTGGACAGAGGGGCTCAGAAAGGCTTGGAAGCAGGGACAGGCACGCCCAGGGAGCTGGCAGAACGAACAGGGCTGGCTGTGCTCTGTATTACGGGTGGTGAGGGGTTAACCCCTGCTCCTTCCCTAAGCAGGATTTGCTGCACAGCAGTTAGATTGCATGCCGTCCTGTGGTTCCCAGTGCTCGGGTACTAATATCTCATCTCTCCAAGTCCCTTCTGGCTTGAAAATTCTATAAGTCTATGTAGAATGAAATACAGCAGCCAAATTGATTTTTTTTTCAATGTCTCTTCAGTTGTGTTCCTGCCATCATTAGTGGGGTATAAATTGGGCCTGACAGGACCTGGTGGCTTCTCAGATTTTAAAATCCAAGTTTTAGCATTTTTTTCCCCTTTGTTATTCATCCAAGTAATGAAGGCTATAAAACATCTTCAGTAAGTCCCCAGATTGTGGATTTTGTGGTTGTTTGTGATCTGCATGTCTTAACTACCTCTGAGTCTTAGTAATTTGCAACTGGTCCAGCCTAGCTCATGTGCCCCCTTTCGTGCTCTAGGAGATATTGGGGGTGGGCTTGGAGTTCCCCTCCGTGTCCTGTTTCCAGGGGAACTCCATTGTCTTCTTAGATAGAATAAAACTCTAGGGTATTCCCTTCTATTGAAGCTGCAAGTGCCATTTTAAAAGCAGCCTTGTCATCTTCCTTAATGGGTGTTTTCCTTGGAGCCTATGCTGGGGGTGGGGCGGGGTGGGGAGGGAAACTGCATATAGGATGCCTGCTCCTTCTGGGCTGGGGCTTACCTAAAACCCTACTAGAGGGAGGCTTTGAGGTTGTTGAAGGAGGAGGGCAAGGGTAATGAGAGAAAGGAAGTAAGTCCCTTCCTTAAAGGAGGATTTTCTCAAACCTGGGTGTTTACCTGGAATATTTTGCAAGAAAGCCATTAAGAGACATGTTCCTTTTGTCTGAAGGCAGGAGGTATTCATCAAGAATAAGAGCAGGAGAGGAGAATGCAGGAATTCTTTTGGAACAGGGGTTATGCATTGTAAGATTGTTATTGAATTTAGGGAGTGGGAAAGGAACCCAGTCTTATTCAATTTGATGTCCTCTCCATTGCTTGACACATACTGGGACTTGTATAAACGCTTGTGAAGTAAACCTCATCTTTATTTGATTTTCATAATGCTTGATGACTCCTCACAGTTAGATGCAGTAAAAATATAATGGGCTTTGGAGTTAGATATACCTGGTTTAGGTCCCAGCTCGGCCTTACTGTGTGATCTTGGGCAAGTTGCTTAACCTCTCTGATTTTTAGTTTCCTCATTTGTACAATGGGTAATACCTCACAGGATTTTTGTGAGAATTGAATGAAATAACTTAATGATGCACTTAAGCTATTGAGCATTCAGTAGGGGCTCAGTAAATGTTAGTTTACTTCCTTCCTCCTGGTGTATTCTCATTCATTAGTGGTTCTCAACTCCATCTGCACATTACAATCACCTAGGGAACTTTAAAAAAGCACAGTTGTTCAGGCCCCACCCACTGAGATTTGTATTTAATTGGTCTGTGGTGGGGCTGAGCATGGGTATTTTTAAAAAGCACCTGTTAAAGCATATATTTTTTAAAAAGGTAAAATCATGACTGCCATACAAGTATAAAATTAGCATGACAAATATTTATTATCAAAGCTTGTTAATTAATGAGGAAGCCAGTATGATGTTGCAACCAGTTCAAATAATTCAAACAATACACACATATAGGCGATCAGGAATGCCGAAATGAATTTACACATAGATGCAAAATTGGTCAATATCCATATGCCACAAAATGTTTAAAACCGCTCCTGGTGCATTGTATGTGTTCAATAAACAGTAGCTATTATGATCTGAACCTGCAACTGTGTATTAAATGCTGTGTTAGGTCCTGGGCTGCAAAGATGAGGAGAACTTGGATTCTCCTCCTGCTTGAGAAGCTCACAATCTAGAGGGGTAGAAAGAGACTCAGTAGATCATTATCAGGCCGCACAGTTAAGTGCAGCCTTAGAGATGCAGGAGGACGATGGGCGCACACAGGAGGGGTGGGGAGTTGGAGAACAGGATGGCCAGGGAGCGGAGGCTCCAAGCATTAGGAATTGGCACACACTGGGGGCCTCTTAGGAGGTTGCCATGGCAGTCGAGGTGACAAGGTGAGAAAGTGATGAGGCCAGACCAAGGCCACAGCAGAGGAAGAGATTTAGCAGATGAGATTGATTGGAACGTGAGATTGACTTGCCAAGGGAGTGAGGGACAAGAAGATGCCAAATCTAGTGCTCCTCAGATGACCCCATGTTACCTGGAGTGGGAGCTTCCCTCTCCAGTGAGATAGAGTCTTTCTCTGTCGCTCAGGCTGGGGTGCAGTGGTGTCATCTCAGTTCACTGCGACCTCCATCTGGGTTTAAGTGATTCTCCTGCCTCAGCCTCCCAAATATCTGGGACTATAGGCATGTGCCATCACGCCCGGCTCATTTTTTTTTTTTTTTTTAATAGAGATGGGGTTTCACCATGTTGGCCAGGGTGGTCTCAAACTCCTGACCTCAAGTGATCCGCCCGCCTCAGCCTCTCAAAGTGCTGGGATTACAGGTGTTAGCCACCGCGCCCAGCCGCTTTGGAAGTTTCTAACTTAATTCAGGGTAGAAGGGACACTCAGGGTAAGCCTCAGGTAACTCAGGGCCTCATCTACCACGTGTGTGAGGGGCCCATGTGCTGGTGTTTTCCTGGACTGCAGAGCCCCATCAGGGAAGACTGACACTCTGACACTCAAGATTATTAAGAAGGATTAACGCCCACTTAAAATATTTTGCTTTGCACCTGCCTGTCTTATTTCTTTGAGACTCTGGTAAATATTGTAACGAACAGCACCCCTGCCTTCATGGAGCATACAGTGTGGTGGATTTTTTGTTTGTTTTTGTTTTTAGAGACAGGGTCTCTCTCTATTGCCCAAGCTGGAGTGCAGTGGTGTGATCATAGCTCACTGCAGTATCACCCTCCTGGGCTCAACCATCCCCCCACCTTAGCCTCCTGAGTAGCTGGGACCCCAAGTGCATGGTACTATGCCTAGCTAATGTTTTTTGTTTTTTAATTGTGGGGAAAAAAAGCACATAGCATAAAGTTTTCCATCATAACCTTTTTTTTTTTTTTTTTTTTGAGATGGAGTCTCACTCTGTTGCCAGGCTGGAGTACACTGGCGCAATCCTGGCTCACTGCAACCTCCGCCTCCTGGGTTCATGCGATTCTCCTGCTTCAGCCTCCCGAGTAGCTGGGTCTACAGGCGTGTGCCAACACGCCCAGCTAATTTTTGTATTTTTAGTAGAGACGGGGTTTCACCATGTTGGCCAGGATGGTCTCGATCTCTTGACCTCGTGATCCGCCCACCTCGGCCTCCCAAAGTGCTGGGATCACAGGCGTGAGCCACCGCGCCCAGCCGCATCATAACCATTTTTAAGTGTACGGTTCAGTAGAGTTACAAATGTATTTGCATTGTTGTGAAACAGGTGTCTAGAATGTTTCATCTTCAAAACTGAAACCTTATACCCATAAACAACTCCCCCTATACCCCTCCACCCTGCCCCTGGTCTCTGCCATTCTACTTTCTGCATCAATGAATTTGGCCACTTTAGATATCTCCTATAAGTGGACACATACATTATTTGTCCTACTGTGACTGGCTTATTTCACTTAGCAGAATCTCCTCAAGGTACACCCATGTTGTAGCCCATGATAGGATTTCCTTCCTTTTTTAAGGCTGAATGATAGTCTATTGTAAATGCAGTGAGTTTAAACTTCACCTCTTAGCCCCTCACCCCTTTTTTGAAACAAAAATTTTGCTCAAAATGTCTACTGTATTGAGCAGATATAAAAGAGAGCTGCTTTGATGGGATGATTGGCCTGGAATCATGCTCACTCTGCCCTCCTCTATGGTCTATGGAGCCTCCAGGGGACTTGGATCCTAGTGGACCACCACCTAGCCCAGTGGTTCTCAAAGTGGAGTCCCCAGACCCTCCTGAGGACTTTTAAAATGCAGATTCCCAGGCTCCACTCTAGACCTACTGAGTCAGAGCCTCTGGAGTGAGGCCCTCCACAGTCTGTATTTTACCAAGTGATTCTGATGCCCAAAGATGGGAAGTGATTTGGCCTAAAGTCATTTGCAAAATTGAATGAGATTCAATTATTGACTGCCTATTATGTACAAAATTCTAGAATATCAGCTGCAAGGGCAACCAAGACAATTCAGTCTCTGAATTAGTTAGCTATTGCTGAGTAATAAATTATCCCAGAATTTAGTGGTTTAAACAGCAGGCAGGAATCTGAGTGCAGCTTTGCTGGGTCCTCTGGCTCAGGGTCTCGCACAAGGTCACAGTGAAGGTGTTGGCCGGGGCCTCAATCATCTCAAGGTTCAACTGGGCAAGATTTGCTTGCAAGCTCACCCAGTGGTTGTTGGCAGGATTCCAATTCTTACGGATCGGCAGATTGACAGCCACTGTTCCTCACTGGTATTAGCCTGGGGCCGTCCTCCTTTCCTTGCTGCCCTCTTCATAAGGCAGCTCACAACATGGCAGCTGGTTTTATCAAGTGAGCAAACAAGACAGAGCAAGAGAGGGTGCCCAGATGGAAGTCATAGTTGTTTACAACAAAACCTTGGAAGTGACATTCTATGACTTGTGCGATACTCTGTTCAGTACAAGTGTGTCACTAGGTCCAGCCTACGTTCTAGAGGAGCTGATTATGCAAGGGCATGAATACCAAAAGGTGGGGATGTTTTAGGAGGTGGTCTCCTACAGTCCCTGCCTCTGCCCTTGTGTTTGCAATTGGGGAATCGAATAAGTACACACCTAGTTGTGGAATCAGTTCTCAGAATGGTGGTCATAGAGTGGGCACGAGTTCAGTGGAGGCTCAGAGAAATAAAATTCTCTGATTGGAGGAATCAGGAAGCCTTCCTGGAGGAGGTGGCATTTATATCAGGCCTTGAAGGAATGAGGATATGCCACTGGCAGAGACGGGCAGGCCAGGTGAAGGGAAGGGCCTGCTCAGATATTAAGACCATCAGCTTGCATGGAGATGGGGAGAAGCCGTGTGTGTTGGAGCCATACTGTATATGGCTTCCACTGTCAGATGGAAAAACTCATGCTTTGATTGGGAGGGGATGGATGTTAGGAGCCTGGAGAGACAGGGCTTTTATAACTGCCGGAACCAGGACTAAGGGGCTCTGAGCCCAGTGTTCTCCCCTGCTCCACCAGCCTGGCCCTGAGGTTCACCCTCCATCTTCTCTTGCAGTTCGGGCGCACCGAAGTCATCGACAACACGCTCAATCCTGACTTCGTGCGCAAGTTCATTGTGGATTACTTCTTCGAGGAGAAGCAGAACCTCCGTTTTGATCTGTAAGTGGAAGATGGTGCTGAAGATGCAGCCAGGTGGGGAGGAAGATTGCTGGGAGGTAGGACCACAGGCCTGTGGTTGAGGGAGGTGGGAGGAGCTGAGATATTAGCGGGAGCCCAGGGTTGGCCTGGGATAGAAATGACAATTAGCTGAAGTCGCCTGCACCCTTACCAGGAGAGATGGAAAGGGGGAAGAAAAGAGAGAACAATGGCATTCACCCCAGTTCGTCTCAGTTAAGTTGGGGATGGCATCAGGCAAGCTGCTTGGTGCTGGGGAATGTCCGCTGAGGAAAGATCCTGAAGGCAACTCTTGGCTCCCTTTTCTCCCCTGGTAACCAGGAGGTACCCACTGGCTGCTTCCTCCGTCTAAGCGTGTTCTGGGAGAGGGTCCCTGCAGCCTCCCCTCCTGCAGAGGTGGCCTGGCTGATGGGGCTCAGGCATCCAGCATCCATTGGAAGATGAGAGTGCCTTTCTCCTGACATTAAAGATCAGGGTGGGATTTCAGGCTTGGTAAACAGGCCAGGGAGTTTGTGGTGTTGTTTTTATGGGGTATGGGATGGTTTGAAAAGTCTTTGCCCCACAGAAAAGTGGTCAGAGTGGGAAAGAAGGGGGTTTGGGACCTTAGGGAGTAAAGGAAAGAATGCAGTGGAAGGAAATGACTTTGGAGGGAGGGATGGGAGGTATTGAGGCTGAGGAGAGTCAACACAGCCCATTGTAGAGAAGTCACCTGGTGACATTTTGGAGAGGTTTGATAAGAGAGTGATCATCCCTCAGCAGGAGTCATCTGGGCCTGGCATGGCTGTTTGGCCACAGAGATGCCAGTGGGTGGGTGGGAGATGCTGGGGGAAGGTTGCAGGTGAGGCTCCAGGTGAGCAGGCCCCAGGTGAGGGGAGGAGGCCAGCTGTAGCATCACGCTGCCTGCAGCCGACTGAGGTGAAGGTGTCAATGCCTCCCTCCTCTTGAGTGACCAGGCCCGTGGGCAAGCTGGGCAGGCCTGGGTAGGGTGAAGCCATAAGGGAAGGTCAGAAGCAAGGTATTAGCACCACGGGCAGCCAAGGCTTGGCTGCAAAGTGCAAAGATGGAGAACTCTGTAAGTGAAGGGAGTGAAAGGTAAGGTGGCTTAGCCACCTGTGAACAGAGCTCATTGATTTAGTTTTTTCCATTTTTAATGAGGTATAACATATATACAGTGAAGTGCATAAATCTTAGTGCCTACTCCACGATGCATTTTTACATCCGTTTCCACCCCTCTGACCGTCACCCAGCTCAAGGACAGAACATGTCCAGCACCCAGAAGCCTCCCTGTCATGCCTTCCAACCGTTACTCCTGGAAATATTCACTGTGTTGGGACCTGTTTTTTGGGGGACAGGGGCCCTGACTCAACTTGAGAACCCAGGCAAGATTGGGCAGAACGTCCGCAGCTGCCTTCATCATTTCTCTGTGTTCCCTGCAGATACGACGTTGACTCTAAGAGTCCTGATTTATCCAAACACGTGAGTTCTGCCAGTGACTGCTCAGCAATTCCATAGTTTCTGAAATGCCATCCTCTGGGTGAGCCTGGGGCTTTGCTGTGATGGAATGTGTGTCCGATGCTGCGTCCTGTCATTTAAGGGCCCTCACACTTCCAGGAATTGGGCGATGGGGGAGGTGGGATAGCTGTGAGCAGAGTGGGTGACACTGGTCTCTTCTGTTCCCTGGATATGCAGGATTTCCTGGGCCAGGCCTTCTGCACCCTTGGAGAGATTGTGGGGTCTCCTGGGAGCCGCCTGGAGAAGCCCCTCACGTGAGTGTCTGGGTTGCTTTCCCAATGGTAGGCCAACTTCCTGCCCATTCTGCTGGGGGCTGGCTCAGGATGGGGGCAAAGCAGTCAGCTGGCTATGACTGGCATCTGCAGGGTTATTAGGAATAAAGAGACCCCATGCCTCATTGCTCTCACGGGGCTTCTAATCCAGGTATTTCAGGGGAACCCAGGCTGGGTTATTAGAGCCCCATCTCCTGGGAAGGCCCAGGAGGGAATAGACTATATGGTGTCTAGTCTATTCCCACCCTGAGCCCTATCATAGTGTGGACGAAGAAACTGAAGCCCAGAGAGGGGAAGCGACTTGCCCAAGGACACACATCTAGGAAGAGGAAGAGCTGGGATTTGAACCCAGGGCTCTACTCACATAGCATATTCCTAAGATTGTTCACAGCTTGTAGGCCAGAGCCGGGTACAGTGAGGCCCCTCCCATCCCATCCTGTCCGTGATGGTCCCTGACCTTGATTTACTTTTAGGGAAAAGCTGTTACTCTGAAGCAGGCTCTGGGATGAGGAATCCCAAGGCTTCTCACAGTGGAGCCTGATGATGTCTTCAGGGACCAGCCAGGGCTGGCCAGGTGGTGGGGGTGACCTCTCTTGTCCCTATTCTCAGGAAGTCCCAGGGGCAGGGCCCTTGCCTGTATAAACGATTCTTACCTTTCCCCACACTGGGGAACACTGGTCACCATTCTTCGGTGTCCATGTTCCTCTGGACGGCCACCCTCACACTTTGCATTTAAATAAACTAATTTAACTGGATCCCGAGCCTTTTGATTATTTTAGGTTGACACTCATGGGCAGGGCCCAGGAAAGAGAGGGCAGACTGGGACAGGCATCTAGGCCACAGGGCTAAGAGGCCGTGAAAGGGAGATCATCAGCCCCCAGCTTGCTTCTTCCAAGTTCCCACTGGACGCTGTCCCCTCGCCATGATCAATAATTGCAATGTGAACCGGGCATGGTGGCTCACGCCTGTAATCCCAGCACTTTGGGAGGCCAAAGAGGGTGGATTGCCTGAGCTCAGGAGTTCAAGACCAGCCTGGCCAACATGGTGCAACACTGTCTCTACTAAAAATACAAAAAAATTAGCTGGGCGTGGTGGTGCACACCTGTAGTCCCAGCTACTCGGGAGGCTGAGGCACGAGAATCACTTGAACCCAGGAGGTTGCAGTGAGCCGAGATTGGGCTACTGTACTCCAACCTGGGCAATTATTTTGTTATCTCAAAATAATAATAACAATAATAATCATAATCATCATCATAATAATAACTGCAGTGTGTGTGTGTGGTCTCTCTTCCAGGTCCTTGCCCGTGAACCCCAGTAACTCATGATAACTTCAGGGCCCCTGGAAATGTTTCCTTGGACACCAAAAGGTCTCATCTCTGGGTTCCTAGAAAACAATGAAAATAGCTATCATTTATTGAGAACAGGGGGAAAACCCCTGTTTTGGGGGTCTCTGTAGCTTATAGAATTTGAAGGCCTCTTGAAAAAAAGGATACAAAATTCACATTCATATTTGCTAGGCCCCTCCCTCTTAAGACTTATTTCTAACAGTTTTTATTCGTAATTTTATATTCTTTCTCTAGGAACATCTGCCCCTGTGCCCACTTCAGTGTTAACCATGTGCTAAGTGTAGCATACCCATTAGCATCTGCTCTTTCCAGCAGCACCCCCACCCATGGCTTTACCTGAGTTGCCAGAATGGAGATGCCCTATGAGGGAGGGTGTCTGTGCTTCCCAACTCCCAGCTGCCTGGGTCCAAAGCCACTAGTCATTTGGGTCTGTTTCCTTCCTGCTGTCACCTGGTCCACCGTTGGTGACAGGGAACACCTTCTGGGGGTGGGGGAGTATTGAGGGAGACTTCCTATGGAGATGGCTTTTGAAACTGAGCCTTAAAGGACAAGCAAGATCTAAAATATAGAGGTTGGCAGGGCGCAGTAGCTCACGCCTGTAATCCCAGCACTGTGGGAGGCCGAGGCGGGTGGATCACCTGAGGTTGGGAGTTTGAGAACAGCCTGACCAACATGGAGAAACCTTGTCTCTACTAAAAATACAAAAATTAGCCTGGCGTGGTGGCATATGCCTGTAGTCCCAGCCACTAGGGAGGCTGAGGCAGGAGAATCGCTTGAACTCAGGAGGTGGAGGTTGCAGTGAGCTGAGATCACACCACTGCACTCTAGCCTGGGTGACAGAACGAGACTCCATGTCAAAAATAAAATAAAATAAAATAAAATAAAATAAAATACAGAGGTTGATGGCAATGTTGGAGGAGGAGGTGGACCTTTTACCCCATCGAAGATTTCATGTGTCTTAGTTTAGTTGTCTTCTTGACTAAACCCTGTGAACAGCTCCTGTTTACTGGGCATCTATTTTGGGCCAGGCATGAGGGTCAGTGTTTTGCTTGTGAAATCTATGTTAGTTCGCTGGGGCCGTTGTGGCAAATGCCACAAACTGAGTGGCTTAAATAACAAAAATTGATTTTCTCACAATTCTGGAGGCTAGACATCAGAGATCAAGATGTCAACAGAGTTTATGTCTTCAAAGGACGGCTGTCTTCTTTCTCATCTCTGTGTCTTCACCTTGTCATCTCTCTGTGCATCTCTGTGTCCTAGTCACCTCTTCTCATGAAGACACCAGCTATTGGATTAGGGCCCACTGCCATGACCTCATTTTCCCTTAATTACCTCCTTAAAGACCCTATCTCCAGGATGGGCATGGTGGCTCATGCCTGTAATCCCAGCACTTTGGGAGGCCAAAGTGGGTGGATCACCTGAGAGCGGGAGTTCAAGACCAGCCTGACCAACATGGAGAAACCTTATCTCTACTAAAAATACAAAAATTAGCCCGGTGTGGTGGCACATGTTTGTAGTCCCAGCTACTAGGGAGGCTGAGGCAGAATTGCTTGAACTCAGAAGGTGGAGGTTGCAGTGAGCTGAGATCACACCACTGCACTCTAGCCTGGGCAACAGAATGAGGTTCCCTCTAAAAAAAAAAAAAAGCCAGGTGTGGTGGTGCACACCTGTAGTCCTAGCTACTTGGGAGGCTGAAGTGGGAGAATCGCTTGAGCAATATAGAAATACAGAGGTTGATGACAATGTTGGAGGAGGAGGTGGACCTTTTACCCCATCGAAGATTTCATGTGTCTTAGTTTAGTTGTCTTCTTGACTAAACCCTGTGAACAGCTCCTGTTTACTGGGCATCTATTTTGGGCCAGGCATGAGGGTCAGTGTTTTGCTTGTGAAATCTGTGTTAATTTGCTGGGGTCATTGTGGCAAATACCATAAACTGAGTGGCTTAAATAACAAAAATTGATTTTCTCACAATTCTGGAGGCTAGACGTCAGAGATCAAGATGTCAACAGAGTTTATGTCTTCTGAGGATGGCTGTCTTCTTTTTCATCTCTGTGTCTTCACGTTGTCATCTCTCTGTGCACCTCTGTGTCCTAGTTACCTCTTCTTATGAGGACACCAGCCATTGGATTAGGGTCCACTGCCATGACCTCATTTTACCTTAATTATCTCCTTAAAGACCCTATCTCCAGTCTGGGCGCGGTGGCTCATGCCTGTAATCCCAGCACTTTGGGAGGCCAAGGTCAGGCAGATCACCTGAGTCAGGAGTTCGAGACAAGCCTGGCCAACATGGTGAAACCTCGTCTCTACTAAAAATACAAAAATTAGCCGGGCATGGTGGTGTGTGCCTGTAGTCCCAGCTACCTGGGAGGCTGAGGCAGGAGAATCACTTGAACCTGATAGGTGGAGGTCGCAGTGAGCCGAGATCACGCCACTGCACTCCAGCCTGGGTGACAGAGCGAGACTCTGTTTCAAAAATAAAAATAAATAAATAAATAAAAAAGACTCTATTTCCAAATATAGTCACATTCTGAGGACCTGGAGATTAAGATTTCAATACATGAATTTTGGGGGATACAGTTCAGCCCATATCATGATCTCATGTGATTCTTCCAGCAGTCTCCCCATCTTGCAGTCTGGATGTGGAGTCTGGAAAGGGAGAACAGGGTTTCCCAAACTGCAGCAGGTACCAGTGTCACCAAAGATTGCTGGGCTCCACCCCGCAGAGTTCCTGATCCTGTGGGTATGGGCTGGGCCTGGGAATTTACATTCCTGTTAATAACATTCCCAGGACACGCTGGTGCTGCTGGTCTGGGCGTCCCACCTTGAGAACCACTGAGGGAGAGGAATTTGCTCAGAAGAAGGACTCTACTTGCTCTGGCCTGTGGCTTTGATCCTGTTTTAATGACTTCTGGAGCAGCCGCTTGTCTCCAAGCATCTGGATGCCAAGTGCACTGGCCTGTCTGGATGGGGGTACTCAGCTCATGGCATGCTCTCTCTCCCCCTCTCTCTCCACAGGATAGGCGCATTCAGCCTGAATTCCAGGACGGGCAAACCCATGCCAGCCGTGTCCAATGGGTAGGTTGCCAGACATCTCTGGCCCTGGAGTCCTTAGACATTCAGCCAGCTCTGCAAAGGGGGCCTCAGAGTCTGGGCCTCATCCCTGCTCCCATCACTGCGAATGTGGCCCTGATCCAGGGGACAGAGAGTCCTGGGTTCCTCCTTAGGCACCCAGGCTCTTTGGGCCCTGAACAGAGGCCCCCACTCGGCAGTGGGCCCCTCCCCCATCCAAGCTAGAGCTTGGGCATCTCAAGCCCCAGTGGCTCCTGGGACTTCAGGGAGAGGGTGGGGTTTACAGGTGGGGAATGTTGTCTAGGAATAGGGGGGCTGGGCACTCTCTGTTCCCTTCCTCTCTCCCTGGCCTGGCTTCTCTAGGCCCCCAATCCCCACCCTTCTCTCCCCCTCTTTCCTCCCCTGTCTTTATCCTCTCCCCCCTGTTCCCCTCCCTTGTTTTGGCTGCTGGATGCCCGCCTCCTCCTCACCACAGAGTAGATCCAGCTGCATCCCCACTTTTCATGTTTGCTCGTTTGCTCACCAGCTGCGGTGGGCCAGCCTCACTCCGCCACCCTGACCATCTGGTTTCGGCTGGCCTCATGCAAATGTGGCCAACGCAGAGCCTCCTCCTCCTTCCCTCCCCTTCTTTCCCAGCTGGGGAGTTCCCACCCTGGCTTCTTTCTCACGCCCACTCGCCCACTGGGGCTGGGGCTGGGGGAGTGCAGGGCAGGGAACCTCTGCCTGGAGGGGCCTCTGCAGAAGGGCATTTTGTTGGGGTAAGCAGAGCTCCCCTGGCCTTCCCTGAGAGCTCTCAGGAATTGAGGTTGCAGCAGCTGGATATGCCACTGGACCAGCTGCAGGTGGGGAAGGGGCCTCCCGCGGGCCCGGGGATGCTCACAGCCCAGAGAGAGCATGGATGCTAATTCACCTGGAGAGTAGAGAAGCAGCAACTGGGGAGGCAGCAGGAGTCAGACAGAGATACAAAGACAGGGAGGGAGAGAGAGAAAGGAAGGCCAAGAAGGTGGGAGCAGGTTGGGGCTGGAGAGGAGGGAAAGAAGGATCGGAAATAGAAGAAGGACTCAGAGGCAAAGAAAGGAACAGATGGAGAAACATGGGGCGGAGGAGGCTGGCGTGGAGGATTCTATCTCCCTGGGCAAACAAATCATGTCTTTACTACCATGGAGGACCAGACCAGCGGGTGGGGAAGGGCTTTGAGGCACTCAGCTCAGCTGCCCAAGTCTAGGGGGACAAGCTGGCAGGCACTGTCCCCTGTCCATGGCAGGGGATGCCCCAGATGTGGCCCCTGCTCTGCTCACCTAATTTGGAGAGATCTGGGCTGTCCTGCCAGCCCTCCAGGGCTGGCTTCCCTTCCTCCCCTGCCTCCTCTGTTTGAGAGCCTCTCCCTCCAAGAGCTGGTGCTGGGAAGAGCTCCATCAGTGGTTCTCAAAGTGTGTTCCACAGACAGCATGATGGTGGCCCTGTGGCTGGCCTGAGGTGTGAGGCTGGATTTTACCAGCATTGTACAATCGTGAAGTAAAGGGTGCGGGGAGGGGGATGCTGCTCACTGCGGGCCTTCTCTGTGCCAAGCACTGTGTGGTATATACAGTCACACTCATTATATAGGGGAGAAAACTGAGGCTCAGAGAGGTACAGGAATGAGCCCAAAGTCACAGAGCTACTGGACAATCTGACATTTTCCTCTCCCTCCCAGTGGCCCCTGACTACACTGGAACTCCCCCACCTCTGGCTTAGTCCCAAACATTAGAGTGGGCTGGGATGGTGCCTGAAGGAGGGGGTCCTATCTAACCAGGGGAAGAGGTGGTTCAGGTCCCCTGGGTGGAGCCCCAGCCGAAGAACTTGCCCTCCTGGAGGGATGTGCTGGGGTGGACCGACTTCACGGACCTTGACCTGGTTGCCCACTTCACTGGGGAGCTGCACAGTCGGCTGGGATCTCTCACTCCCAGGGAGACCCCAGCCAAGGCATTTAAGGGGAGGTAGCCATGGGAAGGAGCCTGGGCAAGCTGCCAGTGAGGGCACACCAGCCCTCCTGCCTTCCTCCCTCCCGTGACACGTCAGAGTGGCTCAGAGCTGGACTGTCCCGGGACTCTGGGGGTCAGCTGGGTGTGAGGTGGGGTGGCTAGCCCATGAGGTCTTTTGCCCACAGAAGTGGTCTTTGGATGGAAAGTTTGAGAACCACTGGTCTGGAAGCCTCCGGGTGAGTCTGGATGCTTTTCCAATTCTAGGACTTTCACTGCAGGCACTACCCTTCCTGGTGGGCTCTCGGGGAGCAGGGGGTGGGGCAGCTCCAGGCTCGGGGACCCAGTCCCAGGAAGCAGTGCACTAGGCCACACTGCCACAAGGATCTCAGGAGACTCTGTCTTCTCAGGGGCTTTGGGGCAGGTCTGCTGGATGGTAGGGGGAGGGGGAGGATGAGCGGGGGGCTGATTGAGGGAGTGTCAGGTTTATGGCTCTGTCTTTGTCTGGCTTTCCATTCTTTCATCTTCTCCTCTCCCAGTGGTGTCCCAGGAAAGAAATGTGGCACCATCATCCTGTCCGCTGAGGAGCTCAGCAACTGTAGGGTGAGTGGCAGAGGACTCCAGCACAGGACGTGGTTGGGGTGGGCGGTGACGGAGTGCAGGCTGGCCTCCCTGAGCCCCTGGAGGGAACCGAGGGTAGACAGGGCTCCTGATGCTGACCTGGCTGTCATAGAATTTTGCAACATCAGAGCTGGTGGGTGTTTTCCCTTTTTATAGCTGAGCAGACTGAGGCCCAGAGAGGAGAAGGAACTCACCCACAGTCAGCAGCAGAGCCCAGCTGAGCCCCGTCCCCTGGCTCCCATGCCAGGGCTCCCTCCCCTCCCCATCACAGCCGCCACTCACATGTCCTTGAGCCGAGACTGCCTTGGCACCAACACTGTGGCAGCAAAGACCTTTTCAGTCTTGAAGGAAGCCTGGGTGCTTGACATTTAGCTGTCATTTTTCACTTTCAGCTCTGGAGTAGGGTGACACCTTGCATGGCGTGGATGGAGTGTGTCTGTGCGTGTGCATGTGTTGGGAAGAAGTCTGCGGTCCCAGGCAGCCCTTGGTCTTGCTTTTTCTGTAGGACTGTGGGGGAGCAGGAGATGGGGACAGCTGAGCACACAAAGAAGGGGCTCAGGGGACCTCATGATTAATAATAATGATAAAGTATCATAAGGGGGATGGTCAGTATTTGTCAAGTAATAGGAACTTTACATAAGTTATCGCCGCTCTTGACAATCATCCTAAGAGGCAGGTACAAAATGTTGCTCCCATTCTATGGATGAGGAAATTGAGGCTCAGAGAGGCAAAGTCACCTGCTCAAGGATGACAAGCGGCAGAGCCATGATTCTACTCCAGGTCAGCTTGATTCTAAGATCCGGGCTCAGCCCCGAAACCACCACTATCTAACCTAAGAGTGGCTACAAAAGTGGGAAAGTGGTGGGGCTTGTAGAGAAGAGGAGGCTGGGACAGATGCAGGGAGAGGCAGGGTGCAAGTGTAAACAAAGCCTGGGCTACCCTGGGAACACAGCTTCCCATAGGGCTAGGAGGGATGACCAGGAGAAACAAGATTTTCCTACCTTCCTGGGAGGTCAGTGCTACAGATCAGCTATCAATCAATATTTACCCTACTAGAAATTTAAACAGAATTTTAATGTATGTATTAATTCCTTTAGAAATAATTTAATTCCTTTAAAAATAACAATAGTTGAACCCATTATGGGTCAACATAAATAATGCATTTTTCGGGGCCAGGCACAGTGGCTCATGCCTGTAATCCCAGCACTTTGGGAGGCCAAGGTGGGCGGATCACGAGGTCAGGAGTTCGAGACCAGCCTGCTCAGCATGGTGAAACCCCGTCTCTACTAAAAACACAAAAAAATTAGCTGGGCCCGTCATGCAGAGGCTGCAGTGAGCCGAGATTGGAATCTCGGCTCACTGCAGCCTCTGCACTCCAGCCTGGGCGACAGAGCAAGACTCCATCTCAAAAAATAAATAAATAAAATAACACATATTTTGAAAAACAACAATAACTCCCAATAATCATTTAACGAGAAGAGTGGCCTTGTGTTACATTTTTGCAAATCTCTTTAATGTCTGACTTAATGGAAGACATCTGGATTCTCATAGCTGCTTCTGTAGTCAATCTGTTGTGAAATCCCTGTCAGATAACCTCTGGAAAACTCTTCATCTTAGCATTATTATGAAAATAGTTTTGACCCCACGGATCCCTCGGGGTTCCTGGTCCATACTTTGAGAGCTGCTGGTATAGAGATATAACAGTGTTAGAGAACATTAATTGAGTCATTATTTTGGGCCATACACTGTGCTAAGTGGTTTACATGGATTGACTTCCTTATCTAATGTATTATAATATATAATGTAGTATGTAGTATGATGTGTTATAACATCTGATGAATTATGGCTCTCATTAATTTTCCTCACTTGTATAGATAAGGAAACTGAAGCACAGAGAGGTTAAGTGATCTGTCCAGGGTCACACAGCCACTGAGTAGAAGAGATCTGAAACTTGGCAGTTTGGTTCTAGAGCCAAGGTCTTTAACCACAGGACTGTGGCGTTACAAACTCTGTTTCCAAGGACTTCCAGTGGAAGAATAAGACACGTGAACACAGAATCGATAGTACAGGGCAGTCTGGAGATGACCAAAAAAATTCATATGTAACTGCTCACCCGGGTTGCTTATCTGTTTGTCTCAGTGGATCTGAAGGCACTTGACAGCGGGAATGAACCCCACCCAATGTGCACCCCCAGGGCAGGACTCGGGGTGCAGTAGGCATTCCCGAGGATCCATCACGAATATGTGACTGAATGATTAGGAAGCACAGACCGAGTGTTCAGCACCAGGTCATGGACAAAACACACATGTGTCCGCTGAGGATCTGGATGCCACTGGAGTTCAGACAAGGGAGAGAATTCAGTTGCCCTGTGGAACAGAGCTGTTGCAGCTCCCAGAGCCTCCGTTTTCTACCTGCAGCTTGGTGCTGATAGGGTTGCTGTGAGGATTAAAGGAGTTCGTGAATGTGAGTGTGTCTAACAGATGCCTAGGAAAGGGTGCATCTGAGTTCCTTGAACCTAAATTCAGTGTTTCCCCAAGCTTCTAGCCCAGCTGGTGACTTTCTTCCTAGTTTATAACCAAATAAAGTCACATACATGAAAGCGCTTTGGAAATTCTAATGCTCTAGACAATGCTGGTGGCCGTTACTGGTCTAGCATTCCAGGGGTTGGTAGGCAGTCTTAGGTTTAATACCTATCAGGTGTTAAACCCTTCCTCTTCCTCCTTCTTCCCTAGTCCTCCTTACTCCTTCACCCAGGGATAGCAGCAGTTTTCTTGATTTAAGCTGTTCCAGCACCAGGGGTCTACGTCGGGGGCAGGGAGCACCCTCCCTTCCTCCTGAGATTGTCAGCTCCTTTTCTTCTGGGGCATCTTTAGCTGAGTTCTGTCTCTCCCTAGAATCCTTGCAAGGAAAAGAGACTAATTCCCAGCATCTGGCTGAATTAAAATAATTACATCTGAACAGCTTTGCTTCGTCTTTCCAGCTCAGCATTCAGTGGGAGGATCAAAGGAAGAGGGTGGGGTCTGAGAGATGATTTTTCACCAGAGCAGGGCTTCCTGCTCAAATGAATACGTTTTGCCGAAGTAGACAAACCCTCTCTTCATCCATGGGGACGGCGTGGGCGGGTGGGAACCAGCAAAGGATGACAGTGGACTCCAGTGTGTCACTAGCATAGTTTGACAGGTTATAGAAAAGCCTTGCTCATCTGGAATTTAAATGTCAAAGAAGTTCCCACAATCAGAATTTGATCCAAACACTATCGAATGGTACTTGATGTTGACAGTGATGAGGTTGGTCTCCCGAAGGGCCTTCTGAATCACCCAAGGTTCAATTCTGCTCAGCAGTAAAACGATTGTTACTGCCTGTAATACAGCAGTAAAACGATTGTTACTGTCTGTAATACTGGCCAACATTGGTTTACCGAGACCCTCTTATTTAGTCTTATTTGATTCTGACCTCAAGGCTGGGGAGCTGGGCAGGTGTGAGTAACCCTGTTTTATGGATGCAGAGAAGTTAGTGGCCTGCCTAAGATTGCTGGGATTCTAGCTTAGGCCTTGGACTCCTAATCCTCAGTCTTTCCCTCACCCCTGGAGCCTCGAGCCCTCACGGTACAGGGGACAGTCACCGACCTTCTGTTCCTTGTGGGGCTACTGCCCTCAGCAGGCAGGCTGGCTTTGAGCAGTGGAGGCTGGGGTTCACGCCTATAATCCCAGCACTTTGAGAGGCTGAGCAAGGCAGGAGAATAGCTTGAGCTCAGGAGTTCGAGACCAGCCTGGACATCATAGTGAGACCCCCCCTGACCATCTCTACAAAAAAATTTTTTTGATTAGCAGGGTGTGGTGGTGCACGCCTGTGGTCCCATCTACTCAGGGGGCTGGGTCAGGAGGATCACTTGAGCTTAGGAGGTCAAAGCTGCAGTGAACCAGGATTGCACCAATGCACTGAAGCCTGTGGAACAGAGTGAGACCCTGTCAAAAAAAAAAAAAGGTAGGGGTTGTTGCCAATACAGAGGGTTGGATAGCTCTTTGCCCTCCACTTCCCAGCCCCTTGGTTCCCCCTAGAGACCTGTCAGCCACCCAGACCTGCCTTGCTCTGGAGTCAGGACTTTCCGGCTCAGGATAGTACGTCTTTACCACCTCCTAGTCAGGTCCTTCCACCCGACTGGCCGTCCCAGCCAGGATGGCGGCGGTGGTAATGGAGGAGGCAGTGATGGAGGAAGAAGGGTGTGCCTCATCTCTCTCGAGCAAAGGGAGTTAGAACTTCACACCATAACTGCCCCTGGGGGCCTCCCCACCCCTTAGGTGTCACCAGCGTGCTCATGTATTCTTTCATTTCAGTTCAGGAAATATGCTTTGACTGAGTCCCTGCTGTCCCAGAATTTTTAATTTAGTATGAGAGACGGAAATGCCAACCGGCAATCACATTAGAGCAGTGGTCCTCAGCCCTGGCAGATCCAGTGCCTCTTCTTACAACAACTATTTTATCACACTCTTGACTATCCCGAAGGAAAATGTGTAGATACTATGTAATATGCCTATATATATAGACAGGTGGGAGAATGAACCCTTCCAGTTACCTGGGGAATATTGGTCCAGGCAGACAGAACAGCCAGTGCAAAGGCCCTGGGGCAGGAGTGATGGATGAGGAATCGGAAGGATGAGACTGTAGGTGGTGATGGTGGGAGTTGGGGCCAGATTGTGTGGGACCTCATAGCTGGGGAATTTAGCAGCCTGGATCCCAACACAATCAAAACTTTCATTGTTCCAAAGACAAGCTTCAGGGAGAGGCCAGTTTCTCTACCTGAAAGATGAGGGAAGAAGGAAGAGCCATGGAGAAAGACAGACGAGAAGGAAGAGTCAAGTTAAGTGGGGGAGGTGGTGAAGGTTCTCTGAGACTCGGAAGTATGCAGGTTGATACATAGGAGAGTTGTGTGTTGTGGCTGGGACCGATATGAGCATCCCGTGTAACCAGCATTCAAACATCACCCTTCTTAAGGTTAGTTTGAATTTTTTTGGTCTTAGAAATAATTTATCTGGCTTTAAAAAAGCCAAAACAAAACAAAAACATTTTTTCCTGATGCTAAAAAAAATAACATATTCATTATGGACAAGTTGGAAAATACAGAAAAATATAAATAGCATGGAAAAATCACCCAGAGATAATCACTGTTGACATTTTTATGTGCTTCCTCCAAGACTTTCTTGCTGAGTGTCCATGTACATAATTTTTCTTATAATTGATATAATATAGTATCTAGTTTTATAGCCTGTCTTTTCCTGTATCATTATACATTTTTAGAAAACATGCACTTAATAGCTGCATGTTATTTCTCTATTGTATGGATGGGCTATAATTTATCAAAGCTGTTCTTTTTAGGAAACGATATAAATAATACTGTAGTGAACATCCTCATATCCAAATCGTCCTGTTTTTCTTTTGAACATCAGTTGATGGATTTTGGTTAGTATCGAAGAAACACAGGCTCAATGAGTGGGAGGGAAAACGGTCAATCTGGGGTTTTCAGCCTCTGAATGACCAAATCAACAGATGCACAACTGATTGGATTGCTTGGGAAGTCAGTCATTAAGACAACAAAGAAAAGCCAGCTTGGCCTCAACATGGTTATTACAGTCAATGCATAAAGACAGGCCGTCTCTCAGACCAGCTTCCGTACCCACCATCTGTGTATGAATAACCTCCAACCTGTGGGGTGTTCACTGACGTCCCAGGTTTCCTGCTTCTGCCATCCTATCCCATGAGCCCAGCTCCAGCCTCCTCCTCCTAGAGGGCCCTACTCACAGAATCACCCCCAGCTCCTGGTGTGTTTCCTCCTACTGGAGTGCTGATTCCTTTTCTTTTTCATTGATGTCTTATTTTTTTCTGACTAAAAAAGACAATATGTTAATTCTAGGAGATTTGGAAAATCCAGCACATTTTAAGGAGAAGAAAATAAATGTACCGTGGCCCTTCTTTTTAATTTTTTTTTTTTTTTTTGCGACAGGATCTTGCTCTGTCACCCAGGCTGGAGTGCAGTGCCACAGTCTCAGCTGACTACAACCTCCACCTCCTGGGTTCAAGCAATTCTCCTGCCTCAGCCTCCTGAGTATCTGGGATTATAGGCGTGCATCACCACACCTGGCTAATTTTTGTGTTTTTAGTAGAGACGGGGTTTCACCATGTTGGCCAGGCTGGTTTTGAACTCCTGGCCCCAAGTGATCTGCCCGCCTTGGCCTCCCAAAGTGCTGGGATTACAGGCATGAGCCACAGCGTCAGGCCTAAATTTTTTAAATTGTTATTTTTTTAGAGATGGAGGTCTCACTATGTTGCCCAGACTGGTCTCAAACTCCTGGCCTCAAACCATACTACTGCCTCAGCCTTCTGAGTAGCTGGGGTTCCAGGTGTGAGCCGCTGTTCTGGCTTTAAAAGTGCTTCTTAGGGCATGTAAGTTGTAGGGCACAGTGATTAAGAACTTGCGCTTTGGATCCAGACCAAAAGCCATTGCTTACTCCCTATGTGACCCTGGGCAAGTTACTTTTCTGTGCCTCTGCTTCACTTATAAAATATCTTCATTTAAAATTTTGATATTCTGTTTATTATAGCTTTTGCATTGATTTTGATTTTTTAAATGTCACATTAAAAAATTTTTTTTGATGACTGAAATTTTGAGCCCCCTTTAAATTTTGCACTCACCTCATACTTGCTCTGAATCTGGAAGCTGCCATTGAGACCCAACAGCCTTCTTCTGTTCTCCCCCTGACCTCTAACCTTCACAGCCCTCTTCAGGGGAGGGAGGGCTAAGATGCCAGAGCAGACCAGGCCACCCTG
Organism: Pongo abelii; assembly: GCF_028885655.2. NCBI lineage: Eukaryota > Metazoa > Chordata > Mammalia > Primates > Hominidae > Pongo > Pongo abelii. The sequence continues at coordinate 37,052,902 of NC_071990.2, read as the reverse complement.
GAGAGCAAGGCTGTTTGCTATAATCTCCCCAGCAGCCCCATTAACATGCGGAGAGATGCAAATGGAGGCAATCCTGATGTTTTAGAAGAACTTAATATGTTTTTTAAAAAGATAGGGTGAAAGACAGAAATTGCAGGAAATTATATATTGCAGGAGCTGCTTTATCTTCTCTGTGATTGATTCCAGTGATGCTTCTGGTGGGAATGGCATTTCTTTTCTTTTCTTTTCTTTTTTTTTCCCCCTCTCTCTCTTTGTTTTTGAGACGGAGTCGCCCAGGCTGGAGTGCAGTGGCATGATCATGGCTCACTGCAACCTCCACCTCTCAGGCTCAATCCTTCCACCTCAGTCTCCTGAGTAGCTGGGACTACAGGCGCGCACCACCACACCTCGCTATTTTTATGTATTTTTAGTAGAGATGGGGTTTCACCACGTTGTCCAGGCTGGTCTCGAAATCCTGGGCTCAGACGATCCTCCCACTTCGGCCTCCCAAAGTGCTGAGACTGCAGTTGTGCACCATCATGCCCGGCCAAGGGGACGGCATTTCATGTGCTCAGAGAGCACGGCTCTCAGGCTGAGGCTGTCAAACAGCTGCACCTCAGACCCTCAGCCAGAATTTGCTGCTCTGTTATCCTGCTGGCCTGTCCATCTTATTGCCACTTTCTCCAGCCTCTTCTTGGGTTCACACATATATCAAGGCGTTGAGCTATTCACAAGCTCCCACTTGTTCCTATGACTGTTGAGGAAAGACAGAGGGACCTTCCAAGGCACAGCCCCCAGGCGGTTAGTTACATACTCTTTGTCTCAAGGACTTCCCTGTGGCATGGGTACCCATTAGGGAGGAAGCTTGCCTTCATTTCAGTCTAGAAATTTCTCTGAAGGCCTGTTTTATCCCCCACGGAGTCTACAATGGTGCAACAATACAGATGATCACAGTGGGCTTTTGGCAAATGTTTCTGGGTCTAGATTGTATTAGGGAGGGCAGATAAGGCTGAGGAACAAAATCAGCTGCCAACCCCCAGCAATGCCTCACTTATCTGCCATCAGGGTTAGAGGGAGAAAGTGTTGCACACTGGCGGATTTTTCCAGTTAGCTGAGTTTCAGAGCCAATCTTTTTTTTTTTTTTAATTTTAACTAGTTTGCACAGAGGCCTTTCTAAAATGGATTTCACAATTCTGACTTCTCAAACTGAGGTTAGAATGTAATTAAACTTATCTTGATGACTTGAGGTCATCATTTGGAATCTCAGTTATTAATCTTTGGAGCCAGACTGTCTTGTTCCCATCTCAGCGCCTCTTACTAGCTGTGTGACTTCAAGCAAGGGTGTTAACCTGTCTGTGCTTTGGTTTCCTCATCTTTAAAATGGGAATAATAGCCAGGTGCAGTGGCTCACGTCTGTAATTCCAGCACTTTGGGAGGCTGAAGTGGGCAGATCACTTGACCTCAGGAGTTCAAGACCAGCCTGGGCAACATAGCAAGACCCTGTCTCTGCAAAAAAATTTAAAAATCTAGCTTGGCATGGGGCATGGTGGCACACACCTGTGGTCCCAGCTTCTCAGGAGCCTAAGGCAGGGGGATCGCTTGAGCCCAGGAGGTTGAGGCTGTAGTGAGCGGAGATCGCACCACTGCACTCCAGCCTGGGTGACAGAGAGAGAGAGGGACCCTGTCTGAAAAACAAAAAAGGAATAATAACGGCGCCTTCCTCATAGGGTTGTTGAAAGGATTCAATGAATTAATACATATAACATTATATCTACCTACTATAGCATGTACTAGGTAGAACCTTTTTTTTTTCTTTTTTTTTTTACTTTTACTGCAAGTTCAGGGGTATATGTACAGGTTTGTTATGTAGGTTAACTTGTGTTATGGGGGTTTGTTATGCAGATTATTTCACCCCCAGGTATTAAGCCTAGTACCCACTAGTTATTTTTCCGATCATCTCCTTCCTGCCACCCTCCACCCTCCGATAGGCCCCAGTGTGTGTTCCCCTCTGTGTGTCTGTGTGGGTAGAACCATATTATATTGCCATTTTCATAGGCAAACAACAGCTGATTATTGGCAATTTCATATGGTTCACCCCAGTATGAGGTGGCACTCTGCAAGTGTTACCTCCTGCTCTGTGTGAGGCACTGTGGACCAGGATGTGACACAAGCCATCTCCTTTTGCCTTCTCCACAGGCTCACAAGGGGGCGCTATTCTTCTACGTTACCCAGCCTCAGAGAGGTTAAGTTACCCACTGGGGGCTGCTCAGCGGGGAGGTGGCAGAGCTAGGATTCCAACCAGGTGGCCCTTGGCTCCTTTGTGCCATTTTGTGTGTGTGTGTGTGTGTGTGTGTGTGTGTGTGTGTGTGTGTGTGTGTGTGTGTTGGTTTTTGTTTTATTATTTGAGACAGAGTCTCGCTCTTGTTGCCCAGGCTGGAGTGTAGTGGCGCGATCTCGGCTCACTGCAACCTCCACCTCCCAGGTTCTAGCGATTCTCCTGCCTCAGCCTCCCAAGTAGGTGGGATTACAGGCATGCCCGGCTAATTTTTGTATTTTTAGTAGAGACAGGGTTTTGGCATGTTGGTCAGGCTGGTCTCAAACTCCTGAGCTCAGGTGATCCACCGCCTCAGCCTCCCAAAGTGCTGGGATTACAGGCATGTGCCACTGTGCCTGTCCCTTTGTGCCATTTTTCGCCATCGGGTGCTAGGCTGAGACAGCAGCCCTCCCAGTGGAGCACTGAATGTCCCTTGAACTTATGGCCTGTCAAATTCTTTCATTTTTTCTAATATTTCTCCCCCATTCCTGATCTCACAGGGCCTGAGGGGTTCCTAGGAAGCAAAACTAAGAGCTGTTGCCTCTGGATTTTGTGGCCTCTGGTTGTTTCAAGTGTATGCATTTTATAGTCAACCAGTGCAGGCTGAACAGGTCCTGGGTGGCTTGCCTGTGTTTATTCAGGTAAGAGTGTCACTCAGGCGACTTCCAGATTCGTGTGAGGTCATGATGATGACAACCAAACCCTGGCCAGGGCTGGGAAGGCTGGGGGGATCCTGGCTTTCCTCACTGTCCCCTGAGTGCCAGTGCTCCCCACAAGAGATAGCTATTTCAGTGTTCCCCATGTGGCATCTACTGCTCAGCTTAAAAGGATTGTGGTGGTCATCCCATTCCGCGCTCCACAGACGAGGAAACTGAAGCTCTGAGAGCTCGAGTGACCTGCTCAAGGCTATGCAGAGCCAGGACTGGAGCTCTGAGCTCTGAGCTCCTTGCTGGGGCCATCCCCGCTGCTCCCCTGGGAATCTGGGCCTCTCGGTGGTTTTCTGATGCCACTGCGGGTCACCTCTGTGGGAAGGAGACAGGGCCAGCTGCACAGGCGTGTGGCCTGTGTAGTCATACGGGGACCTGTGCTTGGTTTAATGCTCTGCTGTCACTATCTTGAATCTCCTGATTGTTTTTGAACAGGGGGCCCCATGTTTTCCCTTTGCACTGGGCCCCCCAATTTATACAGCCACCAAGTAGCCCATCAAGTCCTGGGCCACATTCTTGTCCCAGGCCATGGATGGGGCTCCCTAGGGGGGCATTTAAAGTGTTCCTTCCATCCAGCATGGGACGGGATTAGAACTTTCTCCTGAGGAGGGTGTGCCTGCCCTGCTGCTTTACAAGCCTAGAGACTTTTCCAGAGGGATAAGAGTGAAAACTCTGAAATCTGACTGTCTGAGTTACGCACTCTAGGACTTTGGGCATATGATTTAACCTCAAAAACCTCAGTTTCTTCATCTGTAAAACAGGGAAACGAGTTATTTTGTATGGTTGTATAAAGTGTGAAGGCTTAACACAGGTCCTAGCATCTAGAAAGTGCTCAGTAAGTCAGTTGTTCTTTTATTCGAGGCCTGAGGTCCCAGATTTCTCTGGAGGCTCCAGGATTCTTGGAGCTTCTAGGGCCTCGGAAGCCCCCAATCCAGCTTCCTTCTCCCTGTCTGGTGGGCAATGATGAGAGGCATAATAAAAGCCATCATTACCTGGGCACCTCCTTGGGCACGTCATTCTGTCTCTAGCACCACCCGTCCTTACAGCCTCTTCCCCATCCCAGGGTAACGGGAATGCAGCCCCTCCCTGCCCACGCAAGCCCAGAGTCTGAAGAAATCAGCCGATTCTAAAGAAAACAGGGAAGTGGTGAAATGTAATTTGTTCTCTCTCAGGGGGGCAGAGTGGTATACTGGAAGAGGCATGACTTTGAAATTAGTTTATTTATGTGTGAATTTTCTGCTTTACCAGTTACCAGCTGGTGATCTCAGGCAGGTCACCTAACTTCTCCAACCTCCAGCTTCCTCATTTGTAAAAAGTAACAAAGGATTATTTTGAGGACTAAATATGATAAGGGGTGTAAAGTGCTGAGCTCAGTGACTGTCCTACACAGACGGCATCTAATAAATGTTGAATGAATGAGTGAGTGAATGAATGAAGGGAGGCTGTGTTTGTTGTCATCAGATGTCCCCGAGGGAAGGCATGTGAGGTGTTGGAGGTGAGAGTGGAGCAGGGACAGAGGTCACACACACTGTGGCTGGGCGGGGAAACAGGTGTTCAAATAATAACAGCTCACACGCACACAGCGCTGTACTCCTGTTAACTCACTTTATCCTCACGAGCCTATGAGATGGGCACTGCCATTAACTCCATTTTATAGGTAGGGAAACTGAGCACACAGAGGGTGAATAATTTAAGTCACACAGCTAAGGAGGGATGGGATTTGGACTGAAGCAGGCAGCCTGGCTCCAGCAGCCATATTCCTAACCACCGTAGCCACCGCTGAACCTTGTCACCGAGTCCTTCAACCTCATGGGAGCTACGTCTTCTTCTCTGCCACCGTTTTGGTCCTCACTGGGCTGTGGGTCACCCTTCTCAAGACACTCCCCCTCATTAAGAGGAAGGGGGTGCTGGGCGTGGTGGCTCACGCCTGTAATCCCAGCACTTTGGGAGGCCGAGGCAGGCGGATCACGAGGTCAGAAGATCGAGAACATCTTGGCTAACACAGTGAAACCCTGTCTCTAGTAAAAATACAAAAAATTAGCTGGGTATGGTGGCGGGCACCTGTAGTCCCAGCTACTTGGGAGGCTGAGGCAGGAGAATGGCGTGAATCCGGGAGGCAGAGCTTGCAGTGAGCCGAGATCACGCCACTGCACTCCAGCCGGGAAGACAGAGTGAGACACTGTCTCAAAAAAAAAAAGGAAGTGGGGACGTGTGAGGGAGTGGAGTGACCCCAAGAGCAGGGCAAGTCCTGGGGTCTGGACGACAGAGCCCTGAGCTCAGCTGGTTCGAAGGTGATTTGTCAGGATGCAGAGTTTTCAAATTGCAGAGGCCACACAGGAGGGGTGAAGGGGACGACAGGGACATCTCTGCCCAGTGCCCCGTTGGCCCCAGAGTGCTGAGGGGCTGAGGGGTCCAGAGATCCTCACCAGGGCCCGGACACCTTCTCTGCGTGTTGGGTCAGCTGGGGCAGGGAGCAGGGCTGGGAACTCAGCAGGTGGGCTCTGCTTGGTCAACTTGGGGAAGCCACTCCCTGCTCTAAGCCTTTGGCTTCTCAGCTGTGAAATGGGCCACAGACCCCACTGTATCTACCTGAGAGCATTTGGTGAGCCTCTCATGAGTTGGCAGGTGTGAAAGTGAAGCCGAAACTCGAACTTCCTCCAGGAACCACACATAGGTGTGAGGTGGTGAGGCAATGTGGCCAGAGAGAGGGCTTTGGGGCTTGCAGATCAAGCTCAGACTGGCCTTGGGTTTGCTATGTCACCCTTCTGAGCCACTCAGTGAAAGTGTAATGAAACCACGTGTGTTCACATCCATCAAGGGGTTGCCACGTGCCTCACTCTGCCAAGTATGTCACACCCTTGATCTCATTTAGTCCTCAGGAAAACCCCGCGAGATGTGTGCTGTCATCAACCCCATGTTCCAGAGGGGAAACTGAGGCTCCAAGAGGTCACCTACCTTGCCCAGGTTCACACAGAGAAAGTGGCAGAGCTAGGATTCAAACTGGGGCAGCTGTGGACTCCACGTGCTTCCCCACCCAAGTGGTCTGCTAGGCCTGCTGGGGGGCTGTCTGAGGATGGAATAAGGGCCTGGCACTTAGTCGGTGCATTCCAACCAGGGTTGGTGCCTGGACTCCTCATGCTTGCTGGGGTCTGGGAGCTGTGCTTCCACCTTCTCCTGCCTCACACCCTGCTTTCCCTCCCTCCCACCAGGATGTCGCCACCATGCAGTTCTGTGCCAACAAGCTGGACAAGAAAGATTTCTTTGGGAAATCTGACCCCTTCTTGGTATTCTACAGAAGCAACGAGGATGGAACGTGAGTTTTCTGGTGGCACTTGTGCACTGTGCCTTCTCGTCCCTTCTGGGGTCAAGGATGGACGGGTGGTGGTGACTTGCCGGGCAGGGTGGCTTGGGCCCATCTCCTTCTGCTCTAGAGAGGGCAAGGGCTCTGGGTGGAAGTCCGGGGCCCCAGGGTAGTGCCCTGGGCACCTAAGTGTGGTCGGTGGGAGGTGGTGGCAGCCTCTAAGCTGGTGGTGCCATTCTGTGGGTCTCAGTGATAGTACTGAGTGGTGGGGGCTAGGTATTTGGAGGGTGGGGGGACTAGGCAAAAACAGGGCTAGGGCAGGAATAGGGGGCCAGTCCCTCATGGGAAACCTCCGATAGCTCCTTCATTCTACACAAATCAGCTGGTATCTCCAAGCCCAGCCCGCTGTCCCCACAGCCCTCTGAGCAGCCCCTGGCCTGGCCCCCCACTACTGCCCACACAACAGGGCCAGTCTGGACCCTTTCTGCTGCCTGGCCCCACACTCTGCCATAGGCTTCATTTGAAACTCCAGACTTTGAAGCCCCTATTTCCTCCTCTCTTCTCCCTAATCTAGAAGCCACCCACAATAAGATGGAAGCATACACAACATGTTGGCAAATGTAGGTCAGCAATACATGCAGGGAGACAGATTCTGGGTGGAAGGTCTGGGGACCTAGGTCCTCCCCAGCAGCCTGTTGTGTGACCCTGGGCAAATGAAGACCCCTCTCTGGGCCTGTTTTCTCATCTGTAAAATGAACCAGTTGGATTACGTGGTCTCCACAGTCTTTTTAAGCACCACAATTCTGGCAGGCTGTGGCCACTTACAGGCTGGGATTCTGCAGAATGAGGAAGCGATGGGGCCAGGGAGGTTAATTAGAGAAGCGCTGCTGGAGAAGGGAAACTTGGAAGCGGGTTTTAAAGGAGAGGAAGAAAATGGGTCCCTGCCGTGGGGGTGGGGCGAGCAGGGAAGAATAAAGGGCTAGAGAAGGGAGAAACGTTTCGGCAAAGCAAGTGTGCCCAGAGGGCAGAAAGACCTTCCCCCCAATTCCCCTTGAAATTTGTGTGTGTGTGTGTGTGTGTGTGTGTGTGTGTGTGTGTGTGTGTGTGGTGGTGGGGGGTGGGCAGGGCAGCGGCGAGGAGGAGATGTGTTTCAGTTCAAGGGAAAACTGATTTAAAAATCAGTTTTCCTGAACGTACAAAACAAGGGAAATTAGGTATGATCATTTGCATGACAAAAGGATTCTTTGTCTCACCAAAGGACTCCCAGAAGGATTTCTTTAAATAATTCTGTTGACTTTGACTTGACTTGATGTTGGGGAGGAAAAGGCCTGCATATTGTTCCGGGCGTCCACACAGGCCCCTCCAGGGAAGTAGAGTCAGGGTCAAGCTGGGCTTGTCTGGCTGGGGCCAGCTGGGAGGAGGAGAGGGATTTGGGAGCAGGAGAGGGGTGCACTGCAAAGGGTGCTTGGGAAAGATTGCTCTAGCGGAGCGATGTGTAGGATGGGTGGGGAGGGTGCGGGGAAAGGGAGAGCCTCGTGACCGACACGGTGAACAGGTGGGAGGTACTACCAGCTCCCACCCTGGAGCTGTGCCGTGGAAATGCAGGGGAAGGAATTGGGGAGGGGAGGAAGGGGGCAAAAGGACAGTGAGGGGACCTCACTCGGCCGGACTTGGATGGGACCAAAGTCAGAGCCCTCTGCCTGGCAGTGGAGCCAAGGGAAACCAGAGTGCTTGCAGAGCAGCAGGGGAACTGGTTCGATCAGACCCGGGAGGTCGTGGGAGTTTATTTGGGGGCAAGTTTCATTCCAAGTGTGAGCTGGAACATTCTGGGGGCAAGGAGACACTGATCCCTCCTAGGGGATCCCGTGGGGCACTGAAGAAACTGATCCGGAGGCCCGCCTAGAGGCGGGCCAGTATCCCACCCCTGTGAAAGGGCGATGGCTGCGCTGGTGAGAACAGGGTGGTCACTGAGGGTTTGCGGGGAAAAGAGTGGAAGGCCTGCAGAGACACCCCCAGTTAGGGAGGAAGATCAGTGAGGGAACCAGGAGAGGGAACTGTCACACCAGCCACAGGAGGAGGGACAAGGCAAGGAGGCACCTGCTGTGTCCCTGGAGCTGCACCTGATCACTTAGAACACCTGGTGAAGCTTGGCTCTCAAGCGAGAGGAGGGAAAGGGAGAAGTCAGTGGTTCCAGAGGTGGGAGGCTGCAGAGGGTCCACAGGGGTCTGTGTGATGGTTGGGGGGTGGTATGTGTAGCCTAGCAGGGCTTCTGCACAGTATCATCCCCCATCCCTCCGGGACCACCCATTCCCTACTCCTTGTTGTCCCTCCAGCTCCCCTTCCCCCACTGCCCCAGGCTCCTCTTCCTGCCCCACCTGCCTGCCCCAGTCATGGGCAGCTGTGGCCCCTACTGCTCCCATCTCCATTCCCATCCTCACCACCAGCTCTGGGGTGTGTGGGGAGGTCTCCCACGTGCATCTCCACACTCCAGTGGGTGGGTGAGAAGGAGCAGAGAAGAGAAACGCTAAGCCATGGTGACAGAATGACATTTTGACTTGAAAATTGCCAGAGAAGAAATGACACCGGCTGTGTGGGTATGGGCGGAGCCCAGGCACTTATTCGGGTGACCTTTCCAACCAAAGATGTAGCTGAGGCGGGTGGTGGGAGATCTCAGAGAGATGCCCCTGCCCCCAGCTCAGCCCTGGTGGTGGCTGCCCATCCATGTGGCAGGGCACGGGGCGTGGGCAGGGACACCAGATTCGGGCCCATCTGGAATCAGTCAATTCTGTACTTTTAGTTTGCAAAACAGGTTCATGGATTCAGACGGGAAAAGCAGAAAGGGTCTTAGAGATCGTCTAAGTTAGGGGCTTTAATTTTATTGGATTGACATACCAGTGAAAGCTATGGAAACTCGCCACCCAAGAAATACATTGATTCATTTAAAAAGAATTATTGAATACCTACGAAGTGCCAGGCACTGTTCTAGGCACTAGGGATGTGCCAGTGATCAAAAAAGACAAAAATCCTTGCTTTCATGTAAGTTTCATAAAAACTTACATTTTAGTGACAGATCATGAGCAGAATAAATAAGGAAAAAATAGACTATATCAAAATGTCAAATGGTGACAAATGAAATAGAAAAAAAAAAAGTCTGGGAGGAGTCTAGGGGATGTGAGAGGCAGGAGACCAGGCAGTTGTCAATTTTAGATATGGTAGTCAGGGGAGGTTTCGTGGAGATGGTGTTTGAAGGTAGTGAGGAGTGAGTCATAAGGATGGAAATGGAGGACAGAATATTCCAGGCCTGGGGAGCAGCAGGCACAAACAACCCATACACCTAATTTCTCCTAGTGTTTCCGGGGTTCACAGACCCCTGAAGTTCATCTGCTCATCCTTCTGTGGATTGCAGATGGAGAATTTTTGATAGAGGGTAACTGCCTGGGTTTACAGGTGAGGAGCTGGAGGCCCAGAGAGGGGAGAGCTTGCTCAAGGTCACACAGTGAGGTGGCCCCAGAGCAGGGGCTAGAACCCAGGGCTCCTGACACCCTGGGACTTGTCCACACCTCCAGGTCCTCACCTGGTACAGGAACCCTTTCTGCAGCATCTCCAGCAAATGGCCGTCTAGTATCAGCTTGGCTGCTGTCAGTGACGGGCAGCTCATCACCTTTTGAAGCCATCATTTCCATCATCCAGGAACCAGAGATGTGAACCAGCTGACTCCTCTGTTGACCTGCATTCGCCTCCCTTGGGTTTGGGCCTGACAGCCTTTCCCTTTCTTCTTCACCAGGTTCACCATTTGCCACAAGACCGAGGTCATGAAGAACACCCTAAATCCAGTCTGGCAAACTTTCTCCATTCCCGTGAGAGCCCTCTGCAACGGCGACTATGATCGGTGAGAAGAGAAAATGTCCCTTCTTTTTTCCTTCTGCTTCTGGGCCCTCACCAAGCACAAGTGAGGGAGGCCCCATTCATATTGACGTGGTCAGTCCCATCGGTAGAAACGAGGCCTTCTGGAGTTGTGCAGTGGGGGGTGCCCTGCACAGGCTGGGGCTTGGTGAGCCCCTCCACTCTTCCCCTGCTGCACCCGGCAATGTCTGCCTCTTCACAGCCTCACAGATCCTCCTCTCCCCACCCGCCCCACCTCTTTCCCCTCTGTCTGGCATTCCCACTGGTGGGAAACTCCCAAGGCTAGGGGGATGGGAAGTGCCCAGGATTCCAGGGAAACCCAGATGGGTGTCCTGGGTGCCCAGGCCTGGAGCTCAGCAGCTTGTCTTTTATTGTTCCCAGTTGAGGAGCAGATGGCAGCAGGGAAGCAGGGTGTTGATGCAGGCAGAGGCAGCTGGTCCCAACTCCTGGCCAACAGACTGGGAAGTCAAGATCCCAGGGATACATCCTGCCAGCCTAGTTGCCATAAACAAACGGGGTGGAGTGCAAAGAGCTTCTGGGATTTCTTTCTCTTTTTTTGGACAGGGTCTTGCTCAGTCACCCAGGCTGGAGTGCAGTGACAGTGGCGCCATCACAGCTCACTGCAGCCTGGACCTCCCAGGCTCAAGCGATCCTTTCACCTCTACTTCCTGAATATAGTTGGGACTACAGGCATCTACCACCACACCCAGCTAATTTTTTATTTTTGTAGGGACTGGTTTCGCCGTGTTGTCCAAGCTGGTATCAAACTCCTGGGCTCGAGCAATGCACCTGCCTCTGCCTCCCAAAGTGCTGGGATTACAGGTGTGAGCGACCATGCCTGGCAGATTTTTTTTTTTTTTTAATTGAGATGGGATTTCACTCTTTCACCCAGGCTGGAGTGAAGGGACATTTTCTCATCTCACCGATTTCAGCTCACTGCAGCTTCTGCCTCCTGGGCTCAAGCACTTCTCCCACCTCAGCCTCCCGAGTAGCTGGTACCACAACCATGCACCACCACGCCCGGCTAATTTTTTGTGTTTTTGGTGGAGACAGGGTTTCGCCATGTTGCCCAGGCTAGATTTTTTGTTTTAACATATGCCTACTCTTATTACATGTTGGCTATCATCTTCATCATCATTTGAGTGTAGATTGTTGAATGTAGATACCAGATACCTGGTTGCTAATCCCGACTCTGTGACCAAAAGCACCGTCAACCTGGGCAATCCCTGACCTGTCTGAGCCTGAGTTTCCTTACCTGTAAAATGGGTATTAAAATGTCTGCCTACTCTACAGGACTGCATTGACGCTAACACGACACAACCTACACAACGACGCTCTGGTGTGCCTAAAATACCAAATTCAGCATCTTATCCACAGATGTTTAGGGAACCCCTGTCATGTACCAGGCACTGTGCTAGATGCTGGGAAATCAGCAGGGAACAAATGTGCAGTCTTCCCCCTTCACCCAGCCTCGTGGTGTTTACATGCCAGTAGGGGAGGCAGACCTTAATCCAATAATCACACAAGGAAACATGTAATTATACATTGTAGCAAGTGCCGGGAGAGAGTGGGGCCACCCAAAATGGGAGCTGTGAGACTGTGTTGGTTTCTGTTGAGTCAGGAGAACCCATCCCTGTCTCCTGGTGATTGCTGCAGCTCAGGTGGGTGAGCTGGTAGGGGCTCACAGGCAGGGCTCTCTGGACAGCTAAGAAAGCTGGGCCTCTTTGGGCCACTCCGACAGGAGCACTGGGGTGTCGAAACAGACACCTGGGGTCAGGCGTGGTGGCTCACGCCTGTAATCCCAACACTTTGGGAGGCTGAGATGGTCTTGAATCCAGGAGTTCAAGACCAGCCCGGGTAACATAGCGAGACCCCATCTCTACAAAAAAAAAATTTAAAAATTTAAAACTAAATTTTAAAAAATTAAAACATTAAAAAAAAGTTATCTGGGTGTAGTGGCACACATCTGTGGACCCAGCTACTTAGGTGGCTGAGGTGAAAGGATCACTTGAGCCCAGGAGTTCAAGGCTGCAGTGAGCTATGATTGCACCACCACACTCCAGCCTGGGATGCTGTCTCAAGGAAAAAAAAAAAAACCTTAAAAACAAAAAAGAAAACAAATAAAACCAGACACCTTGGGGCAGCTGGGAGCCTGAAAAGGCATGTTGAAGGGATGATCAGCAGATGAATGGCCTCCAGGCACCCCTGTTTCCCTCCGAAGAAACCCCCAGGCTGCCAGTTTGAGACGTGAGCTTGTTCTTTTTCCTGCCTCTTGGCTGGGACAGAAAAGCCACAATCTGTTCCACAGGTGGTCATTGAGTGCCTCCTGTGTCCCAGCGTGGCGCCTCTAGCTGTGCGGCATTTAAACAAACACAGTCGCATTCCCATCTTTAGGGAGCCTGTGGTCTGACCACAGGGAGCACAGATGTGCACATGTATTTTAGACAGATAAATAAGTGCACAAAATAAGACTGGGAACAAAGACTGTCTTAGCGCTGCAGTCAAACAAGCCTCTGTTACACGTCTAGCTGGCTCCTGGGGCTTCTAGAGTGGGTGAGGGGATGAGAGGACAGGCTGGTTGGAGCGGTGAGTTCTAAAGAAGGCCCAGAAAAGGCTGGAAAGTCAGGGGAGGAGAATCCTGGAGACAGGGGCACGGGAATAAAGGGAGATGGAAACAAAGTGAGAGGAAATTCAAGGTAGGGGGATGGGAGAGTGTGGCAGTTAAAGTCTCAAAGGGCAGAAGGACTTGGGGATCCCTGGCCCAACTGATCCCCCACAAACTTGTATGTCTAGGGAGGAGCTCCCAGGGTTGCAGAAGCCAGCTTTGTCAGGGACAGTGAAAGGGGCAGCAGGGCTCAGAGGCCTGGCTTCACCATTAGGCCGTTGGAGGAGGTGGGTATTTATTTGGTGGGAGGGGCAGGCTCCCACCTCCCGCTCTGAGGCAGAGCCTAGCCTCATCTCGCTGCAGGATGGCTCTCCCCCATGTCCAGAAGCAGATCTTCCATGACGTGGCTGACAGCAGTGTTAATCAAGGAGGCCAGGCATGTCACTCTGGCTCCGAGAGCGATCAGGCCTGTCCCCCCGCCCCCCAGCCCCAGTGTAACCCACGCACCCAACAGACACTCAGGAGGTGCCAGCATCAGAAGGCCCTCCAGGGTAGGCAGGGGAGGGCCCTGTGCAGGAAAATGAGGCCACTGTCCCCTCCTTCCAAGACACCTCTGGGAGCCTCACAGAACATAGTTGATTTAATGCAGCAGCCATGTCTTCCAAGCCAGTCAGGCCCCAGGCACTGTGTTGGGTGCTGTGGGGGCCTATTGAGCTATTGGACCCAAGCCTCCCTCTTAGGTTGCTCCCAAGCCAGTGGGAAGACAGACAGGTCATAATAATACCGAAGACTCCTATAGCACTTAACCATGGGCCAGGCCCTGCTCTAAGTGCTTTATGTATAGGAACTAATTTAATTCCCCCAACAATTAGCTCGTTGGAAAGAGGTGCTGATGCTAGCCACATTTTACAGGTAAGGAGACAGAGAGGCCCTGAGAGATTAACTCACTTGCCCAGTGTCTTGCTGCCAGCTGATGGTAGAACCAGGATTTGGACCCCGGCAGCCTGGCTCTAGATTCTGTGTTGTTAATCCCTGTGCTCTGTTGCCAAATAGCCAAGACATGGCATGACAGGGCTGTGACCAGGGTGCATCTGGGGGAGGCTTACTAATGAGCACCTTGCTCAGGGGTTGGGGCAGTTCTGCTTTCTGGTTAGAGGTAGGGAAGCTGCTTGGATTGGTTTTAGTCCTCAAAGCATTAACGTCCTTGTGGCTTTAATACCAAATAATTCAGAGGGGAGAGGAGAGGGGAACAGCAAGAAGGAAGAGGAAGACCCAAAAGGCCTTGGTACCTGCCTGGGTAAGGGAGTGAAAGAGGGGAAGTGATAATGGTTCAGTGTTTGAGGGCAGGAAAAGGTGGCACCACCGACAGAAATGGGCAGGGTGATTGGGAGCCAGATTCTTACTCACACAGATTTGTGTTCTGCAGTTCTTTTCACAGCCTATCTGCAACCCATTTTTAAAAAAATTATCCTTCTTAAGTTATAAAGATTCTGTTTGTTGTTTGAAAATGAGCTGCTGCTATTGAGAGGTTGGGGAAAGACAGGTAAACATGGTTTCAACCACATTGAGAGGAGGTAGCTGTGGACCAGGCACAGCTAAAGCAGGAGGGGACAGCAGTCTGGGGTCCCCAGGAGGGGGGTGGCCAGAGATCTGGTACCCTGAGAGGCCCTGTGGGTGATGCCAGAGGCCAGAAGCAAGAAAGAAGAGGAGATGGTCAGAGGGATAGGAGGGAACTAAAAGGAGGGCAGCACGGTCAGGGAACATCCCCTCCTATTGTGAGAAGAGGTACAGGACGATGAGAACCCGGGCCTGATGGGAAAGGGCAGTGTTCTTGGAATGATGGGTGAAGAAGCCAGGTAATAAGATTACAGTTACTGAGGACTTAGGACATGGACCAAGTTGTATTCTAATTGGTTTAAATTCATTATCTTATTTTGTGAATTTAAATTTTACAATAATCCTAGGAGCCAGGTCTAGTGCTGTGCCCATTTTTACAAGGGAAATAGAAGAGAAGATATTATATAACCTGCCAGAGTAAGGAGAAGCTGCATTTCCCTCCTGTTGAAATTGCCTCTGGCCTGGCCCTCTGGCCTGGAGTCTCCCTGCCTTGCTATGTGTCCAGTCCACACAAGGCCAAACCTGAGTGAGCCAGCTGAGCAGAGCTGAAGTCACAGGAAGTGGCATCAGGGTCAGTGCCAATCCAGCCTTCCAGTGGGGTAAAGTGGGGTGATGACAAGAAGCACTTCCCCTGCCTTCCTGGAATTTGCCCTACTCTTTTAATCGTTCTGTGACTTGAGGATTTGTCCCTGTTAAACCACAGTTGTCTGGGTCAGGCTGCTCACACCTTGATGCTAAATGAGTAGATTTTAAGAGGGTGTTAATTGTGTGGAGTCCTCACCTGGAGCGAGGAAAGGAGTCACCGCAGCTTCCCACTTCTGCCTGGCACCCTTGATGTATGAGCTCCTTCTCTTTTGCATCCAGCCACAGATGAGCTCCCAGGAGGGCCAGGCACCCTATCAGGCACCTCCACAGATGGCCTCGATGAAGGGCGTCTTACCGTTCTCAGTATTCACATGCAGAAGCTGAGGCTCAGACAGGAGGCACAGTCACTGCGGCACTGCCCAGTGTTGCGCAGTGCAAGCTGGGGGGCCGAGACTGCTGCCAGTCTCACTGCCTGCCCCAGATGAGGCCCTGATGCTCCTCTTCCTGAAGAGTTGAGTGTTGGACTGACTCAAGTCCATTTAAGGCAAAACCCCTCAGGGCCTGTCAGCCCTGGGACTTGTAAGCCGCAGGGAAACCTTCCCCCTGCCAGGCAGAGGCTCATTAGGAGGCAGACCTTGCAGCTCAGCTGGGAGGAAACTATAGATAGAGCTAGTTGGTGTGCCGTGGGGGCAGCCTGGCGTTTTGGCTGGTGTCTCTCATCCCTGCTGGCTTGCCCAGACTCACACATATCTGGCTCTGTCATTGTGGCTGTAGGTGTCCAGAGGCCCAGGTCACTGACTCCTAGCATCACCACTGACCAGCTGTGTGACTCACAGAATGCTACATACTCTTGGCCTCCTTTTGTGATTTTGTAGAATGAAGGTATTATTACCTGCACAGCCCATTTCATCAAGTTGTTAGGAGCTCTCAGTCAGCCAACAAATATGTATACAGCACCTGATATAGGCTAGGCACTGTTCTAAAAGCTGAAGATACAGCAGTAAACAAACAAACAAAAATCCCTGGCCTCATGGAGCTGATATTTTCAAGAAGCATGGGTATTGTTTGGGAGACAGGAGCTTGGATGAAGGGATTGAGTGTTTTAGACAGGAACAGAGCAACATGTGTCCAGCGCTGACTGTACGTGGAGATAGTTTACTTGCACAGCAACTCCAAAGTGGGTGTGATTTTTCTCAATTTGGAAAGGAGGGGAGTGTCTGAGGGTTAAGCCAGTTGCTCAGGGCAACAGACCTAGTACTTGGAAGAGCTGGGACTGCCAGCCAGGGCTGCTCACCCCACAGCCGAAGGTCTTTTCTGCCCACTTTGCAGCCTCCTAGGTTAGGCCTCTGTCCTGAGCCTTTGTATGCCAGCTAAGGTGTTCATTTGGTGGTCTGCAGAAGCCCATTTCATTTTCCCACACCCAATAAGCCTGTTCTCTTGGGTGCTGGCCCCAGAAGTCACAGTCAGCTGGACCGCAGCTTTTGTTGGCCCTGTGCTAAGGGGTTGGGAACAAAGGCCAGCAGGTGACACATGGCATCTGCAGTGACTTCAGGCAGCCCAGCCAGGGTGGACAGCCACAGAACTGTGAATATGGCTGGGCACGCTGGTTCACGCCTATAATCCCAGCATTTTGGGAGGCCAAGGTGGGCAGATCACTTGAGGTCAGGAGTTTGAGACCAACCTGGCCACCAAGGTGAAACCCCATCTCTACTAAAAATACAAAAATTAGCTGGATATGATGGAATGCGCCTGTAATCCCAGCTACTCAGGAGACTGAGGCAGGAGAATTGCTTGAACCCAGGAGGTGGAGGTTGCAATGAGCCGAGATCGTACCACTGCACCCCAGCTTGGGCGACAGAGTGAGACTCTGTCTCAGAAAAAAAAAAAAAAAAAAAGAACTGTGAATAGAGTAGTCAAAGCCTTATTTGTCGTCTCCCCATGGTCTTCCCCCTGTCTCTGAGCACTATTGCTCTCATCTCCTTCTCTCCCAAGGCTGGAGGTGCAGACTTTGAGCTAATCTGACCCCCAGGCTGCAGCCATCCCTGGAGCCTTAATGGAGGCCAGGCCGAGTTTGCATAGGAATCTCACACTCAGTGGTCTCAACCTGGGTTGCAAGTTCCAATCCCCTGGGGATCTTTTAACAATTCCCATGCCCAGGTTGTACTCCAGACCAACTGATCATGAATCTCTCGGGTAAGACATTGGTGTCAGTATTTCTAAAGCTTCTCCGGGGGATTCCAAAGTGCAACCAAGTTTGAAAACTAGTGCTGTCTTCTAGAGAAGGTCAGCGGCTCTGGCGGTACATTAGAATCCATCAGAGAACTTTTCAAAACTACCCAGGCCTGAGTCCTATCCAGACCAATTAAATCAGGCCCTCTGGCCTGGGATTAAAACTTTCCCTAGTGATTTTGTGGACATCCAGGGCTGTCACCACGACTGGGTCCTCCTCCAACCTCTGAGCATGTGGCCATCACCCATCTAGTCACCTGAGGGGCTGGTGTTGGTGGTCAGAGGAGAGCTATTCTTTGCTGGGGTCTCTGAAGGTCCCCTGCAGAGCTTAGCCGTCTGGGGAAGGACTGGGAGGCCACTAGGCAGGGGTAGAGTGACTTCAGCCTTGTGGGGCCATGACCAAAGTCCTGGATTGGGAGTCAGGGCCTTGGTCTTGTTCTGGCTCAGACCCTCAGCTGGGTGACTCTGGGCAAGTCACTGGAGGCTCTTAGGGCTCAATTTTCCCATCTGACAGTGGAGTGGAGGTCATCACTCCAAAACACACACAGCACAGTCACTAGGGAAGCCTTGAAAACAGATTCCTGTGTCTTGCCCAGAGCTGGGCCTGGGAGTCTGTGTCTGAAAGGCTGCCACTGATTTGGCCAGGCAGCCAGGCTCAAATCGGGAGTTGCAAAGCCCAAGTACCTAGGCTCAAGCGTCCCCGATTTAAGTAAATTTCATATGAAAAACTATCAGAGTCCGGGCGCCGTGGCTCATGCCTGTAATCCCAGTACTTTGGGAGGCCGAGACGGATGGATCACTTGAGGTCAGGAGTTCGAGGCCAGCCTGGCCAACATGGTGAAACTCCGTCTCAACTAAAAATACAAAAAATTAGCCAGGTGTGGTGGCTCACGCCTGTAATCCCAGCTACTCGGGAGGGTGAGGCAGGAGAATCACTTGAATCCGGGAGGCGGAGGTTGCAATGAGCAGAGATTGCACCACTGCACTCCAGCCTGGGCAACAGAGCAAGACTCCATCTCAAAAAACAAAAACAAAACAAAAAAACCCATCAGAGCGCGGCCAAATGATGAAGTGGAGAGAAGGAGGCGTTTTTGTGGAGACCCTCCCATGCAGCAGGCGGGCCTTACTGGCTTGTTCTTGCAGCTGTTCTGCAAGGCCGTTATTTCTTCTCCTTTCAATGGTGATTTATGGCTCAGGGAGATTAAGTGACATCTCAGGTCCCATAGTGAGGGGCCCAGGTCCAAGCCTAGGGCCGTCCTGGTCTTTCCACTCTTTCCAGCTCATCAGCCCACCTTCAGGGGCTTAGGTGATTTTTTTCCTTTCCACAATAATTCACCTCAAAGAGACATGGTTTTTTGTTTTTCACAAGAATCTAAAGGATTCCTTTAAATGGTGGGCTTTTATGCCTGCCCCATTGTACAGGAGTTCTGGTTTACAGAAATCCAGTCTGTGCACAACCTATCAGGCATTCCTTCGTTCAGAACTGTTTCTGCCCGGCTGCGGTGGATCTGTCGCCTACCCCTGGTCCTGAGGACGCTCATCTGAAAGGAGACAGCACCTCCTACTGGGGGGCCACAGAAGCCCAAGGCTGACTCCTGGCAGGCCCGAGGAGATGGGCGAGATGATGGGATGTTAACAGAGATAGGCCCGGGGAGCTGCCTCTCTGCACCCCACTAAGAACTGAAGGCTGAAGACCCCAGCTCCCCAGGCCCTTCCCACCTCCCCAAACCTGACCCTGCTGTGGGACCCTGGCAGCTCCCCTGTCCCTGGGCATCCCTGGAGGACCGAGCAGCTGGCACCAAGGGTTAACTGCAACCCTCCACCTCCCTCCTCCCAGCTCTGGTCCGCTAGCCTGTTGCCATGGGAACGTGGCTAAAAATAAAATGGGCTCTCAAAGCCCATCCGCATGCATAGGAGTCAAAACAAACTAATTAAAGCAGCCAGGCTAAAATATGAAGATAATTACACCCTCACTCAGGAGCCAGTCGTGGGGATGGAAAAGCTCAGCGTGCCGTCCCCGAGCCAGGGCCCTGGGCTCCTCCCTGACGTGCAGGGCTGGCTCCCACACCCAAAGCCCTCAGACCCTCAACAAGCAGTCTTCTTCCCCTCCCCTCCACCCTGCTGGGGCCTGAGATCCAGGGAGTACCACACTCCCACCTCCCGGCTCCTCCACCCCTGGTAAATCCACAGTGCGGCTCCATGCTGAGCTCATGCCCCTTCTGCAGTGGCCAACAAGGTGGGGTGAACTGAAGTCTGCAGCTGTTTTCCCCACATCCTCCTTGAAATTCTGGGCGGTCCCTACACAGCCCTGGCTGCCCTTTTCCTGAGGCCTTTCCTAAAAGGCCTCAAGA
Organism: Pongo abelii; assembly: GCF_028885655.2. Lineage (NCBI taxonomy): Eukaryota > Metazoa > Chordata > Mammalia > Primates > Hominidae > Pongo > Pongo abelii. Next base: position 37,033,311 of record NC_071990.2, on the reverse strand, counting down.
GAGATCTTTGTCTCTCAGGCCGCTGACTCCCCACCCAGGACCCTGAGGCCCAGAGGGAGTCCTGGCCTCCCCATCTGGTCCAGGAACATGAAGAGGGCCCCATCCTCAGCCACGTGGGTGTGGGGTTGGGCCCATCCCAGCAAAGGCCTTTGTTTTGCAGGACCATCAAGGTGGAGGTGTACGACTGGGATAGGGACGGCAGGTAAGCAGGCAGGAGGGCAGGGGCGAGAAGGTGAGTGGGGATGGGGACAGCCACTGGGGAGGGGTTTGGGCCCTGCCCTCCCATGGGGAGCTGTGACCAGGCTCCCACTCGCAGCGGCTCTGGGGGTGAGGGAGCCTGGGTTTGTGTGTGTGTGCGTGTGTGTGCGTGTGTGTGGGAGGGGTCCTCTGCCGCAGTAGCTCCTCCCCATCCAGCTCCACGGAGGCACCAAAGGACCTCTGTCCTGCAGGATATGGTGTGAGGGGCATAAGAGGCCTCCTTTTTCCCAAATAGCTGCCCAGGGGCCTGCCAGTACCCACAATCTCCCTACGCATGGCAGAATTTAGGGCTTTCTGAAGAGTGCATGTTCTAGGGCACAGACACCAGTGAACTTCCAGCATTCATGGACACATTTTCTGTGTGAGGACTCGGGCTAAGCATTGTGGGGTGACGGAGATGCAGACGAGCGGGAGGCCAGTTGTACCCGTACAGCCCTCGGCTCATCAGAGGAGCTGTTTGCAGAGAGCCAGGACTGAGGGAATGGGCTGTGGGAAGGGAGAGCTAGGAGGTGTGAGTGGACTCATGGGCCGTGACAGTGCCTGCGTAGGGCTGTCCCTGGCTGCTGGGAGGGTGCTTCCCACTCAGGGTCTTTGGGAGGCCAGTACTGCTGGGAATCCATAGAGAAGGGCAAGAGCAAGCCTCTCGAAGCTTCAGTCCAGAACCCTCCCTGGCTTCCACTTGTCGGTTGAGCCAAATCCAAATACGTCACCCTGACTTTTGTGACATTTCCATTCTGTGGCACTACCAAGGAGTGACTTAGGAGGACTTCAAGGTCTCCCAGTGTCCACTGGTACCTCCCAAGTCTGTGATACGGACAGGGGATTTGTCTCATCTTATGTAAAGTGCTATGCAAATGCAGCTCCAGGTGAGACCCAAGCCCCCTTCCAAGGAACTCGCCTTCCCCTGAGACCAACCATCCTGCAAGAAACTCCAGAGCCGCTATGCCCTCCCCTCCTTGCCTCTCAGCTACCTCACAGTCAGCTTCATGTTTCCACCTGGAATTTGCCTCGTCTCACCCTGGCGTTCCCATACTCCTTTGCCTGGAATAGTCTCCTCTTCTGTGCCAGTTGGGGACAGCTACCAGGTGCCACTGGGTCCCACCATGAAGTTGCTCATAGAACTCTGAGAGTTGTAAATATGTAGACACAATACAGTGTAGGCTCATGGGGGAGGGGCGGGGCCCCAGGGACACCTCTTGGGCATCAGTCTCTGGCTGGATGCCCCAGGCCAGCACATTAACCAAGGCCCTCTGGCAGTGACCGGGAAAGTTAAAGGAGCCAACCCTGGGGTCAGTGGGAGTTCTGCCGTGTACAAGTCTTGGCCGTGCTTGATGTAAGCACTCCAGAAGGTATGGGCACTGCAGAAAACACTTACAGCCACCCAGCTGGACGTCGCTCTCATTGTGTTTTAAAAATAATCTTATCAGAGAAGGGTTTATGAACACCTTTAAGCCCATCACCTGAATTTAACATTTGTTAAATTTTATTATATTTGCTTCATCTATGTTTTGCTAATGTAGCTTAAATTATAGACATCATGGCATTTTACCTGTAAATACTTCATTGAAAATGTCTAAAAAATAAGGGCACTTTCCCACTTACCCACAAATGCCATTATCATACTTGACACATTGAACAATATTCTTTTTTTTTTTTTGAGATAGAGTCTCACTCTGTTGCCCAGGCTGGAGTGCAGTGACACAATCTCAGCTCACAGCAACCTCCACCTCCTGGGTTCAAGCAATTCTCCTGCCTCAGCCTCCGGAGTAGCTGGGATTATAGGTGTCCGCCACCACACCTGGCTAATTTTTGTATTTTTAGTAGAGACGGGGTTTCACCTTATTGGCCAGGCTGGTCTCGAACTCCCAACCTCAGGTGATCCGCCCACCTTGGCCTCCTAAAGTGCTGGAATTCTAGGCGTGAGCCACTGCGCCAGGCCACAATATTCTTAAGTACCATTCACTATTCATTTCATATTCAAATTTCCCCAGTTGTCCCCCAAATACCCTTGTGCAAACAAGGATCCAAGTAGAAGTGGGTGCTGTTCTTCCAGGGCCCTGCTCTTTACCGGGTGACAATTGGGTTTCTTCCTCTGTGGGCAACACTGGGCTCTCTTCCCACGGACCCAGCCTGTCTGCTGGCATGTGCCCCTGGATTGGAGTCCCGGGTAGAATTGGGAGCCAAAGAAACGGATGTGTGCAAGGCTGGGGCTGGGCAGAGTCAGGGCACAGCCTGGCCTTGGTCTCAGCAGCCGTCTTCCCTTGCAGCCATGACTTCATTGGGGAGTTCACCACCAGTTACCGGGAGCTGGCCCGTGGGCAGAGCCAATTCAACATCTATGAGGTAAGGTGGGCACCCGAAATCCAGGGTTTGCACTGCTAAGTGGCCCAGTCACTGAGGACTGTAGTGAGCCATGCACTGGGCTGGGGGCTTGGTGTGTTTTCCTGTGAGATAGGGGTTATTGTCCCATTCTACCGTTGAGAAGACCAAGTCTTGGAGAAGTGTGAGAACTTCCCCAAAGTTCCACCGCTCAGTAAGTGGCAAAATCAAGACACAAACAACCCAGACTTGGCTGATTCCAAATCACTGAGTTATAGTGTCCCCATAAAGAGCACTTCCCACAAGCAAGAGAGATAGGAGCACGGTGGGAGCCAGTATACGAAGGTTCTGGGCTTGAGACCTGAGGTCCTGAGTTCAAGGTGGCCTTGTGCTTTCAATCAGAACAGTTTCAGGGCCTGCTGAGTATCTTACCTGTTTCAGAATGAAAACTTCAAGAGGATGAGGTCAGGATACCTTCCTTGTTCTAGCCCCAGAGCTGGAGAGCCTCGGACAAAGCACCTGATCTCTCTGGAGGTGTAACAGTAGCATTTGCCCTCAAGGGACAATGTCTGCATGTGTGTGTGTGTGCGTGCGCATGCATGTGCGTGTGTGCGCGAGCGTGTGTGTGTATGCATGCGTGTGTGTGTGTGTTCTCCCTCTTTTTTTTTTTTTTTTTGAGACAGGGTCTCACTCTGTTGCCCTGGCTCACTGCAGCCCCAATCTCCCAGGCTCAAGCGATCCTCCCACCTCAGCCTCCCGAGTAGCTGGGACCACAAGCATGCACCACCATGACCAACTAATTTTTAAAATTTCATATAGAGACAGGATCTCACTATGTTTCCCAGGCTGGTCTTGAGCTCCTGGGCTCAAGCGATCCTCCTGCCTTGGCCTCCCAGCATGCTGGGATTACAGGCCTGAGCCACCGTGTTCCACCGTGTGCTTTCCCTCTTGCAATTCCCTCCCCACCTTCCAAATCTAGCTCAGGTCCTGCTCCTCTGAGAGGTCTTCCCAGCCACTCTTGTCCCCGTGCTTTCTTTCTTGTCTCAACTTCCACAGACGTCATGGTTCATGCCAAACCCACTTAATGGCAGATACTTATAACCCAAATAACTGCTTGGGTTCATATCCTGACTCTACCACTTACTAGCTATGTGACCTCGGCTAAGTCTCTGAACTACTCTGTGCCATGCAAACTGAGAATTAAATAAGTTAATGGAACAACGCCTGACCCAGAGATCAGCACTGTCTTCTGTCACCATCTGCTGAGCACTGTGCGCCCAGAGGTTCACATTTTACAACCATCCTATCATCCTGGCACTGTCCTCACGCTAGCAGCCACTCAGCCAGCAAAGTTGAAGAGCTGGCCTTGAGTTCGATCACTGAATCCGAATCCCATGCTACCCCCACTCCTTTGCCCTGTATGTCAGTTCTGAGTGGGCAGGTCTTGTGTTCCAACTAGACTTTCCAAGGGCCGGTGAGGTGACAGCTCTTTCTGTTGCCTCCCCTCACTGGCCAGGGCACTGCTGGGCACACAGTAGGTGTCTGTTATACATTCGCATGCTGAATGAGATTGAACATGGCTATTGTGAAGATGGAGTGTGGATGAATTTCTTTGAAAGGGCTCTAATACAGTACATTGCTTTGTTTTCTGCATCTGTAAAGAGAGAAGCTGTCTTTGTCCCCGCTCCCCCGCCCCACCCCAGGCAGAGAGAAGCAGATGCCACTGTTCTCTGGCCTCCTTTGAGGAGATTTAGGGAGGTGAAGGGAAGGGGTCATATCTCTCGGAGCTTGGCTTCTAAAGGTGCTTGACAGGCCCAGAAGGAGCTGTTTCTCTCGGGCTAGGAGCAGAAAGCATTCAATTGACTTGTTTTCTCAGTTGTTGATCCCTGCTTCTTTGTAATCAACAAGAGAAAGTGCCACACTGGGAGGCAGAAGCACTGTCTTCACACATCGGAAGGCCATCAGCTGAAAAAGGAGCTCAGCTCTGGCAGTCCCAGGGGGAGGCCGGTTTGGGGCAGGAAGGACTTGCTAGAATCAAAACTGCCTGAAGAGGGAACAGGCTTCAGCCAGTAAAGACCCGTGCCTCGGGCCCTGGCATTGCCCTAGTGTCAGGCTCCTATGTCCAGCTGTCTGCTGGCCCCTCCTGGGGCTCAGCCTTCCAAAACTGAATGCATTAGCTAAACCTCCCACAGCACTCCCCTCCTCCTGGCAAGCCAGCTTCATCTCAAATATTCCCATCATGGGGGCTCAGGGTACCTCGGGGGTCATATTTAACATCCCCATCCCTCATTCCATATCCAGTCCACGACCATACACTGCTCTCCTACCACCCACATTTTCTGACATCGTTCCCTTCATCTCAGGCCACCACCACCAACCTCATCATCTCCCCCTTATGGGGCTTTGCCACAGCCTCTTTTCTTCCTTCTGTCCTCTACACAGTAACCAGCGTACTTCACCAAAATAGTGATCTGACCACATCGCTCCCCTGCTTAAAACCTGTCTAGGGCATTCCACCCACCACTTTAGCCTGGTTCGCACATGGGAGGTGGGAAGAGATACTGAAAGATGCTCCCACCGCAGCTGAGATCCGCTGACCTACAGGGTGAAGTTCCAAGCTCCTTCATTCAGGATGCTGTTTCCCCAGCCAGCCACCTGCAATCTGTGTATGCATGCTTTTTGTTTTGTTTTTTTGAGACGGAGTCTTACTCTCACCCGGGCTGGAGTGCAGTGGCACAATCTCGGCTTACTGCAACCTCCGCCTCTACTTCCAGGCTCTAGCTATCCTCCCACCTCAGTCTCCCAAGTAGCTGGGACCACAGGCACACACCACCACCCTGGCGATTTTTTTTGGTGTGTGTGTTTTTGGTAGAGACGGGTTTTTGCCATGTTGCCCAGGCTGGCCTCCAACTCCTGAGCTCAGGTGATCCACCTGCCTCGGCCTTGCAAAGTGCTGGGGTTTCAGGTGTGAGCCACCACGTCTGGCTGTGCATGTAAATAAAACACACATCACATGCCTTTGGAGGCCCCTAGGAGCTGGCCCCTGCCCCTTGCCTCTGCCCATTCCCACATTCATCCCCGTCCTGCCACCTGAGGCTCTCTGAACCTCCGTGCTGTCTCAGCCTCCAGGGCTCGATTCATATGGGTGCCTCCACCTGAGACTCCCTCTTGTCTTCTCCTGGGTAGGAGCTGTTGGTCCACGGAGCCTCCCTGTGGGTGTTCCTCTTCCAGGAAGTTGTGTCCGCCTGCACACCCGCCCCACCCCAGAGCCTGGAGCGGACACTTGTCAGTGCTCCTGGGGTCCCCTCTGGCTATTTTCTGTTTGTGACACTATCCACCCCCTCAAAGACCTTGAAGTCCTCAGGGTGGGGGTTGTGTTGCACTCACTGCTGCATCCCCAGAGCCAGCACAGCTCCTGGCTCCTAGGAGCCCCTCGATGCCCCCACCCACCCCACCTAATGTGCGCAGGAGGGTGGATTCCAGACCTAACCTGTCCTCACCTGACCACCAAGAAGAAAGGAGGCGACTTAGTGGAGGGGCAGCTCCTGGGCTGGCCCCTAGGTGGCGCTGGCCCCCCTGCATGGGATTCACCGTGGCAGGGCTGGAGAGGCTGAGGCTGGGGGCATGAAACCTCGGGGTAAACAGGGATCTGAGAACAGAACATTGCTTTAACATTAAAGCAGTTATATTAGAGAGTGGAAAAGTGGAATACAGGCTAATTTAAAGATAACATAGAAAGCTTAGAAGAAACATACTTGTGGCCAAATCTTTGGTTACTCTCAGGACTCCAGGTTCATTCTCCCCAGCTGGGAGGGTTATGTTGGAGCAAAAGTTTGAGATGCTCTCCATTCCGATAGTTCAACACTCTCAAGGGAGAGATTGGGAAACTGAGGCACAGTGCAGCACTGGGGCTGCCATTTTGCCCTCATCTTAACAGCTTGCCTACTTAAGCTGTTTTCCCATGAATGTGTCTGTGAGCACCTCACCATCTGGGTAACCCCGTGGAGGGGGCGTCCTCCAGTGCTAAAGAGGGTGCTCTGGTCTTCTCTCCCGGGCTCTCTCACCATCTCGCCCTGGCCCTCAGTTTCTACCTGCACAGCTTGCCAGCCCTCCCACGTGAGCTTCCCACCTGTGCCCCAAATCCAGCTCCTTCCTTCTGTGTCTACATGGTCACCCCAACCCCTCCCTCTCTCAACCTCTATAGCCACCCCCAGGGCCCAAGAGGCGTGTCACTTCTTGACAGCGCTGTTCTCACCATAGCTCAGCACCTGTCCCAATACCCCCAAGTCCTCATTACCTCTCGCATGGACTCGTGGTGGCAGTAATAGTAGCAGTAGTAATTTTTAAAAATAGCAACTGAGGCTGGGTGCAGTGGCTCACACCTGTAATCCCAACACTCTGGGAGGCTGAGGCAGGAGGATAGCTTGAGCCCAAGAGTTTGAGACCAGCCAAGGTAACATAGCAAGATCCTATCTCTACCAAAAAAAAAAAAAAAAAAATAGCCAGCCATGGTGGCATGTGCCTGTGGTCCCAGCTACCTGGGAAGATTGCTTGAGCCCAGGAGGTTGAGGCTACAGTGAGCTATGATCCCACCACTGCACTCCAGCCTGGGCCATAGAGCAAGACCCTGTCTAAGAAAAAAGCAACAGACACTTACAGATAATACTTACTACATTCCAAACTGTTCTAGGCACTTTGCTTGCATTGGCCCATTTAATCCTCATACCTTTCCGGGAGGCAGGTACTTCTTATTCCCATTTTACAGATGAGAAGACTGAGGCACATTGAGGTTAAGTAACCTGCCTAAGGTCACACAGCTATTATTAGGTGGCAGAACCAGGCAAATATTTGCTGGATGAGCCTCCTTCTCCCCTCACACTCACCTCCACCAGACCGCAGTGTCCTAGAGCCTGCTCTGATTTTGTCTCCTACCAGCTTGGGGGTCATCAGAGTTCCCTGCAGGCCGCTGGGTGACATTCAGACATTTTTCACTGGGCATTCTAGGCTCTCCTCCAGCCAGCCCAGCTTACTCTTCCACCCTGTGGTTCTGCCATCAAACTGGGCCTGGGTTCTATGCATTTCTCCCACAGAACATCCTCTGACATCCATCTCTCCGTGCCCAGAGTCTTCCTGTCCCTCTAAGTCTGCCTTCAAGACTGCCTGCTCCGGGGAGCCTTTGCTGACACTCTCACCTAGAGTGGTCTTTCCTTCCTCTAACTCCCCTGACACTTCTGTGATCCCCCTTGTTCTGTGGCCCTTGTCACTTTTTGCCCTGAGGACATATCTTCTCTCTCCAACGGAGGTGATGGATGATTCCAGGGGAGAAGCAATATGTTTCCACCCACCCCATAAATATATGTCAAAGAGATCTGTTTGTATCTGTTATCAAGGTGGCACCAATATATGCACCACTGGCCCGGGGGCAGGAAACCTGGTTTCTAATCCTGCCACTACCCAGATGGCTGTGTGACCTTAGGCAAATCACTTGGTGTCTCTGTGCTTTAGTTTCCTTCTTGCTGGAAGTAGATAGCAATACTCACCCAGACAGAAGAGACCATGGTAAAGATGAGCTGACGGCCTCTGTGGGAACAAAGACAGGGAAAGGGGAAATGAGTTCACCAGAAACCAACAGGCAGCACAGGAGGTATGAAAATTGCCTGGCTTTGTTTGTTGGGACATTAGGGAAAAGTTGTGCCTAGAGTTCCCTTATTAAAAACAAAACAAAGAAAAACTGGTGAGGGTCAAATGAGAATACAAATAGAGTAAGTGCGGAAGTCTCGTGGGGAGCCTCAGGGCTGGGTGGCTCGCGTCACTTAGCCCAGTCTTGGCCTTGGCACTACTGGGATTTGGGACTGCATCATTCCGTGTCGTGGGAGGCTGTCTTGTGTACTGTAGGATGTTTAGCAGCATCCCTGGCTTCTACTCACTCCCTCAGTTGTGAAAACCAAAACTGTCTCCAGATGTTACCAAATGTTCCTGGGGGTAAAATCGCCCCTGGTTGAGACTGCTGAGTTAGCCACCAACAAGCTTTCTCTGAACACCTACTCTGAGCCTAGCCCCATAATTTATCTGACACAGGTCTTGTTTGGAAGTTAAAGCTTACACTCAAAGAATAGCTAAAGAGGGTCTTGATGCCAAGTAAGAGGGATGGTGATGGAGAGGGGAGTCTCAGAGGCCCTGGGCAGCCCTTGGGCTGGGTCCCAAAGGAGAAACAGAGGAGATTGGAACTGGCTGAGAGAGGAAGGGGGTGCATTTTGGGTGAGGGGAGCAGCCTCAACCAACACGAGAGACAGGTACGGACAGGGCCGCTTTGCAACATCAAGACTTCTTTGGCTGTACTGGGTGGAGGATGTGTGTGTTCCGGGGAGCAGTGGGAGAGAAGGTTAAATAAATATTCCTGGTTGATTGTGGGACCCTAGGTCTGATGGGAGAACCCAGTTGTGTAACCCAGACTCAATACCGGTCTCCCACAAATCCTCCTTAAACCCTACTCCCCTGGCCCCGTGGTCTTCACACCCCACACTCTAATGGGGCTGGGCTTGGACCACACCCAGGGGTGGTTGGAAGCCCTCAAGACCCACCCTGACCGCCTGGAAGCACGCCTTACCTGGTAACTGGTTTTTCCTGCAGGTGGTAAACCCGAAAAAGAAAATGAAGAAAAAGAAATACGTGAATTCTGGCACAGTGAGTAGCCACCCCGGTCTCTGCAGCCGGGTGTAGACATTCTGAGCCCCAAGCTAGGTCTGGTATCAGGGAGGCCCGTGCGTCTGTGTGTGTGCACGGGCAGAGTGTGGGAATCAGACGTCCAAGAGAGATGGGGTGGGGAGGGGTGGGGCAGATGGAGCAACAGTGGCGGGGAGGGAGTTGACTTGCAGACCACACAACAGGCGCTAGCTGTATCTAGCATGAGGAATCGCAGAGACACCCACTGGACTTCCTGCAGGAAGGAAGAGGAAGAGAAGTTGTATTTATTGGGCCCCTACCCTGGGAAATTCCCCACGTCGGTGCTTTTCACAGGTTGTTGCCCTGAGAGGCAGATATTATCATCCCCTAGTCCTGAAAGAGGAAACCAAGGCTGCAAGCAGGAAAGTGACTCAGCCAAGGTCACACAGCTAGAAAGTGGTAGAGATGGGATCAACAAGACATCTCACTCCAGAGCTGGCAGCTGCTACGGGTGCTGCCCCTGCTTAACTGTGACCTTCCTGGGATGACACGCCGGCCTAGTGGCTTCTGGGGGCTGGTCTTCAGGACATTCATATGTTTATTCAACAAATACTTACTGAGTGCTACTGTGTGCCAGGCACTGTTCTAGGCACGTCGGATACAGCTGGAAACAAGACAGACCCAAATCCCTGGTGCTTATATTCTAGTGGGAGGAGACAGAAAACAGACACACACACACACACACACACACATGCCTGTGTGTGTCAGTTGATTATGAGTGCTATGGAAAAAGTATAAAGGGCAAAGGGACAGGCAATAGAGGAAGTATTGAGGATACTGGGGAAAGGGAATTCCAGCATTCCTGCTGTAGAGAACAGCACGTGCAAAGGCCCTGAGGTGGAGCTCACAGTGCATTTCTAGAACAAGCCACTTTCTCTGCAGTGCAAACACACCCAAGTTCATCCTCTCTGTGTTCCCTCCTCACTCTAGAGGCCCATGGCCGGTGCAGCCAAGCCTGGTCATTGGAGTCAGGCAGACTCTGTATCTCCAGACCTAGAAGAGGTCTTCGGGACCTCTGGGGTTCCTCTGAGAAACCTCATTTTCTCCGTCTGTAAAGTGGGACTAATAAATCATCCCCACCTTGCCACTGCACAGGGCAGCTGTGACAGACACATGGGAGATGCAAGCTTGTGAACTGTAAAATTACTCTGCTCATTCAAAGGGGACCGAACACCACTTCTTTGATTGTAACTGTTTCACAGACTGGGGCTTGGAGTCATATTTCCTTTGTCCAAGGCTGCGGTGTTTCTTAGTGGGGATGCTGTCAGCATTTGGGCAGGAAAATTCTTCATCTCGCAGGATGTTTAGCACCCCTGGACGCTGCCCATAGCTACCAGTAGAGCCCTAGTCATTATGAGAACCCCCAAAACCCTCCCACACCTTCCCAAATTCCCCTAGGGAAGACAGCACCTTCCCCAGCTGGGAATAAAAAGGTTCGAAAACCACTGATCTCATCCAGCCTTCTTACTTTAGAGATGAAGAAACTGTGGCCTAGAGAGGGCATGTCATTTGTCCCAGGTCACACAGTGAGTTGGAGACAGAGCGGGTCTAGGCCCAGGTCTCTTGACTTTCCTTTACTCCAGCATTCCCCCATCTTCATCACGAAAAATCACCCAGGATGCAGAAAGCTTGTTGAAATATAGACGCCCAGGCCAGTTCCCTGGGATTCCACTTTAGGAGGCCCAGGAATCTGTGTTTAGTGCTTTTCATCCCTTACAGTGTGCAGAATCCCCTGGGGATCTTGTGAAAATGCCAAGAATCTGCATTTCTGCATTTCTACCGGGCATCGAGGTGATGCTGATGCTGCTGGTCTAGGAGCACTACACTTTGAGTAGGGGAAAGTCTGCTTTCACCCTGCGAGCCCCTGGGTGAACCCATATGGTCAGGGCAGTTAGGGCATTGCTTCATCCTGGGGGTTGGAATGGGGAGTGGTCAACTCTGTCTGCAGATTAGACTTACGTGAAGAGCTAAAAAAAAAAATAGATCTCTGAAACATTCATGTAGCCCCAGAAACGGCTATAATGGGTCTGGGCTGCAGGATGATCTAAGAGCCCCCCAGGGCATCTCATGGTCATCAGTCAGGGTTGAAGCCACTGCCGTGGTCCACTCCTAGTGAGTCTGAGCTGCCACACTTGGAAGGAGGCCTGTGGTTCATCCAGGTGCCTAACACCTTAACCACAATAGGTGGGGGTCTTACTGCCAAGTAAGGGTGGTGCTCTCACCTGGCCCTCCCAGTGAGCATGTAAAAACGGCTGAATCTTCATGAATAGGGGGCTCCCAAACTACCAGAGAGGACTTTGTTCTCTTACACAGGTGAAAGGTCCTCTGCCCTAATCTTGCCTCATTTAATTGGCCTAGGATGCCAGGCTTTCACTTGTCTCCTTGATTCTAAATTGTTATGATAATGAGCTGCCAGGTAGCTGCCTGTCTTGGCAAAGCCAAAGCTAACTTTGCCAGGGCATAGGTTAAAAGGCCTCTGCTTGGGGGAGGGGGCCTGGGGTGGTCAGTTACCTCCGGGGAAAGGATGGGCTGCTCATGAGGCAGGGTCTTGGGTCTGAGAGGGATGAGATGGGACCGGTAAGATTTAAGATAAGCACAGTCCAAAGAGGCACATTTCAGGACTAATAGCTCTAGGCACATGGAAGCCTGAAGCTGGTTGGCATTGGCAGGTTGTTAGGCCTGTGCCAGGAGGGCCCCCTTGTCCTCCACACCCCATCCCAGGTCCCTGGGGCTGAAGAGCCAGTGCCCACTTAGAGGAAACTAACACCCTTGGCTTGGACCCCAGCTCCACTGACACAGATGGGACCCTTCCATCAAGGTCAAGAGTGCAGGCTCTGAAGTCAGACACACCCTGGTTTCACATCTCCTCTCTGCCCTGGCAGTGTCCTTGGGCACATTGCATCACCTCCTTGAGTTTCAGTTTCCTTGGCTATAAAGTGGGGATAATAATAGTACTTCATGGGGTGGTGTGGGCAGTGCATGCAGTCATGCATGCAAAACTGGCACATGCCGAGTGTTCTGTCAATGTCAGTTCTCGAATCATAACCCATCTCCCCTGACCCCAGGCTCCCCACTGACAAAGCTCCCTTTTGTTTTCAAGGTCACCCTGCTTTCCTTTGCTGTGGAGTCAGAGTGCACCTTCCTTGACTACATCAAAGGAGGGTGAGAAGAGATACAACTGATTTCATGGGCCTTGGGGAGAGGGAAAGGGCCCCACACACCGACAGGACCGGCTCTGGCCCCACCCTGGCCTCTTCAAAGCCCTGGTTGAAGGCTGTGGTGCTGGGCTCTGAGCAAACCCTGGTGTCTGGGCTGAGACAACTCATCCAGAGCCCCGCACATCCCCAGATCCCAAGCAGCTTGGAGGGAACTCCTGAGCCAAGGAGGCTGGCCTGGGCCATGTCAGGTCTCCATGCAGAGACAGGACCTGGAGCTGGTAGGGACTCTGTGACGGAAAGCCAAGGGCTTGGGGAGGTAGAAAGAACCCTGCAATAGGAGTCAGGAGGCCCAGGCTCTAGGCCTCTCTTTGCCATTAATTTGCTGGATTCCTTTGGGCGAGTCATTTTTCCTCTCAGGGTATCAGTTTCCTCCTCTGTACACAAAGAGAATGGAGTAGGTAAGTGTTAAGGTTCCTTCCAGCTCTGAGCTTCTGACACCTCTGATCTGTCTGGTTGGGGGAGGGGGACAGTGATTAACCTGCTCACTGTTATTAGGGCCCTGTAAGGGCAGTGGGATTGGGGATAAGCCAGGGGTTGGTCCTGGGGCCAGCAGGTGGTCAAACACGGGTTTAAGGAGCAGAAAGAACCACCAGGGACAGTGTCTAGGCCCAGACAGATGGGGGAGCCAGGAGGCCCCAGCCAGCAGCTCATGGAAAGAGCCTGGCTCTAAGGGTAGGGCCTGCCCAGTGTGCTGCCTGCCAGGACAGGTGCCAGGTCAGGGCGTGGGCAGCCAAGAGCCCGCAGGTGAGTGACTGCACCTGTCTGGAAAGGAGACAGGCAGGAGCAGCTGCCAAAGGCTCATCCCAGCCAAGTGGGCCCTTGGCTGCCTGGTTCTCCAGGGCAGAGGGAGAAGTCAGGTCCTGGGAAGCCACACTCACTTTCCCATGACACCACTCCCTGCTGCCTTGAACTTGCAGTCTCAAGGCTGCAAGCTCTCCTCGTACCCACTGAACACACACCCTGCCTCCAGTCACTCAGGGGCTCCTCTGCTCTTACCTGCCCCTCCTGTGGGCTGACTCCAGACCCTGCCTTTGCACTCTTCCCCCATCAAAATTGCTTCCCTCTCAATCCCATTAAGCAGCCGCCCCTTACAGTCCACAGCACCTGGTAGCTCTCAAACACCCCTCATCCTGTTTATTTTTATTCATGTTTATTTTGTTTTATTTTATTCTATTTATTTTTTGAGACAGAATCTCGCTCTGTCACTCAGGCTGGAGTGCAGTGGCACAATCTCGGCCCACTGCAACCTCCGCCTCCTGGGTTCAAGCAATTGTCCTGCCTCAGCCTATCGAGTAGAGTAGCTGGGGCTACAGGCATGCGCCACCACCCCCAGCTGATTTTGTATTTTTAGTAGAGACGGGTTTTCACCATGTTGGCCAGGCTGGTCTCGAACTCCTGACCTCAGGTGATTCGCCTGCCTCGGCCTCCCGAAGTGCTGGGATTACAGACATGAGCCACCACGCCCAGCCCATCCTGTTTATTTTTTTCATTTGCATAGTACCCCCAACTTACAGAACACAGTGGGCAGGATCAGAACAGTTATCCCCATTTTACAGAGCTTGCCTGAAGCCACACGCCTAGATGGTGGCAGGGTTCCTTCTCCCATAACATGCGGCCTTTCATTCTATAGTAATGAATCAGTCTAGCCTGCCTGACTCGCAGCTAGCGGGTGGGGTGGGATGAAGATGGAGACTGATGAGTTAAAGGGCTGGATGCTGTGAGGTTTCATCGAAAAGGAGCCCTCAGAGGCTGAGCTAAGCTGGTGCCACCCATACTGGACAGGTTATAGCCCCAGAGCCAGCCCTCTCTTTAAACTCTCTGGAGAGCCTGAGTGAGGGAGCTGGCTCCAAGGACTGAGAGCCTGGCATGCATGCCCAGGCAGGAAGCTGATGTCTAGGGATTCTCTCCTCCCTGGCCTCCCTCACCTGCCCACCTGGACCCAGGAGGAAGGGTATGGGTACTTTGGCCCCACTGTCAGAGGAGGAGCTGGTTGCTCAGCAGCCTGTGTTCTACCCTTAGGCAGGAGAGACTAGGCTGCTGCGAGTAATTTTCCCACAAGAGGATCTGCTTTCCAATTGCTTCCTTTCCCAAGGCTTTTCAGAACCCAGGGCAGGGGAGGACTAGTTAGAGTAAGGCCTGCCTTTCCCCTCACCCTGTATTTGGAAGAGCCAGTCCAACAGTGTCCCTCCAGTATAGTTCCACAGGCCAGAATCATCTTCCCAAGAGTGGCCCTGGGAGTGGGACTTTGATTTGACCCTCCAAATGTCTCCCTACCTCTTAACAAAGACATGCGTTGTATATTCCACACTGAAGCGGGGGTGACAACGAACAGCAGATGAGTATGGTAGGTCAACTGCTGTAACACACAATTCCCTAACCTCAAGCCTTCATACAAATAAAGGTCTGTTTTTCATCTGTGGGATTGCAGGGTTGGGTGGGGAGATGATCCACGCAGTCATTCAGGGACCCAGGCTCTTGCTAGCTTGTGGCTCCTTCTATCCTACTGCCTGGAATCCTCTGGATGCTCTGCCCCCAGCCAGCAGAAGAGGAGAAAGAGGTGGGGATGACTGTCTGTGGCCAGAAGACCCTGGCTTGGGTCTCCTGCTAACCATGTCCTTGACATTTCCCTGGGGGTGAGGGTTCCATGAGCAGCAGCTCAGCTGTGATCAGGTGGTTTCTGATAGGGACCTTCTGCTGTGTTTGTGATAGGGATCTTCCACTGATAGAGCTGTGGTTTCTGATAGGCACCTTCTGCTAAATGCAAGTGAGGTGAGGCCTGCCTGATCTTACATCATCCATAGCCCTAACTAAGAATTACTAGAACAGAGTTTTCCCCAGTGTGATCCCAGCCTCCTGTCCTCGTAATCCCTGGATGAAGGCAGTGGACATTTTTTCAAGAGGTAGATTCTGGGCACCACTCCAGACAAACTCAATTGGCATTTCTGGGGTGGAGCCCTGGAATCTTCTTAAGCAAGCACCTGTAGTGATTCTATGCTCACTGCCATGTGAGAACCATAAGACTAGACTTTATCATGGACTTGTGTTTGTCAGCTTTGTTCTGTCTGGACCCGGCAGAGAACCTAGAATGGCCAAGCCCTCAGAAAGTCTCAACCCTGAATCTGAATCCTCAAAACCTAACTTTTTATTATAGAAAACGTCAAACACGTGCAAATGTGGAGAAAACGTATAATCAACCCCCAAGTACCCTTCACCCAGCTTCAGCCATTACCACATCATAGCCAGTCTTGTTTCATACACTCCACCCTTCATTCAGTCATTTATTATTCTTTTTTATTTTAGTGGGTTTTTTATTTTTATTTTTGAGGTCTCACTATGTTGCTCAGGCTGGCCTTGAACTCCTAGTCTCAATCGATCCTCCCACCTCAGGCTCCCAATATCCAATTTGAAGCAAATCCCAGCCATCATATTTTATCCCCAAATGCTTTAGGATGTCTTTCTAAAACATAAGGACTCTCTCTTTATCAAACATAACCACAATACCATAACCACACCTAAAAAATTAACAATTCCTTAACACTAAATATCCAGTAAATGTTTATATCTCCCCAATTATCTTATAGTTTTAAAATTGGTTTGTTTGAGTCAGAAATCCAGGCAAGAGCCATAGGCTATGATTGGTGGGTTGGTTTCTTAATTCTCTTTTCATCTATTCATCCCCCCGAAGCACCTGAATGGCTTGCTAACACAGATTCCTGTACCCCACCAAGAGAATCTAATATTCAGCCAGATGTGGTGGTTCGCACCTGTAATCCCAGCACTTTGGGAGGCTGAGGCAGGAGGATTACTTTTGCCCAGGAGTTCAAGACCAGGCTGGCCAATATAATGAGACCCCATCTCTGCAAAAAGAAAAAAAAAAGTTAGCCAGATGTGGTGGTGCCTGCCTGTGGTCCCAGCTATTCAGGAGGCTGAGGTCGGAAAACTGCTTGAGCCCAGGAGGTTGAGGCTGAAGTGAGCTGTGATCACGCCACTGCGTTTCAGCCTGGGTGACAGAGCAAATCTTTTTTCAAAAAAAGATTCAGGAGAGCTAGATAGAGTCTGAGAGGCCCAGCATATTCCCAGGAGATGGTGCTGCTGCTGACTCTGGTAGTGCTTCTACAGAGTTTCCCAAAGACTGGATTTTGCTGGCTGCATCTCCTGTGGTGTCATTTAATGTGTTCCTCTGTCCCTTGTATTTCCTGTAACTGACTAGACAGCTCTGGAGCCTCAATCAGAATCAGGTTCAATTTTTTGGTAAGACAACTTCATGGGTGGTATTCTATTCTTTCTTTAGGAGATGCGTAATGTCTATTTGACTCTCTTTTTTGTCAAATGAGTTTTCGTCCTGAATCTCACTCCAAATTTGAGTCAGCAATCCAATGAGACCCAACCTCACCCAGCCTACTCAGATGGGCCCAGGGGGTAGGGTTTGTGGAGGAAATAAGTGACCATAGCCACATGCCCACACAGAACACAATCATCTTCAAAGAGCTTTCCTACTGCATAACTCTTCTGACGCTCATTAATCCTTTTAGGGTGACATAGCTGGCATTACTATCTCAGCTCTCCAGAACTAGAAAGAGATGACTGACTTCACCAAGGCCACATACCTGGCAAGCAGCAGAGCCAGGGTGGTAGCCAATGTCTAGCACTGTCCCCCTTCCCACAGCCCTGACTCCCTCCAGGTGACTCCCCTGCTGTTCTCCCTCTTCTAGGACCCAGATCAACTTCACTGTGGCCATTGATTTCACTGCCTCCAATGGTGAGTTGGGGGATGGGCAGAGGAGCAGGGTGGGAGGAGAGAGCTTTTAAGGGCTGTGGTGTCTGGCCCTGGCTGGGACCACGACCCTCATACTCTCTGGCCTCTTCCTCACCAAAGAGAATGTACGTAGGTCTGGAGGACCAAAGATACAACCAAGATGGCAGAGGTATCTCCAGGTTGGACCATTGACATAAATCTGGGCTCTGAGCCACAGCCTTGTCCTTGAGGAACACCCAGTCTCCTTGGGGGAATGGGATTGTGTGTACTCTGGGCCTATGGAGGGCCCTGGAGATGTTTCCCCCGGGATCAAATCCCAGCTCCTCTGTGCAGTCCAACCCACAGGCTGGAGTGGAGAACCAGAGCCAAGACTGAGCTCTGTGGTGTTCAGGGAGGCAGGATCCAGCCCAGGGACCCCAGTCCTTACCTGGCTGGGGCTGCCCTGGCTTCCTTCCCTCCTCCCAATTTCTCCAGTGTCGGCCTGTGGCTGAGTCACTAGGAGCAATAACAGTGCCAAACTTTACATGATTAGAAACATCACAACGTCCCTTGGGCTCTGGACTCTATTAGGGATCCTCAGTGCTCATTTTTGCGCCAATCAAAAATGCCCAGGTCTTGCCCTCTACAGCTGTCAGGAGCCCCTCTTATAGCTGTACGTCCTAGCATCATAGAGCACTGGGCTATCAGAGCTGGAAGGGGCCTTAGTAATAATAACACTGAGGATAGTTATCATAATATCGATAGCACCTGTGTAATACTCACATCAATCCTATGAAGTAGGAACTATTATTGCTCTGATTTTACAGGCGAAGAGACTAAGGCTAAGGTTAAGGAACTTACCCAAGATCACATAGCTAGCAGGAGGTACACAGGATTGGTACCTTGGCAATCTGTGCTGTACTACCTCCCATCAATGAACAAATAAGTTAAATAGAGACTATATTAGTAGCGAAGAGGGCTCTGGGGGAAAATCAAGGCAGGAAGAAGGATAGGAAGGATTGGGGGAGGCTGTAATTTTTAATAGGCTGCTTGGAAAAGATCACACTGAGGAGGTGACACTTGAGCAGAGACCTGAAGAGGCCAGGGAGAGGGCCAGGGAGTGGACATCTGGGGAAAAGTGTCCCAGGTAGAAGGAACAGCCATCTCCAAGGTCCTGAGGTGGAAATGGCGAGGGGCTGGTAAGGCTGGGACCGGCGAGTGACAGGGAGGAGGGTAGGAGATGACCTGGAGGCCAGATCATGAGTGCCTTGCGGTCTCTCGTGAGGACTTTTGGTTTCATTTTGGGGGAGGTGGAAGCATTGAGCGTTTTGGGCAGAGGAGAGGCATGATCTCTCTGAGGCTGATAGGCTCAGTCACTGCCGTGCTGGGTATGGGCTGGAGGCACAAGGGCAGAAGGAAGCGGGAGATCAGTTAGGAGACTGCTGCATCCTATAAGTAAGAGGGTGGTGGTATGGGGAGGAGGAGAGGAGGAGGAGGGATTCTGGATCTGTTTTGCTGAAGGATTTAATATGGAGTATGAGAGAAAGAGAGGAGTCAAGAATTAATAAAAGTTAGGGGTGCCCTTGGACACCCCCTTCTTCATTCTGAACCCGGGGTGACTTGGAGGGTCCAGATGGTCAAAGGTTCCCATGTCCTGTGTTACAGGGAACCCCTCACAGTCCACATCCCTGCACTACATGAGCCCCTACCAGCTGAACGCCTACGCGCTGGCGCTGACTGCCGTCGGAGAGATCATCCAGCACTACGACAGTGACAAGATGTTCCCTGCCCTGGGCTTCGGGGCCAAGCTGCCCCCGGATGGCAGGGTGTCCCACGAGTTCCCGCTGGTAGGAGGTCCCGCTGGTGGGAGAGAGGACTGACCAGGCTGGGGGTGTGGTGACAAGCTGGGGGTGGGGGGACGTTTCCCTTCCTCTGAGCCCAGGGACTTAAGGCTCAGCCTCAGTGGAGGTAGACTGCCTGCTGTGTGTAGGGGGGCTCCAGAAATCCACTCCCTTCCCTGATCACAGATGCTGCCCCTCCACGTCTGAAGCTGCCTGCCCACAGCTGGCTCTGGCTTCCTTGTTCCTGACAAGACGCAGGTGGAGGTGGAGGCGAGCTGTGGCTGACCCATCCCTCAGGGCCCCAGAAAAGTGAACAAGGTGGTGTGGGTTGGGTATCCCTGAGTCAGTGCTGAGATGGGATGACGTGGATCTCCGGGGTGATGTGGATCTCCGGGGTGATGTGGAGCATGGCATCATCTAGGCATCCCGGGCCCTGTGGAGATGATTGCACAGGCCACCCCTTTCCCTGGCTCCCATGAGCTGGGGACACTCAGGCACAGCAGACGTCCCTCCCATGCCTGAGGGTGCAAGGCGCTGTGCTGGGCCCATTATGCACGTGGACAGATCAGCCACAGGTCCTTCCTGAGTTGCTCAGACCCAGCAGTCATTTTAGGACAGTGTGGGTTTACCCAAGGTTCCCTGAGGGAAGTAGCCAGGGATCTCGGGGCATCTCTGAACAGGTACAGGGAGCCGGGTAAGGAGCAGGTTTGGACCCAGCTCACCTGAAGCACACACTGCTTCAGGATGAGCCCTGGGAGCTCCCTCCCCTGCCCCGCCACCCCACACCAGAGAAGAGCTGGGGGAGCCCAGGCCTGCAGGCCTCCCCACCTGGACTCAGTTCCCACACATCGTGCACCCCTGTCCTTCCTTCCTGGGCTCAGCCTCCCCACCCTCTGTCCCCCAGAATGGCAACCAGGAGAACCCCTCGTGCTGCGGCATCGACGGCATCCTGGAGGCCTACCACCGCAGCCTGCGCACCGTGCAGCTGTACGGCCCCACCAACTTTGCCCCCGTGGTCACCCACGTGGCCAGGTGAGTGCCGCTGCCACCACCCCCAGGTACTCGCAAGGCCTCTGTTTCCATACCAGCTCTGCCTCTGGGTGGTGGGAGGGGGTGTCTCTTCCCACGCACTTGCCTTTCAGGGAGCCCTGACCCTGAAGAGATTCCCCCAAGAGCTGTCACCCTCCAAAGTGTTCAGGGTCCTTGTTTAGAGGGGAACATGCCCAGAGGTCCCGCAGACAGACCTGAGCCCACACCTGCCCCACCCAGGAATGCAGCGGCCGTGCAGGACGGCTCCCAGTACTCTGTGCTGCTCATCATCACTGACGGGGTCATCTCAGACATGGCGCAGACCAAGGAGGCCATTGTCAACGTAAGCAAGGAGTGTGTGGTGGGGGAGGCGGTTTGAGGGGTCTCTTCCTCCCCGTTAGGGGAACCCTGGGGGTGTGCCTACCTCCTTGACTTTAGGGAAATGCTTGGAGATGACTTGGGCGTGGCTTCTCCTTTCCCTCCCTCACTGGACCCCACTGCCCTCGTCCACCTCCTGGCCTCCGGCTGCAGAGTCCGTTGCTGGATAGTGGATTCTGGGGGGTGGAAGGGGTGCCCGGATCATGAGAGAGCTGTCTGGTGAGCTCTGTTCCCACCTTTTAGTCACACTCTGTGTTCTACTCCCTCCAGACTCCGGTGGCTCCCTCATTAACCCATCTCTAGGACCGCTGCCCCCTTTCCCAGGCTGGCCTGGCCAGGTCAAAGGAGTGGGAGGGGAGGCTCAGAGTTGGGGAAGCTCAGGAACATGGCTCCCTGAGCCGGTGGTCTCCCTGTAAGAGGGGATGGGGGTGACTCACCAAAGCAGACCTGTGACCCATTCCCCCCGCCACCCTCCCTCTCTCCTCTGGGCGCAGTCTGGTTTCCTTTGCTCTTTATCTCTCAGTGCCGTCCCTCTCCCTACCCCCTTTTCTGTGTTCCTGTGTCTCTCCATGTTCACTCTCCCGTTTCTCTCCTGCTCACCCCTTCCTGTCCCTACCCCTGGTTTCTCCTTCCTGTTAACTGGGTCCCAATTGGGTCCAACCTTCCCCTGCCCCCCCATGCTGTCTCCCAGGCTGCCAAGCTCCCCATGTCCATCATTATCGTCGGCGTGGGCCAGGCGGAGTTCGACGGTGAGTCCAGCTGCTGCCCTCCCCTCCTTTCCTTCCCTAGCCACGCACCCCTGCCCCCACCCCAGATGTTTCCCCAGAGGCTGCGGTCCCCTGGGAATGACCCCTCCCAAAAGAGTGAGAGCTCCCGCCTGGGCGTGTGTGTCTGGGTGAGTGTGCAGGGTGTGGGATGCATTTGTTTGCTCAGGGCGGGGTGTGTCAGGTCTGGGTGTGCACCCACGCCCACATCCCAAGGTTGTGGGGAGGAGGCCCCAAGTCACTTCTTTCTCCTTCAGCCCTGGGAGTCTGGGGAGGGTGGTGAGCCAAAGCACTGGGCTCAAAGTCAGAGGCTCACCTGATCGGGCTTCTCCTGGCCCTTGGCCTCAGTTTCCTCATCTCTAACGCGGGGCATGGGCCAATGGTCTCAGCCCTGGATTGGCCTGGGATGGAAGGACAAGTCCACTCTCCTGCCAGGCCCAGGGGTCCACCATTAATCTCATCCCCCTCCCGTGACACTCCTCCCCTCACAGCCATGGTGGAGCTGGATGGCGACGACGTGCGGATCTCCTCCCGGGGGAAGCTGGCTGAACGCGACATCGTCCAGGTGAAGCCCAGGCCTTGCCTGCCCCATGGGAAATTCAAGAGCCCCTCTAGCCAGGCGGACCTCACACCCCCCTTGGGGGCTTCCCTGGTGAAAAGCCCGGGAGGGAGGCACTGGGAGCCCCAAAGTGGCCCAGCCACCACCGAAGGCAGTAGGAGTCAGTCCTCCGCCATGCTGTGCTCTGGGCTGGGCCCCTCTCTGTCACATCTGGGACACACTCCTAACATTGTGGGTGCCCAGCCAGAGGCCAGAACCCTCTGCCAGCCCTTCCTCAGCCCCCAGGCCTCTGTGATCAGCCTCGTTCTGGTTTTTTTCTGCCTCTTGAAGGCCGAGGCAGTGTCTTTAGTGTTGCTGCAGCCTTCTGCAAGAATAGGCATTGCTCGGTTAACTGAATCAATGTAAACATCTCCATGAAAGATGCAAATATAATGAGCAGAAAGATCTTTGTCCTCAGGGAATTCCCATGCAGTCATGCGGAAGAACGCACCCTCCGCAAGCACTTGCCCCACTCATCCCCTGCAGAGGAGGCCCTAGGGCTTAGGAGATGCAGAAGACAAAGCTGACATCCTCCATACCCCCTTGGTTTAAAAATTGGGGCCCAGTATCCCAGGTGTGGAGACCAAACATAGGTGGCTGGAAAACAGAACAAGACAACCTGGGAGGTGGGACCGGCCCATGCTAAGGCCTGGAGGCAGGAGTGAGCCAGAAGAGGCACTCAGGATGGAGGGCACCCCCGGGAAGAAGCCAGATGGGCCTGGCATTAGGCATTGGCCAGATTAGCCCCAGAGAGAAAAGGAATGAAGAGAGGCTAGAGAGAGAGGGCTCTGCTGGACAGGTCAGGGAAGACCCAGGAGGGCACGTGCCCCAGAAGTCAGGGATTCCGTTGGCATTTCGGAAGCACCTACTGAGTGCCTGTGCTTAGTGCCGAGGTGGAGAAATCTTGTTCAGTGGTGTGTCCTGGTATGGAATAGGGCTCAGTTTTTGTCGAGTGAATGAAAGAATAGTGACTATGACTATTGTTACTTACTGCCCAAACCCAGGCAGTTGGGGGATACAGTCCCTCAGGTAATTCAGAAAGGTAGGGGGATTGAGTCAAGTGAGCAGAGGCTGGGAGGGGGGTGGGGATGCAACCCCAGGCCTGGAGATTTTGGGGGCCAGGGTCCCACAGGAGGCACTGCCTGACCCTGCCCTCCTACTTGCCAGTTTGTGCCCTTCCGGGACTATGTGGACCGCACAGGCAACCACGTGCTGAGCATGGCCCGCCTGGCCCGAGACGTGCTGGCAGAGATCCCCGACCAACTGGTGTCCTACATGAAGGCACAGGGCATTCGCCCGCGTCCCCCACCCGCAGCACCAACCCACTCGCCCTCGCAGTCCCCAGCCCGCACGCCCCCTGCATCCCCCCTGCACACGCACATCTGAACATGGTCTCAGCAGGCAGGTGGCTGGGGCCTGGGAGAGGCCAGGTGAACAGGAGGCCAGGGCCCCAGACTCCCTGAAGTGGGCCTGCCCGGCCTTTGGGACATCTGTGTGCCTGGGAGGCTGCCGGGGGTGGGGCTTCTGAAGACCCCTCCTCAATTTCTTGGCCTCACTTATTGCCCAAACCCAGGGAGTTAGGGGGGTACCGGTGAAAGAGGGATACACAGGGACCCAGCCCTTCTCTTCTTCCCCAATACCTGGCTTTAACCCAGCCAGGAAGGTGTAAACAATAAGGGTGATTGGGGTCCCTGTTGCCCACCCCCGGCAATCCTATTTGCTTACCTGTCACCCTGAAGCCTGGGCTTGGCCTCCTCCAGCCCCCCATCTCCGTCCCATCCCCCCATGGTGTCTACTCCTGTCACTGAGCCCCGCCCTGTGGTCTATCCTGAGCCCGATTTCCAGGGAACCCCATGAAGCTGATGGGTTTGCAGGAAGGCCTGAACATGTGCGCCCTCCCGGGGACACTGGATGCACTGGGAGCCCCCGGGGACCCATGGGGTGCTGTAATCATGGACCGTAGGCCATGTGATGGGCCTGAAGTGGAGGCTGCTCAGCACAGAGCCCTTTCTGGTGCCTCTCGAGCTCGGTACGATGCAAGTTCTAGACACACAGATGGCCTGTGGAGGCCTCTCCCTGGTGTGGGCCCACAGGTACTTCCATGGTTGGCTCCTGGCTTCAGGGATCCCCTCCTCCCTCCAGAGGCTTCCCAGGGCCCTCGGTGCCCACGCCTCTGCCCACCTGGAGGCCTGAGTAAGGAGTGGCTCAGCCCCACGTTCCCACACTGCTCCTGCTCTTTGCCCCGTATCCCATGAGGCTAGGAGACAGGAGTCCTGGGTTTGAGCCCTGCCTCCCCCCACTGTCTAATGTGGGAATCTAAGCAAGGCCCTTCTACCTTTTGGGCCTCAGTTTCCGTGTCTGTATGACAAGAGGGTTGACCAGATGGCCCCAGGTTTTCCTTTAGGTCTGACGTCCTGAGGGTCATTCATCCCATGCCCAGCTCCCCCCATCCTACTCCTAACCGATGTGACCCTACTCGAGGCCGCCTTGGCTTTTGGGTCACCCTGTCCCATCCCATCACCCCAAACACACCCTAGTCCTTCAGCCTTGGGCTCTGGCATCTGAGCCCGAGCTCCTGCCCCTGCTGTGGGAAAGGTGGGGAAGAAGGGGATCTCCCTCCTGGGCCCAGCCAGCCACCCAGCCTTTGCCCACTCGGGGAGCAGGTCATGCATGCCTGTCCCTGTTGCCGCATGGAGCTCCTCAGCCCACTGACCTCTCCGTGCCTGGTGCAGGCCAGGCCCCCATCTTCTGCCTGCCTCCGCTTCCCCGTCATGCATGGTGGTGGTGTTTCTACGGTGTCTGGTTCTGTGCCCGTCTCTGAGACAGTCTCTGTGTGGAATTTGCCTTAAACTGAAGTAAATTTGGTTCTTTTAGTAAAGCACGAAGTTTTTCTTTCTTCTCTGAAAAATAGCACTGATGTTGCTGTTTGACAGGGTCTAGTTCTCCTCTGAGGCTTCCTTCAATTGTTTGGTTCAGTGAGATTTACAAGCAAAGGCCGCGTGCCACACTCTGTGCTAGGCATTGAGGATGCAGCCATGAACAAAGCACGGACCCTGTCCCCGCACGGGGCTTACAACACACACACAGATAATACGGGAGAGACACAGCAAACATATCAACAAATAGGCTAGTGACATCATTTCAGGTGGTGGCAAGAGTTCTAAAGACACATGAGGGAGAAGGAGGGTGATGTTTTCGATGAGGTGGTTGGAGAGGGCCTTTCAGAGGACGTCATGGTTGAGGTGAGCCCCCAGGAAGTGAGACAGGGAGCCACGCTGATATCTGGGGAAGGAAACTCTAAGTAGAGGGACCAGCAGGTGCAAAGGCCCTGTGGTAGGAGCATCCTTGGTGCATTTGCAGGAGAGCGAGGCCGGTGTGGCTGGAGCTGAGTGCAGGAAGGGAAAGTGCTAGAGATGGGGTTGGAGAGGTGAAGAGGCCGGAATGCACGGGCCGCGCAGGCCATGATGAGGCCTTTGGCATTTACTGAGTGAAACGGGAAGCCATTGAGGAGGTGAGAGAGGTGAGTAACATCATCAGAATTTCCTCTAAAATAAATGGATTGCTTTGTCGCATTTGATCACTCATTCACTCATCTCTCAACAAGTATTTACCAAACATGAGTGCCAGGCCACACTCAGGTATTGGAGACCATGCTGGAGATGCACACACAGAATTGCACCCTCGGGGTGCCCCTGCTCTGGGGCAGTGAGCGAGGAAATACTACAACCGTGGGATACTGATGCCAAGCCATCAGGAGGGGCTGGGTAATCTGTGGGCACCAGAGTCACCGTGCCATGAGGAGGAGTCTGGCGTCCCCTGTGCAATGGGGTCATCACCACCACCCCCATCCTTGCAGGGTCATTGCGTGGCCAGAGTGACGAGTACATAAGGTTGCATGTGACATATGTGACATGCGTCCAGGACCCACTGCATTTTAGGTGCCCAAGAAACACTGTTTTCCTCTTGTTCCTCTTCACATATAAATCCCTGTGGCCATCAGGGACCAGGATCATAGCAAAAGGGGATTTCTCCCTTCTCTGGGCAAGTTTGTTCCCAGATTAGCCCTCCAGGCAGCCATTCCCACCCTGAACATCACAAGAAATTTGGAACTAATTATACCAAGTTTGGGACTTGTTTACTTCTTATGATACCAAAGTTTGGGACTTGTTTACTTCTTATGATTTTGTAGTAAATGGGTGCTGTCCCTATAATTACATGCGCCTGTGACTTACATTCTGATACGCTTTGAGTGGGAACAGGGCGGGGTCACAGCTTGGAAGGAGGGAAGTTCCCATAACCAGCAGCTCATGTCACCTCACCACAGGGGCCGTGGGAAAGTGTCAGAAGAGGGTGCTTGCCTGGAAGGGGGACTGAGGCGCAGAGCCACTGCCAGGGGCGGGACGGGACGCCAAGAGCATCTTTGCTGTGCCCGACACCGTAGCATCTTGTGGATTCTTTCCCAAGGTGTGTTCCACAGAATACTGGCTCCCTGGCATGGAGTTTGGGAACCTGCCTGCTGTGCGTCCCTCTCGAGAGTCTCAGTGGCCTTTTGGGTGTTCAAGGCTCTGGTAAGTCCTACAGCAAAGGGACCAGTTTGATTTGGTTCAACCCAGCGTTTCTCAAGCTTTGTATCACAGAGTCAGTGTGTGTGTGTGTTTTGCTGGTAACACCGTCACCAAGCAGAACGTGCTGTCTTGGGAATTTCAGTAGAGACAATCTCCCCGGTTTCCAGGCCAAAACAGAAGTCTGAAGCCTGCTCTGAGCAGGCCAGAGGGAGGGCACTGAGGGTGGGAAAAATGGAGGCCTGAAATTGGGCTCTGGAGAGAAGAAAAGGGCTCTGACAGGGATCCCTGCCCCAGGTGCTTCAGGAAGAGAAGTCACCGGGAAGAAAGGAGGGCTTCAGACATTCGCAGTCCCGGACTCATGGCTGCATGGTTGACTGGATTTTTGTCCCCCTATTGGACTGAGGGGTGTGTGGAACAGGGCTGGAGGGATGGGCAGAGAGGGGAAAGGCTGTCCTGCCTCTGAGCTCACCCCCCAGGCTGTGGCTGGCCCTCTGCTCCCCCTACTCAATCTCCTGGCCTTCAGGATTAAGGACCCTAGGCTGTTACCCCCCAGATCATTCTCCACCCACTTCTCTGCCTTTGGAAGCCCCTCTGTCCTCCTCTTGTCCACTCACCTCAAATACCCCTGAATTAATACAAATAAAATAATAATAGTAGCAATGACCAGCACACATATGCACTTACTAAGCATCCTTCTAAGCACTTTACATGTGTTTAGCAAATTCATCTTCATAACAACCCTGTGAAGAAGGTAGGTACTATCATCATCCCATTTTCCAGATGAGAACACTGAGACACAGAGGCTCAAGATCACACAATTAGAGAGCAGTGGAGCCTACAGAGATCTGAGCCTGAAGGTGCAGTGGGAGGATCCATCTGGTTACTTAGAGATGTGAGATCTAGCTGAGCCATTTAGTTGCTTTGTGACCTTGGTTGGGCCATCTGCCCTCTGGGTCTCAGTCTCTCCACTGGTAAAATAGAGGGGGTGGGCTGTCAGGTCCCTAAGGGTCTTCCCATCTCCCTTGAATCTCAGCCCATCCATCAGCCTATACTTTTAGACCCCTGCCAGACCCCACAGGCCTCCTGAGGCCCTGTCATGGCCAGGCTGGACAGTCGCCACCACTGAGGCTGCCACTCCCACACCTCTGGGATGTCTGGCCATCATCGGCCTGCAGAAGAGGTCCCTGAGTCCTGCCTGGAAGGGGCGGGAGAGGTAGAAGCAGAGGATAGGGCTGACAGCTCAATTGGAGTAGGCCACGATGGTGCAGAGGCTGGAGGCCACAAAAGCAGCCGGTGTGGCAGGCAGGTGGCCCATGGCTGCCACATAGCCCAGCATGGAGCAGGGTCCCCACATCAGCACAAAAACCACCAGCACCACAAGGATGAGCCCTGTGTTCTCTTAATGCTCCTGGATGCTCTCTCCCATGGGACCTTTGGGGCTGGGTCCACAGGAGCCAGCTCACATGGCTGAAAGAGCAGCCCAGCCCCAGCATGCATGGCAGGAAGGCCAGGGCTCCCAGCAGGCTGAAGTAGCAGGAGGTCCCAGCAGGGCTCAGGAGCAAGAGACAGGTCTGGGTCTCGGGAGCCCCCGCCATCTCCTCCTCCACTGCCACCCTCTGGAACAGCCAGTTCGGCAGGGATGCTGTAAGGCCCAGGGCCCACATGGCCCCACGGAGCAGCAAGCGGGTGCCCCAGCCAGCTGGGAAGGCCAGGTCAGGCCAGGCCACAGCCACAGGGCGCAGGAGAGCCGTGGCCACCATGCTATAGAAGATGCAGAACGTGGTGGCTGTGTTGGTGGCCTGGCTAATGGTGCAGATGGCAGGGCCCAGCCACCAGTTGTGCTGCAGGAAGCTCAGCAGCAGCACAGGCACCACGCAGGCCACGAAGAGCAGGTCAGATAGCGTGATGTTCATCATAAGGCTGTGGGTCAGGGCGTGGAGCGGGTGGGGGGAGCCCGGACCCCGGCCCACCACCAGCAGCATGAGCCCATTAGCTGACAGCCCCACCAGCAGGATGAGGCTACAGACCCCAGCAAAGATGAGTCGGAGCAGTCGCTCAGGTGTGGCCGTGAGCTGAGTGGTGAACGTAGCATTGGGCTCCATTCTCCTGTTTCAGACACACAAGGACAAAGTAGAAACCAGCCAGCCCCAAAGGCCGCCTTCCCTGTTCCTGCTGAGCCTCTATTTTTCAAAGACCCCTGCATGTAGTGGGCCGAGATAATGCCTGTCCTTGGCACACATTAGCCCCTGCAGACCTCATGACAACCCCATGGGATGGACTCCATCAGTACCCTGGGTTCAAATCCTGCCTCTGCTACTTGCTAGCTCCAGTATCCTGGGAGTTATTTATTTATTTATTTATTTAGAAACAGAATCTCACTCTATCACCCAGGCTGGAGTGAGATCTTGACTCACTGCAACCTCCGCCTCCTGGATTCAAGCGATTCTCATGCCTCGGCCTCCCAAAGTGCTGGGATTACAAGCATGCGCCATCGCACCTGGCCCCTGGGAGAGTTACTTAATGTTTCTCTACCTCAGTTTCCTCAGCTATAAGAAAGCAAGGAAATAAAAGAAATAAAACAGACGTCAATAGTAACTATCATAAGTGGTAAGACTAGGGTAATTTTCATTTTCTTCTTTAAAATGTATTTCTAAAATTTCTGCAGGGAGTACACATTTCTTTCATAATCTGATAAATATATATGTGCATACATACACACACACATATGTATCTATTTTTTGACAAACAAAAACCCTGCCCTGTGAAACAAGCAGGTTTAATTTGAGGTTCAAATGGAAAAGTGTGTCTGAAAGGGCTTTGAGAAGGTGTGAAGCCCCTCCCAGTGGTTTCCAAGCTTCTCTGCACTTTGGGATCACCTGGGGAGTTTCAGAAATACAGAAGCCTGGGTCCCACCCCCAGAGACATGACATAGTTGGTCTGGGCTTTGGCATTTTTGAAAGATCCCAAATAATTCTAAGGGCAGACCAGCTTGGGAATCACTGCCCTCTAGGTTATGCTGTGCAGGCCCCTTGCAGGGTGGGGGAGTCTGCACCTAGTGGTCAGACCTTTCTTCTCACCCCGACTCTGTCCCACATGTCAAGGGCAGGGGGAGTCCCCGATTGGGAGGACTCTGGCTAGAAGATGGGATGTAGACATCCTAGAGCCAGCCCAGTGGCTGACGTCACCATTGGCCGCCCTCCAGGCCAGGCCAGGGCCCGGGAGCTTTAGCTGGAGAGAGGCTTGCCTGCTAACTCAGTACATATTTCCTGAGCATTTGCTCTGGACTAGATTCCAGGAATCCAGCAGCAAACAAGACACAGCAGAGGAGCCCTCATTGGAGTTGCCCTCCCCTTTTCTACCACACCGGGGTGGGGGCTGGAGACACTCTTCTCCTGCGGGCTCAAAGCCAGGTTTGAAGGAGTCTCTGAGTCCCTCCTGCAGAGCCCCAGCCTGGGGAACTTGGCTTGGTCTCTGGGGCCCCAGGGCAGCAACGTGCCTGAAGGCAGCTGAGGAGAGACTGGAGAGGGGGCCTCTGTGACTTCTGATGTCGGCCACCCTCCCGGGTCCCACCAGCTTCAGGGACGGCAGGAGGAGGGGAAATGAAGGACCTGTCCTGGATGAAGGCTGTCATCCAGCCACTTTCCTGGCATTTATCACTGCCTTTTCGTCTCTTTTTCCTGGTCCACACCCACCAATGACATGGACTATTACTGGAGAGGAATTGGCAGGGAGCAATACGAGGCTTCAGGGACCTGGCCCCTGCTTCCCCAAAGCGTTCGCATCTTCCTGTAAGCAGTTGCATAACTTCAGGGTTAAGTCTGTGGGTATCAGCGTTTGGGTTTAACACCGGCTCCAGCACTTACTTGCTACGTGACTCCGGGGAAGTTACTCAGCCTCCCTATGCAGTACTTTCCTCTTCTGTAAGATGGGGGAGCACGCCTGATGGTGTGAGGGCTAAATGAAGTAACACGAGCTAAGTGCTCAGAACAGTGCCTGGCATACGGTAGGCACTGGGTAAAGGAGGGATGTCATTCTGCCCCTGCTCAGCCTCAGTTCCCAAAAGCCCTCTTCTCTTAGAGCTCCTGCCCAACCTTCATTCTCTCCCCATGCCCTCCTTTCTCACTCCACAGCCTGAGTCCCATCAGCCCAGTCCCACCCTCCTTTTCTTAATCAGACTCTGGCTAAGCCTAAGCCAGAGCCCCCTTGGCTGACATGCCCCAAGAACTCACCACTTGCCTGGAAGTTCACCTGAAGTCTACCTCGAGTTTCTCCTGCTGCTGTCGTTGCCTGCTTTGTGCTACTCTGAGGTTCCTGGGTCCTGTTCCCTGGCTTGTGAGCCCTTTGACAGCAGGAAAGGCTGGTGGTCCTTGCACAGCTGTGCCCTGCCCAGCAGATGGATCCGGCCCGAGAAAGCCAAAAGAGGGTTCTGAGCAGTGTGGAGTTTCTCCCAGAACCCCACCTCCTGCGAACCTGAGTTGCCTGAGGCCAGAGCAGAGTTGAGATGAGACAGGGAGGCCTGGGGGCCACTCCCGTACCAGGCCCCCAAACAACAGGGGCTATGTCTGCTCTACTGCCTCTCCCAGGAATCACACCCTGCCTACCTGCCTCATTAACTCCCTGGCCCACAGGACAGAGATGTTGGTGCCTGCCAGGTCCCTGGGCCCCAGAGAAAGAGCCATTAGCAACACAGGACCTGTCTCCCATCCTCACCCAGGGCCAGCATCACTCACTCCAGCCCACACCCCTCTCTCTCTCTCTCTCTCTGAGCACACCACAGTCTAGAAACTGCTCAGTTCAGGGGCAGGCTTGTGGGCTGCGGGAGGGGACCCAAGATGGGAGAAGACATTGGGGTAAAAAGGATCAGTGAAGGGCCCAGTAAAAGAATCAGCTGGAGGGCCGGGCGCCGTGGCTCACGCCTGTAATCCCAGCACTTTGGGAGGCCAAGGTGGGTGGATCACGAGGTCAAGAGATCGAGACCATCCTGGCCAACATGGTGGAACCCCCGTCTCTACTAAAAATACAAAAAATTAGCTGGGCATGGTGGTGGGCGCCTGTAGTCCCAGCTACTCAGGAGGCTGAGGCAGGAGAATGGCGTGAACCTGGGAGGCGGAGATTGCAGTGAGCCGAGATTGCGCCACTGCACTCCAGCCTGGCGACAGAGTGAGACTCCGTCTCAAAAAAAAAAAAGAATCAGCTGGACCATGGGAATCGTCCACATGGAGTCTGGAGGTTGAATGGAGTCCGTTAAGGGAACTAATTCAACTTTGGTGGCTTCAGACACTGGGATCTTCTCTACCTCACCTTTGCCAAACATTACCTAGCTTCTGCTTGTGTGCCTCACTGCTGAGGCTCGCTGCTGCTGAGACGTTCCTTTCAGAACTGAGAAGAGGGGTTGGGGCCAGGGTCTAAGACTGTGTGATGCAACAGCCCTCTGTCGCTCCCTCTTTCTCCTTCGTTCTCTCTCTGTAACTCTGTTCCTTGAGCTGTCTTTGCTTGTCCCTCTACGAAACTGGGGTTTCCATTGATTCAGCCAGGAAATTCCCTAGTACCTGAAGGATTACAAAATACCAAACCCAGGCTGGGGGCAGTGGCTCACACCTGTCATCCCAGTACATTGGGAGGATCACTTGAGCCCAGGAGTTTGAGACCAGCCTAAGCAACATAGCAAGACCTTGTTTTTGCAAATAACTAAAAAATTAGCTGGATGTGGTGGCATGTGCCCGTGGTCCCAGCTACTTGGGAGGCTGAGGTGAGGGAATCACTTGAGCCCAGACAGTTGAGGCTGTAGCGAGCGGCGATCACACCAATGCACTCCAGCCTGGGTGACAGAGAGAGACCCTGTCTCAAAAAACAAACAAACTCAGTGCCTGGCACGTGTTGTATATTCAATTTGTGGTGATGGTAAGATGTGACAGACATACAAACACAGACCATGGCAGTCTCTCCAAGACTCTAAAGCAAGCTCTCCGAGGGCACTGGAAACCCCAGCCCTGGCTGACAAGGTGCAGCCACCATTCAGGAGGTGAATCTTATGGAATTCTGGAAACTTCCGCAAAAGCTCCAAAGAGGAGTGTGTGAATGATTCTGAGTCTAGGCTCCCCAGCTGCTTGGACCCCCCCAGCCACACCCTAGCTGCCCCTCAAATGCATCCAGAGACTGACAACTCAGGCCAAAGCCCTGTGCTTGGGGACACCGTGGCATTGGAGCAGGGGGCGGGACCTCCAAATGTGACCCCTGGGAGGTGTGTTTTGTATCATGGGGAAAGGGAGTGAGGTTGGGGCTCTGGAAGACAGGAGGGTATCAGGGCATATCAGAGGGCTTCGGAACATTACTCTTCCCAGGAACTGGATTGTGCTGGGAAGAAAGCCCATGCTTGCAAATAGTAACAGCGAGGGAGACCAGGCCAACAGCGCCCTGCCAGGAAGAGCACAGAAGGACCGCTCTAACACCGAGCAACTTGTGATTAACAGGGTACACCAATTAGGAGCCAGCAGCACCCAAGGGAGCTCCTTGGGAAGTTTCTCTCTTCCTCCTCCACATCTCTTTTTTCTGATTATGTATTGAATACCGTTATTGCTGAAAATCTGAAAATACAAGTATGTGTAAAATGGAAAGTAACACCCCACCCCCCAACATTCTCCCTATAATTTTACACCCACAGATGTGTGGCCAATATTTTGGTGTATTTTCCTTAAGTCGTTTTTCTAGACTTTTTCTTTCTTTGGGGTGTTTTGTTATACCCCTGCCCCCCAAGCCTTGATCACTCAGCAAAGCCCTCCTTTGGATGATGCGGCCCTGCTCTGGGATCCGAGTCCTGAGTTGAGAAGGGTTTTCCTGAACCTCCAAGCTGGTCCTCTGTGTCACTGCTGTCCAGGAACAAAGGACAGGAGCTGAGGGACAGGAAACCCCACGGGTGTCCATCCTACCCGGGACAGGACAGGTGATCAGGAGCAACAGCCGAATCTCTTGGGCGGCCTTTTGGGGGCCACCTCCACCAGCAAGTCCTTCAGGCCTTCTTCTTGCATCCTGAGTGACCTATGTGACAGTGCCAGGCATCAGTCCTCTCTCTCACCTCCTAGGGGCAGCACGGATGGGCCCATGGGTGCAGCTGGGGGCTGGGAGGCTGCACCCGCAACCCCCACACCAGCTCTGCCCCTGCCCTGCATTCCACATGAGACCCAAGGAATTGAGTCACTGAGACTTTGACCTTCTATTTCTGGCCTACTATGTGCCGGGCACTGTGCAGGACTCTGACTATGACAAAGAAGCCACCATTCCCTCCCTTGAGTAGTGAGAGAGACAGACAGGAAAAGGGGTGACTGCAGCCCAGGAATGATGGGGAGGTACACACGGACTTCACACCAGGTCCTGGAGGAATCTGGGGAGGAAGGAGATGGTGACCGAACTGAAAACTGAGCCATGGACAAGGTTTGCCAGCAGAAAGGGTTGGGGAGGTGCATCCCGGGCAGAGGGCTATGGCTCAGTGCCAAGAGAGAGCTTGGAGGCTGGGGAAGCAAAAGAAGTCCATTCATTTCTTCATGATATATTTACTGTGTGCCAGATGGTGCTCATCTGATCTAGCTCCCCTCATCCCTTACTCATTTTATTCATTTATGGAGCACCTAGGTCCCAGGTATGGGGAGAGGGGCTGAACAAAACAGACATGGCCCTGCCTTCCTGGACAACAAGAAAACAGATAAATGCATATATCATTAATATGTGTCATGTCAAGAAGGGCCATGAAGGACAGAAACAGGGGCTGTGATCCAAAATAGTGATGGGGGTGGGTGATCAGGGAGGGAGTCTCTGAGTGGCTGGAACTTAGCGAGTGTGTGTGTGTGGGTGTGAGTGAATGTGTGTGTGTAGGGGTGGGGGAGATGGCACTAGAGATGCTGCAGGCCATGGCAAAGCATTTGGATTTTAATGGAAGCTACTGGAAGGTTGGGAGCAGAAGAGAGACACTTCTTTTCTCAGCCCTCTTTGCAAATGAAAAAACTGAGGCTCAGAGAGCCTAAGTGCCTGTGGGGGGTGATTCAGCGAATGGGAATGGCAGAGCTGGAGTCAGGAGACTCTCAGTGCAGGGCTCTCTCTCCCCTCAGACTGGTGAGCCCAGGTCTTTAACTAGGTGCTTCCCTGACCCATTTCCTCAGAATGGGCCTTCCGGTCCCACCCGGGAGTCAAGAGTGGGGCTGGAGGTGTCCCAGAGGATTCTGCAAGGGGGCGTGGGGGCGGCAGGGGGCGGGCAGCACTTACCTGGCCAGGTTTACTACAGGCTCCAGGATGTTGTAACCCAAGGCGGCACTGCACTCCCCAAAATAGACCCCCAGTTCCTGCAGGCCAGACAGGGAGGGGCATATGTGCCTTGGGAGAGACAACTGAAAGGCCAGGCCATACCCCGCCACTAAAGTCCCGGCCATCAGAGTCCCAATGCATCCCTAAGCCGACCTCAGTGGCGAGCAAGACAGCCCCATCTCAGCGTGGGCCACGGTCCCTGGCTGGAGCCCTTTGCCCGCTGTCCCTTCACCCCGGCTGGCCAAGGTGTCAAGGAAGGCATTGAAGAGACATTTCACAGCCTTTGGAGTGGCGTGGGAAGCCTGCATCC
Organism: Pongo abelii; assembly: GCF_028885655.2. NCBI lineage: Eukaryota > Metazoa > Chordata > Mammalia > Primates > Hominidae > Pongo > Pongo abelii. The sequence continues at coordinate 36,998,281 of NC_071990.2, read as the reverse complement.
CAACTTGGAGAAATGCCTCTGGAGACGTTTTATAAATGTTAGTTATGTTTTTTAATTTCAGAAATATTTCATTGGGGGAATATTGGAACATACAGTATAAGAAAGTACCAGCTCAATATCTAAACCACTGCTGTAAGTGTTTGGGTAGATATTGCCGTTCTGTTTTATAAAACCCTTTTACGGGGTGGGGGCTAAATGTCCTGTACAGTTAGGTTAAACCATACGAAATTGCTATTTGTGGCAAGCCCCAGTCAAATATCAGCAATTTCGTATGTTTCAATCTAACCTATATCTAGATTTGCAGCTGCTTATATGATTTTCTATTATATTGTAAGCATTTACCCCACACCCTTAAATATTTTTCCAAGACAGGATTCTTAATGGCAAATATTAACCTCTCACATGAACATCCACGGTTTAACCACCAATTGCTGCCAAATATTTGTTCTTATAAATAATATTTGAAAACCCTCATATAAACATGTTCGATTTTACATTATACATGGGTATCCATTAGGTGTTCCTTTAGGGATTATTACTTCTGAGTCTTCCCTTAGGATAAATTGCTAGAGGATAAATTACCATGTCAAAGGGATGAGTTACTACTTTTAAGAAAAAGGCCGAGCGTGGTGGCTCACGCCTGTAATCCCAGCACTTTGGGAGGCCAAGGCAGGCAGATCACTTGAGGTCAGGAGTTCCAGATCAGCCTGGCCAACATGGTGAAACCCCGTCTCTACTACAAATACAAAAATTAGCTGGGCGTGGTGGCAGACGCCTGTAATCCCAGCTACTAAGGAGGCTGAGGTGGGAGAATCGCTTGAACCCGGGAGTCGGAGGTTGCAGTGAGCCGAGATCGTGCCACTGCACTCCAGCCTGGGCGACAGAGCAAGATTCCATCTCAAAAAAAAAAAAAAAGAAAGAAAGAAAGAAAATTCCCTTCAAGCAGGAGCCACAATGATGACCTCACGATTTATGGGAAGTGGAAAGAGAAACAGGAAGAAAATACAGCATGAAAATGCCAAGAGCGGTTGTGTGAGAGGTGGGACGAGGAGTGATTTTTCCCTCTATTTTTATTACTCTCCAGATTTTCTGGAATGTGGTTAAATGCTATTCATGAATAAATAGTATTCACTGTCTGGCAGTGGGGCTTTTGATGTAATCATCCCAAGGGAGAATTTGAGTCTTAAAATAGGAGAACTTAGAAGGCAGCACGTTAATTAGAGACCAGAGATAAAATTAAAATTTGATTGGGAATTTTGAGCAAAGCTTTTAAAACCTTTTTACTCTGAAGGTATTTCTTATGCAGGTGGGGACATGGTGTGGGAATGTGCTAATTCAACAGTGAGGTTCAGTGTCACGCCCGCCACTTCAGCCTTGGGTTTGGGCTTAAAGCGCATCTCCAGAGGCCGGGGCTGTGTGGGAGGGAGAGGTGGCCAGGCTGCTGTCCACTCTGAACAGGCCTTTGGTTGGGGCAGGGGCAGGAATGGGCCACGGGTTCTTCTCAGCTGCCCAGGTCGGGTGATGCCTATCCACCACCTGCCAGGGAGGTGTCTGCCCAGTCCACGCACAGAGACGGGTTGATGCCCAAGTGCTTACCTGGGCCAGTTGCTGCCCAGCTTCCACGGACACTTGCCGTTCCTCCTCACAGTCCATCTTGTTTCCCAAGAGAAGGATGACCACCCCATCCGACCCCGCGTCCTGCACACAGAACATGTTCTGTCAGCCACACCCACTGTGTGCCAGGCTCCTGGCACATTTGCCCTCCTAGAAGCTGAACTGTGTCTTCCGCATGTTCCCCCTCTCAGGCCACATCCACTCCATAACCTTCTCACCTGGACCCTTTCCCCCATCCTTCCTCTCTGCTGATAAACATCTCACCTATTTTCCAAGGCCAACCTTAAGAACACCTCCCCCAGGAAGCCTTCCTGGATTGTTCCTGCCCATGCCCTCTCTTCCTGCCTGTGCTGAACAGTCCAGCACTTGATTATACATTTTCCCAATTGTCTCATGAATAATAATAATAGTTTCTGATTAATGAGTGATTGCTATACACCAGGTGCTGTGCTGAAAGCAATTCTATCAATTAATTCTCACAACTCCCCTATGAGAGAATTCCAGAAATTGAAGTTCAGAGAACTCAATTCATTTGTCCAAAGTCACAGAGTTAGGGTGGGTGGGATTCAAATCTAGGTCCTGTCAGACCCCAGTGCTCAGCTCCCCTCTTCACACATTACCTTATCCTGCTTCTTTTGCTAAACTAGAAACTTCCAGAGAGAAGACAACATGGCTAACTTCACACCCCTCTGCTGTGCTAGTACACACTGCAGAATTTCAGTATATATGCTTTGAGGAAGTAAGCAGGGGAAAAACTAGAGATGTGTGAACAGAGGAATTATCACGTGGAATGGCACAAGAACTACATTAGCCTCAAGTGTAAGAAGAAGACATTACAAACAGCTGCCATATGTAGGAAGAGAATGTTCACAGGATAAAGGAAGTAGTTTGGTTTGAAGGCTGTACTGTGTGGTTGTGGTTTCTTTGTACTACTGCATTCCCAGCTTATCCAACCACATGCCCTCAGTGGGTGGTGTCACCCATATGTCTGTCATGTCATTTGTAATCTTGGGAGAAAAGAGGGAGTGGGCAGGATATAAGGTCCCTCTTGACTGGAGGGACTGGGGCCAACCCCAGCAGCCATCTGCTCACCTGGAGACAGTCTAGCCAGTAGCGCACGTGGGCAAAGCTCTCCTGGGAGGTGATGTCGTACATGAGCACCACCCCGTCAGCCTTGCGGAGCAGCTGTCGCGTCATACTGTGGTACCTACCCAGAAAGTCTGCGTGAGGCCACACCAGGCATCCCAACCCCAGGCCCTGGCCTCTGCAAAGTGGGAGAAGTAACCTATCCTATTTCTAATTGCTTCCCACAGAGCATGTCCGTATGCTTTCCTTCGTTCAGTGTAGTTATTGTTGACTAGATAACAGTTCTCATGGCTCAAATTTCAAAAGGTCTCAAGGAGAACTCAGTGAAAAGTCTCCTTCCTTCTGCCCCATCCTGGAGCCACCCAGTCCCCCTCCCCAGAGGCAACCAGGGTTATCAGTTTCTTAAATATTTTTCCAGAGGTATTTTATGTATATACATACATATACACACACATATATACACCCATACACATACATTTTTCTCCCTCTATTTTATACAAATACAGTGTAAAACATTCATCATACTGATTAATATTCAGTGTTCTGCATTTTGTTTTTTTCCAGTTAACAGGATGTCTTGGAGAAATTTCCCTATTGGGCTGGGCACGGTGGCTCACACCTGTAATCCCAGCACTTTGGGAGGCTGAGGCAGGAGGATCACTTGCAGTCAGGAGTTCCAGATCGGCCTGGCCAACATGGTGAAACCCTGTGTCTACTAAAAATACAAAAATTAGCTGGATGTGGTGGCATGTGTCTGTAGTCCCAGCTTCTCAGAAGGCTGAGGCACAAGAATCACTTAAGCCCTGGAAGTGGAGATTGCAGTGAGCTGAGATCACGCCACCACACTCCAGCCTGGGTGCCAGAGCAAGACTCTGTCTCAAAAAAAAAAAAAAAAAAAAAAAAAAAAAATCCCTGTTAGTACATAAAGAGAGTCCTCAGTCTTTGTGTGGCTTTATGGTGTTATACTGGGTGGATTGACCCTCCTTTATTTAACTGGTCCCCTATTGATGGACATTTAGGTTGTTTCCTATGTTTCATAACACAAGTGATAATACTATGAATGGTCCTGGTCCCTTTGTTATTGTAGTCATATATGAGTCTATTTATAGAATGAATTTCTAGAAGTGGAACCGCAGAATCAAATAAGATATGTCTTTTAAGTTTTTATCACTGCTGGATGCCGTGGCTCATGCCTATAATCCCAGCACTTTGGGAGGCTGAGGCAGGTAGATCATGAGGTCAGGAGTTCGAGACCATCCTGGCCAATATGATGAAACCCTATCTCTACTAAAAATACAAAAATTAGCTGGATGTGGTGGTGGGCACCTGTAGTCCCAGCTACTCAGGAGGCTGAAGCAGGAGAATCACTTGAACCTGGGAAGTGGAGGTTGCGGTGAGCCCAGCTCACGCCACTGTACTCCAGCCTGAGCAATACAGTGAGACTCCATCTCAAGAAGAAAAAAAAATTTGATCACTACTGCCTAGGTTGAAAGTAGAAGACCAGCATTTTCAGAAGGACAGGTGATTGGGTGGCTGTCCCCTAATGACCATGTTGGGACAGCCCTAATATATGCCTTGCCAGGCTGAGGGACCTCTGGCTCTGCTGCCCTCTCTCCCCTGCCTTGGGCTTGACTCATCTCTCCTTCCCTGACCTCCTGAATCCTTGAGGGGCAGTTGCCTCCTGCCTGTGTTATTGGGGCTGCCCCCTGTCCCTCTGCACCCCTACGCTCAGCCTAGGTTCCTGACACCACTGATATACAGTGCCTGTTACCTCTCTTGGCCAGCCGTGTCCCAGAGCTGCAGCACAAAGCACTTGTTGTCCACCAGCAAGGTTTTGACCCGAAAATCTACTCCTAGGACACATAGAGAGGGGTGAAGCCTACTAAGTTATCATCCAGGACTCCTAGCCAAGGCCTACCCCCGTATATACCCGTCCCCTGTACCAGCTGCTGTGCGATGGAGCCCTTGGCTGCCGGGCTCTGCATCCCATCCATCCTCGAGGACCCACTTCCTCCAAGAAGCCTTCCCAGACCTCCCTTCCGCAAGTTGTGCCAACACAGGGCACCTTGTCTACGATGTTCATTCCTTAGGCCACCCAGAATATAAGTTTCATTATTTTATTTTTACAGTACTCTTTGTTCCATTCCCTAATTATTGCATGCACTTTCCCCTCTCAACGAGACAGCAGGGGAGACAAGCAGCCCAGAGGGACAGAAGGAATGCTGGCTTCAGGCAACTGTTACACTGGTTACAGGACCTCAGGCAAGTCACTTCACCTGTGTGAGCCTCTCTTTCCTTGTCTGCAAAGTGGCAAATTAGAAAGACCTACACTGCAGAGTGGTTGGAGGATTAAAATGCTGTTTTAAAAGGCGTGGTGACACATGCCTGTAATCCCAGCTACTCAGGAGGCTGAGGCAAGAGAATCACTTGAACCCGGGAGGCGGAGGTTACAATGAGCCGAGATCGCGCAGCTGCACGATCTTGTTGCCTGGGCAACGAGAGTGAACCTCCATCTCAAAAAAAAAAAAAAAAAAATCCTGTTTTAAGTGACCCAGAGAGCATGCAATTCTGAACTGAAAAGAAGATAAAACTTCTGGTGTGGAGGCAGGGCTTTTAAGGTGGTGGTCTTAACATTGGGGGCCCGGCTAGGGCAAGAAAGTGAACCAGGTCTTCAATTCTCTGCTTTCGTCATCTGTAAAATGGGGATAGATATGGAAAATGTACATTCAAATATAACTCCGTTGGCTCTGATTCTCTATCTGGTCCCGTCCTCAAATGCAGGCAGGGTAGAGTTCTTATTCTGTGAGGTGGGGGGCCAGGAATGGAGGGAAGGTGACGCCAGGTAGGGAAATATTGACCCATGAAGGCAGGATCATTTCCCGTGGTATTTAAACCAGAATAGACGATAGCCACCGGGGGGCAGCAAACCGTAGCTGGGATTGGGACAGATCTGGACCAAGCACTTGGATCTCAGGTACTCCCAGCAGGCTAGCAGTGCATGCCGGCTTGCCTGGTTGGTTGGTTGATTGGTTGGTTGGTTTCACAATTATGCAGCTTGTGTTTTTCTTGATTGAATATTGGGACAGATCTGGACCAAGCACTTGGATCTCAGGTACTCCCAGCAGGCTAGCAGTGCATGCCGGCTTGCCTGGTTGGTTGGTTGATTGGTTGGTTGGTTGGTTGGTTGGTTTCACAATTATGCGGCTTGTGTTTTTCTTGATTGAATTTTTTGAGAACTTCTTACCACATAATAAAGGAGGAGGCTCCATTCTAAGGAAGGCTGTTGTAAGGAATAAGACATGTATGGAAGATGCCTAATGCATGGGAGGTGGTCAGTAAACAGTAGCTTAGGTGACTAATAATGGTAGCCTTGGCCAGGCAAAGTGGCTCAGGCCTGTAATCCCAGCACTTTGGGAGGCTGAGGCGGGCAGATCACCTGAGGTCACCAGCCTGGCCAACATGGTGAAACTTCATCTCTACTAAAAGTACAAAAATAAGCCAGGTAAAGTGGCACACACCTGTAGTCTCAGCTACTTGGGAGGCTGATGCAGGAGAGTCACTTGAACCCAGGAAGCAGAGGTTGCAGTAAGCAGAAATCGTGCCACTGCACTGGAGCCTGGGTAACAGGGCGAGACTCCATCTCAAAAAATAATAAATAAATAAAATAAATAAAATAAAATAATGGTAGTGTTGTAGAACCTGTGACCCCACTCAACATCAGGCCAGCCTGCTATAGGTTTCCTCTTCCCGAGGGAACTGCATTTCTAACTAGCTCCCAGGTGAGGCTTCTTGGGCAAGAAAAGTTTGAGAACCTGCCCCAGGCCTCTCTTGTGGGGGGCTGTCATTTACCGACTGGTCTGGCACTGATCCCCAGTTGGCATGCGCCTTGGTCTAATACAAAGACAGGCGTGACTTCTTTGTCCCTAGGTGGGTCTCCCCTCCGTTCCCTCGGGTTTGCTTTTTTTTTTTGGAGACGGAATCTTGCTCTGTCGCCCAGGCTGGAGTGCAGTGGTGCGATCTTAGCTTACTGCAAGCTCTGCCTCCCGGGTTCATGCCATTCTCCTGCCTCAGCCTCCCGAGTAGCTCGGACTACAGGCACCTGCCACTATGCCCGGCTAATTTTTTGTATTTTTAGTAGAGACGGGGTTTCACCACGTTAGCCAGGACGGTCTCGATCTCCTGACCTTGTGATCCGCCCGCCTCAGCCTTCCAAAGTGTTGGGATTACAGGCGTGAGCCACCACGCCCGGCCGGGTTTGCTTTTCTGTAGCTCTGTGCAGGGTTCAGTGGCCGCATATCCTGATACTTTTAGGGAGGGAAGACTCTCTGCTTTCAGCCATTTCTTGCAGGAGCCACTGAGTTAGACATGATCAAATATTTACTTATAATAATAATAACAACCATAATAACTAATACTTACTGAGTACTCACTACATGTCAGTTATTATTCTAAGATCTTGACATATTAACTCAACTAGTCCTCAACCACTCTAGGAAAGCAGCACTACTGTTGTCCCCATTATGCAGATGAGGATTTGGGGGTTCAAAAGGGTTAAGTCATTTGTCCAAATTCAGACCCCAATAAGTGGCAGGGCTAAGATTTGAACTCAGTCACCTGGGTTCCTAATTTACCACACTCTACAAATACATTCTGTGTAAAATATCCAACTTGCCCAAGGTGACTTCTTGCCAGACCATGGCTGCCCAGCCTGGAGCTAGTCATGAGCAAATCTAACCAGCACAGACCCTGCTCTGGCCTGCCCACGGGCCACATGAGTGGAGACTTGCTTGTTTTCACCATCAACTCTCACAGGCACCTAAATTGCAGGGTGCATTGTTGATGTGGCACATTATAAGCTAATCAGATCAATGCAGAAAAAGCAAATTACCTGTAATTAGAGACGATTAGTGAAATAGTAAGGTTATGCCCATATAAAACAATGTCTAATGCAGGGCCCGTGGCCAGGGCAGAAACTGCAGCTTCCTCAGGGAGGTCTTGGTCTGGGCCCGCTCCCACTCATTGGCCCTGGCCCCTGCGTCTCTCCTCGCTCCCTGCCGCCCTCCCCAGTGCCCTTACCCACGGTAGCTGTCAATCCGGTGGCGAAGGAATTCTGGTGCAGCAGGTGCAGGAAGGATGTTTTGCCCACGTTGGAGTCTCCCAGAAAGATGACATGGAAGAGGTAATCAGGGTTGGCCTGGGGTCCCCCTCCAGCCATGGGGTCTCCCGGGGATGGGGTCAGCCCAGCTTCCCTGGAGTCCATTCCTGGATCTTCAAGCCTGCTCTCTGCCCTTGGTTCCCTGTAGTGAGGGGGGCCTTGTTCTTCTGCGTGAGCAGTCATGAGGGATGGCCTGGGTTGGGCTTCCTGCTCAGCCATGGTGGGAGGGGTTTGTGTGGGTTCCTGGGGTCCTGCTCCAGCCCCAGGCTGAGCCCCCCCGGGAGGAAAGCCCCTTGGAGGTGCCGATTTTCCAGGAGTGGGGGCTTCTGCTTCCACCTGAGCCTGTGGTGTGGCAGATGGGAGAGAAACAAGCAGAGAATCTTGCTGGGGGAGTTCCGAATGTGCAGTTTCTAGGCTGTGAGCCTCAACCGACTGCTCTGACTGCTCTGAACTGAGGTCCTGCCCACCTCGGCCCTCCTGTTTTCCTTCCTCAGACCTGGGTTCCTCTTCCAGCCCCTGGTGGGGGAGGGCAGGCAGCTCACCCAGCGCAAGGACCTGGCCATGAGCTTCTCTTAGCCCCTCAGGAAGGCCCTCCTGCACCACTGGGCCTGCCTGGCCCTGCTCCAGGCTCTCTGTGGGCACCGGACCCACAAATTCCAGGCCCTGGAAGGGCTCAGCTGGCCCCAGGGTGAGGGCTCTGGCCCTCTGGGTCCCCGGTCTTGGCTCAGAGCCAGTGGCATGCAGGTCCTGCTGGAGGGCATCTCTCTGCCTGGGCGGCTTGGCTGCGCCCACTCCTGTGAGGGCAGTTGTGGGTAAGGGTCCGGGCTGGGTTTCCCACTCAGTCACGGTGGGAGGGGTTTGTGTGAGTTCCTGGAGTCCTGTTCCAGCCCCAGGCTGAGACCCGCTGGGAGGAGCCCAAGACCCAGGGCCCTTGTCATCTGGGTCTGAGGCCTGGATCTGTTTGCTGGACCCAGCTGGGGCCTGGGGAGGGGGAGAGTTCGCAGGGGGAGGGGGCCCATCCTCCAAAGGAATGAGCACTTTGAATACAGGTGCCACCAGGCTTCCTGAGAGACCCCAGAGGAGGCGGCCCTCGGGTGTGGACCCCGGCTCCTGGCTGGGGTCCGGGTTGTGCGGTTCAGCAGGCTGCTCTGCTCTAATGTCCTGCTCATCTGGGTCCACTCCTTTACTGTCCTTGGCACTGAAAGTCACCCCAGGTGGGGTCCTTGGAGCCCCATCTGGATCTGAAGATGGCTCCTGACCAAATAGAAAAGACTGTGGCTCCGAGATGGAGATCTGCCTGACCACACGGGGTGTCTGGGGGCCTGAGGTGGCTCTTGGGGTCGGGGGCGGGCTCCAGCAGAGCTGCAGGGCTCCATGCGGAGGGCTGCCAAAGTTGCTCAGGAGCTGGTCCCAGTCATCGTTGTCCCCAAATAGCCCAGGCAGGGGGGCCTCCTCAGGGGAGGCAGCCTGAGGGTCTGGGGTCTTCTCATCCGCTCCAGGAAAACTGGAAAGGAAGCAGGGAAGCAAAGATTGGGGAGGGGCAGGTAGGTAGTGTCACACCCATCCCACCTGCAGCCCTCACCATCCCTTGCTCTCCCCATGGCCAGGTCTCCTCCCGGTCCTTGCTCAGGCAATCCTTCTCACCTGGCCTGTGCTCCCCATTCCTCCTCCTCATCCAATCCTGTCCATCCTCTAGACCCACATGAAGCCTCACCTCCTCCAGGAAGCCTTCCTTGATCATTCTGGCCCATCCCACTTCTCTGAGCTATAACAAGTAGACTGAGTGCCTGCTAGGGATCTAGCACTGCACTAGGACGTGTGTGTGTTTGTGTGTGTGTGTGTACATGTACACGCACACACGTGCATGTTTTAATTCTAGCCATGTGGTCTTGGGCACAGGTGTTTCCCTTTTTTGTGCCCCAGTTTCCTCATCTGAGAAATGGGCGTGATAGTTCCAGCTTGGCAGAGGTTGGGGTTTAAGGAAGGAGGCTGTGTGTGCACTGTGTGCTAGCTAGATCCTTAGAGAACTCAGAGTTCCCCACTGGTTCCAGGAGGCCCTTAGAGTCCACCCCAGTCCAGGGATAGCAGCCACTTGCCTCAGTTTCTCCTCCACCTGCCAGGACACCCGGCCCCTGGCGGCGTCCAGGCGCCCCCTGGTCACCTGCAGCTGCCCCCGCACCTCCTCCAGCCGCCCAGCCAGGTCACGCTTGGCCTCCTGCAGCTGCTGGTTCTCTGAGGCAGCCTCCTGATGTGTGCTCCTGAGGTGGGAGAGCTGGGCCTCCAGCTGCAGGGTGGAGGGTGAGGCGGAGAGAAGCCCAGATGCCCTCCAGGGCAGCAAAAAGCCTCCCAAGGCCATTGTGGGACACAGACCCCCACCCCCTGTCCAGGCTCCTGGAGACCCAGCTTAAATCAGAGTAGGAGTGGGCGGTTATCCCTCCTTGGCGTAACTAGCTCCATTAGCTCCTGTCTAGGAGGGGCATTGGAAATCCTGGGGTGGGGAGGGTTAGGGAGACTGTGTGAGAAACAAAAACCACCAGCGCCACGAAGGCCCCACACCCAAACCAAATCCCACCCTCCTCTACTCAGCGCCCTGCAATGGCTGCTGGCCCCTGAGCTCGTCTGGTCTACAGGGGGCTCCTGATCCAACAACAAATCGCATGACCCAGAGAGGGAGCATTGTTTGTCCAGGTGCAGGGAAAGGCAAAGCTCTTGCAATGGCCTCCGGGACCCTGCACAGTCTCCTGCAGCCTCCTCACCTCCCCCTCATTACCCTCACCTCCTTTCCTATGGCTGTTGCCTCTCAGTCTGTTCCAGTCCACAGCTCTGCTTACTGTTCCGTGAACCTCCACAGCGCATGCCCGCTCAGGGCCTTCGCACCTGCTGTTCCCTCTGCCTGGTTGCCCTTACCCCACATATCACACTTCTTCAGGTCTTCGCTCCAATGTCATCATCTCAGCCAGGCCTTCCTTGACTCCCTTCTCAACTTACTTTGACTACAATTTCAACTCCCACGACTCTTCTATCTCCCTTCCCTGTTTTACTTTATTCTCCTTAGCACTGATCACCATTTCCTATGTTATGTATGTCACCTGTCTCCCTGACTAGATGGTAACTCTGTGGGCAGAGGTTTGTGTCTGTCATGATCCTCAGGACCTGGAACAGTGTCTGGCACATAGTTGGTGCTGGATAAGTAGTTGTGGGGTGAAGGAATAAATGGTTGGAGGGGAGAAGCTTCACGTCCACAGGGGACAGGACGAAATGGCCCCATGTGTAAAGCCCTATCTCTTCACTTGGCAGGAGGGGCCTGCCTCGATTTCCAAGGAGCAGCTGCAGAGGCACCTGGGAAATCAACCTGGTAACAGGGCCAGCCCAGGCCGTGGTGAGGACGGCTCGGGGAATCTTGTCCCGGGCTGAAGCGATGCTTCTTGTCCTGGTTACACAGCAGAGCACAATTTTACCAAGGTCAGTGGTCTTCAAGTTGAGGAAGGAAGAGATAATGGGGCGCGGATCACAAGGTCAGGAGATCGAGACCACGGTGAAACCCCATCTCTACTAAAAATACAAAAAATTAGCTAGGCATAGTGATGGGCACCTGTAGTCCCAGCTACTTGGGAGGCTGAGGCAGGAGAATGGCATGAACCTGGGAGGCAGAGCTTGCAGTGAGCCAAGATTGCACCACTGCACTCCAGCCTGGACGACAGAGCGAGATTCTGTGTCAAAAAAAAAAAAAAATGGGGCAGGGTCTCAGACCCAAACACTCAACCACAGTGCCACCCGGAAGTGACTACAGGCTATAAGACCTGCAATGTCCAGGCAGCAGCAAGTAACCTGACCCTAAGCAGGAAGCTAGGTCAGTTTCAGAGATGGAACAACTGAGGCACAAAGCACCTACTATGTGCCAGGCACTGTCTCAGGCCCTCACATGTAGTATCTCTAATCATCACAGTACCTTCTAAGGCAGGAGTTCTGATTTCTGTGTCTCTGATAGGAAACAGGCTCATAGATATTAAAAACCTGTTTGGAAGTGGGTTTCTGGGAAACCCTGTCACTCACCTCCCTCTGGCCCTCAGCTAGTCGCTGCACCTCGCGCTCCTTGGCCTCTAGGACGTCCTGCATTTGGGAGGTGAGGGCCAGGCCCCGAGAGTCACTCTGTGGAGTAGGTAGATTCAGCCCTCACCTTGCAGACTCTAAGAGCTAGCTGGGCAGGCCAGCCCTTCTCACACTCCACCTCCACCACCTGGGGTGCCTGGGCCAGGATGTCCCAGCAGGGAGGGTTCTCAGGACAACTCCCCCAGTTCCAGACTAGATTGTGGCAACAAGGAGACTTGGCAGAGATGGGAAGGGGGCCCAGGCTCAACACTCCCCACCCCATCTCTCTGGGGAACACAAGCTGCTCAGGGCAGGGAGAGGATTCACTACAGCAGCTTCCTATGCCCCACCCTGGCCAGTCACTGGCCCCACTCCTTAGCCAGCAGAGGCGTCCCGGGCAGTGGGAAGGAGGCAGGCTGCCAGCGGGAGCCCACCTCAGCCTGCAGCTGCTGCTTCTCCTGGCGGATCTGCTGCTCCATCTCCTCATAGAGCTGCTGGACCTCACGGTGGTGGTCAGAGTCACGCCTGGGAGGAGCAGGAGTTGGGGTCAGGCAGCCCATCAGTGCCTCTGGGAGCCTGCTGCTGGCAGGGGCAGTCTGGGCTTGGGTTTGGAATCCATCCTATTGCTTTCTTCACTCTGCCAGCAGTCACTGACCTCTGTCACCCTGAGAACAGCCATCCCAGTAACAACCCCCTGACCCATACGACTTTGACGTTGGTCCTGCTGATCCTACCGTGCCGACCCTGGTAACCATCACCAGTTCCCCTGGCCAGGGTCTCATTGTCCCCATCACCCCATCACTCAGTCCCCACTCCCTCTTTCACCATCCTCCTGCCCCTATAACCCAACTCCAGGGTCACCACATGCATTACAATCTACGGGAGCAGACCCCCTGGAGTTGGGTGTCACAGTGGGTCCTGTACCAAGACACACCCTTCCCTTCCCACTCCTGCCATTACCAACTCTGTCCTCCCCACCAGGTCCCCTGAGCCACCTCTTCCTCCAGCACAGCTCTGCCCTATCCAGCTCACAGGCCCAGCTGTAGAAGGAGCTGGGGAAATCCAATCAGATTCCACTGGAATGTGAAGAGCACCTACTTTGTGTCAGACACCCGGCCAGGCCCCCGACTCACTTCCTCAGGGTCAGCTCCAGGGCCTCCTTGTCCGCCTGGGCCTCCTGCAGGCGGCTGGTCATCTTGGCCAGAAAGCCTGCCAGGTTGCCTGCCAGCTGGGGCTCCTCCTGCCGCAGCTGCCCCCACAGCTGCCAGATTTCTGTCTGCCTGGGGAGAGGAAGACAGCCAGAGATGGGAGGGTCAGACACGAGGTGGGATGGAGAAGCAAGGGGAGCCCCACTCCTCAGTTTTCACTGCAGCGCTCCAAGAGACTTTGGCACCTGGGCCAAATCTATTGACACCCTACAGGATGCAACTAAAATGCCACCTCCTCCAGGAACCATTCCCAGATGTGCCCTCTCCCTTCTTGAACCCCTGCCACACTTTGTCTCTCTGTGATTCTGTAATAGTGGGTTAGGGGGATTTGGGATCCTGATGGCCCAGGGCTTCCATCTGCCCTCTCTCTTCTCTCACTCTGAGGCTGTGTGACCTTCAGCAAGTCCCAAGTCCTCTCTGGGCTAATTTGTAAAATGGGGTGGGGGCCGATACCTGCCAAGCAAGGTCACTGGGGAATGAGAGACACCTGATGAAAGCACCAGCTCAGGGCCTGCTACACGGTTGGTGCCCAATAAAGGCTGCTTTCACATGGATTTAATTAAGTCATGAGGACGGATGCCAGAGGGCTGAGCCTAGGCCAAGCTGCCAAGTGAATACAAGGCTCCCCACTCCCTTGCCCCACAAGTCTACACCCTAAGTCCTACCTTGCCTGCCTCACAGCACCTGGCCCCACCCTCCAGGAGCCAAGCATGAGGAATCTTGTCCTCACAGAACCCCACGGGTGGGGCGAACAAACCTGGGCCAGTGGGTGAGGGCAATTCCCTCACTGGTTCTAACAGACCCTGGGGGTCCTAGGAGGGGACATTAGCAGGCAGGGCTCCCTTTCTCGCTCTCTCTTTTTTTTTTTTTTTTTTTTTTGAGACGGAGTCTTGCTCTGTTGCCCAGGCTGGATTGCAGTGGTGCGATCTCAGCTCACTGCAACATCCGCCTCCCAGGTTCAAGCGATTCTCCTGCCTCAGCCTCCCGAGTAGCTGGGATTACAGGCATGTGCCACCACGCCCAGCTAATTTTTGTATTTTTAGTAGAGATGGGGTTTCATGATGTTGGCCAGGCTGGTCTGGAACCCCTGACCTCAGGTGATCCACCCACCTCAGCCTCCCAAAGTGCTGGGATTACAGGCGTGAGCCACCGTACCCGGCCAGGGCTCCCCTTCTCTAAGCAAACCCTCACTGAGTTAAGAAAAGCACCCACAGGGACCCCCATGGTTTTAAGAATTCAAGTGCCCTTGGGAAGCTGAGCCTACTCGCTAGTCCTCCTGGAGAGTGACCCTACAGGGCAGGACAGGGCAGGGAGGTGCAGGGGTGGGAAGGACTCCCCATGAGCAGGCATCCTCTGCACGTGGTTTTAACCCCACAACAACTTTTAGGCTCATTCTGCAGCCCAGGAAACAGAGGTCAGAAGTCAAGCCATCCCTGTGGTCACACAGCTAGCCAATGGCCAAGCTGGAATTTGCAACTGGCTCTACCTGGCGCCTGCCCCCTTGACTCCTGCTGTGTCCAGGGGGCCTGGACCCTGCTATGTGTGACCGCTGCTGTCAATGGCTGGCAGAGCCTCTCCCCATGCACATGCCGCCCTGGCCTTACTTGGGAAGTAAGTGTCCAGTCCCCAGCTGCTCCATGAAGGCAAGGAACGCCTCCTTCTCCTCAGCATCGGCCTCCTCCAGAGCTGGGAAGCTGGTGGTAGCAGATACCCGCTTAGAGGGCAGTGGCTTCCTTCTGCGGAGCCTGTGGGGGCTCTGGCTGGAGCCAAAGATGTTTTCTGTGGGACAGAGGTGGACAGAGGGGAGCACAGTGGTGTTGGGCCCAGGCGCCTGGCCTCCCACCCAGCCCTGCTCCAGCCCTCAGGGAAGTAATTCTACCTGTGCCAGTCACATTTACACAAGGCTACATTCACACATTTCTCATATCAACCTTAGGAGTCTATTTAAGGTACCCATTTTACAGATGAGTACCTGAGGCCCAGAGACACCAAAAGACTTGATGGAAATCACACCACACCTCCAAGGTGGTGAACAAATTCTTCATGCACTCAATCAAGGGATATGTATTGAGCATCTACATGACAAAATTAACCAAAATCCCTAACATGGAGCTGACATTCTAGTGCAAGTTGAAAAGAATATATATATATATTTTAAGCCAACTTGCTAAGTGAGCCAAAGGAATATGCAGGGTAATTTCCACTGAGAGACTGGGAAGATCGACTTAGATGAGGTGGCTAGCAGTGTCCTAAGGAGGTGACATTGGAACTGAGATGTGAATCACAAGAAGGAGCAAACCATGTGGGCTCCAGAGAAGTGTGTCCCCGGCAAGAGAACAGCAGTGCAGGGGCCCTGAGGCAGGAGCCGGGCTAGCAAGATGGGCGAGGTGAATGGCACTGAGTGAGCCAGAGAGGTTGGCAGCGTCTGGATGGTGCAGGCCTTGCAGGCCCCAGGAAGGGGCTTCCAGTTTGTCCCACAGGCACTGGGAAGTTCCTGGAGTGGCGGGCATGATTCAATTTGCGAATGAAGACGGCCCCAAGGCAGCGTGGGCCGTCTGCGCCCCTCTGCGCCCCACCCTGTGCGCCCCACCAGCAGTTCCTCCTGCCCAGCCCCTGAGTTCTCCTCCCGACTCTCAGCTTTTCCATTGCCAGAACTGGAGCAGCCTCCTCCTGGAGTGGGCCCAAGCACAAATGCAGATTCCTGGCCCCCTTCTCTGCTGGTCTCCAGGCTTTTGGAGACTCAGCTGACCTGACAACTCTGGGGGGCTTTGTGGACACTGAAGGCTGATCTGTGTCTTGCAGGGGCTCTGCGAGGACACCACACCTTCCATTGCCTGGGCCGGAAGGTCTTCCCAGGGAGAGGATTAGCGGGAGGATTGTGCCCTGCTGGCCATGGGCTCCCTAAGTCTTGTCAGCCCATCTAGAGAGACAGGTGCTGGGGCGGCCCTGCCCAGTGGGGGCTCGGCACCTGGAAAGCCCCCACCCCTAAATATCACCCTCTGCTGCTCCCTGGCCCATGGAATTCCCTTAACCAAAGCCACAATGTTACTCTCCTCAGGCGGAAACAAATCTGTGGTGTCAAGACCTCTGGCTCAGGAGAAGCCTTTTACTGGGAAGAAGACATAGGAGGAGTCAGAAAGCAAGCCCGGAGGCCTCCCTGGAGGGGCAGAGGGGATGCACAGAGGAGGGCCCTGGACCACTGTGGCAGCCAGGGATGAGGGGTGAAAGTCCCTGGGAAAAGGGTTGCCTTTCTAACGACCCAGCCTAGCCCCATGCAGGGCACACTGCACGGAACACCTGGGTGCCCAGAGGCCCTCCAAGGACAGACATACTGAGTCCAGAGCTGAATTCTTCAAGGGACAGGTGTCCCTTCCGCTCCACGTCCACCCAGTCGAAGATCATCTCTGACTCTTCCTTGCTGCCCAGGAAGCTGAACTTGGCCACCTGGAAGGAATGGGCAAGTTGGGCAGGTGTTCCCACTGGGGAAGGCTCTCACCCTCCAAAACGGAGAGATGTTTGTCTTCAGCCACCCCTACCTCACCTCACCCCAATGTCAGAGTCCCCCCAGTAACCTGACCCAGGGCCTAAGCTTGACATTCCCAACCCCGCCCAAGGCAGCACTCCCAGCAGGGCCCTGAACTGGCTCCAGCTCTTTTCACTCTCTCCATCCAAAATCAAAACGTACGTGTCCTAAGTCCCATGTCTTTAGGAACTTGATAAAGGACAGCAGCCAATCCTCCCCAGAATGTGGTGATCAGTGTCCAAAAATTATCTGAGGCTGGGCGCAGTGGTTCATGCCTGTAATCCCAATAGTTTGGGAGGTCGAGGTGGGTGGATCACCTGAGGCCAGGAGTTCAAGACCAGCCTGGACAACATAGTGAAACCCCGTCTCTATTAAAGTACAAAAATTAGCCGGGCATGGTGGCAGGCGGCTGTAGTCCCAGCTACTTGGGAGACTGAGGCAGGAGAATCACTTGAACCCAGGAGGCAGAAGTTGCAGTGAGCCAAGATGGTGCCATTGCACTCCAGCCTGGGTGATAAGAGTGAAACTCCGTTTCAAAAAAATAAAAATAAAAAAGTCAATGAGTTAAATCTTCTATAAGAGTTCATTTTATATATCATGGCCTACAGGTCATGATTTTACCTTTTTGAAAATTATAACAAGTTTTGGACTAAGGTCTAGGAGACGGCCCAGTGGGCTCATCTGGCAGAACCAAGTAGCCTGCATGTCTGCACAAGGGCAGGTCATGGGCTCTTTAAGCCCACACACTTTGGCTCTCAGAGAGGGAACCCCCCAGCATAATAGAACTTTGAGTTTGCTGATTCTCTGTTTCTCTAGTTACTTCTTTTCCTTTTTGTGAATTTCGTGTTTTTATCTGGGGCTGCCCGTGACTGATAAGTTATTCCCCATTGGTGGCAGCAGTGATGGTCTGGTCTAAACCAGTGATGGTCTTCCTGTTCTATTTGGTGATCTCTGGGGGATGCATCATGGAGACCTAATGCCTATTGGTTAAAAAATAACAGAAAAACTGGTTTGCTAATCGTTTTGTTGTTGTTGTTGTTTGTTTTTCTATTTGTGATCTCAAATTAGTTAAGAATTCCAGGCCTGGCGCAGTGGCTCATGCCTGTAATCCCAGCACTTTGGGAGGCCGAGGAAGGCAGATCACTTGAGGTCAGGAGTTCGAGACCAGCCTGGCCAACATGGTGAATCCCCGTCTCTACTAAAAATACAAAAACTAGCCGGGCATGGTGGTGGGCACCTGTAATCCCAGCTACTCAGGAGGCTAAAGCAGGGGAATCACTTGAAACCGGGAGAAGGAAGTTGCAGTGAGCCGAGATCGCACCACTGCACTCTAGCCTGGGCGACAGAATGAGACTGTATCTCAAAGAAAAATAATTTCATATCCACTGGGACTGGGAAGGAGAACAGCTCTTTGAGATCTGGATTGGTGAGTTTTCATGTTTCATGTTGCTGTGTTTACTTTTCTTTTTTTTTTGAAACGGAGTCTCACTGTCATCCAGGCTGGAATGCAGTGGCACAATCTTGGCTCACTGCAACCTCCACCTCCCGAGCTCAACCGATTCTCCTGCCTCAGCCTCTTGAGTAGCTGGGATTACCTGTGCCTGCCACCACACCTGGCTAGTTTTTGTATTTTTAGTAGAGACGGGGGTTTCACCGTGTTGGCCAAGCTGGTCTCGAACTCCTGACCTCAGGTGATCCACCTGTCTCAGCCTCCCAAAGTGTTGGGATTACAGGCGTGAGCCACCACGCCCAGCCTGCTGTGTTTACTTTTGATCTGTGGCTGGAACTGTAGAAATGAAGCAAGACATTCTCTGTGTGTCTGTGATCTATGTCTGTAACAGACAAGCCTTTAACTCTTTTTTTTTTTTTTTTTTTTTTGAGACGGAGTTTCACTCTGTCACTCAAGCTGGAATGCAGTGGCGCAATCTCGGCTCACTGCAACCTCCACTTCCTGGGTTCAAGCAATTCTCCTGCCTCAGCCTCCTGAGTAGCTGGGATTACAGGAATGTACCACCACTCCCGAAAGGTCTTTAACTCTTATTGTCAGTATGAAATACTCTTTTACATCTGGAAGGTATTAATAACTTAGCGTACTATGTCTCTTAAAGGAGTTCTGTGTTGATTAGTTCATAGAGACGAATAAGTGATTATATAAATCTAATTCTCCTAAAAATAACAGAAAATAACTGAAATTTGAATGCTTTAAATGAGTTAGACTTAAAACAATTCTTCTTAGAAATCGCTAGCTCAGAAAATTTTTCAGGAGCCAGGTCCATATAATTAACATGATTCTTTGAACAAATTAGACTGGTTTAATAATTGTTTTGACAAAACACGTATAATAACTATCTGTCTTTTCTGTGCTTTCTATTAAGTATAATTCAAGTATACATTCTGTTTTTCATAAGGTCTGTATTTGTTTTCTGTGAAGAAACGAGTTAATCTAGATTTCCTATACTTCTCATTTCGAATTTCGGATCAAATAAGTCAACTTTGTCTTTACATATGTTTGAGATATAAACATGTAAATTTGTGCCCCACTAAATTGATTAATTATTCTAACAAATAAATTTTGTATCAACAATAATTATATTTTCTAGTGTGTCACCTTAAACACAGTTTCCAAGATTCTTAGGTAACTTTAAAATTTGTATTAATTTTGAATTAATATTGAAGTACATTAATTAATAAATAATTTTTGGCTATCTGGATAATTTCCAAAACAAATTTAATACTGAAACTGATTGCTAAGCATATTTTTAAGTTGATATATTTTTTACTTCTTATTTTCACATGCTAGAAAGTAGCTATATCTTTGGGTAATGTTAATAAATGCATTCATTTCTTTCTGCTTTAAAAAGTTGTGCAGGCTGGGCGAGGTGGCTCACGCTTGTAATCCTAGCACTTTGGGAGACCAAGGCGGGTGGATCACCTGAGGTCAGGAGTTGAAGACCAGCCTAGCCAACATGGTGAAACCCTGTCTCTACTAAAAACACAAAACTTAGCCACACGTGGTGGCACGTGCCTGTAATCCCAGCTACTCTACTCAGGAGGCTGAGGCAGGAGAATCACTTGATCCCAGGAGGTGGAGGTTGCAGTGAGCCAAGATCATGCCACTGCACTCCAGCCTGGATGACAGAGTGAGACTCCATCTCAAAAACAAACAAACAAAAAAGTTGTGCAAAAGAAAGCGGCGGAGACCCAGATATTTGTATGCCCATATTCATAGCAGCATTATTCACAATCGCCAAAAGAATCAACCCAAGTGTTCACTGACAGATAAGAGGATAGACAAAATGCGACGTATATGTACAACGGAATATTATTTGGTCTTTAAAAAGAACATTTGGACACATGCTACGATACAGATAAACCTTGAGGACATTCTGCTATGTGAAATACACCAGTAACTAAAAGACAAATACTGTATGATTCCATTTCTATGAGGTATCTAGAGTAATCAAAGTTATAGAGACAGAAAGTAGAATAGGGATAGCTAGGGGTTGGGGAGAGGGAAGTATGGGAGTTACTGTTCAATGGTTGCAGAATTTCAGTTTGGCAAGATGAAAGAAGCTTTGGAGATGGCTGGGGAAATTGTGGTACAACATCGTGAATGTACTTAATGCCACTGAATAGTACATTTTAAAATAGTTAAAATGATAAATTTTCTGTTATGCATTGCATACTTGACCACTTTTTTTTAAGTTGTGTTAGGGATACACAAGGCTGTAGGAAGTTGGCTTATGTGTATTTCTGAGCTTAGCTTGTCTGCTAAAATGCTTGTATAAGACAATTCTCAATTATTTACCTTTAGTTCTTCCTGTGAAAGAGGTTAATTACACTGATTAAAAGTGCAATTAATACAGGATGGGCATGGTGGCTCACACCTGTAATCCCAGCACTTTGGGAGGCCTAGGCAAGTGGATCACTTGAGGTCAGGAGTTCGAGACCAGCTTGGCCAACATGGTGAAACCCCATCTCTACTAAAAATAGAAAAAATCCTCCTGGCATGGTGGCGGGCATCTGTAATTCCAGCTAATTGGGTGGCTGAGGCATGAGAATAGCTTGAACCCGGAAGGCAGAGGTTGCATTGAGCTGAGATTGCGCCACTGCACTACAGCCTGGACAACAGAGCAAGACCCTGTCTCAAAACAATGGCAACAACAACAAAAGTTCAATTAACTACAGATGCTTGAGGCTTTACTAGGAGCTATAGCGATAGACAAACAAAACTTTGTCTGCAAGGAAAATGGGATGCACTGTTGTGTGAAAGTGTCTGGTTATTCTACAACATGAAAAAGGATAAAAAGGCAAAACTTGAATGGATATAAAATGTTGTAGAAAGTTTACTGAAAGAGAATTTTATTTGCCTTGATTTGTAATGCCTGAGTCTGAAAATAAGCTATGAAATGTATTAACATTTTGCCAAATTTGGCCCAGTTTTAATGGGCTTAAAAATTGATAATAAATAGGCTTGGCACAGTGGCTCATGCCTGTAATCCCAGCACTTTGGGAGGCTGAGGTGGGTGGATCACCTGAGGTTAGGAGTTTAAGACCAGCCTGGTCAACATAGTGAAACCCGTCTCTACTAAAAATAAAAATTAAAAAAATAGCCAGATGTGGTGGCAGGCGCCTGTAATCCCAGCTACCCAGGAGGCTGAGGCAGGGGAATCACTTGAATCCAGGAGGCAGAGGTTGCAGTGAGCCAAGATCATGCCATTGCACTCCAGCCTGGGCAACAAGAGTGAAACCGTCTCAAATAATAATAATAAAAATAAAAATAAATAAATAAAAATAAGTAAAAAGAAATAAATAATAAAAACTCATGAAAATTTTATAGCCATATATTCTATTAAAGCAAAACTAGAATTTGTCTTTATCTCTACTAAAATAATAAATTGGTCTTAGAGCTCTTAGCAAGGGTTAAAAAGAGGCTACTGTTTCACTTCTGTGTAAGCCTCCCAGATAACAGAGATTCCCTGTCTCCCCAGAATCATTTCCTCTGCTTTGTTTTGACCTTATTATATCTTAATTATTTTTAAAAAACAAAAAGCAAAGGTATCTCCCTTATAAAAAAGCTATCTACTGTTGTAATCATATTACTTTCTTCTATGTTTATTTCAAAATATTTTGAGTATTACTTTGATTAAATAGATAACAAAGTAATATTTCTTGGTCTCCCATGACATCTTCATCTAGTGCCCAAATCTTCTCTAACGGTTCTTTTGATTTTGCCTTCCCAAGATCAGATCCTAAATTTAGAAAAAAATACAATAAAAATTTTAAGATATCTTTCTCTATATGTTTTAAATACTTCAATACTATTACAAGAGCATCATGGGAAGAGCAATCAAATCAGAAGAGATGTTCAGGCTTTCCTAGGCTAAATTTTCATAGGCAAAATGCTATTAATATCAATATTTCAGAAATTGCATGCTTTATGGGAATGTCCTGGAGATTTTTCAATGATTTTGCTATTTATAATATGTTCTCTTTTTTTCTTTCTTGAGACAGGGTCTCACTCTGCCTCCCAGGCTGGAGTGCAGTGGCGTGATCATGGCTCACTGCAGCCTTGACCTCCCAGGCTCAAGCAATCCTCCCACCTTAGCCTCCCGAGTAGCTGGGACTACAGGTACACACCACCACACCTGGCTAATTTTTTTAAAACTTTTTATAGGATGGAATCTCGCCATATTGTCCAGACTGGTCTTGAATTTCTGGGCTCACGTGATCCTCTTGCCTCAGCCTCCCAAAGTCCTGGGATTACAGGCAGTATGTTTTTATCTTCAGGGGAAAAACTGATCAAACCATTATGAAATAGTTGTGCATTGTACCCCAGGAGAGAATTTCACTGTCCTCCATTCTGATGTTATTAGGTAGTGTAATAAATAACCACAGCCTTTCAGGCTCGTTACTGGACGCGTTTCTCCTTTCCAATGCCTGCCTGAAGCCTCTGCTATAGGCTGCAGGCCACAGACTGCATCTTCAACAAAGAAAAACAAACTCAAAGTCTAGAGAAAAAGGACTGTACCAGGTTCGATGAACTATTTATGCTTCACTTGGGTGTAGGCTTCCAAGCTGACACTGGATGTCCTTCTGACTGAGCTAGTAGACTGAGGATTCCTATAACTCCTTTGAGTCCAAAAGCAGACAGCTTACCCAAGATCCGGCAGAACAATAATTGATTACATGGCATTGATTGAACAGCCGAAGGAAATCTAGTTATGGCTCTATGCAGGCAATATAGTTGATATTATTTTTTATTGTTCTACTGTAATAGATCTGTGAGGAAGCTCTTTCCTGGTCTTCTTGAGCTGTCTCTAACCCTCAGTTTAGTAGATTATATATATATATATATATATATATATTTTTTTTTTTTTTTTTTTAATTGAGACAGAGCCTCACTCTGTTCAGTCACCCAGGCTGGAGTGCAGTGGCGTGATCTCGGCTTACTGCAACCTCTGCCTCCCAGGTTGAAGTGATTCTCCTGCCTCAGCCTCCCAAGTAGCTAGGATTACAGACACACATTACAGCCTCCCAAGTAGCTAGGAATACAGAAAATAGCCACCACGCCTGGCTAATTTTTGTATATTTAATAGAGACGGAGTTTCACCATGTTGGCCAGGCTAGTCAGGAACTCCTAATCTCAGGTGATCTGCCTACCTCAGCCTCCCAAAATGCTGAGATTACAGGCGTGAGCCACCATGCCCTGCCAGATTATACTTTTGTAAACTGAAATTCAACGTTTCAAGTGGTATCTGAATCTCATTGACCCCCTCATGATTCAGAAACCAATACTTTTAAGCCCAGGCACCATGGAGCAACCCGCAACCCTGCCTCTATAAAAAATACAAAACATCAGCTGGGCATGGTGGCGCATGCCTGTAGTCCCAGCTACTCAAGAGGCTGAGGCGAGAGGATCACTTGAACCCAGGAGGCGGAGGTTGCAATGAGCCAGGATCGCACCACTGCACTCCAGTCTAGGCGAAAGAATAAGACCCTGTCTCAAAAAAAAAAAAAAATTACTTTTACAGACTTTCCTTACTTTCCATGGCAATATAATTATTTGCACAGATTCAACAGAATCTGTCCTCCTTTTTTATCAAGATATAATTGGATAAATCAATTGCGCAATCAAGGCCTTACCTGGAGTGTCTTTTTATGGGATGTCCTCATTTAATCAGGTGTGACAAGCCTACTATAATGAATGCTCATGGAGCCAATCCCTACAAAACCCTACCAGGAAGCTGGCCTGGAACCACATGGAATGCTTCCTGGCAGAAGAGGGACCTTAGACAAATCAGGGACCTCAAGAAGACAGGAAGCCATTTACATTTACAGGTGATGCAAGTGACATCTGGTGAAGAGAATATCTTGGGATTGCTTTTCTAGCCTTAGGACAGAAGTTGGGTGACCAACTCATCCTAGTTTGCCCAGGACTTTCCAATTTTAGCACTCGAAGTCCCACATCCCAGGTACCCCGTTAGTCCTTGGAAAACTGGAACAGTTGGTCACTCAATAGAACAACAAACTACAGATTTTTAAAAGTCCAACCAGCTTGGGCACGGCAGCTCACACCTGTAATCTCAGCAGGTGTGGAACCTGAGGTGGGGGGATTGCTTGAGGCCAGAAGTTAGACAACAGCTTGGGCAACATAGCAAGACCTCATCTTTATAAAGAATTTAAGAATCAGTCAGGCGTAGTGGCCTGTGCCTTTAGTCCTAGCTACTTGGGAGCCTGAGGCAAGAGGATCGCTTCAGCCCAGGAGCTTGAGGCTGCAGTGAGCTATGATTACACCACTGCACTCCATCCTGGGTAACAGAGTGAGATCCTATCTCTTAAAAAAAAAAAAAAAATCCAACCTAAGATTCTGTATGAAAGCTTCCAGACAGAAGCTAAAATGTCTCAGTACTGTCTCTATTTGTAGGGCAAATTCAAAGAGACTCACATTTAATTACATCCTTGTTGCTCCCATGGAAATAAGCCAATGTAATGACAGCAGCCTTTTATACATCAAGGAAATTTTGGAGATTATCTATGATCACAGAAAAATTATCTGGCCGGGCGCAGTGGCTCATGCCTGTAATCTCAGCACTTTGGGAGGCTGAGGCAGGTGGATCACCTGAAGTCAGGGGCTCAAGACCAGCCTGGCCAACATGGTGAAACCCCATCTCTACTAAACATACAAAAACTAGCCAGGCATGGTAGTGGGTGCAGGTAATCCCAGCTACTTGGGAGGCTGAAGCAGGAGAATCGCTTGAACCTGGGAGGCAGAGGTTTGCAGTGAGCTGAGATCGTGCCTCTGAGATAGAGCTGAGAGGGAAGGAAGGAAGGAAGGAAGGAAGGGAGGGAGGGAGGGAGGGAGGGAGGAAATCTGAAACTTGGAACTTGGATATGAGGCAAAAAGAATGCTAGCACAACACATTGTTTACCTTTCATGAAAAGTCCCAAACTTACTGAAGTTACTAGTAGAACAGATACCCTGAAAGATTGATGGCCTGTTAGACATTAGCCATTTTAAGAATTGAACTCAGTAATTTTATCCTAATACTTTTCTGTCAAATTGCTGGCTTCTCAAACGCTCTTTGAACCAGTCATAACATCCTACTGGTTCCCTCATTCTTTTTTTTTTTTTTTTTTTTTTTTTTTGAGATGGAGTCACCCAGGCTGGAGTGTAGTGGCGTGATCTTGGCTCACTGCAACCTCCGCTTCCTCGGGCTCAAGAAATTCTCGTGCTTCAGCCTCCCAAGTAGCTGGGATTACAGGCACCTACCACCATGCCTGGCTAATTTTTGTATTTTTAGTAGAGACAGGGTTTCACCATGTTGGCCAGGCTGGTCTCGAACTCCTGATATCAAGTGATCTGCCCGCCTCGGCCTCCCAAAGTGCTGGGATTACAGGCATGAACCACAACACCTGGCCACCCTAAGACTCTTTATGGGGACACATAACCATGGCTGATCTTATGTTTCATTGAAGTTTACAGTCATTGACATGGTTTGATTTCCAGGGCTCCGACTGCTTCCCAAGATAAATGTCCTTGCTTAATGAGCCTAAAATTATACCATTTGCAAATTACTTCTTTGGCTTAAAGTACTTTCACTGGTTAAAAGACAAATGTTTCTGGAAAAGGGCGACACATAAAGCCTTACCTGTCATTTTCACATTAGTATAAACACATCTCTAGCGTTTTCTGAGAGCTCTAAATGAGAGAAAGGGGCAGGGGTAGGCAAGCCCTGCCTTCCTGTGATGGGGGAGAGGGGGTGTCAGGAGCTGCAGAAAAGGGATTCAGCATTCAAATGGGGGTCTTGGGCTCACCGCCAGGTCCTCGCGAGTGACAAAGCCCCTCTCCTTGGCACCACAGTCCTGGAAGAAGGCCTGCAGTTCTGCTGCTGCCTGAGAGGACCAAGACTCTGGCTCTGGGGCCACTGCAGCGTCTTCACCATCAGCTGGCTCTCTTGTCTGCCGCCGCCGGCTGGAGCCCAGCTTCCGGACTTTTCGAGACGTTCTCTGTCCAGTCTCCATGGTGCGTTGGCCCTGGGGACAGAAGAGTGAGGGGCACCGGGCTGCTGGACAGTCACGCCTTCTCATGGCTCAAAACCCTCCCCTGGCTCCCATCACCCTTGGGAAGAAAATCCACCGTGGCTGCCAAAGCCCGGCCTGATGGTGTCCCGCTGGGTCCTCTAACCTCATCACCCAGCCGCCTCATGGCCTCTCGTCCATTCTGCGCAACGCCTTTGCCCTTTCTAAGTTCCCTCTACCTGGAATGCCCTTCTCCAAGCTACCCACCTGCCCTCATCTCTTCAGGCTACTACTCAACTATCAAAGTCTTCTCTGACCATTAGAGAATATATCCTATTCACCCCACGCAGACTCTATCTCATGTTTTGACCTGGAGAGTGGTTACGCAGGGTTTTCCAGGATCTAGCTGTCTGAAGGGCCATAAGCAGCTTCTGAGCCATCTCTCTGGTGACTCTTCTCGCTCATTAACTCATCTCAGCTGTGTCAGGGATCCCTCCACCGACGCCTCCTCCCCTGTCAGCCTCACCTCTCCTCCAGCCTTTTCTCTCCAGCACCGTGTCTCTAGTCCTTCGACACACGCAGCAGGAAACAGTAGCGCCCCTATGCGGCTCTTAGGGCCCCACGTGACATGGCCTCAGCTTCATCCACCCCACCCCTGTGCCCTTGGGGTCCATGGCAACACCACTGAACCACTCATGGTTCCTGGAATTCCTGATTCCCTCCCACCCTGCTCCCTTTGCCCCAAACTCCTCAACTCTCTCACTCCCTTACATAGTTAATACCTTTTGCTTCCTCACCTTACAGGCTGCCTCCTCCAAGAAGCCTTCCCTGCAGTCACCCCTGCATTCAAGCTGGGCTCAGTGCCCCCTTGTCTGCGACCCTGCTATGGTTTGAATGTGTTCTCCAAAGTTCATGTGTTGGAAACTTGATCCCCAATGAGGCAGTGTTGGGCGATGGGGCCTGATGGGAATTGTTTGGGTCATGGGGGCGCCATCCTCATGAATGGATGAATGCCATTATTGTAAAAGTGAGTTCCTTGTTAAAAGATGGACTCAGGCCCTGGTGCTCTCTGTCGTCCTTTTGCCTTCCACCATGGGAAGACACCACAAGAAGGCCCACGCCAGATTCTACCTCCTCAATCTTGAACTTTCTAGCCTCCGGAAAGATGAGGAAATAAATTTCTGTTCTACGTAAATTTCCCATTCTCTGGTATCTGCTGTAGCAGTACAAAACAGACTAAGGCAGGCCCCATGCTGCCCCAGCTGTGGATATCACCGTTTATCTAGGTCCATACTGTTCCCTGCCCCTTAGCACATGTTGGGTGCTCAAGTAAGGGGTGTCAAATTCATTGTTCATTCACCTGTCACTGAATGTCTTAGTTCAGTCAATGGATAAGGTTTTTGATGGTTGGGGATTCATCCAGGTGAGGCCCCTGGGGTGAGGAAAAGAGAGGCTGTTGTTTGGAAGGGATAAAGTCTGAGCCTGCCTTTGGGGAACAAGTCTGGGGCCCATAAAGCTATGGGATGAGAAGGATTTGATGTCCAGACAGACAGGGCAGCTTCCCGCAGGTGGTGGGGATTGTGCAGGTTCTGCAGGAGGCATGTAGGATTTGGAAGCAGTAAACAGTGTGTGTGAAGGAATCGAGGCAGAAGAGCAAGGCCCATGCCCAGGAGATGGAGGAGACATCTCTCCTGGGCATTCTCTGTTGAGGCCAAAGGCCACAGACAGGCTGGGTGGAGTGGTTAGAGGGCTCTGCTTTAGGCCTCATGGGCTCATTCCAGGGGGTCATTCCACGGCCTCCCCTTAGGCAAGCTTCTCAAGGGAACTGCACAGGTTGCACAGAACATGGATGAAGCAATTTCTCATCCTGAGGAGGCCCCAAACTTCAAACAGAAGTACATTCTCTCTCTCTCTCTCTCTCTCTTTCCCCCTTCAAAGTCTGTTTCAGATGAAGTTTTAAGATCATAAATGTAAAACCGCAGTGGTGAGCTGGAGTCCACTATTAGGGGCTTGTGAGGGTCGACTGTGCACACCTCTTCCTATCTCAGCAGCTTGGCATCAGCCACTGTGGGACTACTGGCACCATGGGAATCAGCAAATGCCATGAATCAGGTCTCCTGCCCCCACCAAAGAATAGTCACCAGCATACCTCTTCTGAAGACTTTCATCTGCCCCAACCCTTCCCACCCTCTATCATGCACATAAGCAACAAGCATTTACCAAGTGCCAACTGAATGCTGGTACAGTGCTAAGCAGGCCTGCCGCAATCCATGTTTCCTTTAAGCGAATTAGGAAAAGGTACTTCCTGCTGGCAGACACAGCCCAGTGCCAGGGCTCATGGTTTGACAAGTGGAATGTGGGCTGGATTCCAGTCCCCATGCACCCCCTTGGCTGGGCATCCTTGTGCAGGACACACCTTGCACACCCCAGCAGAGTCCCTGGCCCTGCAGGTAGAGGTGTGACTAACTCCTGTTCTCCCCTAGGGGCCCTCACAGCCTCATGCAGGAGACACAAACATAATTACAGTGCAGCACAGAAGGGGCAGTATACCTGTGTGTCAGGTGCTGGGAGAGCACTGAAAAAGGAGCAACTCACTGATCAGGGTGTCAGAGAGGGCTTCCTGGGGTAGGTGACATAGCTTAGCAGTGAGCTCCAGGGCAGGAGAAATTATACTTAACCCTGATGCCCTCATTAGTGCCCAGCCTTGCTTAGGATATGTACTGGGCTCTCAACCCACTTCCTCTGCTGATTCACTGTCCCCTAGAATGTGGAATGTTCTAACAGACAACTGAATAGACTCAGAAAATATCAGGGCCAGACACAGTGGCTCACAGCTCTAATCCTAACACTTTGGGAGGCCAAGGCAGGTGGATTACTTGAAGCCAGGAGTTTGAGACCAGCCTGGGCAACATGATGAAACTCCATCTCTATCAAAAACAAAAAATTAGCCAGGCATGGTGGCGTGCGCTTGAAGTTCTAGCTATCAGGGAGGTTGAGGTGGGACAATCACTTGAGCCCAAGAGGCAGAGGTTGCAGTGAGCCAAGATTGCACCACTGCACTCTAGCCTAGGCAACAGAGTGAGACACTGTCTCAAAAAAAAAGTCTTTCTAATAAAAAGCAGGGAGGCAAAAAAGCCAAGAATGAGGAATAAGATTCTAAGGGTTAGAATAAGGAAGTCCCCATGCTAATCTAACTGGCCTTCACCCGGTATCGCTCACCCTTAATTCACCCCATGTTGCCCCATGGAAACAGTGACCACATAGACACCGCTCCTTGGGCCTAGAGGCCTTCCACACCTAGAAAGCCACCATCTATCTCCATTCCCCATCCCCCTAAGAGGGGAGTCCCCTCCCTCCATGGCCTATGACCCTTCTTCAGTGGCTAATGGGGTTTGGCCTGGCAGTTCCAGCCTTGTAGGTTACACTCAAAGAAAGATTCCCTGTAAAATAGAAGGGGATTAATAAACAAAACAACAACAACAAAATAAACTAGGCACGGTGGCCTGTAATCCCAGTACTTTGGGAGGCTGAGGCGAGAGGATCACTTGAGCCCAGGAGTTCAAGACCAGCCTGGGCAACATAGCGAGACCCTGTCTCTACAAAATAAAATAAAACTAGCTGGGCATGGTGGTGTGCCTGTAGTCCTAGCTACTTGGGAGGCTGATATGGAAGGATCATTTGAGCCCAGGAGGTCAAAACTGCAGTGAGCTATGATTCACCACTGCACTCCAGCCTGGGCGACAGAGTGAGATTCTGTTTCAAAAAAATAAAAAAGTAAAAATAAAAGAAAGACTCACTGAGCCTCAGTACTATAAGAGGGTCAGTCCCATTCTCGTGACCTGGAGATGCAGAAAAGGAGGCTCACGAGAAAAAGTGACTTCCAGTCCCATTGCTGTGAAGTCAGACAGACCTCTGCTTCTCCCAGCTCTGCTGCCCAGGGACTGTGCAACCTTAGGGAAGTCAATCAGCATCTCTGTGCCTGAGTTTCCTCACTGGAAACTTAGGACTAATATCTCTCCCACGGGGATGCTGCGAGGATTAGGCAAGATAATTAAAGTTGAAACATCAGTTCCCATTCCCTAGCATGGCCCACCTCCCTTTCCAGCTTCACTTTCTCTTAGCACTTGTCACCTTCCCAGAATAGAGAGACTTTTGCTCGTTTTTGTTGTAAATTTTCCTTCTCCTCATGCCGAAATAGAGGCCTCACGTGAGTAGGGAGTTGACCATTCTGTTCACTGTTCTATCCCAAGAGCCTAGAACAGCGCTTGGCACACAGTTGGTACTCTGCAAATATTTGCTGAATATATGATCCACATAAAGCACTTAGGAGTGCGCTTGGTATCAGTGACTACCAGGTAAAGGTAGCAATGACAACAGTGGTGATGACATTGATAAAGATGAATTCTATTTGAGGCACATAAAAGCCAGGTTCCATGCAGATACAACTGATCCCATTTGACAGATGACGAAACTGAGGGAGGTTCCAAGAGGCAGAGTGACCTGCCCAAGCCATGATGTCAGTGGTGGAACTACACCAGACTCTGCTCTTCTGGTTGGTCATGGGATGGACTTCCCCAAGGCTACAGAGGTGGCTCTTCCTTGGGCAGAAGGCCCTTCTGGGGATGAAAAACGCCCAGTGGAGTAGCCCTGAGTGGGACAAGGGCTTTGGAGCAGGGTGGGCGTTGACAGGCTTGGCTCCTGTGGTGACGCCCAGTGTCTCGTGTACTTCCGGCGATGGAGCTAACACGGCCAAGGGAGCAAGATAAGATTCCCTGTGCAGAAGCCTCCAGAAGCAAAGTCCACTGTGACGTGAGTGTCACATCGCAGCCTGCCAGGCTCCCACAAGTGTAGGAAGTTAGAATCCTGGAAGAAATTCCCTGCAGCCACATCCTAGGACATGTGGCGTTCTTGACATTCCTTTCTGGGAGTTCCTAGCCAAGCTGCACCTCCACAGCCCATTTCCAGCAGTCCCCTGGCATTTTTTTAAGAAAATAGCACCTTCCAGACACCTCGCCTGCCCCACCTCAGCATCTGCCCTCTCTGCCAGTCAATCCTTCTCTCCCAGGAGGAGAACTCAGCCACCCGCTCCTTGCCTGTCAGGTGGCCTGGAGCAGGAAGGCAGCAGGTGCCCTCCAGCCATCGCCACCTCAAAATCAGTCACTTGTCACCATCAGGTGGGATGGTGCACTCACCCCTCGTGCCTTCACATTCAGATCCCTGACAGCACCCCCACGGCCTGACAGCATACCCTAAAAACAGCCTGTGTCCCTTCTAGGCCAGGCCTGGTCCCTCAGAGACAGCAAGGACATCCTTCAGTCAATCCACAAATGTACACGCACACACACCCTCCTCGGCCGTCACCCTCACCATCAGCCTCTCTGTCAGACACAGCACCCCTCACGGCCATTCCATCATTCCATTCTACATGTGCGAATGCCGTCGCCCAGCACACATCCCTCTGAGTCAGCCGGCAGGGCCACCCTGCCAGCACCCTTCTCCTCCACCACCTTCCCCTTAGTGCATCCTCATGCCTCACATCCTTAAGAGTGGGGGACCCCTTCATGGCTAGGACACACATACAGCCCCTCAGCATGACCGCCTCTCCCCACATCCCTCACCTAAGAAATCGCATAAAGCTTGAAGCCAAACATGAGAGCAAATGAATCCCACTCCCAAGCACCTGCAGGAATCCACTCCCACCATGGTATTCTGTTAGGCAGCAGGCACCACAGGCTGCCCACCAGGAAGTGGAGGCCAGAGAAGAAGGGGGGGGGGGGGCAGCGGCAGATTACAACCTGGCATGGGCCCTGCCTGGGGCCTCCGGGTGTCCATCACTCTCTCACCAAAGGGCGCTCAGAACTGGGTCTGCTTTCCACTTGGCTGGCTTCAATAGCAATAAATAATAGCCATAGTCGCTAAACCCCAGTTGTCCAAGTCAGTGGGCCTGAGAGACCACCTAGTGTCTTGTTCCAGTCTACTTATCGTTACTCCTTCCCTCCTAACTAATAGAGAAACTGAGGCTCTGAGAAACCAGGTGACTTGCCCTAGGTCACACAGCCATTTATGGGTAGTGATGTACCCCAGCCTCCTGCCCAAGTGCTTTCCCATCCCCTCCCTTAGACCATGCAGAGAGCTCCAAATGCAGGGGAAAAGAGGGCTCTGCCCTTTGCACCCTTGACATAGAAGCTAAACAGGGACCACAGCTCCCTCCCCTATCCTCATTCTTCCAAAGAAAAAGAAGCATTGCAACCTTGGGATGGCTCCTACCTCTCAAAGGCTCCCAGTGGAACACACAGCCCTGGGCTCTGGCACCTGGTGGTGGGGTGACTGCTGCCCTGCAGAGCCCACGAGCTCTAGAACTGTTAACAGTCTTGTCTTGCTTAATCTCCCTTTCCGCTCCCCAGCGAGCCAATCTCCTGTGCTCATCTACAGGACTTCCTGTGGAAGCGACCACTGGCGGCCCTTTCACAATTTTGCCTGGCACCCCCAGGCATCCCTGCCCTGGTTGGTGTCTTGAAGTGGAGAATGCTGGAGCTGGAAGGGAGGCTGTCCTAAGCAGAGGCTCCAAAGAGTGAGATGGACTGCTCAAGATCACCCAGCCCTTAGTGGTGCAGCCAGGACTGGGCCTGAGTCTCTGGTTGCCAAAGCAATGCCTCATCCCAGACAGCAGCAGGTTGATGGGCACAGCCGTGGCTGAAGCTAAGTGTTTGGGATGCCCCGGGAGAACTGCCCATCCTGCCTCACTTCAGGCCCTCATTCTCAGACAGTGTCTTTGGGCCTCAGGGGAGGCTTTATATCTAAACCACCTTTTAGGGAACAATCTAGTCTGATACCAAAATACATTGTAGAGCTACAACCATCAGAACAGTGTGGAATTGGAGCATGACTATAGACAGATGAATCAGTGGAACAGAATAATGAAATAGACTCAAATATTTGTGGGACAGAAATAGACTCAAATATTTGTGGGAATTTAGTGTATCATAAAGGCACCATTTCAAATCATTGGAGAAGAGATGGTTTATTCAATAAACTGTGTTGGGAGAATGGGCTAGGTACCTGCAAAAACAAAGTTAGAGCTCTAACTCTAAAAGCATTCCAGATGTATAAAAGGCATAAGCATTTTAAAAATCAAAATCACACAATTATATGTTGTTTGGGATTTATTTCAAAATTATTGAAGAGTGGGGAGAATAGGTAGGACATAGATGAAACAAGACTGGCTCTGGCCCTGTTCTGATCCCTGCTGGAGTTAATGAGGATACCGCGGGCCCATTACGTTCTTCTACTTTTCTGTATGTTTGAACAAATGCCATAAGAAATCATGGCATAGTTCATTTGCCATGGTTGCAGAAGAAGGAGGGAAAGAAAAGGAAGGAAGGAGGGAGGGGAGGGAAGGAGGAAGGAAGGAAGGAAGGAAGGAGGAAGAGAGAGAGAGAAAGAAAGAAAGAAGAGAAAGAGAAAGAAGAGAAAGAAAAAGAAAGAAAGAAAGAAAGAAAGAAAGAAAGAAAGAAAGAAAGAAAGAAAGAAAGAAAGAAAGAAAGAAAAGAAAGGAAGGAAGGAAGGGAAGGAAGGAAGGAAGGGAAGGAAGGAAAGAAAGATAGATCTGTCATGGGATAGGCTGGGTGTGGTGGCTCATGACTGTAATCCCAGCACTTTGAGAGGCTGAGGCAGGAGGATCACCTGAGCCCAGGAATTCAAGACCAGTCTGCACAACATGGTGAGACCCCATCTCATTAAAAAATAATAATAGTAAAGAAGAAGAAGAGGAAGAAGAAGAAGAAGAAGGAGGAGGAGGAGGAGGAGGAGGAGGAGGAGAAGGAGGAGGAGGAGAAGGAGGAGGAGAAGAAGAGGAAGAAGGAGGAGGAGGAGGAAGAAGAAGAGAATGAAGAAAAAAAGGGAAGAAAGAGATCATGGGGTAATTTTTAAATAATCTTGGATTAGGCAAGGCCTTTCCAGATATATCGCAAAGCATTAGAAGCCACAAAAGAAAATATTGAGCCATTCAACCATATGGAAACTTTTTTAAAATAAATAAAACTGAATGGCAAAAAAAGGTCACCATTGACAAGTCAAAAGGCAAATAAACTCTGAAAAAGTACTCACATATCATAGAAAATAAGTTAATTTCCTCCCTCTGTAAAGAACTCCTACAGATCAATGAAAGACCAATAATGCATTAGAGAAATTGGCACCATATATGAATAAACAATTCATGGAAAAATAAATATCAATGGATTTAAACATATGAAATACTTTTATAAAAGTAAACATTTCTGTTTATAAAAATATAATAAGAGAAATAAAAGATAAAACTACATACCAACACAAAGAAGATGAGGGTAAAAATAAAAAATAAAACTACACTGAGACATCATTTTCAGCTATTCAACTACTAAGATCCAAAAAGTGATATATTATATCATAAAGGATGTAGGAAACACATTCACACATTATTGGCAGGAATATAAACTGGTACAACTTTTATGAAAAGAAATGTATAATATCTGTCAACATTTAAAATGCAAAAATCTTTCTACCCAGCAATTTCACTTTCAGTCATTGATTCCACAGATGATATACAATATGACAGTATGGAAAGATATTCATTACAGTATTGTCTGTAGTAGCAAAGGATTGGAAATGATCTAAATTTCCATCAGTAGGGAGCTGGTTAAATGAGCTCTGATACATCCGAACACTGGCATACTCTGCACCGTGAAGAAAATGAGAAAGATCCAGGTGGACTGATATGGAATGACCTTCAAGATATTGTGTCATATGAAAAAAGTAAGGTGCAGAACAGTGAGGATAGTGTGCTTTTTATGAAGAAAAAAGTGTATGTGTGTGTATGAAATATATGCAATAGATGAGGGCCGTGATATAGTTAAGTTTTACGTCCTCACCCAAATCTCATCTTGAATTATACTCCCTATGTGTCAAAGGAAGGAAGTGATTGGATTATGGGGGCAGTTTCCCCCATGCTGTTCTCGTAACAGTAAGTGAATTCTCAAGAGATCTGATGGTTTTATAAATGGCAGTTTTTCCTGTGTTTATATACTTTCCTCCCCTGCTGCCATGTGAAGAAGGTCCTTGCTTCCCCTCACCTCCCGCCATGATTGTAAGTCTCCTGAGGCCTCCCCAGCCATATGGAACTGTGAGTCAATTAAACCGCTTTCCTTTGTAAATTACCCAGTTTCCGGTATTTCTCTATAGCAGTATGAAAATGGACTAATACAGGCCAGGTGAGGTGGCTCACGCCTGTAATCCCAGCACCTTTGGAGGCTGAGACAGGCAAATTGCTTGAGCCCAGGAGTTAAAGACCAGCCTGGGCAACAAGGTGAAACCTTGTCTCTATAAAAAATAAACAAAATTAGCCAGGCGTGGTGGCACATGTCTGTAGTACCAGCTACTCTGGAAGCCAACGTGGGAGGATTGCCTGAGCCCTGGAGGTCAAGGCTGCAGTGAGCCGTGATTGCACCACTGCACTCCAGCCTGGGTGGCAGAATGAGGCCCTGTCTCAAAAAAAGAAAAAAATAGATAAGCACACACATTCATATATGTTTGTAAATGCAGAGAATATTTCTGACAGGATATACAAGAAACTAGTCAGATTTGGGCTGGATAGAACTGTTGGGATGGAGGAAGGGGGCAGATTTATGTTTCACTGTTTACTTTTAATGTATTTTATGTTTTGTACTATCTGTATACATTACCTATTCAAAAAGAAGCTTAACAATAGGATGTACATATACAAAGAGAGACTGATGAAAGAAACATGGTAAAATGTTAACATTTAGCAACAATGGTAAAGGGTATATGGGGATTATTTTACTATATTTGCAACTTTTCTGGATGTATAAGATTATTTCAAAACAAAAAGTTTTAAAAATTATTAAATTTAATTTCTAAATAAATGAATATTCTCACAACCAACTATCTGAGGAAACTGATACTCAGAGAGTTTCTGAGGCTTTATTGAACTAAATAAGGCACTCATTTATTTATTATTATTATGATTTTTGAGACAGGGTCTCACCCTGTTGCTTAGGCTGGAGTGCAATGGCACAATCATAGCTCACTGCAGCCTCCCGGGCTCAAGAGATCATTATACCTCAGCCTCCCAAGTAGCTGGGATTATAGGCATGCACCACCACACCCAGCTAATTATTGTATTTTTAGTAGAGATAAGGGTTTCACCATGTTGTCCAGGCTGGTCTGGAACTCCTGGACTCAAGTGATCCACCTGCCTCGGCCTCCCAAAGTGCTGGGATTACAGGCACTAGCCACCACACCTGACTCATTTATTCAACAAATGTTTATTAAGCACTTCTAGGTGCTGGACACTGTGCTACGAAATACAAAATGTAGAAAATACAGAATATGAAAATGTAGAAAATATGAAAATGTAGAAAAATGTAGGGAAAAAAAGCCATATGTAATATAATGCCAAAGAGTGGTAATTGTTTTGGAGAAAAACAAAGTAGACTGAAGGGCTAGAATGGTGGTGTGAGGTGTATTTTAGATGAGGTGCTCAGGGGAGGCCTGAGGAGGTGATGTTGGAAAGGACATGTGAGAAAGAAGATCTGAAAGAAGAGGGTCGAGGGGGAGGGAACAGTGAGCGCCGAGGCCCCGAGGCAGGAGCATGCTTTGTGTGCAAGAGAAACAGCGAGGAGAGCCCCATGGTGGGAGCATGCGCGAGAGGGAAGGGTGGGCTGAGATGGAGACAGAGGTAACAGGCAGGACCCGGAGACCATATGGGCCCATTTGGAGGGCGACATGAACCAACTTAGGTTTGAAAGGGATCCCCCCGCTGCTTTCATTCTGGAGAAGAGGCTATACTAGGCAAAAGCAGCAACAGGGAGACCCGTGAGGAGTTAACATAATCCAGACAAGAGGCAGTGGCTTGGCCGCAGAGGGCAGTAGTGGAGATGATGAAAGGTGGCTGGACTTGGGATATGTACTGAAAGTAGGGCCAACGGGGCTTGCTGCTCTATTTGGGCAGATGCAACAAATCCAGGACCTTCTTTCCAGCAAAGGACTCTCTCCACTCCTCTGAGAACAGAGTGAGGTTGGATTTTTAAGACCCAGCCCTCAGGATCTCAAGGCATCCTCAGTTTATTTGCCCCCCAACCCTCACCGGCCCTGCTCCCCACCATGGAAATAAAAGGGACATGGAGAAGGCAAGAGTGGTCACACCCTCTCGGGTGGAGCCAGAGTGCCAAGGAGTCCTGCGGGTGGTGAGAGCTCAGCCTGGCCTTGTCCTTGGCACCAGCCCCAGGGAAAAAACCTGCCAGGACATACCAAGCGCTAGGAAAAAAATTAGATCCAGGCACGTTTGGAAACGATGGAGCTAACTGAAAAATACGATGTTGCTGAACTTAAAAACACTGTGCTCAGAACTAGGTTTTACAAAAATAGAATCAATGGACAAGGATCAAGGGCAGTGAGACTGTTTTACAATTAGGAAAGTTTTCACACTCACTAATTTTTAATTCCTTACGGATGCTTGAAAGCTCTTCACAGCTTGTTAAATCCTGAAGCAAGATACTCTCCATTCTAGGGCCCTGCAGTGAAAGCTGAGGTGCAAGCTAGGACCTGAGCCTCCCTGCTTCCAGCTACTGGCTCCAAAATAGCTCAAGGATCTTAGGCAAGTGGGCAGTCCCACAGAAAACCAGGGTCAGGAGCTTGCTTCAAAGCTGCATTTGGGTAGCACTTTACATAAGATTGAGAAAACCTAAGTTACATCAAAGACTGAGGAGGTGCACAGAAAGAGATGGGTCCCTGCAAGCCTCCTCTTAGAATTGTCACGGCAGCAGTGGCCCTGGGTGAGGCACTTCCCCTTTCTGGTGTATTGAGCAGGCAGTGTGATCTGGAGTCATCAGCGTGGACATCCTGGCCCCTCACCACTTCCTAGGGGTGTGAGCTCAGGCACTATCTGGCCCATCCATATCTGTGTTCACCTAAAGCTTTGGTAGATAGTTCCTGGCAGGCTAATGATTTCCCACCTCAAATGTCTTCATCCCTCTGGTTTTCTTCACCATTACAGGAATTTGTTCCACCCCATGAGGAGCAATCTGGACTAGGCCCTAGAGGCAGCCCTACCAGTGATGGACAGTGTCTGTAGATACATAGCCTAGGTAGCCAGATAAGTACTCCAGAGAGAAAATTGTAGGGTGTGTTCCGCACGGTTTCCTCGAGGCTCCCTAGCAGGTTTAAGCCCCAGTTGCACACAGTGGAACTTGTTCACTGACACTTTTATTGGCCTTCTCCTTTCCTTTCTCACATTCTCTACTTTCCTGCTGTGCCTCCAGGGACTACCTCCCAGGCAATCCACCTGCACACACGTCCTTGTCTCAAGTTGTTTGGGGAGTGGGGATTGGGGAGTGACTAAGACAGTTACCAGAAATGGCAGAAGCAGGATGGGCTTCTGAAAACAGATCCCTCACCAGTGAAGTGACAACGCGGACCCAAATGCTGGTAGTGAGTAAGGTGGTGATAACTCTTGGCAGACTACAGCATCACAGTGTCCACAATGTGTGTAGTGGATTGGGATGAGGCACAGGTAAAATTTCAGGGGCAACACTGACTTACGCTGTAAGTCTAATACTTGAAAGATACAGGGCAATAGTAATGATAAGGATTGTGGGGTTGGTTGGCTTTTGTTAATTGCCCTAGAAGCCTTGAAGAAAGAGAACTCAGGGTATGTTGTGAAGACAGAACTCCATAAAAGCATTCTAAATGACACTTATCTCTCATGGCCCAAGAGTAGGCTGTGCTGAAAATCAGGCCCAGGATCTGATTGTAAAAGGGGTGAAGCTTCAAGAGAGACTAAAGGCACAGCCTCAGCAGACCTACAACCCCAGGGTTAGAATTCTGATAGGGAAAGAATGGGGCATTAGGACCTGAATGGAGATATTTGGATAGATGCACTTGAGAAGC
The DNA here is from genome assembly GCF_028885655.2 of Pongo abelii. NCBI lineage: Eukaryota > Metazoa > Chordata > Mammalia > Primates > Hominidae > Pongo > Pongo abelii. The sequence goes on along the minus strand of NC_071990.2, from coordinate 36,959,142 downwards.
TTGTACCCTCAGCTTCCTTGAGCTTTCTAGGCCTGCAGAAGGGCTCCTTCCTTTACTAGAGAACAATCACCCATAACCTGAAGACCACACTAATGACTCACCTGAGGTGGATGTCTCACAAGGTGATGCTTATCTTCCTCAAGATCCTTCCCTCCTTCCTTCACTGCCTCTAGACCAGGGTCAGAAAATATTTTCTTAAAGGGCAAGAGAGTAAATATCTTAGATTTGCAGGCCATGTGGTCTCTGTTGCAACTATTCGATTCTACTTTTGCACTTAAAATGACAATGCAAAAACAACCATGGGCAACAGGTAAACAAATAAGTGTGTGTGCATTCCAATAAAACTTTATATACAAAAACAGGCAGCTGGTGCATGGAACTATGGTTTGCCTACCCCTGCTCTAGACCAGTAATTAGGGTCAGGTCTTACCATTGCCCAAGCAGGAAAGTATATAGTCCCCGTTGCTGGAGGAAATAGCTTATTCACAAAAAAAGCTTCAGGTCTGGCTGATATATATTAGTAGGAACAGGAAAACGCATATAGGAGGAGATCTTGAGGATGTGGGACTGGGGCTGGGGGGAGCTGAGGAATACAAAGCTAGATAAAGAGGGTTTTATGGAGGGACCCTTCTTTTGACTCGGAATTTAACAGCCTGGCGAGACCACTGGAGCTGGTCTTAACACACTGCGGAATTGGTCCTTAAGGTTTAGACACAATGATGGCTGACAGTGAGGTGGCAATGCTGAAACGGCCTTGGAAGAGTACTAATGAGGGATTAGAAGGCCCAAAAGGCCTTCCCTTTGCAAAGCAATAAAGAAGTGCCTAGTGAAAGGAGCTCAGTGCTGGGTGTCCTCCATAGCCCAGGTTGACAGAGGAGATACTCCCATGGAATGCCATGGCCACTGTCAATACAGACATTAAGGTTCCGGAAGAGCGGAGACCACATAGGGCCACTTAATCATCAGAGGCAAGGTGGACACAATTATAATGACAGGCAGCAAGGCCTGAATGGTAACCAGGGGTCTTTGATCTGCAGGGCTCTGTAGCAGTGATGTCCTTAGGGCAAGAGAGGTGAGCATTTAATGAGAGTCTTACTTGACTTAACCACAAAAGATCAAAGGTGAGTGAGCAGAGGCTGATGTCAGCTGCCGAGACAGAAAATCTCAATCTCTTACCTAGTTTCCAGCTTTGAGCCAGTTCTGACCCAGGATGCACTGATGGAAGAGAAAGATCCATAATGCCACTATAAATGTATAAAATAAATGTTTCCTTGATTCTTCCCGAAAGCACCCTCTGACTGTTTACCAGAATAGCTGTACAGTGTGGAACTGGGAATAACCAGATCATTTGAGGTCTGTTAGATAAAGGGTTTGAGCTTTCACTGCTTCTAGATGACCCAAAATACCATTGTAGCCTCCTTTTAGAGACGGGGGACATAGAAGGCCAGATGTTAAATAGAGTTCTAGCCAAGCTCATCTCCCAGTGAGTCTGGGGACCTACTCTGTGGTTATTTCCTAGCCCTTGAGTACAAATTGGGATGCATAACTTCACAGATAGCAGAACTCTCACATTCTGCCACATTCTCACGTTCTCTCTCATCTGTAGAATAAGAGCCATTATGGAAAGGAAGACGAAGTAGAAGTCTCTAAAATTATTCCGCTGGTCAAAGTAGTAAATCAGAAGCAATAGCATATCCCAGGTGGGTAGAAATTAGTGATACCTTCAGAGACTTAAAGGATACTGAGGTGGTCCCTACAGTATCTCCATAGGATCCACCACATACTGCCCCTGTAAAAACCCACTGAAGCATGGTGATTGATGATTATCCACAGGGCAGCCCTAATCACAGCCATGATCAGATACTGTATCCTTACTAGAATAGTCTACACAGTCTCTGATGGTAAGAAGCCAATACTATGACAAGTGTGTTCTTTTCAATCCATATCAGGAAAGGGGATCAAAAGTGGTTCACATCCACTTTCCCTACAACAATTTAGAGATCTATCAAATCAGTAAAGTTTTAAGTGGTCAAATAAACCGGGGCATGCTGGGTCATTCCCTCTGTGGTAAAGGACAACTTAGTGTATCTTGCACCTCTTACCATTTCTTTTGTTTTTTTTTTTAATTATACTTTAAGTTCTAGGGTACATGTGCACAACGTGCAGGTTTGATATAGGTATACATGTGCCATGTTGGTTTGCTGCACCCATCAACTCATCATTTACATTAGGTATTTCTCCTAATGCTATCCCTCCCCCAGGCCCCCACCCTCCTCTTACCACTTTTTAATTTGGATTTCAGAGGCAGTGTACTAAAGACCACTCCAGCCCATTTATTGGATGATTTAGTAAGCTGCTATGTTTAAGCGGCGGCCGGAGCAAGAGAGGGCTCTGGAATAGGTGCAGGCTATGGGACAAGCACTTGGGTCACATGCCCCAGTGTATTCCCTGGTCCTGGACTTTTACCTGTGGATAAGTAGACAGTTGTGAAGTCCCTGGAAGTCCCCTCTGGCAGGGAGAGTCTCGTTTCAGAACTCTATGATTCTAGTAGAAAGCTCTGCCCTGTGCAGCAGAGAATTATTCCACATTTGAAAAGTAGTTCTGGGCCAAATTGCAGTGTTGGGGGCAAATAAATGATTATTGTTTTTAGCCACTCAGTCTTGAGTTGGTTAATTATGAATAGATAACCAGAAGATGCATGCAACAGTACCTTGTTTTTTTTTTAATGTTGGATAACTTTCCACTATATAAATATACCACAATTTGCATATCTATTCTGTTATGGACATTTCAGTTATTTCTAGCTTGGGTCTGTTAATAATAATGCTGCTGGAAACATTCTTTTGGTTTTTTCTTTTTTTTTTCTTTTTGAGGGAGACAGACAAGGTCTCACTCTGTTGCCCAGGCTGGAGTGCAGTGGTGCAGTCAGGGCTCACTGTAGCCTCGACTTCCCAAGCTCCTCAAGCGATCCTCCACCTCAGCCTCCCAAGTAGCTGGGATTACAAGCGTGCACCACCATGCCCAGCTAATTTTTGTATTTTTAGTAGAGATAAATATTTCACCATGTTGGCCAGGCTGGTCTTGAACTCTTGGCCTCAAGTGATCTCCTGCCTCAGCCTCCCGAAGCACTGGGATTCTAGGTGTGAGCCACTGCACCTGGCCCAAACAGTTTTTTTAAATAAGAGATCCAATTGCTCCATAACCTTGCCAACGCTTGGCATTGTCAGTCCTTTTTAATCATTCTGGTAAGTGTATGGTGGTATCTTATTGTGGTATCTTAATTTGCATTTATCTGATGAATAATGATGTAAAGCCATAATATATTCTTCACAAAAAGATTACACAATGAACCAAAATATTGACATTGGTGATCTTTGCAGAGGTGTGACAGTAGTTTTTGTTTTGCTGTTGTTTTTTGCAGCACAGTCTTTCTGTTTGCTAAGTTTTCTGCATTCTCTAAATTTAAATGCTTAATTTTTAAAATTATTTTTTAAATTATGAAATCCTTCCCAAAAGCCCATTTATTTGTTCTTATAATAAGGTATAATAAGCACAATAGTAATATTACAAGTAAAGTCACTAAGAATCATTTATTGAGCACCTGCTGTATATTCAGCATTGTGGGAGGAGCTGTGAAAGACACAGAACAGCACAGGGTGTGGTCCCTGCCCTCGAGAGGTTTACAGTCTAGGTGGAGAGACAGGGGAACCAGGACACATGGGGAGCCGAGAGAAAACAGTCCAGGCCAGTATGTTACAGGAGCTGGAAGGTGTTTGGGGTCAGACCCCAACACTCCAAGTACACTAAGCACTTCAGTGCTTCCAGGGGCTCAACGTTAGTGCCAGGAAAGACAACTACTCCCAGCCCCATAGAAGCCCACGTGGCATGCCCTGTCCATAGCCTCTACTGCCACCATCTTAAAATGTCTGACTCCTTGTTCCACTGCTAATCAAAGTGCAATGAACTGGGGAGGGATGGGGTGGATGAGGAAGGTCACTGGACGATTTGAGGGGCCAGTGTCTCCCTCCTAGAAAGATCTACTCCCCCATCATATACCCCTAACACAGAGATAAACCCACTCAAGGGGGCCTGTGCCACCACATGGGACCCTCACCCCCACAGCTAGAGGAGGGGGCAGTCGCTGCTTGAGCTGCCTGAGGTAGAACTAGGGTGCCCTTCTTCTTGTGTGTCCCTTCTCCTTCCAGTCCATTGAGCTGGGGGTGGGGGCAGGACGGGCACCTCAGAGCCACCTGGAGCTGAGGGGGTACTGAAGGGAAAGGACAAGGGGGAGGGACAGTAGCAGAGGGGAATTGCAGAGCCCAGCTGGAGAAGAAGGGTAGCTGGGGCTCCTCAAAAGGTACAGGGGAGCCAAAGAGGGAAAAGGCTCAACACTGAGACGGGCTCCCCAGTGCAGGTCAGAGGGGCCATGAGGGCAGGCGGGGTGGTCTGCTCCAGGACCCCACCTTCCCCCTGCCTTCACAAGACAGAGAGGGGTATCAAGAGCCAGGAGGGTACCAGGTCCCCAGCTCAGCCCTAGGCTGTGCTCACTTCAGGGTCACCCTGCCCAACCTTAGAGGCGTTGAGGGGACTCCAAAGTTTTTGATGATGCCCCCACTCAGTAAGGCCCCTTCAAAGTGCCATCTGTTCACTTCTCAAATTAAAAAGAATTCAGGTCTGAGTGTCCAGGAAAGGGGATGAATTTCATAACCCCCTGTGACAGCGAGGGGAGGGAGCCACACCCTTCCAGAGGGTACCACCCAGCGGACGAGTGGGGAGGAGGAAGCAGCTGGCATGAAGCCGGCCCACCCAACCTCCAGGAGAGAGGAAACGGAGAACACGGGATGAGGAGGCTTTAAATAGTATTTCATAAAATAAAAATGCCCAGGACTCTTAGGAACCTCTCATTCAACTGCCTAGTTTTTGTTTAAATAATTCTAATGCCAGAGGCTGGGGGACAGGGGGCGGCCAGGGTATGTACATGAGGAGGTGTTTAAATTAAAACACAAATAATAATTAAGACACACAAACTGAGAGACTAAGGCAGAAGATGTAGAGGGGGCCTTTGAGGCCCTCGCGCTTCCAGGACTGCAGGCTTCCTGTGGGCGGATTAGGGCTTCCTCTTGGAGAAGATCAGCCGGCGTTTGGAGTGGTAGAAATCTGAGGAGAGAGAGCAGAAGTCAGCCAGGCCAAGAGGAAGAGGACGCGGTGGAGCTGCCCACCTGAGGCAGACAGCAGGGGGCCAGGGCACCCTTCCCTGGTGCCAATGGGGCCGACTGCTGAGGACAGGAAGAACTTGGGGAACATCCACTCTGTCTCTTGAGGGGTATTATGGAGTGTCCCACCACGCTTCGCAGATGTGATTTTATCAGTCACCACACCTGCAACCCATGGGTCTGCTCTAAGTCAAGCTGCCCAGCAGAGGAGCCACTACTAGCTCTGTGTGCTTGTTTAAACAGACTAAAATCAAATAAAATGAACAATTCAGTTCCTCAGTCACATGAGCTGTGTGTCCAATGCACAACAGCCTATGTGGCTCGTGGCCCCTGCACCAGACACTCCCATCCCTGCAGAGTCACTGGACCATGCTGATCTAGGGATTCTGTTACAAAATCCATGAAAGTGTTCAGCACAATGCCGGGCCCATATAAACGTCAGTAGTTGTTGTTATTATAAAAAGTCTTGACCCAACTGCAAATTCACTTTGAGACCTTAGATAAATAACTCTACCTCTCTGAGTCTGGTTTCCTTGCCCTAAAAGGATGGCAAGGGGCTGGGCATGGTGGCTCACGCCTATAACCACAACACTTTGGGAGGCTGAGGCAGGAGGACGGCTTGAGCTCAGGAGTTCAAGACCAGCCGAGGCAACATGGTGAGACCTTGTCTCACAAAAACTCAAAAAATTAACCGGGCGTAGTGGTGTGCGCCTGTAGTCCCAGCTTCCCAGCTACCCGGGAGGCTGAGGTAGGAAGATCGCTTGAGCCCAGGAGTTTGAAGCTGCAGTGAGCCATGATCGTACCACTGCACTCCAGTCCGGCCAACAGAGTTAAGACACCTGTCTCAAAAAGAAAGGCGGGGAAGGGTGACAAGAATGTCTTATGGTATAACATTGCTATAAGGACTAAATAAATCTACCTTAGAAGCTTGGCAAAGGGCCTGGCATAATGAACATTCCCAATAAATGTTAGCTAGTTGGTCTTTGCTGCCTACTTGCTGTGTGACCTCAGGGAGGTTGCTTCCCCTCTCTGGGCCTGTTTCCTTCTACCTAAGGAGCATGCTGGACCAGGACCAGACAGGTCAGCCCTTAGACCATGGATTCTGAGAATCCTGGTCCCTTACAATGTCCTTCCCTGCGCATGTCCTCACCTGTCATGCTGGTCTGCCGCCGTTTTCGACCCTGAGAGTCTCCAGGTCCACCTGGGGACCCTTCAGCCTGCTCCCCTGAGCGAGGCACAAGGGTACAAGACAGCGACAGGTCCACATGGTCTTCCTCTGCTGTCCCCTGCAGCAGAGCAGGTGAGGTGCCAGGCCGCCTGCCTCCTCCCAACTCATCCCTGCCCCGCCAGGGCCCCGTGGGAAGGTAGAGCTTGGGCAGGCCAAGGCCCCGCACACGCTCCCAGACGAAGTCACCCTCCAATGGTGTCTCGGTGACAAAGTCGAAGTTCCATCGCTCACGAGCCTCCTGGATGCAGCCCGCCATTAGCGCATCACAGTCGCGGCTCAGCTGCTCGCTGTCCACTGGGCCGAAGAGGCGGCGGCAGGCCTTGCTGCCGCATGGGTTCGGACGGACATCCCCAGCTGGTTCTGACATGGCGCCTGCAGCAGAGACACAAGGAAGGCCCTGGTCACTGCGGAGACTGGACACTATGTTACCTGGCCGGGCTTTGCTGTGTCACCTCAGGTGACGTCTTCCTACTAGAGGATCTCTCTCACTCCTTCCAGCTGGTCTTCCTGCCTCCTTCCCACAGGAGGCCTGACCCCCACCAGCAGAGCTCAGCCAGCCTGGCACCCCAACGTCACTGGGAGAGCAGGCAACTGAAGGGCAAGCTAATGTCAACAAAGGCAAGTCTATTGCAAGAGCAAGGACCAGGGTCCTGTTTGCCACCAGGTATTATCAGCTAAAATCAATTTGTTTTCCCCCCAGAGGTGTCCCTCATGGGTGTGAATGCCCCCCAAATATGTGTGAATTGCCAGAGTCCAGCAGTTTCCTAATCGCAGCCCTGGCCAGAAGGTCAATTCCCAAAAGAAGAAACAGTCTGACAGTTCCTTCAGCCTCCTAAATCCCCCCACCCAGATCCCCAAGTAGGGTAACCCTGCTCTGCCAAGTAAAAGTACCCTGGACGTTGGGGCAAAAAGCACCCGGGTTGTGGTCCTAGCTCTGCCAGTTACTACGTAAGCTTTAAAAAGCCACTTAATGTCTCTAGGTCACAGTTTCCTCACCCATAAATGGGGCCATGTACAAGTTTAAAGAGCATGGCTACAGACACACACTCAAGCGATTGATCAGGGAGTCCATGCAGCAAGGCAGACGAACAGAGCTGAATGAAAGGCTGTGTCTTGGTGGTTAAACAGGAGGGCTCTGGAGCCAGATCACCTGGGTTGGAGTCCAGGTTTTACTAGGTGACCCTGAGCAAGCAACTTAACTTGTGTGAGCTCTAGTTTCCTCATCTATAAAATGGGGATAGTAATGGTGACTGTCTCAGAGGATAGACATGAGAATTAACTGAGTTAATGTGGGTAACGTGCCAGCAGCACTTCGTATACAGAAGTGCATTGAAAACAGAAGTATGATTATTCCTCTCTGCCTTCAGTTTTACTGAGCCTCCCCCCATCACTTCCCCCTGCCAACTACCTCCTTCAGACAGCAGCTGACAGGTGCTGTAGGCTGAGGGCCTTTCCCAAGGATGTCGTCAGGCGGGTGGCCTAGGGGTAAGGAGGGGCCGGGCGGGGCAGCACAAGGGATGATTTCTCCCAGGCTGAGCCACATCCTGCCAGGCACATCAGGTGATCTGAAGTCTAGACACCTGGCAGCCCCTGCCTCGTGTTGCCTGTGTCCAAGGAACCTGTTTTGCAGGCAAAAAGAAAATTAAAGGTGGCTGGTCTACCTGGCTCTTCTCCTCCCCCTTCAGGAGAGGGAAAACAGAGAGTGAGTTTGCCCATGAGGGAGCCCTGGCACCTACCTGCCTGCTCTGGCTTGACTCCAGGGCTGAGTGACTGCACGACCTTGGCAGCAACTGGGTTTTCCTAGGGACAAGTCCCAACTTGCAGGCTCTGGGGGTGAAAGCTCTGCTGAGTCCTCCTGAGGCAGGAAGCCCGGGACACATGCCACATCTGCTCCACCCCACCTCACCCCACTGCTTGTGATCAGTGGAGCCCACAGTTTCACGTCCCAGCTGGTTGGGAGAGGAGGCTCTTGGTAACTTCACACCAAGTTTAAAGGGCAGGAGATGGAAGAGATATGAGACTTGCCCCTAAGTCATATAGCTAAAAAGGCCAAAGGCCACTGCCCCATAAAGGGGTCACGCAGTACAGTGGACAGAGCCCTCAAATAACCTCTGTCCACCCTCTGCTAGGCATGAGTTGGGATTTATTCATATATTTTTATGTTTGGGAGCTGTTCTAAGCAGTTTAAAAATATCAATCCTCCTAAAAAGTGGATATCTGTTAGCTCCCTTTTTACAGAAGAGGCAACCAAGGCTCAGATAAGTAACTTGCCCAACATCACACAGTTCACAAGCGGCACAGCCAGGATCTGAACCCAGGCCTGTTTGCCCTGAATCCTGTGCTCTAGTATTGAACCCCACTCCCTCTCTAATTTTGAGGTTTCTTAACCAGAGAGGCCCATCACAATCACTTGGGGAGGCCAGGGGCAGTGGCTCATGCCTATAATCCTAACACTCTGGGAGGCAGAGGTGGGAGAATCATTTGAGCCGAAGGGTTCAAGACTAGCCTGGGCAACTAGCTGAGACCCCGTCTCTACTAAAAATAAAAATAAATAAAAATTAGCTGGGTGGTTGGGTGCAGTGTCTCACGTCTGTAATCCCAGCACTCTCGGAGGCCAAGGCGGGCAGGAGTTCAAGACCTGAGGTCAGGAGTTCATCTGAGGTCAGGAGTTCAAGACCAGCCTAGCCAACATGGCAAAACCCCATCTCTACTAAAATTCCAAAAATTAGCCAGGCATGGTGGTGCACACCTGTAGCCCCAGCTACTCAGGAGGCTGAGGCAGGAGAATTGCTTGAACCCAGGAGGCGGAGGTCGCGCCACTGCACTCCAGCCTGGGCGACAGAGCAAGACGGCGTCTCAAAAAAAAAAAAAAAAAAAAAAAATCTGGGCATGGGGGCGGGGGGATCACGCCTGTGGTCCCAGTTACTTGGGAGGCTGAAACAGGAGGACTGCTTGAGTCCAGGTTGGTGCCATTGCACTCCAGCCTGGGTGACAGAGTGAGACTCTGTCTCAAAGAAAAAAAAAAAAAGAAAGAAAGAAAGAAAAAAGCACCTAGGGAGTTTTTTCAAAATATAGATTTCTGAGGCCCTGCCTCCTGAGAACAACTTAATCCAAATTGAAGATTCAAGCAAGTGTTTGGCACAGTTCCTCAGATGGGCACTCCTGGGGTGCCAGCCAAGCGGGGACACACTGGTGTGTTTGAAATGGACATTCTGGGTCTCAATACATCATAGGCACAAGGAGGAGGAGCCCGCCTAGGGCTTCATCAAAGAGCTGGATATTCCCTGGCTCCCGGGAGCTCAAGACAGGACTAGGATCTAAGCAGGCACCCTCTCCTCTTCTACCACCCCTCCTTCTCTTATGTCTCTCATAGGCCTCTCCTCCCCCATCAAAATCTGCTCTCATGCTCATAATAACTTTCAGCCCAAAGAAAACTCAGAAACGCAAACCCTTGTTTTAGCAACAATTAAAAATAGCCTCCTTTATTGGTCTTCCTGCCTTAGACTTCAGTCATATTTTAATTTCCAGTAAGAGCTCAGTAAATACTGTTGAGCCTAAGGAGTGCTCCTTTGAAGGGATGGTAATGGCACAGGGGTTGATCTCGGATGAGCCCAGGAGTAGCCGCGGCGGTTCGCGCGGACCAGCCCCACTCCGCGGGAAAGCCTGTGTGCTATTCCCGCCAGGGCCGGGAGGGGGCGCCGGCCTCCAGGAAATCACGCGCGGGGTGGGAGGTGCGTGGGCAGAGCCTCGGACCGCTGGAGGGAGTAGTGATGAGTCAGTTTCCTGCAAGGCGCTGCTCGCCCGCCAAAACTCTGCTTCCACTCCGGCTGCGCGTCACCCTGGGGTGGGGAGGGGGAGAATGGGAGGGGACCGGGGGGCCGCGAACACGTCACGCTGAGCCGGCCAGGCTTCCGAAACTCCCGCCGCTGTTGGGAAACCGCGCGCTCTTGTGCCGTCTCTGACACACACACACACAAACACACACACACACACGCCCGCGCACACACACGCGCGCGCGCGCCGGGAGCCGGCCCCTCCACCTTATCTCCACGCCCAAAGCACGGGATGAGTCAGATCCCTGGAAAATAAAAATAGACGGGAGCAACGAAAACAAAACCGCTCGCAAGTCCTCCCAGAAACGCGACGTGGAGGGAGGCAAGGAGAGGGGAAGCTGCCTGGGCGCCCCAAGTTCCAAACCCAGCTCCAAGATGCTTTTCCGCACGAAGAGGGCGCAAGTGTCCCCCAGGGGTTTGGGACGGAGAGGACGCGCTGTGGTCCGCGCCAGGCGGCGGCGCCCCAGGGGGCGACTCGCTCCCCTGCTCCGCTCAGCCCTGTCGCTTTTGGAGAGAGAATCTGGGCTAGGTCGGGACGCCCTGAGCCCCCGAGGCAGCTGATGGAGGCCCTGAGCAGCGTCGTGCCCCCCAGACCCCCTACCCCTCAAAGACATGAACCCTCCCCGCCTCCCATCCAGGCGTGGGCTCCGCTCTCGCCCCGGAGTCCAGCGCCCGGACTCGAGGGCAGGCTGGGCCGCGATTCTCCCGGCCGCGGTGGGAAAGAGGTAGAGAAGACCCTTGCCCTTCCCCGACTGACAGTCTGGTTAGAGCCCGCCCAGCGCAGGGCCGTGACTCACAGACCCCTAGGGCGCGCCGCGGAGCGGGGACCCGACGCGGTGTCCTGCACCTCCGGTGCCCGGCTTCCTTGGGAACAAACTGTTCTAGCCAAATAGGTCACTGTGCCGATGGGAGGACGGAGACCGCGAAGGGGCAGGGGAGAGGGCTTCTGGAGTCCCACTGTACCCCATTCCAGGCGGGGTTCTGACCTCATACAGTCCGTTCCCTGGGGTCTCCTTGTCACAATGAGTCACCTCCTCGCTAGTCCTTAGGGGACGGGCCCTGGCACATTCCCAAGGGCCAGGAAACAGCGCGCGCTGACCTCAGCGCTCAGCCAGGTGGTGGACACAGTGGCGTAGAGGACCTGAACCTGGGACCTGGGCCAGGGCGGCGCCGATTGGATCCCAGAGCCACCCGGGACCGATCCTAGACGAACTTACTCCACTCCGCTTTCCTCGCCCCTCCTGGGCCCCTCCAGGGACACGGACTTCATCCCCACGCCACGAGCAAACTGCGCCTGGGGCCTGGAGCCAACCGCAGCCAAAGGCGAGCTCCCAGAGCGGTCCCGTCCACGCCCTCCCTCGCCCCAGCTGGGTTTCCAGGGGCGGGGAGCGTGGCCGGGGATTCCTGTACTTGTAATCCCGCTCTCCGCCCGGGGTCTCCGGCACATCCCGACCCCCGTCACCCGCGCACTTAGAGACAGCGTGTGCGCAAGCCGAGCGCGCACCTACTCACGCCCGTCATTCACCTGCCGCAGAAACACCTGTGAACGCAGCACACACCCGCGAACACGTATCCTCGCGGACACGCACGGACACACGCGGGCACGCTCGGCTCGGCTCTGGGCCGCCGGCCCGGGGTCCCCTGTTGTCTGCCGCCGCTCTCTCACCTCCTTTGAGTGCCTCGGTGCCTCGGCGAATCCGCGCCCAGCTCTGGCTCCACAAGGAACTGACTTAGGCAGCTGCTCACACCTCAGCTGGCGCAGCTCAGCGCGGCCCTGATATACAACCGCCCCGCCCGGGCCCGCCTCAAGGAGGCGGGACCCGCGCTCGGCCCACCGCGCCGCCCGGGACCGCCCTCCCCGGGGCCCAGGCTCCTGGCTGCCCAGCGCCGAGCCAGCTGAGCCTGGCCGACTTCCAGCAGGCCAGCCGGTCCCGGAACCTCGCGTGCTGCAGGAGGGCACTTCCCTCCTCCCCGAGTCCCTCGCCTGCGTTGGTGCGCTGGACACATTTCCCCACGAAGCGAGCCACAAATCTGGCTTTTTTACTTGGAGAATGAGTTGGCACTCTCCAGGAGGACACAGCACTGTTAGAATGAGCCCCCTTTCTGGCTCACCGCTGACCCACTCTGGCAGGCAAGGATTTACCCAATACAGCTGAAAAGATCAGGAGGATGACATTAATAAATAAAAATTCATAAATAATAAAAACAATGCACCTCTCTGCAATTTCCAGAAAAGCCCCACAATATCACCTCTATTCCCACTGATCCCTCACTAGGTCACCTCTCCCAGAAGCACCTGGAACACCTAGACACCCCAACAAAGCATCTTGAGGCCAGAATGATTTTCAGTCTCGTTTATTTCACAGATGAGGAAATTGAGGTCCACTGAACTTAAGTATACAAAGTTGTTGATTGTCACATGCTTCCGGGAAGGAGGGAATTGGAGACACTACCAGAAAAGGGCAATCTGATCCCCAGGGAAACAGAAGAATTGGACATTGAACCAATCTCCATATACCCTACACTCACCTCAACAGAAGAAACCCCTGTGGTTGCAGCAGCTTTGTTGGCCAGGAAGGGGAGGATTTAACGAGTGAGTTGTCTGTCTCCTGAATACTCCCCATATAGCCCCTATACACTGCTGGGGAAACTGGGGCTCAGAGAAGTCTGGTGACCTAACTCAGATCATGCAGCAAAGAAATGACTATAGTTGGAACACAGGACTTTTGCCTCCTGCCCAGGGCTCTCTACTTATCATCCGTTATTTCTGTGGCTCCAAAATGACAAAAATGCCAAATAACCCTCATTTGCAGATGGTTTGTGGAGATGACATAAATAAAGGACAATTCTGGAAGTGCCTACTGGTGCTTCTGAAAGACACAGAAATGAGTGATGTGTCTATCCGCGCCCACCTACCCCACACCCCTGACCTCCCTTGGACTTCACCTTTGCCTCCTTTCTGCGCCTGAAACATTTGCAGTTTTGCTTTTAAAAAATTGCAGAGGATGAATCGTTCATCTGAACAGAAATCACACCGAAAAACAGAACCCAGGCTTGGAGCAGCTACAATTACTGACATCTCAGGCTGCTCAGAGTCTGGAAATCTCTGCCCAGACATGCCCAGTCTTCTTCCTCTAACGCAGCTGACCTCGGGGAGGACGGGCTTCTTTCTCCTCTGCTGTGGGGATGGGAGCCCGGGTAGGGGTGGGAAGACACAGCAGCAGACCCCCTTGGCCTGCCTGGCCCTGGAGTCAGGCCAGGACTGTGGCTAAGCCCCAGAAAGGCCACGGCACAGCCTCAGGACCCCACTCTAAGCCCCACTGCTGTCTGCACCTTCGCTCCTATACATCCAAACCATCCAAAGGGCAGGTTGTCAAATGTCCAGCAGAGGACAGGCACCTCCTCCCACTGCCTTGAAGCCCCTCTGCTTTCAGGCATTTCAAATAGACTAGACATTGTCTGTCTGTTTATTTGGGGGAGAAATTTTTTTTAATAAAGGCTTGTAATGAATTATTTAAATTTTTGTGGTACTGAGCTTCACAATGAAATAATTCTTTTTGTTGTTTTTGGGAAAGAATTTTTTTTATAACTTCTAGCTCACCACCACCACCACATTCAATATTTCTTAAGTACCTACTAAGTGTCTAGTACTATTCAGTGCTTTAAAAAAAAAAAAGTTTGTAACCATGCATTTGAATGTGTACCCAGACACACTCTAAGGGAGGACCTCTGCCCTGAAGAAGGCAAGGGAGCAGGTTGTTAAAAGTCACACACAAAATCTGACTCCCAGCACACACTCACACAAGCACACATGCATCAGATCCCAGCCCTGTCCCAAGGATCTGCTGGCAGATCACATACCCTGTTCAGAGTAACAGGCTAAGGTCTACCTGGGGTCTCTAGAGGTCTCCTGTCTCCTACCATCCCCTTCCTCACCTGAAAACAGGCAGCCCAAGGACAAAATAGCCACCATCCTCTTCTATGCCAGAGCTCAACATGCTGGGACATGTTCCTGACGGACAGAAAGCCAATCAGAGCCACAGCCTGCTGCCCAAACATGTTCCTGGGAAGCAGGCAGCATAGGGATGGAGGGAGGCTCAGCCTGGGGGACAAGAGTGCCCAGACCAGCCCCCTCCCCAGAGTGCCGTGGAGCAGCATGGGGTAGGAGAATGGTGAGAAGTGGAAAGCCCAAGCCTGAAGAAGGAGGATGTGAGGAAGGCTCAGTGGTGGCTGCAGAAGCTGCCTAGGAAGGGAGAGGAAGTGCTGGGAACAATGTCACAATTTCTCAGAAAGAGACTGGGGAGTCCCAAATAGAGGCAGTCAGCTTTCAGAGGAATTCACCTTCACACAGGCTCCCAAGAAGTGAGACCCCAGAGAAGAGGCGGAACAAAGATAGAACAGTATTGAGCGGAGGCAGTCCTGGCTTTTTGTTTTCATTTTGCTTTTTTTTTTGGTTCTGTTTTTTGAGACAAAGTCAGCAGTGGCACAATCTCAGCTCACTGCAGTCTCCGCCTCCCAGGTTAAAGCAATTCTTCTGCCTTAGCCTCCCGAGTAGCTGGGATTACAGGCATGCACCACCATGCCCAGCTAATGTTTGTATTTTTTTTTTTTTTTTTTTTTTTGCACAAAAAGTTGGGTTTATTGTTTCTGACAAGTGGCTAGTAATTTTCAGTTTGCTCATGTTCCTAGCATCACAAATCTGAAGTACAATTTTGCTTCTCAATTAAAAATATATACCGGCCGGGCGTGGTGGCTTACGCCTGTAATCCCAGCACTTTGGGAGGCCAAGGTGGACGGATCACAAGGTCAGGAGTTTGAGACCAGCCTGGCCAATATGGTGAAACCCCGTCTCCATTAAAAATACAAATCAGCCGGGCGTGGTGGTGGGCGCCTGTAGTCTCAGCTATTCAGGTGGCTGAGGTGGGAGAATCGCTTGAACCTAGGAGGCGGAGGTTGCACTGAGCCGAGATCGTGCAACTGCACTCCAGCCTGGGTGACAGAGTGAGACTCCATCTCAAAAAAAAAAACAACATATAAATCTTTGTGTAAAATGAAAAAAAAAATCAAGGCATAAAAATTTCATTGTGTTCTACATTTTTAAATATAAATTGTCTCCTTTAAAATATTTTCATCCATTCATTCAAAAACCTTTTAAGTTCAACTGTCCAATTTAAGACAGAGTGAAGACATTTTTGAGTATCTGAACTAAGCATTGTCTTGACTGAAATGAAGTAAGAACTCTGTGAGAGTCCTTGTGGGCCTCCCGGTCATGCCCTTCCGTAGATAGGGAACTTCATCTTTGTTGGTCATCACACCTGCTATGTATAAATGTGCCCACTTAGGATGAGTCACGAATTCTTTCAGGAATGCCGCAGATGTACATGCTCCCGCAGATCTATATTTTCCAATGTTGTTAACATCAGCCAGCTGGCAATCTACAACCTGTCTTGTATAATGTTTGAAGAGAGGCATCCTCCAGACAGGGTCCCCTATTTCAATGCTGGCCTCGAAGAGCTTGTTCCAGAGCCAGGATGAATTGGTAAAGACCCCAGTGGCACCTGACCCCAAAGCTACATCTATGACACCTGTTAAGGTGGTGGCATTGAGGATGACCTTCGGGTTAAACGTGTGCGCGTAACAGAGCGCATCAGCCAGTATGAGCCTCCCCTCGGCATCAGTGTTATCAACCTGGATGGTCTTCCCGTTCCTGGCTCAAACAACATCCCCCAGCTTGTTGGCCTTGCCGCTGGGCATATTTTCACAAAGACGGGCCAGACCTATAATACTAATGGGCAAATTGAGCTTTGCAGCAGACACAATGGCTGAGCATATAGTTGTAGCTCCTCCCATGTCGGCCCTCATGAGTTCCATATTTGCAGAAGCCTTGATGGAGATACCACCACTGTCAAAGGTAATTCCTTTCCCAACAAACACCAGGGGTGGTTCGTTTGCATTGGGGCTGCCTATGTAGTGAATTTCCAAGAAGACTGGGGGCCCATCAGATCCTTTGGCCACACTGAGGAATGATCCCATTGCCTGTTCCTCAATCCAAGACCTGGGTCTGATATGAACCTCAGTTTTACTACTAGCACTTTTGAGATTCTTCTCAATAATTTCGGCAAATCTGGTTGGCATCATCTCGCTGGCTGGCATCTCCATCATGCCAAGTTATGCCCAGAAGCAAACAGGACTCCTTTCTGCCAGGCCTCCTGATCCCCAATTCCATAGAGCTTCACTGACATGGCCATCTCGTTTTTTTGCTTTAGGTCATTTTATTCATAGAGACCAAGCACCGCGCCCTCCTCAGCAGCCTGAGCGTCTCCACAGGGATCCACCTCCACGGAAGAGAGCTCCAGGTCTTGAATCTGCCTGCATCCCGCTGCAACAGCAGCTCTGATGTTTTCTTTGCCTTCATGCCAGTTTTCCTGTTCGTTGATTCCGGCTGCCTTTTTGCCAAGGCCAACTAGCACCATGCTGGGGAAGTCCTGATGCAGACCATAAAAGGTTTGAGTCTTGCCTGCCTTCAGAGGTGGGCCAGATGTGTTCAAAGTCTCTCTCAGCTTTCCAGCTATCAATTTATCAAAATTCTCTCCTGCACTTGTGAACTGTGGCACATCATCTTCTTTTTCTTTGGAATAGATTCCTAAAACAAGGCCCTTCGTCATGTCTGCAGCAGAGAGACCCCGGCTCCCGAAACATCTCATGGCCAGACGTCAGACGATGACTTGCCCCGCCTAATGTTTGTATTAGTAGAGACAGTGTTTCACCATGTTGGCCAGGCTGGTCTCGAACTCCTGATCTCATGTGATCCGTCTGCCTCTGCCTCCCAAAGTGCTGAGATTACAAGCGTGAGCCACCACTTTTTTTTTTTTTTTTTGGAAGAATGACTTTGGGAACTAACACCCTGACCTGCTGGGGGCTTTACCCAGTCAACATAAGGATCAGGACTGAGCATACATTAAGGCAGGGAAATTTGTGACAGAATTTGTGCAACACAAACACTTCCAGATTTCCAAGCCTACTACTGCCTAAGCCTGAAATTTCACTATTAGAAATTCATTCCTTTAGGCTGGTCCAAGTGCAGTGGTGTTTACAACTAATTGATCACAACCAGTTATACATTTCTTTGCTCCTTCTCCACTCCCACTGCTTCATTTAACTAGCCTTAAAAAAAAAAATAAAAAATAAAAATAAATAGGCCTGGCCAGGCGTGGTGGCTCGTGCCTGTGATCCCAGCACTTGGGAGGCTGAGGCAGGTGGATCACCTGAGTTCTGGACTTTGAGACCAGCCTGGCCAACATGGTGAAGCCTATCTGTACTAAACACTACAAAAAAAATTAGCCAGGCATAGTGGCAGGCCCCTGTAATCCCAGCTACTTAGGAGGCTGGCGCAGGAGAATTGCTGGAACCTGGGAGGCGGAGGTTGCAGTGAGCTGATATCACGCCATTGCATTCCTGCCTGGGTGACAGAGCGAAACTCCATCTCATAAATAAATAAGTAAATAAATAAATAAATAAATAAATAAATAGGCCTGGCATGGTGGCTCACACCTGTAATCCCAGCACTTTGGGAGGCTGAGGCAGGCAGATAATTTGAGGTCAGGAGTTCAAGACCAGCTTGGCTAACATGATGAAACATGATGAAACCCCCGTCTCTGCTAAAAATTCAAAAATTAGCCAGGCATGGTGGCACATGCCTGTAATCCCAGCTACTCGGTAGGCTGAGGCAGGAGAATCGCTTGAACCTGGAAAGTGGAGGTTGCAGTGAGCCGAGATCACGCCACTGCACTCCAGCTTGGGCAACAGAGCAAGATTCCGTCTCAAAAAATACATAAAAAATAAAAATAGGCCGGGCGCAGTGGCTCACGCCTGTAATCCCAGCACTTTGAGAGACCGAGGCGGGCAGATCAACTGAGGTCGAGAGTTTGAGACCAGCCTGACCAACATAGAGAAACCCTGTCTCTACTAAAAATACAAAATTAGCTGGACATGGTGGTGCATGCCTGTAATCCCAGCTACTTGGGAGGCTGAAGCAGGAGAATCACTTGAACTCAGGAGGCGGAGGTTGCAGTAAGCTGAGATTGGGCCATTGCACTCCAGCCTGGGCAACAAGAGCAAAACTCTGTCTCAAAAAAAATAAATAAATAAAATAAAAGACATGTATTCTTACTGTGAGGCTCTGTTCTTCATTAAATATGATCTTAAAAGCAAAGTGCTTAGCCTGGCACATAGAAGTCACTCCATGAATATTAGTTATAATGATAATTGCTGTACAAATATCTCCAGGAAAGGCATCCCTTGGAATTTAGTAATTATCTATATTTTAGTGGGTATCTTAGGTAGGTTTCCCAGAAAACACATTCTGACATAGAGTTTTGCTTGAAGGAAGTTTATTGGGGAGTGCATTCACAATCAACACTTGTGTGGATATAAAAGAAACAGAATTGGGCAGAGAGAAGAACTGGGGTCGGATAGAGTCTGGAGGCCTAGAGAGGCCTTTGCTGATCCCACCAGGAGCCCTGGAGCTGGGATGGTCCTGCAGAGTTCGCTGAATTGAAGCATGAGAGCTAGGCCCTTACACCCTGGGTTTCCAAACAGTCATCTGGATGTGGCTGCCCCTGCAGTAGGGGAGTGCATGACCTCGGGCAAGAGAGCTTCCTCCTCTAAGGCCAAGGAAGGACTTGGCTATTAAGCATCAGCAGCCAACACTCATGGCAGCCATTGTGGAGGACAAGTGCCTGGCTTTTGCAGAAGGTTCTGGGTGGTGCAGTGCAGAGGGAGTAAGTTGATCAGATCATTTAGGGACTAGAAGGCAGTGAGGAAATGCTGTGAACACAGGCCAACTGAGGGGTGAAGTCCTCTTTGTGCCTTTGCACAAATCTTCCTCTCTTGGTAAAATGAGTGTCCCTGACCAACTTGCTCCACCTCCACTCCATTCTTCACCTTTTGAATTCCTATTGATTCTTCATAACCCAACACATATGACCTGGGGTGAGGCCTTCTCGGGGCTCCCTCTGCTCCCAGAGCTCCCACTGAGCAAGACTCTCCACTGTGCTTTGCCCTCCTGCTTGGTTTATGTGTCTACTGAATCCTCTGAGCTGGGTACCTGGAGGGGCTGAGCCCATATTTTATTCATCTTTGTACCTTGGAGAGGCCTATCAGCTTCAGCTGGGAACTCAGTGAATGTTTATTGAAGGGTCATTTTTGGTCTGTACTCTGAGGTTAGGCTTCAGTGCTGCTGCTTCCGAGCCCTCTCTTTTATTTATTCATTTGTCCATTCATTCGTTCATTTGCTTTAAAAAATAATTAACACTCACTGCTCAAACCAAAAACTAGAATATTACAAATCACTGATACTTTCTTGTGTGTTCCACCCCTACCCCAAAGTGAACACTACCTTGCATTTTATGTATAACATTTTTGTTTTAAATAGTTCTATCACATGTGGCCAAGACAGTAATGCTCAGCCATTTTTCCGGGTGTTCTCCAACATTTCCCAGCCCCACTTACAGTGTCATGTGACTAGTCCTAGCTGATGAAATGTGAGCATAAGTGACATTTGTCTCTTTAGAGCTGAGGCCAAGCAAAATTCTAGAGCCTTTCTGTCCTTCACAGTTGTGGCAAAGGTGAGGTCTCATGTCCCAGATGGTGCATTGGTGCCACTCCAACATGGTGGAGCCTCCATCAGCCTGGATCCTTGAGTGAATGTGTGGAGCAGAGTGCCTCACCAACTTCTATGGGATATGTATATAAGAAAAAAGTAACCATTTGTGTGTGAAGTCACTGAAATGTAGAGGTTATTTGATACTGAAGCATAACCTAACCTAATATTTATCCATGTAGTTGTGGGTGGTTGTGGTTTGTGGAAGTCAATGTCACCCAATGAGGTATACCTCTGGGTATTCACACTCTTTTTTTTTTTTTTTTAGACAGAGTCTTGCTCTGTCGCCCAGGTTAGAGTGCAGTGGCGCGATCTCGGCTCACTGCAAGCTCCGCCTCCTGGGTTCACGCCATTCTCCTGCCTCAGCCTCCCGAGCAGCTGGGACTACAGGCGCCTGCCACCACACCTGGCTAATTTTTTGTATTTTTAGTAGAGATGGGGTTTCACCATGTTGGCCAGGATGGTCTCAACCTCCTGACCTCGTGATCCGCCCACCTCGGTCTCCCAAAGTGCTGGGATTACAGACGTGAGCCACCGCGCCCGGCCCACACTCTTTTGTAGTTGCCTCCCCTTGAACATTTCTGGCTTGTGACTCTTTTAGCCAATAGAATGGGACAGAAGTAACCCTGTGCCCATTCCAGACCTAAGCCTTAAGAAGGTATAGTAACTTCTGCTGCTTTTGTACTCTTAGGGACCTTAAGCTACCATGTAAGAAGTTTGTTACTCTGAGACCATCATGCTGTGAGAAGTCTTGTGGAGAGGTCACATGCAGGATAACCAAGGCCCACTAGCTAAGAGTTCCAGCAGATCTCCCAGCAAACAGTCAGCATCAACTTGCCAGCCACAGGAGGACCATCTTGAGAGTACATCCCCCAGCTCCAGTTGAACCTCCCCGGGTGAGCCACGTGAAGTAGAGACAAGCCATCCCCAGTAAACCTCGACTGAATTATAGAATGTGAGCAAATAAATGATCGTGGTTGCCACTGTGTTTTAACTTGATTCGTTAGGCAGCAATACATAACTTAAACATGATTCAATCGTTTTCTGGTTTCTATTTTTATTTACTTATTTATTTTGAGACAGGGCCTCACTCTGCTGCCCAGGCTGGAGTACAGTGGTGTGATCATGGCCCACTGCAGCCTTGACCTCCCAGCCTCAAGCAATCCTCTTACCTCAGCAACCAAGTAGCTGGAACCAGAGGTGCACACCACGAAGCCTGGCTAATTTTTTTTTTTTTAATAGAGGTGGTGTCTCCCTATGTTACTCAGGCTGGTCTCAAACTCCTGGGCTCAAACTTCAGCCTCAACTTCCCAAAGTCTTGGGATTACAGGCATGAGCCACCACGCCCGGCCCATTTTCAGTTTTTTAAATATCCAATGATTCCTTCTCCTATCAATGGGTTTGGGTTATCGCCAATTTTTGTTATTATACATAGGGCTACTATAAGTATTTTTATCCATGTTTCTAGGGCACATGTGCGAGAGTTTCTGGATATACACCTAAGAGTCGAGTTGCCCCATAATCACTCTGTCAGGAGAAGCGTGATTGAAGAAGTAGCCACACCAGGTATCTGGGCCTCACTGTATATCTGTGTCTTTTAGGATTATTGGAACAAGTCTAAAGCCCTGAACACATATTGGGAATTATCATTGCTTGCATTTTTGTGTAGAAACAAAAAGTAATCCAAAGGAATGAAGCCCTAATGGAGGAATTTCAACGATTGTGACACCTGAGAATAGACATTTGGCAGCAAAGGGAGCTGCTCACAGATTCTGAATTCAGTCCTGTGAGCTGCCTTCAAAGCTCCCAAGACACCCTCTCCAGGCCCCTTAGCTCACAACAGCCTTCTGGATGATCCCAAAATAATAGGAATTGGGCACTTTGATTTTTTTTTCTTCCCTAACATATTTTTTAAACCCCTCCCAAGAAAAAGCCTCAGCATAGGCTGAGGGGCTTAGGTTTGGGGCCTCTGATTGCACAGCAGTGTGGAATCTCAGTGACGTCAGGTTTCAGATCCATTCTCTCACTCCTCACCATCCACATGCTCCTCCCTCCCCCAACGAGGACAGGGGTATTAGACGCTTATACAGACAGAGAAATGGAGACCCTAGGAAGTGCTGGCTTCGGCTGAGGAGACACAGACCAGGGTCAGGGCAGATCCAGGGCTCTGGCTGTGGCCCCAGCCCTTCTGCTCCCCCTCCCATCAGCTGCTTGTCCTTGCCTTTGCTTCCCTAGGGTGGCTCTAAGTGTCATCTGTAATTGTAATGCCATCGGGGCCTCTGTGGAATGCGACAGCTGCAACCCCCAAGCCCCAAATGCTAGTGGCCACACTAGAGCCAAGCTCAGAGCCAGGGAGGAGGTGTCACTCCCTCTTCCCTATCCTCAGTGGTTTCTAACAACCCTGTACCTGCTGGGAGGAATCATTGCTGATGTCTCCTCCTACGCCCATCCTAGCAGCTTAGGACTGGACTTACGAAGAAAAGTCAGGGTGTGTGATAGGACGACACTAGTTCCTGTAATAAATAAACTCTCACATTTCAGTGACAAGCCAAATACAAGTTTATTTCTCAGTCACATATGAATCCAATAGAGGTGTTCTGGTGGGCAGATGGCTGCCCTCCGTGTGGTGATTCAGGCTCTTAGGTTCTTTCCACCATGTAGCTCCACCATTCCCTGGGGCCTCATGATCTCTGACTGCTGCTGGAGGTAGGGGAAAGTGCCAAAGAAGCCATGTGCATTTCTTCACACCAGGCTCAGAAGGGACTGGCATCATCTCCCACCCACGTTCCATTGGTGAGAACTTGGATGCACCCCCGGATGCACAGGTCAATGTAGTTCCCAGAGGGCCGCACAGATTTGTGATGACCCACTAGCCATCTCCATCAAAGCTGGGAGCATGGCAGACGGGACTCCTTCCTCTCCCCCGTCTTCCGGTAAGAGGGTCTTTTCCTACTGAGTCTCTGGACGCGGCCACAAGAATAAGAAGAATGCCACCTGTGCAGAACATGAACTTGGACCTCAATATCTTCATGTCTAAAACGGGTGCTTTCATAGCTATAATCTTACCATTCTCCGGAGAGATTGAGAAAAATGAGGTAGGCATGATCCTCTTCAGTTCCCAAAGGAGGAAACCAGGCCACCAAGAGACAGTGAGACTAGCCTAAAGTTACACAGCAGGACCCAATTTCCTCCTTCTGGTACACAGCTTTTCCTTTTTCTTTTTAAACTAGTCAACATCAAAGTCTGAGAAGTCATTGGACTTGAATGCAGGAAAATATCTTAGTCAGCAAATCCACCTGAAAATCCCCTGAAGGCCTGGGAGAAGGATTATTAAGAAGAAAAGTTCTTTCACTGCCAGAAATGCAGGTACATAGACCCCGACAGTTTCTTTTCTTTTTCTTTCTTTCTTTTTTTTTTTTTTTTTTTTTTGAGATGGAGTCTTGCTCTGTCGCCCAGGCTGGAGTGCAGTGGTGTGATCTTGGCTCACTGCAACCTCCGCCTCCTGGGTTCAAGCGATTCTCCTGCCTCAGCCTTCCCAGCAGCTGGGACTACAGGCACGTGCCACCATGCCCAGCTAATTTTTGTATTTTTAGTAGAGACAGGATTTCACCATATTGTCCAGGCTGGTCTTGAACTCCTGACCTCGTGATCCACCCACCTCAGCCTCCCAAAGTGTTGGGATTACAGGTGTGAGCCACCGCGCCTGGCCTAACAGTGTCTTAATGGGGTGTGTGGGACTCCGGGAGGGTGGGGGCTTGCTGCAATAAGACTTCAGGGCAAGCCCAATTCTCCTTTCTCCCTTTTGAACATGCCTGAAATCGCCCCCATTGGACCTTCCTCCCTCTAGCTCAGTGATTCTCAACATAGGGGTGGGAAAACCCCTTGTGCCAAGTGCTCAGGTCCTGCATACATATAGATTCTCTCTGCAAGAAGACACGAGAGGGGCCACACACTGCCTCACTCCTGTAATCCCAGCACTTTGAGAGGCCGAGGCACGGGGATCACTTGAGCCCAGGAGTTAGAGACCAGCCTGCGCAACATGGTGAAAACCGTCTCTACAAAAAAATACAAAAATTAGCCAGGTGTGGTGGTACACACCTGTGGTCCCAGCTACCGGGCAGACTGAGGTAGGAGCCCAGGAGGTCGAGACTGCAGTGAGCCAAGATTGTGCCACTGCACTCCAGTCTGGGCAGCAGAGTGAGACCCTGTCTCAAAAAAAAAAAAGAAAAAAAAAAAAAGGAGAGACACAAGAAACAGTGGCAATGGCTGCCTCTGGAGAGAGGAGCAGGTCCATTGTGTTACCCCCTCCAGGGCACCATTAGGAAGTCTGGGTGGACAGCACCTACCACTGAAGTTGTGCTGTGCACAGCCTGTCTGTCTTGGGGTGTAAAGTAGGCTTATTCTTCTTAATATATATTTTTAAATCGTTAATACCACCTTAGATAATAATTGACACAATTAAAATATATATTCCAAGTGCCAGCCCTATCTCAACCCACTGAATTAAAATTGGGTAAGGGTCCGCCGGCTGCACAAGTGTACAGATATTTTGAAAAAATCTCCCCAGGTAATTGAAAGCTCCCCACCCTCCATCCTCAAGGTTTGGGAAGCCTGATTTAGTCTCTCCTTGCACAGGCCCCTCTATCTCACTTCTAGAAGTCTCAACGGACCCTTTAACCCCTGGGAGACTGAGTGAACTAGGAATAGATTCTGCCACTGAACAGGGAGGAGGGAAGGAAGGAGTGAGCCAGGGTTTGGGGTAGAAAAGCTCATGGCTGAGTGAGCAGGAGGCCAGTTTTGCCTCCTGGGCAGTCGGGGCCTCCCACTTCCCCTGCAGCCCTGAAACACCCTCCCCACACCCGTGCATCGCCTCGCATCAGCAACTCTGGCCGGCAGAGCTCCCACTGGCCTTGCCCGGGCTTGTCTTTTGTTGCATTGTTGCATCATCATGCGGCCTTGCAGGGTGCCAGAAGAGTGAGCTACCCACTCACCACTGGAAGAAAACAGCTAATTATATCACCAAGAGACCCAGGGCATATGGTCACTCTCAGCTGGCCCAGCCTGTTTCTACTTGCTTTGCATGATTGTTCTGGATTTTTCAAAATAATAATAACTACCAACCAGGAAAAAAAAAAAATCACCCCTGACTGTGGAGCATGCTGCTGAAATAGGAGCTTTAGTCTACCTGCTACTCTAGGAGAGACCTACACAGCCCCCTGAGCTCAGAAAACCAAAAGCTAGACTCCCAGAAAACCAAAAGCTAGACTCCCAGACTAGGGTTCAATAGACAATTGGCTCTGAGAACAGGATACACTGCAATCAGCAGAAGCCAAAAGACAAGCATTGCTTTGACAGCATCACAGTAATTTATTTTTTCCAAAATCTTTAAAATTCTATTTGTAGTTTAGTCAAAAGTGCAGAGCGTTTTGTTTGTCCATAGTTTCCTGTATTTATTTTTTCAGTAGATAATACATTCACATGGTTCACAGTCAAAAGATGCAAAAGGCTATTCAGTGAAAACTCTTCCTCCTACCCCTACCCTCCAGCTACCCGTTTTCCTCCCAGAGGCTGTGGCTGGTGGCTTGTGTCCCCTTCCCAGAGCTAGTCTAAGAACATCCAGGTCCTTCAGCTAAAACCCTTGGGCACAGATGGGTTGCAGAATCTACAACTTTTCCCATTTTAGACAGTTAACAAAGTGCATACAGCCTGTATTCCACAACTCCAGCAGGCTCCGCCCAGGGTGAGCAGTCATCCCAGTTTGCCCCAGACTGTTCCAGTTCCACGTCCAGGGAACCCCTTCAATCCCAGGCAAACCAAGACAGTAGGTCCCGCTAGGTGTGGGCTGTAATGTATTCACGCTAACAGGGACAATTAAAAACTGCAAATGGCTTCACATCCTTTTAGCTCTGGTTTTGCTACCAAATAAATTTGCCACAAACCAAAGAAAAAAGTTTTGGTTTTCAGAGCCTTTTGGATTTGGGAATTGTGGATGAGGGGCTGGGGACCTATACACAATATACATATATATTTTTAATCTGCTTGAATGGAAACACAGTGTTGGGCACATTGTTTTTGCACTCAGTTTATCTTAGTGGCTTTCCACATCAGTACATAGAAATCCTGCCCTTTCCTTTTTACTGCTGCGTTGGACTTCATCACTCGGGTGAACGTTTAGGATGTCTCTAGTCTTCTGTTATTACAAACACACATAGTTTTACACGCAGCTAACAACATGGGGAGGGGGGCAGAGGAGGAATGGAATCATTCTTTTTTTTTTTTTTTATTGGAGACGGAGTCTCACTCTGTCACTCAGGCTGGAGTGTAGTGGTGTGAACTTGGCTCACTGCAGCCACTGCCTCCCGGGTTCAGGCAATTCTCCTGCCTCAGCCTCCCGAGTAGCTGGGATTACAGTGTCCGCTACCACACCCAGCTAGAGTTTTTATATTTTTAGTAGAAATGGAGTTTCACCATGTTGGACAAGCTGGTCTCAAACTCCTGACCTCAGGTGATCCACCCACCTCAGCCTCCCAAAGTGCTGGGATTACAGGCATGAGCCACCACACCCAGCCAGGGATCTTCATTCCTAATGCTTGTTTATGACTGAAAGTTTATGTCTAAGCCTGCTCAGAAGTTGGGGGGCAGAAACAAGACCTACTGAGGTCTCCCAGACCAGCTGCCCTGCCCATCCACCTACATCACGAAGAGTCACTCCCATTCAGAAAGATTTTTCCAAACAAGAAGACAACTTACATTCAGACCTACTGTATTAGTCGGGGTTCTTCAGAGAAACAGAACCAATACAAGCATATATGCAGATAGATATAGACATAGATAGATAGATGATAGATAGATAGATAGATAGATAGATAGATAGATAGGCAGATAGATAGATATGTTCCTCAATTTTATGATAAAGTAAAAAAATCATAAGCTGAACCATCATAAGTCAGAGACTATCTATATATCTATATACAGGCTCACGTGGGCAAAAATATCACCCAGGGAGGGTCTCAGGTGACCAGATCCAGTTAATGAAAGGGGCTAGATTTCAGTTGATGGGGCCGTGGAAATCTGAATTGGGAGCTCCCTTCCTAAAACCAAGAGAAGATCCATCCATGTGTGGTGGGGCTGAAGTTTATGCAATGATAGAGGCCTTCTTCACGAAAAAGAAGGCAATTATAATACTAGGCACCTCTATGCAAATGAGAGTCCTAGAAGCCTCCTTTCATCAGTTTCACCATCAACCCACCTGTGTGTGTGGCTCAATAAAGATCAGGGAAGTAGCGGTCTCTGGGGGGCGGGTGTGACACCTGGGGGGCCACAGTTCTAAAACTTGAAGGACCAGAGTAACCTGGGCTGAAGGAGGACACAGGAGAGGCGAGAGAGAGAGAGAGAATGGGGCCATCCTGCAGTGCCCACCACAACCATCTATGCATCCTGGACCTCAGGCTGGCACTATACAGGGGGCTGTGTGATTCCTCACCCTCATTCTCTGCCTCCACCAAGAGTAATAGGCCGGGCGCGGTGGCTCACGCCGGTAATCCCAGCACTTTGGGAGGCCGAGGCGGGCGGATCACTTGAGGTCAGGAGTCCAAGACCAGCCTGGCCAACAAGGCGAAACCCCGTCTCTACTAAAAATACAAAAACTAGCTGGGCATAGTGGTGGGCGCCTGTAATCCCAGCTACTCGGGAGGCTGAGACAGGACAATCGCTTGGACCCAGGAGGCAGAGGTTGCAGTGAGCTGGGATCGTGCCACTACATTCCAGTCTGGGCGACAGAGCAAGACTTTGCATCACAAAAAAAAAAAAAAAAAAAGAAAGTAATAATAAAAATGAAAGTAGTTCACACTTACAGAGGCCCGGTTCTAAGTACTTTATCCATAGTTACTTGGTTAATTTTCACCATTACTCATTTCAGGAATGAGGCACCATCACTTTTATCCCCATTTTACAGATCAGGAAATTGAGGTAGAGATAGAGATGAAACCACTTCTCAAGCCAGACAGAAACAGAGCAAGGATTTGAACTCAGACAGGCTGGCTCCAGAGGCAAAGCTCTTAACCACTAACGACGACAACCACTGACACTCAGGTTGTGATTATCTTATACCAGTTGCTCATCTGAGTGTTCACATGTATCAGCTCAACTAATCCTTACAGGTGCTGTTATTACCTCCACTTTACAGATGAGGCAACTAAGACACAGAAAGGTCAAGCCATTTGCCCAGGCCACACAGGTGCAGAAGAAGGATTTGAAATCTGGCAGTCTAGTTCCAGAGTCCATGTCCTTCTGCACTGAACTGTACCTCTGTGCTATGACTAGAGCTAAGAGCAACAATGACTATGGCTTCCAGCCTCCACATCACATGTGGTGTCAACACTGGAGAATTTAATAAGCACTCAATGAATAATCAATGAATCCTCCTCTGAAACAACCCTTTTCATGATATTAAAAAAATCACATTCCAAGTTCATTGAAGAAAATCTGAAAACTATAGAAAGGCTGCAAGAAGAAATGCACGTCACCTTTGATACAGCGGGGATAAGCACCACTAATGTTTTGATGTCTTTCCAGCTATTGTTACAAAATAGGGATCCTACTCTATGTTCTGTTTTTTCTTCACTTATCAACAGATCACAAACATTTTCCCATGCCATGACAATTTTTTTCCCTCAGCTTCCACAGAGGAGTGCTCTGTGATTGCCTACGAACCAGAATGTCCCCCACAAATAGCCCCCTCCTCAGGCACAGACCCCTACTCCCCAAAATATGCCCATCCTATACGCTCAGCCCTTTTTTACTTCCTGTCATCTCTGGAAAGCTCGTGTAATCCTTCTGCCTTCCTTCTTAGACTCAGGGTCTCCTCCACTCCTGCCAAGGACATGTCCCATCCTTCTCAACACCCTCTACCTCTTCTATCATGTTTCCCCCTCACTAAGTCACTGACCCTTCTCACACCCTCCCTCACCCAGGCTCAGAACTATTCTATCCTGTGCCCCATTCCCACAGGTCTTGCTAGAGACAATCTAATTCCATCAGCAAGCTGGCATTAGGCAATGTCTGTTGCAATGCACAGAGTGACAGGCAAGACAATGCCAGTGAAGGTGCTGGAGGCTGCAGCGTGGGAGTCCTTCCCAGGGACACAGGTACACTTTGAACATGGGTCTTTGAGGTAGGAAGCCTTAACCTAAAAGGGGACTCCCCTGGTATCATTTCAGGCTACCAGGCAGGGCTTGCAAGTGCTATTTTGGTGCAGGGAGCTCTTTTGATGTATCTTAAACCCCAACAGGGAGGCGGAGGCCTAATCCACCCCTAGGGTGGGGCAGCCTTGGCGCCTTGCCCCATTAGGAGGGAATGAAAGGCTTTTGAAGGTGGTAGCTCAAGACGGGTGGCTTCTTGATTCCAACCACAGTGTCTCAGCCAGGATGGGGAATAAAGGGGGTTGTGCAGACAGCTGACAAGAGAGGAGGAATCTGGGTAGGGGAAGCAGGGGAATGGGACTCCTCCCAGACCTGATCTGTCTGACCTGGACTTCTCCGGCATCGCTGTCATAACAGCACCTATGCTCACATGTTTTTGTAAGGATCAGATGAGATAAGTTCAGTAAAAGTGCTTTGCTAAGGGTAAAACCCCAAAGTCAGGTGTGGTTAGGCCTCTCTGCTTCTTTCCTTTTTTTGGAAGGTGTTGACAGCTCCTCATTGTTCTTAAGGCGTTTCCTCCCTGAAACACATTACACCCTCTAGACAGGAGGTGGGAGACTTGGTGCTCAGGAAGCCACACCTGGGTTCCCTTAGCTCTGGGCCACTGCAGCTCCCGTCTCTATTCCCCCACAGCAGCTCAGGTTTTGTGTTTTTTGAGACAGAGTCCTGTTCTGTGGCCCAGGCTGGAGTGCAATGGTGCGATCTCGGCTCACTGCAACCTCCCCCTCCCAGGTTCAAGCGATTCTCCTGCCTCAGCCTCCTGAGTAGCTGGGATTCCAGGCATGCACCACCATGCCCAGCTAATTTTTGTATTTTTGGTAGAGATGGGGTTTTACTATGTTGGCCAGGCTGGTCTCAAACTCCTGACCTCAGGTGATCCACCCGCCTCAGCCTCCCAAAGTGCTGGGATTACAGGCATGAGCCACTGCGCCTGGCAGCAGCTCAGGTTTTATAACTGGTGTTTACTGGGGTCCCAGGCATAATTCATCTAAACAATGCATAGGGTGACTAACTGCTCGGGATAGCACAGAATTGAGGGGCTTCCAAGGACACAGGACTTTCAATGCTAAAACCGAGCCAGTCCTGGGCACACAGGGACGGTTGGTCATTCTAGGTGTACATAGGGGTGTGTAGGTCAGATGTGGGTGTGATTTTGTTTGGCGTGGTACATATAAGTAGTGTGTGCTGACGTGTGGTTACATGTGTGATTATTCATGTTTGGCATAGAGGGTTTAGTGTGGATCTGGTGGTACATTTGGATTTGTGTGCTGGGTTTACATTGCTATGTATGTGTCCATGTTGTTTGTAAGATGCATGCATGCGTTAGGGCTTGTATATATAGTGTGTTGGATTTAGCGTATATGGGTAACCTTCGTACACATGCCATTTGTGTGCGATGAATGTGTTTTTTCAGCAGTGGTGTAA
Organism: Pongo abelii; assembly: GCF_028885655.2. Lineage (NCBI taxonomy): Eukaryota > Metazoa > Chordata > Mammalia > Primates > Hominidae > Pongo > Pongo abelii. The sequence goes on along the minus strand of NC_071990.2, from coordinate 36,928,582 downwards.
ATGTATGTTTTGTATTTGGTGTAGTGTGGAATGTACATGTCGTTCGTGTGAGGAGGGAATAATGCCCGTGGTGTATATGTGTCTGGTGTGAAACTCGGTATGTGGGTGCTAGTGACTCGTGTAGTCTCTTGCCTAAATGCAGGCGTTTGTAGTGTGTGCATGTATAAGCACTAATGTGTGTATTGTGTGTGCTGTGTTTGGTGTGTCAAGGGACATATTCGTGTCATTGGTAAGCAGAGTTGAGTGTTGTGTATATATTGTGAGTTGTGTCTGGTGTGTAGGCTGAGATGTGTGTGTCATTTGCGTGCAGATGCGTTTGTGCGGCGCTTTGCGCATGCTGTGTGTGCGGCCAGCAAGATGTCGGGGTGTGCAGTGGTGCATGGCCTTTGTTGGGCTCAGAGAGACTTGTGTCATTTGCATGTTGTGTGTGGAGGTGAGTGCTAGTGTATCTGTGCCGGGCGTGGGGAGTCCGAGTCTGCACGCTACGCACGTGTGTGGGTTGCGCAGCGAGACGCTGAGGGCGGAGGTGCGGCTGGGGCCCAGACGGTGTGACCTCAGGCGGTGTGACCTGGAGGGAGTCCAGCGCCGGAGCTAGTGCGCCGCGGGAGGCGGGGCATTCTGGGAAGCGGCCACGCCCACCGAGGGGGAGGCGGGGGCCCAGGGACCCCGCCGCGGCGACGCTACGGTCGCTGCCTGCCTCCTGAGCTCCGGCCACTGTTTACCTCTTACTACTTAATAGTGACTCCTAACCAACCAGGGAACTATTGGGAATAAAAATGAAGCCATGAGGCCGGGCGCGGTGGCTCACGCCTGTAATCCCAGCACTTTAGGAGGCCGAGGCGGGTAAGTCATGAGGTCAGGAGTTCGAGACCAGCCTGGCCAACATGGTGAAACCTCGTCTCTACTAAAAATACAAAAAAGTAGCTGGGTCTAGTGGTGGGCGCCTGTAATCCCAGCTACTCGGGAGGCTGAGGCAGGAAAATCGCTTGAACCTGGGAGGCAGAGGTTGCAGTGAGCTGAGATGGCGCCATTGCGCTCCAGCTGGGCAACAAGAATGAAACTCAGTCTAAAAAAAAAAAGATTGTGGCTCCTGTCGTCGGTGTATTTCCTCGTTTCATCCTCCCAGCCCACCTAGATGGGAGTCGTTATCCCCCCCCGCACCGCTGAGTTCTCCAGGGGTCCCGGAGGTGAGGGAGCCCGCCCCACCCGGGTCTCCCCAGCTGGTTGCCCGCGAATTGACAGGAGAAAAACACTGCAGGGAAACTGAGCTCCCTGGATAGCGGGACCCTGAGGGTCCCCCCAAAACCTGTCAAAAGGTGCTCGCGGAAATCTTTCCCCAGAGACCTTTCTGAATTTCTCACCAAGGCTGGAAGAATGAGGGTGTTAGGTAAGCTTGTGTGGTGTAATATGAGGCTTCCAACAGGGTATGTAGTTGAATTAGGACAGTAAAGTCGTGAATTGTCCAAAATTAATACTTTTTTTGGATTGAGGGATTAACATCGCTTTTAAAACTCCAAATGCTCATACTTCGGATTTGCTTCTGGTAGGATCTACCTCCTCCTCCACCTCTACCTTCTTCCTTCCATCCTTCCTCCTTCTGACATATTTTCATGTGTATTTGATCTATTAGGTTGAATCATATGAAATTGCCCTTTATGTAGATCAAAGCTGATCAAATACTTGAAATTTCATATGTCCAACCTAATGCATATTGAAAGCTCTTTTTAGATACACTAGCACTCACCTCCACACACAACACACAAATGACACTCATCTCTCCACGCCCAACAAAGCCCACACGCCACTGCACACCCCATCACATCTTTCTGGCCACACACGGAACATGCGTAAAGCATGGCACAAACACATCTGCATGCAAATGAAACATGCAGGAGAATTGTTTGTGTTTGATGAGGGTTGCAAAAGTCCTGAGCATCACACTGATTGGAGCAGCTTGCACTTACTCACGGCTAGAGGGGTGGCATGTGGTGTGCTGGAGCCTGCTAGTACTGGCTCACCAGGCAATTGTTAAATATTTGGGAACTTTGCCCAGCCAGTTGTTAAACCACTGGTAGCTTGACATTGTCCATGAGGGAGTATTTACAGCACGGAAACTTGGTCTTCCCTCCCCATCCTCCTGGGAGCTGGTTTACCAGCACACTACTGGTTGTTTGGCTCATATGAGGCCACATTAAGGCTCAATGAAATCAGTTTCCTCAGAACCACATAAATCCCCAAGTACAAATTGAGAGTTGTGGGAAGAGTGGAAGGGATGCTGGGGAGGTGTCTTAATCGATTCAGGCTGCTATAACAAAATACCATAGATTGAGTGACTTATAAGCAACAGAAATGTATTTCTCATAGTTCTGGGGACTGCAAGTCCAAGATGGGGGTGCCAGCATGGTTGGGTTCTGGCGAGGACCCTCTTCTGGGTTGCAGTCTTGTTATATCCTCATATGAAAGAAAGAGAGAGTCCAAGAGTTCCCTGGGTTCCCTTTTATAAGGGCATTAATCCCATTCATGAGGGCTCCTTCCTCGTGACTTTATTACCTCCCAAAGGCCCAACCTCCCCACCTCCTTACACTATCACATTAGGGGTTAGGATTTCAACATATGAATGTTTGGGAGGACACAAATATTCAACCCATTACAAGAGGCAACCAACAAGTTCAGTGGTTGTAGGAGAAAACATTGGAAATTTGGGAATGAACCATGTCAGTTCATAACTGTAGCACTTTGGTTAATATTTATTAAACATATGCCAGGCACTATTTGAAGCACTTTATATATGTTAACTCATTTGATCACCACAATAACCTTATGAGGTGGATATCATTAATATTCCCATTTTACAAATGGAGAAACTGAGGCTCAGGTAACTTGACCAAGTTTATAGAGCTAGTAAGTAGTAGAGCTTGGCTTTGACCCCAAGCTATGTAACTCCAGGGTGCATGCTCTTGACTACTATGCTATGCTGCCTGTATTATATCTTTTAGATTAGGCTGCAGAAGCAACCCCAAAATCTGTGTCTTAAAATAATAAAGGTTTGTCCTTGTTCATATTACCTGTTAGCTGTGTGTCAGCTGTGGTTATGCTTGACCTGGCTTGTTCTGAGACCCAGGCTGAATGAACAGCCCCTATCATGGTATTTCCCCAGAGAAAAGACCAATTCCAGTAGCATGTGATGAATCTGAGGAGTCAAGTAATGTATGGCATACAGTATTTTTTTATCACATTCCATTGTTCAAAGCACATCACGGCTGAGCTTGACTCAGTTGGGGCTGAGGAATAGATTCCTCCTCCTCCTCCCAGACACTGCAAGTCACATGGCAACCTGTTTGGTAGTGAATAATTGGGAACTGTTTCAGGATAGGTTCCCCAGAAGTAGACCCTGAGTCAAGGACTGTGGGCAAGTGATTTATTAAGGAAGTGTTCCTAGGAGAATCCATAAAAGGAGTTTGGAGAGCAGGACAGAGGAGAAGACGAAGCCAAGAAAGGCTATAATTTCAGGCAAAGTCCTGGGCTCAGCCCGCCTGGAGTTTAAATTATACCTCAGAGTTTATCTCAAGGCAAAGAAGCTGGGCTTTCATGTTTCCACTGCTGTCAAATTGGTTAAGTACTTAAAATGGGCTAAGTACTGCTCTAAGGGGACATAAGCAACTGGTTTCTGAACCTGGGTGAAGCAGTTCCAGTAGCCCTGGAGTAATCCTCCAAAAAGAGTCACAGGTGCATGGCTCTTAGAAACAAAATCACACAGAAACTGGGAGAGAGAATGGAACCTGAGAGATCTGAGAAGATCTGGGCAGAGCACCAATAATGCCTCTTTTTATACTGTCTTATTTTAGCATTAAAGGTAAGACATTATTTCTCCCATAGTTAATGGCATGTATTTGATGCTAGGCAGAGGGGCCAAGGTGCGCTCCCGTTGGAACAACAGGCAACAAAGAGTTATTACAAGTTTTTCAGTAACCCAGTATAGTATTTACTGGGCAGATGTGTCTAACACAGATCTTTCCAAAGTGAAGAAAGACGCAAGCCCTACTGCTGTGCAATTCTGGCAGTAACCACCTGGAGTTAATGCAACCTCCACCCGTTAAGCGTGCAGTCCCCAGTAAGACTGCTCTACAAAGATGTCAGCTGCAAGATCGGGGTCCTCAGGCCAATCACACTTCTCATGAACTGGCTACCAATTCAAGGGTCCCGCGACCCCCTCAGCTTCCATAATTTGCTGAGATAATTCACAGAATTCACAAAAGTGCTATATTTACAATTGCAGTTTCATTATAAGGATACAAATCAGGGCCAGCCAAATGAAGAGAAACATAGGGTGAGGTTGGGGAGCATCCCAAACATGGAGCTTCCATACCTCCTCCCTGTGAAATCAGGACATGTTGCTTTTCTTTTCTTTCTTTCTTTCTTTCTTTTTTTTTTTTTTGAGACAGAGTCTCACTCTGTCGCTCAGGCTGGAGTGCAGTGGCGCAATCTTGGCTCACTGCAACATCTGCCTCCTGGGTTCAAGAGATTCTCCTGCCTCAGCCTCCTGAGTAGCTGGGACTACAGGTTCGCATCACCATGGCTGGCTAATTTTAGTATTTTTTAAGTAGAGACGGGGTTTCACCATCTTGGCCAGGCTGGTCTCAAACTCCTGACCTCAGGTGATCCACCCACCTCGGCCTCCCAAAGTGCTGGGATTACAGGCGTGAGCCACTGCACCCGGTCAACATGTTGCTTTTCTAGCACATTGATGCGTTCACTAACCAGGAGATTCACCCGAGCTTTGGGTATCCAGGGTTTTGAGGTTTCATTATGTATACATAATTGATTAAATCATTGGTCATGAGATTGAACTCAATCTCCAGCCTACCTCCTTTCCCTGAAGGAGGTTGGGCTGATATCACATGACTCAAATCTCCAACCCTGTAACCACATAGTTGGTCATTCTGGTGTGACCAGCTCTTACTCTGAGTCATCTCATTAGCATAAATCCAGGTGTGGTCTGAGGGTCCCACCATTATTAACCAAGACATTTCTATTTCTTCAGAAATTCCAAGAGTTTAGAAGCTCCTTCCTGGGAAAACCAGACAAATTCTTTATTATAGAAAATGTATCAACAGAATGAAGAATCATATTGAGCCCTGAGCAGAATCATTTTTCTAATTCCACAGGTAGACACACATATATGAGCAAATGCAGTACACCAAAGACAAAAAGAAAAATCTTACATGCCTCTGGGGAAATAAGATGATGATCTACAAAGGAACTCAAGTACGGTAACAACAGACTTATCTTCAATATCAATAGAGGCTGGAAGATGATGGAATGATATCTTTTTTTGTTTGTGAGACAGAGTCTTGCTCTGTCACCCAGGCTGGAGTGCAGTGCTGTGATCGCAGCTCACTGCAACCTCCACCTCCTGGGTTCAAGTGATTCTCCTGCCTCAGCCTCCGAGTAGCTGGGATTACAGATGTGTGCCACCACGCCCGACTAATTTTTGTATTTTTAGTAGAGATGGGGTTTCACCATGTTGGCCAGGCTGGTCTTGAACTCCTGACCTCAGGTGACCCGCCCACCTTGGACTCCCAAAGTGCTGGGATTACAGGCGTGAGCCACCACGCCTGGCCTGGAATGATGTCTTAAAAAGGTCTATAAGGTAGGTTGATCTTTCTCATTGGAAGGTAAAACAAAATGCTTATTGGATACTGTAGTAATATTTATCTATCATTATAAAGGAAAGTTAATCTCATGTCATTGAAGTAATCCATTTAAAACCCAAAACATTATTTTAATAATTTCTGATGTAAATCATTCCAAAATATATCGCCCCATGGTTAACTTCCTAACAGAGGGCTCAGGTTCAACATTCTTTGCTGTTGAATAGTGAGAGTTTCAGGCATTACCGAGGTCAGCTAGGCAGCTTGCACCTGCACTAAGTGTGTCTGCGCTCTGTGTGTCACACATCCTTTTTAGAGTTCTGTCTCCTCTCTGCTGCAGCAGCTTTATCAGCCTCTTAATCTGCTGCTACATTTTATATGCAGTTGTCTGCATGTGGGCCAGGGGCTTTCTCCACTCTCTCCATCCTCCTAACATCTGTAGCTCATTAGCTATATGTGGCAGATGATATTTTCCAAAAACAAGCACTGCAATATCTCCCATCCAACATGCAACGTAATGTTAACACTCCACCCATCATTTATGCTCTCTCCTCTTAAATCGGGTGTCTTCCAAGGCTGGGTCATAAAAGGTGATATGGTTTCCACCCAGTCCTCTAGGAATGCTTATTCTTGGAACCCAATTACCATGCCACAAGGAAGGGGAGAAAGCACATGGAGAGACCATGTGTAGGTGTCTGGCGGACAGCCCCAGCCAGGGCCCCTTTCAGCCAGCACCAGTCCTCAAATGGGAGCAAGAGAGTGATTGAGGCTTCCGTGATTCCACCCTAGCCTTTGAATTCCCCTGCTGATGCCAAGTGGAGGAGAAACAAGCTGTCTCTACCAAGCCTTGCCCCAAGGATTTATGAGCAAAAGAAGTGATGGTTGTTATCTAAGCCTCCAAGTTTGGGGTGGTATCATTCACAACAATAGATAACTATATGACACCACTTTTTACTGTGCTTAAAAGCTGCTCCAAGGCTGGGAGTGGTGGCTCACGCCTATAATCCCAGCACTTTGGGAGACCAAAGTGGGAAGATCACTTGACGTCAGGAGTTCGAGACCAGCCTAGTCAACATAGTGAAACCTCGTCTCTACTAAAAGTACAAAAAATTAGCCAGGCATGGTGGCAGGTACCTGTAATCCCAGCTACTTGGAAGGCTAACGCAGGATAATTGCTTGAACCCGGGAGGCAGAAGTTGCGGAGAGCCAAGATCACACCATTGCACTCCAGCCTGGGCAACACTCTGTCTCAAAAAAAAAAAAAAAAAAAAGCTGCTCCATGTGACATGTTGGTTGGAGTCCTTTGGGAACTCTTAACCCAGAGGTTCCTTTGTCAATTGTAAAGAAGTTCAAGCCCTGTAAATTATTTCAAGATTCCTCCTACTCTAGACGAAGCCTCTTTGGTTTCAAGGAAAAAAAGAAAGAAGAAAAGAAAAAAAAATTAGCATTCGGTGGTGGTGCATGCCTGTAATCCCAGCTACTTGGGAGGCTGAGGCAGGAGAATCACTGGAACCCAGGAGGTAGAGATTGCAGTAGCTGAGATCATGCCACTGCACGCCAGCCTAGGCGACAGAGCAAGACTCCATCTCAAAAAATTAAAAAAAGGAAAAAAAGAAACCCATCCACTGTATCTCAGGAAAAGGGGGTTTTAGGCCTTATGGAAGGATTCAGAGGGGCTCATGGAAATCGAACAGCAACTTCTGCACAGCATGGCCTCATGGCAATTGTTGTATATATATATATACACACACACACTATACACACACACATATATATGTATATATGCATACACACATACACATACACACACACACATATATATACACACACAGACATACAAGTATTTATAACTTTTCTGTTACTCTCTGCACGTATACTCTATTCTTTTCTCATTTCATAGGCATAGGCTTGGTTTTTTAATTCATCAATTCACTGGTTCATTAGGCCCTTTTCTACTTTCTAGTTCCCTATGTACATCACAGCCTATGATACAGGTGCCACTACTGATCAGTGCCCGGTTCCAAAATTCCCGAAAAGATGTCTAATTAATACAGCTCCTCTTTGCTAAGCAAGGTCCCATAAAGCACAAGTAGCTGGACTAATTACACCTGAACTGACCCTGGTCAGGTGTCCATCGCAGAGCAATCAGCTGGGGCCCTGGAGGGCCCTTTTGGAAGTGAGAAGTCCCCTAGAAGGGATTTGGGCGGGACATGCAATGATTGACATTTTCAGGACACCTCCCCATTAAGGCTGTTTACTCCTCCACACCAGAAAATGAAAGCTGAGACGGGCACAAGTGTGACCTCCAGATAATAGCAGGACATGATCAGGAACTGCCAACCCAGGGGAGGATCTGGAGCAAGGGCGGATGAAGGGGAACCATGTCTGGCAGCAGATGGTGGTACCAGTAGGTAAGGAGATGAGCCTAAAGGCAAAAGTCCCCCAAGCAACCCCTGCAGTTGATTTAGAGAGAACTTTACTAAGACTCGCAGATAACGTTTCACTCTTTAAGGCTTCATGGCGGGCCAGGTGCGGTGGCTCACACCTGTAATCCCAGCACTTTGGGAGGCCAAGGCAGGTGGATCACAAGGTCAGGAGTTCGAGACCAACCTGGCGAACATAGTGAAACCCCGTCTCTACTAAAAATACAAAAATAAGCCAGGCATGATGGTGCGTGCCTGTAATCCCAGCTACTTGGGAGGCTGAGGCAAGAGAATTGCTTGAATCCGGGAGGCAAAGGTTGCAGTGAGCCGAGATCTCACCACTGGACTCCAGCCTGGGTGGCAGAGCAAGACTGTCTCAAAAAAAAAAAAAAAAAAAAAGGCTTCATGGTGTCCTAGACACAAAATTGTTGGAGTCCAACAGGCAAGGCTCTATGAGCTTTGATTTCTTCATCTGTAAAATGAAGATAATAGTACCGACTGGCTGGATGTGGTGGCTCAAGCCTGTAATCCCAGCACTTTGAAAGGCCGAGGCGAGTGGATCACCTGAGGTCAAGAGTTCGAGACCAGCCTGGCCAACATGGGGAAACCCCGTCTCTACTAAAAATACAAAAATTAGCCAGGCATGGTGGTGGGCGCCTGTAGTTCCAGCTACTTGGGAGGCTGAGGCAGGAGAATTGCTTGAACCTGGGAGACGGAGGTTGCAGTGAGCTGAGATTGTGCCACTGCACTTCAGCCTGGGTGACAGAGTAAGACTCTGTCTCAAAAAAAATAAAAAGTACCAACCTTGCAGGGCAAGGGTGAGAATTAAATGCAATAACTCTGTCCAAAGGTTTAACACAGGCTCAAGTTTATCACAGCTGCTCGCTAAACATTTGTGAACTCCCTTTCTTCTTCTACTGGGGAGTCAGAGCTCCCCCTTTCAGGTTGTGAAATGGACTGGGACAAAGATCCCAGAAGCTTTTTGACTGGAGGTCAAAATTTCAATTTTCAATTCCTAAAAATCTTCAGGGGCTGGGCACAGTGGCTCATGCCTGTAATCCCAGCACTTTGGGAGGCCAAGGCGGTGGATCACTTGAGGTCTGGAGTTCGATGCCAGCCTGGCCAACACAGCTAAACCCCGACTCTACTAAAAATACAAAAATTATCTGGGCGTGGTGGCAGGCACCTATAGTCCAGCTACTTGGGAGGCTGAGGTATGAGAATTGCCTGAACTCAGGAAACAGAGATTGCAATGAGCCAAGATGACACTACTGCACTCCAGCCCGGGCGAGAGAGTGAGACTCTGTGAAAAAAAAAAAAAAAAAAAAAAAAAAAATCTGCAGAACAAAGAGAATTAGACTATAAAGAGTTTACAGAGTCATAACCAAGAAATGTGCACATTAGAAATCAAGGAGTAGAGTTTATTGTGCAATGACATTGAAGCAATGCCCTGGATGGGCCCCACTCGTTTTAAAAACTCAGTGAAATTGTGAAACCTGTGGGGTAGACCTCATCCCCCTGAAGACCTCCACATTCCTCAGGGAGTTCAGCAGCTCAGAACAGTGGCAATTCCTGAATATCCAGGATGGCACGTCAAATGCCAGAATGGAGGCACCAAGGCTGAAGGGAGGAGCACTGAAGGGAGGAGTCCAGCCCTGGGTTCCATTTCCAGCCTTGCTGCTGACTAGCTGTGTGTCCCTGGGCAAGTTATTTTCCTGCTGGGTACAAGCCTGTATCTCCACAGCTATAAAATATGAAAGCTGGGCCAGATGATTTCCAAGAGGCCTCAAACTCAAGTAGGTAAGGGGATCTTAGTGATTCTAAGATCCTGCGAACTCCAGACCTCAAGTGATCTGCCCACCTTGGCCTCCCAAAGTGCTAGGGTTACAGGCATGAGCTACTGTGCCCAGCCCCTGCAGATTTTTAGGAATTGAAAACTAAAGGCTAAGGCCAGGCATGGTCTCACACCTGTAATCCCAGTACTTTGGGAGGCTAAGGCGGAAGGATCAAGTAGGATCAAGTAGGTAAGGGGATCTTAGAGAACTTTTAGAGTTACACAGACTCAGCTCAAATCCTGGCTTTTCCTGGAAGGACAGTGATCCCAGGCAAGTTGTTTAACCTCTATATGCTTCACACTTTCCTTATCTGTAAACTGGGGGTAATAGCAGTATAAGGTTGTGAGGATTAAAGGAGAGAATCCATGAGTGCATGTAACTCAATACTTTGCACATAGTAAGTTCTCAATGAATGTTAGATATTATTGTTAGTGAAGGGATATTTTAAAACATTTGTGAAAGCATAACTCCTTTAATCACCTTGGCCCCTGGGGCTCCCCAGCCCAGAATCGACAGGTTCCCTGCATTAAAAGAGGAACAGATACCAGTTTGAAAGACAAACTCATTGCTTTCCCTCAACTAACAAGTTTCCTTTATCTGGCAGTCGGGTGGGGTGGGAGCTCCTTGTAAACAATAACCTTCAAAGCCAGGCTTTGAGGCCAAGGGAATTGTCCTACAGTGTTTGAAGTTCCTGTTCCCTTAACAAGTCGGCCTGAAGGATTTGGCCACTGAGGTTACTGTAAGCCTTGCTGGAGGGAACTCAGTATCTGGCATAGAGCAGTGTGTCTCTAACTTTCTGGGAGAGAACTAAAAAACATGGATTCCTGGGTCTCTCCTCAAATCTACTTAATCAGACTCTCCAGGATAGGCACAGGGAATGAATATTTTATTTTATGGTTTTTTGTTTTGTTTTGTTTTTTTCTGAGACAGAGTCTTGCTCTGTCTCTCGGCTCACTGCAACCTCCACCTCCCGGGTTCAAGTGATTCTCCTGCCTCAGCCTCCTGAGTAGCTTGCTGGGGCTACAGGCGCATGCCACCATGCCCTGCTAATTTTTTTGTATTTTTAGTAGAGACGGGGTTTCACCATGTTGCTCAGGCTGATCTCGAACTCCTGACCTCAAATGATCAGCCTGCCTCGGCCTCCCAAAGTGCTAGGATTACAGGCGTGAGCCACCGCGCCCAGCCGGGAATGAATATTTTAAACCAGTACCCTAGTTGCTGCTTCTGGTCAGAGAAGCCTAGGAAGAGACAAAGTGTCTTAGGCAGAGACAAAGGGTCTGCTCCTCAGGTCCCGGTGTGTTGTAGGGGAAGAAGGGAAAGGGGCAGTGAAGCAGTAGGTTCCATGTGTGACCCCTCTCCAAGGTGGCATGGAGACAAGTGGGTAGGGAAGGGAGAAATGTCCCTATTCATGTGACGACTGAGTGTTTACCCGTTAGATACACTTCAAATGGGAGTAGACCAAGGCACCTACTTGGCAAATTGTCCCCTTCCCTTCCCAGCTCCGACACCCCGAAGTGGGGCTCGTGGGAGAGATTGAATCAGTAACAGGAAGAAAGAGAGAATATCTTCTTTGTGCATCTGAGCGTCCTGTGGGTAAATTGCTCTTGTTATGTCACTTCATCAACATAAAAATGTTGCATCATCATTGTCACCAAAAAGTCTTCATCCAAGAGTGCCTCCAGCCCTGGGGTCACTCAGGAGCTAAGCCCAGGTGTGTGCCCCTTTTGGTTCAGGAAGCTGCCCCTTTGCCCTCAGGCAGGAACCAGGAAGCACGGTCTTCCAATCTGGCTGGGAAACAGTGTGGGCGCAGGAAGCTGGGGATTAAATCTCCCCCAAGGGATCACACAGCCACCAAATTAAAGGATGAGCCCACGCAGATGGAATTTGAAATTCCCAGGTCAGTGTGCTTCCCTGGCCTCGCCACCCCGGGTTTCCCCTCTGGCCACACTTCTCCTGGGCTGAGCCCGAACGGTGCGTGTCTCTGGAGCTCTGCACACTTTCAGGGTGGGATTGCCTTTTGTTTTGTTTTTCTAGTCACTTCTTTCTCTGCCCTAAAACGGAGGAAGAACTCTGAAATTCTGGACACTTATTCTTTTATTAATTGTGGAAATAATAATCATAATAAATTCAGATTTGAGCCATCATTTGTACTTTTTTCAGTTTTTAAAAACTGTGGTAAAAGACACATAAGATTTACCATTTTAACCATTTTAAAGTGTACAATTCATACAAAGAAAACAAACAAAAAAGTATACAATCCAGTGACATTTAGTATATTCACAGTGTCTTGCAATCATCACCACTGTCTAGTTTCTGAATATTTTCATTGCCTCAAAAGGAAATCCTGTACCCATTAAGCAGTCACTCTCCATTCCTCCCTCCTCCCAACCCCTGGCAACCACAAATCTGCTTTCTGCCTCTATGGATTTGTCTATTCTGAGTATTTCATATAAATGGAAGCATACGTATGTGATCTTTTGTGTCTGGCTTCTTTCTCTTAGTGTAACGTTTTCAAGGTCCATCCATGTTGTAGCATATATCAGGACTGCATTCCTTTTTATGGCTTTTTATAATATTCTGTTGTATGGATATACCACATTTTATTTATCCATTCATCATTTGACGTCCTTTACACTTTTTTTTGTTGTTGTTGAGGTAGAGTTTCGCTCTTATTGCCCAGGCTGGAGTGCAGTGTCATGATCTCGGCTCACTGCAATCTCTGCCTCGTGGGTTCAAGCAATTCTCCTGCCTCAGTCTCCCAAGTAGCTGGGACTACAGGCACTCGCCACCACACCCAGCTAATTTTTGTATTTTTGGTAGAGCCAGGGTTTCACCATATTGGCCAGTATGGTCTTGAACCCCTGACCTCAGGTGATTCGCCCGCCTTGGCCCCTTTACACTTTTAAAGTGCTTCATGGCGGGGTGTGGTGGCTCATGCCTGTAATCCTAGCACTTTGGGAGGCTGAGGCAGGCGGATCACTTGAGGTCAGGAGTTCGATGCCAGCCTGGCCAATATGGTGAAACCCGTCTCTACTAAAAATACAAAAAAAAAATTAGTCGGGTGTGGTGGTGAACACCTGTAATCCCAGCTACTCGGGAGGGTGAGGCAGAAGAGTTGCTTGAACCCAGGAGGCAGAGGTCGCAGTGAGCCGAGATCACACCCCTGCACTCCAGCCTGGGCAACAGAGTGAGACTGTCTCAAAAAAAAAAAAAAAAAAAAAGTGCTTCTATGTACACTGCATCTCCTGATGGTCACAAAAACTCTGTGAGGTGGAAACAGCAGATATGATTCATTATTATTATTATGATTCTCTGCATTTTACAGATTGAGGAGACTGAGGCTTACAAGGTGAAATGATTTTTCCAACATCTCACAGCTGGTTAATGGCAGATCCAGAACCAGAATCCAGGTCTCTTGAGTTTGAATGAGCAAAACCATTGGGCAGTTTGCTTTGTAATCATTAGTGGTGTTTTCTCACCAAGAAGATTCTGGGTGGACATGTGCTCACAATGGCAAGGCAGGTGGGGACCAATGAGGCTTTGACCCTTGGACAGGCCTAATTTTGTCCATTGGTAAAGTTGGCCACTTCCTACAGGGCTTGGTCTTGCAGCCTCTGCTCAGACCTCCTTGAGGATGCCCCTTGCCCTAGGATGCCATAGAAGGCTGGCGCTCAGGTTGGGCAGCAACTGGGGCTTCCTATCTTTGTACTCCCCCAGCACCAAGCCTGGCAACCAGGACTCCATAAAGTGTTTGCTAAGACATTTTAAAGGTTTAAGGGTGCTCTGATATTTTGCTTTCTTTCCCCAGCAACATGTTACTGGTAGCAATTTCCTATCACCCAAGTAACTCCTGAGCCTCCTTACTTGGAGTGAATAACAAGCAATTAGGAGCTGTAACTCGTTAACACAAATCAGCAGGACTTTGGGGAGTGGAATCCCTCTCTGCAACAGTGAGGGTTTTGTTCCTGCTAAAATAACAACAAAACCACATAATGAAAAGTTTGGAAAACTGAACAAAGTAACAAAAATAACCATAATCTTACTACCCTAACACAACTGTTATTTTCAAGAATTCCCTTTACTAATTCGCTCCCTTTCTTTCTCCCTCCCTTCCTTTCTCCCTCTCTTGAGTCCTTCTGTCTGTCCATGATGAAAGCAGCACGAGATCACTGCCACATTCTTAAAATCACCTATTATCTGATACCCAGAGTCAATCACTGGGAACATCTTGCACATTTCCTTCCAGTCTTTTTCAATACCTTGTTTAATAATTGAGATAATGCAGGCGGGGCACGGTGGCTCACGCCTGTAATCCCAGCACTTTGGGAGGCCGAGGTGGGTGGATCACGAGATCAGGAGTTTGAGACCAGCCTGGCCAGCATGGTGAAACCCCATCTCTACAAAAAATACAAAAAATTAGCCCGACATGGTGGCTTGTGCCTGTAATCCCAGCTACTCAGGAGGCTGAGGCAGGAGAATTGCTTGAACCCGGGAGGTGAAGGTTGCAGTGAGCCGAGATTGAGCCACTGTACTCTAGCCTGGGCAACAGAGCGAGACTCCATCTCAAAAAATAATGATAATAATTGAGATTATGCAAAATGGACGATTCTCTTAGTATTTCCTATGTCACTTGTTTTTTCTAATAATGAAAACAACATATGTATATTATTGAAATTTATGGAAAAAATTACAAGAAAGAAAGAAAGATTCCCTAGAATGTTTCTTCTACAGACAGAAATCTTAACGTGCATTTATTATATATGGTTGTAATCCTACTGAATATATAGTACATCATTTTTTAATCCATTTCCAACTTATAAGCATTTTTCCATATTGCCTCAGAGTCTTTATAATTTTTTATTTGTAATAGATAACACATTTACACGATATAATATTCAAAAGATTCAAATGCAATTCAGTGGAAAGATTTCTTTCCACCCCATTCTCCCACTAGCCTATTTTTCATCCCTAAATGCCCACTGTTACCTGTTTCTTGTATGCCCTCCATGAAAGTTTTTTTATGCTTTATCTAAACGAATTCAGGTATATTTAAGTGTATTTCTTCTCATCTCCCCACTTTTCTTTTTTTTTTTTTTTTTTTGCAACAGAGTCTTGCTCTGTAGGCCAGGCTGGAGTGCAGTGGTGCAATCTCGGCTGACTGCAACCTCCGCCTCCCGGGTTCTAGCGATTCTCTTGCCTCAGCCTCCCGAGTAGCTGGGACTACAGGTGCGTGCCACAATGCCCGGCTAATTTTTGTATTTATAGTAGAGACGGGGTTTCACCATGCTAGCCAGGCTGGTCTCAAAATCCTAACCTTGTGATCCACCCACCTCAGCCTCCCAAAGTGCTGGGATTACAGGTGTGAGCCAGCGCACCCAGCCCATCTCCCCATTTTTTACACAAAGAATAATGAGCTATATACACTGTCCTCACCTTCTCCTTTTTAAAATTTGTTTGAGCTGGGGTCTCCCTATGTTGCCCAGGATAGTTTCAAACTCCTGGGCTCAAGCAATCTTCCCATCTCAGCCTTCCAGGTAGCTGGGACTACAGGTGCAGGCCATTGTGCCTGGCTTTACCTTCCTTTTAAACTCTTAAACTCAAAAGTGTATCTTGAATGTCTTCCTATTTATTTTCGAGACAGCTTTCTTATTTTTTTTTACCATAGTATTGGAGTCTGCTCTATATAGATAGGTGTACCATGATTTATTAAAGTAAGCCCCATAGATGAACATTTAAGGTATTTCCAATTTTTTTTTTAAAGAAACAGAGTCTCACTCTGTCACCCAGGCTCAAGTGCGGTGGCACGATCATCACTCACTGCAGCCTCCAACTCCTGGGTTCAAACAATCCTCTCACCTCAGCCTCCTGAGTAGCTAGGACTACAGGTGTACACCACTATACCCAGCTAATGTTTAAAATTTTTTTGTGGAGACAGGGTTTATGTTGCTCAGGCTACGTTATTTCCAATCTGATGCAAACAATACTACAGTGACTACCATTGCATGTATATCAGTTCACGTGTGTGAGCATCCATCTGTCAAATACTTTCCTAAAAGTGGAATTGCTGGATCGGAAAGTGCATGCGTTTATAATTTTGATAGACATGGCCAAATTGTCCTCTGTCAGAGAGCAGCACATACTTTTTAACCCAGCATCTAGCCTTAAGTACTTTCTCCATCTTTTGTTGTCCATAAATAACAAAGTTAGGACTTAGCTTCAGGCATAAACCACTTCCTCTATTTGTCCACTCAAATGTAATCTGCAATATGTCAAAGGCCTCTTAGGTGACAAACACTTGCTGGGTGCTGAGAAACAAAGATGCAGAAGACACAGGTGCTGTCCTTGGAAGTGAGTCTGGAAGCTGGGGGTAGGGGAGGCGAGAAGGAAGGGATGTGTAAGAAGAGTTCCTACTGCTGTCCATCAGGCCCTAAACACCTGCGGAAGAATTGACCTCTTTATCCCAGCACCCAGCAAAGCAGGGCATGGATCAAATGCCCAGTACACACTGAATGGGTGAAAGATTGAATCATTGAACGTCTGGTGTGGAGGAAAGAGGGAAAGGTAGCAGATTGGAGCATCCCCCAAGAGTCTCGCTCTGTTGCCCAGGCTGGAGTGCGGTGATGCAATCACAGCTCACTGCAGCCCTGGCCTCCTGGGCTCAAGCAATCCTCCCATCTCAGCTTCCTCAGCAGCTGCGACTACAGGCACATACCACCATGCCCGCCTAATTTTTCTATTTTTTGTAGAGATGGGATCTCATCATGTTGGCCAGGCTGATCTCAAACTCCTGGGCTCAAGTGATCCTCCCAACTCGGCCTCCCACAGTGTTGGGATTACAGGCGTGAGTGACTTTTCTTGAGGATCAGTTTCAACATACGAAATTCTGAGTCAGAGGAGCTAAATGTCTTCTGGCTTCCTGACTCACAAGGATCAGTTTGGGACTGGGCGTGGTGGCTCACTCCTGTAATCCCAGAACTTTAGGAGACCAAGGTAGGCGGATCAGGATTTCAAGACCAGCCTGATCAACGTGGTGAAGCCCCATCTCTACAAAACACAAAAATTAGCTGGGCATGATAGCGGATGCCTATAATCCCAGCTAGTCGGCAGACTGGGGTAGGAGAATTGCTTCAACCCGGGAGGCAGAGGTTGCAGTAAGCCGAGATCATGCCACTGCACTCCAGCCTGGATGACAGAGAGAGACTCCATCTCAAAAAAAAATGAAAAATTAATTAATTAAAAATCAGTTTGATTGGTGAGGAGGTGTGAAGGTCAGGAATGATCTAGAGGCAGATCTGAGTGAGTGCAGTTTGGGAGGTCCTCTGATTAACCCTGGACAATGGGCATCTCCACCAAATAAGCCAGACGACCTCTGAGTTGGGACAGAGGTGAAGAAGGGAGGGTACTAGTGAGAGCTGCCCAAGAGAAGTTCCCCATTTCCCCACTCTGGGGTGGAATGCAGCTGCTGTGTGGGGAACAACCATTCACCCTGCCCGCTGCAAACTAGGGCACACCCTTTGCAGTCCAGAGTCCACACCCTCCTAGTGCGAGCTATGGAAAGGATGCCCATCCCCTGCCCCGCCAACCAGATTCCAAGCCCCGGAAATTGATCTGACAGTTTGGAAACTCCAGCTGCATCCCCAGGAATGCAGGTACCCATTTCTCTATTTGGGGAAGGAAACCAGCATAGTTTCAGCTCCTCTGGTTCATGCCCTAGAATTTTAGAAAGAACAGTAAAATATATAACACTTACCAAAAAATCAAGAACCAATCAAATCCACCCGTTTCACAGATGAGGAAACTGAGTCCCAGAGAGGTGAAGTGGGCTGCCTGAGGTCACACAGAGGGTAAGAGGCTGAGCAAGATCTGGAAACAGGGCTCCTGGCTCTATACCCAGTGCTCTCTGCTCTGAACGAGGGGGTGGGGGAGGGGATGGTGACCTAGACGTGGCTCTGGGAAGCCAGAGAGAAGAGAACTGTGCCAGAGCTGGAGGCAGGTTCAGAGCTGGGGTCGTGGGTGGGAATCATCTACCTACACCTGTCCCAGTTTCTGGATCGTAAATCCTCCAGGAACTCCTGATATTCTACTTATGTCCAAGTTCCCTGCTTGGAAGCAGGTTTGCCAGCATGGGTTTCCAAGTGTTGTCAGCCCTGAGAAGGGAGGCACGGTGTGGAGAGAAGCAGCCTGCTGAGGCTGGGGTTGCTGGGCAACCAAGCCCAAGGACCACCTTGAGGGAGAGCTGTCCCAGCTCTGTGCTCCCCGTGGGCCCAGCTCTGTGCTACCCGTGGGCCCAGGGTGGCTTCTAGTAGTGACTCAGGGCTCATGGGCAGTGTTCCTGGGAACAGAGTAGGAAGGGGTGGCAGCCAGCCAGGATCTCCTGTTCCCTGGACAGAGGCTGGTGGATGACTCCTCCTCCTGATCTCTTAGGACTTTGACTCCCCTTTGGAAGCTGCTTTGAAAGTTTTCCAGAACTCGATTTTACCTGCATTAAACCCTTAGGAGAGTCTCACCTTTGAATTGAGCTTTTGAAACACTTTTCTGGGTACTCTTGACCCCCTGGCCTAGCCCCAGCCAGGGATTCCAAGGGGTGAGGGACATGTGTCTTCCTTTCTCCTGAGGTGGAAGAGCAAGAAAACAATTCCCCTCCTAGAGCAGACAGACTTGCATGAAATGGTGAAATAACAAACCACCTCTGACATCAGCAAGGGCCTTTAGGTTCTTCAGCTCCTGGTAATCCTCACAGCACCCCATGGTAGATTTTTTAATCTACCTTCTACAGGTAGGGACATTGGGGCACAATGAGGGACATTGAGGCACAGGGACATTGAATCACTTGCACAGGCAAGCCATGTCACTTGCCCCAGGACATAGAGAGGAAAGAACCCAAGGACAGGGCTCCATGGCTCTTTGCCTGGACAGAGTGACTTAGATCCATTTCAAGTCCTTGCCCTGGAGGCCCAGCCCTCACCCCAATAGACTCCAAGCCTCCCCAAGAGCTGACTAGCTTTATTTTTAAATTTTATTTTATTTTATTTTTTGAGACGGAATCTCGCTCTGTCGCCAGGCTGGAGTGCAGTGGCGCAATCTCAGCTCACTGCAACCTCTGACTCTCTGGTTCACGCGATTTTCCTACCTCAGCCTCCCGAGTAGCTAGGATTACAGGCATGCACCACCATGCCCAGCTAATTTTTGTATTTTTAGTAGAGATGGGGTTTCACCATGTTAGCCAGGATGGTCACGATCTCCTGACCTGGTGATCTGCCTGCCTCGGCCTCCCAAAGTGCTGAGATTACAGGTGTGAGCCACTGCGCCCAGCCCTGACTACCTTTTTAACCACAAACTCACTCTGAAGGAAATTGGAAAACACTGGTAGGTCAGTGTTTTCAAAATTTTGGGGCTGAAACTCACAGTAAGAAATGCATTTAGGCCAGGTGCAGTGGCTCTCCCCTGTAATCCCAGCACTTTGGGAGGCTGAGGCAGGAGGATCATCGGAGCCCAAGAGTTCAAGACCAGCCTGGGCAACATAGCGAGACCCTGTCTCTATTTTTTTTTTAAAGAAATGTATTTAACACTACAATGCAGTAATCAGACACATAAACATAATCATAGCTCTTAGGATAATTTGTAATTATTCTGTTTATTTATAAATATGTAAAATCAAACAAAGTTGCATGAAGTAACACTTTTACTGCCCGAGAAACACCCTGGCATTTTCTATTATCTGCTGTTCTGTCTCATTATTTCCAAAAAGTACTCAAGTGGCTCCCTGAATTATTTCCATGACTTGAATTTTGAAAAGCACCCTAGTGGATAGCAGCTTGGGTCCTCCCGACCCTTGTCAGCAGGTGGACAAAGTTGGCAGTGAGGACAAAGGTCTGATTCTGTGCACTTTGTGCCTGGCATTGAACTGCACCCTGTGGGGACACAGGAAAAGATACTCCTTCCTGGATGTCGCCCTCAAGTCATTTACAAGCAAATGAAACAAGGCCACACATAAAACATAGCCAAAGCAAATTAAAGGCAGAAAGAATAGGTGCCTCTGAAGGACTGTATTATTTTGCCAGGACTGTCATTGCAAAATACCACAGGCTGGGTGGTTTCAACAATAGAAATTTATTTTCTAACAGTTCTGGAATCTGGGCGTCTAAGATCGAGGTGCCAGCAAGGTTGGTTTCTCCTGAGGCTTCTGTCCCTGCTTGCAGACGGCTGTCCTCCTACTGCCTCCTCACACGGTCATCCCTCTGTGCACGTGCACCCCTGGGGTCTCCTTCCATGTCCACACTTCCTTTTCTTATAAAGACACCAGTCATATTGGATTAGGACCCACCCTAATGGCCTCATTTTACTTAATTGCCTCTTTAAAGGTACTATCTCCAAATAGTCACATTCAAAGGTACTGGGAGTTAAGACTTCAACATATGAATTTGGGGGACACAGTTTAGTGTCCTACTATGTGTGCAGCACATTAGCTCATGTGTTTTCACCCTAGCCTGGGTGCTGCAGGCCTTATTCCTATTTTTGGGGGGGTTTTCTTGAGACAGGGTTTTGCTCTGTTGCCCAGGCTGGAGTGCAATGGTGCGGTCTCAGCTCACTGCAACATCTGCCTCCCAGGTTCAAGCAATTCTCTTGCCTCAGCCTCCCGAGTAGCTGGGATTACAGGTGCCCACCACCACACCCAGCTAATTTTTGTATTTTTAGTAGAGACAGGTTTTCACCATGTTAGCCAGGCTGGTCTTGAACTCCTGACGTCAGGCGGTCCGCCTGCCTCGGCCTCCCAAAATGCTAGGATTACTAGCGTGAACCACCACACCCAGCTTTACTCCTATTTTAAAGATGAAGAGTCTAAGATAACGGTTTTGGAAAATAAAGAAAACAAAAAGGCCAGGTGCGGTGGCTCAGGCCTGTAATCCT
The DNA here is from genome assembly GCF_028885655.2 of Pongo abelii. NCBI lineage: Eukaryota > Metazoa > Chordata > Mammalia > Primates > Hominidae > Pongo > Pongo abelii. Next base: position 36,907,765 of record NC_071990.2, on the reverse strand, counting down.
AGCACTTTGGGAGGCCGAGGCATGTGGATCACCAGGTCAAGAGATCGAGACCATCCTGGCCAACATGGTGAAACCCCGTTTCTACTAAAAATACAAAAATTAGCTGGGCGTGGTGGTGGGCGCCTGTAGTCCCAGCTACTTGGGAGGCTGAGGCAGGATAATAGCTTGAACCCAGGAGGCAAAAGTTGCAGTGAGCCGAGATCGCGCCACTGCACTCCAGCCTGGCGACAAAGCGAGACTCTGTCTCAAAAAAAAAAAAAAAAAAAAAAAGACTGTACGCGGTGGCTCATGCCTGTAATTCCACACTTTGGGAGGCTGACGTGGGCGGATCACCTGAGACCAGGAGTTCGAGACCAACCTGGCCAACAGGGTGAAACTCCATCTGTACTAAAAAAAAAAAAAAAAAAAAAAATGGGCGTGGTGGTGCATGCCTGTAGTCCCAGCTACTCAGGAGGCTGAGGCACAAGAATCACTTGAACCCGGGAGGCAGAGGTTGCAGTGGGCTGAGATCACACCACTCCACTCCAGCCTGGGCAACAAGAGCGAAACTCTGTCTCAAATAAAAAAAGAAAAAAAAATGAGGAGGGCTGGGCCTGGTGGTTCATGCCTGTAATCCTAGCACTTTGGGAGGCTGAGGTGGGTGGATCATCTGAGGTCAGGAGTTCGAGACCAGCCTGGTCTAAAAATACAAAAATTAGTTGGGCATGGTGGTGCATGACTATAGTCCCAGCTACTTGGGAGGCTGAGGCAGGAGAATTGCTGGAACCCAGGAGGCAGAGGTTGCAATGAGCCAAGAGTACGCCACTGCACTCCAGCCTGGGTGACAGAGTGAAACTCTGTCTCAAAAAAAAAAAAAAAAATGAGGAGGCTGGTGTTGGGAGCAGCTGGGAATGGCCAGTGGTCTGCCAGCTGAGAAAGAATGTCGCAGCATTTGGGTTCACACTTTGCCCCTTACGTGTCACCTTGCTGTGGTTGAAGCAGGTGGGCTGAGTTTTAAAAGGCCATCCTATACTTACCTGGCAGGGGAGATACTATGATCACGAAGGTGGTTTTCCCAGGGCGAGGCTTATCCATTGCACTCTGGATGTGCTGACCCCTGCGATTTCCCCAAATGAAAAAAAATTCAAAGAAAATAAAAGGCCATCCTGCTGTGCAGATAGGAGTTGAGTGAGGCCAGAGGAGTGGCAGGAGGAGGTGCCTAGGCCGGTCCTCATAGCTTTGTCCAGATGGAAGGAAGAGGAGAGCTTTCCAGGCTGGGACGGTGGGAGCTGAAAGGGCCCACTGAGAACTCCTCCCATGTCATTGGGGTGCTGGGCCGGGGGACTGAGGCCTGGAGAGGAGGAAGTGATGCAGTGCTAGCATGTTTATCTCATGTGAAGGCTTGTCTTCTCCCTCTTGTGAAGGCCAGGCAGTGCCATTCATTCCTCCGTGTTCCCCATCCGGCCTAGCGTGCCATTCAGAATGAAGATTTCTGGGTATCCATAGGAGCCTCTAGACACGAGACCGTGGGCGGAAATGGGGCAGTGGGTTTCAGTCTTATGCCCCTGACCTTTAAAGGTGTATAAGGTGTGTACCTGAGGAAGAAACAAGCAATTGCTAGTTACAAACATTCCTAGCGCATGGGGGCACAGTATATTTTTCCTGCTATTTTTAACTTTCCACAGAGAGACACACTTCTGCCCATATGGAGTCAGCATCAGAGGGTCCTTTCTCTCTTCCGGCTCCTCTTCCTTTCTTCCCTGCATCCACTGGAATTCTCCAGGTCCTCCCATGTTTCTTTGAGTGAGGTTTTTGCTAGACAAACCCATCTTTCTTTGACTAAAATCAGTCACCTCTCATGCTGCCTATTATTTCACCAAAAGACCTGCTCAGTGGTGTGTTGGTAAATATTGCACAACCAGCTCTCCAGGGGAGAAAAGGTATACCCATGACCCCAAAAGAATCAATAATAGTAAAGTACAGCAAAGCAACTAGGAAGTGCTGTGCTGTGAGTATATGTTACCTTTGTTTTGAATATAATTTATTTAATTCTGAGTTTGTAGCATGCATTCTCAACAGGGGCAAAAACTGATTCTTGGTGGGGAAACAAAACAAAAAATCTTGCTGGGTGCAGTGGCTCACACCTGTAATCCCAACACTTTGGGAGTCTGAGGAAGGCAAATCATTGGAGCCCAGGAGTTTGAGACCAGCCTGGGCAACATAATGAAACCCTGCCTCTACCAAAAAAAATACAAAAATCAGCCAGGCATGATGGTACGTGCCTGTAGTCTCAGCTACTCTGGAGGTTGAGGTGTGAGGATCACCTGAACCTAGGAGGTGGAGGTTGCAGTGAGCCGTGATCGCACCACTGCACTCTAGCCTGGGCAACAGAGTGAGACTCTGCCTCAAAAAAAAAAAAAAAAAGCAAAAAACTCAATCTTTTTATATATAAAGCACAGATATCTATCCAGTACTTAAGCAGATATATAGTATCTGTGATATTAAAATTTTATAGGACAGTGATGGTAGGAGATTGGAGGAGAAAAATGTCTTGAAAGTCTTCTCAGGAGGCAATGATGAACAAAAGGTTGAGAAACCCTGTCCATATAATTTAATTTAATTTTAATGATGGCTGTGTTTAACAACCAGCTCACTAAATTCCTGAATATTTAACCATCTGCTCTTGCACGCCTATGTGAGCTGGCTCCAACACACTCCCAGACCTGCCCACCCAAGCGGTACATGAGGCTGGTAGAAGAGATGGTGGTGAGTGGTGCTGCAGGTGCTGAGGGGGTAAGGGGCCCCAAACAAATCAGTGGGGGTCACCTCCTCTGTCAGGCGCTGAGTCCCTGCCTGAGCCCCTGGCCCCTGGGTCATGTCATCCCACCCCACAGCGGTTCTCCTGTGTAATAGCCCCAGGACCTAATCAGCATGGCAGATGGGTGGTGACATCCTGCAGGCCCCCCAACCCAACAGGGCACAACAGGGATTTGTGCACATACCCTCACCCTTGCCCCGGAAAGGAGGCTCAGGGAATCCAAATCATCTTTGTTCGGAGCCTCTGGTCGGGTGGTTCTGCTGAAAGGCCTACCTCAGGCATGGGGGGTCAGGCAGGGAGGGGAAGGCTGGCCTTCCCATTTCCCATTGGGAATCAGAGGGGCCCATTCAGTGATGTTCCTCCTAATCAGATGCTCCCAGGGAGAGTAATGAGGATGACACAGTCCTCATTGCTTGATTAGATTGAGCCCATGGAACTTGAATAGCTATGGGGCAGCCTTTCAGTGCTAGCTGGAGTGGGGGAGGGGGCTTGGGGACAGGCCAGGCATGCAGATCCCAACAGACACAAGCATGGGGCCCCCAGTTGGGTCTTCAGCTGCTGCCTGGAGGGAGGGGGCGCGATAGGGGAGGGGGAAGCTCTTCTTCCTGGAGCATTGACAGTGGTTGCTCTAATTGCTTTGGGGGAATCGGTCCAGAGTCAACCAAAGGCACTTTGTTTTCTGTAAACAGGGCAGAGAGGAGGCATTGGGAACAAATTAAGAGGTGGTTCCCTTTCTTCCTTCTGCTCTCTGCCTCTCCCCTCCTTGAGCCATTAGGAGTCTAGTATCTCGTCCACTGATCCCAAAAGCTCTCTGGATCCCACACAAAGACACGGTGTGACTCCTCAGAACCTCATTCTCCAAACGCCCAGCGGCCTCCTAAAAGGGTCAGGCTGAGAAGCTGCCCCAAACAGCAATGTTCCTCTCCAGCCTTGTCCTTGGCCTGCGTTCATCATTGCCCTCCCACGCAGTCCAGGAGTGGGAGTTAATCCGTGTGCCTTCAGTACTGCAAGTCTCCTAGTCAGAGCCCTCATGCTGGGGTGGGGTGACTATTCAAGCCCCCCTCTCCCTTGAGGCTTCATTTACATGGTGCACTCAGTTACTCTCCAAAGACTCACTGGGAACTTACCCCACTTTCTCTCCCACAGGACTGCCCCTATTGGTCCCCAGAGCAGCTTTCAGCCTTGGGGCTTTTTCAGGCCTCCCTCAAGAGTCCCCTGAGCCCGCCCTGTTCCTTGGAGCTGTGGGAGGCTGGCACCCAATTAGAAGGTGATGGCTGGCCTCCAGCATGATGCAGGAAGGGCTGGCTAGATGGCTCCAAACTGGAGTGATGGGAGTCTTGACGGGTGGGCTGCATGCCAGGGAGGGCTGGCTGGAGTTCAGGAGCAGGAGTAGCAGTCCTCACACTCACCATGACCCCGACCCTCACCCCAGGGCCTTTGCACATGCTGTGCCCTCTGACCAGAACTCTTTTCCTTCTTCTCTCCATTGAATTAACTCCCACTCATCTTTCCTGTCCCAGTGCAATCATTACTTCCTCCAGGAAGCAGGCTCTCTCATTTCTATGTTTACAACAAACCCCCGTGATTGTAATTTTCACAGCAAGAACCTGTTGGTTGGAGCTTGCTTTTTTTGGATACGAAAATTTGAATAATATCTGTATCTCCACTAGAAGCTTCCTGAGAGCAGGCAGAATGTCTGCTTTTGTTTACCATCACACCCCAGTCTAAAGACCTATTGAATGAAGCCGGGCGTGGTGGCTCATGCCTATAGTCCCAGACCTGCCTACTTGGGGTGAAAGATGCCTCCAGCCCCCTGCCACCCAAGGCCGAGGCAGGCGGACCACCTGAGGCCAAGAGTTTGAGACCAGCCTGGCCAACATAGTGAAACCCTGTCTCTACTAAAAATAAAAAAATTAGCCAGGCGTGGTGGTGGGCGCCTGTAATCCCAGCTACTAGGGAGGCTGAGGAAGGAGAGTCACTTGAACCTGGGAGGCGGAGGTTGCAGTGAGCCAAGATCGCAGCACTGCACTCCAGCCTGGGCAACAGAGTGAGACTCCATCTCAAAAAACTAAAAAAGACTTATTGAATGAATGCATGAAATGAACTACCACTTCTGTGAGGCCTCCCACCCATTCCCGGTGGCATTCTCCACCCTGTGCTGTGGTCAGCTGTGTACAGTTCTGCCTTTCCGGGACTTGAGGCAGTGAGGGGGCTTAGTGAAGAACGTAGGTCGTGGAGCCACTCTGCCTGGGTTCATAGTCAGGCTCTGCCAATTACTAGCTAAAGAATAACCTTGGGCAAGCTGCTAAACGTCTCTGTGCCTCAGGTTCCCCATCTGTAAAATGAGGGTAATAGTTAATGTATTAATGCATATGACATGCTTAGAGCAGGGTCGGGGACTAAGTTTGCCAATGAATGTGGATGCTGTTACCATATCTTTATCTGTGGCACCCAGACCCCAGGGCGGGTGCAGCCTAATAGGTGCTCAGTGAAGCACATTATTGATTGAGCCAGCAAAGTATGGGGTTGTTCCTGGAAAAAAGAATACTGAGAGGGGAGTGTGAGCCTGCAGGTGAAGAGGGATAGACCCTAAGAACAGGGAGGAATTAACCGGAAACCCAACTGCCCCGAAATGCCCCTACCTAGAGACGTTTTTTCCATCTGACAGCAGCAATTCACTCAAGGAGCAGCAGTTGATTCTGGTTTGTGTTTTTTCCAGTACTCACAGAACCAGCCTCCTGGTTCCCCCCTAGAGACACCAGCACCACCAGTAGGCAACCCATCCCCAAAGTCTGAGCTTCAGCACCACGGGCACTCCCGCAAGCTTCTAAATTTTTTTTTTTTTTAATACTTTTAAGTTCTAGGGTACATGTGCACAACAATTCTCACTGTTTCCTTTTGTTCCTCCAGCCCGAGGGAAGCCCTGGCTGCTTCTTGCGGTTGTGACTTCCATAATGCTTCAGCATTCTCTTTTTGCCTTTTCAGTTTTTCAGTACCTAATTAACAATTCTGCATGTTAGATTCTCATTGTTAAAATAAATGGTGTAGGCCGGAGCACGGTGGCTTACGCCTATAATCCCAGCACTTTGGGAGGCCAAGGCAGGCGGATCCCTTGAGCCCAGGAGTTTGAGACCAGCCTGGGCAACGTGGTGAAACCCCTTCTCTACAAGAAAAACAAAAATTAGCCTCATACGGTGCCCCGCATGTAATCATGTTCGCAGGCTCATGCCTGTGGTCCCAGCTACTTGGGAGGCGGAGGTGGGAGGATGGCTTGAGCCCAGGAAGTTGAGGCTGCAGTGAGCCCAGATCGTGCCACTGCACTCCAGCCTGGGCAACAGAGCAAGATCTTGTCTCAAAAACAAGCAAACAAACAAACAAACAAAACACTGGTGTGGTTTCTGTATCCTGACTGGACCCTGACTGATAGACTCACTGAATCCTCAAACTTAAGGCTCAGAGTGTTACAGAGGCAGGAGCCAGGCCCCCTGTACCTCTGACTTGCCTCATGGCTAAAAGAAACAACGGTTTCAGCCCCTTTTTCAGGAATCCTGTGGACTAGAAATGGATGTGCTGCTCACAGGGATATCTAATCAGCACTGGAAAAACTGGGCCAACAGTTAAACCACACAAACAAAAGAGCCACAGCTCCACACAGAACTGCCTGCTGGGCAAATGCCAAAACAAACGGCCACGGTCTCTGGGCCTCATCAGGGCTGCAGGCTTCCTGGGCCCTCACGGAGGCCTCTCAAGAAGCAGGGGCTAAGGCCAAGCGCAGTGGCTCATGCCTGTAACCCTATCACTTTAGGAGGCTGAAGTGGGAGGACCACTCGAGCCCAGGAGTTCAAGACCAAACTGGGAAATAAAGCAAGATCCCCCATGTCTACAAAATAAAAAAACTAGCCAGGCGTAGTGGCATGTGCCTTGAGTCCCAGCTACTCAGGAGGCTGAGACAGGAGGATCACTTGAGCCCCAGGAGGTCAAGGCTGTAGTGAGCCATGATCACACCACTGCACTCCAGCCTGGGAAACAGAGCGAGACTCTATCTCAAAAAAAAAAAAAAAGAAGAAGAAGAAGGGCCTCAGAGTCTCTCCTTTCTGGACTCCAAGTCTTCTCTCATTCCCACCAGGACTGAGGAACAGCCAAATGAATCAGGCTGCCCCATTCTGCTCCTCCAGAACATTCTGGTCAAACAGGGAGCCTTCAGTGGTTATTGTCCTGAGTGCATGTCAATGGAGTGACATGCTCATTACATTCATCTGGACAGCTTCTAAAAATACTGCTGCCTGGGCCTCACCCCAGAGATTCTCGTCCTGGACTGCACTGGTCATTACGTCACTAAAGCTCCCCAGGTGATTCCACTGTGTAGTCAAGATTGAAATTTGGCCGTGCGCGGTGGCCCACGCCTGTAATCCTAGCACTTTGAGAGGCCAAGGCGGGTGGATCGCCTGAGGTCAGACATTCGAGACCAACCTGGCCAACATTGTGAAACCCTGTCTCTACTAAAAATACAAAAATTAATTGGGTGTGATGGTGGGCGCCTGTAATCCCAGCTACTCGGGAGGCTGAGGCAGGAGAATCACTTGAACCTGGGAGGCGGAGGTTGCAGTGAGCCTAGATTGCACCACTGCACTCCAGCCTGGGTGACAGAGACTCTGTCTCAAAAAAAAAAAAAAAACCCCAAGATTGAAAAACGGCCAGGCATGGTGTCTCACGCCTGTAATCCCAGCACTTTGGGAAGCCAAGTCAGGCGGATCACGAGGTCAACAGATCAAGACCATCCTGGCCAACATGTTGAAACCCTGTCTCTACTAAAAATACAAGAATTAGCCAGGCGTGGTGGCAGGCGCCTGTAGTTCCAGCTACTCGGGAGGCTGAGGCAGGAGAATCACTTGAACCCGGGAGGCAGAGATTGCAGTGAGCTGAGATTTCGCCACTGCACTCCAGCCTGGTGACAGAACGAGACTCCATCTCAAAAAAAAAAAAAAAAAAAAGATTGAAATCCACCTAATTAAAGAATGTATTTGGATGGCAATTCTCAAATTTAAGAGTGCATCAGAATCAGCCGGAGGGCATATTAAACCAGGGGCTGTAGAGCCTCGCCCCAAGTTTCTTAGCAGGTCTAGGGTGAGGCCTGAGAACGTGTATTTCTCAAAAGTTCCCAGCTGATGTTCCCGGTCTGGGGACTGTACTTTGAGATCACTTGGGTATGGAGTCCAACAGCCCAGGTTCAAATCCCAGCTCTGTCAGATGCAGTTGACTTTCCACTTGGGAGGGTTTTGGGAGGACTGAAGGGCATAACTTGGACAAAGAGCGTCATACGGTGCCCGGCGTGTAATCACGTTCAGGGAATGTGTTTCCACCACGATGTGATTATTAGCAGGAGAGGCTGCAGAAGTCTTGAGCTATAGCACGTGACTTTGAACTATCGTTTTAATCACAGCCTCAGCTTCCTCATCTGTAAGATGGGATAATAATATCCTGTGGCTCAGCCCTCCTCACAGGCTGTGAAAGGATCAAAGCCGTTCCCAGATGTGAAAGTGTTTGGAAAGCGGCCGGGCGCGGTGGCTCACGCCTGTAATTCCAGCACTTTGGGAGGCCGAGGTGGGCGGATCACGAGGTCAGGAGATCGAGACCATCCTGGCTAACACAGTGAAACCCCATCTCTACTAAAAATACAAAAAATTAGCCGGGCAAGGTGGCGGGCACCTGTAGTCCCAGCTACTTGGGAGGCTGAGGCAGGAGAATGGCTGAACCCCGGGGGGCGGAGCCTGCAGTGAGCCGAGATCGTGCCACTGCACTCCAGCCTGGGCGACAGCGAGACTCCGTCTCAAAAAAAATAAAGTGTTTGGAAAGCTGGAAAGCCCAGTAAGGGGGTTTGATAAGACAGGGGTGAGGCGGGAACGACCCTGTCCTGCAGACATCGTGTAGGGTTCTCTGCTCTCTAGGGACACTGAAGTAGCAGTTGCACATGCTTGTGAAGCGGGTTCCGATGCCCCCCCTGCAGCTTCTCACATGCCTCCCTGCCACCCCTAGCATTTGGAATGCCAACTTGACATGCCTGGAATGCGGGAGTGGCAGGTTGGCTCTTCAGACATCTAAGGGGAAGAGATGGGGGTGTTGTCACACTCCCAGCCCACCCCCTACCCCAGCTGTATTTCTGCCAGGAAAGGGAATGTGGCGGAAGGGATCAAAGTTGTCCAATCAAAGATTCCCTCCGCAGGCCCGCGCCACACGGTTCCCATCCGTGTGCCCTTCCTCCTCAACCCTTCATCTCCCTTTCCATCTGCCCACCCACGCCCCTCTGTCCACCTGGTTCCAGGGAGGGGAGATGGGCAGTAGCTGCACCCCCCATCCAAGCCAGGAGGGCAGCAAGGAGACAACTGTTCTCCTCAGGTCAGGAGCTCGTCCACTTGGTTTCACACCCTTTCAGTTCAACTTGCAGACACATATTGCACGTCTGCTAGTATACAGCTAGTTAATATTAATGCTCTGTATTTTTTAAAAGATGTATTCCAGAGGAATGTCCTCACAGGGCCTGAGTTGGAAAGAGCTGAGAGCCCTTGGCTGTAAGGACATGAGAAGTGAGGGGCCCCCACACTGCCAGTGGGGGCAGGGGGACAAGTGGGTTTGACTTAATTCAAGGGCAGTTTGGCAGAACAGGTCAAAAGCCTGGAAATGTGCATGCTATGACCCAGGGATCCAGGTCTAGGAATCTGCTTTAAGGAGATATCACAAAATGATCAGGCTGCCGGGCACGGCGGCTCACACCTGTAATCCTAACATTTTGGGAGGCCGAGGCAGGCAGACCACCTGAGGTCAGGAGTTCGAGACCAGCCTGGCCACCATGGTGAAACCCGGTCTCTACTAACAATTAAAAAATTAGCCGGGTGTGGTGGCTACTTGGGAGGCTGAGGCACGAGAATCACTTGAACCTGGAAGGCGGAGGTTGCAGTTAGCTGAGATGGTGCCACTGCACTCCAGCCTGGGCAACAGAGTGATACCCTGCCTCCAAAAACAAACATACCAACAAACAACCAACCAAAATGATCAGCCTGGTTTGAGTCTTGGCTCTAGTGATGGGTGACTTTTTAGCCTCATCCCTGAAATGGGACTTCATGGCATCCCACCACACAGGTTTGAGGAAAAACTGAGACAATGCCTGCCTGCAAGCCGTCTCGGGCACAGTAAGTGCTCAATAATATAAGCATCTTGGTTTGGGATCCTCCAGAGGCCGACCCCAAGACAAGGATTTTGGAGGTAAGCCCAGGAAGCACAAGTGGTAATGTGGGGAAGTAAGACCGGGAGGAAAGGAAGCCCAGGGAAGGTGCATTTATCAAGCTCCACCCGGAGCCAGCCACCTGCTTGCAAAAATGCCTGGAAGTGGAGTCAAAAAGGTGAATGGTCCAGGATTGTCTCTGCTCCTTTAAGTCTTGGTTTTTGTTTTGGTTTTGGTTTTGGTTGTTGAATTGTCTGTTTTGTTTTGTTTTGTTTTGTTTGAGACAGAGTCTCATTCTATCACCCAGGCTGGAGTGCAGTGGATCTATCTCGGTTCACTGCAACCTCTGCTGCCTGGGTTCAAGCAATTCTCCTGCCTCAGCCACCCAAGTAGCTGGGATTACAGGCACCTGCCACCATGCCTGGCTAATTTTTGTATTTTTAGTAGAGATGGGGTTTCACCATGTTGGCCAGGCTGGTGGTCTTGAACTCCTGACCTCACGATCCACCTGCCTCAGCCTTCCAAAGTACTAGGATTACAGGCGTGAGCCACTGAGTTTGACCTGTTTTGTTTTTTGAGACAAGGTCTTGCTCTGTTGCCCAGGCTGGAGTGCTGTGGCGGGATCTCCACTCACTGGAGCCTTGACTTTGCGGGCTTAAGACTTCCTCCCACCTCCACCTCTGGAGTAGCTGGGATTACAAGCGCATGCCACCACGCCTTAGCTAATTTTTTGTTTTTACTTTTTGTAGATATGGGGTGTCGCTTTGTTGCCCAGACTGGTCTCAAACTCCTGCGCTCAAGCAATCCTCCCTCCTTGGCCTCCCCAGATGCCAGGATTACAGGTGTGAGCCACCACACCCCGGCATAAGTCTTAGTTTTGTCTGCCTCCATAATTATTTTATGTGAAAGAAAAATCAAACTTTCTCTGGTTTAAGCGACTGACTTGCCTTTTCTGTTACATGTGGCTGAATTTAATCTTTATCTGATGCTGGAGACCAGTGGCTGTCTCACCAGGAAGTTGTCCAAGGGACCCACCCACCTTGGAGACCCAGTGTCATGGTCAGGTGCTATGATGCCAATATCACACCAAGGAGATGATCTCACCAAGAGACCCTACTCCCTCTTGAAGCCTTATTATGCAGTGAAAAAAAAGGCTTCCTAGGCAGGGGTTCATACTTTTGGCCCAAATCCCCAGGTGTCTGTTACTTCCTCACTGTCCTCTAGCTGCTCAGAGCTCTGTGGCACCTCTCCAAGCAAGTACTCCACGCCCCCAACCCTTCCCACACTCTCCCTCGAAATGTAGCTGTTCCCTGTGCCCTTCTCTTTGGTCTCTGCTTGTAGGCAACAGCTAGCACATCTGACATGTGAATTGGAGTTACTGGGTTAATGTGTCACCCTCCCAAGTAATAGATGTGCATTTTTGACAGGGACCTTCTGGAAACAAGGCCTTATGCCCAGAGTTCACCCTTCCGAGTAATAGATGTGTATTTTTGACAGGGCCCTTCTGGAAATAAGGCCCTATGCCCAGAGCTGAATGACGTAAAAATCCCCAGAAAAACAAGAGGCCGCCCTGGTGCTGGTCTCACTTCCTCTGTTCCACTCCTGTTTCCTCCTTTTTTTTTTTTTTTTTTTTTTGAGACAGAGTCTCGCTCTGTCGCCCAGGCTGGAGTGCAGTGGCATGACCTTGGCTCACTGCAAACTTCATCTCCCGGGCTCAAGTGATTCTCCTGCCTCAGCCTCCCGAGTAGCTGGGATTACAGGCATGCACCACCACACCCGGCTAATTTTGGTTTTTTGTTTGCTTGTTTTTTTGTTGTTGTTTTGTTTGTTTTTTGAGATGAAGTCTCACTCTGTTGCCCAGGCTGGAGTGCAGTGGTACAATCTTGGCTCACTGCAGCCTCTACCTCCCAGGTTCAAGTGATTCTCCTGCCTCAGCCTCCCGAGTAGCTGGGATTACAGGCATGCGCCACCATGTCTGGCTAATTTTGTTGTTGTTGTTGTTTTCTTTTTTGAGACAAAGTCTCACTCTGTTGCCCAAGCTGGAGTGCAGTGGTGCCATCTCAGCTCACTGCAACCTCCACCTCCTGGATTCAAGCGATTCTCCTGCCTCAGCCTCCCAAGTAGCTGAGACTACAGGCACGTGCCACCATGCCCGGCTGATTTTTGTATTTTCAGTAGAGACGGGGTTTCACTATGTTGGCCAGGCTGGTCTTGAACTCCTGACCTGGTGATCTGCCTGCCTTGGCCTCCCAAAGTGCTGGGATTACAGGCGTGAGCCACCATGCCCGGCCTAATTTTGTATTTTTAGTAGAGACGGGGTTTCTCCATGTTGGTCAGGCTGGTCTCAAACTCCCGACCTCAGGTGATCCGCCCGCCTCAGCCTCCCAAACTGCTGAGATCACAGGCATGAGCCACTGTGCCCAGCCCTGTTTCCTCCCGTATCCTGTCCTCTCCCTTGGCACAGCTGGCCTTGGCCACAGCTCCTAACTCAGCAAATGCCAGGTCCCCACCCTCCTCCACCATTCTGCCTGAGCTCCCATACTGAAAGCGAAAGGAGGAGTTGGAACAGAAAGAAAAAAATAATAAAACCACTGAAAGAGAAGAAACAGCTGGCAGAATATTGGAAAGATTCCCAGGTGGGAATTCCCAGCCCTCAAGGCCTATGTCAGCCAGGCTGAGGAAGTTCTTAAAGAACAATCTTGAAATCAGCTCTTGACATCGTTCCCAGCTCATGGGAGCACCTAACCCCTTGTCCCTGCCCTGGCCGGGAGGGAGGTATGTGCCTGAAGTTGGAGTTGAGTTTTGAGGGACAGAGCAGAGTTAGGGTGGGAGGGAGAGGGTAGGGCAGGGGGGACTCTGGGGAAGAATGGACCCTGGTGGGTACGGTCACAAAGTGCCTAAGGGTCCAGGCCCTTCTGGGCTTCCAGGGGACAAGGCCTTTCCCCCAAGGCAGTGCACAGTGAAAAGGAGGCTTGGCAAAGCCATGTGCCCAATGGTATGTGTGAAGGTGTGGGGAGGGGCACTCTAAGAGGCTGAACTGACAGCAGCCAAAAAATAAAGTTGGCTGCTCTTACCTAAGGCACAGTGAGATCCTATATCCATTCAGGAAACATGGAGGAAAACAGGAAGAGGCTGGAACAGAGGTCTGGCTTGTGCTTGTGGGAGTCTGGATCAGGTGTGGCAGTGATGGGCAGACAGGGAGACAAGAGCAGTGGTGTCACCTGTGTAAAAGTGTGGCTCTGGCCATGCAAGGGGTCTGCAGACTGGCCACCAAGGGGCTGGTGTCGGGATTTCTCAAAAAGCCAGGCACAGTGGCTCACGCCTGTAATCCCAGCACCTTCAGAAGCCAAGGCAGGCAGATGACTTGAGATCAGCAGTTCGAGACCAGCCTGGCCAACATGATGAAACCCTGTGTCTACCAAAAATACAAAATTAGCCAGGTGTGGTGGTGAACCTGTAATCCCAGCTAGTCGGGAGGCTGAGGCAGGAGAATCACTTGAAACCAGGAGGCGGAGGTTGAAGTGAACCGAGATCGCGCCACTGCACTCCAGCCTGGGTGACAGAGTGGGACTCCATCTCAAAGAAAAAAGAAATGTGAAGGGCCCTGCCATGAAGAGAAGGGAAGAGGGGACAGGGGTGGGTTAGAGTGGGGAATGGGAGTGGGTGTACGACTCACCTAAACACCAAGTTTGGGGATCGGCTGAGGGAATCTGGACAGAAGGCCTGAGCATTATGCAAAGCATCATCACATCACCTGGCTGAGCCTGGGAGCCCCAGAAAGGCCCTCTCACTCCTCATGAATTTCAGTGAATAAAAATAAAAAGCCTAACCCACGGTGAACTGGTAATCAGTCCACTTTGACCAGGGAGGGAATGATTTCTGCCAAGTTCACTAATTCCTGTTAAGATATGACCTGAGAAATGTTCCAAGCCCTATACTGATTCTTCTCTGTCTTCACTCTTTTTCTCCTCCCGAGTGAGGCCCCATATCCCTCCAGTTACCTGTCCTCCCATCAACTCCACACATTTCCAGATTAATCTTCCAAAACTACCAGCTCCCCACTCCCCCTGCCCAGTGTTCACCACTCTCCAGACGTGCCCTTGTTCCCTGGCCAACTGGACTTTTGGCTACTTTCTTATTCTCGTGGAGTAGGGGAGCATCATAGTCACCACATGGGCTCTGGGTTTGAATTCTGCCTCCACCATTCAATGCCTTTACTTGCTCATCCATGAAATGGGAATAACAATGCTACTACTTCATGTGGGTGCTTTGAGGATTAAATGAATAAATATATACTTAAAATAGTGCCTGGGGCCAGGCGCGGTGGCTCACGCCAGTAATCCCAGCACTTTGGGAGACAGAGGCAGGTGGATCACAAGGTCAGGAGATCGAGACCATCCTGGCTAACACGGTGAAACCCCGTCTCTACTAAAAATACAAAAAAAAAATTAGCCAAGTGCGGTGGTGGGCGCCTGTAGTCCCAGCTGCTTGGGAGGCTGAGGCAGGAGAATGGTGTGAACCCGGGAGGCGGAGCTTGCAGTGAGCCGAGATCGCACCACTGCACTCCAGCCTGGGCAACAGAGCAAGAGTCTATCTCAAAAAAGAAATAAATAAATAAATAATAGTGCCTGGCATGTTTTGAGCTTTTGTTCACTTTTATTATTTATATTGTTGTTAGTCACTAAAATGTCCATAGAGGATGGATTTTGTTTTGTATACCAAACCTATCTCAGTGACTCGAGTAATGTCGAGCATGTAGTAGAGGCTCAATTAATAGTGTTGAATTTTTCTATTCTGTAAACTCTGTTCCAGCCGAACTCTTTCCCAAGACATACCTTATACATTACCACTTCTCTGCCTTTGCTCATGCTGCTCCCACCTCTTAAAGGGCCCTTGCCCCATCTCACATAACTCCTACCAGCTCCAGCTGCCCCTCTCCTCAGAAGCCCTCCCTGGACTCAGAACCTGCACAAAACAAAAGTTCAGTGGTTTGTGGCTAAGGTTTTTTTATGCTTTGGCTCCAAAACAGTTTCCTCTCTTCCTGGCACTTAGTGCTCACCACCTCCGGGGATGGCCCCTAAGAAGTGGAGCACCCTAGCTACTATATATATGTCCTTTATCTTGTGGCTTCGACATTCAGAAAGGGCTTCCCAGGTGAAGCCATCTGAATTACTAGACATAACCAGACATGTGGTCTCCAAGTCACATTTTCTGGGCTTCCTAATTGGTGAGTTGAGAGACACAGCATCTGTTTGCCCAAGAAATCTGAGCCAGGCAGTTCCACATCAACAGGCTGCTTTCCACCCTGGACGGCACAACAGCTGCCTAAAACTTAGCTGTTTACACACTAAAAAAAGAAATTCCATGGAGACCAGTTGACTCAAGCCAGCTCCCAGTGTGAGGCAGAGAAGGGTTTCAAAGCAATCCCCAATGACACCAAAAGCTCTCCACCCAGTTCTCGATAAAAATAAAAAAGAAAACAAGAGCAAAATTAGAGCCAAGAATGAAGACTGCCTGGAGGATGAGGTGTTGGAAGCTGGAGTTGGATTGGGAATCAGCCTGACAATTCCCTCCAGGCAGGCTTGTCCGCTGCCACCCCTGCCCCCACCCCAGGGATGGGACATTCACCACTTCTTGAGAAAGCCCATTTCGCCATTGGGAAGGTTTATTAAACATGAAATGAGGGAAAAGCCTAGTAGCTCCATTGGATTGGGAAGAATGGCAAAGAGAGACAGGCGTCATTTTCTAGAAAGCAATCTTCACACCTGTTGGTCCTCACCCATTGAATGTCCTCACCCAGTCTCCAACACAGAAATGAGTGACTGTGTGTGCACGTGCGTGTGCATGTGTGAAGGTATGAGTGCGAATGTGTCTATATGGGAACATATATGTGATTGTATGTGTGTAACTATGTGTGACTGGCAGCGTGGGGAGTGCTGGTTGGGAAGGTCCTCTCTGGAAGGCTGGGAGTGCAGAGGACAGGAGACTGACCTTGCTGAGTGGAAGCCATGGGCCAGGCTCTCCCCAGGCCTCATTGCCTAGAATGTCTTCTCCACACCCACCAGACGAGTACCACTCACACCCTAGACCTTCTTCTAAGTGCATCATGTATATAGCTCTTTTCATGCTCACACACTGCTGGGAAGGTAAGCTTGGTTACTTCTGCCATTTTACAGGTGAGGAAACTGAGGCTAAGAGAGGTTAACTTCTGCTGGCACCACTTGGAAATGGTTGGTATGGTTGGAAGCCGGCACCGCTGGGCCCAGGGTCTGGGGCTAAGTGGAATTCAGTGTGGGTCTTTCCTTTCCCATTAGAAGCCCTCAAGTGTCAGACCCTCCGCCCCTCCTCGCAGTACTTCCGCCTTGCCTCATGCCTCCCACGCACTATCTCTGTGAACTTTGAGCTCTGCCCCTATTGCCCAAGAAAGGCTCGCTGATGAGGAGGAAATTGCCCAGGTTTATAGTTTCCTCCCAGCCTCTCTGGCGACACCTGAGCCTGCTGCTTCTCCCCTTCCGCCTCCGGCCACAGTCATACACACAGCCACTCATGCATACTCACATCACACCACACTCCAACCAGCACTCCCCATGCTGTCAGTCACACATAGTTACACACATACAATCACATATATGTTCCCATATAGACACATTCGCACTCATACCTTCACACATGCACACGCACGTGCACACACAGTCACTCATTTCTGTGTTGGAGACTGGGTGAGGACATTCAATGGGTGAGGACCAACAGGTGTGAAGATTGCTTTCTAGAAAATGACGCCTGTCTCTCTTTGCCATTCTTCCCAATCCAATGGAGCTACTAGGCTTTTCCCTCATTTCATGTTTAATAAACAAGCCACTCTTGCGGAACGATGGTTGGTTCCCTCATCAACCACCACACACTCCCAACTCCCCCCCTGCTTCCTGGCCCTGCCAGCAAACCTGAGGGGTCCAAGGCCTGGAATTGAGAACCTGTTTTCTTCCCCATCCTGCCCCCTTGTGACGGGAGCCCAGAACTGCTGGCTCTGCGCCCAGAGGTTAACCACATTTCTCAGGAAGGTTCCAGTAGCCAGGCGGGTTGTTAGGAGAGGTCTGTATCCAACTCCCCTCCTCCTGCAGAGGGGCAAACTAACTAAATGAAGATCCTCTCTTCCTTCACCCTGATCCTCAGGGCCACCAGAAGAGCTGACTGCTGTTTCACAGGCACACTCCACTGGCACGGGAGACGGGTGGGCATGCCAACTGGCCCAGCATATGGCAGGACCCTTATGATGATCAAGCCTACAGTCATCATACAATCACAGGATTGTTGCCCTATATCCATATTTTCTTGACATCCTAATAGTGCATTTGGCTAAACCTTGGTGAAATAGGCTTGACAGCAGGTGACTGTGCAACCTCTGGCACTGACCACCCAGGCCCTTCTCTTCACTCCTTCCCTAAGGCCTTGGAGGGTCTGCCTGTGACCTTTGGTCTGGCGTTTGAGCTCACAGAATTGGGTGTGGTTGATGCTCCCTTTGTCCTCACCCCCTCCACACACACACAGGGACGCTCTTGCAGGCTCCTGGTTTGATGAGGCAGCCCAGGATACGTCCCCACCTTTCCTCTTTGAGCCCAGGGCCAGTATATTTCAGGCCAAGTGATTTCACCCAGGGTCTTGTTTCCATTCCATTTTATTTTTAGTCCTCAGGTGCAGTGGGATGAGTCCCTCCTATTCCCCAGGTGATGGCTGGCTGTCATCATTGATCCTGACTAGTCACCTCTTGCTTTATGTATTCCCCCCTCACTCCATTGTCATTTCCATGCCCCCACCCCACAAGCAGCCATTCTACTATATCCTTTATTTGTATGTGTTCTTGTGCAGTGCTTTGTAGGCATGGATTTTGGTATTGCAAAGTGTTGCATTGTACACACAGCATTGCATAGTGTTGCCTTATTACCATTTCTGTAACAAACTGAATGTGTTAGTTTTGTTGGAGCATGGTGGCGCCTTAAGAATTTATTGAGAATCTCTGCATTAATGATTATGACAGTGACTGCACATTTTTGCCGAGTCTTATTTCCTGAACATAAACTCAGGATCCTGGACCACGGTCATGTGGGAATAGCAAGAGAACTGAAAGTGGAGCCCGTCACATCTCCAGACTCCAGTTTTAGTTCTCTTGCTATTTCCACCACATCTTTCATCACTTCCTCCACTAAAGTCTTGAACTCCTCAAAGCCATCCATGTGGGCTGGAATCAACTTCCTGATGATGGATGAAGCCACTTCCTTGTGGCTGGAACCAACTTCTGTGTTTCCTAAAATGGGGATAGCAATAGTACCTACTCTCTAAAATTTGTTGTGGGCTAGGTGTGGTGGCTCACGCCTGTAATCCCAGCACTTTGGGAGGCCGAGGCGGGCAGATCATGAAGTCAGGAGATCGAGACCATCCTAGCTAACATGGTGAAACCCTGTCTCTACTAAAAACACAAAAAATTAGCCGGGTGTGGTGGCACATGCCTGTAGTCCCAGCTACTCGGGAGGCTGAGGCAGGAGAATCACTTGAACCTGGGAGGCAGAGGTTGCAGTGAGCCGAAATCGCGCCACTGCACTCCAGCCTGGGCAACAGAGGGAGACCCCGTCTCAAAAAATATATATATTTTTTGTGAAGATCAAATGGGTTAATACAAGTGAAGAGTGCCCGGCACTACTAGTGCTCAGTAAACATTGTTTATGGATGCTTTCTTTTTTTTTTATTAGGCCTTATAATAGCCCTCTGAGGTAATATAATTAGTTCCATTTTACTGATGAAGAGACCAAGGTCCAGGGAACAAAACAACTTGCCCAGGCTTGCATCATGATACTGCCAGAAGCCAAATCTAGATCTTCAGACCCCGAGATGGCCATAGGACCCCGATCCCCATGTGTTCCCTAGAGGTGTTTTGCAGAACCTTCCTGATGCTGATCTGGATGACGAGCAGTCACCCACAGGCTGCTGGAGATGATTCCTGGCCGGGTGGCCTTCAGTCCTCCTTGGTCTTTCTCCTACACTGTGATCTTGACACCCACTGGCCATTTCTGAGAAAGAACCTGCCTTCTCCAGGGCTTTTGTGGGTGCCCGTGTTCACCAAGCAGCTTCTAAAGTGATGTGAATCCTAGCGCCAGGCCTGGTAGTAGCACATATGCATGGTAGATGTGTGCTGGAAAAGCAGGAGCCCTAGGAGCCTGCCTTGGGTTCTAGTCCTAGCCATCCATTGCCTCACCCTAGGGTCTCATTTTCTATCTCTAAGCTTCAGTTTCCACATCTGCACAATGGGGATAGGAACTTTTCTGTGAGGATAAAGTAGGTTTTAGGAGAATATTCCAATCTTGATCAAATACTAACATTCGCCTGAACCCTGCAGAACAATCCCTGCTTGTTGTACAGCCTGATGCCACCTCAGATGAACCATCACCCACTGTATGCGCTGAATATTTTCCCCTCCCCTCCAGGAAGATCATCCTCTGGATCTGCCCTCCTCACAATGGCCTTATTGCTTTTCTGGAGTCACCGAATCTTAGGATATTGGTGCTGGAAAAGACCTTGAGGACCATCAGTCCCAGTGTGGCAAACTTATCTCCTTATCAAGGACCCCCACTGCCTAAAGCAGTGGTTGAGACTCAGTCATTGCTCCCATCATTGCAGGGTGCAGCGTGAAAAGGGGACAGATCATCCTGTGAGTTACAGGCCACCTTCAGCCCAAATACCCGCTTTCTACAGATGGGCAAACTGAGTAAATGATGATCCCAACTTCCTTCACCTGACCCTCGCCTCAGGGCTACCAGGAGATAGGAACGCCATGTTGGCACAGGAGATGGATGGGTATGCCACCTTCCCCATGGGCAGGCCCCTATTGGGGTCACATCTCAAGTGATTACCTACAACCATCAAACAATTAGGGTTTACTGCTGGATGTCTTTATCTTTTTGACATTCTGTAGAATTATGCTAACAGATTTTGGAAAACAATTTGCCCAAAATCTACGTGACTTCATCCTTTGTTCCTTTGTTTGTTTGTTTGTTTGAGACAGGGTCTTGTCCTTCACTCAGGCTGGAGTACAGTGGCGCCATCACAGCTCACTACAGCCTTGACCTTCCAGGCTCAAGTGATTCTTGTGCCTCAGCCTTCCAAGCAGCTGGGGTTACAAACATGCACCACCACGCACAGGTTTTGTATTGTTGTTTTTTTTTTTTTGAGATGGAGTCTCGCTCTATCGCCCAGGCTGGAGCGCAGTGGCGTGATCTCGGCTCACTGCAACCTCCGCCTCCTGGGTTCAAGCGATTCTCCTGCCTCAGCCTCCCAAGTAGCTGGGACGACAGGTGTGTGCCACCACGCCCAGCTAATTTTTGTATTTTTAGTAGAGACGGGGTTTCACCATATTGGTAAGGCTGGTCTTGAACTCCTGAC
The DNA here is from genome assembly GCF_028885655.2 of Pongo abelii. Classification (NCBI taxonomy): domain Eukaryota; kingdom Metazoa; phylum Chordata; class Mammalia; order Primates; family Hominidae; genus Pongo; species Pongo abelii. Next base: position 36,887,324 of record NC_071990.2, on the reverse strand, counting down.
CTCCTGATCCGTCCTCCTTGGCCTCCCAAAGTGCTGGGATTACAGGCATGAGCCACCGCACCCGGCCATGCCTGGCCAATTTTAGTATTTTTAGCAGAGACAGGGTTTCGCCATGTTGGCCAGGCTGGTCTCGAATGTCTGGCCTCAAGTGATCCACCTGCCTCGGCCTCCCAAAGTGCTGGGATTACAGACATGAGCCACTGCACCTGGCCTTAATTTTTGTATTTTTTTAAAAAATGCAGTTTTGCCATGCTGCCAGGGTGACTTCACCCATTTTCAATGCATAATTTTAACACGAGAGTGTACTTTAGCCAGTGAAATGTGCATGCTTACTTCTTTTAGGAAAAAACTGAAATATTTGCTGGGAACCCCACAACAGTTGCCACAGGAAAGACCAGAAGAAAGCAAAAACAGGGTAAGGAGCATCCTTTAAAGTGAGGGGAGGCCGGGCTCATGCCTATAATCCCAGCACTTTGGGAGGCCAAGGTGGGCAGATCACTTGAGGCCAGGAGTTCGAGACCAGCCTTTAGCAACATAGCCAAACCCTGTCTCTAATAAAAATACAAAAATTAGCCGAGCATGGTGGTACGCACCTGTAATCTCAGCTAATTGAGAAGCTGAGGCAGGAGAATCACTTGAACTCAGGAGGTAGAGGTTGCAGTGAGCCAAGATCGCACCACTGCACTCCAGCCTGGGTGACAGAGCAAGACCTTGTCTCAAAAAAAAAAAAAAATGTGAAAGGAGAGCCCACAATGATAGCACTTTCATGCTGGCAAGCCCACGGATGGTGCATACTCAATGTCTCTGGGGGAGCAAAACTCAGGAGCCAACAGCCCTCACCAAGTTGGGTGGTTTATTCACAAACTATCCACTCCCAGGACTTCGGGATGGGGCAAGTCAAAAAGCAGGATGTCTTCAGTGGGGAATGTTTAAGTCCTTCAAGGAAAATACTGTGTCATGAGCTTTTCAAGGACAGGTATCTGTGACCCACCTATGTACAACGCCTCTGTGGTCCTGATACTCTGGTGCTGGGCTTGGACTCAAGCTGTGGGTTTCAACCCAGCTTAACCTTATCTGCATGACCTTGGTGAAGGCACTTCCTCTTTCTGGAATTCAGTTGTCTCGTTTGCAAAGTGGGACCATGATATCATCTCTACAAAACCCTCTGAACACAAATGAAGAAACTTCTGACACCAAGCACCCAGAATAAACAGGCTAGAAAAACCAGAAGCTATTGAGTCACTTTTTTCCTTTTTTTTCTTATATGTGCTCTCTAATTTTTCTACCACGGTCATGGGTTACCTTTGAATTATTATAAAAGTGAGTAATTAAAGGGGGTGGAGCAGAGCTGATGATGTGAAGGAAAACACTGAGCTTGGCAACTTTCAGAGCCTCCTCTGTGCCAGGCACAGTTGTTGATGCTTCACCTATGTGACCTCATCTCTTTGTCCCAACAAGCCTGAAAGGGAGGCATTATGGCTCCTACTTGCAACTGGGGAGACTGAGGTTCCCGAAGGAGTCAAGCCCTCACTATTATGAGAGCCTGTGGTGATGGTGATGTACCAGGAAGGCGCATACAGATGTGTGGCAGCAGCAGCAAGGTGAGCACTGCAACTCCGAGAAAGCGGAGCCTCCTCCCTCTCCTGAGACACTGCCTCAGAGCCTCTGAGAAAAGCCTTCCCCACTGGTGATACGCCAGGAACCTGCTCCCGGGGGACCTGCTCTGGATTCTTTTAAGATCAAGAAAGTTTATTATTAAATAGCAGCATCGTGTCCAGTCAGAAAAGTTTAAGTGTATGAATGTCCTTTTTTATTTTATTTTTTTTGAGACGGAGTCTCCCTCTGTCTCCCAGGCTGGAGTTCCGTGGCGCGATCTTAGTTAACTGCAAGCTCCGCCTCCCAGGTTCACGCTATTCTCCTGCCTCAGCCTCCCAAGTACTGGGACTACAGGTGCCCACCACCACGCCCGGCTAATTTTTTGTATTTTTAGTAGAGGCAGGTTTTCACCGTGTTAGCCAAGATGGTCTCGATCTCCTGACCTCGTGATCCGCCCACCTTGGCCTCCCAAAGTGCTGGAATGACAGGCGTGAGCCACCACGCCAAGCCTGAACGCACTTTTAAAACATGTTTCTGCTGCTGGGCACGGTGGTTCACGCCTGTAATCTCAGCACTTTGGGAGGCCAAGGTGGATGGATCACTTGAAGTCAGGAGTTCGAGACCAGCCCGGGCAACATGTCAAAACCCTGTCTCTACTAAAAATACAAAAATTGGGCATGGTGGCACATGCCTGTAGTCCCAGCTACTTGAGAGACTGAGGCAGGAGGATCACTTGAACCCAGGAGGCAGAGGTGAGCCGAGATTGCACCACTGCACTCCAGCCTGGGCAACAGAGCAAGACTCTGTCTCAAAAACAAAAACACATGTTTCTGCATAAAAGCATTGTTTGTGTGTCATATTCTCCTTCTATTGAGTAGCAACACAATTCATCCTGTAAACAAAAAATGCTAATTATACTTTGCTAAAACATATCTCCAAATATGGACTTAATAAAATGTTTTTCTCAAAAAAGAAAATAAAAAGGGTCCTGCCATTTGTAAGTAGATTGCTTCTTTCAAAAGGCAAATGCCAATAAATGGCATTTTATCCTGGAGATGTGTAGTCCACCTGTTCTGTGCCCCTGAGCCACCACCTGTTGCCAATGTGTCTGCAGCCAACAGGGCTAGTCCTAGTAACACGGTGCCCCACCCCACACCACTGCCCCACCCTGATACTGAAACTGCAGCTGATGGGGTAATGCTCTGAGCTGCCCAGAGGAATGAGGCAGACAAGTCCTGCTGTGGCCTGGAAAACCCTCAAAAAAGTCAGTGCAATTCTCAAGATCACAGGTATCTGCCTGTTGCTCAAGAGTCCCAACCTGGCCACAGTGAGGACAGTGAGTGACAGAACAGGGAAAAGGAGACAGCCTGTGGGGCTGGCTCGGGCACAAACCGCTGGTGAATCAGACCTGAATTGATTCCTGGAGCCAAGTACTGTTTGCCATCTGTCTGAGGCTTTATCTGCCAGGGAGATGGGCAAGTGGCCAGAGCCCTCTCAGGGTGAGGGGTTGAACAGCCAGGCTCCGGCACACTGCCATACCAGATGTCATGACTGGTCACTCAGAAAGGGCACCGGATGGGGTGGCAGGAGGCCGAGCCCCTGGAGATGGCCCCCCTAGGCTCCCTGAGTCTCAGCCACCCCCTCCTCCTCCCTGGGCCTCAGGCTCTTCATCTGTAGCATGAAGGTGTGGGCAGTATAAGGACTTCTCCCACTATGGCTGCAGAGGGCTCACAGGCACTTGGTTGAGTTGAAAATATATACACGTCTAACAATTTTTAAGTTTTCTGTTTTTTCCCCCCACATAAAACCTATTCAACCAAATGCCTATAAACATGTTGGGGTGATGTTCTTCTGATGTCTGTGCTTCTAGGTTGTTTATGGGGTGGACCTTCCTATCCTGTCACCTCGGGGACTGCAAAATAAAGTGTTAAAAAATGTTACCATTTGCACTTCTCTGTTCAACCAAAATAATAGAAGGAAATTGGATTTTTCCTGTCTTTATGAGCCAATACTATTAGAACCTATACTTTTTATAGCTATACCATTTTTACCTGTTTTCTGTATTCTACATAAGATTTCATTCCAAAAACTTTAACTATATTTAAAGTTTGAAAATCACCATCCCTGGCTGGGCGTGGTGGCTCACGCCTGTAATCCCAACACTTTAGGAGGCCGAGGCAGGCAGATCACCTGAGGTCAGGAGTTTCAGACCAGCCTGGCCAACATGGTGAAACCCTGTCTGTACTAAAAAAGCAAAAATTGGCTGGGCGCAGTGGCTCACGCCTGTAATTCCAGCACTTTGGGAGGCTGAGGCAGGCAGATCACAAGGTCAAGGAGATCAAGACCATCCTGGCTAACACGGTGAAATCCCATGTCTACTAAAAATACAAAAAATTAGCCGGGCGTGGTGGCGGGTGCCTGTAGTCCCAGCTACTCAGGAGGCTGAGGCAGGAGGATGGCGTGAACCCGGGAGGCGGAGCTTGCAGTGAGCTGAGATCACACCACTGCACTCCAACCTGGGCGACAGAGCGAGACTCCGTCTCAAAAAAATAAATAAATAAAAAATAAAAATTAGCCAGGCGTGGTGGCAGGCGCCCATAATCCCAGTTATTCAGGAGGCTGAGGCACGAGAATTGCTTGAACCCGGGAGGCGGAGGTTGCAGTGAGCCGAGATCACATCACTCTACTTCAGCCTGGGCAATAAAGTGAGACTCAGTCTCAAAAAAAAGAAAAAGGAAAAGGAAATCACTATCCCTGATAATCTCTAAGGTCCCTGTAGCTCTGACATTCTACTAGTCTACCTACCATTCTAAAGCTCTGAACAAATTCATAGGGCTTTAAACCTGTCAACATGGAACCTTTTAATTTCCTGCCTTTGTTTTTATGCACTTGGCTCTTCATATATCCAACTTCCTATCCAAATCCCATTCTTTCAGCACTTCAGTAAAACCCCTTCCTCACAAAGCACTTAACATGGGTCTTGGATCTAAGCCTTGGTTTCAAAATAGGGTAACAGAGCCTCCCTCAAGTGGTTAGGTTTAAGTGAGTGGGTAGTATGTATATGTAAAATGCTTAGCAAAATGCTGATACATAAAGCTCGAGGATCAGTAATTACTGTTATGATTATCTCTGTTAATGTGTTATTATTGTCATGGTGGAAAAGTCAGTGCAGACTCAATCCCCTGAAGAGATGTGCAACCTCAGGCAAAAAGTCTGGCCCATTCTCGATGGTGCAGTACTGCCTCCTAGTGGGTAGCTGGGCTTTTTTTTTTTCTTTTTTTTTTCAGTTTCACACTGTCCCCCAGGCTGGAGCGCAGTGATGCAATCACGGCTCACTGCAACCTCAATTTCCCAGACTCAAGCGATCCTCTCACCTCAGCCTCCAGAGTAGCTGGAACAACAGACACGTGCTACCACATCCGACTGATTTTTTATTTTTAGTAGAGACAAGGTCTTGCTATGTTGCCCAGACTGACTCCTGAGCTCAAGCAATCCTCCACCTCCACCTCTCAAAGTGCTGAGATTACAGGCATGAGCCAGTGTGCCCAGCCAATTTTTTTTTTTTTTTTAAATGATTGTCACACTGGCCAGGGAGGTTAACTGGCTGTAGGGTGAAGAGGACAGAGATATTAAATGTCTGGCACACAAAGAATTGCCCATGCCCACAGGACTGAATCCATTACAGGTATAAAATATAAAAAGTGCTTTAAATTTTTCAAAACCTAGCTGGGCACAGTGGCTCACGCCTGTAATCCCAGCACTTTGGGAAGCCAAGGCAGATGAATCACCTGAGGTCAGGAGTTCAAGACCAGCCTGGCCAGCATGGTGAAACCCTGTCTCTACTACAAATACAAAAAAAATTAGCTAGGCGTGGTGGCAGGTGCCTGTAATCTCAGCTACTCGGGAGGCTGAAGCTGGAGAATCACTGGAACCCAGGAGGCAGAGGTTGCAGCGAGCCAAGATCGCGCCATTGCACTCCAGCCTGGGTGATAAAGGGAGACTCCATCTAAAAATAAAAATAAAAATTCAAAAGCTGGGGAACTTAGTGCAAGGAAACATTATGTGCACATTTCACATATAGACATACCTCAGATATATATGGGTTCAGTTCCAGACCACATCAATAAAGCAGGTCACACAATGTGTTTCCCAGTGTATATAAAAGTTATGTTTACACTGTACTGTTAGTGTGCAAAAGCATTATGTATTTAAAAATGTACAGGGGCCGGGCATGGTGGCTCATGCCTGTAATCCCAGCACTTTGAGAGGCCGAAACAAGTGGATGGCTTGAGCCCAAGAGTTTGAGACCAGTCTGGGCAACATGGTAAGACCCCGTCTCTAAAAAAATACAGGCCAGACGCAGTGACTCACGCCTGTAATCTCAACACTTTGGGAGGCCAAGGTGGGCGGATTACCTGAGGTCAGCAGTTTGAGATCAGCCTGGCCAACATGGTGAAACCCCATTTCTACTAAAAATACAAAAATTAGCAGGGCATGGTGGTGGCTGCCTATAATCCCAGCTACTTGGGAGGCTGAGGCAGGAGAATCACTTGAATCCAGGAGGCAGAGGTTGCAGTGAGCCAAGATTGCACCACTGCACTCTAGCCTGGGTGACAGAATGAGACTCTGTCTCAAAAAAAAAAAAAAAAAAAATTAGCCAGGCATAGTTCTGTGGGCCTGTAGTCCCAGCTATTCAGGAGGCTGAGGCAGGAGGATCACTTAAGCCCAGGAATGCTTACAATCATATAAGCCTTCAACCGCATAACCTTGCTGGTGGAGGGTCTTCCCTCAGTGTTGATGGCTGCTGACTGATCAGGATTGTGGTTGCTGAAGACTGGGGTGGCTGTGGCAATTTCTTAAAATAAGACAATAATGAGGTTTACCACATTAACTGACTCTTCTTTTCACAAGATGTCTCTGTAGTATCTGATGCTATATGATAGCATTTTGCCCACAGTAGAACTTCTTTCAAAGTTGGAGTCAATGCTTTGAAACTCTGCCATTGCTTTTTCAACTAAGTTTATGCAATATTCCAAATCTTTTGTTGTCATTTCAACAACGTGTGCAGCACCTTCAGCAATAGATTCCACCTCAAGAAACCACTCTTTGCTCATCGATTGAAACAAGTCTTCATCCGTTCAAGTTTTATCATGAGATTACAGCAATTCCGTCACATCTCTACACTCCGTTTTTAGTTCTCTTGCTATTTTTTCCACCACATCTGTCATTACTTCCTCCACTGCAGTCTCGAACCCCCCAGTCATCCATGTGGGTTGGAATCAACTTCTTCCAAACTGCTAATGTTGATATTTTGACCACCTCCCATGAATCACATGTGTCGTTAATGACATGTAGAGCAGTGAATCCTTTCCAAAAGATTTTCAATTTACTTTGCCCAGATCCATCAGAGAAATAAATATCTATAGCAGTATAGCCTTATGAAATGTATTTCTTAATAAGACGTGAAAGCTGAAATGACTCCTTGATCCACAGGCTGCAGAGTGGATGTTTTGTTGGCAGGTATGAAACTACTAATCTCCTTGTACATCTCCAGCAGAGCTCTTGGGTAACCAGGTGTATTGTCAATGAGCAGTAATATTTCGAAAGAAATCTTTTTTGAGCAGGTCTCAATAGTAGGCTTAAAATATTCAGTAAACCTGGCTGGGCACGGTGGCTGACACCTGTAATCCTAGCACTTTGGAAGGCTGAGGCAGGCGGATCACTTGAGGTCAGCAGTTCAAGACCAGCCTGGCCAACACGGTGAAACCTCATCTCTACTAAAAATACAAAAAATTAGTCGGGCGTGGTGGCAAGCACCTGTAATCCCAGCTACTTGGGAGGCTGAGGCAGGAGAATCGCTTGAACCTGGGAGGCAGAGGTTGCAGTGAGCCGAGATAGCACCACTGCACTCCAGCCTGGGCGACAGAGCGAGACTCTTGTCTGAAGAAAAAAAAATAAATCAGTAAACCATGCTATAAACAGATGGGCTGTCACCCAGGCTTCGTTCCATTTATAGGGCACAGGCAGAGTAAATTCAGCACAATTAAGGGTCTTGGGAACTTCAGAACAATAAATGAGCATTGGCTTCCACCAGCTGCCTTAGTCCTCAACGAGAGTTAGCCTGGGCAGGGCGTAGAAGCTCCATGCCTGCAATCCCAGCGGCATTCAGGAGTTTGTAGAGATGGGGTCTCACCAGGCTGGTCTCCTGGGCAACACGGTGAGACACCATCCCTACAAAAAATTTTTACAAATCAGCTGAGCATGGTGGCGCGTGCCTGTGGTCCCAGCTACTTGGGAAGCTGAGGCAGGAGAATCGCTTGAGCCCAGGAGGTTGAGCCGTGTTTGTGCCACTGCACTCCAGCCTGGGCCACAGAGCAAGACCCTGCACCAAAAGCAAAACAAAAAATCAAGAGTAAGACTGTCCTTTGAAGCTTTGAAAACAGGCATTGGCTTCCCCTCTCTAGCTATGAAAGTCCCAGATGGCATCTTGTTCCAATGGAAGGCTTTTTTCTACAATAAAAATGTTTAGTGTAGTCACCTTCATCCATTATCTTAGGTAGATCTTCTGGATAACTTGCAGCTTCTACATCAGCACTTGCTGCTTCACCTTGCACTTTTTGTTTTTTTTGTTGGTCTTTGGGGTTTTTTTTGACAGAGTCCTGCTCTGTCACCCAGACTGGAGCACAATGGTGTGATCTTGGTTCACTGTAACCTGTGCCTCCTGGGTTCAAGCAATTCTCCTGCCTTGGCCTCCCAAGTAGCTAGGATTACAGGTGTGCACCACCATGTCTGGCTAATTTTTGTATTTTTAGTAGAGACAGTGTTTTGCCATGTTGGCCAGGCTGATCTCAAACTACTGACCTCAGATGATCCACCCACCTCGGCCTCCCAAAGTGCTAGGATTACAGGCCTGAGCCACCGTGCCCAACCTGACTTACATCTTCTAGCACACTGATATCTGATATTTACATACAGAACGTTTATTTTATAAACTGCTTTTCTTGTATCTTTATATTATTGTTAAGGCTTTGCATTTCTATAATCCATATAGAAAATGGATTTCACTTCAGAAGAGTCAAGGGCACTACCAATTTTTTTTTTTTTTTACAAAAAAGGGGCCCATGTCTGATAAGTCAAGACCACTTGTCCTCTCTGAGCTTCTTGAGTAATGGGAGATAATTCCAACGTCACAAAGTTGATGAAAAAAAGCACCATTCACGTGCTTGGCATCTATTTATTCCACTTCAGTTTTCTTCCTATCTGGTTGTCTACTTTTTCTCTCCTACACCTTGCTCAGGGGATATCCCCAGTACTGGCAATATGAATGTGTTTAATAAAGGAGCAAAGGAAAGCATTTTCTGGTGACAAGTCTCATCTGGCTGTTTGGTGACACCAAGGCACACACCCGGGAAACTGGTAGTTTCCAGTCTGGCACCACAGCCTCTAGAGAAACAACCAGGGCACCTTTCCCAGTAAGTTTATGGAGCAAAAACAGGGATGGGCAGGTATCATCAGGGAGCAGGGTCCCAGGCTGAGGGCAGAGATGTGGCTTGTTTCGTATCTAGGGATGCCTGGGGGGAATTACGGTAAAAAGGCAAACAGCAGGTCAAGGCAGCTTATTTGGGCCAAGGTTGAAGACTGCAGCCTGAGGCACACTTCCAGGTTGCCTTGGAGAGTATTCCATCAAAGGACAGGCTCAACTTTTTACAGAAAAAAGGATGAATCAGAAGACGGGTGATTACAAAAGTTGTTCGTCAGGAATTCTCATTGGTTTACAGAAATAACACTGGTTAGTGATTGGCTATCCACTGTTTAATTACAGGACGATGGCATTTTATGGCTACTTGGTGTCACAGTCTAGAACCCACATAGCAAGTGACTTCAAGAGGTAATTATTTAGCTCAAGGAGGGAGTGAAGACAGGACTGCTGTTAAATGCCTCTCTGGCCCTAATAATTTAAAAGGAATCACATTCCTCAGATTAAAAGTTGTTTTTCTTCCTTAAGACAGACTGGGTCAAAGTGACAAACTGCACTTCTGTGGGATCAGAAACAGACTTATTGACTGCCCAGGCCGTAGTGCAGTGGCGCGATCTCAGCTCACTGCAACCTCTGCCTCCCAGGTTCAAGTAATTCTCCTGCCTCAGCCTCCCCTCCCCAGTAGCTGGGATTACAGGCGCGCTCCACCATGCCCGGCTAATTTTTTTTTTTTTTTTTTGTAGAGACGGGGTTTTGCCACGTTGGTAAAGATGGTCGCGAACTCCTGACCTCAAATGATCTGCCCACCCGGGTCTCCCAAAGTGCTGGCATTACAAGCATGAGCCACTGCACCTGGCCCAAGTTACTGGTTTTCTAAAGCTCCCCGTGATTCCAATGTGCAGCAAAGGGGAGAGAAAACACCATCAATACCCTGTGAAGTATATTGTTATCCCTCAACTTTTCAAACAAGGAAACTAAGGAAGCGACTTGTCCTCGGCACACAGCCAAAAAAAAAAAATTTGAACTCACAGCAGCCTAATTTGAAAACCTATTTTAAAACAGCTATCTAGCAGTTTTAACCCATGCCATCTTTCCTACCTACCTATCCCTTCAGAATCCCCTTTCTTAACATATGTCCATACTCCCTTATCCACAAATGTCCCTCTTGACCTTGGACCATTCAACTCAGTAGTCCCCCTTCCACACTCTTCAAAACTGGACAGATTCAAGTGGTTGAGGAGGAGCAAGGTCAGTGGAAGCACACTCCCAGCAGGCAAATTAGGGTCATTTCTGCCTGCCCAGCACCCAAAGGAGCCTTTCTTAAGCCATTACCTGAGTGCTTACTGCATGCCAACACAAGCCTGCACAGAACACCTATTATTTACTGAGCAGTGTGCTATGCTCTGTGTTGAGTGCTTTACTTGCATTACACTATATTCTTGATATTAACAATAGGGGATAGGTGGTTCCTATTATCACCATTTTAAAGATGAGAAAAATGAAATCCCAGAGATTACACAATTGGCCCAAAGCCACAGAGCTGTAAGAAAGCAAGGATTCAAATCTGGGCTGCTATTTCCAAGCCTCACGGCCTTAACGTTACACTGCTCCCTGTAACAAACCCTGGATTTGCTGTTGAGGCACCAGAGCCCTTCTCTGCCACTGTGTCCCTGTGTGACCCTGAACAAATCCACTTTATCTCTAATAAGAATTTGGACTATTGACTCTGAAGCCCTTTCCAGTTTACACCTGGTCCTGCAACCAAGTTTATAGTTTCAGCTCAATTACCACTGGGCTGCAAAGTTAGACAACTTGCCAAGCCCGTCCGAACTTAAATCTCTTCCTCAATAAATGGAAATGATCACATTAACCTTACTACTAACACCCTTTTGAACCATTTTATTCCTGTCAACTGCTGTCATACCCAAGAGCTGGCATTGGTTCAGGTACCAGTCTTGCATGACACAGTAAAAACCTTTCCTTCCATCCACTTCTGTTGAGAATTAATCAAAATTACTTGAGGAAAGGAATGGAGCTTTCTTCCAGGTCAATAGATTGCCAGCTGCTGTAGAGAACTTGTTTTCGTTTTTTGTTGTTGTTTTTGAGACAGGGCCTCACTCTGTCACCCAGGCTGGAGTGCAGTGGCACAATCTCAGCTCACTGCAACCTCTACCTCCTGGGCTCAAAGCGATCCTCCCACCTCAGCCTCCTCAGTAGCTGGGACTACAGGCACATACCACCAGGCCCAGCTAATTTTTGTACTTTTTGTAGAGACAGGGTTTTGCCATGTTGCCCAGGCTGGTCTCCTGAGCTCAGGCAATCCGCCTGCCTTGGGCTCCCAAAATGCTGGGAAGAAAAAGAGCTTTAATTACCAATAAGTGATCACTTAAATTTGTCTACTTAACTTCGACCACTATTTTTTCACTATCAACTCAGAAATAAGACACAACAGTCTCCTAACTTGGGCTATCATTTTTAAACAAAAGAGCTCATGAATCTCTGGAAGAAAAAAAAAAAAAAGAGAAAAAAGGTTTGTATACTTTTCTCTGTAAAACTGAAAGCTAATTTAAAAGTCCTCCCTGTTTGATGTTTTGGATTTTGTTTTGTTTTGTTTTTTTTTTTTTTGAGACAGTTTCATTCTTGTTGCCCAGGCTGGAGTGCAATGGCGCCATCTCGGCTCACTGCAACCTCTGCATCCCAGGTTCAAGCGCTTCTCCTGGCTCAGCCTCCCCAGTTGCTGGGATTACAGGCATGTGCCAACACGCCCCGCTTTTTTAAGTAGAGACAGGGTTTCTCCATGTTGGTCAGGCTGGTCTCAAACTCCCGACCTCAGGTGATCCGCCCGACTTGGCCTCCCAAAGTGCTCGGATTACAGGTGTGACCCACAGCGCCTGGCCTAAGGCAGATACTTTCAATGATTCAGTTCTTAGCCCTCCTTGTCAGTGTGTTCATACTCCAACTTACAAAGCACGTGACTTCTTCCAACCTCACTCTGAGGCCAATTTCATGTCAAATGGATTGCTATATATTGCCAACTGAAATCTAACCAAGACTGCCAGCTCAGTAAACCTGTCCTCATTAAACTCCAAGCAGCTAGAATGAGCGAGTCAGCCATTCATCAATGCACTCTAATACTCCCAACTTCTTGGCTTTCCTGTATTAAAGCTGGAGAAGTTATCTTATACACGCTTGTTCAAATACATGGCTAAAGTAAAAAAACCAATCAGATTTGGACCCGCTTCAAACTTAAATAAACCTTTCTATCTCTAAATCCTAGTGCAGTTTACATTCTCAACTGTTTCTGGCTCTAAACCCGTATTTCATGATTAAGGCATTTATTTCTTCCTCTTCACCTCAGATTGGTTAGTCTTTCCTTATTATTTGAATGTGAGCTCTGGAACTGGGATGGCCAGTTGCAGTGGCTCATGCCTATAATCCCAACACTTTGGGATTACAGCCAAGGCTGGAGGGGTCCTTGAGTGCAGCCTGGGCAACAGTGAAATACCATCTTATAAAAAACTGCCTGGGGCGGGGCGCGGTGGCTCACACCTGTAATCCTAGTACTTTGTGAGGCCAAGGCGGGCGGATCACGATGCCAAGACATCAAGACCATCCTGGCCAATATGGTGAAACCCATCTCTACTAAAATACCAAAAAATTAGCCGGGCATGGTGGTGCGCACCTGTAGTCCCAGCTGCTCAGGAGGCTGAGACAGGAGAATCACTTGAACCTGGGACGCAGAGATTGCAGTGAGCTGAGATCACACCACTGCACTCCAGCCTGGGTGACAGAGTGAGACTCCGTCTCAAAACCAACCAACCAAAAAAAGAAAACTGGGGTGAAAATGAATTGTTAAAGGTCAACAGCCTAAACTTGCACTCTAGTCAAACACAAATATTCTATCGATTTTTCTTTCTAGATATTGAGCTGGTGTTGTGATTTATCACTGTATCCCATTTGTAAGTGTTTGTATCATGGACTTTTGACATGTAGGAAAAATATGAAACAATTACATGACAAATCAACATTCCAATTTGTATTTGTAAAATACTTTCATTGAAAACATGGGTAGTTTTATCTAAACTAAAAATAAATGTCATTATGAGATTCTGGTGGCAGCCAGCCAGCTGGATGAGGTTTTTAAAAGTCATCAACTGCCTGAGCTTAAGATTTAGAATTGTTTCCCAAAGGAGTTATTCTTTCAAAAATGAAACTTCTAGGCTGGGCGCGGTGGCTCACGCCTGTAATCCCAGCACTTTGGGAGGCCAAGGCAGGCGGATCACTTGAGGTCAGGAGTTCAAGACCAGCTTGGCCAACATGGTGAAACCCTGGCTCTACTAAAAATATAAAAAGTAGCTGGGCGTGGTGGCACGCGCCTGTAGTCCCAGCTACTCGGGAGGCTGAGGCAGGAGAATTGCTTGAACCTGGGAGGCAAAGGTGGCAGTGAGCCGAGATCGAGCCACAGCACTCCAGCCTGGGTGACAAAGAGAGACTCCATCTCAAAAAAAAATAAAATAAAAATAAAAAATAAACTTCTGTATCTCAAGACTTACATAGTATTTTAAATATTTGAATATTTCCTTCTCCAAATGACCAATATAAATTTCACATCTCCACCCCAAACCCTCCCGAGCCCCCACTGCCACTGCCCAGCTCCAGGCAGCATTAGGCAACAACTTCAACAACATTCCCCTTAGCTCGACATTTTGGGGCTTTGTGAGCAAATAAAAAAACAGTGAACAATGCTAACTTGACCAGGGAAAGGTGACTCAGGCATGTAATCCCAGTGCTTTGGGAGGCTGAGGCAGAAGGATCGCTTGAGGAGTTCCAGACCAGCCTGAGAAACATAACCACATCTCTTAAAAAAAAGGTTTTTTTAATTAGCTGGGCATGGTGGTGTGTGACTGTAGTCCTAGCTACTTGGGAGACTGAGGTGGGAGGAACGCTTGAGCCTAAGAGGCCAAGGCTGCAGTAAGCTATGTCACCACTGGTCTCAAAAAACAAAACAAAAACAAGAATGCTAACTGGCCCCAGATGAAATCTGAATGAAGTATATACTGAAACAAAGGTGCCCAACTACAAATGAACAAGGCTTTCAAGAGGGGGACTCCTTCAACCTATAGACTACTTTTCTGGAAGGTTTAATTTTGCCCTGGAAATAGTATCCATCTCAGGACCTTCCAAATGATTAGGGAGAAGCAAAGTATCAATGTTTTGATATTTCCACTTGCTCAAGACACATGTACTAACTTACAGTGAGGCACTACATGGCCATATTCTACATCTTTTATAGAACTATACAACGCCTTACATCAGAAATGAGGAAAACTAAAGATGAAAAAACAGCAATGTTTTTCACACATATTTCATGTGTTAGTTTAGGAATCATTTTGGGCACCTTCATCAAATCCAGACAGAGAAAGCAGGATACTAAATGAGAAACTAAATACTGTATTATTAAGTACAGTCCAACAAGGGGAAAGTTGCATGGACAAAACTAATCAATTATACTAGGCTTACCAAAACAAACTTTTTTTTTTGGAGACAAAGTTCCGCTTTCTCTCAGGCTGGAGTGAAGTGGCTAGATCTCAGCTCAGGGCAACCTCCACCCACCAGGTTTAAGCACTTCTCCTGCCTCAGCCTCCCAAGCGGCTGGGATTATAGGCGCCTGCCACCACACCCGGCTAATTTTTGTATTGTTAGTAGAGACAGGGTTTTACCATGTTGACCAAGCTGGTCTCCAATTCCTGACCACAAGTGATCCGCCTGCCTCAACCTCCCAAAGTACTGGGATTACAGGCATGAGCCATCACACCCAGCCAAAACAAATTTCAATGATCTTGTCTCAGAACCTTAAGGTGTCTACAGCTGAATTATCTTCAGGTACCCGATGAATACCCCTAATAAAACAGGATGAAAAAAATTAGAGTGGAAATAAAATCAAATTCAACACTACTGGATTATTTAGAGAAAAATGTACTTCCAACCCAGTTTTTCTTCAGTAACTTTAATTAGAAATCTTTCTCGAAAAGATGGAAAACCAGAAGGCAACAATCTGGCAGTACAAAAATATACAACTAAGAGATTACCACCAACTAGATATGACAACTAAATCTCATTCAGAACTCTGAAAAAAAGCATACTTGGACAAAATACTAAACTAGTGGTTCTCACATCACCAAGGGTATTTATCATGTAGAACTCCTCAAAATTACACAGGGTTAGGTCACCCTGAAACACTAAGTCAATGAGCCAGGAGTCTGGCTGTATCTATTCTGAAATACCTCTTCAACGAAATTTCTAATTAAGCAGCACTGTACTAAAATGAATGTAGTAATAACCTGAATTTTCCATCCACATATGGGTTTGTGTGAGAGCCACTGACTGCAGTCTAATAGGGTGGGAGTGTCATGGACATTGACAGATCACATGTTTGTAACGATCTCTAAGATACTCAAATGGTAGATACAGGGTACCTGTGCTTGGTAAAGCTAACTTCCCTACTTTCTGCTTAAGACATGGAGGTCAGAAGCAACCCACAATTAACTGTAAACCAGAGATCAAGCTAAATATTCCTTTTAATAGAAATGTGAATCTTTCCATGTTGGGCAGACTGGTCTCCAACTCCCGGCTTCAAGAGATCCTCCCACCCACCCTAGCCTCCCAAAGTGCTAGGGATTACAAGCGTGAGCCACCACATCCAGCCAGTGTCTTTGAAAACAATCAGATATAATCCTTAATGTTTCTTTACATTGTCATCAAGTATTAATAACAGTGACTTCTAGTGAACACCTTAATCCTTAAACCACAGGTCTGAGTTCAGTTTTGTGATTCCTTTCATTTTTACACTCAACCCAGAATATGGATAAGACTGGTTAGGGTGACCTGTTATTTTGGGAATTACAACAACTTTAAAACTTCCTAATAGCCACAATCTAAATGTGCAATTCAAAGCTTTAACAATTTCCATGTTCTAAAGTTTCTAAGAGTCTTGAGGTTCTGCTAGGGCTCCTGGTTAAAGTAACTGCAAACTGGGACTGTAAGTCACCTAAGTCAGAGTAACTCCCTGGCGAAGTCACTTTTATTTCAGGTTCTGTATTATTTCTCTTAGCCATATTATACCCATAACTGTCCTTTTTACAGAAACCCTTCCAACTTAAGAGCCTACAAGGAAGTCATATACTGCCCAAAAATGCCCATAAATTGTCCATTTATAAGAGCAATGTAATTGACATATTGCATGGATTCCATAACTTCATAGCTATCTTGGCTTGTTCCTAACAGGAATAGGTTTTAGGCTATGGGAGAATACTGAAAGACAAAATGCCCAACGCCAGAGCTCTCAGCAAATAAATAGGCAGTCTGAAAAGTGTCTTTCTTGAACATGCTTGACTTTAAGGCTGAACCTTCCTGACACCAATTCTCCCGAGATTTGTGTAAAAGGTGGAAATAATTAATTTGCTTAGGAACTGTATCTTAATATATCCATTTAGCTTGAACTCTTAATGCAATGACTTATCTTTCATATTTAAGACAGTCAATACAGCATAATCCAAAACTACCTTGAGAGCATATTTAAGGAAACTAAGCCACGAGACTGTTGCATTATGATTTAATCTAATTGCACAAAAATTTGAAGTTACAACTCCTCC
This sequence comes from Pongo abelii, assembly GCF_028885655.2. Taxonomy (NCBI): domain Eukaryota; kingdom Metazoa; phylum Chordata; class Mammalia; order Primates; family Hominidae; genus Pongo; species Pongo abelii. The sequence goes on along the minus strand of NC_071990.2, from coordinate 36,870,599 downwards.
CATTTTCTAAGAGGAAGGTTATGCATGCCTCCATATTCAATTCTGCACTGTTACATTTGAACCATATTGTGAACTTTACATCATAATGGATCAGCTTAGAATTCCCATGCAACACCTCAAATTATAAAATGGAAGCAATTTTTAGACCTGTGGAAAGTTTTCATGCTAAAGATAAAAGCCATTTGTTAATGGGCAACTTACTTTGTGTTTAAGAACCAGGTTGCTGCTATACTTTAAAATGTTGGTCACTAAATATTATAGACCCTGAACTGGCTTCTACGCCTAAAAAAAAAAAAAAAATGGGTTAACTATCACTTAAGGTGACATCTATATTCCCTTCACTTCAGAAGACTAATCCATAGTGCCTCTCAGCTGTTTCTTATAAAATAAGAATCATGTAACCAACTGCTTCCCATGGGATAAGAACAATGGTTAACAGTGGGTTCAACTGACTATTACACAATTATGCTAATATTTTATTAATTCAAAAGCACTTTACAAGAAAATATAAGTATGGCTTCCAATAGGAATGTTATACCTGGACTTGGTACCAAGCTCACAGATTGGAGTTTGCAAGGAAAAACAGGCTTTCAAGTTAAACAACAATTTGTAACCAAAACTTTAATCCCAAGGATTCTCACAAAACATATTACAAATGACAGCATGAAAAAAAAAAATCTTGCACAGTAACTCAAAGTTTGGCTCTACAATGTACCCTTAAACTGGCAGGACATTTTTGAAATCACAAATTTGCACGTAAAGAATGTCACGAACAGCCATGTATTCATATACAGCAATCAAATAAGGAACTTATGACCTAAAGCAAAGGTAAACTTTCTTGAAACTTAACATTCTATACCAACTAGGCAACCTCTGCCCAAGATGAAAGTGAGTTGGATTTTTCAAAAACCTCTAGTGCAGCGTTTCGTTTTTACCTGATGGCCTGTGTTTCATAGCAGTTTTTAAAGACTGCTTGTTCAACTATAGCTGCAGCCTATATCCCAGCTATGGAAAAAAAAGTATATCTTAGTTCAATTTTTGCCAGTTGTTTCTGTATTTAAAAAAAAAAAAACACACTTCTGCTGGGCAGGTTTAGAGGTTTATTATCAGTCTGTGCATAACTAAAAGTTCAAAGCAAATTCAATTTTGCTTAAGGGAACATTGTAAAGTAACAATTGTTGGTATTATATGCCTCGTATGATCCATTTCAAACCATAGAGAATTACACCTTTGTGTCACTGTTTCAAGAGACAAACAGATTTGAACAGCTAAAACATCTTAAAAATGCACCAAGCTTATGAAGTCTCAAACAAAACTTGAATTTTCTGTACATACTCCTGTCAAATGAAGTAATTTCCTGTACACCACTTCTCTTGCAAACTGTCTTCTATTTCCTTTCATTTGACCTAGATCGACTAAAAAAAAAAAAAAAAAACAGAAAACATTACATCTGTAACTTGGTGACACTTAGTGACATATCAAAATAGAACTTTAAGGTAAAAAATTTATGGCTTAGAAGACAGGCCTTAGCATACTATGTATGCAAAGTCTTACATACAAGTTATCAAAGATCTTACCTACGAGACCTAGAGAAGGATCGGGACGGCTTGTGATTTCTCTCCCGAGACAGCGATCTCTCTCTTCTCCTATCTCTAGAAAGGGACCTAAACGAGCAAGAACACATTAGGACCAATAAGGTATGATAAAATCATATGTAAATATTTTCTTGATCTGGCATGGTGGCTCATGCCAATAATTCCAATATTTTGGGAGGCAGAGGCAGGAGGCTCACTTGAAGCCAAGAGTTTGAGAACAGATTGGACAGCAAAGTGAGATCCCATCTCCACAAAAAATAAATTAGCCAGGTGTGGTAGTATGTGCCTGTAAGTCCAAGCTACTCAGGAGGCTGAACAGGGAGGATCACTCCAAGGCCAGGAGTTAAAGGCTACAGTGAGCTATAATCACACCACTGCACTCCAGCCTGGGTGACAGATCCTCTTTTTTAAAAAAATTAAATACTTTCTAAAAAGCCTTTGAAAACTCCAAGAAAGCTGACTCATCCTTACAACCTGATTCACTATTAAAGCCAAGGTTTATTCCCATTAACTAAGCCATCTGGAAAAGTTTAGGAATAGCAGAAACACTGCCATTTCTAAGAATGTAGCCAAAAAAGGTGGTCATTTACCTGCTCCGGCTGCGAGAGAAGCTTCTCCTTCTTGGAGATCTAAAAGCAGAAACAGGAAAATTAGGCTCATCATCAATCAGTATTTATGGCGTGAGGCATTTCCCAACTTTTCAATCTCACTGTTGGGCCCAGTGAATGTGCCGAAGAACTGGCACCCATCGTCCAAAAAAAAAAAAAAAAAAAAAAAAAAGAAAAGAAAAAAAAGGCACAGAAGGATTAAGAAACAAAAAGCTCAAGTGAAAAGCAGGTATTCCAACCATAGATTCACTTTAACAAAGAATGCTTCACAGCAGATCTGTCCAATGCAAAACTTCATGTCAAACTAACTTCACTACCCAAACACCACACCAAAATATAGTCCCACAAGTAGTTCCAAAAACAGTACCATAAACCAGTATTTGGAACCCATGCAAACCTGTAAGTCCATGACAAGACTTAGGTACCAGGTGGATAGTGTAATTTTGTGAAAACGCGGTAGGTGTAAATATTGATGCCATTAAGTGCTACATTAGAACTGCATTTGTGATCGTCACATTTAAGAGTGTGTTTAGGCTTACCAAAATTACCTTAGCTTGGCCCACACTTCAACCCCAAAATTTTAAATTTTGAAACTGTTAGTAAAACCATTTAAAGGTGATAGGATTCAACAAATTTTTGCCAGAAAAGCTAATCTGTTAGAGATATTAAAATTTTTAGTTTGGCATCTCGCACATGCAAATAAGTTTCACTTGAAGGCCTAGTTACATTACGAGTTCCCTATCACCCTTAAAAGTTTTTCAAGCAATATATATGTACGTTACCATTCAATTATGCACAGCCAGCCTTTGATCCAGAAAAAAGAATTACTTTAAGCCGCTTACTCCTTATTTTAACCAGCAGTAAACTGTATAAGCAGGAAAAACTTACTAGTTTTGGGTTTCAACAAGCTAGAAATGGTGAGGTGAGGCTGCCGGACTGACGGCCAGGAAGAATTTGCTGAAAAGGTTTTGCCAGATGTTGCGTTGGATTTAGTTGGTTGGCGAAGGGGGTGTTGTGGATTTTTCCTGCTTTTTTGTTAGCCGAAGGCTGCTGCTGTAGTTGTTGTGAAGACATTTGGTAAATAAACAGCTGAGCTGATTGGCCAGGAATGTGTGGGCGGTCGAGGTGGCTGCTGCCGATTTGGTTAAGGTTGGAGAGAAGGCTGAGAGAAAACAGCATGCTCGGGAACCAAAGGGCGGTGCAACCTGACGACTGGCCAGCCTGGGTCATGTGAAACGACACCAGCCAAGCTGAATGGGGCGCGCTGGTCACATGACGCTGAAAGGGCTAGTTGACTGGCTAATGCAGATTCAGAGGGTGGTGAGAAGAGACATGATGGTGACTCTGTAACGGGGTTCATTTTTATTAATAGATGGACCAAAAAGCACAAAAAAAATGAAAAACAAGCCATCAGTACAACCATCTATTAGCTAACAAATACTCTTTATTATGATGGGCAACAGTGTGCTGTTGTTTTTCAAAATAGCAAAAGGGGCAAGATTTTGAACTCCTGTCTCCTAGAAGGACTCCACTCACCTGTAAGAGGTAAATTTAGTCCTATAGAAACTATTTTGGAGGTCTGAGGAGATGTGGAGTTAGCACCCAGACAATACTGCCTGGTCCAAGAATGATGCCATTTTCAATTATAAAAAAACTGAATTTTCTCCTATTTGGGATTGAAGAACAGATGACTGGGATTACTTCTTTTTTAGCCCCCTTTATTGGTCAGTGACTTAAGTTAGTTTCAGAATGATTTCTACTTTACCAGTTGTAACATTAAAATAGCTGCCTGTTTGATAAATATTACAATTGTGCTAGTAGTAGAAAACACAAATTTGTGAAGAGCTAGAGTTGAATGTAATGTTTGTCATTATGGAGCCAAGAAATGGAAAAAGGCCTAAACTGAAGTATAAGGGAAGATTTGGAAAGATGCAACTAGAAAGATGAACTAGAAGACAGATCCAAGATAGAAGTTACTGACTACCAACATGAACAGTGACCTAAAGACAAAAGCCAACATTCAGCACAACTCACATACCCCAAATTACACCCAACAAATGTTTCAAAGAAACCTCCGATTCTTCCAAAGTTTAAAACCCACCAACAAACTTTAAGAGAAATACCTGCTCCTACTAGCTACTCCATTACACCAATACCTCTAAACAAGCTTTCTCTCAAGTACCTGCGACGAGGTGGAGGACTCCTCCTACGATAATCATCTCGAGGGCGACGACCCCAAGAGGGAGGTGGGCCACGATTTCTACTTCTTTTCTCACCATTCGACAGTTCCACTCTTACACGGCAGCCACATAGTGTTCTGAGGGGGCAAAGATATTAAACTTAAAACAGCCTGACTTTCTGACATGTGTATTAAAGCCAAAAGTACTCTCAGTTGGCTATTCTGCAAAGAACACACCTGAGGGTCTGTGCAATTTAACATCAAATTTCTAGCTCCCTTATTTTTACTAACATAAAATGAGCTTTGGCCGGGCACGGTGGTACACGCCTGTAATCCCAACACTTTGTGAGGCCGAGGCAGGCGGATCACAAGGTCAAGAGTTCGACACCATCCTGGCCAACGTGGTGAAACCCTAGCTCTACTAAAAATACAAAAAATAGCCAGGTGTGGTGGTACATGCCTGTAATCCCAGCTACTCAGGAGGCTGAGGCAGGAGAATCACTTGAACCCAGCAGGCAGAGGCTGCAACGAGCCAAGATAACACCACTGCACTCCAGCCTGGGGGACAGAGCAACTCTGTCTTGAAAAATAAAATAAGCTTGTTTCCCAGTTTCAAGTTAAAATTTCAATTAATTTCAAATTAAACAAATAGGATTTTCTAAAGTACCAATTCACAAGGAAGTCAAATTCTATTTTATCACCTAATTGTTAGAGCCAGTCTGATTACTGAGCTCAATGTTAATTTGTTAACAGTTGCAATTTAAGTGTGAAGATCCATTTATCCTTGAAAAACAAGTTCTCCTGTATCTTCATTACGAGTTCTTCCCTTGAGGTCCCAGCCCTTATTTCAGTTATTTACCAGGCTGTATTTATTGGTCTCCCCCTGCCCCACTCCAAGTAAAAAATGGGTTCAAGACAAGACAGAACCATTTTGGCCATTTTACAGCACCCTCTCCCCTCAACAGTCAGCACAGAAGAAATTATAGCTGTGGCCAGGGGAGGTGGCTCATGCCTGTAATCCCAGCACTCAGACAGGCTGAGGCAGGAGGATGGCTTGAGCCCAGGAGCTTGAGGCCAGCCTGGGCAACGTAGACTGTATTATTTTTTAAATAATAAATATACATTTTTTAAAAAAAGAAATTATAGCTCACAGTAGTTAAAAAAAAGACCATTATTCCTCACCCTTAATACAACCAGTCATTAAATTTAGATAAGCTATGATATTTGGAAAGTGACTGGGAAGAGGTGGGCCCTGGAAAACTTTACTACAACCTGCTTGAATTGACCAACCTTTCATGCAGCTTTACAGTGAACACTCAGCTCCTTTTTCCCATTATATTTCCAAATATGAGGAAAGGGGAGTGGGGGCATGGAGGTCAATACTCAGGCCTTACTCAGCCAGCTAACAGGACACTATTAACACAAAGGGAAATAGTAACTGATTCACTTTCTGGAATAAGTATTTCAAACACACAAAAGTAAAGGTACAACCAACCCATGTAACCATTTTGTAAACAATTTTTTAAACAAATATCAGTTCACAACTACTCTTAAAAATACTTGATCCTGGCTGGGCAGTGGCTCCCACCTGTAATTCCAGCACTTTGAGAGGCCGAGGCGGGCAGATCACCTGGGGTCAGGAGTTCGAGACCAGCTTGGCCAACACGGTGAAACCCCATCTCTGCTAGAAATACAAAAATCAGCCCCGCATGATGGCGCACGCCTGTAGTCCCAGTTACTCAGGAGGCTGAGGCAGGAGAATCGCTTGAACCCCGGAGGCCGTGGTTGCGGGGAGCCGAGATCGTACCACTGCACTCCAGCCCAGTGACAGTGCAAGACTCGTCTCCCAAAAAAAAAAAAAAAAATCCCAATTGTATCTAAAGATACAATTGGCCAGTGATTGGGAAAGCCATCTAAGAGCCACAAGCAACACATTTGTATCAGTGTAATCATTAAATCACCTTCCATCTAGCTCTCGGACTGCATCAGCTGCATCTCGGGGATCTTCAAATTCAACAAAAGCAAAGCCGGGTGGGTTTCTAGCAACCCACACACTTCGGAGTGGTCCATAGTAGCCAAAAGCCCGTTCCAATTCGGTCTTGTTGCCATTGTTTCCAAGATTGCCTACATAAACCTTACAGTCCAATGGACAGGAATCACGATGCATTTCTGTAATGAAAAATACCAAAAATATTCATTCATCTAAACATCTACAGTTAAAACCACAGATCCTTAGAATTCCATTAGAGAGGACAAAAGTTTAAGGTAGCACGTAAAGAGAAAAAAAAATTCCAAAAATGCTAGAAACCAAACAAGAAATGTTACTGCTAAGCACCCATTCCCCCCCCCCCCCCATAATCTTTACTCGTAACCCTCAGGAAGCCAGCAATTAGTGAAGAAAAAAACAGCTTCCTTGGAACGTTGAGAACAACCGGAGGAGCATTTACCACCATCTGGGCCGTGAGTTAAGAGACTTAACCTGTTATTTCATTTAGTCCCCAAAATAAAGCATTTCTAGAAAAATAGAAAAGAGTTCCGTTGGGGACTCAAAACCAAATAAAACAACGATGAAGAAAGCTAGTCCTTAAGGTTATACTACCAGGCAAATGATTCAAAGTGCCTACATAAGCCAAAACTTACCAGCTTTAATAAAAATAAGGCCAACGATTTTCACTTTTTAAAAAATGCCCATGGACCGGGCGCGGTGGCTCACGCCTGCAATCCCAGAACTTTTGGGAGGCCGAGGCGGGCGAATCACGAGGTTGGGAGTCCGAAACCAACCTGGCCAATATGATGAAACCCCGTCTCAACTAAAAACACAAAAATTAGCTGGGCATGGTGGCGCACACCTGTAGTCCCAGCTACTCGGGAGGCTGAGGCAGAACAATCGCTTGAACCCGCGAGGCGGAGGTGGCAGTGAGCCGAGATCGCGCCACTGCACTCCAGCCTCGGCGACAGAGCAAGATTCCATCACCAAAAAAATAAACAAATAAATAAATGCCTATTTTGGTCATTTGGAACTATCGGAACAAGGCTACTATCACAAGTCATTAGATAGACCAAAGTCTTACGCAGTAAAAATTTATCAAGCAAGGAGACCAACTTTCCAGTTTTTAAAAAAATGTAAACTCATAGTAGCACTTACTCACAGTAGCCAAAAGGTGTTAACCCAAATGTCCATCAACAGAAACGGATAAGCAAAATGTGGTATAGACATAAAATGAGTATTATTCAGAATGATGTACTGACAAATGCTCCAACGTTGGAGAATCTTGAAAACATTACGCTAAGTTAAAGAAGCCAGACATAAAAGTACACGATTCCATAAATACTAAATATCTAAAATAGCTAAATTCAGAGAGACAGGAAGATTAGTGGTTGCTAGGGACTAGAGAATGGGGGCCAGGGAAACTGGGAGTAAGTGCTCAATGGGTAGTAGTCTCCTGGGGGGGGGGAGGTGACGGAAATGTTTTGGAACTACGGCTAAGTGATGATTACACAACACTGAATATACTAAATACCACTTTAAGACAATTTCACTTTAATAAAAAATTACAAAGGGATATTTGCTACTAAAAAATTTACTGCACTTTGGGGACTTATTTTTTTGTTTTTCCTTGGCGGACTTGTATTTGATAAAGCTTTATTACTGAGTCACTTCGACGATGAATCTGATAAACTTGTAGACCAGTTTCAATTACATAAAAACCATCTACTCAATAATTCAGCTGAAGTGCTTTCCATAAACACCACGTTCTTCTTACTCTGGGCTTGTCTAATTAAAATATCCAGTCCAGACACATCCTATTTGCCGTGACCACACCCTGTGCCCAGGAGTTAGTTCTAAGGCCAAACCACTGGTGAAAATTTTTAAAAACACTGCTGGCACGTGTCTTAAGCCTACATTTTAATGAGAAGCGGCTGAAAGAACGAATCTTAAGTTCAAGGAAGATCGGTCTTAGAAAAAGGTGATTAGATTCAGGCTGCAAAATCCGAAACTACATGAAAGTAAAGGTGACCACGGGGGCCATTTAATATGAACTGAAAGGTCCGGTCTTGGTTAGTGACCTTACAAAAACATTCTGAGAAGCTTCCCAATTAAATGAGGGGCCAAAAAAAAAAAGGCGCCATAAAAATAAAAAGGCCGTGACCTGGAATACAACTCGGCTATCGGCTCCCCTTTGTGGTTCCCAACTCCCGGGTAACCCCCTATCCCGGCTCATGCCCCAATGAGGAATATAAACACCTCCACCCCAAGACTAGGAAACCCTCTGATGGGCCGGGAGCCCCCGCCACCGCCCCGTGCTGAACGTCACAAAATGGCGGCGGCGCCTCTTTGTCTCAATCTGGCGCCGCCATTGGGCCTGGCTCATCCTTGGAACAGTTATAAATTCCACTTCCACCTCATTCCCTCTTTCGCTGGTCTCTTACCGAGATCTAGGGTTAAAAAATGCGGCGGCTCAAATCCACACGCTCTGATGAGTCTTCCCGCTTTCCTCCAGCCCAACACCAACCAACGCTATCGCTCACCCGGCGTCCACGAAATGGCGGACCACCGCCTTCTCCTCGCCTTTATTTATACGCCATACTGGAATCACATGATTGGACGGGCTCCCCCAATGAGAAGCAAAAGAGGCCGTGACGTAGTGGCTACAAACGCAGAGAGAGCCGCGGTTGTTGGGAGCGCGCTCTGGCGGTTGCGCCGGGTGGGTGGAGATGTGCGTCGGCGCGCGCTCGCTGTAACAGGCCTGATTCTCCCTCGAGCGTTCCTCCGGTCTGTCGACCTCCAAGTTACCCACAGATCCCTCTTCCTCACCTCCCAAATAGGCTGGGGCTTCATAAACAGCACCGTCGCCATCACGCTCAAACACTAATAGGAGCCGTTGGCCCCTAACAAGATTAAGAGATGAATTAATTAAGTGCTTCACCCTTGTGAGCGGTTAGTCTGGAACTAAGAGCATCGCGTTTACAAACAGGTCACGGAGCTGTTTGTGACCCAGCTGGCACCAGACTCTGGCCGCCTAGATTCCACGCTGAAGGAAAAGCCTGTTTTGGAAAGTTTGCCCAACTCTTGCTGGTTTCTCGTCTCTCACGCAAACTTGCAGGACTTGGCGCCGACAGCAAAGGAGACCGGTTCGGTGACCTGGAAACTATCACCTTTAGCAAACACCGGGAAAGGGAAGTTTCTGAAGAAGGTTGAATGTAAATTCTGGCCCCCAAGCGAATGCCAGGAGGGGTATCTCGAATCTTTTTCCTAGCAGCCCTTGCACTGCCTGGCATGTATTTTGTCCGGGCCACTTCCCTTAGGAAGACAGAGCCGCAAGAATAATTAACTTTAAGGGGAGAGAGACTGTGATTGGGTTAGAAAAATCACCAAGGGACGGGCGCGGTGGCTCACGCCCGTAATCCCAGCACTTTGGGAGGCCGAGGCAGGCGGATCACTTGTGGTCAGGAGTTCAAGACCAGCCTGGCCAACATGGTGAAATCTCGTATCTACTAAAAATACAAATATTGGCTGGGCGTGGTGGCAGGCGCCTGTAATCCCAGCTACTTGGGAGGCTGAGAGCAGGAGAATCGCTTGAACCCAGGAGGCAGAGGTTGCCGTGAGCTGAGATCCTACCACTGCACACAAAAAAAAAGAGAAAAAGAACCTGTCTTTATATTTATTCCCTCTTAGCTGAAAGATATGCCAATTATTATGTTTTATCTTTTGTTCTTTTTTTTTTTTTTGAGATGGAGTCTCGCTCTGTTGCCCAGGCTGGAGTGCAATGGCGCGACCTCGGCTCACTGCGAACTCCGTCTCCCGGGTTCAAGCGATTCTCCAGCCTCAGCTTCCCGAGTAGCTGGGATTACAGGCACCTGCCACCACACTCGGCTAATTTTTGTATTTTTAGTAGAGACGGGGTTTCACCATGCTGGTCAGGCTGGTCTCGAACTCGCCACGTCAGGCGATTCACCCGCCTCGGCCTCCCAAAGTGCTGGGATTACAGGCGTGAGCCACAGCACCCGGCCAGCCAATTAATATGTTTTAACTTTCCCAGGTCTTTTTCTTTTGAAGCCTTACCTCTTATTGTGGTTCTAAAAGGTTTATCTGTAGTGGAGGAAAAAAATACAGATTTATTACATCTCAGCCTAGTTTCCTCACCTGTAAAAGGGGGGAAGGGGATCCTAGCAAACCTTTTCTTATTTCTCTCTTGTCTAGATTTTTTTTTTCTGGCTCACTTATATTTGCCTTGATTTGTTCCCCAACTCTATGTAAGCTTTTGTCCTCTTTTTCATTTTCTTTCCTTCTATCAAATCAAAGGCTCTGGAGTCAGGCAGTCCTGGATTTGGCCCCAGCCCCTACTGCTAGTTACTTGCTGAAGCATCCTGAGAAGAACGTTTAACCTCTCTATTTCCTCTGTATAAAATAACCCCAGGCTTGCAGCGTTACAGCTGTTAGGTTTTGCCACTTAGGCCAATTGTGGTCACACCTGCATCCCCAGGGCTTGGAAACGATACAGCAGTCAAGCAATACATATTTGTTTATTTTTAGTTATTTATTTATTTTTGAGATTCTGGGTCTGGCTCTGTCACCCAGGCTGGAGTACAGTGGTTCGATCTCGCCTCACAGCAACGTCCACCTGCCGGGCTCGAGCAATTCTCCTGCCTCAGCCTCCCCAACAACTAGGACCACAGGCGCAAGCACAAATGCCCAGCTAATTTTCGTATTTTTTGTAGAGACAGGATTTCACCATGTTGCCCAGGCTGGTCTAGAACTCCTGAGCTCAAAGCCATCCACCCTCCTCTGCCTCCCAAAGTGCTGGGATTACAGCCATAAGCCATGGCACCTGGCCTTTTTTTTTTTTTTTTTTTTTTTTTGAGACAGGGTCTTTCTCTCTTACTCAGGCAGGAGGGCAATGGAGCAAACTTCGCTCACCACAACCTGGACCTCGTGGGCTGGACCTCATGGATTAAAATTAGCCACCATGCCTGGCTAATTTTTTGATTTTTTTGTAGAGGAGTCTCACTTTGTTGCCCAGATTGGTCTTGAACTCCTGGCCTCAAACGATTCTACCGCCTTGGGAGAGTTGTTTGAGTTGTTGGAGTTGTTTGAGACCAATCCAACTCCTGAGATTGGTCTTAAACTCCTGGCCTCAAACAAGTCTCTCAAAGTGCTGGGATTACAGGCATGAGCCACTGTGCTGGGCTGTTAAATTATTTAATTAAGAGAAATGATGTATGTAAATCATCTGGCACAATCACTGCTTTTAAAAATGCTGGCCGGCTGGGTGCAGTGGCTCACACCTGTAATCGCAGCATTTTGGGAGGCCTAGGCTGGTGGACCACTTTAGACCAAGAGTTTGAGACCAGCCTAGGCAACATGGGGAGAACCTGTCTGTACTAAGAATACAAAAAATTAGTCGTGGTGATGGGAACCTGTAGTCTAGCTACTCAGAAAGCTAAGGTGGGAGAATTGCCTGAACCTGAGAAGTTGAGGCTGCAATGAGCCAAGATCGTGCCATTGCACTCCAGTGCATTCCAGTGTAATCAAATGAGACCCTGTCTTATAAATAAATAAATAAATGGTGGCCTTTTAAAAATTTTCTTTTCCCATCTCATTTTCTCATTCTTTCCCACCACTTTTCCTGTTTTTTGTTTGTGTGTTTGTTTGTTTTTGTGTGTGGTGCTAGTCAAGTGTGTTGTCTTTCAGTGGAACTCTCTTAATCCCTCCACCTCTAGTAACGAAAACATTCTGAACTTCCCCCTGGCCATCCACAACTTTTCATCTTCTAGCGACTTCAGACAAATGAATTATCCACTTGCTTTAGAGATGTTTTTTGTTGTTGTTGTTGTTGTTGTTGTCTCACTCTGTCACCCAGGCTGGAGCGCAGTGGCACGATCTCCATCTCGGCTCACTGCAGCCTCCACCTCCTGGGTTCAAGCGATTCTCCTACCTCAACCTCCCGAGTAGCTGGGACTACAGGCATGCGCCACCATGCCAGGCTGATTTTTGTATTTTTAGTAGAGATGGGGTTTCATCATGTTGGCCAGGCTGGTCTCGAACTCCTGGCTTCAAGTGATCTGCCCACCTTGGCCTCCCAAAGTACTGGGATTACAGATGGGAGCCACCACACCTGGTCCTGTGGAGTATTTTAATATTCCTTTAAACTTACACGACCACTACTCTTGTCTGGACCGTCGACTACCTGAAGCTTCAAGGAGACATATCAGAGTTTTTGGTACAGACGCAGAATGGGAATCATATGTTGTAGGAATATCTCTTGATTTTCTTTGGGAAACCACCTTTCTCACAGAAGTACATATTGATTTGAATGTAGTTGGGTCCTACATCCCTCTTTTTCAGGGGTAGGGAGGTAACCATTCTGGATTAATTAAATCATCCAAGTTCTTAGTCCTTCCCTTGCGCCTCCCCCACCATTAGGAATGAGGGTGAGTAATCCAGTCAGACCAGTCAGCTGCTGATCCAGCACTGTTCATAGGCCAACCAGAGAGAGGTGTGCTATTTCCCCTGATTAGCACAGTCCTGAGCCGGGGCAGCCAGCCTGTTTCCAGGAGGGAAGAAGCAGCCTGAGGTAGACCCAACACAGTGGGAAGGAAAACTGCAAGGTGGGAAATAAGGAGCCATGGAGAGTCTTGCTTAAGAAGCCTTGAACCCAGCTCCACTTTCTGAATTCCTGGTTATTTTTTTCTTTTTTCTTTTTTTTGAGATAGAGTCTTGCTCTGTTGCACAGGCTGGAGTGCAGCGGCGAGGTCTCGGCTCACTGCAACCTCTGCCTCCCAGGTTCAAGCAATTCTTGTGCCTTAGCCTCCCGAGTAGCTGGGATTACAGGTGTGCACCACCACACCCGGCTAATGTTTGTATTTTTAGTGGAGACGGGGTTTCACCATGTTGGCCAGGCTTGTCTGGAACTCCTGACCTCAGCTGATCCGCCCGCCTCAGCCTCCCAAAGTGCTGGGATTACAGGTGTGAGCCACAAAGCCCAGCCTGAATTCCCAGTTACTTGAACATACAGTCAGCCCTCTGTATCCTCAGGTTCCTGTGACCAACTGCAGATCAAAAATATTTTTTAGAAGAATAAAAACATAATACGGCAATATCAATACAGCATAACAACCATTTACTTATATTGTGTTAGGTATAATTAATGTAGAGTTTATTTAAGTTATAGGGGAGGATGTGCATAGATTATATGCAAATACTACATTTTATATAAGGGACTTGAGCATCCTTGGATTTTGGTATCCTCAGGGGTCCTGGAACCAGAACCCCCACCACAAAGAGATCACCATACAAGTTCCTACACTTTCCTCAAAGTAGCTTAAGCCACTTTGAGTTAGATTTTTTCCTGTCACTGGCCATCAGAAAGATTCTAAATACAAATATTCTTTTTTATTTTATTTTACAGAGGTGGGGGTCCTGCTATGTTGGCCAGGCTGGTCTCGAGCTCCTGGGCTCAAGTGATCCTCCTGCCTCTGCCTCCCAAAGTGGCCACCACACCAGGCCAAGATTCCAAGTACAAAAATTATTCTGACACAAACTTCTCACTATCTGAAGTTGAGAGCATGGTACTAAGTTACCTTTCAATTCTAAAATTCACCTGTTACCAATTCACTATTTTTGTTTGTTTGTTTGTTTGTTTTTGAGATGGAGTCTCACTCTGTCGCCCAGGCTGGGAGTTCAGTGTGTGATCTTGGCTCACTGCAACCTCTGGCTCCTGGGTTCAAGCAATTCTTCTGCCTCAGCCTCCCAAGTAGCTGGGATTACAGGCGTTTGCCACAACGCCCAACTAATTTTTTTATTTTTAGTAGAGACAGGGTTTCGCCATGATGGCCAGGCTGGTCTGGAATTCCTGACCTCAAGTGATCTGCCCGCCTTGGACTCCCAAAGTACTGGGAGGTGCAGTACTGGGAGGTGCAGGTGTGACCCACTGCACCTGGCTGCATATATATATATTTTTAACTTAAAATTTAAAAAAATTTTTAATTTAAAATTAAAAACAAAAAGTGCTTGGCACAATGGTTCATGCCTGTAATCCCAGCACTTTGAAAGTCTGAGGCGAGAGGACCACTTCAGGCCAGGAGTTTGAGACTGGCCTGGACAACATAGCAAGACCCCCCCACCCCCGCCCTGTACAAAAAAATACAAAAATTAGCTGGGCATGGTGTTGTGCGCCTATAGTCCCAGCTACTCAGGAGGCTGAGTTGGGAGGATCACTTGAGCCCGTGAGGCAGAGGTTGCAGTGAGCTGAGATTGCACCACTTCACTCCAGCCTGGGGCACATAGTGAGACTCCGCTCCAAAAAAAAATTTTTTTCAAAAAAGAAAGAAATTACTGATGGCCAGGCGCTAAGAGTTTTGTATAAGGTTTAATGTTTTTGTTGTTGTTGTTTTGTTTGTTTGTTTGAGACAGATTCTTGCTCTGTCTTACCAGGCTGGAGTTCAGTGGCGTGATCTTGGCTCACTCCAACCTCCACCTCCCAGTTTCAAGTGATTCTCCTGCCTCAGCCTCCCAAGTAACTGGGACGACAGGAGCGCACCACCAAGCCCAGCTAATTTTTGTATTTTTAGTAGAGACAGGGTTTCACCATGTTGGCCAGGATAGTCTTGATTTCTTGACCTCGTGATCTGCCCGCCTCAGCCTCCCAAACTGCTGGGATTACAGGCGTGAGCCACTGCACCCAGCCTGGTTTAACATTTTATGTTTCGGGGGGCCAAGATGGGAGAATCGCTTAAGGCCAGGTGTTCTGAGACCAGCAGTTTTACTATTGTCTCTACAAAAATTTTTTTAAAAAATTAGCAAAGTGGTGCTGCATGCCTGTAGTTCTAGCTACTCAGGAGGCTGAGACGGCAAGGATCTCCTGAGTACAGGTTCGAAGCTGCAGTGGGCTATGATTATTTCACTGCACTCCAACTTGGGCAACATAGAAAGACCCTGTCTCTAAAAAAAAAAAAAAAAAAAAAAAAAAAAAAAAAAAAAAAAAAATTGGCTATAATCCAAGCACTGTGGGAGGCTGAGGCAGGCAGATCATCTGAGGTCAGGAGTGCGAGACCAGCCTGGCCAACATGACGAAACCCGTCTCTACTAAAAATACCAAAATTAGCCAGGCATAATGGTGCACGCCTGTAATTCCAGCTACTTGAGAGACTGAGGCAGGAGAATCGCTTGAACCCAGGAGGCAGAGGTTGCAGTGAGCCAAATCATACCACTGCACTCCAGCCTGGGCAACAGAGTGAGACTCCATTTCAAAACAAATAGATAAATAAATAAATAATGAAAGATTTAATGTTTTAAATATTGTGATTTACTTCAAGTATCCGTGAAAGAAAATCTTAAACAGTATGAACCTTCACAGGCTGGGCGTGGTGGCTCATGCCTGTAATCCCAGCACTTTGGGAGGCCGAGGCAGGTGGATCACCTGAGGTTGGGAGTTTGAGACCAGCCTGGCCAACATGGTGAAACACCATCTCTACTAAAAAATAGAAAAATTGGCTGGGCGCGATGGCTTATGCCTGTAATCCCAGTACTTTGGGAGGCCGAGGCGGGAGGATCACAAGGTCAGGAGATCGAGACCATCTTGGCTAACACCGTGAAACCCCGTCTCTACTCAAAATACAAAAAATTAGCTGAGCGTGGTGGCACTCACTTGTAGTCTCAGCTACTAGGGAGGCTGAAGCGGGAGAATCGGTTGAACCCAGAAGGTGGAGGTTGCAGTGAGCCGAGATCACGCCACTGCACTCCAGCCTGGGCGACAGAGCGAGACTCCGTCTCAAAAAAGAAAAACCCAAAAATTAGCCGGGCATGGTGGCTCACGCCTGCAATCACAGCTACTCTGGAGGCTGAGGCAGGAGAATCTCTTGAACCCAGGAGGCAGAGGTTGCAGTGAACCAAGGGTGTGCCACTGCACTCCAGCCTGGGCCACAGAGTGAGACTCCGTCCCAAAAAAAAATTTAAAAATTTTAAAAAAAGAGCATGAACCATCACAATACTTCATTAACTACGTGGTTCAGTCAAGATCCTGGCAGGAACCAGATGGCACACTTAAAGAGTTAACCACATAGGGAATTATGTACAGGGGTGTGGGCAGAGTTAAGGAAACCCATGGGGTAAGGGCAATCCCAAAGGCAGCTCGTAGGCCCAATGGGGCAAAGAAGGGAGCAGGGTTACCAAAAACAACCAGCTGCTGTTGCTGTGGGAGATGAGCTATTATAGCTTTAGATAGAGGAACTGTGGCAGCCCAGTTTTGGGGGTGTGGGGCTAGAACCACTCTCTCCATTGTCCCATCTTTTAATGGTGACATCTTTTGCTCAAAACCAACTGGAAGCCTGAGGGCAAGAGAGCTGGTTGATACAAGTCTAGAGGTTGGTTGGCCAGGGCATAGAGCAGGGCTGAGAAGCCTAGAGAACTGATCTAGGGTTGTGCTGTCCAATATGGTAGCCACAGGTACCTGTGGCAAGTTTAATCCTAATTGAGATGTGCTGTAAATGAAAAATACATGCTGGATTTTAAAGACTTTGTATGAAAAAATAATACATTATTTCATTTGATTTCAAGTTCAAATAGTTTTGATGTACTGAGTTAAAAAACTAGATTAAGGGCTGAGTACAGTGGCTCACACCTGTAATCCTAGCACTTTGGGAGACCGAGGCAGGCAGATCACTTGAGCTCAGGAGTTTGAGACCAGCCTGGGCAACATGGTGAAACCCCGTCTCTATCAAAAATACAAAAATTAGCTAGGCATGGTGGCAAACGCCTGTAGTCCCAGCTACTAGGGAGGTTGAGGTGAGAGGATCACTTGAACTCACGAGGCAGAGATTGCGGTGAGCCGAGATCATGCCACGGCAATCCAGCCTTGACAACAGAGCGATACCGTCTCAAAAAAAATAAATAAATAAAATAAACTATATTAAAATTAATTTCGGCCAGGCACAGTGGCTCACACCTGTAATCCAAACACTTTGGGAGGCTGAGGAGGGCAGATTACCTGAGGTCAGGAGTTCGAGACCAACCTGGCCAACACAGTGAAACCCTGACTCTACTACAAATACAGAAATTAGCTGGGCATGGTGGCAGGTACCTGTAATCCCAGCTACTCGGGAGGCTGAGGCAGGACAACTGGTTGAACCCGGGAGGCAGAGGTTGCTCCAGCCTAAGCGACAGAGCAAGACTCTGTCTCTAAATAAATAAATAAATAAATTTTGGCCAGGGGCAGTGGCTCATGCCTGTAATTCCAGCAATTTAGGAGGCCAAGGCGGGTGAATCACTTCAGGTCAGGAGTTTGTGACCAGCCTGGCCAACATGGTGAAATCTCGTCTCTATAAAAACACAAAAATCAGCCAGGCATGGTGGCGGGTGCCTGTAGTCCCAGGCACTCGGGAGGCTGAGGCAGGAGAATGGCTTGAACATAGGCAGTGGGGGTTGCAGTGAGCCAAGATCCCACCACTGCACTCCAACCTGGGCAATAGAGCAAGACTCTGTCTGAAAACAAAAAAAAAAAAATTAATTTTATCTGTTTCTTTATACTTTTTAACTGTGGCTGCCAGAACATTTCAAATTAGCCGGGCAAGGTGGCATGGGCCCATAGTCCCAACTACTCTGGAGGCTGAGGCAAGAGTAATACGCTATTATGGCACTACCAATAGCTACTGCACTCCAGCCTGGACAGCACAGCAAGACCCCACCTCTAAAAAAATTACATATGTAACTCTCATTCTATGTCTACTGGACTGTGTTGATCTACAGGGACAAATAGAAAATAAGCACACACAATTACAATAGGTAGTCATTTAAAAGGTCATTTTAGTTCTGTATCCTGGACAACTATGTGAAAAGAGTGTTTTTACAAATTACATAGTTTTAAGCTTTTTAAAACTTAATTGCTTTGGTGGCCGGGCACGGTGGCTCACGCCTGTAATCTCAGCACTTAGGGGAGGCAGAGGCAGGCAGATCACCTGTGGTCAGGAGTTCAAGACCAGCCTGACCAACATGGTGAAACCCCGTCTCTATTAAAAATACAAAAATTAGTCCAGCGTGGTGGCAGGCACCTATAATCCCAGCTACTCGGGAGGCTGAGGCAGGAGAATTGCTTGAACACCAGTACTCGGGAGGCAGAGGTTGCAGCGAGCCAAGATCTCATCATTGCACTACAGCCTGGACGACAGAGCATGACTTTGTCTCTGCCAGGCGTGGAGGCTCATGCCTGTAATCCCAGCATTTTGGGAGGCCAAAGCAGGTGGATCACTTAAGGTCAGGAGTTTGAGACCAGCTTAGCCAACAAGGTGAAATCCTGTCTCTACAAAAATACAAAAATTAGCCAGGCATGATGGCGGATACCTGTAATCCCAGCTACTTGGGAGGCTGAGGCAGGAGGATCGCTTGAACCCACGAGGCAGAGGTTGCAGTGAGCCAAGATCATGCCATTGCACTCCAGCCTGGGCAACAGAGTGAGACTCCGTCTCAAAAGAAAAAAAAAAAAAAGACGCCATTTCCAAAATAAAAAACAAAAAAAACTCTTAATTGCTTTGATACTTTGAGATATTACCCTTCTATGTACTTTTTTTTTTTATATTAGCAGTCTTTTTTTTTTTCTTTTTTCCTTTTATTATTATTATTATTATTATTATACTTTAGGTTTTATGGTACATGTGCGCAATGTGCAGGTAAGTTACATATGTATACATGTGCCATGCTGGTGCGCTGCACCCACCAACTCGTCATCTAGCATTAGGTATATCTCTCAATGCTATCCCTCCCCCCTCCCCCCACCCCCCTTCTATGTACTTTTTACCATTATAATCTTTATTATACCTAAAATAATGAACAATAATTCCTTATTACCAAATATGCAATCAGTTTTCAAATTTCCCTTATTGCTTCATAAGTATTTTTACTTTTATTTTTATTTTTGAGACGGAGTCTCACTCTGTCACCCAGGCTGGGGTGCGGTGGCATAATCTCGGCTCACTGCAACCTCCGCCTCCTGAATAGCTGGGGTTTAAATGATTCTCCTGCCTCACCTTCCCGAGTAGCTGGGATTACAGGTAAGCACCACCACGCCTGGCTAACTTTTGTATTTTTACTGGAGACGGGGTTTCACCATGTTGGCCAGGCTGGTCTTGAACTTTACCTCTGGTGATCTGCCCACCTCAGCCTCCGAAAGTGCTGGGATTACAGGCGTGAGCCACTCGCCCAGCCCAATTTTTTTAAAAGTTCATTAAAAAATGAGTAAATGAGCCGGGCGCGGTAGCTCATGCCTGTAATCCCAGCACTTTGGAAGGCGGAGGCGGGCGGATCACGAGGTCGGGAGATCGAGACCATCCTGGCTAACATGGTGAAACCCCGTCTCTACTAAAAATACAAAAAAAACTAGCTGGGCGTGGTGGCGGGCGTCTGTAGTCCCAGCTACTCCGGGAGGCTGAGGCAGGAGAATGGCGTGAGCCCGGGAGGCGGAGCTTGCAGTGAGCGGAGATGGCGCTACTACACTCCAGCCTGGGCGACAGAGCGAGACTCCGTCTCAAAAAAAAAAATGAGTAGGTGAAAGTTCTCATTCACAGCCTTCCCCAGAGACTTTGCCACAATTCTCTAAGCCTTGGTTTTAGAACAGAGACTGACGCAAGGACCCATAGTGATTGCACCTTTGCTCCCTGTTTCTTTCTGTTCTATCCAAACACATCTTGATAGCATCTGATTGCTTGTCACTTTTTTTTTTTTTTTTTTGAGACGGAGTCTTGCTCTGTCGCCCAGGCTGGAGTGCAGTGGCGCGATCTCAGCTCACTGCAAACTCTGCCTTCCTGGTTCATGCCATTCTCCTGCCTCAGCCTCCCGAGTAGCTGGGACTACAGGCACTCACCACCTCGCCCGGCTAATTTTTTTTTTTGTATTTTTAGTAGAGACGGGGGTTTCACCGTGTTAACCAGGATGGTCTCCATCTCCTGACCTCATGATCTGCCCGCCTTGGCCTCCCAAAGTGCTGAGATTACAGGCGTGAGCCACCGCGCCTGGCTGGTTGTCACGTTTTAAAATTTAAATTACAAATTTACCCAGATCTTTATTCTGTAGCCAGAAACCTATAACTTGCTTTACAAAGTGTTCTTGTTGATATTTGTTTTTGTTTTAACATTTTAAGGATGGGGTCAGCAAATGAGGGCTGGTCATTTCAGATTATAGTTTATGATTCTATTCAAGTTATACTTCCTGTCATTTACCATGTTGTGTCCTGGGAAAGTTTAGTCATCTCAAAGTATGTTATAGAATCAAAATATTAGAAAACATTGAATCAGCAAAGAGGATTTACATATGTAAGGAAACTGGCAAGGCTAGGGGGCATTGAGTGGGTTTGTTTGTTTGTTTGTTTGTTTTGAGGAGAAGGGTCTCACTCTGTCGCCCAGGCTGGAGTGCGCTGGTGCAATTTCAGCTTACTGCAACCTCTGCCTCCTGGGCTCAAGCCATCTTCCTGCCTTAGCCTCCTAAGTAGCTGGGAATACAGGCTCGCGCCACCACATCCAGCTAATTTTCGGGGGGTGTGTGTGTGTTTTATGTTTTGTAGAGACGGGGTTTCGTCATGTTGCCCAGGCTGGTCTTGAACTCCTGAGCTCAGCGATCCACCTGCCTTGGCCTCTGAAAGTGCTGGGATTACAGGCGTGAGCCACCACTCCCAGCCTTGAGTAGGTTTTAAGAAGATTCAGAGCTCTTCTTTTTTTTCTTTTGTGACAGAGTTTTGCTCTTGTTGCCCAGGCTGGAATGCAATGGCATGATTTCAGCTCACTGCAACCTCCGCCTCTTGGGTTCAAGTGATTCTCCTGCCTCAGCTTCCCAAGTAGCTGGGATTACAGGCACCCGCCACCATGTCCAGCTAATTTTTTGTATTTTTAGTAGAGATGGGGTTTCACCATGTTGGCCAGGCTCGTCTTGAACTCCTGACCTCAGGTGATCCACCTGCCTCAGCCTCCCAAAGTGCCAGAATTATAGTCATGAGCCACTGCACCTAGCAATTCAGAGCTCTTCTTACCATTGCCCCTCAAAGCTTGCAGAGCAATACAGGCATGATCAACTTTCCAAATATACAAGTATTTATATGTGTATATGTATGTCTGTATGTATATACGTATACACACAGAAAAAAGTACGAAAGTTTAACACTTAGCTCTAGATGATAAGACAGTTGAGGAATTTTTTTTTCCTGTTTTCTGCTTGGCTTAATTTTTGTTTTTGTTTTTTCTTTTTTTCCTTTTTGGAGACAGGATCTTGCTCTGTCACCCAGGTTGGAATGCAGTGGCATAATCACGGCTCACTGCAGCCTTGACCTCCTGGGCTCTTGCAATCCTCCCACCTCAGCCTTCGGAGTAGCTGAGACTACAGGCATGCACCACCACACCCAGCTAATTTTTTTACTTTTTGTAAAGACGAGTTCTCACTATATTGCCCAAGGTGGTCTTGAACTCCTGGGCTCAAGCAATCCTCCCACCTCAGCCTTTCTTTTTATTTTTTTGAGATGGAATCTTGCTTCTTCACCCAGGCTGGAGTGCAGTGGCGCGATCTTGGCTCACCGCAACCTCCGCCTCCTGGGTTCAAGCAATTCTCCTGCCTCAGCCTCCCCAGTAGCTGGGATTACAGTCACCACCACCATGCACAGCTAATTTTTGTATTTTTAGTAGAGACAGGGTTTCACCATGTTGGCCAGGCTGGTCTCGAACTCCTGACCTCAAATGATCTGCTGCCTTGGCCTCCCAAAGTGCTGGGATTACAGGGTTGAGCCACCAGGCCCAGCCCTGCCTCAGCCTTTCAAAGTGCTGGGATTACAGGCATGAGCCACCACATCCAGCCTAATTTTCTATAATTACATTTTGGTGCAAAATTAATAAAAGTTCTTTCTACTGAAGTAGAGAGCCAAAACACCTAAAAGAATGGCTTGGCTTTACAACTTTCATTTTAAATTGGTCCACAGTTAGTTTCCAACTATTGTCAGTTAATTATCTTATTTCTCCCAATCTGGGAATGTCTCACAAACACCGAAGTGTGGGAGTTTTCTGGGCACATTTGGGTAATTCTACTTTCCTGACATGCCGTCCCCCTCAACAGATTTCTCCACATGCAACCACACCCCACCCCACCCGACACACGCATGCGCACACACTAATTTTCACCCTGTCATTTTTCCTGGAGTGTACCTGACTTATAAAATGTAATTGTAGTACTTGAAACAAATGAAAACTAGGACACAGAGAAGTTAAGTAATTTGCCAAAGGTCTCACAGTTTATAAAGGATGAAGGTGGGGGCCAGGCTCAGTGGCTCACACCTGTAATCCCAGCACTTTGGGAGGCCAAGTCAGGCGGATCACCTGAGGTCGGGAGTTCGAGACCAGCCTGAGAAACATGGAGAAATCCCATCTCTACTAAAAATACAAAAGAATACAAAAGTAGCCAGGCGTGGTGGCACATGCCTGTAATCCCAGCTACTTGGGAGCCTGAGGCAGGAGAATCACTTGAACTTGGGAGGCGGAGGTTGCGGTGAGCCAAGATCGTGCCATTGCACTCCAGCCTGGGCAACAAGAGCAAAACTCCGACTCAAAAAAATAAAAATAAAAAAAAGATAAAAGTGGGATTCAAATCCCAGGTGAGACTCTGGAGCCTGGTGTCCACTTGAGGAGCAGAAAGCTGCTATGATTGGGCCACGTGTGGTGGTTCACACCTGTAATCCTAGCACTTTGGGAGGCCAAGGTGGGTGGATTGCTTGAACTCAGGAGTTTGAGAACAGCCTGGCTAACGTGGCAAAACCCTCTCTCTACCAAAAATAAATAAATAAATAAATATATATATATATATATATATATATATATAGCTGGGCGTGGTGGTGCGTGCCTGTGGTCCCAGCTACTCGGGAGGCTAACACAGGAGAATTGCTTGAGCCCAGCCATAACGGAGGCTGCAGTGAGCTGAGATCGCACCACTGCACTCCAGCCTAGGCAATAGAGGGACTCTGTCTCAGAAAAAAAAAAAAGAGAGAGAGAAAACGAAAGCAACAATGCTTGGAAATTGCCTGCATTTGGTGTCTCTGGGGGGTGTGTGCTTGCTTTTTCAGCTCCCCCACTTTCCTCCAGAGAGCCCTAAGGAACACCATGATACATGGACAGACGTCCTTCCTCGTATGCTGGGCCCCCTGAGGCAGCACAGTTCCTGAGCTCCAAGACTCTTGATTTCAGCCCAAAGACTCTTGATTTCAGCCCCACCCTCCCTTCCCACTCAGTGGTGCCTGGACTTCAATGCCTGCCTCGTGTGTGTTACCTTATTTGG
This sequence comes from Pongo abelii, assembly GCF_028885655.2. Classification (NCBI taxonomy): domain Eukaryota; kingdom Metazoa; phylum Chordata; class Mammalia; order Primates; family Hominidae; genus Pongo; species Pongo abelii. Next base: position 36,846,926 of record NC_071990.2, on the reverse strand, counting down.
TTCTCAGACCTACAGAGAGGTCTGGCAAAGGATCCAGGCTAGAATAAAAAGATTGCTTGTGCAGCTGGAAGATGAGAAACCTTTGTTTCAGTGACCCTAGCTTGCACTCTGGAACTCACAAATACAGGGAAGTAAGTTTAGCCTCAAAAGCAACGACAAGAAGCAACTGAAGAGGGCAGAGTGGAGATGTCAGGATGTCACAATCTTTATGTGTGCTTAATTCTGTGTTTTGAAAGATATTTGTCTATTTAGCTCCAGTATGTATGGCTTTCTTTTTTTTCCTGAGTTTCTAGAGTTTACATACTAATCTAGTTTGTAGCCAAGAAAACTCAGGCCCAGCAAGTGATAGCTGTCATAATTTAGCATAAGCTTGTATGTAGCATTTACCACTCTTTTTTTCTTTTCTTTTCTTTTCTTTTTTTTTTTTTTTTGAGATGGAGTCTCATTCTGTCACCCAGGCTGGAGTGCAGTGGCATAGTCTCAGATCACTGCAACCTCCACTTCCCAGGCTCAAGCGATTTTACTGCCTCAGCCTCCCAAGTAGCTGAGTTTACAGGCGCCTGCCACCATGCCTGGCTAATTTTTGTATTTTTAGTAGAGCTGAGGTTTCACCATGTTAGCCAGGCTGGTCTCCAACTCCTGACCTCAAGTGATACACCCACATCGGACTCCCAAAGTGCTGGGATTACAGGTGTGAGCCACCACGCCTGGCTCATTTACTACTTTTTAAACCTGGTTTAGAGCATCTCTCTCTCAATCGCCCTCTCTTTCTGGCTGTCTTTCTGTCTCTATTTTTTTCTCTGTCTCTCTCCTCTACACATGCACACACTCATGCACACACACACACACACACACACACTCATTTAATCCTTGAAACTCAGGTAAATGTTATTATCTCCATTTTATAGAGGAAAACAACTGAGGCACAAGAGATTAAAATACTTGCCAAAGGTCACAGAGCTCAGAATTACCAGAGCCAGATTAAACCCCTGCAGTCAGGCTACCTAACCATAGACCCATACTGCCTCTGGGGTCCAGCAGATGTCTGAGTCCTTATCTTACTGGACCCACAGCAACTCAGCCTGTTAATTCTCCCTCCTAGTTTCCACGTTCCCATCTCTCTGGCTCCTCTTCCTCAGTGCCCTCCAGAGTGCTCTTCCTCCTCTGCCTGCTAATGCAGGGGGCCCACGGGATTCCCTCCCGTGCCCATTCCGAGCTCCCCGTGTGCTCTCTCCATGAGGGACTTCATCTGCTTTCAGGACCTCTGTTCTCTGCTTTATCTTTGGAGGAGTGGGGGCTCTCCCCGACCCCTGAGCCATACATCCAACACACATGCTTCTTTCTCATGTCCCCAACATGCTTCAGACCCCCAATTCACCATCTTTCCATTCTGTGACCCGTATCGGAGTGTCACTGCCTCCTGATCACTCTCGACTGACCATGGGCCTCATGGCCTTCATACCTGGCCCCCGCCTACCTGCAAGGCATCTCGTATTTCCTCTCCAGAAACAAGCTGTGTATCCCTGCATTCAGTCCCCTCTACCTGGAATGCTCTAATCTGGATTTTTCAAACTTTTTGATCACAACAGTAGGAAAGACATATGACATCACCAGTACCTAAAAGTCTATGACCCAAGGGTAGACAGAGTTGAGGCTGTCTGAATGTTCGCAAACAGTGGTTGGTGACACTGTGTTCAAGTTAGAATACCATTGCCAGGCCGGGCACGGTGGCTCACACCTGTAATCCCAGCACTCTGGGAGGCCAAGGCGGGTGGATCATGAGGTCAGGAGCTTGAGACCAGCTTGGCCAATGTGGTGAAACCCCGTCTGTACTGAAAATACAAAAAAAAAATAGCTGAGCTTGGTGGCATGCACCTGTAGTCCCAACTACTTGGGAGGCTGAGGCAGGAGAATCACTTGAACCCAGGAGGAGGAGGTTGCAGTGAGCTGAGATCGCGCCACTGCACTCTAGCCTGGGCAACAGAGGGAGACTCCATCTCAGAAAGAAAAAAAAAAAAAGAATACCGTTGCCAGGTCACACTAGTTAGAATTCCAATCTGGTTTGTGTCCACACCCAGGGAAGTTATTCAAAATATTTAACCACAGTTCAGCCTGGATCCTAACTAATCAAAACAGTCATCAGAGGGTGGCAAGAGAATAGACTGGGTGCCGGGGGTGGGTGGAAGATAAGCACTGGCTTGAGGTCTCAGAGCAGCTGCTGTCTACCAATGAACGCACAACTATTTGAATATTTTAATAATTGCTACCTCTGTTCCAGAGCCTTCCCATCACCCTGTCCACCCTTTAGCTTCTTCTTTTTTTTTTCCCATGGGCAGCCTTCTGAGCCAGGGCAGGTTCAGAAACTCCCTCCCACTTAGATTCTGAGTCCCTTGCTGACTCCACCATCTAGTCCCTCTCTCAGATTCCTGGCTTTTCTGCCACTTGCTACTTTTTTTTTTTTTTTTTTTTTTTTTTTTTTTTTAAGAGATGGAGTCTTGCTCTGTCGCCCAAGCTGGAGTGTAGCGGCACGATCTTGGCTCACTGCAACCTCCGCCTCCCGGGTTCTAGCAATTCTCCTGCCTCAGCCTCCCGAGTAGCCAGGATTACAGGCAGACTCCACCATGCCCAGCTAATTTTTTGTATTTTAGTAGAGACGGGGTTTCACCGTGTTGCCCAGGCTGGTTTCGAACTCCTGAGCTCAGGCAATCCACCCGCCTCGGCCTCCCAAAGTGCTAGGATTACAGGCATCAGCCACCACGCCCAGCCACTACTTTCTACCTCTATTCTTGCTTGGAAAAGAGCCCAGGAGGTCTAATTAATTCTAATTTCTGAAAGAAAAACAGAAATCAATGAACAGGGCTTTCATGAGAAAGGCCTGTCGGGTAACAGTGTTCAGTTTCTGCCTTATACCAGCAGGTGCTGGAAAGGGGAACACAACAGCCTGTGAGACACAGGACTGTAGAGGCCTTGCCGAGATGAGGGGGTTCACGGCAGGGAGGTGAGACGTTTCTCACTAGACTCTGACCATGTTACTAGGAAGCAGTTGTCCAGTAACAGGCATGCAGTTACATATCTTCAAAGTACCTTGGCAACTGAGAGCTTTTATTTTATTTATTATTATTATTATTATTTTTTGAGACAGAGTCTTGCAGTGTCACCCAGGCTGGAGCGTAGTGGCAGGATCTCAGCTCACTGCCACCTCCGCCTCCTGGGTTCAAGCAATTCTCGTGCCTCAGCCTCCCGAGTAGCTGGGATTACAGGCGTGTACCACTACACCCGGCTAATTTTTGTATTTTTAGTAGAGACAAGGTTTCACTGTGTTGGCCAGGCTAGTCTTGAACTCCTGATCTCAAGTGATCCTGCCTTGGTCACCCAAAGGGCTGGGATTACAGATGTGAGCCACCGCACCCAACCGAGAGCTTTTATTTTAGAAGCAAATTCTTATCAGGATTCTTGGTTGTTGGCTGGGATTAAAATCTTGAGAAACTCCTTTTCTGTTTTTTTTTTTTTTTCGAGATGGAGTCTTGCTCTGTCACCCAGGCTGGAGTGCGGTGGTGCAGTCTTGGCTCACTGCAACCTCCGCCTCACGGGTTCAAGCAATTCTCCTGCCTCAATCTCCCTAGTAGCTGGGATTACAGGTGCGTGCCACTACGCCTGGCTAATTTTCATATTTTTACTAGAGATGGGGTTTCACCATATTGGCCAGGCTGGTCTTGAACTCCTGACCTCGTGATCTGCCTGTCTTGGCCTCCCAAAGTGCTGGGATTACAGGCGTGAGCCACCATGCCCGGCCAAGCAACTTCTTTAAACTCTTTTAAGTCTGATTGTCATATATTTTGTATTGCAAAAGGAGAAAACAAAAATGACCTAAAGCTGGGCTGATGCCTGTAATTCTCAACACTTTGGGAGGCCAAGGCAGGTAAATTGCTTGAGCTCAGGAGTTGAGACCAACCTGGGCAATGTGGTGAAATCCCGTCTCTACAAATAAGACAAAAATTAGCTGGGTGTGCTGGTCTCAGCTACTTGGGAAACTGAGGTGAGAGGATTGTTTGAGCCCAGGAGGTCAAGGCTACAGTGAGCCAAGATTGTGCCATTGCACTGCAGCCTTTGTGATAGAATGAGACCCTGTCTCAAAAAAGAATAAAAATAAAAAAATAAAAAATAAGGGCCACACACAGTGGCTCACGCCTGTAACCCCAGCACTTTGGGAGGCCGAGGCGGGTGGATCACTTGAGGCCGGGAGTTCGAGACCATCCTGGCCAACATGGCAAAACCCCGTCTCTACTAAAAATACAAAAAATTAGCTGGACATGGTGGGGCACGCCTGTAATCCCAGCTACTTGGGTGGCTGAGGCATGAGAATTGCCTGAACCCGGGAGCTCGAGGTTACAGTGAACCAAGATCACATACCACTGTATTCCAGCCTGGGTAAGAGAGAAAGATTGTCTCAAAAAAAAAAGAGAAAGAGAGAGTGAAAAAAAAAGAGTGACCCACCTGAATCAAAAAGGTGTGTGAAGATCAAAACAACTCTTTATTTTGAAAACTGGTAATTAAAAAGGAAGAATTAGACATTTTACCTTCCTTTCCAGTGGGAAATATATTTAGGGTAATTATATCATGTCAGTTGATAAGATAAGGCTCTATTTTATCAAAGAATGCCAGGTAATCAATATAGAAATAATGTTAGAAATATAAAATCAGCATTTTGTAAGCTTTTTGCAAGCATTTTGCAAACCTTCAAGCAAGGATTGTCCATAGGTTTTTAAATCATGAGGTGACCTACCTATTAGGTCAAATTAAAATTTGAAAGCCTGACCATAGTAAGTGTTGGTGAGGATATGGATGAAATGAAACCCTCAAGCATTGCTGGTATAAATGTAAAATGGTACAGCCACATTGGAAAACAGTTTGGCAATTTCTTAAAAAGTTAAACATACACTTACTTTGTGACCCAGGCATTCTACTTCTTGATATTTGCTCAAGAGAAACGAAAGCGTATGTCCACACAAAGACTTGTACATGAATGTTCATAGCAGCTTTACTTGTAATAGCCAAAAAAAAAAGGGAATCAACCCAAATATCTTTTAGTAGGTAAATGGATAATGTGGCATATTTGGGATACTACTTAGCAATAAAAGGAATGAACTACTGTTATATGCAACAACACGGATTAATCTTGAAATATGCTGAGTGAAAGAAGTCAGACAAAAGAAGTGCATGATTCCATTTACATAAAACTCTAGAAATGTAAACTAATCTATAGTGACAGGAAACAGATTAGTGGCTATTTGAGGATGTGGAGTGGGAGGAGCAGAAGCAAGGAATTGTTATTATTATTTATTTATTTTTTGAGGTAGAGTTTCACTCTTGTTGCCCAGGCTGGAGTGCAATGGCGCAATCTTGGCACACTGCAACCTCCGCCTCCTGGGTTCAAGTGATTCCCCTGCCTCAACCTCCCAAGTAGCTGGGATTACAGGCGCCTGCCACCACACCCGGCTACTTTTTGTATTTTTAGTAGAGACGGGGTTTCACCACCTTGGCCAGACTCAGCTGAAGCAAAGAATTATTAAGGGGCAAGAGAAAACTGTTGGGGGTGATGGAATACACACACACACACACACACACAAACACACACACACACACACAGTCATGCATTGCTTAAGGACGGAGGTACATTCTGAGAAATGCATTGTCAGATGATTTCCTCATTGTGGGAACATCATAGAATGTACTTACAAGGCCGGGCGTGGTGGCTCACACCTGTAATCCCAGCACTTTGGGAGGCCAAGGCGGGCAGATTATCTGAGATCAGGAGTTTGAGACCAGCCTGGCCAATATGGTGAAACCCTGTCTCTACTAAAAATACAAAAATTAGCCAGGTGTGATGGTGAGTGCCTGTAATTCCAGCTACCCAGGAGGCTGAGGCAGGAGAATCGCTGGAACCTGAGGGGCAGAGGCTGCAGTGAGCTGAGATTGTGCCACTGCACTCCAGCCTGGGCGACAGAGCAAGACTCTGTCTCAAAAAAAAAAAAAAAAAGAATGTACTTACACAAACCTAGATGGTATAGCCTATCACATACCTAGACTATATGGTATAGCCTATTCTTCCTAGGCTGCAAACCTATGCAGCATGTTACTTACTGAATACTATAGGCAATTTTAACACAATGGTATTTGTGTATCTAGACATATTTTAACATAGGAGAGGTACACAAAAACCCAGTAAAAAAGATTTTAAAATTGCACATTTCTGTAGGGCATGTGTCAGGAATGGGGCTTGCAGGACTAGAAGTTGCTCTGGGTGAGTCAATGAGTGAGTGTGAAGACCTAGGACACTACTGTAGACTTTATAAACACTGTACACTTAGGCTACACTAGATTTATTTAATTTTTTTTCTTTCTTCAGTAATAAATTAACCTTACCTTACTATAATTTTTTTTTTTTACTTTTTATATCTTTTTTTTTTTTTTTAAGAGACAGGGTCTTACTCTGTTGCCCAGGCTGGAAAGCAGTGGTGCAATCATAGCTCACTGCAGCCTCAAACCCTTGGGGTCAAGGGATCCTCCCACCTCAGCCTGCTGAGTAGCTGGGACTACAGCATGTGCCAACAGGCACAGCGAATTTTTTTTTTTTTTTTTTTTTTTGTAGAGATGGGGTCTCCCTGTGTTGCCCAGGCTGGTCTCAAACTCCTAGACTCAAGCCATCCTCCTGCCTCGGTCTCTCAAAGTGCTGGAATTACAGGAATGAGCCATAGCGCCAGGCATGCTACTCTTATAAGTAGTTTTGGTTACACCAGCATCACACAAACACATGAGTAAGGCATTGTGCTACAACATTGCAATGACTATGACATCACTAGGTGATAGGAATTTTTCAACTCCTTTATAATCTCATGGGACGAACCACCATCTTTTTTTTCTTTTTTTTGAGACAGACCTTTGCTCTTTTGCTCAGGCTTAAGTGAAGTGGCATGATCTCAGCTCACTGCAACCTCCCCCTCCCAGGTTCAAATGATTCTCCTGCCTCAGCCTCTGAAGTAGCTGGGATTATAGGTGCCTGCTATCATGCCTGGCTAATTTTTGCATTTTTAGTAGAGACGGGGTTTTGCCATATTGGCCAGGCTGGTCTCGAACTCCTGACCTCAGGTGACCTGCCGGCCTCGGCCTCCCAAAGTGCTAGGATTACAGGCATGAGCCACCACGCCCGACCATCTTTTTTGTGTGTGTGTGTCTTTTTTTTTTTGAGACAGAGTCTCACTCTGTCACCCAGGGTAGAGTGCAGTGGTGCAATCTCGGCTCACTCCAACCTCCACCTTCTGGGTTCAAGTGATTCTCCTGCCTCAGCCTCTGGAGTAGCTGGAATTACAGGTATGCGCCACCATGCCCGTCTAATTTTTTTGTACTTTTAGTAGAGATGGAGTTTCACCATGTTGGCCAGGCTGGTCTCGAATTCCTGACCTCAGGTAAATCATCCGCCTCGGCCTCCCAAAGTGCTGGGATCACAGTCGTGGGCCATCACACCCGTCCAGACCACCATCTTATATGTGGCCTGTCATTGACTGAAATGTTGTCACACAGTGCATGACTGTATGTCAAAACTTATCAAATTGTACCTGTGATCGTCCTTTTGAAGTGTCAATTTAGCTAGGTTATAGTGCCAGTTATTCAGTCAACTTAATCTAGGTGTTGCTGTGACAGTCTTTTGTAGCTGTAAATTCCATAATCAGTTGACTTTCAGTAAGAAAGATTATACAATCTGAGTGGGTCTGATTCAATTAGTTGAAAGGCTTCAAAAATAGAGTTGAAAGTCATCTGTGGTGACTCACACCTATAACCCCATCACTTTGGGAGGCTGAGGCTAGTGGATCACTTGAGCTCAGAAGTTTGAGACCAGTCTGGGCAACATGGTGAAGCCCCATTTCTACAAAAAATACAAAAATTAGCCGGGCATGGTGGCACACACCTGTAGTCCCAGCTACTCAGGAAGTTGAGGTGGGAGGATTGCTTGAGCCCAGGAGGTCAAGGCTGCAGTGAGCTGTGATTGTGCTATTGCATTACAGCCAGGGCAACAGTGAGACCCTGTCTCAAAAAAAAAAAAAAAAAAGGAAGTGTCAGAGAGATGCAACATTGCTGACTTTTAAGGTGGAGGAAGGGGCCATTAGCCAAGGAATGTGGGCAACCTCTAAGAGCAAGAAAAAGCAAGAAATAAATTCTGCCTCAGAGCCTCAGCATAGAAATGCAGCCCTGCTGACACCTTGATTTGAACCCAATGAGATCTGTGTTGAACTTCCAGTCCTATAGAACTGTAAGATAATAAATTTGTACTGTTTTAAACCACTGTGATAATTTGTTACATCAGCAATATAAAATTATTAATACAGTACCCTTTTAAAATGTGCCATTCTTTATATGTCAGTTATTATTATTATTATATTATTATTTTTAAGACAGGGTCTTGCTGTCACCCAGGCTGGAGTGCAGTGGCACGATCACAGCTTATTGCAGCCTCAAACTCCTCGGCTCAAGCGATCCTCCCTCAGCCTCCTGAGTAGCTGGGACTACAGCCATGCACCATCACACCTGGCTAATTTAGAGATGGGGGTCTCACTATGTTACCCAGGCTGGTGTGTGTCAATTATACTACAATAAAGCTGCTAAAAATTAAATGAAGCTGGGCAATGATACATGCCTGTGGTTCTAGTTACTCAGGAGGATCACTTGAGCCTGGGAGTTCAAGTCTAGCCTGGGCAATAAAGTGAGAACTGGTCTCTCAAAAAAAAAAAAAAAAAACAAAATAAAATAAATGAATGGGTAATAGAGAACTAGACATACAAACAGTGCCAGTTAATACCACATTGTTTCACTTTCAAATTGAGGGTGAAGTGGATGCAACTGTATAGTGGGAAACACACTATTGTTGCCCTAAGCGCAGTTCAATTGTAGCATCAGTAATGGCTCTAGACCAAGTTTATGCAACCTGCCCAGAATGGCTTTGAATGCGACCCAAACTTGAAAACTTTCTTAAAACATTATGAGATATTTTTGTGTGTGATTTTTATTTTAGCTCATCAGCTATCATTAGGGTATTTTTTGTGTGGCCCAAGACAATTATAATTCCAGTGTGGCCCAGGGAAGCCAAAAGTTTGTACACCCCTGTGAGTCTAGACATTAGGTGTCTTCTGATGATGTATATGAATAGACAACACCACTGAGACTACAGTCTAGCCATAATGTTTAAATTGAATCTCTTATACCTTTAGATATAACCTTTAATTTTCTTTTCTTTTTTTTTTTTTTTTGAGACGGAGTCTCGCTCTCTCGCCCAGGCTGGAGTGCAGTGGCACCATCTCGGCTCACTGCAACCTCCACCTCTTGGGTTCAAGAAATTCTCTGCCTCAGCTTCCTGAGTAGCTGGGATTACAGGCACCTGCCTGGCTAATTTTTTTTGTATTTTTAGTAGAGACAGGGTTTCACCATCTTGGCCAGGCTGGTCTTGAACTCCTGACCTTGTGATCTGCCTGCCTCGGCCTCCCAAAGTGTTGGGATTACAGGCGTGAGCCATCGTGCATGGCCCATAATGTTTAATTTTCAGTAAATGTAGGGTATAAAATAAATATTTGTCACAAGTAAGCAGACAGACAAATCCAGAAGGTGAAACATTATTTTGCAGGGCAGCTGGCCTGGTCTCTTGGAAAGTCAATATAATGACAAAAGGATTGGAAGAGACTAAAGGCCATGACAATCAGATCAACGAGTAGTCCTGCATCAATACTGGTTTCAGGTTGGGTGCAGTAGCTCATGCCTGTAATTCTGGCACTTCAGGAGGCCGAGGTGGACAGATCACCTGAGGTCAGGAGTTCCAGACCAGCCTGGCCGACATGGTGAAACCTTATCTCTACTAAAGATACCAAAATTAGCTGCGCATGGTGGTGCAAGCCTGTAGCCCCAGCTACTCGGGAGGCTGAGGCAGGAGACTTGCTTGAACCCGGGTGATGAAGGTTGCAATGAGCCAAGATTGTGCCACTGCACTCCAGCCTGGGCAACAGAGAGACTCCGGCTCAACAACAACAACAAAAACTGATTTGATCTAAAGGACATTTTGAGGCCGGGCACGGTGGCTCACACCTGTAATCCCAGCACTTTGGGAGGCCGATGTGGGTGGATCACAAGATCAGGAGATTGAAATCATCCTGGCTAACGTGGTGAAATGCCGTCTCTACTAAAAAAGAAAAAAAAATAGCCGACGTGGTGGTGGGCGCCTGTAGTCACAGCTACTCGGGAGGCTGAGGCAGGAGAATGGCGTGAACCCGGGAGGCAGAGCTTGCAGTGAGCCGACATTGTGCTACTGCACTCCAGCCAGCCTGAGCAACAGAGCGAGACTCCGTCTCAAACAAAAAAACAAAACAAAACAAACCAAAACAGAAAACAAAATAATAATACTACTACTAATAAAGGACATTTTGGGGGAAATTTGAATATGGTATAGATATTAGATAAAGTGAAAGTTTACAAGAGTGAAAAGAAAGAGTTTGTTGACCAAAAAAGAAAGGTTACAAAATAGTACAAAGCTTATAATTTTATTTGGGTTAAAAAAATGTGCATTGAAAAAGGTCCAGGCCAGGCATGGTGACTCACACCTGTAATCCCCACACTTTGGGAGGCCGAGGTAGGTGGATCACTTGAGGTTAGGAGTTCGAGACCAGCCTGGCCAATATTGGTGAAACCCCATTTCTACCAAAAAATACAAAAATTAGCCAGGTGTGGGGGCAGGCACCTGTAATCCCAGAAATTCGGGAGGCTGAGGTAGGAGAATCGCTTGAACTTGGGAGGCGGAGCTTGCAGTGAGCCGAGATGGCGTCACTGCACTCTAGCCTGGGCAACAGAGCAAGACTCCGTCTCAAAAAAAAAAAGAACAGTTTACAGAGCAATGCAGTACACTCATGCATACACACATACTCATATACTTTCTTTTCTTTTTTTTTTTTTGAGATAGGGTCTGGCTCTGTCACCCAGGCCACGGTGCAGTGGTGCAATCTTGGCTCACTGCAGCCTCAACCTGCCAGGCTCAAGCCATCCTCCCACCTCACCCTCCTGAGTAGCCAGGACTACAGGTGCACACCACCACACCTGGCTGATTTTCATATTTTTTTGTAGCGATGGGGTTTTGCTGTGTTGCCCAGGCAGGTTTCGAACTCCTGAGCTCAAGCGATCCGCCCACCGTGGCCTCCCAAGTGCTGAGATTACAGTTGTGGGCTACCATGCCCAGCTTGCACATACTTTCATACCGTACACAACAGAAATAAAAGCTTTCAGAAAATAATTACCTGCCCTGACTATGTAACACATTCTGAATTCTTGTATTTGATTATATTCCATCCAATTCTATTTTATTTTTTAAAAATTCTGGTTAATCTGTTAAATCAATCTTACGACCCACTAATGGGTTTTGACTGCAGTTTGGAAAACTATTTTAAAACTAATTTAATATGTTTACACACAGACACATACAAACCCCTATGAGGTAAGAACTATTATTGCACCAATTTTTTAGAAGAGGAAATTCTGGCACAAAGAGGTTAAATAACTTGCCTAAGCATACACTGCTAAGGATGAGGTAGGAGAAACGGGGTTCCAACCCAGAGGGCCAGGTCCAAAGTCTGTCCTTTGAACCATTGTCTCACAGGGGCTCTCTCATCCCATCAGGCACATGGTGATAAATAAATATCTGCTTGGGCCAGGTGCAGTGGCTCACGCCTGTAATCTCAGCACATTGGGAGGCTGAGGTGGGTGGATCACCTGAGGTCAGGAGTTCGAGACCAGCCTAGCCAATGTAGTGAAACCTCGTCTCTATTAAAAAATACGAAAAATTAGCTGGGTGTGGTGACGGGCACCTGTAACCCCAGCTACTCAGGAGGCTGAGGCAGGAGAATTGCTTGAACCTGGGAGGCAGAGGTTGCAGTGAGCCGAGATGGCACCATTGCACTCCAGTCTGGGCAACAAGAGTGAAACTCCGTCTCAAAAATAAACAAATAAATAAATATCTGCTGATACATATTTGACCCTTCAAAGGGGTGATGCAAGTAATATTTTAACAGAGAGCTCTGTTAAATTTATTGGAGTGTTCAAGTTACAGCAGATTTAGGGAGCAGAAGTCGTATTTTCTCACTCTTCTGTTTCATGACGAACAGTACTACTGTGCAAAGAGCACAGACTTCAAAGTCAGATAATACTGGGTTCAAATACTGGCTCCACACCAGGGACAGATCCAGATTCTGTGGGGACTAAAGCTTATGCAATTTTGAAAGCTCCTCTTAAGAAGAATAGGCCAGGCATGGTGGCTCACGTCTGTAATTCCAATACTTTGGGAGGGTGAGGCGGGCGGATCACTTGAGCTTGGGAGTTTGAGACCAGCCTGGTCAATATGGTGAAACCCTGTCTCTACTAAAAATACAAAAATTAGCCAGGTGTGGTGGAGCATGCCTGTAATCCTAGCTACTTGGGAGGCTGTGGCAGGATAATCACTCTAACCCAGGAGGCAGAGGTTGCAGTGAGCCAAGATGGCACCACTGCACTCCAGCCTGGACAGCAGAGCAAGACCCTGTCTCAAAAAACAAAAACAAAAACAACAAAAAACAAAATGATGGATACAGAATTAGGTATAGGACCTTGAATAGAGCCTATCTAAAGAAGAGTGCCTGAGGCTTGAGCTTCATTCGCTTTCTGGTTAATCTGTGTCTGTCTGCCATTCATTTCTGACACTCAGCTTCTAATCTCTGAAATAAGGGTAAAAATTCGTATTTCTCATGGTTGTCAGAAGATCAATTGAGACAACCTAACTGGCAGGCCTAGCACAATGTTCATGGAGCAGGCACTCAATACATGATTGTTGATAATAATAATAATGATAACAAATAATAAAATACTTCAATTAGAAGCCAGATTTTTGTTTGTTTGTTTTTTGTGTTTTTTTGAGTTGGAGTATCGCTCTGTTGACCAGGCTGGAGTGCAGTGGCGCAATCTCTGCTCACTGCAAGCTCCACCTCCTGAGTTCATGCCATTCTCCTGCCTCAGCCTCCCGAGTAGCTGGGACTACAGGCGCCCGCCACCATGCCCAGCTAATTTTTTTGTATTTTTAGCAGAGACAGGGTTTCACCATGTTGGGTAGGATGGTCTCGAACTCCTGACCTTGTGATCTGTCCGCCTCGGCCTCCCAAAGTGCTGGGACTACAGGCATGAGCCACTGCACCTGGCCCTGTTTATTTGTTTTTGAGATGGAGTTTCACTCTTGTTGCCCAGGCTGGTTGCAGTGACACGATTTTGGCTCACTGCAACCTCTGCCTCCCAGGATCAAGCAATTCTCCTGGCTCAGCCTCCTGAGTAGTTGGGATTACAGGCACCCATCACCATGCCCAGCTAATTTTTGTATTTTTAGTAGAGATGGGGTTTCATCATGTTGGCCAGTCTGGTCGGGAACTCCTGCCCTCAGGTCATCCGCCCACCTCGGCATCCCAAAGTGCTGGGATTACAGACACGAGCCACCACACCCAGCCAGAAGCCAGTTTTTAATCATGGTTTTGAAATAAGAACATAATATGGAGAAAAATTATTTTGTCAGTTCATTTACCCTTCAGCTCTGCAACTAGCTCTCTCTAGAGGCTAATTATTTTGGTTTATCCAAAGCTGCCTCTCCAGAGAGACGACTAAGTGAGAACAAGAAAATAGAGCATCCAAAAACAAAGACAGCCAGGCGCAGTGGGTGCGGTGGCTCATGCCTGTAATCCCAGCACTTTGGGAGGCCGAGGCGGGCGGATCATGAGGTCAGGAGATCGAGACCAGCCTGGCCAACATGGTGAAACCCCGTCTCTACTAAAAATACAAAAATTAGCCGGGCATGGTGGCGGGCTCCCATAATCCCAGCTACTCGGGAGGCTGAGGCAGGAGAATTGCTTGAACCCGAGAGGCAGAGGTTGCAGTGAGCCGAGATCCTGCCACTGTACTCCAGCCTGGGCAACAGGGAGAGATTCCGTCTCAAAAAAAAAGAAAAAAAGAAAAAAAAAACACAAAAACAAAAATTAGTCAGGCATGGTGGTGGGCGCCTACAGTCCCAGCTACTTGGCTGAGGCAGGAGAATCTCTTGAACCCAGGAGCCAAGGTTGTGCCACTGCACTCCAGCCTGGGCGACAAGAGCAAAACTGTCTCAAAAAACAAAAAACAAACAAAAAACACAAAGGCAGATAGAGTATTATGGGAGAGAGTCATTTGCAGGAGCCTCAAAAGGCCAGATTTCTACCATGTGGATGTCAATAAGAAAAGATATTTAAGCATTTCACACCTTTCTAGGCTTTCTCAGTTAGCCTAAGGAAGGCAGATTTCAAGGTGCATTTTGGAGAGAAGACGGCTGGATAGACACTATCCTGCAGCTTCAAGTTCTTAGTCACTTGCAGGGAGACTCTTGGCACTTGTTCTGCTGTGTCCTGAGGGATTAACTAAAAGCAAGAGGCCCCTGGGGTCGGTTCCTTCCCCCTAGAGAACCAACAGTATTTGCAGAAAAGCTTCCACTTACTTACATTCTCTTCCCAGGGTTTGAGTTTCTTAAAAAGGAGGTATCTTAATACAGGTTTCAAAAAAAACATGATAGGAGTCCTTCCCTACCTTGTGGCTCCTCTTGGTTATCTGTGGGCTTTTTGTTTAGAGTGACTGGGTTTTGTTTGGGTAAGAAACAATAAATGGGGTATGTGGTCGAGAAAGGCCGAAAGATGGTAGGAGGCAATTAGATTAATTAGGTAATTAAAGGGAGATCTGTGGGTGATTATTAACTTTGTTGCTAGCTACATTTAGGCATCAGTACATGTCTTATTTTTGTTACTATTTACAAATGACTCATACCCTTTGCTACTCAACAATCACAAAATATTCACATTTCTCTTCAGAAATTCCTCTTTGTAATACTGAAGATGAAACAGAACTTCTTTTTCTTTTTATTTTCATTTATTTATTTATTTTTTTTTTTGAGACAGAGTCTTGCTCTGTCTCCCAGGCTGGAGTGCAGTGGCACAATCTCGGCTCACTGCAACCTCCGCCTCTGGGGTTCAAGCAATTCTCCTGCCTCAGCCTCCTGAGTAGTTGGGATTACAGGCACCTGCCACCACACCTGGCTAATTTTTGTATTTGTAGTAGAGATGGGTTTTCACCATGTTGACCAGGCTGGCGTCTAACTCCTGGCCTCATGATCTGCCCGCTTCAGCCTCCCAAAGTGCTGGGATTACAGGCATGAGCCACCATGCCTGGCCAAGACTTTGTTTCTAATCTCTGGCAAAATGATCATTTCTCCTCCTGCTATACCTATTTGTCTACCTCTTAAGAACATGGGGCGGTTCTGGATTTGTCTATTGTCTCCAAGCCCATTTTCCCTAGATTCTCAATATCCACAATACCTGCACTGTGTCATGATGCTATTTTAGAATATTAACTATGGGTTTCATCCCCAGAATTTTCTTTTCTCCACAGCCTTTCCCCAGTGAACTAAATTGTCTCAGCTTAGGACAACATGAACCCAAAGAGGAAGGAGTCTTTTGTTGGCTTTTGTGCCACGATCTTGTGGGAAAGAGAAAGGACTCATGCACAAAGACAACATTTGAGGCTTGCAGGAATCTACCTCCAGATGAGATCAGGTCCTCCGACTGAGGGGAAGGTGACTGGAGAATTCAGAAGCTTGTGGCTCCCAGTCCCTGTGCTGTGGCCCCCCAATAACTGCACCAGGGAATTAGGAATGGAGATGAGAGGAATTCCCTGAAAACTGTTTTGGTGTGTTCAGTGGTTGTTAGGTGAAATCTTGTACAAGGAGGGTGTGTGGCCACTATCAGGCCACCTGGGGGATTGTTGCTTTAATAATTTACAATTATGACTTTGGACAATGTCTGGAAAAACACAGGGAAATTTGCATGCAAACAGTCCATTAACAAAGAAACAGGGAAAAAATGAAAATTTGTGAGAATGAGGGGGAACATTCAGATCACTTTAATCTAGTGTGCGTGAAGATTGTGCTCGTTCAGTACATTTCAGCTCAACCAGTATAACAGATGATATGCGGGAGCAGAAAGCCTCCCTCCCCCATGTCTTGCCATCAGCGAAGTCCTTGGAAATTAAATACAACCCAGGGGAAAATCTGGGGGTGTAGAATGACCCTAGCACATCTAATTGCAATCTGTGATAACTGCTGCTCTGGCAAAGCCCAGGAAACCACGCAAACCAGTCCAGGGGGACAGGGAAGGGCTCCCTGAGCAGAGACCTGAAGGGTGAGTTAGAGATAACTAGATGTTTGTGAAGGTAGAAAGAAAATCCAGTCCCTGGGCTGGCAATTACCTGGTGAGCCACTCAGAACCATTTTAAAAACATTGTCATGAGGAAGATGATGAGTAAACAGAGAACTTCAGGAAGGGACTGGTCCATGGTGGCAAATGCTGCAGAGAGGCCAAGCAAAATAAACACCAAGAAGAGTCCATTGAAATACCATAGAGGACATTGGTGCTGACCTTGTCAAGTACAGCTGGAGCAAGTTGTGGGAAGAAGGCAAAAAAATTTTTTTTTTCCCAAGATGGAGTCTTGCTTTGTCACCCAGGCTGGAGTGCAGGGGTACAATCTCCGCTCACTACAACCTCCGCCTCCTGGGTTTGAGCAATTCACCTGGCTCAGCCTCCTGAGTAGCTGGGATTACAGGTGTGCACCACCATGCCCAGCTAATTTTTGTACTTTTAGTAGAGATGAGATTTCACCATGTTGGCCAGGCTGGTCTTGATCTCCTGACCTCGTGATCTGCCTGCCTTGGCCTCCCAAATTGCTGGGATTACAGGTGTGAGCAACTGTGCCTGGCCAGAAGTCAAAATTGCAGGAGGTCGAGACACATGGAAGGTGTAGAAATAGAGATGGTAAATGGAGAAAACTCTTCCCAGAAACTTGGCTGTGAAAGAAATGGTGAATGGCAGTAGTGAAAGCCGGACTTGAGGTCGAAGGAAGAGGCTTTTCCGATAGGGAGTCTTTGCACATGTACAAACATTAGGAGGAAGCAGCCTGTCCAGAGGGCAGGTAAAAGACAGGATGGAGACTCCTAAAGAGCCAGGAAGTGACACAAGCCAAAGCCCAGGTAGGAGCGTGGCCTAAAAGGGAGGAGAAAAGAATGAGAGTGGATGCAGATGCCTGTAGATTTGGTGGCAGAAGAGGGAGCTGTCTACAGCCTCTACTTTCTCTGTGACATGGGGAGACGATAGGATCTGCCAACTGGTGAGGGGCATCAGGAGTGTGGATGCGTTGGAAGGGTTGGCAAAACCAAAGAACTGAAGAAGGCAGAAAGGATTTGAACTAGTCATTACAGTGGTTACAAATTCCAGGTGTATAAGAAAAATTTCATCTTCCTATACTTTTCCAGTGTTTCTATTTGAAGCTCTCATTCCTTTCGATAGTCAATGTTTCATCTCAGTCAATTCATGAAGAGAGGACAGGTAGGCAGCTGGGCACATGGGTCTGGTAGCTCAGAAGAGGAATATGGGCTGAAAATGTCAATTTGGGATTCATCAGAATAGTTTGTCTTCTTGAGTCTTGGGAAGTATTGACTCAGCTCAGGGAGATGGAAGAGGCTGAAGAGCCAAACTTGGGAAAACCCCAACATTTAAAGGCCCTTGGAAGAAGAAGACTCTTCTGTGAAGAGTCAGAAGGTAGGAGGGAAAGCAGGAGAGTACCATGTCCCAGAACTAAGGGAAGTGAGTATTTTAAGTAAGTGGAAATAAAACGTCAACTAGGATTAGAATTATAAAATATCCACTGGGCCAGGTGTGGTGGCCCATGCCTATAATCCCAGCACTTTGGGAGGCAGAAGTGGGAGGACTGCTTAAGGTCAAAATTTGAGACCAGCTTGGGCAACATAGTGAGATCTTGTCTTTACAAAAAATTTAAAAAAAAATTAACCAGGCACAGTGGTAGTGCCTGTAGTCCCAGCTACTCAGGAGGCTAAGGCAGGAAGGTTACTTGATCCTCAGGAGGTCGAGGCTGCAGTGAGCGATGATAATGCCACTGCTCTCCAGCATGGGTGACAGAGTGATACCTTGTCTCTAAAAAAGTAATCATAATAGATCAGGAGTGATGGCTCATGCATGTAATCCCAGCACTTTGGGAGGCCAAGGTGGGTAGATCACTTGAGGTCAAAAGTTCGAGACAAGCCTGGCCAACATGGTAAAATCCCATCTCTACTAAAAATACAAAAATTAGCCAGGTGTGGTGGCACACAGCTGTAATCTCAGCTACTCAGGAGGCTGAAGCAGGAGAATCGCTTGAACCCGGGAGACAGTGGTTGCAGTGAGCCAGCATCATGCCACTGTACTCCAGCCTGGGCGACAGAGAGAGACTCTGTCTCAAATAAATAGATAAATAATAGTAATATAATTAATTAAGTAAAATATCTGTTGGATATCCTGTATTCTTCTTTCTTTGGGTTGAGGCACAAAGAACAGTGAGAAGATATAGTCATGACAACAGTCATAATATCTACTATTTATTGAGTACATAGCTCCTGATTATGTCATTCAGCTAGCCAATCAATCAACCACATATTAACTGAGAACACAGCATGTGCCAAACACTAATGACAGTGTTTCCTCTCATGGTGCTCATTAGAGCTTCTCAACCTTTTTCACAGTCACACATGAAAAATCATACCCTTTGTACATCCCCAGAGGTAAATGAATGATGAGGCTACTCAAGGCTGCCTGAGCCCCTTGGCTGCCCTGAGGGCTGGGAGATCAATATCCCATCATCCCCTGCCTCTGATCAAAATTCTTTCTTTCAATATCTATTCTGATATTGAATGTGACTGTAGAGGAGTTTTATTATTATGAGGGCAGAGGTGAGGACCAGCATAGGGTAAAAGCTGCTAGTAGTCTTCAGTGGGTTAAGTAAGAACCTTGGAGAATGGGGCTGGTTTCAAAAGCTTGGAGCCGAAAAGAAAAACAGAAAAACAGCATTAGATTGTTCCGCTTTCAGTAATGAGGAGAGAAAGAGAGACGGAAGCTCATTCTAAAAATCAGGAAATGGAAAAAGTTACTCTAAAAATTAGGAAGATTAAACTGAGGATCTTTAACTAATCTGAGATTCAATCCTAAGGTTTCAGAGGTGAAAACACTTGTGAGTTTCTGTTGGCACATCTGTTTGTAGACACTGATGCCTGCTCATTGTGCACTGTGCACAGACGGAAGCACCCTGAGAGCATCTTGTTTCCTGCAATAGAGTGCAACTGAAAATAAGGCTGCAGGAATTAAATCAGATTGTCAATGGAATAGTTGAGTTCACTATGAAAAACAGCCCCATTTAGCTAAAATTCATTTTGATCTGTCAATGGGAAATTATGAAGCCCTTAAAAAAAAAAAGAAGGGGGCCTGGCTCAGTGGCTCACACCTGTAATCCCAGCACTTTGGGAGGCTGAGGCAGGCGGATCACGAGGTCAGGAGTTCAAGACCAGCTTGGCCAACATGGTGAAACCCTGTCTCTGCTAAAACTACAAAAATTAGCTTAGCATTGGCCAGGCACGGTGGCTCACGCCTGTAATCCCAGCACTTTGGGAGGCCAAGGCGGGCGGATTACGAGGTCAGGAGATCGAGACCATCCTGGCTAACACGGTGAAACCCCGTCTCTACTAAAAATCCAAAAAAGTAGCCAGGCGTGGTGGCGGGCACCTGTAGTCCCAGCTACTTGGGAGGCTGAGACAGGAGAATTGCTTGAACCGGGACCCAGGAGGCAGAGGTTGCAGTGAGCTGAGATCACGCCGCTGCACTGGGCTACAGAGCAAGACTCCATCTCAAAAAAAAAAAAAAAAAAAAGGACTGAGGCATTTCTATTTCTCCTGATGATCTGGAAGGCTTTCCAAAGTATATTTTTCAGCAAAGGATAATAAGGTGCAAAACTGTATGTTTAGAGTGTTATTAAAAAATATATGTATAGCTATGTTTGCATATGCAAAGAATATGGAAGGATGCAGAAGAAACTGGTAAGAGGTGACCCATGGGGAAGGGAGCTCAGTGGCTGGGGATCAAGGTGGAAGGTTTTCGTTGTATACTCTTTTGAATTTTGTACCAAGTATTATTTATTTAGTGAAAAAATATATGGAAATACAGGAAAAAAAAACTTTTGATGAATCATTTCTGCAAGGTTCATTTGTAATGCAAACAGACACTCCCTAATTTGCTTTGGAAATGTTGACATTTGTGTACTGGATTTTCTTAAAGCATGAAATACCAGTGTCTGCAAACCACACCCCGGGTACTTAAATTTGAGGTCACTGACAAAACCAGCCATACAAGTATGACTTTCCAAAAACCTAAACATTGTTGAGAGAAGCAGAGTGAGTGCCAGGGCTTGATGCATCCCCAGCATCTGAGAATCTGGAAGGGACTATGGAGAGTTGGTGCAACCTCCTTTTTTTTTTTTTGAAATGGAGTCTCCCTCTGTCGCCCAGCCTGGAGTGCAGTGGTGCGATCTCGGCTCACTGCAAGCTCCGCCTCCCGGGTTCAAGTGATTCTCCTGCCTCAGCCTCCTGAGTAGCTGGGATTACAGGCACATGCCACCACGCCCGGCTAATTTTTTGTATTTTTAGTAGAGACGGGATTTCACTGTGTTACCCAGGATGGTCTTGATCTCCTGACCTCGTGATCCACCCGCCTTGGCCTCCTAAAGTGCTGGGATTATAGGCGTGGGCCACAGCGCAAGGCCTGCAATCTCCTTTCTTCAGAAATCAGGAAATGAGGGTCCAAAGGGGAAGAGACTTGCCTAATAAAAAGATTGTGCCATTTTGTGTAAAAAAAGTGAGAAACATAAGTCTCTGTATCTATATTTGCTTCCAATTGCATGAAGAACTCCAGAAGGATACACAAAAACAAATGGGAAACTGTACAGAGAGGGAAGGGGAACAATGAAAGGATGCAAGACAGAGGTAGAAATGACATTTTCACTTTTAATCTTTTATAATCCTTGATCTATTCTTTAAAAGAATGCAAAAACATTAAAAAGAGAGATGGACCATGACATCTCTATGACCCACAGTGCAGTTTTCAAGGACGACATCATGAGACTGTGTTCAGAGACAAATTAAGAATCCTGTGTTGGGAGCGGTGGCTCACGTCTGTAATCCCAACACTTTGGGAGGCTGAGGCGGGTGGATCATCTGACATCAGTAGTTGATCAGCCTGGCCAACATGGTGAAACCTCGTCTCTACTAAAAATACAAAAAATTAGCCGGCTGTAGTGGTAGGCACCTGTAGTCCCAGCTACTCGGGAGGCTGAGACAGGAGAATCACTTGAACCAGGAGGCAGAAGTTGCAGTGAGCTGAGATCGTGCCGTTGCACTCCAGCCTGGGCAAGAAGAGGGAGACTCCGTCACACACACACACAAAAAAACCAAAAAAAAAACCTGTGTTGAAATCACAGATCAAATTCTACTGCTTCAAATACCAATGACTATTTAGAATATTTTGTCATATTGAAGTTTTGTCTTACTGAGATTTGTTTGAGATAATACAGGCCATCAGTTGGGCTTAAATCTCATTTTTAATTATAGGCAAATTTGTCAAAATTGTGTGATAACAGCCCATTGCTAGTCTGTGGATCCAGTCATACCAGGAGGTACCACAGGGCAGGAGAAAAATCAGTGGACAGGAAGTCAGGAAACCTGATTCTAACCAAGTTTTGTAACTTAATTAACGTTGTAATTTTGCGCAACTTAATTCCTCTCCTTAGGCCAGTTTCAACATCTGTAAAATAAAAGGACTACATGAGGTGATCTCTAGGTTCCCTCTTAGCTCTGATATGATTGGATTCTGAAACCATTATTAGCAATTTAGAATGAAAAGGAAATTTATGAGGTCATTTTTGACATCTAGGAGACGGTAACAGGCAGTTGGGCCTCCTTTTGCTCCTTTGACTTGTAACTACATGAGAAATAGCAGGTGATCTTCTTGGCCCTTTTCTCTTAAGCCCACACCCTGATGGTGATTATCTAGATCCAGGTTCCTGAGAGCATTTTAGGGAAATGTTAATCATTCTCCACAAAGCATCTCAAATGCATTTGGGAAATCCTGTATAATAAGTGTTCCTGATGGAGGGTCAGAATGCAATTAAAGGTCCTGAGAAGTCCTGCAAAAAAGAAACATGTAACTTTTACCTAACCCAGCACTCTGCACATTTATGGATATAAAACCCTTTGGAGAGAGAGAGTGAGAGAGTGTGTGTGTGTGTGTGTGTGTGTGTGTGTGTGTGTGCGCGCGTGCTATTACCTCTATTTGGAACAAATGGGATCCAAATGCTTCCATTTTTAGGAAATTTTTGAGATCAGTTATCAGATGGCAGTTAGGACAATTCTGGGGCCTCTGCAAATATGGAAGATTTAGCACGTTCCTAAGGGAGCCTGAGAATCTTGTGATTCATGCAGCTCTCCACCCCACCAGTTTTCTTTCAACAGTGGGAGCCTCAGAAACTCCGTTTTACGGGGAGGTTCCCATCTAAGCACAATTAGGTCAATGGACATCTTATCCCTTTCACTTCTGGCTTTCAGAATTTTTCAGAACTATAATTTTTATTCAGAAATTATAATTCTCTTTCCTTCCCCCCTAAGGCCTTCAGTCTACATTTGCATATATATGTGTGTGTATATATATATTTATATATATGTGTGTGTGTGTGTGTGTGTGTATATATATATATATATATATATATATACTCCCTCCCTCCTAATATCTGCAATCCCCAGTGGGTAGGTGGGAAAAGTTATGTGTCATTTGGGCACTGGACCTGACACACTTCACATCCTTTATTAGTTTTCGAGTTTTTTCACCCTCAATTCCCAAAGAAACATTGACTCATCACAACATACACACACAGTCATTTGGAAAAAATTAATTTAAAATGTGTATCTCTTAAGACTTCTCAATTATTTTCATCCCATTTTTAAGCATTCAGTTTAAAGAAACTAAAAAATCTCTAAGCAGGCACAAACATACAGTCAAAGCTCTCATTGTTTTCTGGGTTGCTATATCTCCAAGTCTGAAACCAAGGAACAACATGAAATGCTATTTTTGCATTTAGTGCTTTCTTTACTCAGAGGTTTCCAGGCTTGTAGTTCAAGGATCAGGATAAAAATGACCAGCCAGACAGCTGTTGCAGGCCCAGCTAATTATACTAGTGCTTCCCTGAAGGGCTTGAGCTGCAAATAAATTCTTTTTCTCCTGGCCAGGCTTGGTCATTGGCAGTTACTCTGGAGTATATACACTGCCTGGGCTCAGCGCTCTCCCTCCCAGAACAGTGTTTCCTAGAACAGTGGGAAATAAATGGAGGTGAGGAAGCTGCTGGATTGGGGTGGAGGATGTGCCCACTGACTCTCCCATCCACCCTGTGGGTTTTTTTTTCTAATTAATTTATTTTTTTCAGACGGAATATCGCTCCGTCGCCCAGGCTGGAGTGCTGTGGCGTGATCTCGGTTCACTGCAACCTCCGCCTCCTGGGTTCAAGCAATTCTCCTGCCTCAGCCTCCCGCACAGCTGGGACTACAGGTGCCAGCCATCACGCCCGGCTAATTTTTTTTGTATTTTTAGTAGAGACGGAGTTTCACCATGTTAGCCAGGATGGTCTCGATCTCCTGACCTCATGATCCGCCCGTCTCGGCCTTCCAAAGTGCTGGGATTACAGGAGTGAGCCACTGTGCCTGGCCCCAGTTGTTTTTTTTTTTTTTAACACTTTGTCTACCCTAGCGCAATTCCCTGATGGGTTGTCTTTTTTCTTTTTTTCTTTTTTTGAGACAGTGTCTTACTTTGTCACCCAGGGTGGAGTGCACTGGTGCAATCTCAGCTCACTGCAGCCTTGACCTCCCAGGCTCAAGCCATCCTCCAATCTCAGCCCCCAAAGTAGCTGGGACTATAGGCGCGCACCACCATGCCCAGCTAATTTTTTTTTTTTTTTTTTTGAGATGGAGTCTAGCTCTATCACCCAGGCTGGAGTGCAGTGGCGCAATCTCAGCTCATTGCAGCCTCTGCCTCCTGGGTTCAAGCGATTCTCCTGCCTCAGCCTCCCAAGTAGCTGGGATTACAGGCGTGTGCCACCATGCCCGGCTAATTTTTGTGTTTTTAGTAGAGACAGGGTTTCACTGTGTTGGCCAGGCTGGTCTCGAACTCCTAACCTCAAGTGATCCGCCCGCCTCAGCCTCCTAAAGTGCTGGAATTACAGGCTTGAGCCACCACCCTCATCCTTTTTTTTTTGGCATTTTTCATAGAGATGGGCTTTCACCATGTTGCCCAGGCTGGTCTCGAACTCCTGAGCTCTAGTGATCCTCCCGCCTTGGCCTCCCAAAGCGCTAGGATTACAGGTGTAAGCCACCTTGCCCACATGGTGGGTTGTCTTAATTTACTTAGGAGTACCTGCTGAAAGTTATGTTTGATAAATAAAGGGAGGGCCATGAAATTAAGTAGGAGGTGGGGACACTAAAGAGAAAACAAAACAAAACAAAACATGGTTGGGGAGGGATTATTTAGGAGGACGGAGGGTGGTTAATTTCATGTGTCAAATTTGTTAGGCTATAGTGCCCAATTGTTAGGTCAAATGCTAGTGTAGATGTGAAGGTATATTTTATATGTGATTAACATTTATAATCATTTGACTTTATTTAATTTTTGTTTTTAGACGGAGTCATGCTCTGTCGCCCAGCTTAGAATGATCTCTGCTCACTGCAACCTCCGCCCCTGGGTTTCAAGCAATTCTCCTGCCTCAGCCTCCTGAGTAGCTGGGATTACAGGCATGCGCCACCACACCTGGCTAATTTTTGTATTTTTAGTAGAGACAGGGCTTTGTCATGTTGGCCAGGCTGATCTCGAACTCCTGACCTCAAGTGATCCACCCGCCTCGGCCTCCCAAAGTGCTGGGATTACAGGCGTGAGCCACTGCACCTGTCCTCATTTGAACTTAAATTAAGCAGATTACCCGCCATACTGTGGGTGGGCCTCACCCCATCAGTTGAAGGCCTTAAGAGCAAAAACTGAGGTTTCCTGAGGAAGAAGAAATTCTGTCTCAAGATGGCAACATAGAAATCCCAGCTGAGTTTCTAGACTGCTGGCCTACCCTGTGGATTTCAGACTCAAAACTGCAACATCGACTCTTTTCAGTTTCCAGACTGCCCTGCAAATTTCAGACTTTCCACCCTCCACAATTGCATGAGCCAATTCCTTAAAACAAATCTCTGTATCTCTATATATTCTCTACATAATTTCTATATAGCCCTGTGATTCTGTTTCTCTGGAGAACCCTGACTAATACAGAGGGCTCCAGGGAGGATGATCCTGGAGAAAAAAATGGAGCTGATAATGAATTGTGAGTTTGACCATAACCTGAGAACATTTTTTCAGTTTTGACAAAGAGGTTGCAGAGAAGTCAGTGATCGCTATTTAAAAATGAAATTATGTAGGAGAAAAAACTGAAGCTATTGTTAACTCCAGGAAAAACAAAAAGTGGTACATGAAGATAATCTGACTCAATTGTAAACACTGACTACCGATTTAAGAGGGATGGCAGTGGTAGAAGAAGTTGTGGTATAAGTGAGTTAAATCCTCATCTTAATTGAGGAAATTGAAAAGATTTAAAAATAAAAACTTAAGAAATAGCAATGTTATTTCAAAACAAGGAGATAAATGGCAGAAGAACAACTAAAAGCTTGTAAAGCATCTGCTTCTGCTGAGTGAATCTGGTGGGAGTGGGTGGGGCAAGGAATTGCTGTTTATCATTATGAGTCTTGTAGATCATTTAATCTTTTTCAAGTCTGTACATGTATTACTTTGATAAAAATAAAAACTTAATTAAAAGGTTATGGGGTCCAGTGTAGAAAATTTGGAAAGTACAGAAAAGTATAAAGAAGAAAATATAACCACTCACAATTCCTCCACTCAGAGAAGGCCACTGGGCGTATCTTAGAGGAACAAGATTAAATGAATTTGTGAGATTAAATAGAGCTTGAAGATTTAAAACATCACAATTTAGATATAAATGAACAAATAACAGTATAATACCGCATGTGTAGATATAATTACATACAATATAAGCATATATACTATGATTCCATGCATTTATATGTGTATTAGAAAGTAGTCTCAGCTGGACAGAGTGGCTCATGCCTGTAATCCCAGCACTTTCAGAGGCCAAAGTGGGAGGATTACTTGAATCCAGGAGTTAGAGTCCAGCATGGGCATCACAGGGAGACCCCATCTCTTCAAAAAATTTAAACATTTGCCAGGTGCAGCGGTGCATATCTGTAGACCAGCTACTTGGAAGGCTGAGGCAAGAGGATCATTTGAGCCTGGGAGGTTGAGCCTGCAGTGAGCCATGATTGTGTCACTGCACTCCAGCCTGGGCAATACAGTGAGACTCATTTAAAATACACACACACGGCCGGGCACGGTGGCTCACGCCTATAATCCCAGCACTTTGGGAGGCCGAGGTGGGTGGATCACTTGAGGTCAGAAGTTTGAAACCAGCCTGGCCAATATGACGAAATCCCCTCTCTACTAAAACTGCAAAAATTAGCCAAGCCTAGTGGTGCACGCCTGTAATCCCAGCTACTGGGGAGGCTGAGGTAGGAGAATCTCTTCAAGCCAGGAGGCGGAGGTTGCAGTGACCCCAGATCACATCAGTGCACTCCAGCCTGGGTGACAGAGCGAGACTCTGTCTCCAAAACAAAACAAAACTAAACACACACACTCATGCACACTAGTCTCAAGGCCAGGTGCAGTGGCTCACACCTATAATCCCAGCACTTTGGGAAGCTGAGGCAGGTGGATTGCTTGAGCTCAGGAGGTCAAGGCTGCAGTGAGCTGTTATCACGCCACCGCACTACAGCCTAGGTGACAGAGCGAGACCCTGTCTCAGAAAAAAAAAAAAAAAAAAAGATAATCTGGAGGAATACCCACCAAAATGTTACTTGGTGGTTATGTTACCAGGGTGGGACCAGGCTAAGGCAAGCAAGGTTCCTAGGACACTCAATGTAAGGCTGCCTTCACTCTCAGCATTCTGCAAATGCAGGAGTAGAACCTGAAAGTGAGTGTCTTCTTAAATGTTATGCCCTCACATGCTTCACCCTAGTCTTGGCCTTGGTTGGGACCTACGGCTGCTGGATTATGGGCACTTTCTCCTTCTTGCTTTTTACTTGGATATATGTTCAAGTTCCTTGCTACTCTAAGTGTAGTACATGGACCAGCAGTGATAGCATCATCTGGGGGCTTGTTTGAAATGCAGTATCTCAGCTCTGTCCCAGACTTCAGCCAGATCTGCTCTTTAACCAAATCCCAGGAGATTTATGTGCATGTCACAGTTTGAGAGCACTGGGCTAGCAGGCACCCAAGCATAGTTCCTGTCCTCTTATGAAAGGAATATTCAGAGGCAATTGATGCCACTGCCCCAATGGGTGGGGCACACACTGCTAAGGGGTAAGATGCCTGTTTTTAAAAAGAGTTGTGGTTCTTTCCAAGTGGCTCAGTTTTGGCTGGTGAAGCAATCATAGGTCAGCTTGATAAAGTAGAGGCAGGTGATTCCCTTGGGACAAAGAACAGGTGAGTTGAGCAGGTGAGCAAGACACTCACCTTGGGCACAAAAACTCAGTAATCAAGATAAAGACTATTTTAATGCACTGCTTTTCAAAAATCAAAATTAATGCAAAAAAATCCATAATGAACAAAACATCAAAATTTAAAATAAAGCTCGACTCACTGTGTAAGGTGGTTCATGCCTGTAATCCCAGCACATTGGGAGGCTGAGGTAGGAGGATCACCTGAGAACAGGAGTTTGAGACCAGCCTGGGCAACATAGTGAGACCTGACTCTACAAAAAATTAAAAAACTAGCCGAGCAAGGTCGTGCGCACCTTTGGTCCCAGCTACTCACAAGGCTGAGGTAGGAGGATTGCTTGAGTCCAGCAGTTCGAGGCTGCAGTGAGCTATGATTGTGCCACTGCTCTCCAGCCTGGGTGACAGAGTGAGACCCCGTCTCAAAAAACAAACAAACAAACAAACACGGGGATGTGACAACATCAGAATTATGCAGGTCAGATCATTCTAATTTCCAACTCATAGTCTGGGATGGGTATAAGTGATTTCAGTTTTGGTGGTGGTGATAGGAAAGGGATTCCGATGCTTGAGTGGCCAAAAAGAATGACAAATGTCCATTATAGTTATTGGAATCTTGGTAAAATGTCACCTTTTGGGTTCCTGTAGAAAGAGCAGCATAATTTGGCTGGGCTGTTTTGAGGAAAACTTTAGTGCTTATTTGAGTTGTGGTACAGATAAATTAATATAGGAGAGGGCCGGGTGCTGTGGCTCACACCTGTAATCCCAGCACTTTGGGAGGCTGAGGCAGGCAGATCACAAGGTCAGGAGATCAAGACCATCCTGGTTAATACGGTAAAATCCCGTCTCTACTAAAAATACAAAAAATTAGCCGGGCTTGGTGGCGGGCGCCTGTAGTCCCAGCTACTCGGGAGGCTGAGGCAGGAGAATGGTGTGAATCCGGGAGGCGGAGCTTGCAGTGAGCCGAGATCGTGCCACTGCACTCCAGCCTGGGCAACAGAGCAAGACTCCGTCTCAGAAAAAAAAAAAAAAAAAAAAAAAAGAAGAAGAAGAATATTAGCTGGGCATGGTGGCACGTGACTGTAGTCCTGTAGTCCCAGCTACTCAGGAGGCTGAGGCAGGAGAATCGCTTGAGCCCGGGAGGTGGAGGTTGCAGTGAGCCGAGATCGTGCCACTACACTCCAGCCTAGCGACAGAGCGAGACTCTGTCTCAAAACAAAACAAAACAAAAACCACCCCCCCCCCCAAAAAAAAAACATATATATAAGAGAAGAGAGAGTGAAATTCCTCTTCTGAAACTGGGAAAGTTCCAGGAGGAAGATAAGGTTTGAGCTGGGCTTTGGAGGAAGGAAAGGGAAGAGGAGAAAGAACATTGGATTTGCAGACAGAAAATGGGGTTCCCCTCTTGGCTACTTGGCTTACTAGCCGTGGGAATTCAGACAAGTTACTTAGCTTCTCTGAGTGTCAATTACTTTATCTGCAAAACCTCATGTGTCACTGCCAAAGTGAGGACCAAGTGAGATTAAATAAGTGAAAGTTGTTTGTAAACTGTAAAGCATTATGCAAACATCTTGGACTGTTATTAAAAGCTTAAGGATGGGTAGGACTTTGACAACAGGCATTTGGGGAGAAGGGCCTCTGGGCAGAGAGAATGAAAGGCGAAGTGATTGATTGATATGTATGTAGTGATTGATTGAGACAGGGTCTCCCTCCGTTGCCCAGGCTGGGGTGCAGTGTCATGATCATGGCTCATAGCAGCCCTGAACTTCTGGGCTCAATCAACCCTCCTGCTTCAGCCTCTGCAGTAGGTGGGACCACAGGCACGTGCCACCATGCCGGCCAATTAAAAAATTTTTTAGAGGTGGAGTCTTCTTATGTTGCCCAGATTGGTCTCAAACTCCTAGGCTCAAGCGATCCTCCCACCTGGACCTCCCAAAGTGCTGGAATTACAGGCACGAGCCACCGCGCCTGGCGAGAAGTGATTTTTGTAAGAGGCTAGACAAAAGGAAACTGGGCTTTGAAGATGAAATGAATGAATGACTCGCAGCACATGCTTCCTTCTCTCCCTAGATGGCCCCTTTGCAGGCAGTCAGGGACCATGTCTCATTCATCTTAGTTTCCAGGAGCCTGACACTTTGTAGTTGAGGGCGTTGTGCTCCATTCTCAAGAAACGAGAAGTGCCCAAAGGCGGGGTAGGGGGATGGGTGGGAACTATACAGGTGGTAACATTTCATAGAACTACACACACACTCACACACACGCACATGACTGCATATCAAACAGGTTAAATCCGAGTATGGTCTGTAATGAAGTTAATTGTATTGGTTTAGTTAATTGTATTGTGCGAATGTCAATTTCCTGGCTTTGAGAATGTTGTATCTTAAGAAAAATGTTGAGGTAAGCTGGGTGGGTGATGGTATAGGGAACCTGTATGCATTAATTTTGCAACTTCTTGTGAGTCCATAATTATTTCGAAGTAAAAAGTAAAACAAAAGAAAACAAGGGAACTTCCCCCTCAGCCCAGCCTACTTCGAGACCACCCCACACTCACACATCTGGCCTCACCCAGGTCCAGCCAGCCCCAGGCAGGGGGTGAAGGGAGGGGCCGGGCGGGGCCACGCACGCGCAGTTCCGCAATCCCGGCCGCACCGGGAAGTCGCGCATGCGTAGTTTCGGTCCTGGGGGTGCCGCGCCAGCCCGTCTCCGCGGCGGGGTACCGGACCGCCTTGGCCGCTTAGCGCTCCCGTCTTTTCCGGCGGTTGGAACGCTTCCTGTTGTCCTCACCCGTAACCGCCTGTCGCCCCCTGTCTCAGAGTCCCTCACGCGTCCCCTCCCGTCTTTGGCTCGTTGGCTGCCGCCGCCGGGGCTTCGCCAGCCTTCACGTCGAGACTACTGGCCGAAGGGGCGTCTGCGGCTCTCCGCCGTCCCCAGCCCTGCCTCTCCCGGGGCTCTGGTGAGTTGCTTGCTGCCGCCGTCTTCACTCCATCCCAGGGTTGTTCCTTTATCTCCTCCTTCCCCAACCTCCGACTCCTTCTTGGGCTTTCTCCTTCTCGCCGGCGCCCTCTTTCAAGCCCTAACCTCTCAGCCTCTTGGCCTCTCTCCGCCCCTCTCCTTAACCCCCTTCTTTCCCCGTCTCCAGATGCCCCTTGTTGGCCCTCTCCACATTTTTCCAGTCCCAGCCTTTCCACCCCATCCTTTCTCTTTCTCTTTTTGCGGTTGGAGCGGGAGCCAGGCTCTCTTTTCCATGTTGCCACCTTTGTCTGCTCCCTGCCACCAGTCAGTCCCTCAAGGAACTCGGACATCACCAGTTTTTATCTCCTTTTCCTTCTTCTGGGGTCTGTGAACTGTGGTCTGAGGCAGAGATGTCGAAAGCCCCCCTTGGGGTGTGGTATCTTTGAGTCGGCTCCTTTCTCCGTTAGTCTTAGGATACGGGGCTTCAGATAAGCTTAAAATCACAGGAAAAGGCAGGGAAAATTCTTAAGAAGAGAGTGGAAAAGCAACAGCCAGAGGAAAAAGTCGATAAGGGCTTAGAGGAAAGTCTGTGTCAGAAAGCGGGCAGAACAGCGGGCAGAGAGACCAGATCTCTCAGTTCATTTTGAAACGACTAAAAGACTCGGAGAGAAACTTGTTCTGTTTGAAATGCACCGAGGAGGGTTGGAGTGAAGTAGACCCTGAGTGTCTCCACCCTTTGAGCTCACCCTGCCTCTGAATTAGCCAGGCAGTATATTTGGTTTCCCTAAACATAAAACAACCACCACCACGATAACAGGCTCTCCTCCCCACCCTAAACGTTAGACACCAGCTTCCTCCTAAGAGGAGAGAACGTTATGGCAAACAATTTCATGTCCCAGCCCTATCCCCCATCACACATAAACTCCTAGGAATGAACATCAAAAATGAGTATATTTCCTAGTTAATCTTTCTTAAGGTGCTAAGTGCATAGCACTGTGCATGAAATGCGGGAAGAATATTAAAACAAGTATAAGACATGGTGCTTGCTTTCTAGTGTAGGTAGAGATTACAGTTCAGTAGGATTTACAGTTCAGTGGGAGAGATTAGACGTGCGACTTAAGCAATAATCTTAGCTCCAATGTTGAGTCGTCCAAGTGAAAGATAATGGATTGTCAGTCGCAAAGAAATAAAGTCCATATTGTTGAGAGAGGGTTATTTATTGTGATCACAGAGTACCATTGTAAAGTCAATCAGTTAGCCAGGCATAACCATATAGATTGAGTCACATAATGGTTTTCATTTGACTTCCTTTTGAGTTTACAGGCCTTACACCTGACTTTTATGAGGATCAATTCCTTTTTTTAATTTTTTAAAACTTTGAAGAATTCCTCAGCCACCTATTATTTCCTAATTCTTCAGAGTTGAAGAATGAAACAAATAGGGCAAAGGCCTCCAATGGCTTCTAGTCAGGGCAGGAAGGCTTGAATTGTGGAAAACCTGATGGATAGTCCTGTCTTAAGAAAAGTTGGTTGACCCAGTAAACCTATGAATTGCTATAGGGCAATATTAATTACATCTTTTGATTAGAGGATATTAGAACTAGGCTAAATTTTTTATATTGCAATAGAGGAAGTGGAGGAGGGTTTAAAGAAAGGTCAAAGGGAAAGAGAGTGCAATCTTTATATTAGAAACTCTAAAAGTTGAAAAACACTCTGCTTAAGAATTTGTTGGTCTAATATGTGAGCATCTTTGAGTTCATTTAATGTCCTTTTGATCTTTTTAAAAGTTTAGGTAGTAATGCCAGCCAGCTACTTAAATTAGTCAAAACATTTTTGATATATCCATCAGTGTAAATGTAGTCTTTATTCTTTTTTTTTTGAGACGGAATCTCACTCTGTCACCCAGGCTAGAGTGCAGTGGTGTGATCTTGGCTCACTGCAACCTGTGCCTCCAGGGTTCAAGCGAGTCTCCTGCCTCAGCCTCCCAAGTAGCTGGGATTACAGGTGCCCACCACCACGCCTGGATAATTTTTTTTGTATTTTTAGTACAGACGGGCTTTCACCATGTTGGCCAAGCTAGTCTCCAATTCCTGACTTCAGGTAATCCACCTGCCTCGGCCTCCCAAAGTGCTGGGATTGCAGGCATGAGCCACCGTGTCCGGCCATCTTTATTCTTTAGCTTTGTTGACAACTAAAAATCATTAACTTGCTCAACTTACATTTGTTAACTGCCTGTTATATGGAAGGCACTGTTTGCCTTAGGGTTAAATACTAGCAGATTGTTGTGTTTTGTTTGTTGTTGTTGTTGTTTTTAAGACAGGGTCTTGCTCTGTCCCAGGCTGGTGTGCAGTGGCACAAGCCGAACTCACTGAAACCTCTGCCTTTCCAGCTCAAGCAATCCTCCCACCTCAGCCTCCTGAGAGCTGGGACTACAGGTGTGCGCTACCACACCTGGCCAATTTTTTGTATTTTTTTTAGCGACGGGGGTTTTGCCGTGTTGCACAGGCTGGTTTCAAGCAATCTCCTACCTCTCCCTCCCAAAGTGCTGGGATTACAGGGGTGCACCAGTGCCCTGGGAAATTGTTACATTTTTATGTTGAAGTAATTTCAGTTATTAAAATGTAACTACATATATGCAGTTTCTTCAGAAATTTTCAGACAAGGAAGTACAAAACTCTCACTTGCTTTTGACATGTTTTTAGATCTGGTTTTTAAATTTCTTCACCAAACACACTTAGAGTGCATGTGGTTTTCATTGTGGGTGGAGGGGGGTACAGGCTGACAAATAAGGAACCACACCCAAGCTGCACAAACCAAACAGAGGTTTTTTTTTTTTGTTTTTTTTTTTAATTCCTTTAGTGATACTCTAAAACATTTGAGTTTGCTTTGGTATTAGTTGAAACTTCCCCATAAAAAATAATGTGATATTTTATAGTAAGGTAGCTCTTAATGCAGTGTCTTAAATTTGTTTTTACTGATCTTTTTGGCACATGATGAATCAAAATGTTTGACTCTCAAGTAGAGCCTTAGTTTTGAATCTCTGCTCTGAAGGAATTATTTATGTGATTTTTGTCTGAGTATCTTTTTAAATAATTGCTTTTTAAATAATTTTAAGGCTTTTTTGAACAAGTGTTTTATAAGCCTTAGTGTAATCCACAAAACAATTTAAAAAGCTACTAAATATTAAGGGGGAAAACCATAAAACTTTTCTTAAAATGCACTATCTTTGAAAATGGTCCTTGGCCGGGTGCGGTGGCTCATGCCTGTAATCCCAGCACTTTGGGAGGCCCAGGCAGTCGGATCATCTGAGGTTAGGAGTTCAAGACCAGCCTGGCCAACATAGCAAAACCCCGTCTGTACTAAAAATTAGCTGGGGGTGATGGCATGTCCCTGTAGTCCCAACTACTTGGGAGGCTGAGGCAGGAGAATCGCTTGAACCCAGGAGGCAGAGGTTGCAGTGTGCCGAGACTGTGCCACTGCACTCCAGCCTGGGCGACAGAGCGAGACTCCATCTCTAAAAGAAAAATGGCTGTTCGTCTCTCATGATTCTTTTTTGCTGCAGCTGTGGGGGGTAGTAGAGACAGGGTCTTGCTATGTTGCCCAGGCTGGTCTTGAACTCCTGGACTTGTGAACTCCTGGGCTCAAATGATCTCTCTACCTCACCCTCCCAAACTGATGGGATTACAGGCATGAACCACAGTGTTCAGCCTCTTCTAATTTTTACTCAGCTTTATATTGGGATGAAGAGACAGAGAAGTAGATCATGTGAGAGGCAGGAATGGTAAGAATAAAATATTGAGCACTATTGGCCGGGCATGGCGGCTCACGCCTGTAATCCCAGCACTTTGGGAGGCTGAGATGGGCGGATCATGAGGTCAGGAGATAGAGACCAGCCTGGCTAACATGGTGAAACCCTGTCTCTACTAAAAAATAGAAAAAATTAGCCGGGCTTGGTGGCGGGCGCCTGTAGTCCCAGCTACTCGGGAGGCTGAGGCAGGAGAATGGCATGAACCTGGGAGGCGGAGCTTGCAGTGAGCCAAGGTCGCGCCACTGCACTCCAGCCTGGGCGACAGAGTGAGACTTCGTCTCAAAAAAAAAAAAAAAAAAAAAAAATTGAGCACTATTGCTGATGCTGGAGCAAGTCAGTGTTAGTGAACGATTTGGCCAAGTGTGATAATATAGGTTAGCTGAAATATCTGGAGGAAAACGAGATTTTATTTTATTTATTTTTTTGAGACGGAGTCTTGCTCTTTCGCCCAGGTGGAGTGCAGTGGTGTGATCTCGGCTCACTGCAACCTCTGCCTCCCAGGTTCAAGCGATTCTCCTGCCTCAGCCTCCGGAGTAGCTGGGATTACAGGCGCCTGCCACCACGCCCAGCTAATTTTTGTATTTTTAGTAGAGATGGGGTTTCACTGTGTTGGTCAAGCTAGTTTCCCAACTCCTGACCTCAGGTGATTCGCCTGCCTTGGCCTCCCAAAGTGCTGGGATTACAGGCGTGAGCCACCGTGCTCAGCTGATTTTATTTTATTATTTATTTTTGAGACTGAGTCTCGCTGTGTAGCCCATTCTGGAGTGCAGTGGCGCTATCTCGGCTCACTGCAACCTCTGCCTCCCGGTTCAAGCAATTCTGCCTCAGCCTCTAGAGTAGCTGGGACTACTGGTGTGCGCCACACTCCTGGTTGAAAACAATATTTTAAATTCAGGAAAAAAATATTCTATAACTTATCTAAACCCATTGGTGGTGTTTTTTTCTTGTGTAAAATGAGGAAATTAAGATCTCTTGTTTTTAAGGTATTGCTGCTTCTGCCACTAGAATTGTGATTCAGGTTTTTTGTCATATTGTTCCCTTTATTTTAAGACTTAAAATATTTTAACTTGTAAATTCAAATAAACGGCAAACATTTATCAGATACCTTAAGGCTGTGTCAGAGCATGTATGTATCAGTAGATTACCATTTTTAATCATAGATTTTTCTTTTAACTGTGGATAAACTTAAAAAGTTATTGGTAACAGTGTATGCTTATGGAAGAAAATATAGAAAAACATGGGCTGGGTGCAGTGGCTCACGCCTGCAATCCCAGCACTTTGGAAGGCCAAGTTGGGTGGATCACTTGAGGTCAAGAGTTTGAGACCAGCCTGACCAGTG
This sequence comes from Pongo abelii, assembly GCF_028885655.2. NCBI lineage: Eukaryota > Metazoa > Chordata > Mammalia > Primates > Hominidae > Pongo > Pongo abelii. The sequence continues at coordinate 36,811,200 of NC_071990.2, read as the reverse complement.
TGGTGAAACCCTGTCTCTACTGAAAATACAAAAAAAAATTAGCTGGGCGCGGTGGCTGGCGCCTGTCAGCTACTTGGGAGGCTGAGACACGAGAATCGCTTGAACCTGGGAGGCAGAGGTTCCAGTGAGCTGAGATTGAATCATTGTACTCCAGCCTGGGCAACAGAGTGAGACCCCATCTCAAAAAAAAAAAGAAAAAAAAAGAAAAACATGGAAAAAGCACAAGCAAGAATAAAATTTTCTATTCCCACTACCTACCTGTAAGCCACTAATAACATTTTGATGACATATTTCTAATAATTATGTGCATATGCAGTAAACACATAAAATTGAGATCGTGATATACATTCTGCTTTGTAATATGTTCTGTTGACTTAGAGTGGAAACATTTCCTCTGACATTAACTATTTGGACATATTTTAATTGTCTGCACATTATTTTATTGAAGGGCTTTTTCATACTGAATTAGTTCTATTGTGTATATTCAAGTTATCCCTAATTTCCCTTTGTGATTACAGTGCTGCATTGCACCTCCTTGTGATGAATTTTTATGGGTCTTTGATTTCTTTAAGGTAGATTTTTAGATGGCAAAGAATTGTCCTATATGCGTACTGTATATATTTTTTTTTAGGTCTCACTATGTTGTCCAGGCTAGTCTTAAACTTGGGGACTCAAGCAGACCTCTGTCTTGGCCTCCCAGGAAGCCGGGATTACAGGCGTGTGGTTTACTATATATTCTTAATTTACCTGTATGGTATTGTGATCTTGTTCTCTGTTTAAAAATGCAATATGCACTTGCACTAATATGTTTTAAAGATATATTTGTGGGCCGGGCACGGTGGCTCATGCCTGTTATCCCAGCACTTTGGGAGGCTGAGGTGGGCGGATCATGAGGTCAGGAGTTTGAGACCATCCTGGTTAACATGGTGAAATCCCGTCTCTACTAAAAATACAAAAAATTAGCCGGGTGTATTCGTGAGCGCCTGTAGTCCCAGCTGCTCGGGAGGCTGAGGCAGGAGAATGGCCTGAACCTGGGAGGAGTAGGTTGCAGTGAGCAGAGGTCGCGCCACTGCACTCCAGCCTGGGCGACAGAGCAAGACTCCTCAAAAACAAACAAACAGACAAACAAATAAATAAATAAATATATATATATTTGTGTGGGCCGGGCGCGGTGGCTCGTAGTTGTAATCCCAGCACTTTGGGAGGCCGAGGTGGCCCCGTCTCTACTAAGAATACAAAATTAGCCGGGCGTGGTGGCACATGCCTGTAATCCCAGCTACTCGGGAAACTGAGGCAGGAGAATCGCTTGAACCTGGAAGGCGGAGGTTGCGGTGAGCCAAGATCATCCTGTCGCACTCCACCCTGGGCAACAAGAGCAAAACTCCATCTCAAAAAGAAAAAAAAAAGAGATATATTTGTGTGACTTACAGGTACAGGTAGAGTTGCTTCTGGTTTTCTGGTTGTTGCATGGTATTTCCTATGCAGCCACAGCTCTTTGTTTTCTTACTTAAGTGCCTCCAACTTCCCATAACACAAATTAAGTCATGATGAACATCCTCTCTGTGCTGAACATCCTGTGTATGTCTCTTTAGAAGCCTGTGTGATGGTTTCTCTAGTCTTTATACCTAGGGGTGGGATTTCTGGGTCATAGGACAGTAATTTATATTTATTTTCACTAAGTATTCTCTTTGTCTGGCTTTTGTTACATATTACCTGTTTGTCCTCCAGAAAACTTGTACCAATTTACATTCCTACCAATAGGGTAGGAGAGTGCACAATGGGTGGATTCTAACTCCAAATCTAACACCTCTTCTTTTCTTTGTTTCTAGCAGCCATGGCAATGACAGGCTCAACACCTTGCTCATCCATGAGTAACCACACAAAGGAAAGGGTGACAATGACCAAAGTGACACTGGAGAATTTTTATAGCAACCTTATCGCTCAACATGAAGAACGAGAAATGAGGTAAAGAGTTTTGTTTGAAAAAATTGTGTCATGGTTGTGGCATTCCTTTCTCGTATTGTAAAACACTTATAATGCTGAAAGGAGACAAGAATAGTAGCAGCCTTATTATAGACTTATCATAATGGAATGACAGTGAAAGGGATTTTCAAAGTCCCTGCCATTAACCCACTTATGCCTACAAGTCAATAACACAAACTTCTATTGAAATCTAAGAAAAAAAATGGTACTTGGGAGGTTGAGTTGGGAGGATTGCTTTAGCCCAGGAATTTGAGGCCAGCCTGAGCAACACTGACACTCTGTATCTTAAAAAAAAAAAAAAAAAAAAAAAAAAAATTGGGCCCAATCTGAGGAGTTAATTGTTAAGGCAGAGTGGTATAATGGAATAGCAGCCCTTTTGGAGTCAGACTTGGGTTTAGAGTCCTGTCAGTTTCGTTGAATAGCTGTATGAATCTCTAATAAGTTCCTTAGTCTTTCTGTGAATTGGTTCCCTCATCAGACAAATGGGGATAATACTACTTGCCTTGCAGGATTGTGTTGGGGATTAGATATAACATATGTGAGTATGTACCATAGTGTTTCACACATAGTAGTCACTTAGTTAATGGTGGTAGTATCAGCTATTGTTATTACTGATCTGGTGTATACTGTCCACTTAGTAACTCATAATTTATTTATTTATTTTTTTTTTTGAGATCGAATCTCACTCTGTTGCCTGGGCTGGAGTGCAGTGGTATGATCTTAGCTCACTGCAACCTCTGCCTCCTGGGTTCAAGCGATTCTCGTGCCTCAGCCTCCTGAGTAGCTGGGACTACAGGTGTGAGCCACCATGCCTGGCTAATTTTTGTATTTTTAGCAGAGATGGGGTTTCACCATGTTGGCCAGGCTGGTCTTGAACTCCTGACCTCAGGCATTCCATCTGCCTCAGCCTCCCATAGTGCTGGGATTACAGGCATGAGCCACTGTGCTTGGCTGTAACTCATAATTAAAAAAATTTTTTTCCCAATATTTTACTATGAAAGTATTCAGAAGTACAGAAAACTTGTAATAAACAGTGAATATATACATATATATCATCTAGAGTCTATAATGGTTATTTATTGTATTTGTTTAACTACATATCCATCTATCCATTCTTGTATCTGTCATTAATCCATCTTAATTTCCTTTTTTTTTTTTTTTTTTTTTTTTTTTTGAGACAGAGTCTCGTTCTGTCACCCAGGCTGGAGTGCAATGGCGTGGTCTCGGCTCACTGCAACATCTGCCTCCTGGGTTCAAGTGCTTCTCCTGCCTCAGCCTCCCAAGTAGCTGGGATTACAGGCATGCGCCACCACGCCTAGCTAATTTTTGTATTTTTAGTAGAGACAGGGTTTCACCGTGTTGGCCAGGATGGTCTTGATCTCTTGACCTCTTGGCCTCCCAAAGTGCTGGGGTTATAGGCGTGAGCCACTGTGCCCGGCCAATCCATCTTAATTTTTTGCCTCACTTCAAGGTATGTTGTAGACATCAGTATACTTCTGAATATTTCTGCTTATAAACATTAACTAGAGTTCAGTATTTATACTTTTTGGGGAAGGGTGTAAAATTTATATACAATGGACTGCACAAGTTGAAGAGTACCATTTTATGAGTTTTGACAAATGCGTACACTTGTATAACTTAAACCTTTATCAAAACAGAGAACATTACCTCTCCCAGAAAAAGTTTTCATGCCTCTTGGTTCTTCAGCCTTAGACAAAGACAACCACTGTTGTGATTTTTTTTTTCTTTTTTTCTTTTTTTTGAGATGGAGTCTCACTCTGTTGCACAGGCTGGAGTGCAGTGGCGTGATCTCGGCTCACTGTAAGCTCCGCCTCCTGGGTTCAGGCCATTCTCCCACCTTAGCCTCCCGAGTAGCTGGGACTACAGGCGCCTGCCATCACGCCCGGCTGATTTTGTTTTTGTATTTTTAGTAGAGACGGGGTTTCACCGTGTTAGCCAGGATGGTCTCGATCTCCTGACCTCGTGATCCACCTGCTTCGGCTGGGATTACAGGCGTGAGCCACCGCGCCCGGCTGTGATTTTGTTTCTATCATAGTTTTGCCTATTTCATACAAGTGGAACACATAAATGGAAACATGTAGTATGTACTCATTTGAGCAAGACATCTTTCATTCAGCATATTTTTTTTTCTGTTGAGATGGGGTGTTGGTTTGTTGCCCAGGCTGGTGTGCAGTGGCACGATCATAGCTTACTGCAGCCTTGACCTCCCAGGCTCAAGCGATCCTCCTGCCTCAGCCTCAAGTAGCTGGGACTACAGGTGCATGCCACCATGCTTGGCTAATTTTTAAAATTTTCTGTAGAGACAGGGTCTTACTTTGTTGTCCAGGCTGGTCTCGAACTCCAGAGTTCAAGTGATCCTCCCACCTTAGCCTCCAAAGTGCTGGGATTACAGGTGTGAGCCACCACACTTGGCCAGCATGTTTTTGAGGTTCTTCTGTGTTGCTATATGCATCAATAATTTGTTCCTTTTTATTGTTGGTACTATTCTGTCTTCTGACTGTATCTTAGTTTGTTTATCCATTCTCTTATTGATAAACACCTGGGTTCTCTTCAGTTTTTGGCTATTTTGAATAAACTTCTATGAACATTTTTGTACCAATCTTGTGAATATTTGTTTTCAGTTCTCAGATAAACATCTAGAGAGATTCAGTGGAATTGCTGAATCATGTACATAGCTATATGTTTAGTTTTATAAGAAACTGCTAGACCTTTTTCCAAAATATTATTAATATATGAGAGTTCCAGTTACATTTTTGCTAACATTTGCGTTGTCAGTGTTTTAGTTACTTTGGTGGATATTTAGTGATATCTCACTGTGATTTTTATTTTGCATTTCCCTGATGACTAATGACGTTGAACATTTTTATGTGCTTTTTGGCCATTTGTGCATCTTCCTTTGTGAAATGTTTGTTCAGATTTTTCGAGCATTTAAAAAAATTGAGTTATCTTTATTATTGAGTTGCAGGAGTTCTTTGTTTGTCCTACATATCGGACCTTTGTCATGTGTATGTTTCGTAAGTAATATCTCCCAATCTGTGGCTTTCCTGCTCATCTTGTTGACAAAATCTTTAGGCAAGCAGAGGTTTTAAATATTGATGAAATAAAATTTGGCATTTTTAAAAAATGGTTATTGTATTCCGTGACCTTTCTAAAAAACCTTTCTTCTTTTTAAAAAAATTAACTAATTTGGGCCAGGTGCGGTGGCTCACACCTGTAATCCCAGCACTTTGGGAGGCCGAGGTGGGCGGATCACCTGAGGTCAGGAGTTCAAGACCAGCCCGACCAACATGGAGAAACACCGTCTCTACTAAAAATACAGAATTAGCTGGGCATGGTGGTGGCGCATGCCTGTAATCTCAGCTGCTCGGGAGGTTGAGGCAGGAGAATCGCTTGAACCCGGGAGGCGGAGGTTGCGGTGAGCCGAGATCACGCCACTACACTCCAGCCTGGGCAACAAGAGCGAAACTCAGTCTCAAAAAAAATAAAATTAAAATTAAAATTAAAAAAACAATTTTTTTTTTTAGAGTCAAGTTCTTGTTATGTTGACCAGGCTGGTCTTGAACTCCTGTCCTCAAGCAGTCCTCCCACCTCAGCCTCCCAAAGTGCTGGACTTACGTTAGCTACTGTGCCTGGCCAGAAACCTTTATTTATCCCCAAGTCATAAGGATTTTCTCCTATGTTCCATTTTGGAAGTTCTTTAGATTTAGTTTTTACATTTAGTTCTGTGATCCATATTGAATTAATAGATGTGTATGATATGAGGTGGGGAGTTCAGATTGATTTTTATCCTTTCGGATATCAGTTATTTTAGCAACATTTGTGGAAAAGATCTTCCCCCATGAGACTGCTTTGGCACTTTTCTTGAAAATCAAGTGACATATAGGTGTGAATTCATTTCTGGGCTTTCTTTTTCTGTCCCATTGATCTCCTTGTCTGTCCTTAGCCAGTCTCACCCTGTTTTGATTACTGTAGCTTTGTAGTAAGTTTTGAAGTCAGGTAATGTGTAAGTCCTCTAGCTTTGGTCATTTTATTTTAAGATTGCTTTGAGTATTCTGTGTTCTTTGCATTTTATTATAAATTTTAGAGTCAAGTTATTAATTTCTATAGAAAAGCCCAATGGAATTATGTTGCCTTTTTTTTTTTTTTGAGACAGAGTCTTGCTCTGCCGCCAGGCTGGGGTGCAGTGGCGTGATCTCGGCTCTCTGCAACCTCTGCCTCCTGGGTTCAAGCTATTCTCCTGTCTCAGCCTCCCTAACAGCTGGGACTACAGGCACGCGCCACCACACCCAGCTAATTGTATTTTTAGTAGAGATGGGGTTTCACCACGTTGGCCAGGATGGTCTCAATCTCCTGACTTCATGATCCACCCGCCTTGGCCTCCCAAAGTTTTGGGATTACAGGTATGAGCCACTGTACCCGGCCTGGAATTACTATTGGAATTATATTGACTCTGTAGATCAGTTTGTGGAGAATCGACATCTTAACAATATTGAGTCTTCTGTTACATGGACATTGCAGATCTCTGTTTTTCTTGTTGTTTGTTTGCTTGCTTGTTTGTTTGTTTGAGACGGAGTTTTGCTATTGCTGCCCAGGCTGGAGTGCAATGGTGTGATCTCGGGTCACTACAACCTCCGCCTCCCATGTTCAAGCAATTCTCCTGCTCCAGCCTCCTAAGTAGCTGGGGCTACAGGCACCTGCCACCACCCTGGCTAATTTTTTGTATTTTTAATAGAGACGGGATTTCGCCATGTTGGGCAGGCTGGTCTCGAACTCCTGACCTCAGGTGATCCACCCGCCTTGGCCTCCCAAAGTGCCGGGATTACAGGCATGAGCTACTGTACCTGGCCCATGTCTCCATTTTTAAGGTCTTCTTTAGTTTTTCTCAACAGTGTTTTCGTAATTTTCAGTGTGTGCATCTTACATGTCTTGTTAATCTATTTCTAATATTTGGGGGTTTTCTGGATGCTATTTAGAATTTCACTGTCCAGTTGTTTGCTGCTAGTATATAGACATATAACTGAATTTTGTATATGGATCTTGTATTCTGTAACTTTCTAATTAGTCTAGATTTTTTTTAATTTGCATATTTAGGATTTTCTGTGTAAACAATCTTGTGATATTCAGGTAGAGACAGTTTTACTTCCTTTTCAATCTATTCACTTTTTTTTTTTTTTTTTTCCCTTGCCTTAGTGCACTAGCTGGGAATTCCAGTAAAATGTTGAATAGAAGTAGTGGGAGTGGATATCTTTGTTTTCTTCTTGATTTAAGAGCTAACGTGCTCACTGTTTTACTAAAGATGCCCTTTATAGGTTGAGGCAGTTTCCTTATGTTCTAATTTGGGTTAAAAAATTTTTTTATTGTTTTTTTAGAGGCAGGGTCTTTCTTTAACCCAGGTTGGAGTGAGGTGGCACAATCATGGCTCACTGCAGCCTTGACCTCCTGGGCTCGGGTGATTTTCCCACCTCAGCTTTCTGAGTAGCTGGGACTATAGGTATGTGCCACCACACCTGGCTATTTTTTTTTTACCTTTTTGTAGAGACAGGCTATCACTATGTTGACTAGGCTTATCTTGAACTCCTGGCCTCAGGCAGTCCTCCTGCTTCAGCCTCACAAAGTTTTGGGATTACAAGTGTGAGCCACTGCGCTCAGCCTATGTTCCAATTTGGCTGAGAAGCTAAGAATTTTTATCATGAGTAGGTGTTGAATTTTTTCTTTTTATTATTATTTTTTATTTTTGTCATTTGTTTTGATTTTTTTGTGTGGGTGTTGAATTTTTTTCAAATGCTTTTTCAGCATCTTCATAACGGTCATATTGCTTTTCTCCTTTATTCTTTTAATACGGTGAGTTACATGGACTGATTTTTGAATGTTAGACTAACTTTACGTTTCAGGGGTAAAACCCTCTTGATGACATTGTATTATCATCTCATTTATGTTGCTGGGTGATATGCTAATATTTTGATAAGGATCTTTGCAATCCTGTTCTTCATGAGGGTGTAAGTGATAATTTACATGGGATATATAATTTGACCTTAAATATGCAGTTCTGTGTGTGGAATAGTCAGCTGTTTTATGCTTGGTGGTGGCTAGCTGCTGTTCACTGAAGTAAACAAGTGTCTGCACAGTGTCCCGTGTTAGGATCATGGGGAATTCAAATGTAAATCTGTTCAGAATATCTTTAGGCAGGTGAAACTTGTAGAGACAGTTATTCCAAATACAGTCACTTCTTGAAATCATTGCTACTGGGGTTGTAATTATAAAGCAAATGGTTATGAGTTTTGATTTAGCCACTTGTTTAGTAGTAGTCCTCTGGGTTTTATCATACTGGTTCTGCCCTAGCTATGGTTTATTATTGGTATGTATCACATTCTGAAGGAACAAGATGATGTATGGTTTTGTTTACATTATTAACAAATGATACATTGTGATTAACACTAAGATTGTGCCACAAAATGAGCAGACAGCAGTGCTTTGCATTCTTTGGATTCTTAAGATAGAAAAGCCTTCTAAAAGTTTCAGTGGTTCCAGAAGCAGAGAGGGTTATATAAAAATAAACAAAATTTTAAAAATGCAGCATTGGTGGTTTTGCTTTTTTTGAAAGACCAAATTAATCAAAAGACAGTGAGAAGAGAATGTTAGATATTTAAGAGGGTTAGAATGTTTGTTTTTGGTTGTTTATCAAATTGCCATTATTTTTCATTAAAGAACAGTATGCCACGTGTGGTGGTGTGCACCTGTAGTTCTAACTACTCAGAAGGCTGAGGTGGGAGGATCTCTTGAGCTCAGGAGTTTGAGGCTGCAGTGAGCTATGATTGTGCCACTGCACTCCAGCTCGGGCAACTGAACAAGACACTATCTCTTTAAGAAAAACAACAATGCACTAGTACTTTGAGCCTTTCAGAATTAATATATCCTTGTAGATCTTTTTTTGTTGCGTATCCTCTTTTTTTTTTTTTTTTTTTGAGATGGAGTCTCACTCTGTTGCACGGGCTGGAGGGCAGTGGCACCATCTTGGCTCACTGCAACCTCCTGGGTTCAAGCAATTCTCCTGCCTCAGCCTCCTGAGTAGCTGGGATTACAGGAGCATGCCACCACGTCGGGCTAATTTTTGTATTTTCATTTTGTTTTTGAGACGGAGTTTTGCTCTTTTGCCCAAGCTAGAGTGCAATGGCATAATCTCGGCTCACTGCAGTCGCTGCCTCCCGGGTTCAAGTGATTCTCCTGCCTCAGCCTCCCATGTAGTTGAGATTGCAGACATGGACTACCATGCCTGGCTAATTTTTGTATTTTTAGTAGAAGCGGGGTTTCACCATGTTGGCCAATCTGGTCTTGAATTCCTGACCTGAGGTGATCTGCCTGCCTCAGCTTCCCAGAGTTTGTGAGCTACTGTGCTTGGCCTAATTTTTGTATTTTTAGTATAGATGGGGTTTCACCACGTTGGCCAGGCTGGTCTTGAGTTCCTGACCTCAAGTGATCCACCTGCCTTGGCCTCCCAAAGTGCTGGGATTACAGGTTTGAGCCATCACACCCGGCTAGTACCCTCTTTTTTGTATGAGCTGCTAGTAGGTTTTGGATTTACTGATACAGCTCAATAAGACTTTCAGGCTTTATTGTTCCTAGAAAAATTTTTAAAAAGTGATTGACAAGAGTTACCTCAGAAGTAAACTAAGTTGGAGTGTGAGAAACAAGGTTTTTGTTTGTTTGTTTTGTTTTTTGTTTTTTTTTGCAGACAAGGTCTCACTGTGTCACCCAGGCTGGAGTGCAGTGGTGTAATCATGGCTTACTGCCGCCTCAAAACTCCTGGGCTCAAGCCATCCTTAGCCTCCCAGAGTGTTGGGATTACAGGCATGAGCCACGATTGCCTGGCCTGAGTTTGCAACCTTTTTAATGTTCTGGAGGGACACATTGCAGGACCTTGATAAATAAACAGTTTTGATGATATGAGACAATTGATAATGAAGAGATAATATATGATGGAGGTTTGAAATAATAAGTATTGGGCTAGTACATTTTGAGACCAAGTTGTAATACAAATTTTCATTTTTTTTTTATTTTGTGTCTTGTCTAGGTACCTTTAAAATATCTGTTATTCCTAGCATTGCTATGCAACTCTTGCCCTGTTCCATCATAGAGAACACTAGTTTATAGTTGAAACAAAGGACTTACTGCAAGGGGATATGTGTCCAAAGCCCAGAGATAGAGGAAAGAATAAAATTCATTTGGGAATTGTTTCCTGTATAAACATAAAATATGATAACTTTGAGCAGTTTCATAGAAACAATATAGCAGCTTCTACAGATTGGTTTAAAAATAATTAAACCCCCTGAATCTAGTGTCCATCACACAGTGCTGCAGAATGCCACCTGATGGTCTCCTGTTAATACCACTGTTAGATCATAAGCACTCAATAGGGCAAGTGCACCTGCTCTATTCCTTCAGTCTGTGTTTTGCCTTCAATGGCAGCCTTGGTTGTGACCTTCTCTAGGAGCAGCAGCTCTCTTTGTATTCTCTCTGTATGTGATCCTAGGTACCTAGTAGGTATTGACAGTTGTCTACTTATTCATTAAAAAACAATGTTTTAGATAATTCATAGCAGTTTGAAATTACATCTGAAGAAACCGGCATTTCCTTTTAAAACCATAAACACCTAATTTAATAGATAATAATGGTAAGCTTTTTTCTTCCCAAATCAAACAAAGTCTTTCATACATTTTACTGAGAATTTCTATGTTCTGCAGCTCCTCTTAGATTTTCTCATCTATGTTTTCATAACTGGAGAAATTCCTCATTTGGTCTTATCTAATACTAAGTAGAGATACGTGATTATTATTAGTGATCCAGTGTCAGTTTTATTTAAGCCTCAAGAATGAGTAAGTCCAGACCTCCTGATGTTCTTCACTGACCAGATATCAGTCAAACCAGAGTGTAGAATTGAAGTAATTTGTTGAGATTTTAAAGAATCTATGTAGTGTTAATTTTAGGGTATTTCTGGCTGGGTACAGGAGCTCACACCTGTAATCCCAGCACTTTGGGAGGCTGAGGTGGGTGGATCACTTGAGGTCAGGGGCTCAAGACCAGCCTGTGCAACATGATGAAACCCTGTGTCTACTAAAAGTACAAAAATTAGCCACACATGGTGGCATATGCCGGTAATCCCAGCTACTCGAGAGGTTGAGGCACAAGAATCACCTGAACCCAGGAAGCAGAGGTTGCAGTGAGCCGAGATCGTGCCCTGCTCTCCAGCCTGGGTGACAGAGCTAGACTCTTGTCTCCAAAAAAAAAAAAAAGAAAAGAAAAGAAAAGAAAAAAAGGTAAAAGACCGGATGTGGTGGCTCACGCCTGTAATCCCTGTACTTTTTGAGAGGCCAAGGTGGGTGGACCACTTGAGGTCAGGAGTTCGATACCAGACTGGCCAACATGGTGAAACCCCATCTCTACTAAAAATACAAAAATTAGCTGGGCGGGGTGGTGGGCACCTGTAATCCCAGCTATTCGGGAGGCTGAGGCAGGAGAATCACTTGTATGGGGGAGGCAGAGGTTGCAGTGAGCTGAGATAGTACCACTGCACTTCAGCCTGGGTGACAGAGTAAGATTCTTGTCTCAAAAAAAAAAAAAAAGTATTTATTAGACATTTTCTGAATTTTAATCATGGAGATATAATCACAGCCCTTTCCCCTCCCCCTCCCCTCCCCTCTTCTCTTCCTGACAGAATCTCGCTCTGTCGCCCCTCTTCTCTTCTCTTTTCTTTCTGACAGAATCTCGCTCTGTCACCCAGGCTGGAGTGCAGTGACACGATCTCAGCTCACTGCAACCTCTGCCTCCTAGGTTCCAGAGATTTTCCTGCCTCAGCCTCCTGAGTAGCTGGGATTACAGGCACATGCCACCGCGCCCGGCTAATTTTTGTATTTTTAGTAGAGATGGGGTTTCACCATGTTGGCCAGGCTGGTCTCCAACTCCTGGCCTCAGGCAGTGTGCCAGCCTCAACCTCCCATAGTGCTGGGATTACAGGTGTGAGCCACCATGCTTGGCCCTATTTCTGTTAAATACACTGTTTTTCCTGGTTTTCAGTGTCTCACCAAAATACTATCTGTTTTCAATTAGGGTGGAATAGCCCTATTCTCTCATCCCTGCTACCTCCAAATCAGGCTATGCCAAGAGGGGACCCTAAATTAGATTAGAAAAGGGGGCTAATTGTAAGTAGTAGTCATGAATGTGTCTGCACATTGCTATACATTCTGACTTTTTAAAATTTAGCAGCATACATTTAGAAAGTAGCTGTGTACAAAGCACTATTCTTAGTGGACATAGGGAATTCAGATATAGTCCCTGCCTTCAGAAGGACTTACCACTCTCTCATATAGGAAATGAACACACAAGCAACTAAATGGAACACATGGAAGCCATCACTGGGGTGAGGCTGGATATGGCCTCTAAGTGTGAAAGTGGCTTGGTCTCTCTACCAGGGTTCTGGTTTTGAACATTAGAATTGAAGGGAAGAGTGGCTCCACCAAAGGCTGGAGTGTTAGTTAACCTGGCACTGCTACCAGAGAACATGCCTGTGTGGAGAGTCCTGCTATTCTTTTTCATTATGAACAATTTTAAACATAGCTGGAATAATAGAGTGACCCCATTTCAATATATTCATCCCTCACATTTAATAATTTTAGGGCTTTGGTACATTTTCTTCATCTATTCCATTTTGTTTTTTCTTGCTATTGTGTTTTAAGGTAAATTCCAAACATCTGTCATTTTAATCCTACATACTCTCAAGTATGCATTTCCAAAAATATGGCCATTTTCTCGCATAATGCAAATGCCACCATGAATCTAACCAAGTTAACAGTAATTCCTTTGATATCGTCTCACAGAGGATGTCATTTTTAAGTCTCATTTCAGGCTGTCCTTGCTGTTTTTGGTGTCCTCAAGGTCTTTGTGGACCTGGTCCTAATCGTTATCATGGATAGGCTTTTTTTTCTGGGTACTTTCTCTAATGAAATAATCTGTGTTCAAGGAGTTAACTTCACTCTCAGGCAGGTATTCTGCAACCAATTTAATTACACTTCAGTAAAGCTGTGGAAAACCTCTTAGTTTGTATTTAGATTTAAAATATAATCAGAAGGAGCCAGTTTTGTGACACAGTGGATAGTGCATTGGACTTGTAGCCCATTCTGATGTAGTCATTCAAAAACATATAGTCAGGACGTATGATGGTGTTTAGTACTCAAGGCACAAAAAGAGCTGACCACAGCTGTGTTCTTAGAGCTTTTGCCTAGCATGTTATTCTTTGACTTTTCTTATTCTTCTCTGCTTCAACTACCTAACCACTTGAAATGGAATTAATTTACACTCCTGAAACTACTAAGAGTACAGCCTTTCCTCTCCAATACATGTGCACACATAGATGTACATGTATCCCAAAATATTCTGGGAACTGGGAGAACTGTTTGTGTTCCTCTCTCTGTGTTTCCTGTCTTGATTAGTGGCATCATATCCCTCTAGACAGGAAATTCTAAGCCTTTTCTCTTGACTCCTATTGCCAGTTGGTCATATTTGCAATAGCTCTATTCACTTCATTCTAGTTTTCCTGCCCTAGTTCCAGATCTTTACTGTACATCTGAATCATTACAATAACTCTCAACTAGCCTCTGATCTTTCTCAGTTGCTTTCCCTGCCAGTCCATCAGATCCTCATTACTGCTGGTTACCATTCTAAAATAGAAATCTTATCACATCACTCCTTTGCACACAAGCCTCTTTTAGCACTCAGTTGTCTACAGAATGAGATCCAGCCTTCTTGGTGTGGCATTTGAAGTGCTGTGTGCGTCAGCCACAATGGACTACATGCTATTTCTGCAGCATACTATACACTCTTTTTTTTTTTTTTTTTTGAGACGGATTCTCGCTCTTTTGCCCAGGCTAGAGTGCAGTGGCGCAATCTCGGCTCACTGCAAACTCCGCCTCCTGGGTTCACAACATTCTCCTGCCTCAGCCTCCCGAGTAGCTGGGACTACAGGCACCCGCCACTATGCACAGCTAATTTTTTTTTTTTTTTTTTTTTTTGTATTTTTAGTAGAGATGGGGTTTCTCCGTGTTAGCCAGGATGGTCTCGATCTCCTGACCTCGTGATCTGCCTGCCTCAGCCTCCCAAAGTGCTGGGATTACAGGCGTGAGCCACCGCACCCGGCCAGCATACTGTACAGTCTTATCCTTCTTTGCTCTGTTTGTACGTATTGCCTGTTTATCTGGAATGCTGATGAGTGGTGGAGGAGAGATTCTAGCCCATGTGCTTTCATTTATTGTGCTGAATAAATGAAGGTTCTGTGGAATTGGTTGTAAGGAAGTTTTACTTGCTTCTTTTAGTTTTATGAGACTATAGATCAAAAACATTACTGCATGTACTTTCTAAAGTTCAGTATTCCAAAAGTTTGATGTCTGAAGGTTTTTTTTTTTTCTTTGAGACAGAGTCTCACTCCGACATCTGAGCTGGAGTGCAGTGGTGTGCTCTCACCTCACTGCAACCTCTGCCTCCCAGGTTCAAGTGATTCTTGTGCCTCAGCCCCTCCCAAGTAACTGGAATTACAGGCATCTGTCACTATGCCTGGGAAATTTTTATATACATACGTGTGTGTGTGTATACTAATATATATACATATATTACATATGTGTGTATATATATGTGTGTGTATATATATGTATATAGATATGTATACATATGTGTATATATACGTGTGTGTATATATACGCATATACATATGTATACATGTGTATATACATATAAAAAATATATATATATTTTTGAGATGGAGTCTTGCTCTGTCACCCAGGCTGGCATGCAGTGGTGTGATCTTGACTCACTGCAACCTCTGCCTCCCGGATTCAGGCAATTCTTCTGCTTCAGCCTCCCAAGTAGCTGGGACTACAGGCACTCGCCACCACGCCTAGCTGATTTTTGTATTTTTAGTAGAGACGGGGTTTTACCATGTTGGCCAGGCTGGTCTCAAACTCCTGACCTTATTTATGATCCACCCTCCTCAGCCTCCCAAAGTGCTGGGATTACAGGCGTGAGCCACCACGCCCGGCCTTTTTGGTTTTTTTTGAGACAGGGTCTCACTCTGTCACCCAGGCTGGAGTGCAGTGGTGTGATCTCTGCTCACTGCAGCCTCCACTTCCCGGGTTCAAGTGATTCTCCTGTCTCAGCCTCCCAAGTAGCTGAGATTACAGGGGCATGCCACCATGCCTGGCTAATTTTTGCATTTTTAGTACAGACCGGGTTTCACCATGTTGGCCAGTCTGGTCTTGAACTCCTGACATCAAGTGATCCACCTGCCTCGGCCTCCCAAAGTGTTGGGGTTACAGGCGTGAGCCACTGCACCTGGCCTAATTTTTATATTTTTAGTAGAGATGGGGTTTCACCATGTCGGCCAGGCTGGTCTTGGACTCCTGACCTCAAGTGACCCGTCTGCCTCACCTCCCAAAGTGCTGGGATCACAGGCGTGAGCCACCACACCCAGCCTGATGTATGGAGTTTTGATAGTGGTGCCAGTCACCTTTTTGATCACTTTTTCCCCTTAAATTTCCAAATTCTGCTTTTAACTTTGTTGTTTGTTACCCTTTGCTCATGGCAGGGAGGAGGAGGAAGATGCAGAAATAAAGGAAGTAGACTTCAGTCAGAGAGAAGGAAAGAAACAGCATGATATAAGAGTTTATCAAATACCAGCTGTTTTGTGGTTTGGTAAGGAGGAAATAACTGAAAAAAAAAAATAAAAAAAACCCACCCAAAACCAAGAGAGGACATTTTTTTGAAACAAGAGTCTTTGTTGCATTAACATCTTAGACAGTCTTTTAAAAAATGTAGACCTAAGGGCGGGGCATGGTGGCTCACACCTGTAATCGCAACACTTTGGAAGGTCAGGCTGGAGTTTGAGACCAGCCTGGGCAATATAGCGAGACCTCATTTCTACAAAAAATTTAAAAATTAGCCAGGTATGGTGGCACGCGCCTGTAGTCCTAGCTACTTGGGAGGCTGAGGTGGGATTGCTTGAGCCTGTGAGGTGGAGATTTCAGTGAGCTGAGATTGCGCCACTGCATTCTAGCCCCACTGCATTCTAGCCCGGGTGACGGAACAAAACTTTGTCTCCTCTCCTCGCAACCTGCCCCCCTCCCCCCGCCAAAAAAAAGTAGGCCTAACAAAGGATGGAAATCTTTTTACTTGTCTTAGTAACTTAATTTTTTTTGTTTTAATGAGACATTTTGAGATTTACCTGTTTGTGTCATTTTTAAAAATCTATTACAGTATTAAGTTACAGAATTTTCAGAAAGTTATCATTCAGATGTGATTTCATATGTCTTTTTTTGTTTTAGACAAAAGAAGTTAGAAAAGGTGATGGAAGAAGAAGGCCTAAAAGATGAGGAGGTAATTAATATTCGCAATGTCTTCTTAAAACCCAGCATGGCAGGTTGTATCTTGTCCAGCGAGTTGTTAGCCTTGGTACACATGAGAAGGGTTTTGGCTCAGTAACAGAGGAACTTGAGGGGTAGTGTGCTTCCGGATTTGGGTGTTAATGCAGAGGGACAGATTAATTATTAAGTACCTAGGAGAGGAAGACTTCTCTAGATGCAGTTATAGTAAACTAGATTTAGAATTCCAAGAGAAAGAAGGGATGAAATCAAATTAAAATTTAAAAGAGCAAGTTGTAGCATTTTTATAGAATTCACTGAAAAGTCTCCATAGGAGTAGGGCAAATTTTTGAAATATTTATTTATTTTACTTTTTCTGGGATACATACATGTGCTGGACGTGCAGGTTTATTACATAGGTATATATGTGCCATAGTGGTTTGCTGCACCTATCAACCTGTCATCTAGGTTTTAAGCTCCGCATGCATGAGGTATTTGTCCTAGTGCTCTCCCTCCCCTTTCCCCCCATGCCCCGACAGGCCCCGGTGTGTCATGTTCGTGAAATCTTTATTAAGGCAAAATATCCATCTGAAATCAGCCCTTCCACCCTGTGCCCGCAGATATAGTAGGAGAAAATAGAGTTAACAAGGGACTGGAAGGAACTGAAATGGCAGTGGAAATGCCTTCAAAAATAGGATTGGCTTGCAGAACCCAGGACAGTGGTGAAAAATACCCAATACTTGTAGAAATAGCAGAAAGTTAGAGCATACAATGTGTAACTAACCCAGAGGGAAAGATAAGAACACATTTTTAATTTATATTAAACAGGATAAAGGAAAATATTGTTGATTATTTATCCCTCCCTTCACCAAAAATGTTAGGATAGTGGATTGCTGAAGTAGGTTAGTCAGAGTTCCCAGAGGAGGCACCCATCTGTTGAGTGTGGCTTGGATGTTGTGTCTAAATGCCAGGAAAGGGAGAAGTGACCTCTTAAGGATCCTTCTGGGGTGCTTTCATGTGTGAAAAGATTATCCTTAGTCCACTTGGACCTGTTTTCCAGCTGGGTACGTCACAAACATGACTTGTTACAGAGTTTCAGAATTTCAGTTCCTTCCCCTCTCCTCCCTTCCTTATTTAAATATTAGAAACGACTCCGGAGATCAGCACATGCTCGGAAGGAAACAGAGTTTCTTCGTTTGAAGAGAACAAGACTTGGACTGGAAGATTTTGAGTCCTTAAAAGTAATAGGCAGAGGAGCATTTGGTGAGGTAAAAATCATGGCTACTTGTCAAGTACAAAAATATTGCAAAACTTCAAAGCTTCTAACATACCATTAAGTCATGATTGTTGATATAACTGAAATATATGGAATTACATGAGTCAGGCATGCCAGCCCCACATCCTAATTGCTTTGTGTGTCTGCTTTTTCTTTTTCTTTTCTCCATGGTCCCAGATCTCTGTTCTCTGTTTTGCCAGAGATGGTATTGGTGTTGAAATATTGACTTGGGAGAGTTGAAAGGTAGAAGGAAATCAATATTTATTATTTATAGGCTGCTTTTTTCCCATAATCAGAACAGTAACCCATTTTATAGATGATGAAATTAAGACTCCAAAGGTATATATAATGTCTCCTGTTATCACACAGCCATTGAGTACTGGGACCAAAAGTTGGGCCGTATTTCCTGAACTCAAAGCGCTTGCTTTTCCCAGTACTGCACTGCCTCTCGAGAAGGAAACTGATAGTGTATCTCCACCCTTTATTTCTCCCCACCAGATTGATACGGCTCTAAAAAGATGACCCTAGAAGGGAGAATTTACAGAAAGGAGTTATATAGGTAGCGGTAGAGAGTTGAAAGCATTTGCGACTTTGTCCCCGCAATTCTTGGAAACGATCCTTCTTGGGCACAAGAGCAATCTGTTGGGGAGAGTTTGAAAGAGCCCATGCAAGGTCATTCCTATTAATGAAAAATGCCCAAAGTGGATGACCTACTGACGCAATAATTGCAAGTATAAAAGGAGCAGTATATTATTAAAACCTGGTACCCCGGGGCCAGGCGTGGTGGCTCACTCCTGTAATCTCAGCACTTTGGGAGGCCAAGGCGGGCGGATCACAAGGTCAGGAGTTCGAGACCAGCCTGACCAACATGGTGAAACCCTGTCTCTACTAAAAACAGAAAAATTAGCCGGGTGTGGTGGCACGTGCCTGTAATCCCAGCTACTCAGGAGGCTGAGGCAGGAGAATTGCTTGAACCCAGGAGGCAGAGGTTGCAGTGAGCCGAGATGGCACCATTGCACTCCAGCCTGGGTGACAGAGCAAGACTCCATCTCAAACAAAACAAAACAAAACAAAAACAGAAAACCTGGTACCCCGGGGAAATGTGAATAATATTCAGAGGCACAGGTGATAGATTGATCCCTCAGTGTTCAGAATTCCTGTTGGCTTCTTGAAAGAGGGAAAAGTATAGTACCACCTCTGAAGGAACTTTCTGTTTGGCAGGGAAGTGTTGTGGTACTCAATTAGGAAAAACATGAAGAAAGGTTCAGGGAGAAGAAAACCTACTTATTTTGGAAGAAGAGGGGAGGACATGCAGGAACTTGCAGTGAAATTTTTCTTTTGGTTGTAAATTTTCTTCATAAAATTATCTATTTTCTTTAAAAACATTGGAAAACATAGAAGGAAAACTGCATAAAACACAATTTCCCTAATTACACATTTTGAATTTTCTTCTTCTTTTTTTTTTGAGACAGAGTCTTGCTCTGTTGCCCAGGCTGGAGTGCAATGGCTTGATCTCGGCTCACTGCAACCTCCGCCTCTCGGGTTCAAGTGATTCTACTGCCTCAGCCTCCCGAATAACTGGGATTACAGGCACCTGCCACCACACCCAGCTAATTTTTGTATTTTTAGTAGAGACGGGGTTTCACCAGGTTGGCCAGGCTGGTCTCGAACTCCTGGACCTCAGGTGATCCACCTGCTTCGACCTTCCAAAGTGCTGAGATTACAGGTGTGAGCCACTGTGCCTGGCCTGAATTTTTTGTTTTTCTTTCCAGACGTTTCTCCTATGCATGAAGTTTTACTTTGTTATTATTATTGTGATTAAGTGACAAGGTTTCTCTGTGTTGCCCAGGCTGGAGTGCAGTAGCTGTTTACAGGCACGATCTCACTACTGATCAGCATGGGAGTTTTGACCTGCTCCATTTCTGAACTGGGCCTGTTTGCCCTTCCTTAGGCAACCTGGTGGGCACCCCCTCCGCCACCCTGCTCCTGGGAGGTCACCATATTAGGCTGAACTTAGTTCAGACACCTGATCAGCATAATGTACCATAGCTCATAACTCCTGAGCTAAAGCGATCCTCCTACCTCAACCTCCCAAATAGCTGAGACTACAAGTATACACCACCATGCACAGCTACTTTAGTTTTAATTAAACATCATTGTAATCATTTACTTAGATTTTCTGAGCTGACTGGATGACATATGTCAGAGGTGTAATGAGTCCTTAAATTTGAAATTGAAGGTTTTAAATTAGATTGGTTTGTTCAACTAAGGAACCAAAGCTGTTCAGATGTAGAGGTATTTGAGGATGTTTCCAGCATCGACTTTACTGTGTGTAATGTATTCATTTTGGAACATTGAAAAACATTTTCTTCTGCTTTGTTATTACTAGTTGCTCATGTTAAAATTGTAATACTTTTTCAGTTAATTATTGCATCCTATAACACATGAAAGCATTAGCTTGGTAGTACGAGTTTTTGACTTGGCATTTCTTTTATAACTTTTTAGGTACGGCTTGTTCAGAAGAAAGATACGGGACATGTGTATGCAATGAAAATACTGCGTAAAGCAGATATGCTTGAAAAAGAGCAGGTAAAGCAAGTTGTAGCAGTGCTTTTAGCTTATTAATTTTTGTCTCCTAAAACTTTTCTTTTTGTTTAATTGACATATATATTTTTATTACAGTTTTCTTTAGCTCTGTCATGTATGACTATATATATAATACTACCTTTTCCCCCTACAAAGAAGCAGTTCATATTTAAAATCACAAATAATGCCTATAGGTTATATGCAATCTTTTAAAAATTGAAAATCTGTTCCAAAAGTAGCTCTTACTTGTGTCTTCCAATTGATCACAAGATGTCCTTATTGTGAGAGCCTTTTTTTTTTTTTGAGGTAAAAAAAAAAAAAGTGTGGTAGTGTGTTTCTTACCAAATGCTGAGAAATAGAAATTGTATATATATCTCATAACTAAGGACTAGGAATTAGAATTTGGAATTTATAATCTAAAATGTGTCTTTATATGCTTCATTCTGTTTACCTAAACCAAAGTTGAGTCTTCTAGGTAGCTCATCGGTACCTGAAAAAGACCAGCCTTCTAATTTCTGAATGAATTTGAAAAATATAATGCAAATGGCAGAACAATGCAAATTCTCCTTTAATGATAAAGGGTACTTTTAAAACCAAAACCTGGTTTGCAAATCGATGTATAAAGTGCCTTATGCGAAATAAATAAGGTTTTAAATATTGGAAAGTATATTTTAAAAAGCAAGAATAGACTTTCTATAAATCTAGTTTAATGTAGCTGGTTGCTTACGAAAAGATTGCAGTGGGTGATGACTGCAAATGTCCTGTAAAAGATTTGATGTTATAGGAACATGGAGACCCTGTGACAAGGAGAACTCCTAATTTAGGGCCAAAGAGGGAGGATGGAGATTGGCCCCACATCCAATCCTTTCTACCTCTTGAGAGGAGATATAATCACTGGTCTTCCCTGTCTTCATTTAAATGCCACCCCAAATTTTGGAATTTTTATTTTCTCTCGAATTTTCATGTGTTACCGAGAAGCTTTAGACTCCCAGGAATTTCAGTTGAGAGTATCAAATACCCGGGCGGTAAGTCTTGAGACACTATAGTTTATGCTAACACCAACCTTTTTCAAAATTCATAGTAGGCCGGCCTACTTACATACTATCTACAAATTAGTCTGTGGTATGGGTGTGTAGGCACTGAAAAAGTTTCAGTTAATCTTGAGAAGGAAAATACAAAGCTTTTGCATTAATTAGTATGTTTGCATCTCATGAGTAAGTTTTGTTTTTGCAAGATATGTTTCCTACAGTTTTAACCAAGGCTTAAGACCTCTTTTTATTAAATATTAGCAGTCAGAGTAATACTGCAAAACAAAGTACATATGATTTTCAGTTAGTAATTTTATGTATACCAGGTGTCCCACATGGTTTCTAACAGAGGATGATCCAGACATAATGTGTAAAAAGCCTTTTCTCAAATATTGTGCCTTCAAAATGAGTTTCTAAAACTTTTCTAAATGAAAGTAAAGGAACTGTCTGTTAGAATTAACATTTTAAATGATGCATTAACTTATGGATTAAATGGTACATTAACTTAAATTGTTTAGCTCACCTTAGCTGAGAACTCAACTCCTCAACTTAACAGATCTCATTATGAGCCGGTTAAAGTCTCTGGCCACAGACTCTACCTGGCTCAGCCATCTTGAAGAAGCATGCATTGGGTTTGTGCTAGATAAAAGATGGAAGTAGACCAGTGCAAATTCATCACCATTTTGGGGTAGGGCTGACAAAGTAGAGGTACAGAGGCAAAATTGTTTTTTTGTTTGCTTTTACTAAATAAACTGGGTAGGAATTAAAGCTACCCACTGAGAGTTCAGGTTATTTTTCTGCTCCACGTGGTGGAAATTTTTGCTACCTGGAAAAATTTAAAGGGTAAGACATGACATCTAACTAGCTTCTGATGTTTCTCTTCCAGTGCAAAAGGAAAACCTTCAGTTGTGATGCCAGTATACAGTTATTGATGGGACAAAAAACTGGCTTTTATTTCTGCTTTCTTAGGGCATAGGATAGCAACTAGCACCCCCCAGCTTATTAAATATTTATGGAATAGGGGAAAGAGAACCTTTTTGTATAAATTGCGCCTCAGACTCTTCCCTCCCTTAATCTATATTCAACCAACTCCACTTTCAAACCATGAGGTTTCTAGCTACTGTTTCAGTCTCGAGAGAAGGGCAAGGTGTGCTCATGGTAGCTTTCCCCTTGACAAACAGGAAATGTTATGGTCACCGTTGTGTCCTCCAGGGTGAGTGACAAGTGGTAATTGTAGTGCCTCCCCTTTTCTCTGGCTCCCTGCAGTAGGTAGGGAGCTTAATGGGAGCCAGGGGAGACAGGCAGATGAAGGCTGCCTTCTACTGTATTAATGTCTTGTAGTGACTGGGTCCTAGCCATGGCTATGGGGCAGCAAGCAACATTACTGTTTCCCAAAAGCTTTGCTTCTGTATTAAGGTCAAGTAAAGGCAGATGCTTTACTTGGTTTCATTGTGTTTCATAGCACTGTTTCTTTTCACCCTTATTGTCCATTTTTTCCCACCCCAATACCATAAGTACAGATGTAAAGATGTAGGTTTTCTGTACAGTTGCAGCTTTTAAAAAAATTCCCCAAAGAACGATTTTAGTAGATACTGAAAACTCAAATACATAAAGTCAAATGCCTCTGGGCCTCCAAGAGTTAGCATGGAAGCCTGAAGCAAGTTAGGTATAAGACCAGAGGAGAGGGTGGGATCTGTGTTGAAATGGAAGAGTAATGGAAGAGTGCCTTGTCTCCCTAAAGACATGTCAATAAAACAAACAAGCATCGTATCAAACATTGTATTAAACCAAACAACAGCCATGGACTAAATTTGCCAACAGCCATGGACTAAATTTGCCAATTTGTGAACCTTGGTACATGTTTTACTTCAGAACATGTTGTAAAAAGTCAAGACCTGTAGCATATGTTAAGACCAAAACCACTATTCAGGGATTGGACTGAGTCTTAATAAATTTAGATCTGAATCAACCCAATTTAGACCTTGTGACACTTAAAAAAGAGGGGAGGGGCCAGGCATGGTGGCACACACCTATAATGCTAGCTCCTTAGGAGGCTGAGGTAGGAGGATCACTTTAGACCAGGAGTTTGAGGCTTCAGTGAGATATGATCACGCCACTGCACTCTAGCCAGAGTGACAGAGCGAGACCCCATCTCGTTTTAAGAAAAGTGTTGGGGGGGGGATTTGATAATATGCAGTGATGTTTGATTACTGTTTTGCATTTAAAGTAAATAAGGTAAATTTGATAGTAAAGCATTGCTTTAACAAAATAATTCTGGTTCTCTGAAACTTTCTACAACTTGGTCCTTTATAGGTATTTCAGTAAAAGTATAAAACTGGAAATGTCATTAATTTGAATCTACAACTTTTCATAGGTGTTCTTGTATTTCAATTCAGTAAGGATTGATTGAGGACATAGCAGTGAACTAAATGCTGTGGTATCGTAGCATTATAGAATTGTCAGTGAGCTTACTGTTGTTGCAGATACTAGTGCAGATCCGAGGAAGAACTTGCAAGAGAGTCTCACTTTGGGGACTTATTTTTATCATAAAAGATTATTAGACAAAACTCTATGCAAAAGAGTAGTAATTTTAACTAATGAGAGATTCAGTTTATAGCAGTGTTAAAGTTGCTGTTTGCATTAAAGCCATTCATTTTGCCATTTTTTAAAGCCTTTCATCACTCAAGTTTTCATCACTGAATACCTTCAAGTCAAATGTTGTCAATTTTGAGTTAGTAGGTTTGCCTAAGCAGAAATTGGATCTTTTGTATCATCACGATTAAATACTCAAAACAGTATTTAAACACAGTATTTAAATTGTTTAAGCAAATATACAATCTAATAAAGCAGAGCAAGCTTTGTCATTAATCAAATGCATATACCTCCAGGTTGGCCACATTCGTGCGGAGCGTGACATTCTAGTGGAGGCAGACAGTTTGTGGGTTGTGAAAATGTTCTATAGTTTTCAGGATAAGCTAAACCTCTACCTAATCATGGAGTTCCTGCCTGGAGGTAATTACTTGACGATGAAAGGTCATTTTTTCTTTTTGTTCTGTGGTTTCTTTCTCTCACATCACAATTAACCCTCCTTTCTACTTTTAAATGTGCTCACAAAGTTGCTTTCTATATCCTTTTTTAGGTCTATAAAGGAAGTCAGTAACCTGTGTTGTGCTGGGGTGCCTTTCTACAATCTTAGTGCCATAAAAGTAACCTTTTCATTCATTTACATGATTTCAGATGGACATTTCTTTCTTTTCTTCTTTTTAAAATATATAGGAATAAACTAGGGTGCTCTGCCTGCTCTCCTGTCAATGGGAATCATATGTGATCAATAACCCAAGTGACAACATTGAAGCTGTAACATTCTTTGCTCCAAATTTTTGTTTCTTTTTGTATAACATATTAATAAGGAGTGAATTTTTTGTTACCTATATTAGTAGCCAGAAAAAATTTCTCATTTCTGAAATTTTAAGTTTTATGTAACTCAGCATGAGCGTCTCCTAAGACAGCTCCAAAGTAAACCCAGAACAGAACATGCCATCTGTTCTGAGGAAAGCAGTCTGTTTCCCAGTGAGCAGAAGAACTCTGAGCAAACTCTGGTGGGGGAAAAAAAAAAAAAAGAGAACTTTTTCCTTTTTGGTTCCTATAATTGTGGCATAATATTTTGATTTTGTGACAACCCTTAGATTTAGGGTCATCAATACTTTTTAATAAAGAAACACATTTAATAAAAAATAAACAGTTGATTAATGTTAGAAAAGAGTCTGGTAGAATGAGGAGAAACTTTTTTAACATTTATATGCTAGTTCTTAAGAGTAAGAGCCAACTTGGTTACCAGCTCCTAACGTGTCCTCAAGCCTCAACCTGTACCATCTTCCGTAGCTTCTCATGTCTCCTGGACCCTGTCCTTTGCACTTGGTGGAGCTGGCCTGCAGAGCCATAGAGCATCTGGCCTGAGCTCTCCAGTCATCTGGGCAAACTTGCACAGGCGAGGCCCCATTGACTGCTCTCCTGAGCCACAGAACTAAGGCCATATAGCTACCTTACTGAGGTAGCAGCCCAAGTGCACTGTCTCCATGTGTCTGGTGGGCCTCCAGATTGAAGGGCTGCCAGGAGTGATTAGGAAATCATATTTTTTAAGTATTGGACTGAAAATGAAAAAGAGCACTTTAATAAATGGTTTAATTTTTGCCTGAGGGAAAAATAGCTACTTTTCTCCAATAATACAAAACATAATGTTCTAAATGAAATGAAATTGAAAAAGCAGCATGATGCTCTGTTAAAATCAGAGGTTTCTTTCTCTTTTCCTTGTTTTCTAACATAAGTGACTTTATGTGAGGTCTAAACTGAATCTTTACTGTTTCTCTTAGTTTTAAACTCCTTATACATATTTTCTTTGCATTTCTCACTGTTGAGTTAGGACCTGAATCTTTTTCTGCCATTTTATGTTGCTGGTATTAGACAGAAATGATGAAATTTTGACTTTGCAGAAAACTAACGAGGTTACCTTTTAACTGCTAGAATACTGATACTGTGTTTTAAAAGTTACATAAAGGGTACTGGTGTCCATTTAAATACCTATAATAACGCACTAGAGAAAAAAAGCACTGACCTTGAGAGGTGTTCATTGTACTCTTCCAGGAGGCAGTTATTGCACATTCTAGTGTATAGCATTTTCAGTTCATTTTTAGCTTTTGTTGACTAATGCTTTGCTACCCAAGTCCGTCCTTTTTATTTGTTTGTGTTCTGTGAATAGAAGTTGGAAAGCTTGTTTTCAGCCTGCCCAAGTGTTTACATTTTTATTTGGCATTTCAGCCTCTCTATAACAATGGCAATACAATCTATGTGGAAGTGCCATTTAGTTACAGATGCAGAAAAGCTTGCAGATATTTGTTCAGGCAAAGTGAAAAGTAAAGTAGCTTTTTACCCTGAGTCCAAAAAATTATCCTAAGCAAATATAGTTGTTTTTTAAAGTGTGGGAGAAATTTTCTTTTTCTCTCAAAAGTAAAATAGAAATCACAGCTTAGTCGTCAACCTTAGCTAGCTTAGGTTTGAAAATCCCATTTCTTCCCATGTTGGCAATGTGGGTCTATCTCTGGCACACAGAAGAGGTCTGTTTAGCTGCCTTATTTTGGCAGATAGGGAAGACATATCTGAAAATTGGTACTCACTCGTACGTTGTTTGTGTGTGTGTGTGTGTGTGTGTGTGTGTGTGTGTGTGTGTGGTGGCTTTGTATCTTCTTGTTTCCAGGGGATATGATGACCTTGTTGATGAAAAAAGACACCCTGACAGAAGAGGAGACTCAGTTTTATATAGCAGAAACAGTATTAGCCATAGACTCTATTCACCAACTTGGATTCATCCACAGAGACATCAAACCAGACAACCTTCTTTTGGACAGCAAGGTATGGGGGGGCATTGGCATGAACTATGCACATTTACTGATCTGAGCAGCCTCTGCTTGAACACCTGCACCCCTGTGGTCATCCCAGTGGGCGAGCTATGACCTGCCTTGTCATGATTTTCTTTTTTTTTTTAAACAGGTAAGTTTGCTGTCACTTCCTTTCTCTGAAAGGCTATGGTTCTATAATTTGGTTGAACATTTCTCTTAAATATAAAGGAAACTCTTGAAAATAAGAGCAAAATTGATGTAGAGGGCAATTTTGTAATAAAGCCAAAGATAGTCATCTTCTCTTAGCATATAATTAACTGTGTTACTAATACATCACCTATCTAGAGCCCTTCTGTTGGGAAAGCTCATCAGTTAATGAGGAACCCAGCCAAGAAGCAGGAAATGCAGTAACAACAAGAACCTGTAACAAAGTCCAGGTTCCAAATCATGCTCTCTGCTTAAAGAAGAGTCCTGCCCAGCCTCTTTTTTTTTTTTTTTTTTTTGAGATGAAGTCTCGCCCTGTTGCCCAGGCTGGAGTGCAGTGGCGCGATCTTAGCTCACTGCAACCTCCACCTCCTGAGTTCAAGCGATTCTCATTGCCTCAGCCTCCCAGGTAGTTGGGATTACAGGCGCACACCACCACGCCCCTGCCCAGCCTCTTAAATGGCCTGTTTATATTTATTTTTAGACATGCAGATAAGCTTAGTTGCTTAGTTCCTAAACTTACAGCAAATTAGAAGATAATCCCTGTGCTGCCAACTAACTTGCTAGATAACCCTTGGCAAATCTCTTTACCACCTGGATCTCATTGTTCTTATCCATAAAGTGAAAATACTGATCTAGGAAACCCCTAAAATCCCGTTCACCTCTAAAACTCTAGAATGTTGTTTTCTGTTAAGCAGAGTTGTTGTCTTGACTGAATTTTTCTTGTAAGGTGAAAAGTAAATTTATTTTCTAGGGTATTTTTCTTCTTTGCTGTCTTTTGATAACTTTCTTGCTTTGCTGTCCTTGAAAAACCTGAAGTTTTTTTTTTTTTTTTTTTGAGACGGTCTCATTCTGTCTTCCAGGTTGAAGTGCAGTGGCACAGTTATAGCTCACTGCAATCTAATTCTTGGGTTCAAGGGATCCTCTTGCCTCAGCCTCCTGAGTAGTTGGGACTATAGGTGCATGCCACTGTACCTTTTTTTTTTTTTTTTTTTTTTTTTTTTGAGACGGAGTCTCGCTCTTTTGCCCAGGCTGGAGTGCACTAGTGTAATCTCGGCTCACCGCAAGCTCCGCCTCCCTGGTTCACACCATTCTTCTGCCTCAGCCTCTCGAGTAGCTGGGACTACAGGCGCCCACCACCACACTCGGCTAATTTTTTGTATTTTTAGTAGAGACGGGGTTTCATGGTGTTAGCCATGATGGTCTCGATCTCCTGACCTTGTGATCTGCCTGCCTTGGCCTCCCAAAGTGCTGGGATTATAGGCGTGAGCCACTGAGCCTGGCCTTTTTTTTTTTTTTAATTTTTAGTAGAGATGAGGTCTCGCTTTGCTGCCTAGGTTGGTCTCAAACTCCCTGGTTTAAGTGATCCTCCCACCTCAGCCTCTCAAAGTCCTGGGATTACAAGTGTGAGCCACCACCTGCTTTTTTCTTCATTATAATGCACAGAAGTGGAGTAGAATAGTAGACACCAAAGGCTAGGGAGTGTAGCAGAGAGGGGGATATGGGAAGAGGTTGGTTAAAAAAAAGGCCGGGACCGGGCATGGTGGCTTATGCCTGTAATCATCCCAGCACTTTGGGAGGCCGAGGCAGGCGGATCACGAGGTCAAGAGATCGAGACCATCCTGGCCAACATGGTGAAACCCCGTCTCTACTAAAAATACAAAAATTAGCTGGGTGTGGTGGAGTGTGCCTGTAGTCCCATCTACTTGAGAGGCTGAGGCAGGAGAATCACTTGAACCCGGGAGGTGGAGGTTGCAGTGAGCTGAGATCACGCCACTGTGCTCTAGCCTGGTGACAGAGCGAGACTCCTTCTCAAAAAAAAAAAAAAAAAAAGAGGCCGGACACAGTGGCTCACACCTGTAATCCCAGCACTTTGGGAGGCCAAGGTGGGTGGATCACGAGGTCAGGAGCTCAAAACCAGCCTGGCCAACATGATAAAACCTTGTCTCTACTAAAAATACAAAAATTAGCTGGGTGCAGTGGTGGGCACCAGTAATCCCAGCTACCTGGGAGGTGGAGGCAGGAGAATCACTTGAACCCAGGAGGCGGAGGTTGCAGTGAGCTGAGATCGTACCACTGCACTTTAGCCTGGGAGACAGAGAAAGACTCCGTCTAAAAAATAATAATAATAATAATGCATAAACATGGTAGAAAATTTGAACAATACAGACAGTATTAAAGAAGAAAAATTACGCTGGCTGGGCGCGGCAGCCCACGTCTGTAATCCCAGCACTTTGGGAGGCCAAGGCAGGTGGATTACCTGAGGTCAAGAGTTGGAGACCAGCTTGGACAACATGGTGAAACCCCGTTTCTACTAAAAATAAAAAATTAGCTGGATGTGGTGGCACGTGCCTGTAATCCCAGCTACTCGGGAGGCTGAGGCAGGAGAATCAGCTTGAACCCGGGAGGCGGAGGTTGCAGTGAGCCAAGATTGTGCCACTGCACTCCAGCCTGGCCAACAGAGCAAGACTCCATCCCAAAAAAAAAAAAGAAAAATTACCTATAATCTCATCACTGAAAGATAACCATTTTGTTGTAATCACTTTGATGCCTTTCTGTTTGTGTCAATCATTTATATAAAGTTGGCATCCTAAAAGTAAATAGCTTTGTATTCTGTGTAAACATTAAAATATTAATGCTAGATATTTTCCTATGTCATTAATATCAGATATGTGTTTAATAAGGCACTGGCCCTACCTTGTGTGATTCAAAGTTCAGATGCCCTGGTTGGTGCCCCAGGTACCTTAGTGCTGGCTTCTTTGTCCCCTGTAGTCTATGTTCAGATCCAGCAACCATATTAAAGAACTTGAGGATTCGGTCTAACTGAAGAGGCATGGGGGAATCCTGTTAGGTGCAGGTTTGCCCTTTATATTATGCTAGCTCACACTTGTAGCAAAATGTTCTCATAAGCAGGTTGATTTGTGTTCAACCACATAGATTATAGTCCTAAAAACATAGGAGTTTTGAGTTCCTGTTGCATACTCAGAATAGCTATAGAATTCCCTGAAAGGCTAGGCTTGAATAGCATTTGCTCCAGGAACTGCTTTTAAAAAGTTTTACTTTCTTTCTTTCTTGCTTTTTTTTTTGTTTGTTTTTGAGGTGGAGTCTCACTCTGTCACCCAGGCTGGAGTGCAGTGACATGATCTTGGCTCACTGTGACTTCTGCCTCCCAGTTTCAAGCAATTCTCCTGCCTCAGCCTCCCAAGTAGCTGGGATTACAGGCGTGCACCACCATGTCCAGCTAAGTTTTGTATTTTTAGTAGAGATGGGGTTTCACCCTGTTGGCCAGACTGGTCTTGAACTCCTGACCTCAGGTGATCCACCCGCCTCGGCCTCCCAAAGTGTTGGGATTACAGGTGTGAGCCACTGTGCCCAGCCAAAAACAGTTTTACTTAGTCCTTTCTTAGAGTTGTCCAGGTAAGATACGTAATCATGAGAACTATAAACTTCCTTGGCTTGTAGAATAAGTTACTTGCAAATCTGCAAAAAAAAGATACTGAGGCCAGGCACGGTGGCTCATGCCTGTAATCCCAGCTCTTTGGGAGGCCGAGGCGGGTGGATCATGAGGTCAGGAGTTCAAGACCAGCCTGGCCAAGGTGGTAAAACCCTGTCTCTACTAAAAATACAAAAAAATTAGCCGGACGTGGTGGCAGGCACCTGTAATCCCAGCTACTCAGGGGGCTGAGGCAGAGAATTTCTTGAACCCGGGAGGCAAAGAATTTCTTGAACCCGGGAGGCAGAGGTTGCAGTGAGCCAAGATGGCGCCACTGCACTTCAGCCTGGGTGACAGAGTGAGACTCTGTCTCAGAAAGAAAAAGAAGAAGAAAAAAAGATACTGAGTTTAATAGGCTCAAAGCTGTCCCTGTTTGGCAGTTTACCTTGCTGTGTACATACGTACATACACACATCCAAACCTAATTGGATTTCTTTTAAAACAAAACATAATAAAATTTGACCCATCTGAGCAGGGCTCCTATAGCCTTGTATCTTGGAAAATTTGTGTGTTTAAGCCTGATGATGTCCTTGAGAAAGGTGGTATTCTGGAAAGACCACAGACATTGAAGTCATTTGGGCTCAAATTTTGGCCACACCACTTCTGATTGTGTAACCCTGAGCAAGGTAGATCTCTGAGCATCAGGATTCCCTCTTACATTTTTGATTTCAACTCTCCATCTACTTAAAATTTTGCCACCCTAAGAATACCTACTTTTTCTTTAGGGCTAGGTATGTGCCAGGTACTGTGTTAGGAGTCTTACATGCATTAATGCCCATTCCTGCCAGAAAGATATCTGTACTCTCATTTTCCAGATGAGATAAGGTGGCAGGGTAAAGTAATCCTGGTCTGGGAGGAAAAGCATGGGCTGATTTCTGGTTTTGGTTCTGCCATTTTAACGGCAAGCCATTTAACAGCTCTAAGTCTGTGATGTGTGGTTTAGGAGTTTTAAATGAGACAACACAAAGCATTGATCAAGGTGCCTGACTCATAGAAGGTGTGTGTTTTCCTTTATGAAAATTATAAAGTTAGAGATTTACGATTGGAATACAGTATGGTCGTGATGGCAGCAGTGGCCTGTTTGGAGCCTCTGCTGGGAAGATGCCAGCTGCAGTGGGGGAGGTGCAGTCAGGGCTGTGTGCTCCATGGAGCTGGCAGGAGCTGGGAACAAGCGGGAGCCCTGCCCTCCCAGGCACAGTTGCAGCTGCCCAACCACAGCTGCAGACCTGGGCATCCCGGAAGCCCATGAGCTTGGAAGTACCTGCTCCTGCTGCCTGACCTCTCTTTGCTCCTGGTGTCCACTCCAATTTCAGAGCAAAGTTGAGGCCGAGCCTGGGTTCTACTGAGACCTGGCCCAGGTGTGCGCACACTTGGGGCGGTGCTGACACACCAGCCCCCTGCAGCCTCAGCCCCCTCCGGACTTTGGGTGCCAAGAAGCATGAGAGGGAGGCCAAGCAGGGGAGGAGGGCAGCTGGATGCAGGTCTGTAGATGCCCCTTTGCACCAACAGCCTGGGCGCTGTGGACAAAATGATTAATGGCTGTAAGAGGCAGACAGGCTCCTGGGTGGAAAGGGGTGGGTCCCTGGCGAAGCCCCACCTTCAAGCCAGGGATGGCCTGAAGCCTGAGGGCCAAGCTGTCAGTTCGGGCTGGAGTCTGTGGCCCAGGGTAAGAACTTGCGGTGGTTTTTCCGGGCCTGCCCGTGGCCACCCATGGACCAATCAGCATGTACTTTCTCCCTTTTGAAACCCATGCAAACCCTGGACTCACACTCTGGCATATGTCAGACGACCTGCTGCAGAAAGGAGCTGTCTACTCTGGGTCTCCTAAGGGCTACAGACTTGATGGGTGCCAGGTCCAACCTGCAGACTGCAACCGAGCGATGGATGAAAAAAATGCACTCTGACACAGATATCCAGTGAAAGAGTGGGCTAGGGTAGCGGGCTGCCTACAGAAAGAGTTGTAGCAGCCTCAGCCCTGACTCCGACACAGATACCCAGTGAAAGAGCGGGCTAGGGGAGCGTGCTGCCTACAGAAAGAGTTGTAGCAGCCTCGGCCCTGACAAGCTGGTGCTGCAGGCAACTATTTAGTACAGATTTAATGACAAAGGCCTTGAGTCATTGTGGGTAATTAATATGGTCATCGCTCCCCCACCCCCACCTCATCTCCGGAGAGAGCAGTCCTGCGCGTCGGTTATTAAAGTCCAGGTTCCGAGGCCTAAGTAAACTAACTTATCTAGATCAGTTTCTTTACATCCCCTTGTTATCTAACCTAAGCTTACAGGCACCGGATAAGAGAATCTGGCTGCTTTCGGCCAAATCCTTTTCTGAAGCTTTTGTAAAACTTCCCAGCCTTCTAAGAAGGTTTGCTTCTTTCTACAATTTTTCCCACCACCCTTACCGAACCCCTACAGATGGGATGACCTGCCTGCATCTGGGAGGTACCCACTCTGGGTCTTTTCTTCACTGAGGGCTGCACAGATGTCAGGATGACCTGCCTGCGGAAAGGGGCAACCCACTTTGGGTCTCCTGAGAGCTGTACTGTTGCTCAGTAAAGCTCCTCTTCACCTTGTTCACCCTCCAGTTGTCCGTATACCTCATTCTTCCTGAATTCAGGACAAGAACCTGGGACCCGTCAAATGATGGGGCTGAAAGAGCGGTAACACAAACAGGGCTGAAATATGTCTCCCTTGCTCGCCGTGTTGCAGGCAACAAGAAGGAGAGAAGAGCTGCGGCCCTTCCCGGAGCCCAGACTTAGGGGCTTCCTGAGCCAGTGCTGTGACACCCCCTTAGGGCTCTGTGGTTTCTGTCATCTCCAAGCTTCCAGGTGCCACTGCATTCCCCTCGTCCAGATGCAGGTGCCCACAGCAGAAGCCGCTTGCAGTGCATCTCATCCAGCTGCAGGCTTGCATGCAGCCAGCACCTATGCCGGCACCTGGAGCTACCTGCTCTGCCCGGCTGTGTGCAGTGGCTGGACCCCGCACTCACTCACACACGCCTTGCCACTCTGTGCTTGTCTTGCTCTTGGGAGGCTTGGGATCCGGGCTGGTAGCACAAGCCTGCCAGGCTGAGTGGGCGGAATGAGCCCAGCGGACCTGAGCAAAACTCGGGTAAAGGCACCAATGACCACAGAGACTTCTGGCTAGAAGCCCAAGGATCTCATGGCAATAGCATTTATCAAGGACTATCCAATAATATTTATTCCCTTTGTCTTTGAAAGAGTTTACTCCTGGAATTTATTCCAATGGAATAAGAGGAGGAAAAGCTATATGAACAATTTTGAAAAGATTTACTCTTCATTTAACAACCATTTATTAAGGTCATCCTGAATCATGCCTGGTTAGGTCTGGGAATACAGACTCTGTCAGAGGGCACCTGATAATCCATGTTACATGAGACCTAAGAATTGAAAATGGAATGCACATCCAGTATTAGGGGGATGATAAGGTGAACAATGAAGTGCCAAGTAAATTGAATATTATGTAGACTTTTAAAGTGGTAATTTTGGCAAGGTGTGGTGGCACATGCCTATAATCTCAGAACTTTGGGAGGCTGGGATGGGAGGATCACTTGACCTCAGGAGTTTGAGACCAGCCTGGAAAACAGGGAAACCCTGTATCTCCAAAAAATAAAAAAAAATTAGTCGGACGTGGTGGCACGCACCTGAGGTCCCAGCTACTCAGGAAGCTGAGTTGGGAGGATCACTTGAACCTGGGAGGTCGAGGCTGCAGTGAGCTGTGATCACGCCACTGTACTCCAGTTTGGGTGACACAGCAAGACCGTGTCTCAAAAAAAAAGAAAAAAAAAAATTCTGAAGACTATATAGAAACAGAGAGGAATATTTGAGTATAAGAAGTAGTAAAATTGTCTCTAGATGCTATGGAGGGGTCAGCTATGTTTAAAAATCAGTATTTGGATAAAACCAAAGATGATATGCAGAAATGAAAATAGTTTTATTAGTATAATAGGATTTGGGATTAAAAAAATTTATCTGCAATTACATGATTTTTCCTATAATAAAAGAAGGAGCAGTGTACTTTGGCCGTAGAGCTATAATGGATGCTGGAAGGAGCAGAAGGTAATGTTCTGTTCTACCTCCAAGAATACTCATCCGTCTATCACCTTGTTTCTTCCCCATAGGGCCATGTGAAACTTTCTGACTTTGGTCTTTGCACAGGACTGAAAAAAGCACATAGGACAGAATTTTATAGAAATCTGAACCACAGCCTCCCCAGTGATTTCAGTAAGTGGTAACAATTATGTTAGCCTTTTCGTTCTAACTGGGCCTGAAAGAGCTGTTTCCCTTGTAAACAAATTAGGAAGATAGGAGATTCTCACACTTTGAGTATGTAGAGAATTAAAAATACCTTCCCAGGTTTGCCTGTGATTTGTGTTGTCTGGTGAGGCAAGATGAATGAGTGGGTACCAAGTGTGTGAAGGCAGAGGTTGAAAGGGGTCTTTAGAGGTCTACTGGGAAGGTCACTGGGGATAAGTATGGGACAAGCAGGCAGAAGTAGTAGAGGAAAAACTCCTGGAACAGTTCTGGGCTAGATTTATCCTGGGTACTTCTTTTCTTCATGACAGAAAGAAGTTTATCTTTATGACAGTCACTTCCATTTGAGCACTATGAAGTCATTGACAACTATGTAGTAAAATTTCAGTTAATCCTAGAAAAGCTTATGTCAAATCATGTATCATAAATTCAGATGTCCCTGATCATATAAGTTACTACTACTTGGAAAATTGATGGTAATTTTGAGAAATTGTGACTGTTTTAGGTCCACATTAGGACCTCAATTCTAGTTGAGACTGAATTCCCTGTAATTCTGATTAAGTCCTGTATCCTCTGCCACTTGATCCACATGGGAGTGCCTTTTACAACTCTGTGTGAGTCGTTTAAGTTAATGCTTTACAGCCTCTGTTTTGGATTTACTGTAAACGTAGTAGGATATGTATCATCTGGAGCTTTTGATGTATGAGTAGAAGAAAAGCAAGACTTTAGGGTCTCATATGACTTGAAAGAGCCTACTAAAAAAAGTAGTAAACATCTTGATCTGAACTTTGACTGCAGCTTGTATTCTTTACTTTCAGCTTTCCAGAACATGAATTCCAAAAGGAAAGCAGAAACCTGGAAAAGAAATAGACGTCAGCTAGTAAGTAGTATCTGTGGCTTCTGAAATGCTACAAACCAAGTATGAATAAGTTCAAAAGATTTGCACATAAGTTTGCATTTGACAAATATTTGCAGCATATCCCTTGCTTTTAAGATTACCTAAAGAGAGTGCTGTCGTTAGGTTGGTAGGACCGAAAGGAATCTTTTGAAGGAGGACAGGTAATATTAGGTTGTTTTGATTGTGACATTTTCCGTGGGTGACCTCATTGTGACCTTATAGCTTGGTAACAATACCTTTCCTTCCTGCCCCACCTTTTCTCCATTTTCATAGTAGTAAAGGGGTTATATTTAAGCTGGAGATCTGTCAGAACTAAGTACAAATACCTACCTAGAGTTTTCAGGCATCAGTTCTCAAACTTTTTAAAATTTTGATCCACTCGGGCAAGGGCAAGTCAAGACTCCTCAATTCATTTGCCTCACACTTTCTGACTTTGTGATGTAAAAAAGAACTTACTTATAAAAATTGGAGAGAAATATAAGGGGAATGCTTATTACTTTATATGCATTTGACTTTGTGCCTATATAAAATTATGTCCTACAGGCTGAAAAATAAGAAACATTGTGTTTACCTTGATAGTATGTTGGAAGTACAAATTTACCAGTGAAATATTGCTGTCTAGGCAGAATTTATTTTTTACCAATAGCTGATAAATTGGTTCATGTTTGAAGTTCAGTGTACATGTTCCAGTGTCCAGTTACTGGAAAGTTATTGGCCAGATAATAGAAATGTGTATCACTACATTCTTAAGCTTTGCAAGAAACCCATAGCAAATGAAATTGATGATGGTAAAGCCAAACTAACATTTGGTCATTAGAAAGCAGAGTAGCAGCAATGGGAAACTGACTAACTTGGAATGATGGTCATGCAAATGTATCGTCTAGAAATGGTAGCACTTCTGTTTGTCCACATATATGGTAGTAACTTGGCAAGTTTACCAAATACTGTGTTTCATTCAGAATTCCTAGTAAAATACTGATTTACATTTCTCTAGAGTACCTTTAATAACACTCTTAGTAGGTCACTAATAGGTGGATGTCAGTTACATGTGAAAATGGAAGCCTATGGGATGGTTTAAGGAAGAGTCAAAGGAAAGGTTTGCATTCGTTTTGATTTATTTGAAGCCCACCTATCAGTGGGGCCTCAGACAATATTTACTTGGGAAATCTTCAGTTTAGTACAGTTAGTTACAAAACAGTCTCCCTTCCTTGGGAACTCTGCTACTCTTTAAACTTCTGAATTCTGTATGTGGTTGAAAAATGGTTTATGTATCTTGTTGAGGATTAGAGAGTGTCAGGAACAAATTTGGTCAGATGCTTCTATTATGTCTCTCCACAGAGGAGTAGTTTTTAACCTTGGTTGCACAACAAAATCACTTGGGGAACTTCAGAACATGTTGATGTCCAGGTTCCACCCACAGAAATTATGATTCAGTTGGTCTGGGATATAGCCTGGGTATCTGGTTTTTAAAAGACTGAGTGATTCTACTGTGCAGTGAATGTGGAGAACCTCCACTGAAGAGGTGATGTCTTAAATAATAGCTCCTGCATTGTTGGGAAACTAATATTTATCTATTTTTTGGAAACAGAAGGTAAGGAATTTGTGATTTCTTTTCTTTCTTTCTTTTCTTTTCTTTCTTTCTTTTTTCTTTCTTTTTTTTTTCTTGCAGGCCAGGATTTAACCTTTGGCTACTGTGCTAACAAGTATTTTGGGGATAAAGCTTACGTGTCTTGAATTGTTTGTTATATTCCAAGACAAACTTTGTGCTCTTTGATGTGTACCCAAGGGTCATGTCATGATTAGAGGAACCATTTCTGTAGTTCTATAAGGAAAGCAATTTCACAATTTTCATGTTTGCAGTTAAATGTCATTTAATAGTTAAAAACATTTTTGAAAATCTGAATAAACTTAAGGCCCTGATGCTATGATTAAGGTTCTTGCGTTTTTATACTATATACAGTAGAAATGGGAAAGTGTAAATTAAGGTCATCCTCATATTATCTCTTTTCATAACTTGAAGAAAATGAAGCCACCTCTCAGTCTTCCAAATGTTAATTAACTGTGTTACTTTGACCTTTTGTAAGTGATCCCATTCAGCTAGTACCAAGCTGAAGATTGATATTCGTTAATGGTTAATATAAATTTACTGCTCTAGGTTAAGCCTAACATATGTAATTGCTACTCAGCCTATTACTTTTTAGTCCATTGGGAATCACTAAAAAAAGTAGAGGCTTTAGCTTCATTCCTTGGCTGCTTAAATCATCTTGTAATGTTTTAAATTGTTATGTGGTCCTGTATAACCTTAGGCCCCAGTAACTGATTAATATGAGTCAGCTTTAATTACAGATATAAAAGGTAATAGACACATGGGCATCCAGTCTTGGTCAGTTTAATTTTTTAGTGTAGAATTTACAGAAGTGAGTAGGAAATTAAATTGCTTTATTTCTCCTAAAACCCTGACACAAAATCATAAGGTTAGAACACATTCAGTTGAAATGACTGTTAACAACCAACAGAGCTATTCCAGATTGCAGCTTTCATTGACACTTGAAATACCCAGACAAAAAAAGGAAAAACTGGAGTACAGATTTACGAGGTTGGAGTTGGAGGACACCCTGGTGTGAAAAACAACAAAGGTTTGGGAAGGGGGCAGTCCTTAGATTGGAAAGGGCACACCTGGTACAGATGGTGTGGTAAAAAGTATGGTAAAATGTGAGCGAGCTCCTATGGCAGACTCTAGTTTCTGGAATAAGAGCAATACTTTTACCTTCACAGGTTTGAGCCTGTTGTTTGCTATATTTTATAACTTGTTAAGAGTTTTTTTTAATGCACTGGTATCTTGAAGGAGTTCTTTTCCTCTGGTAGTAGACCTCTGGTTTTATAATGGAAATCTTTGAACAAGTAAGATCTGCTTAGATTTACATTCATCTTTGGTAGAGTAAACCTTATCTGTAAATTAAAGGGTGTTTGTAGTTTCTTACCTTTATGATTAGAATGAAAATTCTTGGAGAGGGCCTAATCCACATTTCAGTTTTTAAAGCTTAAAGACAAAAGGCAACACTGGCATTTGTGTTATTTAATGTCTGAATTTAAATATATGTCATACACACACACACACACACACACACACACACACACTTAGCTATATGGAAAAAATGGATCCCTACCTTACAGTATATGCAAAAGTCAATTCTAGATGGGAAATTAAACTTTAAAAATTTTTAAAGAAAATACAGGGCAATATCTTTATGACCTCAGAATAAAGAGGGATTTCTTAAGTAAGATACAAGAACTACAGCTCATAAAGGAAAAAGTTGGTTTATTTTATTACTTTAAGGAAAAAAAAACCTTCTGTATATCAAAAGAAGTAAAGAAATGAAAAAACAAGCCACACGGTACAGCTACTTTGGAATTACCTTTCAGAATTCATGTGTACGCCCTACAGCGCTGCATTTCTACCCCTAGTCATAGTCCCTGGAGAAACTGCACATGTGAACCAGGAGACATGCAGAAGAATGTTTATTGCATTTTCATAATAGCAAAAGACTGGGAATAACCCAGTGTCCAGCCACAGGAAAATAGTTACATTCTGGAATAGAATATTTTGCAGCAGTAAAAATAATTGAACTAACAGCTACGTGTGACAGTGTGAATCAATTTTAGAAACAAAGTTGAGAGGAAGAATCTAATAGCAGAAGACTGTATATAGAGTGGTACCATTTTAATAAAGCTCGAAAATAAAACTAAGATCTCATTTAGAGAGATACATGGCAAAATTCTTTTTAAAAGCAGAGGAGTGACAAAACACAAAATTCAGCATAGTGGTTAAGAGAAGCAGGAGAGACGGGGAGGAGTAGGAGTACATGTTTAGCTTTAATAATATTGGTATTACTTGGTTCTTCAGTTGAACTCGTGGCTATTCATTTTCATGATTATGCATTAAAATTTGATAATGTATGTAATTAACACATGTATGTATGTGACATATTTACTTTTGGTAACAAATACTACTTCATTAAAAAAAAATCACAATAAAAATAACAAGCCTCAATCTGGGAGAAGATATTTGCAGTATACAAATATCTTAAACAGATTAATGTCCTGAATTCATAAAGAATTCCTATGAATCAATAAGAAAAATGACAACTTAAAAAATACTAATGGACAAAGGATCTGAACAGGAATTCATAATAAAAACCTGGATGGCTAATTAAAATATGAATATGTGCTCAACCCTACTTGAAATAAAGTAAATGCAAATTAAAACAAGATCCCAGCCATGCTGGCACATCCCTACAGTCCCAGCTACTCAGGAGGCTGAGGCAGGAGAATCCCTTGAGGCCAGGATTTCAAGGCTGCAGTGAGCTATGATCATACCACTGCACTCCAGCCCGGGTGACAGAGCAAGACCCCATCTCTTAAAAAGAAAAAAAAAGAGATCCCATTTCATATTCATCAGATTGGTAAAAATAAAAAAAAAATCTGACAAAGCCAAGTCTTGGTGAGATGTGGAGCACCAGAAGCTAATCCCCACCGGGGTTGGTTTAAATAGGGACTATAACTACTTTGGAGGACATGGAAGATACCTCAAGTTTAAATGCTTATAAGCCAAGGCTCAGCAATATTCTAGTTTATACTCTAGAGAAATGCTTGCACAGTGCCCAAGAAGGTATTACAAGAATGTTTATTCAGGTGTTACTTGTCATAGTGAAATACTGGAAGCAATGTAACTGTCCATTACAGAAGAACGGATAAAAACTATTGTGATTAATTTATATAACAGTATAGCATACAGCAGAGAAATCAGTGAACTAGAGCTACATGAATAAATCTCAAAACGAATGTTAAGACAAACAAGGCCGATTGCGGTGGCTCATGCCTGTAATCCCAGTACTTTGGGAGGCTGAGGTGGGTGGATCACTTGAGGTCAGGAGTTTGTGACCAGCCTGGCCAATGTGGTGAAACCCTGTCTCTACTAAAAATACAAAAAATTAGCCAGGTGTGATTCATCTCAAAAAAAAAAAAGGACAAATGATCTGAGACAAATGTGGCAAATTATTAATCTTTTTAATATGGCTAATGAGTCTGTATTGTATTGTCTGTTCCTTTTTTCTGTATGTTTGTAATATTTCATAATACATGTTTTAAAAAACAATACAACTGTAATTTAAAAAATTATATAATATTTAAAGCACCTAGATCAGAGCCTTACACATGGTAAGCCCTCAAATGTTAAGCACAGTAGGAGGCTTTGATTGTACTTTCTCCTCTTATTTTGCAGTCCTGGTATGTTAGAGTAGAATACTGGAGTGCAGAAAATGTTTCTGTTGGTCAGGTGTGGTGGCTCACACCTGTAATCCCAGCACTTTGGGAGGCTGAGGTGGGAGGATCACTTGAGCCCAGGAGTTAAAGACCAGTCTGGGCAAGATGGCAAAACCCCATCTCTACAAAAAAATTAAAAAATTAGCCAGGTGTGGTGGCATGCACCTGTGGTCCTAGCTACTCTGGTGGCTGAGGTGGGAGGATCTCTTGCCTGGGAGTTTGAGGTGAGCCATCATCGTGCCACTGCACTCCAGCCTGGGCCACAAAGGGAGACCCCCATTTCTTAGAAAAAGAAAACATTCCTCCAAGAACTATGTACAAAAACAATGAAGTTTGGTAAATAGGTATTTATAAATGTTTAAGTTATAGGATATAACTTTAGCTTTTGATCATATAGCTTCCCTTTATGATTGTGTCAAATCAAAGAATGTGTATCATAGAAAGAGG
Organism: Pongo abelii; assembly: GCF_028885655.2. NCBI lineage: Eukaryota > Metazoa > Chordata > Mammalia > Primates > Hominidae > Pongo > Pongo abelii. The sequence continues at coordinate 36,769,883 of NC_071990.2, read as the reverse complement.
GATGGTTTGGAGTAAGATACTATAATTCCTATCTTTTTTTTTTTGAGACAGAGTCTCGCTCTGTCGCCAGGCTGGAGTGCAGTGGAACAATCTCGGCTCACTGCAACCTCTGCCTCCCAGGTTCAAGTGATTCTCCTGCCTCGGCCTCCTGAGAAGCTAGGACTACAGGTGCACACCACCACGCCCAGCTAATTTTTGTATTTTTAGTAGAGACGGGTTTTCACCATGTTGGCCAGGATGGTCTCCATCTCTTGACCTTGTGATCCACCCACCTCAGCCTCTCAAAGTGCTGGGATTACAGGTGTGAGCCACCACTCCCAGCCAGATATTTAATTTCTAAACTGGGCTCTACCACCTTACTAGTTCTGGGGTCTTGGACAAAGCCATTTTGAGCATCAAATTGTATCTGCAAAGTTAAGCTAATACGGTCCTCCTTGGAAAAGTTTCATCAGGATTAAATGGACTCATGTATATGAAGTTATATATATATATATATATAACTCATTAATATATATATTAAGTACAGAGCCTAGTACTTAATGGGTGCTCAGTAAATTGTAATACCAGTTATTATGACAGATGCCTTCGCTCTAGTGACTCATAGTTAAGAAGGGTCTCCCGCCTCATTAACAAAGCTTTATTGTTCATTTTGGAAAGTGCTTTGGGAAATCGAGCTTGCCATTAAGCTACTTGCCATTAAGCAGTCCTGCTTATTTAGCTTGGGGGTAGCTTCTGGTGGTACTCATAGCCTTTGGTTTCTGGAACAGAACTCTGGGCACCTCCTGCCTGGCTGGGCCTCCCTGATGTGTGGTCCATGTTTCAGGCCTTCTCCACAGTAGGCACTCCTGACTACATTGCTCCTGAGGTGTTCATGCAGACCGGGTACAACAAGCTCTGTGATTGGTGGTCGCTTGGGGTGATCATGTATGAGATGCTCATCGGTAAGTTGCATGGTTTCAGAGGACTTTTTCTGTGCATCCATGACAGACTTTTACGTTGATACCAGCCTCTGTTTCAATTGGCAGTGATCTAAGTGATTTCCCCACTTGTCTTTCAAAGTGAATTGTTTTAGACAGATGACACCTCTTTCAGTAAGATGTATCCCACTCCATTCTTGGGCTTACTGGCATCCTGCAATTGCTTTGCTGATCATTTTTTATGTTTTTCTTTCTCTTATACCTTCATCTTCTCCATCTAGAAGCTCTTTTAGTCACTAGCATTTATTAAATATCAGTTGTATGCAGAGCATTTTAACTGGGCATTGCCTCACTTTCCTAATTTGCCACACCCTTCCTCTGTCAAAGCCTTCAAATTATGGGACCCTCTGGCCTCTCTCCCTCTTATTGTATTGGTGTGTCTCTGTATTTATGGGACGCATCTGTGGGGGTGGTCATGTGCCAGTGAGCACTAGAAGATTAAGTATATCCTTGGTGGTTCCGAGTGAGTCTATCTGGCTGCTTTGGCTTCAGGAACATGGGAACGATGCCTGTGGAGGTGGGCGTACACCGTCTGGAGGGAAGATGGGGTGATAGGGTGTGTGCGTGTTTGTCTTCTTGCCTGTAGTTCTCAAAAAGAGGCATGGTGGTCATTTTTAAAATCTATGCTTTTTTCTTATTCAAGTTATTTGGTACTTTACCCATATAAGGGTATTTCTGGAAAGATATTGTTTCATCCTTTCATTTCTTCTTTGGGCATGGTGATTCCCACACCTGCAACTCTATTTATGTCCTCCTTTCTCTTCCCAGCTCTGCCTATTAGCTGACTTCCTAGTGGTACCAGAGGCATGATTTCACTTTGGGTCTGGGAGTTTGGGGGAAAATGAAAAATAGGTTTGGGTATTTTCTGGGATAAGTGGAAATCCTGTCTGTGTCATGGAGGGATGGCCATACAGAGTAATCCAGTAGTCATTAAAGACATACAGAATCGGGCCAGGCACAGTGGCTTACGCATGTAATCCCAGCACTTTGGGAGGTCGAGGCGGTAGGATCGCTTAAACCCAGGAGTTCAAAACAAGCCTGATCAACATAGCAGGACTCTGTCTTTACAAAAGAAAAATAAAAAATGAGCTGAGTGTGGTGGTGCTCTTCTGTAGTCCCACCTACTGGGAAGGCTGAGGCAGGAAGATCACTTGAGCCCAGGAATTCAAGGCTGCAGTGAACCATGATTGTGCCACTGCACTCCAGCCTAGGTAGCAGAGTGAGACCCTGTCTCAAAAAAAAAAAAAAAAGAAAAAAGACATAGAATTTTATTAAGGAGAGTAATCTCGGTCACATTCAAAGTTCTGGAGTGTAAAAGCTCCGAAGTTCCTTTTTTATTACAGGCTACCCACCTTTCTGTTCTGAGACCCCTCAAGAGACATATAAGAAGGTGATGAACTGGAAAGAAACTTTGACTTTTCCTCCAGAAGTTCCCATCTCTGAGAAAGCCAAGGATCTAATTTTGAGGTATTAGAGAACATCCCTCCACCTTCTTTCTCAGCTTTTTAATATGAATGATTCCATTTTTTTTTTAAACTTTTGTTCTCCTGAATCTGCTTTCTGTTTCCTCCTATTCCTCTCTTTAAACAAATAACAAGGCTGTGCATGGTGGCTCACGCCTATAATCCCAGCTTTTTGGGAGGCTGAGGCAGGGGGATCACTTGAGCCCAGGAGTTTGAGACCAGCCTGGACAACACAGCAAAACCCCACCTCTAAAAAAAAAAAAAATTGGCTAGGCGTGGTGGAACCTGTGGTCCCAGCCACTTGGGAGGCTGAGATGGGAGGATCCCTTGAGCCCAGGAAGTTGAGGCTGCAGTGAGCCATGATTGTGCTACTGCACTCCGGCCTGGGTGACAGAGTGAGACGCTGTCTCAAAAAAAAAAAAGAAAGTTTTTCTTTTTCTGAAGAGACTGCTTGAGATGTGCTGAAAGGCCTCTGTCTTTTCCAGATTCTGCTGTGAATGGGAACATAGAATTGGAGCTCCTGGAGTTGAGGAAATAAAAAGTAACTCTTTTTTTGAAGGCGTTGACTGGGAACATATCAGGTATATCCATATAAACACTTTCAGAATTATTTCAGAAAGTCTCTAGTTTACTTAATAATAATTTGGAAGGACCATCATTGGCAAGCCAAGTAAGGGAAGAGAGCTTCTTAGAGATTTAGGGTCTTTTCCTGATTTTCATTCATGGTGAAGATTGGGCGTTAGGTTTTTTGTCAGCCATGTGTCATTGAATATATTGAATCTAGGAGTTATTTACAAAGTGAAGTGAACTTTGTTTTTTGAGGTGGAGGGAGCATCTAGGAAGCGTATTACCCTTTACCTAGAACTCAGCAACCTCTTAGGGCCCACCAGCGGGACTGTTCCTGCCCACAGGGTGGAAGGTATCACTGGAACATAGAGAAGGGAGAAAGGAGTGGAGGAAAGATTGGAGGGGTGAAAGTGGAGAGGGAAAGGGAGAGTGAAAATTGTTATGGTGGGGGTAGTAGACTACGGCCAACAGCCGTGAGAGCCTAGACCACCTGCTGTAGTCCAGACCTTCTCATTCAGCATTCATTGGTTATTAAATAGAAGGTGAAGTTTTCATTTATTTTATAATTGTGTTCTGATTTGCTGCTTGTGATTTTTTACCTTTGCCACTTTTTTAGCCATCCTACTTGTTGGCACCTCCAGTGGAAGAAGGGCCAGAGCCCTACACAGGGGGACATTTAGAGGTTCAGTTTCCCTTTTTAGTAGACAGGCCAGGCCATGGGTGGAGTTGCACTAACTTCAGGTTTTAGTTATTCTTACCTTTCTTTCTAGCTATGAATGATTGAGTTATTTTTTTAAAATCATAATTTACTTTGGCTACAGTCAGTTGGCTTGGTTGGTCAGTGTTTATAAGTTTTTTCAGAGAAAATAAATGCTGCCTGCCAGTGAAGAGTCTTCTCATGTCAGACCAGGAGTCTTTTTTGGAGAAAGACTTGATTGGTATGATCCATTTGATTACTAACTTAGTAATTTTTGGCATGTGTATTCTTGGCAGAGAGAGACCTGCTGCAATATCTATTGAAATCAAAAGCATTGATGATACCTCAAACTTCGATGAATTTCCGGAATCTGATATTCTTAAGCCAACAGGTAACACCACCAGCATTGTCTCCTGCTGCCTTATAAGCACATTATTTACCCCCAATTTTGGGATGATGTTTACAAATCAGAGTAGTGAACATGGAGAGGAATTTCATTTCTTCAGGTTCTTTGTAAGTACTTTTCCAGTTCTAATGCTGGGTAGTGGTGAAACCTTGGTGAATGGAAAATGAGTATCAGCTCCCATGTTTAGACTGCTCAACTGGGTGAGTAAGTCACAAAAATCTGTTCTTTTGTTATTTTCTAAGTGTTAGGTAATCTGAAATGACAGGAATGGGAAAATAAAACATTAAAAAATTTGTGAAGAAATATGAGATTTAAAGAACATGAGCAAGAAAATGTAGAAAATTCATAGAGTGAGGCCATGCGCGGTGGCTCACGCCTGAAATCCCAGCACTTTGGGAGGCCGAGGTGGGCAGATCACAAGGTCAAGAGATCGAGACCATCCTGGCCAACATGGTGAAACCCCATCTCTACTGAAAATACAAAAATTAGCTGGGTGTGGTGGCGCGCGCCTGTAGTCCCAGCTACTGGGGAGGCTGAGGCAGAAGGACTGCTTGAACCCGGGAGGCAAGGTTGCAGTGAGCTGAGATGACACCACTGCACTGCAGCCTGGCGACAGAGCAAGACTCTGTCTCAAAAGAAAAAAAAAAAAATTCATAGCGTGAAAAATAAGCTTTCCCAAATAGAAACTGGTGTGTTCTTCAGAGTCCCGTCTTCAGCACCGTGAGTAGTCCATTGGAGGTAAGGCAATGAATCAACTCTCACATCTATTTCTTTCCCAGTGGCCACAAGTAATCATCCTGAGACTGACTACAAGAACAAAGACTGGGTCTTCATCAATTACACGTACAAGCGCTTTGAGGGCCTGACTGCAAGGGGGGCAATACCTTCCTACATGAAAGCAGCAAAATAGTACTCTTGCCACGGAATCCTACGTGGAGCAGAGTTCTTTGTATAACATCATGCTTTTCCTCTCACACTCTTGAAGAGCTTCCAAGAAGTTGATGGAACCCACCAATATGTCATAGTAAAGTCTCCTGAAATGTGATAGTAAGAGGATTTTCTTCCGTAATGCATCTGAAAAACTGTAAACAAAGACAACCGTTTCTACTACATCGGCCATAAACAGCTATCCTGCTTTGGAAGAGAAGCATCATGAGCCAATTTGATAGGTGTTTTAAAAATAACTTGAGTTTTCCTAAGTTCATCAGAATGAAGGGGAAAAAGAGCCATCATCCAACATTATTGAGATTGTCGTGTATAGTCATCGAATATCAGCCAGTTCCTGTGATTTTGTGACACGCTCTCTGCCAAGCCCACCAAGTATTTCCTTTATAGCTAAAAGTTCCATAGTACTAAGGAAATAAAGCAATAAAGACAGTCTCAGCAGCCAGGATTCTGGCTGAAGGAAATGATCCGCCACCCTGAGGGTGGTGACGGTAGTTTCTACCCATACCTCAGCCTCAGGCGAGTGGCTTATAGCCTCCATTCATGGTGCACTTTATTTATGGTACTAAGATAAAGACTGTCAATCCATTGATGTATCTCCTCCCTGTCCCCCATCTAAAATACCCATGCTGCTTTTCTGAGTGTTGATGGGGGTTACCAGCTTGATCTACTGTTGCTCTTAGAAGGCCCAGAAAGTCTTTGGGCATTGCCAAGGAATCCCGGATTATGTGGAAAACCCTCACTTTCTTTTCATGGCTGTACCAGAAGATTCCCTAAGACAGATGTTGCCGTGGACCAGCAATACCTGCAAGTGCTGCCAGCGGGAACTCAGTTTATTCCCAGGAACCTAACGAGGAGAGCCCAGGCCTAGGCAGGAGGCCTGGAACCCTCTTGGCTAAGGTGCTGTTCCTGTTCCTGCAAGGTCTCCAGAACCCCTTTGGAAATGGTGAAGGAACAGCCCAATAGAAGTACAGAGCCAGCTGACAAGTCCTTGTAAAGCTCACTCCTCAGTCCTTGGCGCAACCATGTTTTGTCTTCTCTCTTGGTATTTCTTCTCTCCCAACTTTAGCCATTTTGCCTTGGAATCATGATTACAATTTTTTCCTTTGCAGATGCCTTCCTGGGGGATACTCCTCCCCACCCTAAAGGGTCGCCTGCAATTTAGGCGGATTGGGTCTCTCTGCTGTGGCGTTCTCTCTTGAGAGACCCTCTGAATTTTAGCACAAAGTGCCTTCTGTTTCACAGCTGCCACCACCTTTAGAGGAATTACGTCAGAAAAATGTGGAGGCTCCATATTAATGCATTATTTTAAAAAAAGTGTTGATAACTCTTAAAGCATCATTTGCACCTATGTGGGAACTTTGCCAGTTGCAGAGTATTGTGGCCGAGCTGCAGCTGGGAGCCTGCTTTCTGCCAGTCTTGAGGTTGTGAAGATCAGCTTTGAAAGGAAAGGATGTCCTAGCTTAGCCATTCAGAAGAGAAAAATGGAATATCAGAGTTACAGTTGTCAGTGAAACTGCTTTGGGTTTTAACCTCTTAAGAGGAAGAAAAAAGGTTAGGGAAGTCTCAACTCTGGATGAAGGTGATGTGTTTGCCTCTCAGTCTTTCATTCATAGCCTGCTAGTGAAAAGGAAGTAAATGAGATTCTTTGTGTGACTTTGTAGTCTCTTTGTATTACCAAATAGTTGGGGGTGTCGACTCCTGTGTGTTTTGCAAGAATGTGTGGTAAGCCTGGGTAAAGAGAAGGAACTGCGGTGTTGGGAGAGTCTTTGTGTTGGGGAGTGGCAGGGGATGATTTGTTTCAGGGGAAAATGCCCACATTTTAACTTCTGAATAAACTGTGTAAAAACAGTAGTGGAAATATTGGTGTGATTTATTAAACTGATAAGAACAGATACTGCATTTGATCTTAGCACAAAGGCCGAGAAAGGATTGTGATGTGATTTAAAGCAAATAGTGGCATATAACTTAGAGGCAGAGTGCTGATGGCTGCTTTTAACCCCTTTGTCCACAAACCATTACAACGCCTAATTTCGAGTGTTAATTTCAAAACTGTATCACCATCTTCATGCAAAGTGCTTTTCCATTTCAGGGAAGCTGGGACTGACGTTTGTTCTTAGGAAGCTAGTCTCCTGACTCACTGTCCATATGAAGAGACTTCTCTTGCCCCGACTGCATGTGCTTCTTCCACCCACCTCAGTGTTGCAGGGCAGTGGGCCCTCCCCTCACAGTAAGGCCAAGTGCACATCCTGACAAAAGTGCTGTCATCTGGTGGACCTTTTGTACAGCCTTTTACAGCCCAGCCGCATTTTTTCCCAGCCTGCAGTCAATGAGGAACCTCATGAGCTCATAAAATGGAATTGTTGGCTGGGTGCGGCGTCTCACACCTGTAATCCTAGGACTTTGGGAGGCCGAGGCAGGGGGATCACAAGCTCAGGAAAGATTGAGACCATCCTGGCTAACACAGTGAAACCCCGTCTCTACTAAATATACAAAAATTAGCCGGGCATGGTGGCACGAGCCTGTAGTCTCAGCTACTCAGCAGGCTGAGGCAGGAGAATCGCTGGAACCTGGGTGGCGGAGGTTGCAGTGAGCTGAGATCGTGTCATTGCACTCCAGCCTGGGTGATAAAGCGAGACTCCGTCTCAAAAAAAAAAAAAGATGAAATTGTTCAGCCCTGTGTCCATCAGAGCAGGGTTCTGTCTCTGAGATGTTGTATACTGGAGGAGTCCCATATGCCTCACTTGTTAGCCCCTTTCTGGGTAGGGAAAAGCACCTCAAGGAGTCCAGAAGGGAGGGGCAAAGACCAGCTAGAGTAGAAACTGCAGGCAGAGGAAGCTAAATGCAGCCAGAATGGGTAATGTCTTTCTAAGGCTTATGAATCCTAAGAAACATGTTGGGCAACACTGGCTCAGTGTCGATCCTGTTTACAGAAATTCTGTTTCCTACTCTCATTGGGGTAGTTAGAAAATTGCATACTAAAATGAAACCAAAATCATATCATTCGTTGTCTCCCAGTTCAGGAATGCATCACAATGTTCTTTAGTACCTGTTTCTTTTTAGCTGGCTTGGTTGATTGGCATTTATTTAGTACTCCTCTCCCCTGCATCTAAATTACCCAGGCTGCTTTTCTGACTGTTGATCGGTGGATACCAGCTTGATCCATTGTTGCTCTTAGAATTACTTTCAAAGGGCTGGGCATGATGGCTCAGAGGCCTTAATCTCAGCACTTTGGGAGACTGAAGTGAGTGGATCGCTTGAACCCAGTTAGTTGAAGACCAACCTGGGCAACATGGCGAAACCCTGCCTCTACCAAAAATACAAAAAATTAGCATGGTGGCACGTGTCTGTGGTCCCAGATGCTCAGGAGTCTGAGGTGGGAGAATCACTTGAGCCTGGGAGGTGGAGGTGGCAATGAGCCGAGATTGTGCCACTGCACTCCAGCCTGGGTGACAGAGTGAGACTCTGTCTCCAAGAAAAAAAAAAAAAAAGGTCAAAAGTAAGATTCACATGAGTTCCTTCAGGATTAATACTCAGGTTCTGCAAAACAGATTGCCAATTTGAAAACTCATCTGTACGGCCTAGTAAGAGTCCCCCTCTGCCATCAGTTGGTAATGCTCTTTGTCAGAATTATTTCCTTGGAACTTTTTTAGATCGCCTTGTCCTGGTCCTCCTGGGCTTCTGTGTAACCCAAGTGGTGTTTTTAATTGAATTCAGAAGGATTCAGTGAATGCTATTTTCATTTCCTACAGAGCATATTTCTCTGGAATGATCCATCAAAGCCAACACTGACAAAAACGGCCTTCGTGATGCTTTTTCACGCACATTTTCAGAGAAAAAACACCTTGCCCAAGCAACATTCAAGCTCAGTTCCAGGCAGTCTGGTGAGGCAACAGATCAGTTTGAGAGAATTCCCACCAAGTGGCTTAATGAAATGTAGCATCACCTTATTTACATTAGTGTTGATGTGACGATGACAAGCCAACCCAGAGTTGTGAGTAGCTTAGTGAAGCATCCCAGAGATGTTTTTATTTAGGCAGCAGTGATTGGGCAGAAGGGAAAAAAGTGAGCAGTCCAGGGTTTTATAGGCTGGTCGGTGTGCTCCTGTGTTGTGGTGGAGGCATGGATCTATGAATAGATAATTACTTTTGTGAAGAGCATAAGGAACACTGTAGTCACTTTGTTTCTCACTTCCCCACTTTAATCCATGCTGGTCTGGTTTCTGCCTCCTGTGTAAAACATGCTCGTATTTGTTATCACTCCTGTAGTCACTGGTGTTCTGCCATATCCATTGGGTTCCCCCTTCAGTCCTCATCTTAATCTGCTGCATTCACACTGGTAACCTTTAAAACAAACTCACTCTCCTCCCAGCTCCCTGACTTCCTTCTTACTAGTTCCACACTTAAATGTTGGTGCTGGTGCCTTTGCCCTCTTCAGTCGTGTGATGTCTTGGTGATCTCCACACTGTGGCTTCACCTGCCGCCTTGGTAGTGACGTCTTCGAAGACCCACCTACTTTTGTTTGTAAGATGGAGTCTTGCTCTGTCACCCAGGCTGGAGTGCAGTGGCGCAATCTCGGCTCACTGCAGCCTCTGCCTCACAGGTTCAAGTGATTCTTCTGCCTCAGCCTCCCCAGTACCTGGGACTACAGGCGTGTGCCACCATGCCTGGCTAATTTTTGTATTTTTAGTAGAGATAGGGTTTTGCCACACCTTGGCCAGGCTGGTCTCAAACTACTGACCTCAAGTGATCCACCCGTTCGGCCTCCCAAAGTACTGGGATTACAGGCGTGAGCCACCGCGCCTGGCCCAACATCTTTATTTCTAATTTTACTTTCTGCTAAAAAAAACAGACACACAAATTATAATATTTTATTATAGAAAAAGCATCCCAAATACAGGATTTCGTAAACACTGGTAGGTGAACAAGTGCAATTTTAAAAGTAAATACAAAGTAGAGGCAAAACCTACAAGCATTTTGCCTTCAGAAGAAAATGTAATGTTCTCCTGCACTAGTGATCCCACCCAGAACACAAATGTGGCTCCATCTCCCATGAAAGCATCATATTTGCTTTCTGAGCTCAGTATTCCCATTTCAATAATTGCAAAGTGATGGCAAGAAGTGGCATTGAATACATTACTACAAACCCTTGACTTAAAATATTGAGACAGGGTCTTGCTCTGTCATCCAGGCTGGAGTGCAGTAGCGTCATCATGGCTCACTGCAGCCTCATCCTCCTGGGCTCAAGCAATCATCCTGCCTCAGCCTCTTGAGTGGCTGGGACTACAGGTATGCACTACCATGTCCATGCCTGGCTATTTTTTTATTTTTTTGCGTTGCCCAGGCCAGTCTCAAACTCCTGACCTCAAGTGATCCTCCCACCTTGGCCTCCCAAAGTGCTGGGATTACCGGCATGAGCCACTGCACCCAGCCAAAACCTTTGATTTTTTTTCTTTTTTGAGACGGAGTCTTGCTCTGTTGCCCAGGCTGGAGTGCAGTGGCATGATCTTGGCTCACTGCAACCTCTACCTCCCGGGTTCAAGCAATTCTCCTGCCTCAGCCTCCCAAGTAGCTGGGACTACAGGCACTCGCCACCACACCAGGCTAATTTTTTTGTATTTTTAGTAGAGACGGGGTTTCACCGTGTTGGCCAGGCTGGTGTCGAACTCCTGACCTTAGGTGATTTGCCAGCCTCGGCCTCCCAAAGTGCTGGGATTACAGGCGTGAGCCACCACGCCCGGCCAAAAACCCTTGCTTTTTAACTTCGATTGACACTTGACTTAAAAAAAATCCTCCACATCTCACTTTATGACAGTGTACATTAAAGCCTGTGGTCTGAATATCTGTTTTACTTAGAGGGGGACCCTTTGGGACACTTATCTGCAAACACATCTAACCTTCCTGGGCTTATTCCACAGTATTTTCATAAACCTGTATATATTAGGCATCACACTGTTCTCTTGGGATTTAAAGTAGTACTGGGTACTGCATATTGTGCAGTAAATCTGGCTTGCTTTCTTAACCTTTTTGCTGCCATTCTTTCAAATATTTTTCCAGGGCTTAGGGGAAACCATTAAATGATCTGACTTATTTTAACACTGTCATCTTGCCCTCCCTCCAACTCCTAGTGGCAAATGTTTCCTCATCAAAACAGCGTGCTATGATGCAGATACAAACTCAAGATTCTAAACTTCAGATTCGGGTTAATCTTGGCTTGCCGATTACTCTGGCCAAAATATCAACAGCCTGGCTTACTTATTTAGGCACTCAGAAGAAAACACCAAGCCCAAGTTCCACCTTTTAAAAATTACAAATGCCTCTTACCCATCTAGCCAGTAACCAACTCTGAAGGGGGTGACCTCAACCCAGCCCTTATTTCTGTGAGGTCCTGCTTTTGCAGAATGGCCTGCCCCTGGGACTGGAGCAGGCTTGGGTGAGCTCCAGGTGGAGGGTGATGGGAGGGGCATAGAAATAAACCTTCCTCTCCACCAGAAGGAACCTGTGATCCCAGCTTTTCCTTCAGTCACCACCACCTCATGACACTAGAAAGCCTACCGTCACAGATTTCCAGCTTACTCAAACCCCACAGGTTGGGGTCAAATGCATGTTTACCTAATTTGGGGGAAAAAAGACTCAATCTTGAAAGCCTGAGCAAAGTAAAGGGTTACACACAGGACAGTGTCAAGTATATGCCATACTTCATACCTGGCATTTTCCCTAAGCAAGAACTAATTCGTTTTCATTTTTAAGTGTTAGCTGTAGCATGGTTTACGCTTAAATGTTAACAATACATAAGCTGTGTAACAGAAGTTATACATACTTATGGAATATACAAACACTAGGTAATTCAAATTTCCTTTGTAATGGCATGGAAGTCTACTGAGAAGCAGAAAAGAAGCACCATTTAACAATTATCTGGTCTAGTCAACTGGTAGTGGGTATAAATGTACTGGTAAGGTCAAGGCCAAACCTGACCTCAAATATGAGCCAATTAGTTTCATAGAGATAAAATTACCTTCTAGCTACAAATAATCCTAACCCTTAATCCAGGCCATTGGCCTTCCAAATGGATGCCGATAGTCATCAGGTGGGGGATAGCTCAATTTAACCACTTACTACATTCTAGTGAAGAACAGAGCATTAATTTCCACAGTGATGCTAGTCACATGCAGAGAACGTAAGAACACTTTTTCAGCCCTGGAAAGAGCTTTCAACATCTACCTGGCTTTTATCTTTGGATGATTATGACTAGGACAGTCATTAAATGGAATCGAGTAGCCTCTTCTACACAGGATGAGCATCCCAAATCCAAAAATCCAAAATCTGAAGTGCTCCAAAATCCACTTTTTTGAGTGCTGACATGATGTTCAGAAGCCTTTCAGATTTGGGGTGCTCAACTGTTAAGTATTCCAAAATCTGAAAAAATCTGAAACCTGAAACCTTTCTGGTCCCTAGCATTTTGGATAAGAGATACTCAACCTGTATTCCAGTCAGCTTCTACCACAAACTGGGAGATAATCCCAAAATACTTATATCTGGCTCTGGACTCTAAATTTAGCCATACTATTAATAGCCATGGAGACGAGGAGGGAAGGTGGTTCAGCACTGTGGGGGCTGAGGAGGGTCATCTTGGTGATCATGCACTGATAACAGAGCTAATAGATCAAATAAAATGACTGGGCTTAATTTCCATTCAGCTCACCCTTCCTTTGGGGATGACATTGGTATAATATTCCTACCCAATGTGTGAGCAGCTATTAGGCTATTTCAAGAACCAAAATAAACTGATATCCAAAAATCCCATGGTATGAAAACATACAGAGAAAAATCCTGCAGTAGGACAGGGACTGTGCAGATGATGCTTCCCACCCAGCTTCACTCCATATACCCCATGCTGGCACTCTTTTAAGTCTTTCTGTTGAGAAACTGAGCAATTGTAAGCAATTTCTGTCCTCATCTTGAAAGCCTTTAAGCCATATCTAAGGTCTCCTAGACATATCCACAGCAATGTGCTGCTCCAGAGTGTTAGACCTATGGTTTCACACCAGATTCCAAGCCAGGATAACCCAATTGGCCTGATTTGGAGAGGTTCTTCTACTTGCGTTGTGAGTTTCTTCCAAATGAATCATCCATTTGTTTAAACTCCAAAACCTTGAAGCTAAAAAGGTCTCATCAACATTGTTATTCCATTATCCTTCCTGCCAAGGAATCTGTGTGGTTTTGAATTGTTCACTGCATTAATGAGACACAAATCTGAATTTAAGCTCTTAAGAATTTCCTTTTGGACATTCTGAACGAGACCCTAGTTCTTTCCAGATGCAGTTTGGGTGCAGAGGCCACCAAGAATGGCGTCTTCATTAACCTCTAATAAGCATCCGATTGGTGCCTGCTTTTAGAAGTTAGAGATTGTCACCTTTTAAGTTTGGTCCCTTTGCTACTAAGCAATTTGCCTGGTATAAAACAAGACAAAAACAAAACCCAAGAACAGAGTATAAAGGATAAGGACTGCTTTGCTAAACACGAGGCAACAGGAGTCTTGACTTCCTTTCCTGCTTTTGCAGTTACAAAAAGACTCAGTGAACAGCACCAGACCCAAATTTTTCAAGTTACCAGGGCTGCTGCAAAGATGGTAGCTAATTACCAGTGAGTATTTCTTCATCCCCTGCCAGAGGCACGGACTTACTGAAAAGGACATATGTTAATTATGGCAGAAAGGAAAAGGATAGGGGAGAAGCATGTCTCCTACTCAAGGTGAGACAAATCATGAGGGAGGGCTGGCTGCAGGCATCCCAGGTGAGATGGGCTCCAACAAGGCGTAGACCCACAGCTGGCCCTAATCCTGAAAGTCGTTAGAAGCCATCTGAGAAAGTGGGGCATTTAGCCGGTCAAGTTCATCCACTTGGGGTGGGTGATGCATTAATATCTCCTGGTCCTCCAAGACATCATCTCCAGCAGCTACCAGATTTGTGAGGGATTTGCTTCGAACACACTGGAAATCCACATGGCGACTCTTCCCTTCTTCCTTTTCCCATGACATCTGGATGAAGGGGCGTTGTACGTAATTATAGATGACTTCAGACCGGCCGCCAGGCCTTCTCTTAATTTTTTCTTTACAGGTAGGGTAACCTGCAACAGAAAAAGGCCATTCTCATGACTAACAAATTGTGCTCACTCTGGTGTCCATACTTTCTCCTTCCTAACCACATCAGTTTTCTCCCAAAATCACAGCATGGAAAATACGTGGGAAGTGACCAGTCCCAGCCCCAGTCACCTACATGTTCACTTCCTTCCTGGTCAGATTAGTAGGTCTTGTCCCTAGAAGGGACTAATCTGAGAAGTAACAAGAATTCTGTCCCTTCTAATGGAAAGAGGAGAGAAGCCTCTTACTAGTTCAGGAACCTGTTGTTGCTGGCAACAATACCATAGAAGAAAAGTCCTGCCAAGGCATGGCCACCCTAGTCCTCTTAATTCTGTTGCTTAGAGGGCATACTATATGAGAAATAGTTAAGGAAATGTGGAATGTTTAGCCTAAAGAAAAAACAGAGATGCTGCCTAAAATATGTGAAAGGCTGTCACATGGAAATGGGAAAAAATAGTCAAAGTAGCTTCAGAGGCTATTAACTAGAAGGCAGGCAGGAGAGGGAGGCCGTATCTATTAAATATGTATGGCAGAATGTTCCAATGGTAAAATAGTTTGATGGGTTGTTCTGGGAAATGCACCTAACAGACAAGGGAAAGACTGAGTAGGAGGAGATTTAATAGATAATCTCAAAAATGTCTTCCAAGGCTGGGCACTGTTGCTTACACCTGTAATCCTAGCACTTTGGGAGGCCAAGACAGGAGGATCGCTTGAGTCCAGGAGTTCAAAACCAGCCTGGGCCAGAGGGAGACCTCATCTCTTAGAAAAAAGGTTAAAAAAAAATAAGGGAGCATAGTGGTGCGTGCCTGTGGTCTCTGCTACTCGGAAGGCTGAGGCAGGAGGACCACTTGAGCCCAGGAAGGTAAGGCTGCAGTGAGCCATGATTGTGTCACTGTACTCCAGTGTAAGCAGAAGAGTGAGACCCTCTTAAAAAAAAAAAAAAAGTCCTCCAACTTTAAATTCAACTTAAATCAGACACAATGAAGCTTTGACGGGTTCTGTGGGCAGAAATGAGGTAACAAGAGTAGCAAAGCACAAGAGTCAAAGAAAGATCCACAAAGTCAAAACAAAGATCCGGGCGCTGTGGCTCACACCTGTAATCCCAGCACTTTGGGAGGCCGAGGCGGCGGACCACCAGGTCAGGAGATTGAGACCATCCTGGCTAACACAGTGAAACACCATCTCTACTAAAAATACAAAAAATTAGCCAGGTGTGGTGGCGGGTGCCTGTAGTCGCAGCTACTCGAGAGGCTGAGGCAGAAGAATGGCGTGAACCCGGGAGGCGGAGCTTGCAGTGAGCAGAGATTGTGCCACTGCACTCCAGCTGGGCAACAGAGTGAGACTCTGTCTCAAAAAAAAAAAAAAAAAAAAAAGATCCACATAGGAGAGACCAAATGACTTTAGCACTCTCCAGGAATCAGTCTCTTGAGAGCCTTCCATGGGGACCACAGGTTGGGACCCACTGCTCAAGATCATTCAAAGTAGTTCTGTTAATATATTCAGACATTCCTCAAAAGTATGGAATAATCTTTTTTTTTTTTTTTTTTTTGAGCCGAGGTTTAACTCTTACTGCCCAGGCTGGAGCGCAGCGGCACAATCTCAGCTCACTGTGATCTTCGCCTCTCGGGTTCAAGTGATTCTCCTGCCTCAGCCTCCCGAGTAGCTGGGATTACAGGCATATGCCACTATACAAAAATACAAATTTTGTATTTTTAGTAGAGACGGGTTTTCTCCATGTTGTTCACGATGCTCTCAAACTCCTGACCTCAACTGATCCGCCTACCTTGGCATCCCAAAGTGCTGGGATCATAGGCACAACAAACCGTGCCCGGCCGGAATAATCTTAAATTTTGAGTCCCCAAGCTATTTTTTCAGAAGGACCCTTCCAGATGCCAGAAACATCTTCACCAAGACTGGTGGCAGAACGACGCTCTCATCTAGTGAGCCCACAAGCCCTGCTGTATCTCCCTACCACTGTCCTTTGCCCTCACTGCTCTTTATCCTGAAGTAGTAAACTCGAACTTGTTTCCGTGGCTGCTTTGAACCATTTTCAACTGGAGATAAAATGAAAAGAAAAATGAGGACAAAAACAGGAAACTTCAAACTTGAGTAAGAATGTGGTTTTCATGTATGCCTATTTTCTAGGCCCTCTGGAGGCTAAATTTTGAGGATGTAAGCTGTGGCCATAGACCCAACCTGAATGTTGACTGGGATTTTTTTTTTTTTTTTTTTTTTTTTTACCTTCAATTCCAATGCGAATGTTTTTTAGGCCCCGTTCCTTTAACACTGTTTTTGCAACATCCCTATTCTCAATATATTTGAAGAATCTGTAGAGCTTGGAGCTATAAAGAACTGAAAAATAAAAAATATGGGGTTAGCCATGGAGTAAAGACCTAAGAGGAAAGAGAGAAGCTAACAGAATCAAACTAATAAAGGATATACTTGACTGCTAATCCCAAATAATCCAGATGGATCAAAGATTAAATGTTAAATAATACATAAACCATAAGAGAAACTTTTATAGTCTCAGGGTGCGGACTTTCTGGGTACAACATTAAACCTAGAAGCCATAAAAGAAAAACTGATGATTTTAGAAATACAACATCTCTGCATAGCCTAAACCATTTACCAAAGCTAAAAAGACAACTGAATGAGAAAATATTTGCAACTCATAAAAGGCTAATTTCCTTAATTAGAAAGAGCTGCCACAAATAGAGCTTTCACAAATCACTAAATAAAAAACTAACAATCTGATTTTGTAATGGGCAAAAGGCACAAACACTATTAACAAAAAAAGAAATTACAATGGCTCTTGCAAACTAAAAAGATTTTGGCTGGGTGTGGTGGCTCACACCTGTAATCCCAGCACTTTGGGAGGCCGAGGCAGGCAGATCAGTTGAGGTCAGGAGTTGGAGACCAGCCTGGCTAACATGGTGAAACCCCGTCTCTACTAAAAATACAAAAATTAGGCATAGTGGTGGGTGCCTGTAATCCCAGCTACTCGGGAGGCTGAGGCAGAAGAAGCACTTGAACCCTGGAGGCAGAAGTTGCAGTGAGCCAAGATCACGCCATTGCACTCCAGCCTGGCCAAGAGAAGGGAGACACCATCTCAAAAAAAAAAAAAAAAAAAATTTCAGCCTCACTCATGAAATAAGAAATGTAATTAAAACTCATGCCAATCATGAGATTCTGCAGTTTTTTTTACCTATGAAGAAAGTAGCAAAGATAAAAGTTTTAAAAACACTGTTTTGGGGCCAGGCACAGTGGCTCACACCTGTAATCCCAACACTTTGCAGGGCAGATGCAGGAAGATGGCTTGAGGCCTGGAGTTTGAGACTAGCCTAGGCAAGGCAACATAGAACCCATTTCTACACAAAATTAAAAAAAAAAAAATTAGCCAATCATGGTGACACACACCTGCAGCCCAGGCTACTTGGAGGCTGAGGTGGGAGAATCACTTAAGACTAGGAGTTTGAGGCTGCAGTGAGCCATGACTGCACCACTGCACTCCAGCCTGGGTGAAAGAGCAAGATTCTATCTGTAAAAAAATTTTTTAAAAAGCCACTGTTGGCCAGGCATGGTGCCTGCAATCCCAGCACTTGGGAGGCTGAGGCGGGTGGATTATTTGAGGTCAGCAATTTGAAACCAGCCTGGCCAACATGGTGAAACCCTGTTTCTATTAACAATACAAAAATTAGCCGGGCTTGGTGGCACGCACCTGTAGTCCCAGCTTCTCGGGAGGTTGAGGCATGAGAATCACTTGAACCCAGGAGGCGGGACTCTGTCTCAAAAAAAAAAAAAAAAAAAAGAAAAAGCCACTGTTTTGGTGAGGGGGTGGGAAACAAACCTGTCATGTATTGTTTTGTGAGTGTAAATTGGTACAAATTTTATGGAGGATAATTTGGCAACATCTATCAAAATTATAAAGGTATAATTTTTTTTTTTTTTGAGACGGAGTCTCGCTCTGTTACCCAGGCTGTAGTGCAAAGGCATGATCTCGGCTCACTGCAATGTCTGCCTCCTGGGTTCAAATGATTCTCCTGCCTCTCAGCCTCCTGAGTAGCTGGGATTACAACAGGCATGGGCCACCATGCCCGGCTAATCTTTTTTTTTTTTTTTTTTTTTTTTTTTTGAGACGTAGTCTTGCTCTGTCGCTCAGGCTGAAGTGCAGTGGTGTGATCTTGTCTCACTGCAACCTCCGCCTCCTAGGTTCAAGTGATTCTCCTGTTTCAGCCTCCAGAGTAGCTAGGATTACAGGCACGAGCCACGACGCCCAGTTAATTTTTGTATTTTTAATAGAGATGGGGTTTCACTATATTGGCAAGGCTGGTCTCGAACTCCTGACCTCAAGCAATCCTCCCACCTCGGCCTCCCAAAGTGCTGGGATTACAGGTATGAGCCACTGTGCCTGGCCAATAGTTTAAACGTCCAATAATGGCTGGTTAAATCAACTATGGCACATTTGTGCAAGGGAACACTATAGAGCCACAAAAAAGAATGTTGAAGATTTTTCTTTTTTTTTTTTTTTTTGAGATGGAGTCTCACACTGTCGCCTGGGCTGGAGCGCAATGGCATGATCTTGGCTCACTGCAACCTCCGCCTCCCAGGTTCACCTGATTCTCCTGCCTCAGCCTCCTGAGTAGCTGGGACTACAGGTGCACGCCACCATGCCTGGCTAATTTTTTGTATTTTTAGTAGAGATGGGCTTTCACTATGTTGGCCAGACTGGTCTCGAACTCCTGACCTCATGATTCGCCTGCCTCAGCCTCCCAAAGTGCTGGGATTACAGGCATGAGCCACCGCGCCTGGCCCAGAATGTCAAAGATTTTTGTTAACACATGGCATAGAACAGTTGTATAATATGGTACATTTGAAAAAGGAGGAGAAAACAAGTAATTGGTTATATGTGTCCATTGAATATACCTGGAAGCCTGTAAAAGAAATTGAGAAGCAAAACTGGATAGATGGGGCAGGAGTGAGAATAAGACTTTTTAGTGTATATCTTTTTATGTTTTTTGAATTTTGACTTATTACCAATTCAAAAGGATTTAAAAATGAATTAAGAGAAAAATGACACCATCATTTAATGTGCTGCCTCAGTATCTTACACAGTACGAGACACCAGAGAAAGAGTGAATGGTGTAACAACATTCACTGTGTTCCCCAGCATAAAGGCTAGACCTGCATCACTAGGGATTTGTCATCCAGGTGAGTGTGCTCATCACAGGCTCAACATTGATATTCACATTGGTTCTAGGATCAAGCTGCTACTCCAGGTAGCGAGTTTCTTGCTGAAAACATCTACACCATGCTAGAAGCTCCTACTTTGGGAATATTCCTCCCCCATTGGTGGAGGGTGGTCTTCATCCCAGTCCACAGAATCCTCATCTGTCAGCACAACAATGTGGCACTCTCGCTCTCCTTTCTTGGCACAGCCCACCATGATGGGCAAGATCAGCTCTTCGAGGTAGTGATCAAACTGCTTATGAGCACCGTCATTAGACAGTTCATGGAGTAAAGCACCTGCAGAGAGAAAATGTAGGTGAACATGCTTTCTGCCTAAATGCACATATTACTGGAGTGAAAAAGACTATGAGAGAATGGCTGTTATCATTGATGAGGTTCAGAGAAGTGGCACATTTAAAGGCAAAGAGATTGTTTCCTGCTCCAGGGTGATAATTAAGCTTTGTTAAGGTATGTCTCCTATCCTACCACTCTTCGATTTACTCATGTTTAATAATCCTTGAGCATTCTGATCAGTTGAGGTTTTGTTGGACTTACAAGGTCAGACCATAAATGTTAATTCTATAAGAGACAAAATCATCATTTGGGGACGATTCTTTGTAGTACCTCTTCTGAAGATGGTTTGGATCCTGATTTCATGGAGTCAGAGCACCATAATAGAGGAATAATCTGAATTTTGGTGACACCAAAGGACTTGCTCTAAATGTGTAATACACTCAGTAAAGAAATCACACATACAGGGGCTTTCATGCAACATGCAGGGAAATGTATCATGAAATTCAGAGAATAGTTATTTATATAATTTCAGGAAGCCCAGGTAATAAGAGCATGGAGTTTGCAGTCACACAATCTGAGTTCTAATCCTAGCCTTAATGCCTAGAGCTCTGAATAAGCTAATTTCTTAAATGAGGTTATCACCCATCTTTCAGGACTGTTATAAGATTTAAGCAAGTCCGTATCTATAAAGCACTTAGCAAACACTAAGTTAATAATAATAGGCCAGGCACAGTGGCTCACGCCTGTAACCTCGGCACTTTGGGAGGCCGAGGTGGCAGATCACTTGAGGTCAGGAGTTCAAGACCAGGCTGGCCAACATGGTGAAACCCTATCTCTACTAAAAATATAAAAATTAGCCGGGCATGGTGGCACACGCCTGTAATCCCAGCTGCTCTGGCAGGAGAATTGCTTGAATCCAGGAGGCGGAGGCTGCAGTGAGCTGAGATTGTGCCACTGCACTCCAGCCTGGGCGACAGAGCGAGACTCTTGTCTCCAAAACAAAACAATAATAATAAGCCAGGCGTGGTGGCATGTACCTGTAGTCCCAGCTACTCAGGAGGCTGAGGTGGGAGGACTGCTTGAGGCCAGAAGTTTGAGACCAGCCTGAGCAACACAGTAGCAAGACCCTATCTCAAATTAAAAAAAAAAAAAAGCAATATCATGATCAGGAGAACCTGGCCAATTTGTGCTGTTTGACTTTATTAGTGAACTGTTGCTCATGTTAGACAATCAGTATCCTTGTTTGTTAGAGTCGAGACACCAAAGTCCCAAGAGGGAAGCAGTCAGCTTGGTCTCCCACTGGTCAGGCTCCATTTAGAAACTACTATCTGTTTTCCTTTGTCTACTCCAGTTCCTCACAGTGCTTTGAACTAAGAGAGGAAAAGGGTTAGTTAGTATCACATCTCTGCCTCTGCAGATTTTCAAACTACACTTGAAACTCCTTCTGTTTAGTAATAGAAAATATCAGCTGGGCTTGGCTCACGCCTATAATCCCAGCACTTTGGGAGGCTGAGGGTGGCAGATCACCTGAGGTCAGGAGTTCAAAACCAGCCCGGTCAACATGGCAAAACCCTATCTCTACTAAAAATACAAAAATTAGGCAGGTGTGGTGGCAGGTATGTGTAATCCCAGCTACTCGGGAGGCTGAGGCAGGGAGAATCCCTTGAACCCAGGAGGCGGAGGTTGCGGTAAGCCGAGATCGTGCTACTGCACTCCAGCCTGGGCGACAGAGTGAGACTCTTGTCTCAAAAAAAAAAAAAAAAAAAAAAACAATGACTTCCAAGAAAACTCAAAGTTCAGCTGCTTAAGTGCAGCTGGCAGCTGCTCCTGTACTTACTCAGATCTTGACATCGGATAGTGTTGAAGTCAAAATTAATGCAGAGATAATCACAAGTATCTCTAAGATCTGGGATAGAGATGCCATCAGGACAATTGATGATACCGGTTTTATAATAATCCTGTAAATAGATCAGGAAGAAAAAATGTAGGCAGAGAACAAGATGAAAAATTACTTCTCCATCTCTGTGCATTCCTGGTTCTGTTAAAGCAATGAGCTACTGGAATTATCACCAAATTGGATGATTCATTAGATGGCAAAACAGCTCCTGGCTATCTTGACTTGTTTAACCAGAACTTGATAACTGATAGAGCTCACATACAAACAAGCAAGGACTTAAAAGTTACAGGAATAGAAAACAAAGGGAGAAAGGAAACAACTGGAAACCAGAGACTCTAAAGTCAATAACATAGTTGATGGAACTCTCAAGGCTATTGATCACACATGCCCCTGGGGAAGAGAATGTAACAAAAAAGGCTACCACACACCAGCACTGTGCGAAATACAGTTGCACTGATGCCTTCAGCAATCTCATACTCTCCCTTCTCATTGGGCCGAGTGAAGTTGTACTCTCTTCCTGGTCCAAACATCCTGAAAGATATCCAGGCAATAATGTTATCTTCTCCATCATGATTCTTCACAGATGAGACTTCTCCCTTCTCCACCTCATTCTGGAAGACTCCATCCCACTCTCTCATAGTATAAATTAAAAACACAGCACTGGAACCCAATGCCTACAAGACAACTCAAGTCTCAGGAAGCTCCCTTCAGACAGGAAAAAAAGGCAATTGCTTTAAGCATCTGTGTACAAAGAAGAATGAAGGATCAAGTCCACAAAGTTCATCTGTAGTGAGTTTCTTTGGCAGTAAATGCAGTAAATAGCAACTGCAGAGGTGGCCCTTGGAAAATATCTGTGTTGAGATGGTGGCCTTTCATGGCCTCCCCACTGCCCAAGAACCTGCTTTTCTATACTCACAGCTCAGAAAGACAGCATCTAGGCTCCTTTTTATTCCTGTCCCCTCGTCTGTCAATACTGACCTATCTAATATGCCATTCATCAATATTTCTGAGCTTCACTTTTCAACATCTCATCTTCTGTTAGATGCAGCTATATTAATACTTTCCTGGTATGTCTTAATAGTGGAGCTCTGGGGGAAAAATGGCCTTACTCAATACAAAGAATAACTAATGATGGGATTTTCAGATCAAGCAGAAAAGGAGGGTAGTAGGTATTAGGCTTATCAGCAGTTTACTGCATTTCAGAGAGACAGGCTTGCTGTCAGCATGAACTCAGAAGTCATGAGGGTACAGGGAAAAGAGCTTTTCTTATTCGCCTCTCCCCATCCTTCCTCCTTCTGTCAGATCCCTTGCAGTCTAAATGACCCCATGACTTCCACTCCTGCTGCACTTCTGTGTATGAGCTGTGGAATGGTTAGATAACACAAAGGATAGGGCAGGCAGCTGCTATCTTCAACCAGCCTAAGATTTGACTTCCCAATCAAATGGGGGTTCACTGCCATTTCCTTCCTTAAACTGCTGGGAAGTGTTGCTGTTCAGCTGTTCACAACTGTTGTCCTCCAGCCTGAACTGGCTGCTTTTCAAAGGTCTGAAAATGATTCCATTTCGGCTGGGTGTGGTGGCTCATGGCTGTAATCCCAGCACTTTGGGAGCTGAGGTGGGCGGATCACAAGGTCAGGAGATCGAGACCATCCTGGCTAGCATGGTGAAACCCTGTCTCTACTAAAAAAAGAAATACAAAAAATTAGCCGGGCGTGGTGGTGGGTGCCTGTAGTCCCAGCTGTGTGGGAGGCTGAGGCAGGAGAATGGTGTGAACCCAGGAGGCAGAGCTTGCAGTGAGCTGAGATCGCGCCACTGCACTCCAGCCTGGGCGACAGAGTGAGACTCCGTCTCAAAAAAAAAAAAGAAAAGAAAATGATTCCATTTCACGTGCTTCCCAAATAACTGTACCACACATAAGGATTCCATCTTGATAAAAGTAGCCTCCAAAGAATGCAGATGTTTTTCTGGAATGCTCTGGTTGAATGAAGTCTAGCTCAGAGAGCTTTGAATAAAAATAGTGAACATATTATAACTATAATCCCCCCATTTATTATCAGTTGGACTTCAGCTCAGAGTTATTTATTTAGTAGTGGCATGGATCTGCATTAATCCATTCTGTTTCTCTCAGCTTCTCCCCTTGTGACTAGTGGCCCACATCTGTAAGCTCACTGGCTAGGCTTACAAGTACTGTATATAATCACAGGACAGGGAGCCACAAAACAGAACAAATCTAAATAACTTACAGAATTTACGACCTTGCCAATTCAGCCGAATGAACCATACAGATAAAGAACCAGACTCTCCTCTTCATGGGACGACCCATTCCAAGATTCAAAAAACCAGTGTCACCCAAGAATCTGTTACCCAGAAAACATTTGCCTTTCTTCTCTTGATCACTACTTTCAGAGGCAACATACCTAAAACAGCCAGCCTGCACTGAGAAACACTTTTTTCAGGGGGTAGGAATGATGGTAATACCCAAACTGAGAACAGGAAGTCAAGCCTGACAAAAAATAGAGGGCCAGTCTGGAAAATGTTTTCATGTTCTACTTTTATCTTAATTCAGACATTTAAGAAATATGTAGACAGGTTTGGTTCTAATTAAAAAGTGGTTCACTGTGGCCAGGCGCAGTGGCTCACGCCTGTAATCCCAGCACTTTGGGAGGCTGAGGTGGGCGGATCACGAGGTCAGGAGTTCAAGACCAGCCTGACCAACGTGGTGAAAGCCCGTCTCCACTAAAAATACAAAAATTAGCCGGGCGTGGTGGCACACACCTGTAATCCCAGCTACTTGGGAGGCTGAGGCAGGAGAATTGCTTGAACCCGGGAGGCGGCGGTTGCAGTGAGCTGAGATTGCACCACTGCCCTCCAGCCTTGCTGACAGAGTGAGACTCTGTCTCAAAAAAAAGAAAAAAAAGTGGTTCACTGTGAATTTATATGTTCAAATACACATATATTTGAATGGCTGGATTCTATTTAGCCTAGAATTCAATAAATTAGTGTGATCAATTCAAATTTCTAACTCAGTTTAAATTAATTCAAAGTCCTGAGTTAGATCTCTAAGCAAAATAAAATCTACTTCTAAGTAGATGAAAATGATCAAAAGCCAAATCTACATGTATAATATCATTATTATTACTATTTTTACTCTTATCCCAATTTGCTCTTCCTTAGGTTAAGGTCTATGGTTGGCCAGAAAGACAATCTCTTTACTCCTAGCCCAGGCTCTGAGACTCCTTCCTGGACAGTGTTCCTTCTTAGTAGGCTATTTCCATTTCCTAAACTCTAACCCTAAAAATCTGGGGGCCAGAGACAGTTAAGAGGAGATAAATCTGAATGAAGCAGCACAGAGAATGGACCATGAAGAATAAAGAGGGCAATTATGAAACAAACAACAAAACAACTAGGTTTAAAGATTCCATTTAAAGATTCCATTTCAAGAAACTTGAATAGTAATGGAAGCATTAGAAAATGACAGCATAACACCTGTTGCCAAGCATAAAACTTGCAATAGATGGCAGGGAAATGCTTTTCAGTAAAATAGCTTTGTTCTTGTGCCATGCAGAACATTTGCCTAATACTGTTTTTTATTTATTTTTTTTAAAAAAAGGGAGCAAGATTTAGGTCTCACCTTACCCCCAGCATCTTTGACCTGTGAAACTCTGAAAACATTACTTAGAGTGAATTTGTAGAGGAGCAGAGAATGAGATTTAGCAGGTTATTTTTTCATAGTTTCCAAATAGATTTTATTTCCTTTTGTGGGGCTCATTTTACTATACTGGCTTTGTAAATGAAGTACTCTCCCCACCCCGAAATACCAACACGTATTAGGCTTTTACCAGCTTGCCCTCCCTTTCACAAATGTATGAGGGCAGAAAAATAAAAATACAATGCTTTTTTTTTTTGAGACGGAGTCTTGCTCTGTCACCCAGGCTGGAGTGCAATGGTGCGGTCTTGGCTCACTGCAACTTCCACCTTCCGGGTTCAGGCGATTCTCCTGCCTCAGCCTCCCAAGTAGCAGCTGGGATTATAGGCGCCCGCCACCACACCCAGCTAATTTTTGTATTTTTAGTAGAGATGGGGTTTCACCATGTTGGCCAGGCTGGTCTCAAACTCCTGCCCTCAGGTGGTCTGCCTGCCTCGACCTCCCAAAGTGCTGGGATTACAGACGTGAGCCACCGCGCCCAACCTATACAATGCTTTTTATTGTTATATCTAATGCAAGATAAACAGCAGGTATTTTTATTTATAGAGAACAGAATGAATTTGGAAGAAAATTATCATCAGTTACCTTCCCAGCATGGTATCCGGATGAGCAGTGAAAATCTGTGGATTCACAACAAAACGTGTGCCATCTACGAGAAGCGTCACTTTCTCTGGTGCTTGGAAATGGGAATTACTGCCAAAGCCCACACTACTGTTTCCAAATCTTTCTGGAGCAATAAAAGGTTCATGGTTCCGTTTATTCCCACTTTGGAAGCAAGAACCTTTGATGTCTTCAGCAAGGGGCATTATGTGAGGGAACTGAAGATTCACTGGCTGAGAGGCATAGTCAAGTGAGAGGTCTAAAAGAACATACAAAGAAACCAAAACAACTTGAGAGCAAAAGCCTTGAGAGAAAAATAAACCCTGTCTTCTTTAAAACAACAAGTAAACCCCAAATTTTAGGTGTTCACAGGCAAAAAAAACCTCTTGCCTACAGCAAGTAAAAAGCAAGCAAACAAAAAAACTAGAGACTTATATTGGATCTCTTCCATGTACATGTGAGGGTTGGGGGAGGGAGAGGATGAAGGCAGGATGCCCATACTTGAACATTATTTAAATTTTCTAAAGTAAACTATGTATATGGTTAAGAAAAACAGTAGAGAAGAATTTACATGGAGGCCCAGCAGTCTCCCCTGCTATTCCCTATACCTTCCCTGGTGTTGGTTCAGAGGCAATCACTTTTTACTTGTTTTCACTTCTATTGCTAAATAATACTTTTATATTTCCTGTGTTTTATTTAAGGAACCTGCTACTAATATGTGCCAAAACTATTCATTTTCAGATTCTTCAAAATTGTTTTAAAATTTTATTTTTCAGAAGGGATAATGATAGTCTTTAATTTTCCAATATATTACTTTTCCTAGAAATTCACAGTAAAAGGCATTTTCACTATGTACAGGAGAATCCTAACATCACCTACACTATTTTTCCAAAAAGGCAGGTCTTACTCTCAGCAGAAAAGTTCCAGTGCAAATGGCATTAGGATTCATTCATGAAATCTGTTTCTTAGTATCACCAAAAAGCTGTTTTCTTTAAGCAATTTATTTAATTTTTCTTTCCTTTCCTTTTTTTTTTTTTTTGAGATGGAGTCTCACACTGTCGCCCAGGCTGGAGTGTAGTGGCGCGATCTCGGCTCACTGCAAGCTCCGCCTCCCGGGTTCACGCCATTCTCCTGCCTCAGCCTCCCAAGCAGCTGGGACTACAGGCGCCTGCCACCATGCCTGGCTAATTTTTTGTATTTTTTAGTAGAGACAAGGTTTCATCGTGTTAGCCAGGATGGTCTCTATCTCCTGATCTCGTGATCTGCCCGCCTTGGCCTCCCAGAGTGCTGGGATTACAGGGGTGAGCCACCGCGCCTGGCCAGTTAATTTATTTAATTTTTCTACCTGGTCCATCATCTATATAATGAGGATAAATAATGTTCACTCCATATACCTCACAGGGCTGTTTCACTTATAAACTGAAATTAAGGATGTGAGAGCACTTAAAAATAGGCCGGGTGCGGTGGCTCACACCTGTAGTCCCAGCACTTTGGGAAGCCAAGGTGGGCAGATCATCTGTGGTCAGGAGATCGAGACCATCCTGGCTAACACGGTGAAGCCCCATCTCTACTAAAAGTACAAAAAATTAGCCGAGTGTGGTGGTGGGTGCCTGTAGTCCCAGCTACTCAGGAGGCTGAGGCAGGAGAATAGCATGAACCCGGGAGGCAGAGCTTGCAGTGAGCCGAGATCGCGCCACTGCACTCCAGCCTGGGCGACAGAGTGAGACTCTGTCTCAAAAAAAAAAAAAAAAAAAAAAAATTAGCCAGAAGTGGTGGTGGGTGCCTGTAATCCCAGCTATCAGGAGGCTGAGGCAGGAGAATCTCTGGAACCTGAGAGGTGGAGGTTGCAGTGAGCCAAGATTGCACCACTGCACTCCAGCCTAGGCAACAGAGCAAGACTCCGTCTCAAAAAAAAAAAAAAAAAAATTATATATATATGTAAAATACTGCATGATACAAAACAGGCTTAAAACTAGATATATGAAATCTGGATGTATATAGAAGATAATCAGAAGTAAGTATTTACAAAGGATTACCACCAGAGGGTTCTTTTAAATAGGCAGTCTCCTCAAGTGATCTGCCCACCTTGGCTCCCCAAAGTGTTGGGATTATAGGTGTGAGCCACCACACCCAGCCCTATTTTGTTTTAATGTAAAAAAAGTTTTTTAATGAAAAATTCCAAACATAGGGAAGCACAAACTTAATATAATACATACGCCCCATCACCTACATTTGGCAAGATTTGTTAACATTTTTCTATCTTTTCTTCAAGCCCTTTTTGAAAAAAAAAAAAAAGAAAAAAAACTGTTATCAATACAACTGAATTACTCCCACTCCTCTTGTTTATAAAATTTGTAAACAAATTCAGGAACATGATTAATGCCCATGACCTCTGGGAAATTAGTCTGATTTCCTACACTCAGACAACCAAATAAATTGTTGGGTAGAGGACACTTAGTTTTTTTCCCATTTGTTTGTAGATAAAAGGCAACAAAAATCTAGATCAAAACCTATTTAGAGTTCACATCCCATAGCTTCTCATGAACTTTCAATGTGGTCTCATGTTTGCACACCAAAAGCTACGCTTCCAGGTAACCCACAGGCAACCCACTTTGATCACCAGGATAGGCTTTCACACTTGAGGTGCTGTTTATTAAAAATGAAATAGATACCTGGGCCGGGCGCCGTGGCTCACGCCTGTAGTCCCAGCACTTTGGAAGACCGAGGCGGGAGGATCACGAGGTCAGGAGATCGAGATCATCCTGGCTAACACGGTGAAACCCTGTCTCTACTAAAAATACAAAAAATTAGCCAGGCATGGTGGCGGGTGCCTGTAGTCCCAGCTACTCGGGAGGCTGAGGCAGGAGAATGGCGTGAACCCGGGAGGCGGAGCTTGCAGTGAGCCGAGATCGCGCCACTGCACTCCAGCCTGGGCAACAGAGTGAGGCTCCGTCTCAAAAAAAAAAAAAAAAAGATACCAGAATTACTAATTCAGTTCTTTAGAATGCTTGATTTCTCCCCAATAATGAAGCAATTAAAATGGGTTTATTCCGAAACCCGAAGAAGAAACCTCAGGTTCTATACTGCTTAAATGGGTGAGTAGTAAAACAGACTCCTTGCACAAGTTCTCCCTAATGGTGTACTCTTCAGCGGCAGTCATAGGCTTTTCTGTCAGTTAATACACATATAGAAATCATCTCAGCCCACTTCCTCCTAGCAATGTGAACCTGAGCAAGTTACCGAAGCTTTCTAAGCCTCAGTTTCCTCATCTGCAAAACAAGGATAACAGTTGTAAGGACTAATCTGGAGTAGAGTCAGCAAATTTTCCATAAAGGGCCACAAAGTAAATATTTTAGGCTTGTGGTCAGTCTCTGCCACTACTGTAGCAGGAAGACAGCCATAGACAATATGGACATGATGGCTGTTTCATTAAAATTTCATTTACAAAAACAGGTAGACAGATGTGACCAGTTTGCCACCCCTGATCTAAAGAATGTATGTAAAGTTCCTAGTACAGTGAATGTTCGATAAATGGTAGTTGCTATTATTGGTGCTGTTGTTTTAATTAAAAGTTAAAAAGAATCTCAGTTTATCAGGAGCTTTCACATCTATTAACTTGTTAATCTACTAGCCTTGTGAGGTAGGAAGAATTTTTTTTTTTGAGACACAGTCTCCCTCTCTTGCTCAGGCTGGAGTGCAGTGGTGTGATCTTGGCTCACTGCAATCTCCGCCTACCAGGTTCAAGCGATTCTCGTGCCTCATACTCCCAAGTAGCTGAGATTACAGGCATCTGCCACCACGCCCGGCTAATTTTTTTATTTTTAGTAGAGATGGGGGTTTCACCACATTGGCCAGGCAGGTCTTGAAGTCCTGACCTCAAGTGATCCACCTGCTTTGGCCTCCCAAAGTGCTGGGATTACAGGCGTGAGCCACTGTGCCGGGCCTAGGAAGAATATTAATAGCCTTGTTTTCTAGATTAAGAAAGTGAGGCTCGCCAGCCTTGGCAAAATGGTGAAACCCTGTCTCTACCAAAAATGTAAAAAGTTAGCTGGGTGTGGTGGTACCCACCTGTGGTCCCAGCAACTCGTGAGGCTGAGGTGGGAGGATCACTTGAGCCTGGGAGGCAGAGCTGCAGTGAGCCAAGATCACGCCACTGCACTCCAACCTGGGTGAAGAGTGAGACCCCATCTCAAAAAATAAAAATAAAAATAAAAAATAAAGAAAAGAAAAAGCAGGGCTCAGAAAGACTGAGGATCTCATCCATGGTTACAACTAATAAGCAGCTGAGCTAGAAGCTGAATATGTCTTCTGACTCCAAACCTGTGGCTGTTTTTGTTTGTTTGTTTTAATACCATTATCACCATATTAGATGTGCTAGACCGATTAAATAAGTGGAGAGTTTCTGTGAAGGTCAGCTTTATGTAATTGTGATATGCAAGCTAAGCAATTAATTGGATAATTTATTTAGATTAAAAACATTCATGCCTTCTGGGTAGAGTAGATGCTCTGGTATTGGAAAGCCCCCCAAATTAAGTCAAGAGCTAATCACTGTACCTTCATTCCTGGGACCTAGAGGATAAGTAAGATTATAAGGACCAGATGAAGCCAGGCTATTTCCTTCTTTTTCTTGGGCTGCAGCTGAAGTATCATCCACTAAGCAGCTGGCCTCCTGCCGCAATAACCTGTCACTGTCACTGCCACGGTGAACATTCATCCTTAGATTCTGAGTCCTGAACTGTCTTTTGATCAGAGAGAAATCCTGGAACACAGGAATATGCATGATTTAGAACTCACAAAACAGATTTCTAAGGACTTCCATGGTATGAAAGCCAAACTAGAAAACTGACAGCTAGCATTCCTATTCTCAGGAGAAATAGGCATCTTAAACACTTTTGTGATTTTTATATCGACAGGAATTGGGCTGATTTAAATGGTCTTTATCAAATCACTAAGAATGCAGATAAACTTGTTACCAGGGAATAATTTTATCCATGAACAGACATCAGATTCACTGACTTTGGCCACATTCATGATCAATTCTACATTAAATGGTGGTACAATAATTTTGTGGTATTCATATTACAGAGACATAGGGCAGCAGAGAGTCCAACTTTTCAACTAAAGAAAACCTATGTTTTTTAAAAATTGACACATACACTCTTGCAACAATTAAGCACCAGGAAGTTAAAAAACAATCACAACCTTAAAGCCAGTGTGAGAATCATCTGAGCTGAAGAAAAAAGCTAATTCTGATTGTAGAGCTCAAGTTCTCCTTTTTATCTCCCCTTTTCTCTCTTTCACTTTGTATACCTTATGCTCAATCTCGAAACCCCACCTCAAAATCACACTGGCTATAAAGCTAATCATGTCATTCATCTCTCTCGAAAGCAGTGCAGAGTCCCCATGAACAACACACATTATGTGACTGCCACGTGCAAGACCCCCAATGATCAGGCAGGATGGAGATCCCACAGCAGCCACACAGGGGGCGTCGTAACTTTCTGCTGGTTAATCACGCCCTGCAACCCTTCCATCCTCGATGGTGGCTACTCAAAATATTCCTGAAGTTCACTCTACTTAGCACTTTCACAGTTTACACTGTACAAATTTCCACTGGCATTCTGGTGGAAGAATCATCTTAAATCACCAGTAATTTGTATGCATATAGATTACATGCTTAATATTTTAGGAAACAGGAAGCTCACTAAGGGCAGTAATGCATTTTAATACTCCGAATTTCCTGGCATACCAAGCATGTGGTAGGTGCCAATAAACATCTATAAAAAATAAACATAGTAAATATCTGTAATGTAAATGAAATTTTGAATCCCTTCATAACATATATTAAAATATTTTTAGCAAAAAATTGATCAGTTTATGCCCTGATCCAAGTTTTCACTTAGATGAAATGTAAAAATGATCACTTTGATAAGATGGATAGAGGAATATGCCTGAAAATAAATCATGCTAAAGAAGAGATACTTTCAGTTGATGAAATCTTTCTCAGACAATGGCTCTTATTAAGCAAATTGAAGGAATAAAGTGAATGTATTGATAGAAAACCTTCAATGTGACTACAGCTTTTTTCACAATTATCCTTTCTTAAAAATAAAGTATTTATATTACAAAAATGCAGCCATTTAAAACTGATGTTTGGTGATTGGTAAAGTCAAACAGAACCACCAGTGCCTTCAAGTTTGGCTCAGATGTCAAAATCAAGTCTACAGAATAAGATAAAGAACAAGGTCCATGGAATTGGAAAGAACATTACCAAAGACGGTCTGCTTCTTTAATCTTAACTGGTTTTGAACCATAATATTCCAATCTGCTTACAGCTCCTCTAGCTGCTCAAGAACCAAGTTCAAACTTCTCTTTGTTGCACTCGAAAAGATCTCTTGAACCAACACACAATAAGCTTGACTGAGCCTCCTTCTTGAGAACTTGCATGGACTAGACTGTATAAGCCACATAATTTAATCTTCATAATGTAAGAAAATCATTTTGTTATCATGGTATAAAAAATGTCCTAGTTTATAAAAACAGGGCTCCAAAATCAGTTTAATTTGTATATGGTGAACTAATAAATGGATGTACTTGGAATTTAGCAGGGTAGGTATCACCACGGAGGGAAAATAAAGTAACTTTCTCAGCACTTAACAGGTATTTGCATTTAATTAATTTTTATTATAAGTAATACACAAATATATTCCTAAGAAAATTCAAACCTTATAGATAATGCAAAAAAGGACCTTTTGATCATCATTCCCAATCCCAGTCATTTCTCCAAGTAACTATCATTACTTGCTTGGTATGAATCCTTTCAGACTTTATTAAAATGCATTTTTATTATACAGATATACTGGGGAAAGCATACAGTTTTTAAAAAACACACAAATTATGTACTATATGCATCATTCTCATTCTGTAATGTTTTTCTAAATGTTCTTGAGAACTATCCATGATTGAAGATTGAGATCTAGTTCATTCATTTTTAAGGGCTGTATAATATTCTAGTAATACAATTTTACTCTCCTCCCTATGAATATTTAAGTTGTTTATAACAAACAAATGCTTTTGATGAGTAAGATCAGAGTGTACTATGGAACTCCAAGAGAGGATTCAGTTTGCAGAGTTTTCCCAAATGGATTTGGCGTCAGAATTTCTTTTTTCAAGAAATCCTTCAGAGCCAGGCGCAGTGGCTCACACCTGTAATCCCAGCACTTCGGAAGGCTGGGGCGGGTGGATCACGAGGTCAGGAGATCGAGACCATCCTGGCTGACATGTCTCTATTAAAAATAGAAAAATTACCCGGGAGTGGTGGGGGTGCCTGTAGTCCCAGCTGCTCGGGAGGCTGAGGCAGGAGAATGGCGTGAACCTGGGAGGTGGAGGTTGCAGTGAGCAGAGATGGCACCACTGCACTCCAGCCTGGGCTAAAGTGCGAAACTCTGTCTCAAAAAAAAAAAAAAAAAAAGAAATCCTGAAGGATTTTTGGAGTCTTTCACTTGTTGCCCAGGCTGGAGTGCAATGGCGCCATCTCAGCTCACTGCAACCTCCACCTCCTGGGTTCAAGCGACTCTCCTGCCTCAGCCTCCCAAGTAGCTGGGATTACAGGCACCCACCACCACGCCCTGCTAATTTTTGTATTTTTAGTAGACACAGGGTTTCACCATGTTGGCCAAGCTGGTCTCAAACTCCTGACCTCAGGTGATCCACCCGCCTCGGCCTCCTAAAGTGCTGGGATTACAGGTGTGCATGACCACACCCAGCCCAGGATTAATGTTTAATGGCACATACTTTCAGATATCACCGAACCCAGCATTTCCCAAAGTCCCCTATAAACTCTATTTCCTCTAAAATCCCAGAATGATGGAACAAAAATCTCTTGACTTATGAAACCTAAGAAGCAAACTGACACCAAGTTCTTCAACAAACCAGAGCAGGCAGTTTAAATATAATAGTAAGGTTCTATTCCCCTTCCAGCATGGATGCTTCATTCAACTTTGAACGATATTTTCATTGCCTACCCTGGTTCACTTCCGTAGCCATCCCCCAAATGAATCTTTGTCCTCAGAACTGATTGAAGGCGGAAAAAAAAAGGAAAGAAAAAAAGGCAAGGCGCAGTGGCTCACACCTGTAGTCTCAGAACTTTGGGAGGCCAAGGCAGGAGGATCTCTTGAGCCTGAGAGTTCAAGACCAGCCTGGGTAATATAGTAAGACCTCATCTCTAAAAAAAAATTTAAAAGTTAGCCAGACATGGTGGCGCATGCCTGTAGTCCCAGCTACTTGGGAAGCTGAGGCGGGAGGATGATTTAAGCCCAGGAGGTCGAGGCTGTAGTGAGCTGTGATTGTACCACTGCACTCCAGCCTGAGCAGCAGAGCAAGACCCTGTTTCAAAAAAAAAAAAAAAAAAAAAGAGAAAGAAAAAAAGAAGCAAAACACTGCCAGGCGCAGTGGCTCATGCCTATCATCCCAGCCCTTTGGGAGGCTGAGGCGGGTGGATCACCTGAGGTCAGGAGATCGAGACCATCCTGGCCAACATGGTGAAACCCCGTCTCTACTAAAAATACAAAAATTAGCTGGTTGTGGTGGTACACACCTGTAGTCCCAGCTACTCAGGAGGCTGAGGCAGGAGAATCGCTTGAACCCAGGAGGCAGAGATTGCAGTGAGCTGAGACCACCCCAGCCTGGGTGACAGAGAGAGACTCCATCTCAAAAAAAAAAAAAAAGAAACAAAACACTCCAACAACAATATAATTCCCTATTGCTGCAAAACTATTTTTTGGTCAACACAACTCTGAAGGTCACAGCAATGTGCAAGAACCAGAGGTTCACCACCCTATTATAGCTTAACAGTAATTGAAGAGACTGCTTTGGAAAAGCAGCAAGAGTTAAAATGTATATTAATAATGGAACCCAGAATATACAGCTGTGAAGCAAAGAAAACATTCAGCAAGCCAGTTCATGCTTCACTTCCATACATTCTGTGAAAGCATTTTATACACTCTGAGGAGCTATATATTTTAATAGTATATATTATTTATTTCACAGGCCTCCCATGAAGGCCCATATTTTGTTAAATCTTGATTTTACTGACCTGGAACAGCAAAATAGTTTTATCACCATCATCTCCCCATCTTGGAAAATGTATATACAGTTTTTGATAGTGAAATTATCTCTGCATATTCCTTGCACCTAAAAAAGAATGTACTGGTTTCTCTCTAGAACAATCATCTTGAGTATGAATCCACAATAACCTGTAGATAATAAATTTATATATTTTCTTATTTGCAGTTTCTCCTAATCAATTATTTCTGAAGAAAACAAGATATTTACCTAGATCACTATGCCCTTAAATAAATTCAATATCCTACCATTGAACTACTCAGATTAAAAAAAACAAACAAAACAAAAAAAAACTAATTGGAATGGCATGGGGGCAATAATATTGATGTATCTCAAAAGCATAATGCTTGCATACTGTTTTTTTTTTTTTTGAGACGGAATCTCACCCTTCTTGCCCAAGCTGGAGTGCAGTGGTACGATCTCAGCTCACTGCAACCTCTGCCTCCCGGGTTCAAGCGATTCTCCTGCCTCAGCCTCCTGAGTAACTGGGATTACAGGCACGCACCACCACGCCCGGCTAATTTTTGTATTTTTAGTGCAGACGGGGTTTCATCATGTTGGCTAGGATGGTCTTGATCTCCTGACCTCGTGATCCACCCACCTTGGCCTCCCAAAGTGCTGGGATTACAGGCGTGAGCCACCATTTCATACTGTTAATGGTGCAAGGACATGATCTTTTAAAAGACAGTACCCTTGTTTATACTTAGGACCGTATCTCCACTCTGTGTAGGAGGTAGGAGGTGAAAATGAAGTAGGATGCCACAGAATTTGGTAAATAAACTAATCTGCCCTTAACCCATATCCCATAATCAAACTTAAGAAGTAATTATATCTTTGCCAAACCTTCATTCCAAACTGAAAAATCCTAGCCCTTCCAGTCTGTTCTTATGTGAAAACCACTTGGTCTAGTTCCATTGTGCTTTTTCTTTATGCATGCTAATGAGAACTCTGCTAATGTTTTCTATTAAGCAGGTTTTCTGTTTTGCTGCACATAATGCTCTCTGGTGACACCCAGAATTTCTGGGAATAGGTTAAAATGGGATGAAGTTTGGGGGAGGGGAAACAGAGGGGGATGGGGAAAATCTAAAATGTCTACAAGACCTCCTTCTGGGACTATTATGAACTCACAGTAAGAGGCTACCATATTCCAAAAGTACTGAGTTTCTACAAAAGATAAGAAATTAGCTGGGTGTGTGAAGGTGTACACTTGTTGTCTCAGCTGCTCAGGAGGCTGTGGAAGGAGGATCACTTGAGCCTGGGAGGTCAAGGCTGTAGTAACCCATTATCATGCCATTGCACTCCAACCCATGACAGAGCAAGACCCAGTCTCTCTCATTCATTCATAAATAGAGTTTATACTGATATTTTCAGTTCAAATTTAACACTGGTTTTTCCTAACTCATTTTATCTTAGTGTATCTTTTCCTTCACATTGAAATTCTTGGTTCATAGACTAGTTTCAGAATTATAATGTCAAATTACTAGTAACAATAAACCTACTAAGTTTAGGTGTTTTGGTCAAGGGAGCAGTTCTTTTTGTCCTTAAAGCATATCCCACGAAGGATGTACAGTCAGCATGCTATATTCAAAAGTTACTGTATATTTTTTCTCTGTATGTTCTGTAAGGTAGGTTCATTTGTTTCTTTTTATTCAATTATAGCATTTTTCCATTATTTTTAAAATGTATTTCCTGAATATGTAAAACATTTACATGGTTCCGAAGTTGAAGACTCATAAAAAAGGAATGTTCAGAGAAGTCTCTGTCCTTCCCCTTTTCCCTCTCAATCTGTTCCTATTTATTCCCTACAGATAACCAGTTGTCTTAGCCCATTTGTGCTGCTATAAACAAAATGCCTGAGACTGGGTAATTCATAAAGAACAGAAATTTCTTTTCTCACAGTTCTGGAGGCTGAGAAATCCAAGCAAGATTAGGGTGCTGGCAAATTGGGTATCTGGTGAGGGCCTGTTCCTCAAAGATGATGGCATCTAGGTGTCCTCACATGATGGAAGGAGAAGGGCTAGCTAGGTTCCTTCAATTCCCTTTTATAAGGCCTAATCACCTCCTAAAGGCCTCCCCTCTTAATGGTATCACCTTGGGGGTTTAAGTTCCAACATAACAATTTTGGAGGGACATATACATTCAAACCGTAGCATTGGTTTTGTTAGTTTATCTTTAATGTTTCTCTTTGCAGATGTAAGCAAATATGTGTGTACATATATTCTTAACTCCTTTTTTCTCTTATACAAAAGATAGAATACCATATTCTACCAAATAAAATACCATATTTTGTATCTTGTTATATTACTTAACAGTATATCCTGGAAATCACTCCATGGGAGTTCATACAGATCTTCCTCATTCTTTATTATGTCTGCATAATACTCCACTGTGTAGCTATTAATATGCAGAGATTAGATACAGAAAAGGGAAAAAGGGCGTTCCAGGCAAGATGAATGACAAATAACTGGCAGGAAAATAAGAATAAACAAGGCTTTATTACTATATGAAAGAGAAAGAAAGTAAATCAATCAGGCTAGAGTGAAGGATTAATGCAAAAGGGTGGGAAAAGTCAAGGTTACCACCATATCATACAATTCCAGGGAAGACCATGCACATCATCATCTAAGGAGCTGTATAAAGCACAGCTTAGATAGTTGTACACACTCCCTTGGGTAAAGCTAAAGACAAAAAGTTGGGGCCAGTTTACAGAGGCACTTAGATTATAAGGTAAAATAGGATTCTGTCTTGTAGCCAAAGCTTCTGCAGGAAGGTGTCATGTTCAAAATGTTGCTTTAAGATAAATAAGACCACAGACAGACTGGAGGGGCTATAAGAGGAGGTCTAAAACTGTCTAGGAGTGAGGTAGTAAATATCTTAGTGGGCTGACAGCGAAGAAAAGGGTATTACCTAAGACACAGTCTTGCTTACCTTCAAAGAGCTTACAATCTAGTTGTTGAGATAATGTATTATTTAAGAGTTACATAATACAGAAATGATATTTTAGAATCAGAAGAGACCTCAGTGATCATATTGTCCAATGGTTCTCAAATCCAGCTGATAATCAGAATCACTTAGAGGAACTTGTTAAAACATCTTCTTGGGCCCCATTCCCCAGAGATTCTTACTCAATAAGTCTTTAGTTGGGTCTGGAGAATCTGAACTTGTAACACACTCCTCAAGTGATCTCCCACTGACTGGCGATGTTTGGGAACTACTGTTTCAGTATAATCTTTTCATTTCATAGATGAGAAGCTGAATCACAACAATATTCTTTTCCAAGAATGTTCCAGGAGATTACAGTCTAGGGGTTGGGAGGCCTTTTTAATCAAGACCCAAAACCCAAAAGCGAAATGAGAAAGACAAATCTGACCACAAAACATTTAAAAACATTTGTATGCCAAAGGATCCTGTAAACAAAGACAACAGACTTGAAAAACTATATATGTAACAGACTACGAAGAGTTGTTATCATCATACTCCACAAGGGTTATGAAAATACATGAAACTAACACAACAGAGAAATGGCGAAGGATGGAAAAGGGGAAAATACCCAAAAGAGAGTTGGTGAAGCTATATTAATAGCCTACAAAATAGAATTTAAGGCAAAAAACTACACAAGCTTGTCAAGGCAGAAAATTCAAAGGATATCTGTGGACAGGACTATTTCTGCTCCTCATTTCTACCTTGGAAGAAAATCATAATGAGAAGTAGGAGAGAAGAAGGCATTACAATTCCACAAGAAAGCTCGTACTCCTCTGATTCCACTTCCCTTTTCCTTCCTTCCTTCTCTACAAATCACAGGCCAGGCTAACAAGCTGACAGATAAAAGTACAATGACAGAGTGACAAGATTAGAATTGCTTGGATAAATTTTCCTCTCTCCTCTATTTGACACTCCTAACTTACTACCCTTAGTACTTTTTTGTCAATATAACTTACGTTGAAAGAAAGCTTTTGTGCACATAAAAGGCTATATGAGTTACTTGGATTTACATTAAGACCTTAAGTTCAGTATATTAACAGTCTAAAGACCCTTAAATAGTTTTTTATAACTGTATCAGCCTAATTACCTAATTTAAAAATATTAATGTACTACATATAAAAAGATTTAAAGAACCATATAATAAAAACTCTTGTACCCACCTCCAGTTTAAATATAAAACATGAATCCCCTAAATTTGGCATTCCCATCAAACATCTTCACTACATTTAGTTTAATAGATGCTCTTTTCCTGTGTTGGCACTTCAAATGCCTACCAAGCAAATCCTTAAGTACTTAAAAAGTTCTGGTAGATGTTTAAAAAATTAAACTTATAAGTATAGTATACATAAAAAGGTCCTAAATATTACAACACTTTCCAAACTTAGCAAAGTTTTCTAGCATTCTTAAACTAATAATCAAATCTAAACCCAATTACTCAAGAACATATCTTAAATGAGAATCACAAATTAATCTGCTGGATTCTTTCATATGTCAAATTACTGCAAACATTACATCCTAAGTCCAGATGGACTTAAATTTTATTGATTTAACACATATCATGCACTATATATTATTTAAATACTTTATAAATATTATTTAATACTCAAAAAACTTTATGAGGTAGATGCCATTGTTACCCTCATTTTACACATAAGAAAACTGAAGGAAGAAGGAGGTTACGGAAAGTTCCCACAGTCACATAGCTAACAAGCAGTGGAGCCAGACTTCTGGCTTCATAGTCTATGCTGTTTACCACCATGCAGTGCCACTGCTCCTTATAGGTATAATTCACTTCAACATTTCTATGTATGTTTTACAGGACTGAAAATATGATTTCAAGCTGAAGACCTGGGGCTAGGACATATAATCTTTCTGTGCTGATAATGGGCACATCTAGCACCTTTCCTCTTTAAATAATTGCTGCAACAGAGCCTCTAAATCAAATACCTCCAGATGGGGGTTGATTTTACAATCTGAGTTCAAATTAAGTTCTAATTGTGAGGCCGGGTGCGGTGGCTCATGCCTGTAATCCCAACACTTTGGGAGGCTGAGGTCGGCGGATCACTTGAGGTCAGCAGTTCGAAACCAGCCTGACCAGCATGGCAGTTCGAGACCAGCCTGGCCAACATGGTGAAACCCCATCTCTATTAAAAATACAAAAAAATTAGCTGGGTGTGGTGGTGGGCACCTGTAGTTCTAACTACTCGGGAGGCTGAGGCAGGAGAATCATTGGAATCTGTGAGGTGGAGGTTGCACTGAGCTGAGATCATTCCACTGCACTCCAGCCTGGGCTACAGGCTCAGTCTCAGGGGGAAAAAAAAGAGAGATCTAATTCTGCTGTAACTTCTTTCAACTTTATTACCTAAATACTGGTTAGATGGAATTCTGTAATTTCCATGTGGGGTGCTTCCTCTTTTGATTGAACTTAACTAGTTAAGGTCATTCTAATGAAACCTTAAGGAGAACAATCCAAGGCACATAATAGTTCAAAGAAAGCTCACGACTCCTACAAAAAAGCTGGTCAACATATAACAGAATTTCCAGGGTAAGGTCTTCAATGTCCAGGATACTCCTCTACTTGGCTATTACCTAAAACTCTCTAAAGGAACAACTACATAGGCTGTAAAGAATAATTTAAAGACAAACTTCTAGGAAATCCAAGGGATATACTTTTAGTAATAACATTTTTTAAAGCAGTGCAATTAAAAAATTAAAAGTATATTAGTAAATACAGTTGACTATTTTATAGAAAAGAGCTAAGCATTTATATAGCAAGAAAAGAGTTGAAGGCTTTAGAGGACAGATCCATAAATCAGTACTGTAGTAACAGAGCTAACATGTAGAAAATTCATGTTATAAACAATCCACAAATCACTGTCAGAAAACAGTATAAAGGTCATCTAGTTCAAGGACCAGCACCAATTGCTGTCAAAAGTTTTCATGCAGTCTTGTCAAAAATTA
Organism: Pongo abelii; assembly: GCF_028885655.2. Taxonomy (NCBI): domain Eukaryota; kingdom Metazoa; phylum Chordata; class Mammalia; order Primates; family Hominidae; genus Pongo; species Pongo abelii. The sequence goes on along the minus strand of NC_071990.2, from coordinate 36,728,901 downwards.
GGCCAATGTAGATGATGTAACCCACACACCATTTTCTGAGTCCTAAGACACTTGACACTAAGACATCATCAATCTAATAACTTTTTAGGAAAAAGCACTATTATATTAAATATATATATAATTTTCAGATGCATCCTGATTTAAAAAATGTTAAAATATGAAGTGAAAAATTATGGTATATAGTGTAAGGCTTCCTTAGGAAGGCCTATCCTTTGTACCTAAATGATATCTTCTTTTTCTTTTTTTTTGAGACGGAGTCTCGCTCTGTTGCCCAGGCTGGAGTGCAGTGGCATGATCTCAGCTCACTGCAACCTCCTCCTCCCGGGTTCAAGTGCTTTTTATGCCTCAGCCTCCTGAGTAGCTGGGATTACGGGCACGTGCCACCAGGCCTGGCTAATTTCTGTACTTTTAGTAGAGATGGGGTTTCACCACGTTGGCCAGGCTGGTCTCAAACTCTTGACCTTGATATCAAGTGATCCACCCACCTCGGCCTCCCAAAGTGCTGGGATTACAGGCGTGGGCCACAGCGCCTGGCCATCTTTACTTCTTTTTTAATATTAAAAATGTATTTTTTTTCCTCATCAGTATATAGTGGTCAGTATAAAAAAAAGAAAAAACAGACTTGGACTCCCAGGCTCAAGCAATCCTCCCACTTCAGCCTCTCAAGTAGCTGGAACCACAGATACGTGCCACCATGCCTGGCTAATTTTTTTTTTCTCTTTTTTAAATTCTTCTGTAGAGACAGGGTCTCACTATGTTGCCCAGGCCAGTCTCAAGCTTCTGGGATCAAGCCATCCTCCCGCCTTGGTCTCCCAAAGTGTTGGGATTACAGGCATGGCCACCTCACTTGGCCAAAAATGCCTTCTTTAAAAATGTAATAGTCCAGACACAGTGGCTCATGCCTGTAATCCCAGCACTTTGGGAGGCCAAGGCAGGAGGATCGCTTGAGCCCAGGAGTTCGAGACCAGCCTGGGCAACATAGCAAGACCTTTCTTTTTTTTTTTGAGATGGAGTTTTGCTCTTGTTGCCCAGGGTGGAGTGCAGAGGCACGATCGCGGCTCACTGCAACCTCTGCCTCCCAGGTTCAAGCAATTCTCCTGCCTTAGCCTCTTGAGTAGCTAGGATTACAGACATGCACCACCACGCCTGGCTAATTTTTTTGTATTTTTAGTAGAGACAGGGTTTCTCCATGTTGGTCAGGCTGGTCTCAAACTCTCGACCTCAGGTGATCCGCCCACCTCAGCCTCCCAAAGTGCTGGGATTACAGGCATGAGCCACTGCGCCTGGCCTAGACCTTTCTCTACAAAAATAAAAATAAAAAAAATTAGCTGGGCATGGTGGCTCATGCCTGTGGTCCCAGCTACTCAGGAGGCTGAGACGGGAGGACTGCTTGAGTCCAGAAGGTTGAGACTGCAGTGAGCCATGATCACGCTACTGCCTTCCTGCCTGGGCAACAGAACAAGACCCTGTCTCAAAAAAGAAGGCTAGATTTTTTAATGCCCTTACATGACAAAATAAAATGCCAGCAACCTTATGATGCTCTCCCAATCACCCACCGCCACAATTTTACCAATCATGAACCTCAAAATCTGGGATCTCAAACCTTCCACCCAAGACTACAAAACACCTCTACTAGTTCATCCCAGTCTACCGAAAAATATCCAAAAATAATCTATTACACCCACTGTAACTTCCATGCACTAGTTTAATCCTACCCCTGGAAAAACATATCCTTCCATCACTTCCAACCCTTTAAATATTAAAGACAAGTACCATAAATTTCCCTTCTTTGATTAGCATATTAAATCTATAATTCTTGCCACAGTTTTGCATTTAACACTGTTTCCAGACTTCTTGACATTTTTGCAGTGGCAGACCATGACTCACTGTAGCCTCCAACTCCTGGGCTCAAGCAATCCTCCTGCCTCAGCCTCCCAAGTAGCTAGTATTACAGATATGCACAACCATGCCCAGCTAATTTTTTTATTCTATTTTAAGTAGAGATAGGAGTCTTACTATGTTGCCTAAACTGGTCTCTAACTTGTGGGCTCAAGCAATCATCCCACCTGGGCCTCCCAAAGCATTGGAATTATAAGCGTGAGTCCCCGTACCCGGCCTCAACATTTGATTAGGATACAGACTTAAAAATAGCAAGGCCTTCTTTAATGCTCAGCATTAGTAAAATTACAAGAAACCATTCCAATTCTAAAATCCACAATATGACCGAGGCAAGTAATGTGGGAATCTCTGAAAAGCATCAGATAAGTGATTTAAAGGATTAAATAGTATCTTCATTAATTCAAGAATAGCATACAGCCCACAATGGCTCACACATGCAATCCCTGTACTTTAGGAGGCAAAGGCGGGAGGACTGCTTGAGCCCAGGAATTTGAGACCAGCCTTGGCAACACAGTGAGACCCCCATCTCTCCAAAAAATAAAAAATTAGGCCGGGCACGGTGGCTCACACCTGTAATCCGAGCACTTCGGGAGGCCGAGGCAGGTGGATCACTTGAGACCAGGAGTACCAGGCTGGGCCACATGGCAAAACCCCATCTCCACAAAAAGAAATACAAAAAAATTAGCCAGGCATGGTGGCATATGCCTGTAGTCCCAGCTACTTGAGAGGTCAAGGTTTGCATGAGAGGAGGATTGCATGAGACTAGCCTGGACAACACACCAAGACCCCCATCTCTTTACCATCTCTTTTTTCCAGATGTGGTTTTGCACACCTGTAGTCCCAGCTACTCAGGAGTGGGCTACAGGCTCCACAGGCTCTTTACCATCTCTTTTTTCCAGGCATGGTTGTGCACACTTGTAGTCTCAGCTACTCAGGAGGCTGAGGCAGGAAGGTCATTTGAGCTCAGGAGGTCAAAACTGCAGTGAGCTGTGATAGCACCACTATATGCCACCGTGGATGAAAGAGCAAGATCCCGTCTCTTAAAAAAAAAAAAAAAAAGCCTGGGAGTGGTGGCTCAGGCCTGTAATCCCAACACTCTGGGAGGCCAAGGTGGGCGGATCACCTAAGGTCAGGAGTTCGAGACCAGCCTGGCCAACATGGCGAAACCCTGTCTCTACTAAAAATACAAAAATTAGCTGGATGTGGTGATGGGCGCCTGTAATCCTGGCTACTTGGGAGTCTGAGGCAGAAGAATCGCTTGAACCTGGGAGGCAGAGGTTGCAGTGAGCCAAGATTGCGCCACTGCACTCCAGCCTGGGTGACAGAGCGAGACTCCATCTCAAAAAAAAAGCTAATTTTTTAGCGATGGGGTCTTGCTATGTTGCCCAGGCTGGTCTCAAGCAATCCTCCTGCCTTGGCCTCCCAAAGTGCTGGGATTACAGGTGTGAGCTACTGTACCTGGCCTCAGAACATTTTCTAGAACACTGGGATTTCTGCTGCTACCAATGGGCAAGTTTCTACCAGAATAAACCTCCTACTGGAGAACGCTCAGAAAAGCTGAGTAAAACAGAAAAAAAACATCTGTTTGAAGGCATCAGACAACTAGTAAAGTGGCCAAGACTAAAGAAGTGAATTCCTACAGAGAGAATGTGATGGTCAATTTTATGTATCAACTTGGCTAGGCTACAGTCCCGTTATTCAAACACTAATACAGGTGTTTCTGTCAAGGTATTTGGTAGATACAATTACAGTCTATAGTTACTTACTTTAAGTAAGGAAGGTTATCCTAGATAATCTGGGTGGGCCTGATCCAATCAGTTGCTTTAAGGGCAGAACACAAACTTCTCTGAGGAAGAAGAAATTCTGCCTGCAGACTGTAGCTTTTGCTCCTACCTAGAGTTCCCGCCTGCCCCTCCTGGCTGCAACCTGCCTTACGGGTTTCAGATTTGCCTAGCTAGTCCCCAACATCGTGTGAACCAATTCCTTGCAATAAATAGCCTAATATGTATGTGTGTGAACACACACACACACACACACACACACACACACTACTGGTTCTATCTTCTTTGGTGGAACGCTAATAGAGAAAGCAAATAAGTTAAGCCCAACACTCTGTACCACTTTTCTCCTCCAGATATTTGCCAATTTGGAAGCAGCTGCCAAAAGGCTATAAAGCTAAGTAGAAAGCAGCAGCTAAAAAGTTGAGAAGTTTTTTGTTTGTTCTGTTTTTGTTTTTAGACGGAGTCTCGCTCTGTCGCCCAGGCTGGAGTGCAGTGGCATGATCTTGGCTCACTGCAACCTCTGCCACTCAGGTTCAAGCAATTATCCTGCCTCGGCCTCCCGAGTGGCTGGGACTACAGACACCTGCCACCACACCCAGCTAATTTTTGTATTTTTAGTAGCGACAGGGTTTCACTATGTTGGCCAGGCTGGTCTCAAACTCCTGACCTCAGGTGATCCGCCCACCTCAGCCTCCCAAAGTGCTGGGATTACAGGCGTAAGCTACTGTGCCCGGCCCAAAAGTTGAGAAGTTAAGCAGAGCTTTTGTCAGCGTCAAGATGCTGGAAAGACAAAAACTGGAATAGGTCTGCAGAGGAGGAAGGATCCTGTGAAATACCCCAGGTTTTCCATTGGGAGCCTAAAAATAACACTGTAGAATGGGGTGGCAAACTTTTCTGGTAAAGAACCATAAAGTAGGCTGGGCATGGTGGCTCATGCCTGTAATCCCAGCACTTTGGGAGGCCAGGATGGGCGGATCACCTGAGGTCAGGAGCTCAAGACCAGCCTGGCCAAAAACATGGTGAAAACCCCATTCTACAGAAATATAAAAATTAGTCAGGCGTGACTACAGGCAGGTGGGTGCCTGTAGTCCCAGGTACTTGGGAGACTGAGGCGGGAGAACTGCTTGAACCCGGAGGCGGAGGTTGCAGTGAGCGGAGATCGCGTCACTGCACTCCAGCCTGCGGGACAGAGCAAGACTCCGACTCAAATAAGAAAAAAAAAAAAAGGCTGGGCACAGTGGCTCACGCCTGTAATCCCAGCACTTCGGGAGGCCCAGCTGGGTGTATCACCTGAAATCAGGAGTTCGAGACAAACCTGACCAATATGGTGAAACCCCATCTCTACTAAAATCACAAAAATTAGCCGGGTGTGATGGCGTGTGCCTGTAATCCCAGCTACTCAGGAGGCTGAGGCAGGAGAATTGCTTGAACCTGGGAGGTGGAGGTTGCAGTGAGCTGAGATCACGCCACTGCACTCCAGCCTGGGCGACAGAGCGAGACTCCATCTCAAAAAAAAAAAAAAGAGCCATCAAGTAAATATTTTAGGGCTTGCGGGCCATACTATTATAGAGCAAAAGCAGTCATAGACAATTCGTAAACGAGTAAGCATGGCTGTGTTCTAATAAAACTCTGTGTACAAAAAAGGCAGCAGGCGGTAGTTTGTCCACTGCTCATATAGAAGATTTGAATAACATCATTCATAAATTAACCAAATTTGCACCCAATTGCAGAGTAATTCTTTTGCAAGTACACTTGAAAAATTAATCAGAACTGACCACATTCAGGCTACATAGTAAGTCTCAATACATTTCAAAAGATTGAAAGAATAGTTATGTTCTCTGAACACAGTGGAATTAAGTTAAAAATCAATGACAAAAACAAAATATCCTCAAATGTTGGAAAATTAAGCAACACACTTCTGAATAACCTTGGACCAAAAACAGAACACAATGAAATAGAGAAAATATTTTGAACCGAATGAATACAACATATGTGAACTTGTTAAATAAGCCTAACTCCAGGCATAAAGGAAAATTTATAGCTTTAAAACATATATTAGAGGCCGGGCACGGTGGCTCATATCTGTAATCCCAGCACTTTGGGAGGCCAAGGCGGGTGGATCATTTGAGGTCAGGAGTTCAAGACCAGCCTGGCCAACATGGTGAAACCCTGTCTCTACTAACAATACAAAAAAAATTAGCCGGGCAGTAGTGGCATGTGCCTGTAATTCCAGCTACTTGGGAGGCTGAGGCACTCGAATCGCTTGAACCTGGGAGGCGGAGGTTGCTGTGAACCAAGATCGCGCCACTGCACTCCAGCCAGGGCAACAGAGTGAGACCCTGTATCCAAAGAAAAAAAAAAAAAAGCTAAGAAAACTGATAAGCCCTAAAAACTGATCAAGAAAGAAATAATGGTGGTAATGTCTGCAGAACTTTGAATATACTAAACCACTCAACTCTATACTTTATATGAGTGAATTATATGTTATGTGAATTCTCTCTCAATGAAGTTGTTTTAAAAAGAAAATAAGGCCGGGCGTGGTGGCTCACGCCTGTAATCCCAGCACTTTGGGAGGCTGAGGCGGGCGGATCACGAGGTCAGGAGTTCAAGACCAGCCTGGCCTACATAGTGAAACCCCATCTCTACTAAAAATACAAAAATTAGCCAGGTGTCATGGTGTACACCTGTAGTCCCAGCTACTCAGGAGGCTGGGGCAGGAGAATCACTTGAACTCGGGAGGCGGAGGTTGCAGTAAGCCAAGATAGCGACATTGCACTGCAGCTTGGGCAACAGAGTGAGACTTCATCTCAAAAAAAAAAAAAGAAAATGAAGATGCACATTACAATGATCACAGATGAAAAAAGACTATCATTACACATCCCATGAGACTAAAAAGATGAGCAGTTATTCTGTACAACTCATGCCAGTAAATTAGAATTTGCAGATGAAATGAATATTCCATAATTTATTGAAACTGACTTAGAAAAATTAGAAAATCTGCAAAGTCCTATATCTAGTAAAGAAATCTAATTGGTAATTAAAACTTTTCCAGAATCAAATGGCTTCACTAGCAAATTTTCCCACACTTTTAAGGAAGGAATTATATCAAACTTTCTCATGAACATAATCACAAAAATCCTAAACAAATTATGAGAAAATCAAATTCAGCCACATAAAAAAGGATAATACATTATGGCAAAGATTGATTTAACATTCAAAAAATCAATTCATATGATTCACCAATTAAAAAAATAGGCCAGGCACATTGACTCACACCTGTAATCCCAGCACTTTGGGAGGCCAAGGTGGGCAGATCACTTGAGGTCAGGAATTTGAGACCAGCCTGGTCAATGTGGCGAAACCCTGTCTCTACTAAAAATACAAAAATTAGCTGGGCATGGTGGTGCATACCTGTAATTCCAGGTACTCAGGAGGTTGAGGCATGAAAAGCACTTGAACCCGGGAGGAGGAGGTTGCAGTGAGCTGAGATTGCACTACTGCACTGCCTGGGTGACAGAGTGAGACTCTGTCTCTAAATAAATAAATAGAAATCTGTTTGAAAATAACTAAAATAGGGCCAGGTGCAGCAGTTTATGCCTGTAATCCTAACACTTTGGGAGGCCAAGGCAGGAGGATCGCTTGAGCCCAGGAGTTCAACACAAAACTGGACAACACAGTGAGACCTCGTTTCTACAAAAAATAAAAAAATTAGCTGGGTGTGGTGGCACATACCTGTAGTCCCAACTACTTGTGCAAGGCTGACGTGGGAGGACTGCTTAAGCTCGGAGGTCAAACCTGCAGTGAGCTGAAATCTTGCCACTACACTTCAGCCTGGGTGACAGAGCAAGACCTTATTTCAAAAAAGAAAATAACTGAAATAGTGTGAAATAGTGTGAAATAGTATTGACATATTAGATTTTTAAAAGGCAGGTTGAAACAATAAATGTATCCACAGAAAAACGATGGAAAAGATTATTCTCCCTTAACTGTAGAATCACGTGACTTTTCTTTTAAAAAGTTATTGTCTTACTGAATATTCTAAAAGTCTCTAAAATGAATATGTTATTATCTTTAAAATAAGGAAAAATGAAAATATATCTCTAAAAACAGATACCTCCTCAAGAAAACGTTGGAATCATTGGAACGGTTTCTTAAAAACTGCTTGTAACTAGGTTCCATGGCACACTATTGTAGCCCCAGCTACTTAGGAGGCTGAGGTGGGAGGATCACTTGAGCCCAGAAGTTCTGGGCTGTAGTGCACTATGTCAATCAGGTGCACTAAATTTAGCATCAATGGTGACCTCCCAGGAGCAGGGATCCACCAGGATGCCTAAGGAGGGGAGAACTGACCCAGGCTGGAAACAGGCAAGTCAAAACACCTGTGCTGATCAGTAGTGGGATCAAGACTGTGAATAGCTACTATGCTTCAGCCTGGGCAACACAGCAAGACTTTTATCTCTTAAAAAGTAAAATAAAATAAAGTTTTAAAACTGCTTGAAACAGTTTAAGAGAAAATTTTTAAAGTTTAATCAGAAAACAATATATTATCACATAAAATAGTTTGACATTCTTCCATCTAGATTAAAGAAGAAATGAGCTTAATAGATGAATTAGGAATTTAGGTTAATGTATGGAATAGTTTTTCAAGCACATTATTCAGTAGGCTAACAGGATACTCTTAAATATAACACAATGATTTATGCAGAGGCATAATATGCTTCTTAGGGTATACAAAAGTAAGCATGGTTCTGAAGAACAGGTAAAGCCAGTCACGTGAAAAGGAATGCTGCCTGGGCCTCATGGCGTAGGACATAGTGATGAGGGAAAGGGAGCATTCAGATTACCCAACACATAACCTTTTTTTTTTGAGACAGAGTCTCACTCTGTCACCCAGGCTGGAGTGCAGTGGCGCAATCTCAGCTCACTGCAACCTCTGCCTCCCAGGTTCAAGCGATTCTCCCACCTCAGCCTCCCAAGTAGTTGGGATTACAGGCACGTGCCACCGTGCCCAGCTAATTTTTGTATTTTTAGTAGAGACAGGGTTTCGTCATGTTGGCCAGGCTGGTCTCAAACTCCTGACCTCAGATGATCCACCTGCCTCCACCTCCCAAAGTGCTGGGATTACAGGCAGGAGCCATTGCACCCGGCCCCAATACATAACTTCTTTTCTTTTTTTTTTTTTTGAGACGGAGTCTCGCTCTGTCACTGGGGCTGGAGTGCAGTGGCGCAATCTCGGCTCGCTGCAAGCTCCGCCTCCTGGATTCACGCCATTCTCCTGCCTCAGCCTCCCAAGTAGCTGGGACTACAGGCGCCTGCAACCACGCCCGGCTAATTTTTTATATTTTTAGTACAGACGGGGTTTCACCGTGTTAGCCATGATGGTCTCGATCTCCTGACCTTGTGATCCGCCCGCCTCGGCCTCCCAAAGTGCTGGGATTACAGGCGTGAGCCACCGCGCCCGGCCACCAACACATAACTTCTTAAACAGATTGTCGAGGCTGAACTGTGTCTCCCTCAAAATTCACATGTGAAGCCCTAACCCCTAGTCCTCAGAATGTGCCTGTATTTGGAGACAGTGCCTTTTAAACGAAGTCATTAAGGTGGGCCCTAATCCAATATGTCTGGAGTCCCCAAAATGGAGAGATTAGAACACATAAACAGAGGGATGACAATGTGAAGATGAGAGGTGAAGCCAGCTGGACTTCCTGGGTCCAGTGGGGACTTGGAGAACTTTTCTGCCTAAAGGATTGTAAACGCAATTGGAGAACTTTTCTGCCTAGCTAAAGGATTGTAAACGCACCAATCAGTGCTCTGTGTCTAGCTAAAGGATTATAAATGCACCAATCAGCACTCTGTAAAAACACACCAATCAGCACTCTGTGTCTAGCTAAAGGATTGTAAACGCACCAATCAGCACTCTGTAAAAACACACCAATCAGCACTCTGTGTCTAGCTAAAGGATTGTAAACGCACCAATCAGCACTATGTAAAAACACATCAATCAGCGCTCTGTGTCTATCAATCAGCGCTCTGTGTCTAGCTAAAGGTTTGTAAATGCACCAATCAGCACTCTGTAAAAATGCACCAATCAGCACTCTGTGTCTAGCTAAAGGTTTGTAAATGGACCAATCAGCACTCTGTAAAATGGACCAATCAGCAGGACATGGACAGGGCCAAATAAGGGACTAAATGCTGGCCACCTGAGCCAGCAGCAGCAGCCTGCTCATAACCCCTTCCACACTGTGGAAACTTGATTCTTTCGCTCCTCACAATAAGTCTTGCTGCTGCTCATTCTTTGGGTCCGCACTACCTTTATGAGCTGTAACACTCACTACGAAGGTCTGCGGCCTCACTCCTGAAGTCAGCAAGACCACGAACCCACCGGGAGGAACAAACAACTCCAGACGTGCCACCTTTAAGAGCTGTAACACTCACTGCGAAGGTCTGCGGCTTCACTCCTAAAGTCAGCAAGACCATGAACCCACTGGAAGGAAGAAACTCCAGACACATCTGAACATGTGAAGGAACAAACTCTGGACACACCATCTTTAAGAATTGTAACACTCACCGTGAGACTCCGCAGCTTCATTCTTGAAGTCAGCGAGACCAAGAACCCACTGGAAGGAATAAATTCCAGACACAAAGACACAGGGAGAAGAAAATGGCCATCTACAAGTCAAACAGAGGCCTCAGAAGAAAACAAACCCTCCTGACACCATCTTGGCCTTCTAGCTTCCAAAATTGTGAGAAAATAAATTTCTGTTGTTCAAACCACCCAGACAGTGGTCCTTTGCTTTGGCAGCCTTAGCAAACCAATACACAGATACAACTACAAAAATTAAATTTCACCTTCTCCCTGTAAAAAAGAGATTGGAGACAAACACATGGAGGGTGTCTTAGATAATTTTAAGATCTGTACTGTGATCTTCACATAGAGGTGTAAGTTACTACCTGTTTTATTCTAAGGAAATTGAACTTTCAATAATCTATGCAACAATAATTCATTGTAACTTTCCTCCATAATTTTTAAAATGGTATTTTACATTTGTATAGCATATAAAATTCAAATTTCATTCCTATTTGTTAGTTCATTTGATCCTCACAACCTTCTGTATAAAACAGAAATTTTGAACCTAGAATCACAGAGCTAGCAGTGACAGTGACAACTAGAAGCAAATCATCTGACCTGGATCATGGATCTTTCTACTACATTCAAATGCTTTCCAAAATTTTAGTAATGTTCCTGTTTTAGTAAGGGCAGAGATAAAGCTTACTTTATATCTATACTTATCATAAAACCTCAGTATTTCAAATATATATATATATATATATATATATATATGCACATATATTTTGAAGACAGGATCGTGCTCTGTCGCCCAGGCTGGAATGCAGTGGCACGATCTCAGCTCACTGCAACCTCCACCTTCTGGGTTCAATCGATCCCCCCGCCTTGGCCTCCAGAGTAGCTAGGATTAAAGGCGCACACCACCACACCTGGCTCATTTTTATATTTTTTGTAGAGACAAAGTTGTGCCATGTTGCTTAGGCTGATCTTGAACTCCTGGGCTCAAGCGATGTGCCCACATCAGCCTCCCAAAGTACTGGGATTATAGGTGTGAGCTACAGCACCCACCATGAAATAAATTATAAATATGTTTTCCTTTCTAAGCACAATAGTATATCAAAAATTGTAATTTTTTTTTTTTTTTTTGAGACAGAGTCTCGCTGTCACCTAGGCTAGAGTGCAGTGGTACAATCTTGGCTCACTGAAATCTCTGCCTCCCAGATTCAAGCAATTCTTATGCCTCAGCCTCCCCAGTAACTGGGATTACAGTCGCATGCCAACACGCCCAGCTAATTTTCTGTATTTTTAGTAGAGATGGGGGTTTCACCATGTTGGCCAGGATGGTCTCAAACTCCTAGCCTCAAATGATCCACCCACCTCAGCCTCTCAAAGTGCTGGGATTACAGCCACCCTGCCCAGCCTAAAAATATTTTTTAAAACATTAATGGCCAGCATTTCCTGAAAACTTACAGTTTGTGAGGCACAGTTCTATGAACTTTACATGAATTAACTCAATCCTAAAAATCCTGGGATAGGTAGGTACTATTATTGTCTATTTCAGAGACAGAAACTGAGAAAGTACTTTATCCAACCTAGTAAATGGAGGAGTCAGGATTTGAACCCAGGCAACACTGACTCCACAACCCACATTCTTAACCACTTCCCAATGAAATATAACTAGGACACTCTTGAGCATATATTTTAATGGCTTTGAAGTCAAATGGACTTATTCTACTACAGGCTCAGCCACTTATTAGGTATATTATTTGGGGCAAACTTAATCTCTTGTGTCTTAGAGTCTTTATCTATAGAATGGAGATAATTAAATGGGACAATGATGTAAAACCATTTAGTAAGTGGCTGGTATAGAACGTATACTAATTATTAAGCCATCACTATTTTTATTTCTACTACTTTCAGGAATATATAAGAGCAATCAACCCTACAGTGTCTAATTTGGGGATTCCAAGCTAAAACATCAAAAGGCCCTCTTTCTTCATCCGTAATTCTTTCCTTCCTACTATTCCAGAAATACGTGTACTATTCCCAATAATCTCATTTTCCATTAAGAAATATCACATTGGATGAGGTTAGTAGTTAGATGAGTCTTAAATTATTTGTTCATTTTTTAATTTTTAAAATAATACAGACAGTCTCCCTGTGTTGCCCAGGATGGTCTGGAACTTCTGGGCTGAAGAAATCCTCCCCCCTTGACCTCCCAAAGTGCTGGGATTAAGGTGTAAGCCACCACACCCAGCCATCAGTCTTAAATTCTATCACAGAGGTACCTAATAAATTTGGTAAGGACAATAGTTATAATCTTGATGACAACTTCCAAAGATTCTGGGCATTGCTCAAGCATTTAAAATTTTAAAATATTTTTAAAATCACCAAAGTAGTTATCTAAGCCTTTATTTAATATATTTTTTAAAAATACTGAGTTCAGGCCTGGCATGGTGGCTCAAACCTGTAATCCCAGCACTTTGGGAGTCCCAGGTGGGCAGATCACCTGAGGTCAGGAGTTCGAGACCAGCCTGACCAACATGGTGAAACCCCGTCCCAACTAAAAATACAAAAAATTAGCCGGGCATGGTAGTGGGCGCCTGTAATCCCAGCTACTCGGGAGGCTGAGGCAGGAGAACTGCTTGAACCCGGGAGGCGGAGGTTGCAGTGAGCCGAGATCACGCCATTGCACTCCAGCCTGAGCAACAAGAGCGAAACTCTGTCTCAAAAAAAAAAAAAAAAAAAAATTGAGTTCATAAAATTTCTTGGGCTTTACAAGATAGCTCTATCTCTTGCTCTTATTTGTCCTTTCACTACTTATTTCAAGCTTCAAAGAGTTCCTTATGATTAGTACTCCCACTTTTTATGATTTATATGGTTACATCATATCCTCCTTCAATCTCCATTTTTCCAGATAAGATCATATTGCTTTTGTAGTCATATGAAAGTCTCTCCATTTTCTCCATCTACTTACAATTTCTCTGGACCTTTTCTACTTTTGAAGCATTTAATTTGGTGGGAAGAACACTGGGCTAGGAGCCGGAAGTCCTCACTCTGCAATCTCATCTCTCAGATTCTTTATCTGAGAGGACTGCACTTGATAAATTTGTAATAGGCTCCTTTATATCTCTAAGCCTCATATATCTAAGACTCTGGATCTTCCAACTAAAAATCATTTGGTATTCTAACAACTCCCCTCAATTTTTTACTCCACTTAGCCAAAGAGGGGCAGGAAGATCAGATTGAAGGCCAGAGGAAGACACAACAATCAGGAAGCTCAGGGCTACAGAAGGAAAGATATGACATTTTATAAATCAACAGAAAAAGATTCAATAAGATAAATCAGACACCAAAGAGAGGAAAAAAGTCAGAGAAACACATGGCCTAATTCTAACCTCATCTCTACACACCTATTTGAAGGGGGAATAATAAATATAAAAATGCGTGTATTATTGTCCTTACCAAAGTTACTAGATGTCTCTGTTACAGAATTTTTTTTGTTTTTTTTTTTTGAGACGGAGTCTCACTCTGTTGCCCAGGCTGGAGTACAATGGCGCGATCTCGGCTCACTGCAACCTCTGCCTCCCGGATTCAAGTGATTCTCCTGCCTCAGCCTCCCGTGTAGCTGGGATTACAGGTGCCCACCACCATGCCTGGCTTATTTTTGTATTTTTAGTAGAGACAGGGTTTCACCAGGTTGGCCAGGCTGGTCTGAAACTCCTGACCTCAGGTGATCCATCTGCCTCGGCTTCCCAAAGTGCTGGGATTACAGGCGTGAGCCACCATGCCCGGCTTCTGTTACAGAATTTAAGACTGACCTAACTACTAACCTCATCCAATGTATTTCTTAACTTCTTATGGAAAACGAGATTATTGGACTAGTACGTGTATTTATGGAATAACAGGAAGGAACGAATTATGGATGAATAAAGAGAACCTTTTGGCAGCAGTGGAGTTTATCCAGCCCTCATTTCTACCTCAAAGGAGGAATGCAACTCTGTGCCAGAAATATGTGTCTATATCGCAATGCTGTTGATAAAACAGCCTACTACAGTGCTTTGAGGAAAATAGGCATTACGCAGATATTTGATGACTAAATTAACGTCCAGCTGAACTGAAAGCCCTCATAATGCTACTAGTACTGCTACATACCAGATAATATGACAGTCAAGGCTGTGGGAATTATATGGCATTGGCTGCCCTGGTTCCGTGGGGAGACTGAGTGAGCTGGGCAGAGGAGATTTGGCCTAATGGCATTAAACTCTGATGATACTAGAAGCAGCCCTCAGAAGGAAAAGATTAATGGGCTATCTCTAAACCACCAGAGCAATATCGGAATATGTATGAAAATCATTTCCTACCCCGTGTCAGGGTCAAAAAAAAGCACTATCTTTTCTCATATTGGCTTCTGGAGAGTCAGGGCTTCTTGTCCTACGACTGGTTTGGGGCAGGGGAGGAAAACATCGACAAAGGGTTAAGACTGTTGGGCAGTTTTTAAAATTCCCAGCCCAGCCTAAAGGTGGTGTTTATCAACGTGTGGTCCCTGGATCATCAGTAACAGACCAAGAGTGCGGGTGCTTGCTTAAATCCCAGACTCAGGGACCCATCACAAATCTCTAGAATCAAATTTATGGAAGAGGTGCTAGGGTACTGCAACCTTATTACTAAGGAACAATCTTCTGTTTCAGAACTATGGCCTAGGAATTGGGGTTTCAGGTGGGGGCCTTGAGCGGAAGTCCTCTGACTGGATTCATCACATTCGACAGACACTGCTACAACACTTTGTTTTGGAGACCATTAAAAAACTACCTCAACTTCTCGCACAGGAACAGGAACAAAACTAAGGACTCTGGGACATATTTTCATAAGCTGGTTAACAGTTCCTTCACAGCCTTGTTTATCATGTTAGTTTGTTCACTAGATTCTTATTTAAAAATAAATCTCTTCAACCGAGGAATTTTCAGAAAGAATCACAAACTCCAAAATAGAAGAGTTTTCTCATAGTGCAGAACTGGGCTTGTAAACCTGAAGACACTGCTATAAAAAGAAAAGTTTTATTTAAAAGAAAATTTCTGGTTAAGGCTTTCCTCAGCTCTTTTGCACTCAGAGCCACGGATGAAAGCTGGCAATCTGCGGGTGGCAGGGAAGAAAGACGCGGAAACAGGGCTGAAAAGACCGAGCAAAATGCACTCGGCTCCAGAGTTCAGGAGGAAGTCCCACCAACTACCTAATTTTTAATGGAGCCAATTAATTGCCAGAAAAACCGCGTCTGCAAATGTTTTGCCAGTCAACACTCCAGGTTCTCGCCATTCCTCTCGGGCGGGATGAACCACCCGAGGCCTGCAAAAAGCAGTCAAGCAGTCAAGTTACACTTCAGCTGTGCCCACCGCCTGGGCGCAGCGTCGCCTCCCTCCCCAGGATCACCAGACTCTGCCCTCCGCGCGGAAACAGGAGCCCATCACGCCGCTGCCCACAGGTTCCTCGCGCCCAGCTCAGCCCCGCGGCCTTTCGACTCGGGGGTCCGAGCCGCCGCCGCGTCCGGAGGAGACGCCCCCTCGGCCACAAAGGGAAGACTCGGGCCACGCCCGCCGCCACACTCGCCCTGCCCGGTCTTCGCGCCCGAAACCGTACCGCGCCGCCACTTACTCGTCGCTCCCCGCCGCGCTGTCGCGCTCGGGGCTGGAATCCGCCCGGGAGGCGCGCGCAGGCCGCGCAGCCAGAAGCTGCAGCCGGGACCGGCTGTGCCGCAGCGGCGCGCGCCGCCTGCCCCGGCCCGCGCGGCCACGCGGCTGAGTCACCCAGCGCTTCACGTTAAGAGTCCCCTCCGCGCGTGGCACGCCGGGAAGGCCGTGTCGGGGGTCCCCGCCCGGGGCCGCACCGTAAATGGGTGTCGCCTTTCCTCCAGTCCACTCTGCACCCAAACGCAGCGGGCGCACTTTTCTGAGTTGTGCATACCCTGTCAATTAGTAAAGGTTGCAGACGGAAAAGTTAGTAGTTTTCGGAATTGTAGAATACGCTCGTGCAGCGCCAGGACGGCTAATGCTTACCCGAAAATGTGGAACCCTGATCTCCCCATGCGTGGAGCGGGGTTGGAGGTAGCGTAGTAAGAATACTGGAGTTGCTTAAACGCATTTGCTCGAAAGTCACTATCCTGGATATACATTCTGGCCAAAAGAAAGGGGAAAAAACTCCACATTTTTCTCAAATACTGAGTTTCGTGAAGGTACCTGCTATGACAAAGTTGTATTACAAATTTTAAATCAACCGGAAGCAAGTTACTGGGAAAACTGTTATGAGTAAAATATTTCAACATTCAAAAACATCTATATGTGGTCCATGTCCTATAAACCAAATGCTGGAAAACCCAAAAGGAAGTTCTTGTTGTCATGGTTTCTAGTGGCTTTTGTACTTTTAAAAATTACACTAGGCCGGGCTTGGTGGCTCACGCCTGTAATTCTTGCACTTTGGGAGGCCAAGGCGGGCAGATCACCTGAGGTCGGGCATTCCAGACCAGCCTGGCCAACATGATGAAACCCTGTCTCTGCTAAAAATACAAAAATTAGCCGGGCGTGGTGGTGGGCGTCTATAACCCTAGCTGTTTGGGAGGCTGAGGCAGGAGAATCACTTGAACCCAGGAGGCAACTGGGAGGTTGCAGTGAAGTTCCCTCTCAAATATATATATATATATATGTCTATATATACTAATTAAATATACTGATTATGCAAACTATTTGTAAATTGTTGAAAGCTCTACAAACTAATAATAGCACAATTTTTAAAATTCGAAGTCGGTTTTCCTTTTCCTTACAAGAGACTCTCTAAAAACTAATTTGGAATTCGATTAGAATTGGTGTTGAAGGAATGTAAGAAAATAGTTTGACTCATTTCAGTAGGTTTCACCTGGTTAACGGATACTTGTATAGCAAACTTGTTTTATCAGGGTCAAAAACTTTAATTTTCAAAACTAAAGACATAAATTTTTTCATTATAATTTGGTCTTAGAGGCCTAGAGGATCATTTTCCATTTCTATTCTCCCTCGTTTATGACTATAAAGTATGCAGGACTGTATTGTGTTTATCTCAACATGGGCTAGGCTGTGAGGCTGCACTCGTCATCTGTAAGTCAGTCTCACGTCCCCATGGTGACTCAGCTTCCCTGCTGCTCGCGTCTCTGGCTCTGCCCTCCCAGCACTTCCGGGCTGGCAGAAGAGCTAGATTGGAGAATCCTGTAAGGGCCCTCCTTTGCCTCTGCCAGAAGTGAGTGGCCTTTTCACTTCTGCTGACGTTTCGCTGTCCTGAACTAGTCACCAGGCTCAACCTGACTGACTCTAAGAAGACTGTGAGATATAAATTCCTGTATGCCTGGAGAAAAGGAATATGAAAAAAGATTTGGTAAACACATGGCTATAAACCAATGTGAGTGAGTTATAGGCTCCACACTTTACAACAGTAGCAGTATAGAGGATTGTTCAAACTAATGCCTTTATTTCCATTTTTATAAAGTACAGTGTTACAGCCTTTGAGTCAAAGAAAAATAACCCTTCTGATATTCCTGCAAAACAGTTCTTGAAACAAATTCTTCCTTTCTGGAAAGATTCCTTCCTGTAGATTTGTATATTGTCTTTCTTTTTTTTTTTTTCTTTTTGTGGAGAATGGAGTTCTTATTCTGTTGCCCAGGCAGGTCTTGAGCTCCTAGGCTCAAGCTATCCTCCTGCTTCTGCCTCCCTAAGTTTGGGGATTACAGGCATGAGCCACTGCACTGGCTGCAGATTTGTGGTATACAAAAATCTGGCCTGAAGTTTGGAGAATCAGGCTAACTACTGGGTCTTATTATTTTTTTTTAAACACTTTCATTTTGGAAATTAAAGCATACAGAAAGATATAATAAACACTCATTATCCATCATCCAAAATAAATAAGTGTGACTTTTAATTAATAGTTAATGGTTCAACTTTTGGCTAAAATTTCATATAATGAACAGCATATCAGACTGGGTACTTTTTTGGGCGGACATCAAGGAGATGGGATATGAGAAATGTATATTCACAGAAAGCATAGGTGTTTGTTGATTTTTATCATTTTATTTCTAATTTAATGTAGGTATCTCAAGACCCCGAGTCTCTGAGATGTATTTGTATCTGAAACCAAAACCTTCTTTTTTTTTTTTTTGAGACAGTGTCTCCCTTTGTTGCTCAGGCTGGGTGATCACCACTCACTGCAGCCTCAACCTTCTGGACTCAGGTGATCCTCCCATCTCAAGCTCCAAGATAGCTGGGACTACAGTCATGAACCACCACACCCAGCTAATTTTTTTTTTTTTTTTTTGAGATGGAGTCTCACTCTGTCGCCCAGGCTGGAGTACAGGGGCGCCATCTCGGCTCACTGCAAGCTCTGCCTCCCGGGTTCATGCCATTCTCCTGCGTCAGCCTCCCGAATAGCTGGGACTACAGGTGCCCGCCACCACGCCTGGCTAATTTTTTGTATTTTTAGTGGAGACAGGGTTTCACCCTATTAGCGAGGATGATCTGCCCATCTCGGCCTCCCAAAGTGCTGGGACTACAGGCGTGAGCCACCGCGCCCAGCCACACCCAGCTAATTTTTAAAAATTTTTTGTAGAGATAGGGTGGGAAGGGGGAGTCCTAGGCTCAAGCAATCCTCCCAGTTTGGCCTCCCAAAGTGCTGGGGTTACAGGCATGAGCCACTGGGCCCCCTACTGAAACCCTTTCTGATGTCAAATTGGCAGACTTGGAGTTTTCAGTTGACATAATGGCAATATAGTTCATCCGATTTGCTGAATTATTTAAGTCTCCTTAAACAGCATCTACTACCAGTAAAATTACAAAGCACTCATCCCAACATTTTATATCATTTAGGCTTCTTAATAACCATAGGAGATAGATTTTATTACTCATATTTACAAATGAGGAAATCAAGACATGAACATGTGAAGTGTTTAAGGTCATTAAACTACTAACGAGGTGCTTGTGGGCTGAGAACTCAGGTCATCTAATTCCAAAGTTCTTGTTCGCCATATACTAAGTAGTGACAATTCCAAACAACTAACTTAAGGTTGACTCTTTTTTTTTTTTTTTTTTTTTGAGACGGAGTCTCGCTCTGTTGCCCAGGCTAGAGTGCAGTGGCGCGATCTCAGCTCGCTGCAAGCTCCCCCTCCCAGGTTCACGCCATTCTCCTGCCTCAGCCTCCCGAGTAGCTGGGACTACGGGCCCCCACCACTGCGCCCGGCTAATTTTTTGTATTTTTAGTAGAGACGGGGTTTCACCATGTTAGCCAGGATGGTCTCGATCTCCTGACCTCATGATCCACCCGCCTCGGCCTCCCAAAGTGCTGGGATTACAGGCGCAAGCCACCGCACCCGGCCAAGGTTGACTCTTAAGAATAAAAATATTTTTAAAATAATAGCTATTGTAAATTGTCATACAAAAAGCTAATTCTCATTTCTACCGACTAATCTTATGTAGTAAATGTAAAAACAAACCAAAAATCCCTAGATTTTGAACTGTCTCTCTCAAAGTAATTAAATTTGCTAAATGTTCGTTTTCTTTTGTTTTCTGAGACAGAGTCTTGCCCTGTTACTCAGGCTGGAGTGCAGTGGTGGGATCATGGCTCACTGCAACCTCAACCTCCTGGGCTCAAGTGATCCTCCCACCTCAGCCTCCTGAGTAGCTAGTACTACAGGTGCAGGCCACCACGCCAAGCTAATTTTTTAATTTGTAGAGAGGAAGTCTCACTATATTGCCCAGGCTGGTCTCAGAGTCCTGTGGGGATTCAAGATATGGGAGTCAGGAAATGTGGAAATGTGTTACGCTGGGTTTCGGCGGAGGCTGGGCGAAAACTGATAATGTTTATCTCTTGTTATTCCTGTTAATGGTTTACAAACAGGTTCTGGCCTTCCTATCCCCTGTACCGGCTCTGGCAGCTCACATGACCTCTTGTTTATGAACACACAAGTCTCATTCTTGAACCTAATACTGAGAATGCTTAGAAGTTTTTTTTTTTTTTTTTCCAGCCTTATATGGGTGGTGGTGGTGGTGTTTTGAGACGGAGTCTCCCTCTGTCGCCCAGGCTGGAGTGCAATGGCATGATCTCTGTTCACTGCAACCTCCACCTCCCGGGTTCGAGCGATTCTCCTACCTCAGCCTCCCAAGTAACTGGGATTACAGGCATGCGCCACTGTGCCCAGCTATTTTTTTTTATTTTTAGTGGAGACGGGGTTTCACCAGGTTGGCCAGGCTCTTCTCCAACTCCTGACCTCAGATGATCCACCCACCTCCGCCTCCCAAAGTGCTGGGATTACAGGCGTGAGCCACCACTCCCAGCCACCTTATATGAGTTTTAAATAAACTGCATTTGAAAAAGAAAATAGGCCGGATGCTGTGGCTCACGCCTGTAATCCCAGTACTTAGGGAGGCCAAGGTGGGTGGATCACCTGAGGTTGGCAGTTTGAGACCAGCCTGGCCAACATGGTGAAACTCCGTCTCTACTAAAAATACAAAAAATTAGCTGGGCGCGGTGGTGAGCCTGTAATCCCAGCTACTGGAGAGGCTGAGGCAGGATAATCGCTTGAACCCAGGAGGCGGAGGTTGCAGTGAGCCAGGATCGCACCACTGCTCCAACCTGGGCGATAGCGAGACTCCATCTCAAAAAAAAAAAGGTTCCAGTAACCCACCGAGCCACCACAGAAAGCTATGAGATATTTAGTAGATAGGTAAACTTTATTTCGCAAGCCCAAGGGGATAATTTACTTTTCATCCCCCTCTCTTTAAAAACAGAGAACCTCCAACAAATGGTATATAAAGGAAAACAAAGCAAACAAAAGAGGGAAACTTTGCAATTTATTAACTCAAGCATGAAAATACAGAAAATAAGCAGGGCTCAACATACTTGGAAAAGTAAGTCTGAACTTACTGCATTAAAACATGGTGTTGCACTAATCCTGCCAGGTGCAGTGGCTCATGCCTGTAACCCCAGTACTTTGGGAGATCGAGGTGGGCAGATCACGAGGTCAGGAGATCGAGACCATCCCGGCTAACACGGTGAAACCCCATCTCTACTAAAAATACAAAAAATTAGCCGGGCGTGGTGGCAGGCACCTGTAGTCCCAGTACTCAGGAGGCTGAGGCGGGAGAATGGTGTGAACCCAGGAGGCGGAGCTTGCAGTGAGCCAAGATCACGCCACTGCACTCCAGCCTGGGCGACAGAGCGAGACTCAGTCTCAAAAAACAAAAAACAACAACAAAGAACAACAACAACAAAAAACCATGGTGTTGCACTAATCCAATGAATTGTCAGGCAAATGAGGCATGAAACATTGCCAAAATATAAAGTCAGTAAAATATCCAAATTACTCTTTGTCATTATATGTTTTATTCTATTGGGATCTGGTAAAGAATAGATTATTCCCAAATCTACATTACTAGCAAAATAAGTGAAATTATTTTACAAAGAATTTATTATTCTGGTAAATTGTTAATAGTGGAAGGTCAAAAGCAACTGAAACTCCAACAAAAGATACACACATGCCTCATTTATAAGAAAGCATTAATAGGCTGGGGTCGGTGGCTCACCCCTGTAATCCCAGCAATTTGGGAGGCCGAAGCAGGTGGATCACCTGAGGTCAGGAGTTCGAGACCAGCCTGATCAACATGGTGAAACCCCATCTCTACTAAAAATACAAAAATTAGCTGGGCGTGGTGGCAGGTTCCTGTAATCCCAGCTACTCGGGAGGTTGAGGCAGGAGAATCACTTGAACCCGGGAGGTGGAGGTTGCAGTGAGCCGAGATAGCGCCACTGCACTCCAGCCTGGACGACAGAGCAAGACTCTCAAAAAAAAAAAAAAAAAGGAAAAGAAAAAAAAAGGAAGCATTGGCCGGGTGCGGTGGCTCACGCCTGTAATCCCAGCACTTTGGGGGGCCGAGGCGGGCAGATCACGAGGTCAGGAGATCGAGACCATCCTGGCTAACATGGAGAAACCCCGTCTCTACTAAAAATACAAAAAATTAGCCAGGCATGGTGGTGGGCGCCTGTAGTCCCAGCTACTTGGGAGGCTGAGGCAGGAGAATGGCGTGAACCCGGAAGGTAGAGCTTGCAGTGAGCTGAGATTGCACCACTGCACTCCAGCCTGGGCGACAGAGCGTGACTCCGTCTCAAAAATAATAATAATAATAATAATAATAAAAAGAAAGCATTAATAAAACAGAACCTACTTTTACTTCAGTCATTTGGTCCCTAGGAATTCAAAATAATGCTGAAGGAGATAAAACATGGTAGTCTATAAACAATTTTGAGACAAGCATGAAATGACTAAGGACTATGATATAATTTCCTTTTCAGAAAACATACAATTCAGGACAAACAGCTATTGTTGGAATAAATAAATAAACAAATATACAATTATCAGACACAGCCATAAGACTTATTTAGAAAAGAATAAAGAAAATATCTTTATCCTAGAGTTATTCTACTACATTGTGGATGTGGTTGAGTACAGCATTTCCTATAGCTGAGTGAGATTAGTGAAAAGATCTAGGTTATGCTTTCAGTAGTGAAAAGTGAAAATGATTTACTCTAGAAACCTTGATTATATTATAGTACTGTCAAATTATTAAAATATTGACAAATTATGTACAGTTTAGTAAGAGCTGGCAGCTCACTATGAGATTCTTTTACCTTGCTCAAATCATGCCCTCCTCCTTTCCCCAAACTTTGAATAATTGAAAACATGGAAAATCTGTTTAGCAAAACATGTGTCCTCCTGGCCCCTATGTCCACTGTAAGAAACTTTGTAATAAGGAACAAACACATAAACAATAAGATAAATAATGAGAACTAGGTAAATTTAGAAAGATTTCTTCAGCTTATTAACTAAGAACCCAAACAGAGCTTTCTCTTTGCTTATTCAGACTTGTGATGCCTACTTGGAAACAAGTCAGTGTTTGTGAATATATATATAAAGTACATGAAAAAGGAAGCATTAAAAACATGAAGTCATGGCCAGGAGCAATGGCTCACACCTGTAATCCCAGCACTTTGGGAGGCTGAGGTGGGAGGATCACTTGAGGTCAGGAATTTGAGACCAGCCTGGCCAATATGGTGAAACCCTGTCTCTACTAAAAATAAAAAAATTAACCAGGCATGGTGGCACATGCCTGTAAGTCCCAGGTACTCGGGAGGCTGAGGCAGGAGAATTGCTTGAACCTGGGAGGCGGAGGTTGCAGTGAGCCGAGATCGTGCCATTGCACTCCAGCCTGGGTGACAGAGTGAGACTTCATCCCAAAAAAAAAAAAAAAAAAAAAAAAAGAAGTTATATCATTTTTATAAGGCAGTATGATGTACTGAAAAAAAAGTTGGAAAAAGAGCCAGATGACCTCTGTTTGAGGCTATTTCACCCTTACTGACTGAACAACTCACCCAGAAGGTTAGGTTTCCTAATCTGTAGGTAACTGACCTACCTTTGCCATGTGGTTGTTATGAAAAAGAAAAAATCAAAATGTATGCAAAAGGATTACAGGTTCCTGTAATCCCAGCTACTCATGAGGCTGAGGCAGGAGAATCGCTTGAACCCAAGAGGCGGAGGTTGCAGTGAGCCAAGATCGCGCCACTGCACTCCAGCCTGGATGACAGAGCAAGATTCTCAAAAAAAAAAAAAAAAAAAAGGAAGCATTGGCCGGGCGTGGTGGCTCACGCCTGTAATTCCAGCACTTTGGGAGGTCGAGGCGGGCAGATCACAAGGTCAGGAGATCGAGACCATCCTGGCTAACATGGTGAAACCCCGTCTCTACTAAAAATACAAAAAATTAGCCAGGCGTGGTGGCAGGCACCTGTAGTCCCAGCTACTGGAATGGCATGAACCCGGGAGGTGGAGCTTGCAGTGAGCTGAGATTATGCCAGAAATTTAGATCATGCTAGAGAAATTTAAGGTACTACTAGTATTAATATGATACATACACCCCATCCAAACTAATAGTATCTTTTTCCTGAGGTAAAATTGTCCTCGTAATGTCAACCTCAAATTGTTTGCATATCAAAATATACCAGTTAGTTTTCTTAACATTGTTGTGCAGTTTTTTGTTTGTTTGTTTTTTGAGATGGAGGCTTGCTATATTGCCCAGGCTGGTCTTGAACTCCTAGACTCAAGAGATCCAACCGCCTCAGCCTCCTGGTTAGCTGAGATTACAGGCACGTGCCACCATGCCTGGCTTGTTATGCAGCTTTAATGAAAATAAAAACATGTTACAATGATGACATATTTTCAATATTTTTTCTTTTATCCATAATCATGAATAACAATAGAATTACTATTTTAAAGAGAATTAAATATCACTTTTTTTTTTGAGACTGAGTTTCGCTCTTGTTGCCCAGGCTGTAGTGCAGTGGCATGATCTCAGCTTACTGCAATCTCCGCCTCCCTGGTTCAAGCTATTTTCCTGCCTCAGCCTCCTGAGTAGCTGGGATTATAGGCGCCTGCCACCACACCCAGCTAATTTTTTGTATTTTTAGTAGAGACTGGGTTTCATCATGTTGGCCAGGCTGGTCTTGAACTCCTGACCTCAAGTGATTCACCCACCTCAGCTTCCCAAAGTGCTGGGATTACAGGCATGAGCCACCGTGCCCAGCCTAAGTATCACTTCTTAAAAGGATATTTGGTTTTCTACTGGATGTGTCCTCTGTCGTGCCTTTTAAAAATCATACACTTAATAATTGTCCTTACAGATTCTTATTCTTAAAAGATTGTCAAACACACACACACACAGTCAATGTCCTAGGCTGAATCTGGAAGGAATTATTCGGAATTGCTAGCTCATTCCTTCCTCAGCTACTCTTTGATTTTTAATATACCACATGATAGCAACATATGAATAAGGCTGACGGCTTTTGGAAAGTTCCTCTTCTTGCTTTGAATCTCTGTGCTTAAGCTAGTAATGTGGGTTGGTCTCTCTTGGTTTTTATTTACTGTAAATGGAAGTAGGCACATATGATGCCGAAAATTAGTGGATACTCAACCTTGGAACAGGAAGCATATACTTAGAAATTGACTTTAAGAAGGATCCAGGTGAGAGAAAGCTGAATAGGAGCTAAGAAGATCTGACAGCCTAGTCACCTTTAGATCAGTCATTGCCTCTCTGGTCTCATCCATTTTTATCTAAAAATGGGGAAGTTTAGATCAAATGATAGCTACCATTTGTTGAGTGCATCCCATATGGTGGGCAGGCACTAGCTCTAATTGGCAAGCCTCATTAGTCCCATATTACAGATGTAGAAATCAGGGCTTAGGCTGGGCGCGGTGGCTAATGCCTATAATCTCAGCACTTTGGGAGGCCGAAAGTGGATCACCTGAGGTCGGGAGTTCAAGATCAGCCTGACCAACATGGAGAAACCCCGTTTCTACTAAAAATACAAAATTAGCTGGGCATGGTAGTGCATGCCTGTAATCCCAGCTACTCAGGAGGCTAAGGCAGGAGAATCGCTTGAACCCGGGAGGTGGAGGTTGCAGTGAGCCGAGATCATACCACTGTACTCCAGCCTGGGTGACACAGCGAGACTCCATCTAACAAAAAAAAAAAAGAAAAAAAAAAAATATATATATATATATATGAAGAAAAAAGAAAAGGAGAGAAACAAACATAGGAAGAAAAATGTAGAGCTGGGGATAAGGGGAAGAAAAAAGAGTTGCAGGCCGGGCGTGGTGGCTCATGCTTGTAATCCCAGCACTTCGGGAGGCTGAGGTGGTCAGATCACCTGAGGTCAGGAGTTCGAGACCTGCCTGACCAACATGGAGAAACCCTGTCTCTACTAAAAATACAAAAAGTAGCCAGGTGTGGTGTCACATGCCTGTAATCCCAGCTACTCGGGAGGCTGAGGCAGGAGAATCGCTTGAACCTGGGAGGCAGAGGTTGCGGTAAGCCAAGATCGCGCCATTGCACCCCAGCCTGGGCAACAAAAGCGAAACTCCCTCTCAAAAAAAAAAAAAAAAAAAAAAGGTTGCAGAGAGATAGAGAAGGAGAAGGAGAAATCAGAATGGACAAGAGAAACAGAGTGGTCCAGAACAGGAAGAAGCTGGTCTTAGAAGGGAGAGAAAGACTAGAACAAAGGGGAATCACAGTGGAAGCCAGGAGAGATAGGTTAAAAGAGTTCCTTTTTTCATTCAACAAATATTTATTGCCCAACCACTGACTACAGAGTACCCTGATAAATGCATGTCCTGGGAGAAAAAAAAATACGCATTACTCACGGTCTAATCCCAAATAGAATTTCATTTCTTAGTAACTTGGGTTTTCTTTTCTTTCTCATAATAGAAATAATTTTTGCTCATTTAGAAAATTTGGAAAACAGGAGCTGAAATAAAGAATCTCTCATTCTAGCCTGTTGACATTATTGACATTTTGATGTCTTTTGTTTTGCATTCTTTCCGGGGCTCAGTTTGAAGGGGCAGCACCACCAAGGGAAAACTCTTCTCATTAAGATAGCAGAGGTACAAAAGAGCAAGCAGAAAGTCACCAGGCCTCTTTAGACCTAGGCTTGAAATAGTGCATTGTCACTTCTCTCTGTCTCATGAAGCCATTGCAAAGGTGTGGACACAGGGAGGGGTAAAGAAATGGGGCCAGTAATCAGGTATATATAGAGAGAATATACATATACATACATACATATACTATTAAAATTAGTAACTCAAGTACCATGCGTGGTCTTGCGGTAAATGATCTGATTTTCTGATATAATGAACACATCTTGGTAAAATTTAGAAAAACATAAAACAACAACAAGAAAAGTACAAGTTTCCCTTGATTTATACCATAGATGCATTCCTGGAAATCTGGTGTATATAAAACCCACACAGGCCGGGCACGGTGGCTCAAGCCTGTAATCCCAGCACTTTGGGAGGCCGAGGCAGGCGGATCACGAGGTCAGGAGATCGAGACCATCCTGGCTAACACGGTGAAACCTGTCTCTACTAAAAATATAATAAAAAATTAGCCAGGCATGGTGGCAGGCGCCTGTAGTCCCAGCTACTCGGGAGGCTAAGGCAGGAGAATGGCATGAACCCAGGAGGCGGAGGTTGCAGTGAGCCGAGATCGTGCCATTGCACTCCAGCCTGGGTGACAGAGCAAGACTCCAGCTCCAAAAAAAAAAAAAAAAAAAAAAACCCACACAAAAAATATTTTTTGTTTATATGTGAAACAGACAAGTTCTAGATTCAGATCATTATAACTGGATTTTTTGCCTACGTGAATATCCAGAGGGACAGTCAAAATACAGAACGTAGGAGAATTTTTTTGTGGAGGGCAGGACCTTTACAGGCATTGGAGGAGGTCTGACATACCTGACTCTACCTATTAAATTTGGGTTTTTTTGGTTTTGTTTGTTTTGAGATGGAGTCTCGCTCTGTAGCTCAGGCTGGAGTGCAGTGGTGTAATCTCGGGTTACTGCAACCTCCACCTCCTAGGTTCAAGCAATTCTCCTGCCTCAGCCTCCCGAGTAGCTGGGATTATAGGCCCGTGCCACCACGCCCGGCTAATTTTTGTATTTTTACTAGAGACGGGGGTTTCACCATGTTGGCCAGGCTGGTCTTGAACTCCTAACCTCAAGTGATCCGCCCACCTCAGCCTCCCAAAGTGCTGGGATTACAGGCATGAGCCACTGCACCTGCCCTCTATATTTGAATATAACCTCACATTAATGTAACTGTACAATTGCACCGCAACATTTTGAACAATGCCCCCTAGAGACTAGTACACCCTAGTTGAAGTCTACTTATCAAATATCCCATACTGTGAAATTTTTGTTCACTGTTATAACCTTGCATCTAGTTTGATGCCTGACACATAGTAAGAATTTAATAAATATTTCCTAATGGACACAAGAGAGTTCCTTTTACTTACATGGCATTTTTCATATTCCTTATGATAATGATTCACATTTGTTTTTCCAGTCCTGACCTCTCTTCTGAGCTCCAAATTCATATTGGCAAATGCCCACTTAACATCTTTACTTGAATGACTTTCACATACCTCAAACACTAAGTATATCCAAAATTGAACTCATCATTTCCTGCCATTGCATCCCTCCCCCAGATACAACCCAGTACCAAACAAGGCAAAATGTTAATTCCGTGCTAGTGCTCTCTGGTTTAGTAACTGCCACTATGACCCACTTACTTAAGGGATCATCAAAACCCTGGCATTATCCATGATTATTTTCTACTTATCATCCCATTTTCTAATCAATCAATTCTAGTTCCTAAATCTCAAATTTATCTCCTTTCCATCTCCAGTGCTTCTGTCCTAGTGGATTATTGAATTACTACAATGGTTTCTTGCCTGCTTCCAAACCACCTCCATCCAGTAGCCAAAGTGATCTTTTAAAACAGAAATCCCATCAGGTCATCCCTCTGTTTAAATTCCTTAAAGAGTTTCTCACTTTTTTTTAGGACAAAATCTAAAGCCCTGCATGATTTGGCCCCTGCCTATGTATCTTTTCTTATTTTGTGCCACTTACTCAGTACTCTCCAATCATGCTGGCTTTTTTTTTTATTTTGCTTAAATAATTCTTTTTTCTTTTTTAAAATTAATTTTTATTACATGAATCCAGGCACATCATTTAAAAACCAATCATTGTTAAACAGTTTATTTTTTGAAAAAGTTTATGGCACAGTCTTGTTTTCCAGGATCCCTGCTTTCATCTCTGTTGACTTACTCCTGTCTTTTGGTAGAGCCCTTCCCTTCTCCACTAGCTTCCTGATGCAAGGGAGGTTAATTTTTTGAGATGTTGCAGGAAAAAGGGGGGTTTATTCTCGTCTTACTTGTTTGTTAGTGTGAGTAGGTGTACAGTCTAGATTGGAAAACATTTTCTCTCAGGATTTTGAAAGCTCTGCTGTCTTCTAACTTCCAGTAGTGCCATCAAGTTTGTTCTTAATTGATTTTTTTCAATCTGGAAGATTTTAGGATCTACTGTTTATCATTGATGAATTCCAAGATGTGTGTGTGTATATTGGTTTAGGTCTTTTCCATTTGTTGTTCTGGGCCTTTTCATCCTGGAGACATATTATGTTCTTTTGTTCTGCGATGTTTTCTTGCATTTGTTTGTTTCTTTTCTTTTCTTAGGGACAGGGTCTTACTCTGTCACCCAGGCTAGAGTGCAGTGGCGTGGTCATAGCTCACTGCGGCCTGGAACTCCTGGGCTCAAGTATCCTCCTGCCTCAGCCTCCTGAGTAGCTGGACTACAGGAGCAGAGCACTATGTCCAGCTAATTAAAAAAAAAAAATTTGTAGAGATGGGGGTCTACCTATCTTGCCCAGGCTGGTCTTGAACTTCTGGGCTCAAGCGATCCTCCTGCCTTGACCTCTCGAAGTGCTGGGATTACAGGCATAAGCTATTGCGCCTGGCCTGATTAATTTTTAAAATTTTTTGTAGAGATGGGGTTCTCCAACTTCTGGGCTGAAGCAATCTTCCCTCCTCAGCCTCTCAAATGCTGAGATTAAAGACATGAGCCATCACACCTGGCCGCATTTGTTTCTTTGATAATTTCTTCTCTAAAGCTTTTGCTAGTTTTTCTTTTTTTTTTTTTCTGGAATTCTTATTATTCAGATACTGTAACTTCTAGATACTTTATCTTTTTTATTGTCCATGTTTGTCTTCTGTGACAATTGAGTTTTTTATTACCTTCAAGGGTGATTTTCAATCACATAAAAGTACCTTTCAGAAAAGTTAATCTCCCTAAGCTGTTAAAAGAGGCATAAAGAGAAAATTATCACATTTCAGCTGATACATTTTATTGTTTTAGTTAAAAGGCTAGCAAATTTTAGCAATCAATTGAAAAGGGGCTTTTGCCACTTAACTAAAGACAAATCTTTTCAAACCACAGACATTTCAAATATTTTATTTCTTCTTTATATACCTGAATTGTCTGACTGACAAACCTTCTCAAGTACTTAAGCATCTATTGTAGACCTGATAATGTTATAAATATGCATGATTATTGATTCTCTTATAAACCAACTTCTCTTGGAAATTACAAGTATAGATTTGATTTTATTTGGCCTTTAGACACCCAACTATTTCACCAAAACTAAGGAGAATTTCAGTTATGTCATTAATGTTCCAATCCAATTGGAACCTATAATGGCTACCTCATTTGGTTGGATTCAACTAGTTTATTTATTGCTTTTCAAAATAGGCCACAATTCTTAGAGACATTAACATAAAATTTTATTAAATTTTAGATCTCTCCTGACTTTTTTATTATGAAAAATTTCAAGCATAAAAAGTTGAGGGTATAGTATTTCAACAAGTATACCCGTTACTTAGATGCAATAATCATCAACATTTTGATGTGTGTGTACATTCCAAGATGTGTGTGTATATATTGGTTTACGTCTTTTCCATTCGTCATGCTGGGCCATTTCATCCTGGAGACATATGTCCTTTTGTTCTGGGATGTTTTCTTGCATTTCTTTTTTTCTTTTCTTTTCCTTTTCTTTTTTTTAGAGACAGGGTCTTACTCTGTCAATCAGGCTGGAGTGCATTGGCATGATCATAGCTCACTGCAGTGAGCTCCCAATATTTGCTTTATTTCTATGGCTGTTTATTATGAAAAATTTCAAATATAAAGGAAGTTTAAGACTAATACAACCAACACTAGTGTATCCACTACTTATAATAGATTAAACAATAGTTAACATTTTCTCATATTTTCTTTATTTTTATATTTATCTATTTTGCTGAATTATTTGAAAGTAAGTGGTGGACAATATGACATCTCACTTCAAAATTGCATTTGGTTTTCTTATCTCTTTAGCCTCTTTTCTTTTCTTTTCTTTCTTTTTTCCTGAGACGGAGTCTTGTTCTGTCACCCAGGCTGGAGTGCAGTGGAGTGCAGAGCTCACTGCAATCTCTGCCTCCCAGGTTCATGCCATTCTCCTGCCTCAGCCTCCCGAGAAGCTGAGACTACAGGTGCCTGCCACCATGCCTGGCTAATTTTTTTTTTCTTTTTTTTTGGTAGAGACAGGTTTCACCGTGTTAGCCAGGATGGTCTCGATCTGCTGACCTCGTGATCCGCCCTCCTTGGCCTCCCAAAGTGCTGGGATTACAGGCGTGAACCACTGTGCCCGGCCTAGCCTCTTTTCATGTAGAGCAGTGCGCTTCCCCATCTGCCTACCATTTTGTTCCCCCATGACATTGATTTCTTAAGGACATCAGAGCAGTTTTCTTGTAGAATCTTCTCATGACTTTTCCTGAATTGTAACAATCTCCAAGGTCATTCTCTTTTGGAGCACTTTTTTTGTCTTTATCTTTCACAATGTATATATTTTTTACAGATTTCTAATTATAGTATTTGTAATTTCCAGCTGCTCTTGTTTATTCTTATAGTGTTTCTTCTTTTAGCATCCTGTTCTTGTTTCATGGATATATTTCTCTGATGATATAATTTCTTTGAAGTATTTTTATGCTCCCTGCATTGTCTCAGTTTTCTGTGATTCTTTTCCCCCCCGATTCTTCCATGCTTGAGGTTTAGAATTTTTTTTATGTTGCAGATTTTCCTCTAGTATCCGATGATTTTTGTACATTTATATTTTAAGAATAAAGTCCTAAAAGCTAAGTGGAAATTCTAAGTATATGTTTGAGTCTTATCAATTGAAAGAATTCACTGGAGGCTTTTTCTATGGGAGCCCCCAAAATGTCGGGTTTTTTTTCCCCTAAGAAATACCTTTTTTTTTTTTTTTTCCTGCTAGAGGGTAGAACCTGGCTATGAAGTTCTATATCTATGCAGGAGAAGAGGCCTGTGTTTTCTTTTCAGTAATATGTCTGACTCCCACTCTGATCTATGCCAAGTGTCCCCCTATCTATAACTCCTTTAGTTTACTTTCTCCAGAGGTGGCATTTCCCGTTTCCTATGGAAGTAAAAGTATAGCTAGATTACATTAGATGGGGTGGGGCTCTGGGAGACCTGACTACTTCTTAAACAGATTTTCAAACAAGTCTCCTTTTTGAAGCACTACATTTCTCCCATCTATCTCCCTTCCTTTAACTCCCCTCTGCACGTCACTGCTTCTGATACCTGAGTCTTTCCAGGGCTCCTCAGGGAGACGTGCCTTGCTTCTCCTTGGTTTCTCCTTCTCTAAGCACTTAGGCTTGACCTTCCTTGGATCTGCTGAGTCCTTTAATAGCCTCCATCCATTTTCTATTTTCAGGTATTGTGGTTTGAGGTGAGTCTCAGTTCAAGAAAAATGAAATGAGTGTTTCTGTGTATTTCCCCTCACTTGTTATTTTTGAGAGTGGCATGGGGAAGATCTCAGCTATTTTGAATTGAAAGTTCTGTTTTTATTTTTAGTTCTTTACATGCCTTGAATTATTTACTACCTTTGGGCTTTTGCATTTGGTGTTCAGCTCTCCCGGACATTCTTTTTCCCTCGCTCATCCTCCCTCCAGGCTAATTCCAAGTCAAATTTTAGGTCGTAACTTAAATATCATTCCTAGAGGAGTCCTTCCTGACCATCTATACTAGGTTAGGTCCACCCCTCATGATATATTATATCTATCTATCTGTATATACACTTTTTAAAAATATTTTAATTTGTTGAGATGAGTCTTGCTCTGTGGCCCAGGGTGGATTGCAGTGGTGCAATCTCGGCTCACTGCAACCTCTGCCTCCCAGGTTCAAGCGATTCTCCTGCCTCAGCTTCCTAAGTATCTGGGATTACAGATGCCCACCACCATGCCTGGCTAATTTTTGTATTTTTAGTAGAGACGGGGTTTCACCATGTTAGCCAGGCTGGTCTCAAACTCCTGACCTCAAACGATACCCTCACCTCGGCCTCCCAAAGTGCTAGGATTACAGGCATAAGCCACCATGCCTGATTTAGATACATATATATATATATATATATATATATATTTTTTTTTTTTTTTAGGCAGAGTCTCACTCTATTGCCCAGGCTGGAGTGCAGTAGCCCAATCACGGCTCACTATAACCTCTGCCTCCCAGACTCAAGTGATCCTTCCACCTCAGCCTTCTGAGTAGCTGGGACCACAGGCACATGCCACTACACCCAGCTAATTTTTCTATTTTTTTGTAGAGACACGGTTTCATCATGTTGCCCAGGCTGTTCCTGAACTCCTGATCTCAAGTGATCAGCCCACCTCAGCTTCCCAAAGTGTTGGGATTACAGGCATGAGCCACCGTGCTGGGCCGATGTACTCTTGTAACACCCAACGGGACTCTAATATAGCCTCTTTCTTCTGCCAGACTGTAGCTCCGCAAGAAAAGGAACCATGTGTGTCTTGTTCACTGCTATATCCCCAGGGTCCAGAGCAGTGCCTGGCATTCAGTAGGAGATCAATATATATTTTTCATTGTCAACCAACATACATTGCTTGCTGTAAAGATTTGTAGCTTAATTTACAGTTGCCAACACTAATAAGTAATTATTTAGAGTTCAGCATTCCTAGTTATTATGATCATCCGTTTATTGCTATGAACAAGAGCCCATTTTATAGTATAGGTTTTCCATAATTACATTTCCAAATTTATCTTACAATGAACACTTTTAAAATGACAATTTACGGCCAGGCATGGTGGCTCATGCCTGTAATCCTAGCACTTTGGGAGGCTGAGGAGGGTGGATCACTTGAGGTCAGGAGTTTGAGACCAGCCTGGCCAACATGGTGAAACCCTATCTCTAGTAAGAAATACAAAAATTAGCTGGGCATGGTGGTGAGATCTTGTAATCCCAGCTACTCAGGAGGCTGAGGCAGGAGAATTGCTTGAGCCCGGGAGGTGGAAGTTGTAGTGAGCCAAGATCGCGCCACTGCACTCCAGCCTGGGCCACTGCACTCCAGCCTGGGTGACAGAGTGAGACTTTGTCTCAAAAAATTTTAAAAAAATAAAATGACAATTTACTAACAATATTATGCACTCAGATTAACGTAGTATATAAGTTTCCTACTGTTGCTGTAACAAATGACCACAAACTTAGTGGCTTAAAACAATACAAATTTATCTTACAGTTCTAGGGGTCAGAAGTCTAAAATGAGTTGGCAGGGTTGCATTCCATCTGGAGGCTCTAGGAGAGAATCCATGTCCTTATCTTTTTCGGCTTCTAGAGGCTGCCTGCATTCCTTGGGTTATAGATAGATTCTTCTCATGTCACTCTGACCTCTGCTTCCATTGTCACATTTCTTTCTGTGAATCTGGCCCTCTTGCCTCCCTCTCTAAGGATTATGTGATTAGGTTGGGCCCAGCTAATCCAGGATAATCTCTTCATCTCAAGAGCTTTAATATAATTACATCTACAGAGTCCATTCTGCCAGGTAGGGTAACATATTCACAGGTTCTGGGAATTAGGATGTGGACATTTTGTGAAGCTGTTATTTAACCTACAATACATAGACAGCAAAATGTGAACCCATAGATGAATTAATAATTAATTGACAAAAGAAATGATAAGAGATTTATTTATTTATTTATTTATTTTTTGAGATGGAGTGTCGCTCCGTCACCCAAGCTGTAGTACATTGGTGCGATCGCACCCCGCTGCAACCTCTGCTTCCTGGGTTCAGGCGATTTTCCTGCCTCAGCCTCCCAAGTAGCTGGGACTACAGTCATGCGCCACTACGCCTGGCTAATTTTTGTATTTTTAGTAGAGACAAGGTTTTGCCATGTTGGCCAGGCTAGTCTCAATCTCCTGATCTCAAGTGATCCACCTATCCACCTATCTGGGCCTCCCAAAGTGCTGGGATTACAGGCGTGAGCCACTGTGCCTGGCCAAAAGCTTTACTTCTAATGTATTTTAAGCTTTATATCAGAACAACCCACAAAGAAGATAAAATAAATTATTTTATTAAGTAAAAACTTTCGTAAATATATATCAGAATAATAAGACTTAGCCCAGCATGGTGGCTCACGCCTGTAATCCCAGCCCTTTGGGAGGCCGAGGTGGGTGGATCACTTGAGGTCAGGAGTTCGAGACCAGCCTGGCCAACATGGTGAAACCCCATCTCTACTAAAAATAAAAAACTAGCCAGACATGGTGGTGTGCACCTGTAATCCCAGCTACACAGGAGGCTGAGGCAGCAGAATCGCTTGAACCTGGGAGGTGGAGGTTGCAGTGAGCCGAGCTTGCACCATTGCACTCCAGCCTGGGCAAAAGGAGTGAAACTCTGTCTCAAAAACAAAAAAGAAAAACGAAAAGTGAAGAAAAAGAAAATAATAATAATAATAAGACAAGATACCTAACATAAACCAGTAATTATTAAATAGACAACATTCATCAACTAAATGGTTGCTGAAGCATGTGCAGATATATTCTCGTGCTTTCATGAATTCTGAGATTTCCTGGTTATATATTTTCAGGTAGGGCCAACATTTCTTAAGGGTAATTATGCAATTTTTTTTTTTTTTTTTTTTTTTTTTTTTTTGAGACAGAGTCTCACTCTGTTGCCCAGATTGGAGTGCAGTGGTGCCATCTTGGTTCACTGCAACCTCTGCCTCCCAGGCTCAAGCTATTCTCCTGCCTCAGCCTCCTGAGTAGCTGAGATTACAGGCATGCACCACCATGCCCAGCTAGTTTTTGTATTTTTAGTAGAGACGGGGTTTTACCATGGTGGCCAGGCTGGTCTAGAACTCCTGACTCAATTGATCCACCTGCCTCTGCCTCCCAAAGTGCTGGGTTTACAAGGGTGAGCCACTGCGCCCGGCCTGGTAATTATCCAGTTATACGAACAGTTACATAAAAGAGCGTAGTGTTTTTCTGGCATATGTATACATATATATGCATATATTTTTTCTTTTTCTTTTTCTTTTTTTTTTTTGAGACAGGGTCTCACTTTGTACCCCAGGCTGGAATGCAGTGGTGTAAACATGGCTCATTGCAGCCTCAATTTTCTGGACTCAAGTGATTCTCCCACCTCAGCTTCCCGAGTAGCTGGGTTTACAGGTGTGCACCACCACTAGGCTAATTTGTGTATTTTTTTGTAGAGACCAGATTTCACCATGCTGCCCAGGCTGTTCTCAAACTCCTGAGCTCAAGCGATCAGCCCACTTCAGCCTCCCAAAGTACTGGGATTCCAGGCATAAGCCACACCACTTCTGGTCCTGACATATATTTTAAAATAAGTTTTAGGCTGTGCGCAGTGGCTCATGCGTGTAATCCCAACACTTTGGGAGGCCGGGGCGGGTGGATCACCTGAGGTTGGGAGTCCGAGACCACCCTGGTCAACTTGGTGAAACCCCGTCTCTACTAAAAATACAGAAATTAGCTGGGCTTGGTGGCACCATTGCACTACAGCCTGGGTGATAGAGCGAGAGACTCTGTCTCAAAAAAAAAAAAAAAAAAGTTTTAGATGAAAAATATAATTAGCATTAATTATTTTCAATGAATACCTATTAACATCATGCAGTATTGTTTGGGGGAAATTATAATAAAAACCTACTTGGGAAAAATAAAATCCAACATTCTTGATAGTTTAATTTAAAAGGCTGTGGTTAGATATTTTATTCTCAGTTGTCTAGCAATGTTACATGAATGACTAGTACAAAATGACAGTTTCACAATGGGCTGATGGGTAAAGCTGTCAGCCGGCCAGCTCTTTCAGGTAAGAAACTCGC
Organism: Pongo abelii; assembly: GCF_028885655.2. NCBI lineage: Eukaryota > Metazoa > Chordata > Mammalia > Primates > Hominidae > Pongo > Pongo abelii. Next base: position 36,692,031 of record NC_071990.2, on the reverse strand, counting down.
CTGGGAGCTGCATCTTGATTATCAACTTTGCTCATTTAGGAATAGCTGTCTTTTTTTTTTTTTTTTTTCAGTCTTGCTCTGTTGCGATCTCAGCTCACTACAACCTCCACCTCTAGGGTTCAAGCCAGTCTCCTGCCTCAGCCTCCCGAGTAGCTGGGACTACAGGTGCGTGCCATCACGCCTGGCTAATTTTTTGAATTTTTAGTAGAGACGGGGTTTCACCATGTTAGCCACGATGGTCTTGATCTTCTGACCTCATGATCCACCCGCCTCAGCCTCCCAAAGTGCTGAATTACAGGCGTGAGCCACTGCCCCCGGCCAGGAATTTTAATACTTTTATCAGTTCATCCAGGGCTGATCTGGCTCTGACACATGAGCTGAACAGCATGTCTTACCTAACAAATCAAATTAGGGTCAGAAGTTTGCCTAATGAGTCCAGTTAAAATGCCAGGCTACCCAAGGCACTAAAAATGCCCAGAAACCCACAACATCTCATTTCTCAGCTCCCTATCCCCTAGTCTGGCCTGAATTACAAACTTAATCAATACACTGAGGTAGCAATCTACACTGGAAAATATAGTACATTTGAAAAACGATGAGTCACAATTCTGTTTGACAATCTTTCTCCCCTTGGTTTGTATGGCTGGCCGTCCAGTAAAGTACAGTACAGTAGCCACTGGCTGCATGTGGCTACTGAGCACCCAAAATATGGCTAGTCTGAATTGAGATGTGCTGTAAGTGCAAAATGCATACCAGATTTTGAAGACTTGACTTAATAAGAATGTAAAATATTTCATTAATAATTTTTTATATTGATTACATGTTGAAATGACAATATTTAGATTTATTTGGGGATATATTAGATTAAATAAAATATATCATTAAAATTAATTTCACTCATTTCTTTTTACTTATTAAATGTAGCTACTAGAAAACTTAAAATCATATATGTGGTTCACTTATTTTTATTAGACAGCACTGATGTAAGGCTCCTGAAGTCCACCTCTATTATCTTAGCAGCTCATTGTGGTCTTAGCCATTCTTTCCCTTTCCAGTAACTTAGATTTAGAAGTTAGAATAGAAGGTAGATTTAGGAGGTAGAATAGAAAGTTTTGAACTCTGTGGCCACCCTTCAAGTCAAAAGAATTAAATGCCCAGGAAGACAACAAGTCATAATGCGGCCGGGCATGGTGGCTCATGTCTGTAATCCCAGCACTTTGGGAGGCTGAGGAGGGCAGATCACGAGGTCAGGAGTTCAAGACCAGCCTGGCCAATATGGTGAAACCTCGTCTCTACTAAAAATATAAAAATTAGCTGGGCGTGGTGGCACGCGCCTGTAGTCCCAGCTACTCGGGAGGGTGAGGCAGGAGAATCGCTTGAACCCAGGAGGCAGAGGTTGCAGTGAGCCGAGATCTGCACTCCAGCCTGGGCGACAGAGCAAGACTCTGTCTCAAAAAAAAAGAAAAAAAAAAAGTCCTAATGCAATTCTTCATCTCATTTGGATTGATTCTACAATATTGGAGGGGAAAAGGGAAAGGGGGCGGAAGAGTAATCTTCATTTTAGTGTCTGCAGAGACAGAATGTGTGTGTATGAAGGATCAAAGGGGACTATGAGAATTGTTTTGGGGAAGAAACACACACACACGAGGAAGTAGGACAAAGAGTGTGTTGTATTCCATCTCCACCCCTGTCCACCTCTCTAGGTTTTGATCTACTTTATTTTGGCTATACCAATTTGTCTCTCTTTTTCTCAGTGTACCAATTTACACACTTCCTCTGATGGAATGTGGCTCTTGAGAAGAGGCCAGGTGCTATGGCTCACGCCTGTAATCCCAACACTTTGGGAGGCTGAGGCGGGCGGATCACCTGAGGTCAGAAGTTTGAGACCAGCCTGGCCGACATGGTGAAACCCTGTTTCTACTAAAAATGCAAAATTAGCCAGGCGTGGTGGCGCATGCCTGTAATCCCAGCTACTCAGGAGGCTGAGGCAGGATAATTGCTTGAACCCAGAAGGCGGAGGTTGCAGTGAGCCGAGATGGCGCCATGGCACTCCAGCCTGGGCAACAAGAGCGAAACTCTGTCTCAACAACAACAACAACAACAAAAAAAAAAAAAAAAAGAGAGAGAGAGAGAGAAGAAAGACTAATGGGAGATAAGGATGCAGGCCGGTGTAATAGGTGATAAGGATGCAGCAGCCTAGAAAGATGTTTAACTAAATTGAAAAAGACCTTAGGGATCACTCTGGTCCACCTTCTACCCCAATCCATAACTCTCTTATATGTGGAATAAATGCTGCTGGTATTGTTAAAACATTAATATTTATCTAAAATACCAAATATTTACTGAGAAATGGGGGAAAGTCTCTGAAAATATGTTTTTCAACAGGGAAAAAACATGAAGAAAAAACATGATGGCATTGTTTATGAAACTAAAGACGTTCTCAATCCATCTCCCAAAGTAACACATTGTTGCAAATCACTGTGGGTAAAATACAGTTTTCAGAAGGCATACATGACCCAACTTGTCAGCTCCCAGCCAGTTCCAGCCATGTCAAGGAACCCAGGTAAGATATTTGGATTAAACTAAGATAAATAGTTTACTTAGCATGTGTTTTTCTTGATATTAAGACCATAAAATTGGACATTAAAATATATATGTGTATATATATATATATATATATTTTTTTTTTTTGAGACGGAGTCTCACTCTGTCACCCAAGCTGAAGTGCAGTGGTGCGATCTCAGCTCTCTGCAACCTCTGGCTCCTGGGTTTAAGCGATTCTCCTGTCTCAGCCTCCCGAGTAGCTGGGATTGCAGGCACCAACCACCACGCCTGGCTAATTTTTAAAATATTTTTAGTAGAGAGGGGGTTTCACCATGTTGGCCAGGCTGGTCTCGAACCCCTGACCTCAACTGATCCCCCCTCATAGGCCTCCCAAAGTGCTAGATTTACAGGCGTGAGCCACCATGCCCGACCCACATTAAATATATTATTTAAATATGAACTATAAGAAAATCTATTCATCCCAGTTCTTAGGTGGCAAAAATCTAAAAGTGACTTTGCTTCATGGTACTAAATCTCTTTAGTTTCTGTTAGCCCTGAATCATTGCTGTGATGACCAATTAAGGTAATCCCAAATGGGCTAAAATAGATCAAATTTATCTTTTAATAAAAATTAGTCTTTAAATTGGACCTGACAGTGTCAGTATTGTTAAGGTAGGGAACATTCAGATTAGATTTCTTCTTGATTTTGCCACAAGAGGAGAGAACATGAAGGAAAGATACATTTGAAATTTTGCTTTGCAAAAATGTGTGATTCCTAAATGTCCCAGAATGCTGGAAAATTAAAGTTTTATGTTTTGAAGAGCATTAAAGGACAGTGTCAGGTAAATTTATGAGGTTTTAGGCTTTTAGATAAAAAATATGCTGGATACCTGAGAGGGATTATGAACATTTATTTCAACCTAATATCTAATTTTAAAAGAATTACATGCCACTTGAGAAAGTGGAAATTTCAAGCATCCTGATAGTTGCTTGCCACCACACCAGATTTTTTTTTTTGAGATAGAGTCTCACTTTGTCGCTGAGGTTGGAGTGCAGTGGTACAGTCTCGGTTCACTGCACGCCCGGCTAATTTTTGTACTTTTAGTAGAGCCGGGGGTTTCACCATGTTGGCCAGGCTGGACTCCTGACCTCAAGTGATCCGCCCGCCTCGGCCTCCCAAAGTACTGGGATTACAGGTGTGAGCAACCGCGCCCGGCCTGGTATCCATTTTTTAGAAAGCACTGAATTGACTGAAATTTTGAATCTTCATTTGTTTTTGTTTTTTCGAGACGGAGTCTCGCACTGTCACCCAGGCTGGAGTGCGGTGGCGCGATCTGGGCTCACTGTAGCTCCGCCTCCCGGGTTCACGCCATTCTCCTGCCTCAGCCTCCCGAGTAGCTGGGACTACAGGCGCCTGCCACCACGCCCGGCTAATTTTTGTATTTTTAGTAGAGACGGGGTTTCACCGTGTTAGCCAGGATAGTCTCGATCTCCTGACCTCGTGATCTCCCCGCCTCGGCCTCCCAAAGTGCTGGGATTACAGGCGTGAGCCACCGCGCTCGGCCTGAATCTTCATTTGTTAATTCCGTTGTCAACAACAATTATTCCCCAAAGTCTGAGATTGTGTCACCTATGAACACCTTCTAGGAACTTGTATTTTTTTTTAAGAGACGTAATTCAGTTAACATAAAGTTCACCCTTTTAAAGTGTACGGTACAGAGGGTTTTAGTATACTCACAACGTTGTGCAATCGTCGCCACTATTCTAAGATTTTATATTTTATTGTGAACCCTTTCCAGTATGTTTTCACTGATCCTCAGATTCCTTGTGAAGCTGATCGCTGTCTTCCAGTGTTCTGTGGGCGTTGCTACTTTTGCCTCAAATGCTTTCCTAATTACAGTTTCACTTCAAAAGAAGAGGCAGGTGAAGTTACTAACGCTGCTGCCCTTGATTTAGAGTTAACAACCCACTAGCTAACGTACATGCTTATTTTCATGCCTAGAACTCCCGTTTTACCATACGCGAGTTATATGTCAAATCTCATTAGTGACTGGTAGTCTGGTGGGCCACCAATGTGCTTTCAATGCCTGCCAAACAATTAGAAACCAGGGATCTTCCAATAAAGTGGTGTCTCCCATGTCCTCCCACTTCTGGCCCAGGACACCTAGGTTGCCTTTCTGTTCAGGCAGCAGCGCGTTTCTCCCCTTCATCTTTATGATACCACTGAAGAAATGAGGGATGTGCGGAATGAGGGGGCGGTGTGAGGGGGCACGAACTTGTTATTACGGCGTCGAGAACGCCAGATAGAGTAACCAAGGACTAATAGAATAAATACGCTGGTGTGTGTAATTCGGGCACCCGACCTCCCTAATTCCCGCTCCCGGCCTCCCTAATTCCCGCTCCCGCCAGTAGCCCGAGGCGAGCTACGCGCGCGTCGCCGCCGGCCTCGCCGCCATGTGCGCTCCCCATTGGCCACAGCTGGCCCACGTGACCTCTATCGCCTAACCTTGTCGTCCGCGCGCGCGCTTTTTCCGCCACAGAAAGCCTAGGGCGGGAACTGGGGTCTCACTGGTTGCGCGGGTCGCGCGGCTAGCTAAAGTGCGCGAGGTGGTTCCGAGGACCTGGCGGCGCTCTCTGGCGGGGAGCCTGAGACAATGCTTAAGTACTGTTCAGAGGAAAACTCTTACTGAGGAAGCAGGAGATTGAGGAGGTCCACCTCTCCCCTCAGTGGCTTCTGTCCGGGGCTGTGACACAGACAGACTGAAAATGGAAATCACAAGGCAGGAATGTGACTCGCTGAAGCCAAGATTTATCTCTTTGGGGGCGCTCTACACATACAAACATAACTCTTCGGGGGAAAATACATAATTTTTGTATGGGGGAATTCAAAGCCACTTTTTCTTAGAAGAGTTGAAGGTCGTGAGAAGTCCGGAGCAACCATCCTGATAACACATCGTTTAAGGGAAATTAGAAACTCCTGGGGAAACAAAGATGAGTAAAAGCAAAAGGAGGCCCTGCCCACCATTGCTGTGCGGGAATGGAGTGATTTGACAAGGGGCAGAAATGTAATAATTACTGATGGGAAAGGGCTAAATAAATAAATGCGTCTGCATGTGTGTGTAAGTAGTATAAATGGGAAATAGCATTCAGTAGAGAGTTCAGTTTAGCTTATTTTTCTCTTTAAGAGTGCTTGGATGCTTTGCTTACTTTTGCTTTTTTTAGTTTTTTGCCTCGAAGGCTCACCAACCCTTCCTCCTCTAGATATACATTTTCTTTTTTAATTCGTTCATTCATCACAGAAATTCTAGGACCTACTGTATTCCAGGCAGTGTGCTGGGTACTGAGATGACAGTGATAAATAAAAACAGTACCAGTTCCTTCAGTCATGGAGCATATGGTCTGGTAAAGGAAGCAGACAGTAGTTAATCGCACATATCAATGTTAAATATAATGTGATAAGTGCTAAGGAGAGGTCTAGATGTCATAATGGGGGATTTGGCCTAGCAGGGAGATCAGAGAAGGCTTCCCTCAAGATGCAACCCCTGACATGAGACCTGAAGGGGTTAAGGGGGATGGAGGTTGCAGACAGAGGGAGCAGCTTGTGCAAGGGAGAACTGGGAGCCTCTCCCCTTCCAATTACTGCCCATCTCACCCATTTCCACTATACAAACATTAATCTTGCCCCTTAGTTCTCAGAAGACATTTGTTCTCTTAATTCCAAGTTCTTAGGGAGTGCCTGGTTGTAACCTACAATGATTGTTAAAGACAGTGTTATTCAATAGGTAAGTATACATATCTAATATACATATCAATATACATTTAATATACAATACATATTAATATACAGTCTAATATGCATTATCTCTGTTGTTTTGTATAAGAAAAATATACAATGACTGTAACAAATCGTAGGATATGATATATCCCAAAAAGTGCTGTAGACAAAGTAGTGAGAGATCACATGATTTTGGAAGACTCAAAAAAGACATCTTAGAGAAAGTAATTTTCAAAAATCATTGAGGTAAGATTTGGTCAGATAAAGATAGAATTTAGTTAGAGCATAAGGTTCTAAAAGAAGAGTAAGGAGGTTGGATCAATCAGTTGAAATACATTCCAAGGGCTTTGAAAACCAGTCTAAAGAGTTTGTAGAAACTAAGCTAGTGCAGTGGCTTGCCTCTGTAATCCCAGCTATTCCAGAGGCTGAGATGGGAGGATTGCTTGAGCCCAGGAGTTTGAGATCAGCCTGGGCAATGTAGCAAAACACGCTCTCTAAAATATTTTTAAAAGTTTGTAGAAACTAAAAAGTTCTATTTGTTTTAAGAACTTTCCTGAGATACTTTTTCTCCCCTAATATTTGTCTTGGAAAATTTTAAATCTACAGAAAAGTGGCAAAATTAACTCTGTGGTTATTCATAAACCCTTCCCACAGATTAATCAGTTTTGTTTTGCTTTGCTCTTTTTTGAGACAGGGTCTTACTCAGTTGCTCAGGCTGAAGTGCAGTGGCGCGATCATAGCTCATGGCAGCCTCGAACTCCTGGGCTCAAGTGGTCTTCCTGCCTCAGCCTCCCAGGTAGTTGGGACCATAGGTATGCATCATCAGGCCCAGCTAGTTTTTTGTTTTTTGTAGAGATAACATCTCACTTTGTTGCCCAGGCTCATCTTAACTCCTGGGCTCAAGTGATCCTGCCTTGTCCTTCCAAAGTGTTGGGATTACAGGTGTCAGCCACACCTGGCCTTGGTTTTTGTTGTTGTTGTTGTTGTTTTTAAATTTTGCCCCATTTGCTTTATCCTAAGAGCAAGGATATTTTTCTGCATAACCACAATACAATTATGACGCTTCCGAGATACTTTTTTTTTTTTTTTTTTGAGACGGAGTCTCTATCTGTTGCCCAAGCTGGAGTGCAGTGGCACAATCTTGGCTCACTGCAACCTCCGCCTCCCAGGTTCAAGCGATCCTCTTGCCTCAGCCTTCCCAGTAGCTGGGATTACAGGCACACACCACCATGCCCAGCTAATTTTTTTGTATTTTTAGTAGAGATGGGGTTTCACCATGTTGGCCAGGCTGTTCTCGAACTCCTGACCTCAGGTGATCCGCCCACCTTGAACTCCCAAAGTGCTGGGCTTACAGGTGTGAGTCACCGCGCCTGGGCCCTGAGATGCTTTTAAATTTAAATTTTGAATAAATATTTATGAATTAATAATAAGTGACTTACCAATTTTAATTTTATAGCACATTGTAAGTGCTATATGTTTGCTTAAAAAATACATTTTCTTGGCTAGAAAAATAAAGAATATGAAAAGGCATACAGTGAAGACTCTCTCTTTCATTCTTGTCCCCCATCTGCTCAGTTCTCACTCCCCCAGTTCCCTATCTTAGGCAACTATTGTTCTTAGATTCTCAGGTATCTTTCCAGAATTTCTTTATGCAAGCATGGACAATTGTGAATATGGATTTTTGTTCCTATTTTTGGATGAAAAGTATCATATTAAGCACATGATTCTTACTTGCTGTGTCACTTAATATGATTTGGAGATCCTTCTGCATTAATGCTTAAATAACTTCCTCATTGTTTTTTACAGTGGCATAGTATTCCATTGTGTGGATATACCATAATTTATTTAAACTGTTCCCTACTGACTTACACTTGGGCTGTTTCCAATTACTTAATATTGAAACCAACGCTGCAACAGATAACCTTAAACATATTTCTGTTTGTAAAATTTGATTGATAGATAGATAACATTGCTCCCTACATAGGCTGTACCAATCTAAACTCCCACCAGCAATTGTGAGAGTATCCCCAGGCTTTTACAACAGTGGCTGACATGTTGTAAGTGCTATATAAGTGTTTGCTTAAAAAATAGATTTTCTTGTTTAGAAAAATAAATAAATGAAAAGATGTACAGTGAAAAGCCTACCCCTAAACCCACCTACTTAGGAGCTTACTCTTGGCTGAGGTGAATCAATGCATTGAGACCCTGGCCCTCTCTTCCCACACTATCTTCTCCTTCCCACTCTTGACTCTGTTGTAGGGTCTTGGAGATTTGGGGACCATTGCTGATCAAAGGCCAAATATTTCACCTGGTTCTAAACCGGGAGCTTTAAATATATGAATGTGCATTATTGTTGCTGTTTTACAACTTTAAATGAAAGGAGAGCTGACTTCAAGACAAATGGAAAGGTAGTGCTGTTTTTAGATAAAGCTACAGTGTAGCCAGCCTTTTTCATCCAACCCTAACCTAATCAACAAATATCTATTGAGTACTTCCTATGTATAAGGCACTGAGCTAGGTCTTAGAGTTATGAAATAGATACATGCCCTCAAGGATTTCACCATTTAGTTGTTTAGACAGGCACAAAATATAAATAATCATTATGTCAAGTTTCAGCATGTAAAATACACCTTTTGCTTTTGGCACACTCATTGCTTTCCTTCCTTTCTCCTTCCTCCTCTGCCCCTTTCCCTACCTAACTGCCCTGATCACTGAGCTGCCCAAGGCTTGTTGGTTTCCTTGTAGCTCCTTCATTTCTCCCAGTGTCCATTATTGAAACTTACTCAACTTGTATTTCACTTTCCTGATGCAGATATTAGAGTTTGTATTTCTCAAGTGATAATTAGTTATGATTAGTTATTCTGTTAAACTAATAGTTACAAATCAATATGCTTTTGATTGGCACAGGCAGGCCTAGCCCATTTGGAAGTAGGTGAAATTTGTTCAGTATTCCCATTTGATTCCTGTCTGGACAACTTCTCTCCTGGGTGAGCTCTCAACCCTCATTGATATCCTCACTTTTTTTCAGGTGATTGTCAACTAATCATTAGGGTGTTATTTCAAAATGGTTTGAAGTGAGGCTCTCAGGAGTATGTGTAAGTTTCAAGATACAATTTTATAGAAAACTGAAATGACAGGCAATAGGGTTGCAATTTTGATCAGAAGGCCGTAAGCCGCCGACTTAGGGACTTAGCCTTGGCTGAGGTGAATTAATGCCCTGGCCCTCCCTGCCCCACACGATCTTCCCCCTGCCACTCTTTACTGTGTCATGGGATCCTGCAGTTTTGGGGACCATTACTGTCAGAGAACTTTGAACCCAGCTGGCAGCTGTGGCTCAGTGGCCTCTGGAAGAGAGTGGGAGTGTAACAGTGGAAGTGAGTGGGTACTCTCCAGTGCCCTCAGGCACTCTTCCCTTTATCTTCTCCCGGTCAGCTTGCAGCCTGGCTGCCCATGGTGAAAGGTGATTTTTTTTCAATGTCTGTCACTCTGTGTAGGTGGCTGCCTTTTCCACTCAGCAGAAGTGGTTCTCACTAGTTGCCCAATGTATTTAAAAGTGTGGATTTTTATAATGATGCTGTATTTTTGTTGCGTTAATTTTTTTTAAATCAAAGCAACTCAGATTCATGGAAACAAATCAACTAGTACAGAGAGCTTATGTTGAAAAGGGGCTTGGACCAGCACCTGGCACATAGAAAGCCCTCTATTTGTTGAATGAATGAATACATGAATGAACACAAAGTCAGTGTCCAGCCTGTCCTTTTCACTTCCACCCCATCCCACCATTCCATTACTAGCAGTGAAATTCCTTAAGTGGTCATGTTTTCCAGTTTTCTAGATCCGTGATTCTTAACCCTGGGTGCATGTTAGAATCATCTGGGGAGCTTAAAAAACAACAACAAACCTATATGTAGTGTCATTCCCAGACTAACAAAATTACTTTTTTTTTTTTGGAGACAGAGTCGTGCTCTGTCGCCCAGGCTGGAGTGCAGTGGCGCGATCTCGGCTCACTGCAAGCTCCGCCTCCTGGGTTCACGCCATTCTCCTGCCTCAGTCTTCCGAGTAGCTGGGACCACAGGCGCCCGCCACCACGCCCGGCTAATTTTTTATATTTTTGGTAGAGACGGGGTTTCACCATATTAGCCAGGATGGTCTTGATCTCCTGACCTTGTGATCCGCCCGCCTCAGCCTCCCAGAGTGCTGGGATTACAGGCATGAGCCACCGTGCCCTGCCCACAAAATTACTTTTTAAGCCTCCAAGCTGATTGTCTTCTGCAGCCAGAATTCAGAACCAATGTTCTAAATAATGTGCATTTACGTTTCTTCCTCTCTCTCTTTTTTTCTTTTCTTTTTCTTTCTTTCTTTCTTTTTTTTTTTTTTTTTTTTTTTTTTTTTGAGACAGGATCTCACTTTGTCTCTGAGGCTGGAGTGCATTGGTGCAATCTCAGCTCACTGCAGCCTTGACCTCCTGGGCTCAAGTGATCCTTCCACCTCAGCCTCCCGAGTAGCTGGGACTGCAGGCATGCACCACCATGCCTGGCTAAGTTTTTGGTTTTTTTTTTTTTTTTTTTTTTTTTTTTTTTTTTTTTTTAGAGACGAAGTCTCACTATGTTGCCCAGGCTAGTCTGAAACTCCTGGGCTTAAAAGATCCTCCTGCCACTGCCTCCCGAAGTGCTGGGATTGCAGGAGTGAGCCACCATGCCTGGCCTGCTACTATCTCTTGGTTAATCAAATTCATATCATCCATTGACTCCTTGACATGACAGATGAGGTTTAGCGCATACCGCACCCTCTCTTTTTCTCATATTTGATGTTAAATTATTATTTTGAGACAGAGTCTTGCTGTGTTGCCCAGGCTGAATTGTAGTGGTGCAATCTCGGCTCACTGCAACCTCTGCCTCCCGGGTTCAAGCTATTTTCCTGCCTCAGCCTCCCGAGTAGCTGGGATTACAGGTGCCCGCCACCATGCCCGGCTAATTTTTGTATTTTTAGTAGAGATGGGGTTTCACCATTGTTGGCCAGGCTGGTCTCGAACTCCTGACCTCAGGTGATCTGCCCGCCTCGGCCTCCCAAATTGCTGGGATTACAGGCGCGAGCCACTGTGCCCGGCCATTAAGTTATTTTAATACTTCTCTCTGTAGTCTTCATAAACTTAAATAATTTGCACTCCTATTTCTTATTTGATCCATGTTCAGCAATATCACATGAGCTCCCATTTTGTAAGATGAAGATACTAACTTCCATGTCTTCTTCTCACTCAGTCTTCTGGAGCCTTCTATTTGTTTCCTATATTTTTTAATTCTTACATTTTTGAAGTTGTTACCATTTGCATTCTGGCCTCCAGCCACAATCAGCTCTTGCCATGGGTAAGTTGTTTCTAAAAGTTACAAACCAATAAACTTGGTTTACATTATAGTATCTATATAGTGTCTATCACCAGGTCTAGTGATAGTAGCTGACATTTATATAATACAGGATTTATTGTATAGTAGGTACTTTATGAACATCATTGTTTAATAGTTATAATGATCAGAAGGTCCCTTTTTAAAAATGGGGAAACTGAGGCACAGAGAAGTTGAGGCTTACCTAAGAACAGGAAGTCAGAAAGTGACTGAGACAGAACTTGAACCATTTCCTACAGAAGGATAGGATGAATTTTTTTTTCTTTAGGTACAAGTTTAGGACCCTTGCCAGCTGGAGAGACAATGCACATCAAGGTCAAATACCTATTTTTCTCTTCTCTGTTTTGGGGAGGATTAAGGGTGGTTTTTGGGTCTGGTCAGTTTTCTTTTTTCCATTTCTGTTTTTTTTTTTAGAGATAGGGTCTGGGTCTTTTTTTTTTTTTTTTTTTTCTTTTCTTTTTTTTTGAGACGGCGTCTTGCTCTATCACCCAGGCTGGAGTGCAATGGCGTGATAGCTCACTGCAACCTCCGCCTCCCAGGTTCAAGCGATTCTCCTGCTTCAGCCTCCCGAGTAGCTAGGACTACAGGTGCCCGCCACCACGCCCAGCTAATTTTTATACTTTTAATAGAGACGGGGTTTCACCATGTTGGCCAGGATGGTCTCGATCTCTTGACCTTGTGATCTGCCCGCCTCGGCCTCCCAAAGTGCTGGGATTACAGGCGTGAGCCACCGTGCCCGGCCTGGGTCTGGGTCTTTGTCTGTTGCCCAGGCAGGACTGCAGTGGCGCGATCATAGCTCACTGCAGCTGCCAGCTCCTGGGCTCAAGCGATCCTCCCACTTCAGCCTTCTGAGTGGTTAGGACCACAGGTGCACTCCATCACACCCTGCTATTTTTCTTTTTTTTTGGTAGAGACAGGGTCTTGGTCTATATTGCCCGGGCTGGTTTCAAATTCTTGAGCTCAAGTGATCCTCCTGCCTCAGCCTCCCAAAGTGCTGGAATTGCAGACGTGAGCCACCCTGCCCTGCCGCTTTTTTTAATTTCTGGTAGTGACTAATTTCAAACACTTCAGGATCTCTTCCCTTCTTAGCAGATGGACCAGTCTCCTGTTTCATATACAAAATGATGTCATCAGGGGTAAATACCTGAATCTTCCTCTCACTTCTTCCAGACTTCCTTAAATGAGCATCATACCTTATCTCCTGTCCTGCCTCAAAGGAAGGGGGAACCCGCCTCCTGTTCAAAACTAATCCTCATATTTGTATTCGTATTCCTCCTTAACTTCTGGGACTTCACCTCAACAATTTGCCCTACTGTATCTCCTGTTTTCTGTTGCTCCTGATCTAATTTCTCTCCTCAATCTGCAAACCTGCTCAAGATTCAACTAAGAAAGTTCCTCCAACACACCTCCTCCAGCTACTGCCAATTCTCTCATTCCTTCATCAGGATACTTCTTAGAAGAGCAGTCTACACATATTGATGCCAAGTCCAGTTTGATAACTCAAATTCATACTCACTGTCATGAAAATTTCCATTCATCCCTACTACAAGACCAGTTCTCTTTTCTGATAGTTAGAACCTGGGTTATACCAGCAATTCTTTTTGTTTTAATTAATTAATTAATTTATTTATTTTTGAGACAGAATCTAACTATGTTGCCTAGTCTGGAGTGCAGTGGCGCGATCTCGGCTCACTGCAGCCTTTGCCTCCCGGGTTCAAGCAATTCTTCTACCTCAGCACCCCCTAGTAGCTGGGATTACAGGCATGTGCCACCATGCCTGGCTAATTTTTGTGTTTTTAGTAGAGACAGGGTTTCACCATGTTGGCCAGGCTGGTCTCGAACTCCTGACCTCAGATAATCCACCTGCCTCAGCCTCCCAAAGTGCTGGGATTACAAGTGTGAGCCACCGCGCCTGGCCAGCAATTCTTTTTAAAGGATCAATTTGTCCTTGTCAAGAGACTTTGAGCCTTCCTGAGATTGATTTGTAGGCCTGCTAAATTTAAGCAAATTATTTCAAAATTATTATTCAGACCAAAGATTGTTAAGAATTAAACATTTAACTATGATAAGTTTGATTATGAAAGGGCATGCCCTTTGAGTTGGTGCCATAACTATTGATTTTGTACTTACAATATTTGCATCTTCAAAGCGATTGAATTTAAAGCACTAGCTAACGCTCTAAAATCCTCATAAAAGAAACCACTTTCCCCAACTAAAAGAAGAGGTCACTTTGAGTTTGAGGTGAAGCCTTGAGCTCTGGTGAGGTGGTTTGTCTCTGAGAAAGGGAGACATATATTTTCCAATCTGGCAGCAGATGGCCCAGAATGTGGAGAGGCCAAGACTTCCAGTACTTTCAACCTCATTTTTTTTCCACGTTGTGTCAACATTCCAAAGGTCATGTTCAAATACTTACTTGAAATTCCTTTAACAGTCTGGGACTTAGGGGTGGTGGCTATCAGCAACGAAGACTCTATGTCCTGGAATGACTTTACCTTGAGAAAAATCACCTACAATTATGCCTAGTTATACAGATAAAGCCCTGCCAGGTTTAACACAGAGGAATATCTTTTTGGAAGGAAGTATAAAACAATTCCTTCAGTTTAAACTTGAGCCACATTTTAATTTGCTTCATATTTGGACCATAAGCTTCCTATATGATCTTTTATTGTTTTCTGGACTTTCTCATTTCCTTTCCTCCCCTCCTCCATGTGATTTGTAATTATTACACCCTCAAACTTCCCCAAGTTCTAAACCATACAATCGCTTCCACCAAGTCTCCCTTTCTACTGGGAACTTCCCTTTGAGAGTTGTTCTCTTGCTCCAATCTGGTTACTCTCTAGGCACACTGCACCACTGAGATTCTGGGACTTCCCTACACATGGGTTGGAGCCACCTTTTGTTAAATCTTGTGGCTTTTTCTTTCTTAATTTAGTCTTACTCTATTTACTAGCCTTACTCTATTTATTGTGTTTTACTGGAATACTTCCTCAAGTCTGGTGTATGGAAGAAAAATTCCTGAGTACTTGCATGTGTGCAAATGTCTTCATTAAACGCTCCAATATTTTTTATTTTTATTTTTATGTTTTTAGAGACAAGATCTCAACCTGTTTCCCAGGCTTGAGTGCAGTGATGTGATCTTAGTTCACTGTAGCCTTGAACTCCTGGGCTCAACCTATCCTTCTGCCTCAGCCTCTTGAGTATCAAGGACTACAGGCTCATGCCATCACATCTGGCTAATTTTTAATTTTTTTTGTACAGATGGGAGTCTCACTATATTGCCCAGGCTGGTCTCAAACTCCTGGGCTCAAGCAGTCCACTCATATCAGCCTCCCAAAGTGTTGGGATTACAGGCGTGAGCCACTGTGCCTGGCCCCACCTCTCACATATTATTGACAGTTTAGCTGGGCATAGAATTCTAGATTGAAAATAATTTTTTATAAAATCTTTGAGGGCGTTAAAAAATTTCTCCCACTATATTCTAGTATCCATTGTTATTGATGGGAAGTCAGTTACCAAATGAATTCATGTTACTCCTCAAAGGTTTTAAAGAGTCTCCTATTTATCCTTGGTGTTTTGAAATTTCAGTATGTTCAAAGGGTGAAGTTTTTCTTTCCCCATTTGCTGTCCTGTGAACTTGGTAGGATTTTCTGTCTTTCTTTTTTTTTTTTGAGACGGAGTCTCACTCTGTCACCCAGGCTGGAGTGCAGTGGAGAGATCTCTGCTCACTGCAAGCTCTGCCTCCTGGGTTCACGCCATTCTCCTGCCTCAGCCTCCCGAGTAGCTGGGACTACAGGTGTCCACCACCACACCCAGCTAATTTTTGTGTCTTTAGTAGAGATAGGGTTTCACCATGTTAGCCAGGATGGTCTCGATCTCCTGACCTCGTGATCCGCCTGCCTCGGCCTCCCAAAGTGCTGGGATTGCAGGTGTGAGCCACCGTGCCCAGCCAGGATTTTCTAATATGAATGTTTGTGCCCTTTATTTCTGGGAAGCTGTTTTGCTTCGTTTTGATCATTTCCTCCTCTGTTTCACCCTTCCTGGAATTCCCATTAATCAGATGCTGGTCCTTCCATATTGTTCCTCTGTATTACCTATCTTTTCTCTCATATTTTTCAACTTCTGATTTTCTTTCTCTGAGATTTCCTTGACTTAACTTTTTTTCGGTTTTTTTTGACTTAACTTTTTTTCAGGCTATCAATTATATTTTTAATTTTGGCAATCATATTTTTTAAATCTGAAAGATTTTGTTCTAGGATTTTTCTTTTTTCATAGCATTCTCTTTTGTTTTAGGAATGTAATATTGTCTTAAATCTCTCTCTAAACAGGCCAGGTGCAGTGGCTCATGCCTGTAATCCCAGCACTTTGGGAGGCCAAGGTGGAGGTATCGCTTGAACCCAGGAGTTCAAGACTCCTTTTTTTTTTTTTTTTTGAGATGGAGTCTCGCTCTGTTGCCAGGCTGGAGTGCAGTGGTGTGATCTTGGCTCACTGCAACCTCCACCTTCCAGGTTCAAGTGATTCTCTTGCCTCAGCCTCCCGAGTAGCTGGGACTATAGGTACACACCACCACACCCAGCTAAATTTTGCATTTTTAGTAGAGACGGGGTTTCACCATGTTGGCCAGGATGGTCTCGATTTCTTGACCTCATGATCCACCCACCTCGGCCTCCCAAAGTACTGGGATTACAGGCGTGAGCCACCGCGGCCAGCCTATTTTTTTAATTTTTGTTTTTATTTTTGAGACGGAGTCTCATTCTGTCATCCAGGCTGGAGTGCAGTTGCACAATCTTGGCTCATTGCAACCTCTACCTCCCAGGTTCAAGCGATTCTCCTGCCTCAGCCTCCCGAGTAGCTGGGATTACAGGTGCACACCACCACGCCTGGCTAATTTTTGTGTTTTTAGTAGAGACGGGGTTTCACCATGTTGGCCAGGCTGGTCTTGAACTCCTGACCTCAGGTGATCCACCTGCCTTGGCCTCCCAAAGTGCTGGGACTACAGGCATGAGCCACCGTGCCCGGCTCCATTCTTATTTTTAAAAACCTCTCTAAACACATACATTAGAATTTGCAAAACATTATTTTCTGTTCACTGAATTATGTGTTTTCTTCAGGATTACTGTTTTGTTTATCTGGTATTTGTTTTTTTGGCAAGGTCTTACTCTATTACCCAGGCTGGAGAGCAGTGGCAAGATCTTGGCTCAGTGCAGCCTCAACATCTTGGGCTCAAATGATCCTCTCACCTCGGCCTCTGAGTAGGTGGGACTACAGACACACATCACCATGCCTGGCTAATTTTTTGTTTGTTTGTTTTTATTTTGTAGAGATGGGGTCTCACTATGTTGCCCAGGTTGCTTTTGAACTCTTGGCCTCAAGTAATCCTCCTGCCTTGGCCTCCCAAAGTGCTGGGGTTACAGGCATGAGCCACCTTGTAGGTAATTATTTGTTATTTTAGTGAAAATACACTGGATAGCTAGTGTGGGTTTTTTCTGCTGTTATGTGAGAACTGTTCCCCCAGATGGGTAGTAATAACTAACATTTATATAGTGTTTACCTGTGTTCTAGGCACTGTTCTGTGTAACTCATTAAGTCATCTCAACAACCCCTCTATGAGGTAGTTACTATGGTATTTCTTTTTTCTTTTTTGAGATGGAGTTTCACTCTTGTTGCCCAGGCTGAAGTGCAGTGGCGGGATCTCAGCTCATTGCAACCTCCACCTCCTGGGTTCAAGCGATTCTCCTGCCTCAGCCTCCCGAGTAGCTAGGATTACAGGTGTGCGCCACCATGCCCAGCTAATTTTTGTATTTTTAGTAGAGACGGGGGTTTCACTGTGTTGGTCAGGCTGGTCTCGAACTCCTGACCTCAGGTGATCCACCCACCTCGTCCTCCCAAAATGCTGGGATTACAGGCATTGAGCCATGGTATTTCATTAAGTTCAATATTCCATCAATTGTAAGATGAATCATTATTTTGTTTACTACTAAAAAGGTAAATAATGCTGTTGAAATATGACATGCCATTATAAGATTATAAGACACATACTGATTATGCAGGTATTAAAGATCTTAGAATGAATGAAATAATACTTTACTATTGCCATTTTACAAATGAAGAAACTGAGGCATGGAGAGAATGGATAACTTGTGGCAGGTTACATAGTTAATATGTAGCAGATTTTATATTTGAATCCAAGCTTTCTGGCTTCAGAATTCTACCACTATGCCTGAGTGCCTCTCCAGGACTCTCCCGAATGGAGACTCAGATGGTGCATAGGAGGGTTTTGAGTTGTCTGGGCTTTAGGGAGATGAGTTAGTTTCTGGCTCCATGTCCCGCAAATGCCAGAACAAAGAGACCTTTAATTTGAGGTGCCAACATCCATCAAGAAGCTTCTGCTTTCACCACAGGGTTTGACCTCTTCCATTAAAGAAGAGTGGTCTGGATTCTTTCCTTCCTTCCTTCCCTCCTTCCTTTTCTTTTTCTTTCTTCTTGCTTTCTTTTCTTCCTTTTTTATTTCTTCCTTTCTTCTCTTCCTTTTCTGTCTGTCTTTCCCTCCCTTCTCCCTTCTCTTTCTCTCTCTCTTTCTCCCTTCCTCTCTTCCTCCCTTCCTTTCTTCCTCCCTTTTCCTTCCTTCCTTCCTTTCTTTTTTTTTTTTTTCCACCCTTGTTGCCCTGGCTGGCGTGCAATGGCCCGATCTCGGCTCACTGCAACCTCCGCCTCCCAGATTCAAGCGATTCTCCTGCCTCAGCCTCCCAAGTAGCTGAGATTACAGGCATACACCACCATGCCAGGCTAATTTTGTATTTTTAGTAGAGACAGGGTTTTTCCCTGTTGGTCAGGCAGGTCTCGAACTCCCAATGTCAGGTGATCCATCCGCCTCGGCCTCCCAAAGTGCTGGGATTACAGGCATGAGCCACTGCACCTGGCCTTTCTGTCTCTCTCTCTCTCTCCTTCCTTCCTTCCTTCCTGGTCTTGAACTCCTGGCCTCAGGTGAGCCACCCGCCTTGGCCCCCCAAAGTGCTGGGATTACAGACACGAGCCACCGAGTCCGCCACCCACCCTCCTTTCCTTCCTTTCTCTTTCTTTCCTTCTTTCTTTCTTTCTTTTTTCTTTCTTTCCTTTCCTTTTATTTCTTTATTTCTTTTTTCTTTCTTTTTCTCTTTCTTCCTTTCGCTTTCTTTCTTTTTCTTTCTCTCTTTCTTTCCTTCTTCCTTTCTTCCTTTCTCCCTTCCTTCCTTCCTTCCTTCCTTCCTTCCAGACAGGGTCTTGCTCTGTCACCCAGGCTGGAGTACAGTGGCACAATTATGGCTCACTGCAGCCTCAAACTTCTAGGCTCAAGTGATCGTCCCACCTCAGCCTCCCAAGATCTGAGACTACAGGCACACACCACCACACCTGGCTAATTTTTTGTATTTTTTCTAGACACGCGGTTTCGCCATATTGCCTAGGCTGGCCTCGGACTCCTGGCCTCAAGTGATCCGCCCACCTCAGCTTCCCAAGGTGCTGGGATTACAGTCCTGAGCCACCTTACCTGGTCTGAATTCTCTTTTCTTTTTATTTGCCTGAACTCTGTGCTAGGTACAGTGAGCTGGGAGCACCAAGAGGTGCAGTTGATCCCCATCAGACTTCCAGTTAAGGGTGCGTCTCCCTCTCCCAGTCTCTGCGTCTTGGTGGGGTAGATGGGCTTCCAAGCATCAGGAGCCCCTGTGGTGGGTTCTCTGTGCTTTCTCTCCTGGTTTGTTTATCTGCATCTTGTCTCATCTGCTTTCTGCCTTCCAGAAACACACATAGGTCTCTCATCTGTTGTTGACCTGGCTCCCATTCTCTTCAGTGTTCTGGCCTTGTTCTTTTTCATACTTTCATTTTGGTGAGGTCTTGGGGGAGATTAGAAGAGATGGAGAAGCCAATGCTTGTGCTCAGTCTTGAACCAGAAGCCCCTAGACCCCTATTTTTAGTGAACAAAATCAGGAGTATAAATGGATGACCACTATGTGAGAAAATAAAATACTAACATTATGCCTGGCAGTGGAAAGGCACTTATAAAACCTTCACAGCATGTTTGCTTAAAAGCTTTCCTAAATGCAACTCAAGGGACAGGTGATGGGAGGTCCTTATATAGGGTTCTCAAAGTACAATAATATTTTTAAAAGTTCCAACACATTGAGGCTGATTATTTCCTTTACAAAGTATTTTTGTTTTTTTGAAACACGGTCTTTGTAACCCAGGCTGGGGTGCAGTGGCATGATCATGGGTCACTGCAGCCTCAACCTCCCAGGCTCAAGCAATCCTCTCACCTTGGCTTCCCAAGTAGCTGGGACTACAGGCACTACCATGCCCAGCTAATTAAAACAATTTTTTTTTTTTTTTTTGATAGGGACAGGCTCTCCCTATGTTGCCTAGGCTGGTCCTGAACTCCTGGGCTCAAGGGATCCTCCCCCCACAGCCTCCCAAAATGCTGCAAAGCACCTGGCCTACAAAAATTTTTTTTTCTTTTTTGAGAAAAGATTAACCAAGTCCAGGCATGGTGGCTCACTCCTGTAATCTCAGTACTTTGAGAGGCTAACGAGAGAGGATCACTTGAGCCAGGAGTTCTAGACCAGCCTGGGCAACATGGTAAGACTGTCTCTACAAAAAATAAAAAATTAGCTGGGCATGGTGGTACATGCCTGTAGTCCCAGCTACTTGGGAGGCTGAGGTGGGAGGATTGCTTGAGCCTAGGAGGTTGCAGTGAGCTGTGATTGTGCCACTGCAACAGAGAGAAGCAGAGAGAGGCAATAGAGAGAGACCCTGTATTTAAAAAAAAAAAAAAAAGTCTGGGCGTGGTGGCTCACATGTGTAATCCAAGCACTTTGGGAGCCTGAGGTGGGCGGAACACCTGAGGTCAGGAGTTTGAAACCAGCCTGGCCAACATAGTGAAGCCCTGTTTCTACTAAAAATACAAAAAATAGCTGGGTGTGGTGGCAGGCTCCTGTAATCCCAGCTACTCGGGAGGCTGAGGCAGGAGAATCACTTGAACTCAGGAGGTGGAGGTTGCAGTGAGCCAAGATTGCGCCAAGGCACTCCAGCCTGGGCAACAGAGCAATACTCAATACTCCGTCTCAAAAAAAAAAAAAAAAAAAAAGGAAAAGGATTAACCAGCTGGGCTTGGTAGCGACACATGTTGAAGTCCCAGCTATTTGTTCTTGGGTCAGGTGTCCACTTCTGATCCAATCCACTTTGGCCTGGGGTTGTGGTGGGAAAATGTAGGAAGGAAACTGATTGCTTAGGCAACAGGATAGATCTCCTGGAGGGAGAATCTCTATCTAGGAGCAATAGGCTATACCTTTAAATAGGCTATGCCTTTAATACAAGGACCTTAAGTTGTGTTTTAGGATTCTGAATCATAATTATTATCACACACTTCGGACGCGGAGGCAGGAGGATTGCTTGAGCCCAGGAGTTCAAGTCCAGCCTGGGCAACATGAGACTCCATCAAAAAAAAAAAGATTAACCATGAGGTTTTTCCAAATTTCTTACTGGGCCATTTAGACTATGATTTTGTCTTGAGACTTGTGTGTGGATGTATACATATTCCCACAACTTTTCAGTAACAATTATTACATAAAATGAGCAACTTTTTTCTCCTAGATATTAAAATTTTAGTACTTGGAAAATAATACAGAGTTTTACTTTTTTCATTCATTTCGAATCTTGTTAAAGGAATTTTTTTCCCTCCAATATATAACTAGTTTAGAGCTGTGATCTAATGATTTCTTCCCTGTTACAATGTTTCTTACAATATGGTGGTATAGCTATCTTAGTGTATAAATGTCTATAAGGCAGGTGCACCAACTCTCTTTAGCTGGCAAATAATGTCATATATATGTTCAGTACTGCACAGCTCTCAATCTGTTTTACATTGAACTTTTATGAGGAGTGGTAAATGATCAGAACTAAAAACACAACCCACTAGTATCATGAACTTAATTTTTAAATTCCACTTCCAGAGTCTGTGCTGAAGCTGATTTATAGCCAACATATACTCCTACAGTTTTATGTACATTCGACAGCTCTGGACAGTGGAAATAATGGATATAGATATTTAAGATTATTTGTTTAGCTGCAGGGAAGAGAAATCTACTTCAATCACCTCCAGAAAGATGTGGTTTCTGTTGAAGATGCTTATGAAAAGGAACTGAACTTGGAGGGCTTGGGCTCTGAGGCAGGCTGGCGCTGGGGCCCAGTCTTTCTTGAGTCTTTTTTTTTTTTTTTGAAATGGAGTCTCACTCTGTTGCCCAGGCTAGAGTACAGTGGTGCCATCTTGGCCCACTGCAACCTCTACCTCCCGGGTTCAAGCGATTCTCCTGCCTCAGCCTCCCAAGTAGCTAGGATTACAGACATGCGCCGCCACACCCAGCTAATTTTTATATTTTTAGTAGAGACGGGGTTTCACCATGTTGGCCAGGCTGGTCTCGAACTCCTGACCTCGTGATCCACCCACCTCAGCCTCCCAAAGTGCTGGGATTACAGGCGTGAGCCACCACACCCGACCTCTTGAGTCTTGGTTTCTTTCTGATTACCTGTTCAGTTTTCCTTTATTAGCCAACATCCCCTGTCCTTTCAATGTTTTCTTCCTCTTCATAATTTTTACTTACAAGTGGCTTCAACTCATCATGGCCCCAACATAGTCCTGTGGCATTTGTGATCCCAATGCCACCCATTCCCTTAGTCTCCTGAGTCTATTGAGCAGAGAGGAACCTGACTGACCCTGTTCCTTTTGGGACTAGGTTCTGAGTACTTGGCCAGGCAATGGATTATTTGTTCTTGGGTCAAGTGTCCACCTCTGATCCAATCCACTTTGGCCTGAGGTTGTGGTGGGAACATGTAGGAAAGAACCTGATTGCTTAGGCAACAAGATAGATTCTCCTGGAAGGGGGTGTGGGCAAATCAAATAGTGATTGGCATCTTTAAAACAAGGACCTTAAGTTGTGTTTTAGGATTCTGATCATCATTATTATCACACACACACTCAAATCATTACACTAGTCATGTGTCAATGATGGGGACAGGTTCTGAGAAATCCATTGTTAAGTGATTTCATCATTGTGTGCACATCAGAGAGTGCACTTACACAAACCCAGATAATATAGCCTACTACACACCTAGGCTAGATGGTATAGCCTATTGCTCCTAGGCTACAAACCTGTACGGCATGTTACTGTACTGAATATTGTAGGCAATTGTAACACAATGGTGTTTGTGTATCTAAACATAGAAAAGGTAGAGTAAAAATATGGTATAAAAAGTAAAAAGTAGTTATCTTTTATACCATAAATTGAGCCTGTAGGACTGAAAGTTGCTCTGGGCAAGTCACTGAGTGAGTGGTGAGTGAATGTGAAAGCCTAGGACATTACTGTACACTACTGTAGATTTTATAAACACTATACTTAGGCTACACCAAATTTACTTTTAGAAGTTTTTCTTCAGACCATCCTGGCTAACATGGTGAAACCCCGTCTCTACTAAAAAACTACAAAAAGCCAGGCGTAGTGGCACGTGCCTGTAGTCCCAGCCACTTGGGAGGCTGAGGCAGGAAAATCGCTTGAACCCGGGAGGCAAAGGTTGCAGTGAGCCGAGATCGTGACATTGTACTCCAGCCTGGGCAACAAGAGCAAAACTCCATCTCAAAATAAAAAAAAAAAAGTTTTTCTTCAATAATAAATTAACCTTAGCTTACCGTAACTTTTTATTTTAAAACGTTTACATTTTGAACTCTTTTGTAATAACACAGCTTAAACACAAACACATTCTACAGCTGTACAAAATTATTTTCTTTATATCTTTATTCTATAAGATTTTTTCTATTAAAATTTTTTTATGTTTTACCTTGTTAAGTTTTTGTTAAAAAAAAAAACACATATATTAGCCTAGGCCTACACAGGGTCAGGATCATCAATATCACTCTTTTCCATCTCCATATCTTGTCCCATGGGAAGGTCTTTGGGGGCAATATATGCATGGAGCTGTCATCTCCTATAACAATGCCTTCTTCTGGAATACCTCCTGAAGGACCTGCCTGAGGCTGTTTTCAGTTAACTTTTTTTTTTTTTTTTTGGAGCTGGAGTCTCGCTCTGTCGCCCAGGCTGGAGTCCAGTGGCGCGATTTTGGCTCACTGCAACCTCTGCCTCCCAGTTTCAAGCAGTTCTCTGCCTCAGCCTCCTTAGTAGCTGGGATTACAAGTGCATGCCACCACGCCCGGCTAATTTTTGTATTTTAAATAGAGACAGGGTTTCACCATGTTGGTAAGGCTGGTCTCAAACTCCTGGCCTTGTGATCCACCCACCTTGGCATCCCAAAGTGCTGGGATTACAGGCGTGAGCCACTGTGCCCAGCTTCTCCCACCTTTTTTTTTTTTTTTTTTTAGTAAGTAGAAGGAATATACTCTAAAATAACAGTCCGGGCACGGTGGTGCACACCTGTAATCTCAGCACTTAGGAAGGCCAAGGCAGGTGAATTGTTTGAGCTCAGACCAGTGTGGGCAACATGGCAAGACTCCATCTCTACAAAAAATACAAAATTTAGCTGGGCATGGTGGCATGCACCTGTGGTCCCAGCTACTCAAGAGGCTAAGGTGGGAGGATCGCTTGAGTGATTGGCGGCACAGTAGGTTTGTTTGCATCAACATCACCAAACACCTAAGTAATGTGTTGATGATGTCACTAGGTGATAGGAATTTTTCAGCTTCATTGTAATCTTATGAGACCACCATTGTATACGTGATCTGTGGTTGACTGAAACACAATTATGCGACCCACGGCTGTGTTCTTATACTGTAGTTAACCAAGTAACAGTGCCCATTAATACATTTTAAAAGTAAATTTTCAACAAGACTTCAAATATGCCTTTCCTGACATCATTTTCCTGGTTCCCTTTTTACCTCTTTGATTTCTTCTCAGTCATTTCTGTGGACTTTTGTTCCTTTGCCTATCTTGTTAACCATCTGTCTTATCCAGAGGTCCCGTCGTCACCCTTATAAACTCTCCCTCAATCACAACCTCTCGCCTACATTGTTATTGAATAAATGAATGAATAATGACTCTTAAATCTTTATCTTAAGTTCTACATCCTCTGTGCTTCAAATGTTATTCAAATGCTTGCTAAAACATCATAAATGTACCTACAATTTATTTATTTATTTTGAGACAGGTTCTCTCTCTGTCATCCAGGCTGGAGTGCAGTCGCACAATCTCAGCTCACTGTAGCCTCAACCTCCTGGGCTCAAGCGATCCTCCCACCTCAGCTTCCCAAGTAGCTGGGACCACAGGCGTGTACCACCATGCCCAGCTAATTTTTTGTATGTTTGGTAGAGATGGGGTTCTGCCATGTTGCCCAGAGTGGTCTCCTGAGCTCAGGCAATCTGCCTGCCTTGGCCTCCCGAAGTGCTGGGATTACAGGTGTGAGCCATCATGCCTAGTCAGTACCTAAAATTTATAAATGAACTCAAGTTTTCTTCTTTCCTTTTCTACTGGCCTCCTCTGCCTTCCACACCTGCCCTCTCTCATCACATTCTCTATATAGGCTGATGCTGCCTTTGCCATTTCAATCCCCCAAGCCTGAAAAGTGGGAGTTTCCCTTTTCCTCCCTGTCTCTATCTAATACTAAATCCCAGCCTATTCTGTTTCTTAAATATATAATCTGTTTCCACTATTACATCCCTATTAGTACTGCTTTAGTTCAGGGTCTGTGCTAAGGTTAAGTGCATGGGTTTTGCAGCCAGACATACTTGAATTTAAATCCTGACTCACATTCACTGGCTTTCAAACCCTAGGCAAATTACTCAACCGCTCTAAACCATCAGTCCTCAAACTTGCCTGCACATGGGAACCACCTGTGGAGCTTAAAGAAAATACTAGCTAGGTGCAGTGGCTCATGCCTGTAATCCCAGCATTTGGGAGGCTGAAGTGGGCAGATCACTTGAGGTCACGAGTTTGAGACCACTCTGGCCAACATGGTGAAACCCCATCTCTACTAATAATACAAAAATCAGCTGGGCGTGGTGGTGCTGAGATAGCACCATTGCTGGGTGACAGAGTGAAACTGTGTCAAAAAAAAAAAAAAAAAGAAAGAAAAGAAAAATAAAAAGAAAAATACTGATGCTTGGTCCAACTGCAAGGCTCCTGATTTCACTGGAATGGAGAGAGGCCTGAGCATTGGGAGTTTAAAAAACCTCCCCTCGGGGAGCTCTCCTTTATCTCTACTGGATAAAGTTCAAGCCTCTTCTTGTGTCTTCTCTATTAGCTTTGTCTCCTATGTCCCTCCCTTTCAACAACAGCACTGCTTAGAGTTTATGCATAAAACCTCCCTGTCTATCACCCCCAAGCCTTTGCTCACCTGATCCTTCTGCCTGGAATGTCCTGTTTGCACTCTCTCAGCTAGCTCTTCCCCAGTCTGTATCTTCTCCAGGCTAATTCTTAGTCATCCTTTATCCTTCAAGACACTCAGATATCACCTACTTCGTTTCAGATGTCTTCCTGACCCATCTGTGCAAACCTTTTTCTTACTCTAACATGTTGAATTGCAGTTTGTGTCTCTCTCCCACTGGACTCTTTGAGTTCAAGGCTGAAAATCAAAGGTCCTCCAATTTTATTGAAATGAAATAGGTTCAACACAACTCTTGCTTTCTCTATAAAGCCATACTTATGTCTACGTTAGCCCAAATTAATTTCCTTCTCTTCTGTAGTCCTAAAGCACTTGGGAATTGTATCATCTCTAACCCGTGGGTTCTAAGTGACTGAAGGACAGAAACCTTGTCTGTATTCTTTAGACCTTCCCCAAAGCACCTAACAAGTGTTAACTTATAGTGTTGCTTAAAAACGCTCATTGGTTGCTGGAAGCAAATAAAGTTTGGAGAGCTCATCAAGGAGAGTGCGTAAAAATATTAAATGGGGCTGGGCATAGTGGCTCATTCCTATAATCCCAGTACTTTGGAAGATCAAGGTGTGAAAATCACTTGAGCCCAGGAGTTTAAAACCAAGACCAGCTTGGGCAACAAAGAAAGACCCTGTGTCTATTAAAAAAAAAAGAAAAGATATATATATAGATATATATATATATATATACACACACATTTTTATATATATTCAAAATAGATTTTCCATTATATATATATGTACACACATATATATAATATATGTTATATATTATATATTATATATATAGTGGAAAAATCTATTTTGAAAAACTATAAAGATCTATTACTGCTTGTCCAATACAATAGCTACTAACCACATTTGGTTATTAGCACTTGAAATGTGGCTGGTGAAATTGAGGAACTGAATTTTAAGTTTTAATTAATTTTAATTAATTGAAATTTGAAAACTGATCATCGATTTAATTGTTAGAGCCCTTTTAAGTATGTTTGAAATGACCTGGATATGTGAATCTTTTTTTTTTTTTTTTTTTTTTTGAGACAGGGTCTTGCTCTGTTGCTCAGGCTGGAGTGCAGTGGTGTGATCATAGCTCGCTCCAGCCTCCCCTCCCAGGCTCAAGCAATTCTCCCATGTCAGCTTCAGTCGAGTAGGTGGGACTACAGGTGTGAGCCACCACACACAGCTAATTTTTAAATTTTCTGTAGAGACAAGGTCTTACTATGTTGCCTTGGCTGGTCTGAAACTCCTGGGCTCAAGTGATCCTTCCAGTTTGGCCTCCCAAAGTTTTGGGATTATAGATGTGAGCCATTGCGTCTGGCCTGAATCTACGTTTTAAACTGTCAACTTCATGAAATCTAAGTATAGATCAAGATTTTCTGGTGAAAAGTTAGCATCTAAATTGAGGCGTCCTATAAGTACAAAATAAACACCAAATTCAAAGACTTAGGTATAATTTAAAAATGTAAAATACATCATTAATAATTTTATATTTATTAATGTTATAATTATAACATTTTGGATATATTGATTTAGGTAAAATAAATTACTAAAATTAATTTTACCTGATTTTACTACTAGAAACTTTAAAATTACATATGTGGCTTGAATTATATTTCTATTGGAGAGAGCTGATCTATTCCAATAGATAGGCTTTGCTTTTTGATAATTATTATAATAACTGAATTTCAACTCTCTTTTTTTTTGAGATGGAGTTTTGCTCTTGTCACCCAGACTGGAGTGCAATGGTGCAATCTTGGCTCACTGCAACCTCTGCCTCCTGGGCTCAGGTGATTCTCCTGCCTCAGCCTCCCGAGTAGCAGGGATTACAGGCACCCGCCACACGTCCAGCTAATTTTTTGTATTTTTAGTACAGACAGGGTTTCACTGTGTTGACCAGGCTGGTCTTGAACTTTTGACTTCAAGTGATCCACCCACCTCGGCCTCCTAAAGTGCTGGGATTACAGGCGTGAGCCGCTGCATCCGGCCAACCCTCTCATTTTCTAAGACAGTTTTTAGTAACTAGTGGTAAGTGATTTTACAGATAATTAAGTGGGATTATCTCTTTTGAACTCTTTTTTCTCAATGCAGATCATAATCTACCTTCTCAGCCCAAGGAGCATAGCATTGGTCAGAAGCATCACCAGGAGGAAATAATTCACAAGTTGGCCATGCAGCTGAGACACATTGGGGACAACATTGATCATAGGATGGTTCGAGAGGTGAGGCTTCAGTTTCCCCAGCCAGGGCCTGTCAGGTAGGAGGAAAGAGCAAACAAAACTATGGCTGCCAAGTGTCTGAGATGCCCAGAAATTATCAGAATTAATGGAATAATACTGTCTGGATTACCAAATATTAGATCTAAACATTGTGAACCTGAGCCAAAGCTGGCATTTAATCTCATACTTGATACTCAGACTGTGATCTGTGGACTGGCAGCATCAGCATCACTTGATTAGATGTGCAAGATCTGAGACTCCAGCCCACACAGTCAGAATCAGAATCTACCTTTTTACATATTCCCCAGGGGATTTGTGTGCACACTGAAGTGTGAGAAACTGTTTCACACCCTCAAAATAGGATGCAATTAGAATCACCTGTTGAGTTTTAAAAACGACAGATGCCTGGGCCCAGAAATTCTGATTTAATTGGCACAAGGTAAGGCCTGGGAACCTGGCATTTTAAAAACTGCCTCAGTGAATCTAATGCACAGTCAGGGAGGAGAACCTGTGCCTTGGACTGTGGTTATCCTCCCTGAATCAGCCCAAAGGGTAGGATGCAGGCCCTACCCTGGCCGGTTTCTTAGAATCTCCTGATTATTATAAGAGATGATAAGGGAAGATAGGAAAGATTAATGATTACTGTTTGAAATTTTGGGGGTGATGAAATCCACAGCTAACTTAGTTTTCCTCCAGAACAACCTGTATTTGGCAGGAGAGAATGATTACATGGGCTTTGTGACAGATGGGGTGGCAGACCCCTCAGAGCCCAACTTCTTGCCCTTAGATTCAACTATCCTGTGAAGCTTTCTTGGTGCAGCTTCCACCATGCTGTCCTCCACTATGCATGCCACAGGGAGTGCCGTGTCCTCTTTTATACTCAGGTCCAAATGTGGACAACACACAGCCTTTCCCTCAAATAAAACATCCTGGAGACAAAACATGAATGGGAGATCCCAACAATAATGCTATAAAAGTAAGAGGGGCCAGGTGTGGTGGCTCACGCCTGTAATCCCAGCACTTTGGGAGGCCAAGGCGGGCAGATCACTTGAGGTCAGGAGTTCGTGACCAGCCTGGACAACCTGGTGAAACCCCATCTCTACTGAAAAACACAAAAATTAGTCAGGCATGGTGGCACACATCTGTAGTCCCAGCTACTCGGGAGGTTGAGGCAGGACAATCTCTTAAACCCGGGAGGCAGAGGTTGCAGTGAGCCGAGATTATGCCACTGTACTCCAGCCTGGATGACAGAGTGAGACTCTGTCCCAAAAAATAAAATAAAATAAAATAAAATAAAATAAAATAAAATAAAATAAAATAAAGCAAGAGAGAAATAAAGAGAAAATAAACATAGAGAACACAGGCAATCAAATAAACTATTTGATAAGCCAATTTCATTCCAACAAATATTTATTGAATGCCTACTATATGCCAGACTCAGTTCCAGGCATTGGTGGCTACAGC
Source organism: Pongo abelii (assembly GCF_028885655.2). Lineage (NCBI taxonomy): Eukaryota > Metazoa > Chordata > Mammalia > Primates > Hominidae > Pongo > Pongo abelii. The sequence goes on along the minus strand of NC_071990.2, from coordinate 36,662,234 downwards.
AGTGAGCAGCAGGGCTCATAGAAATGATGTGGGGATGGGGCAGATAACAAGGCAGATGAACAATAAACAGCCAAGTCAGACAGGGATGCGAGCTCCAAGCAGGATCAGGGCACACTGACTGATGGAGAGTGACTTCCGATGGGCTGTCAGGGAAGGCGTCTCTGGGAAGGTGATATTTAAGCAGAGCCTGGAAATGAAGGAGCTAGCCATGAGAACACCTGGAGTGGGAAAGTGTTCCAGGCAGAGGGAACAGCCAGTGCAAAGCCCGGCCCCACCAGTCTACTTTGTGTCTCTGTGGATTTGCCTATTCTGGACATTTTATATAAGTAGAATAACACAGCATGGAGCTTTGTGTATGGCTTCTTTCACTTAACATACTTTTTTCAAGGCTTATCCACATTGCAGCATGTATCAGTATTTTACTTCTTTTTACAGTTGAATATTCTATTCTACGATATACCACATTTTGCTTATCCATTCACCAGTGGTTGGACATTTGGGTTGTTTCCACTTTGTGGCTATCATGTATAATGATGCTGTGAACATTTGTATATAACTTTTTGTGTAGACATGTTTTTATTTTTTTGGGGTACATACCTAGGAATGGAATTGCTGGGTCATGTAACATCTCTATGTTTCACTTTTTGAGGAACTTCCAGACTGTTTTCCAAAGTGGCTGCACTATTGTACACTGTGGCCCACCAGCAGTGTATGAGGGTTCCAGTTTCTTCACATCCTTGCCGACATTTGTTATTAACTATCTTTTTGATTATAGCCATCCTAGTGGGTATGAAGTGTATCTCATTGTGCTTTTGATTTGCATTTCCCTGATGAATAATGTGCATCTTTTCATATGCTTATTGGTCATTTTTCTCTTTGGAGAAATGTCTATTCATATCCTTGCCCATTTATAATTGACTACTTATCTTTTTATTATTGTAGGAATCTTTTTTTTTTTTGAGACAGAGTCTTGCTCTGTTGCCTAATCTGGAGTGCAGTGCTGTGATCATAGCTCACACAGCCTTGAACTCCTGGGTTCAATTGATCCTCCCACCTCAGCCTCCTGAGTAGCTGGGACCACAGGCACATGTCACCACACCTGGCTAATTTTTAAATTTTTATTTTATTTTATTTTTTGTAGAGACAGGGCCTCACTCTGTTGCCCAGGCTGGTCCTGGATTCCCGGGCTCCTGCCTTGGCCTAGGAGTCATTTGTATATTCTAGATGTAAGTTCCTTACCAGATATATGATTTGCAAATATCGTATCCCATTCTGTAGGTTGTCCTTTTACTTTATTGATAGTGTACTTTGAAGTACAAAAGTTTTGAATTTTGATGAAGTTCAATTTATCTACTTTTCTTTTTGTTGCTAGTGCTTTTGCTTTGGGTGTCACACTTACGTTTTCTTCTAAAGGCTTTTTAGTTTTAGTTGTTAAATTTAGGTCTTTGATCATTTGAAGTTAATTTTTACATACATTTTAGCTAAGAGTCTATCTTCATTTTTTTGCATATGGGTTGTTGTTCCAACATCATTTGGATTTTGTTGTTGTTTGTTTATTTGTTTGAGACGGGGTCTTGTTATGCTGCCCAGACTGGCCTCAAACTCCTGGGCTCAAGAGATCTTCCCACCTCAACCTCCTGAGTAGCTGGGACTATAGGTACATCTCACTGTGTCTGGAGTACCATTTGTTGAAAAGACTATCGTTTCCCTATAAATTGTCTTTGTGTTATGGGATCTTTGGGGTGTCAGTTTTCTGGCCGGAAACCTCTGTGGCCGTGGCATCTTTTGCCCAATTTCTTGTCCTGCATCCAGTAAGAATGCATCCAGGAAGAATGAGGTATGCAGACAAGTGAAGGGTAAACAAGACAAAGATGAGCTTTATTGAGTGTTACAACAGCTCAGAGGAGATCCGCAGTGGGTAGCTCCTCTCTGTAGGCGGGTTATCCATTGAGTGTTCAGTTCTCTGCAGAGAGGAGGCCCTGGAGAGAGTAGCTCCTCTTTGCAACTAGTCGTCTCAATGTCTGCAGCTGTCAGTGGAGGGGTGGCCCTGGAAAGGGTGGCTCCTCTCTGCCAGCAGGTCATCTCTGCAGCTCTTAGCAGAGAGGGCAGTTCCTCTCTGCAACTTGTTGTTCCCTCATCTCCAGCTATCAGCAGGGAGGGTAGCTCCTCTCTGCAACTTGTTGTTCCCTCATCTCCAGCTATCAGCAGGGAGGGTAGCTCCTCTCTGCAGCTGATCATCCCATTGTCTCTCTACCCTCTTTGTCCCAAGGACATCATCTGCCCTGCTCTGGCTGAGCCCAAGGCTTATATGGACCTCAGAGGGGAGGCAGTGCATGCTGATTGGTCGATGGATGGCCATGGGTGGGCCTGGAAGAGGCACCACCAGTCCCCACTCTGGTCCACAGGACTGGCAGCCTAGCCCCCAGCCTTTAGGCCTTCCCTGGCCTGAAGGTGGGGTCTCACTGGGGACCCACCCCCTTCCACCCAGGAATCAATCTGCCTCCGGCGCCATGCGGGACTCGGCCTCAACCCCTGCTCAGAGATTGGAGCAGGCTCTGGGAGCAGAGGGAGGCCAGGCAGTGGCAGCAGATACCCCTGAGCCTTCAGGGGTAGGGGTAGGGTCCTTCCTGGGGCCCCTGAGGGTGCAAGCTGCAGAGATGCCTGGGTCCTGCAACTGGGAGGGTGGCCACAGTGGCACCCAGGGAGCTCCTGCCCCAACTCAGAAGGGGCTGCGCTCCCACTGGCTCCATGGAGCATGTGGCCCCAGCTGCACCTTCGTGCTGCAGCCAGCATGAGGACAGCAGCCATTGCCATCATTGGCACCCTTGTTGAAAACCAGTGGACTGTAAATATGAGGGTTTCTTTCTGTACTCTCAATTCTGTTCCACTGATCTGTATAGCTATCCTTATGCCTGCTCGAGCTTTTCTTGCAGAACTTTATAAAGCTGGTTTTGACCTAGACATTTGTTCTCTTCTACAAACCTATAAACTTGTACTTTAGAATACCTTTTTTTGTTTGTTTGTTTTTTGAGACAGGGTGCCACTCTGTTGCCCAGTTTGGAGTACAGTGGCACTATCTCACTGCAGCCTCAACTTCCCAGGTTCAAGGAATCCTTCCACCTAGGCCTCCAGAGTAGCTGGGACCACAGTTGCCTACCACCGTACCTGGCTATTTTTTTTGTAGAGACAGGATTTCACCATGTTGCCCAGACTGATCTCAAACTCCTGGGCTCAAGCAATCTGCCTGCCTTGGCCTCCCAAAGTGCTAGGATTACAGGCGTGAGCCACCGCGCTCAGCCTAGAACACCTTTAAATAGATCACAACACATTTAAAAAATAATAGTTTGAAAAATTCCAGCCGAGTGTGGTGGCCACAGTCCCAACTACTCAGAAGGCTGAGGTGGGAGGGTCGCTTGAACCTGGGAGGTCAAGGCTGCAGTGAGCTGTAATCATGCCACTGCACTCCAGCCTGGGTAACAGAGTGAGACCCTGCCTCAAAAAAAAAAAAAAATCCTTCTAAGTTTGGCTCTAAAATGCTGAAGGCTTTGCTGCTTCAAAGTTCAAATCAAGGAACTTTAACAGAATTTCAAGTCTGGCATGGTAACTTTCTTTCCTATATAGTCATCATTTATTTACCTTTTGTACTCTGTTTAATCGAGTAGTCACATCGATTTTCTAGATGCCTTCCTGCCATTGATGTATTTAAAGAAACTTTTATTCTTGCTCTTGGAACTGCCTATCAAGCAGCTCATCAAGTTATATTTTTATCTGCTAAATGGATTGTTGTTGAGCGGCCAAATTTTTTGCTCTCTTGTTCTTTTTACTTAAGCAAGTGCTCTGTCTTTTCAAAAGTGTCCTGTGTTTCTCAAAATAACATCTTTTAGGCCGGGCACAGTGGCTCACACCTGTAATCCCAGCACGTTGGGAGGCTGAGGCCAGGAGTTTGAGACCAGCCTGGGCAACATAGTGAGACCCCTGTCTCTCTCTCTCTTTTTTTTTTTTTTGAGACCCCTGTCTCTACAAAACAATTTTTTAAAAAATTAGCCAGGTGTGGTGGTGTGTGCCTGTAGTCCAGCTACTTGGGAGGCTGAGGTGGGAGGATTGCTTGAGCCCAGGAATTCGAGGCCATAGTGAGCTATGATTGTGTCACTGCACTTCAACATGGGTGACAGAGGGAGATCCTGAATCTGAAAAAGAAAAAAAAATCTTCTATTTTGCCATTGAGTTGTGTGGGGTTTTGGTTCAAGTATCTGTTTTTTTTTTTTTTTTTAATTCAGTTTTTTTTTTAAAGCCGGGACATATACTTTTTCTAGATATAAAGCATGTTTTAAAATAGTTAGGCTTCTAATCACTTTTAGAATTTTAAATATGCCTTTGAAATTTTTCTCTCCTTCTGGGTTCTGGAAACTGCTCCCTCCCTGTCCCTACGCCCCTGTCTCTACGCCCCAACAGAGTTGTCACCAGGTCTAGGTACTACACCGTCCTCTGTGGTTTCTCCACACCTTTTACAGTCTCTTTATTTAACTCACCTTGAATTAGCCTAATTTGGGTGTGCCATCTGTTTCCTCTGGGAATCTGACTGATATCATAATGCATAGGGAATTTCTCAGTTTGTTAGAAAGAAGGGAGGGAAACAAACATTTATTAAAACATTTTTCCAGGTACTGTTTGAGACACTTTTACATGTTTCATTTAATTCCCCCAATAACCCTATGAATTACTGTCATAGGTATTTCAGGAGAAGCAGTGGAGTTTCAGAGAGATTACAAAACTTATCGAAGGTCACTTAGCTTCTAAGTGGCAAAACTAGAATTTAAATATATGAGCATCTGACTCAGTGTTCTATACTTTTTCTTGTCTGCCATGCTGAAAGGAAACTCATTCCGTTTTCCTAGCTGATATCAACTATAAGAGGGGGAGAAAAATCCTTTAATGATTTTCAGTTACTAGCAGGACAAAGTCTAAGTTCCTTAGCCTACTGCTAATGGTTTTTCATTCCTTCCTGAATTCATTTCTTCAACTTATATTGAGCACCTGCTGTATGTCAGGCTCTGTTTAAGTACCAGAGATATGGGAGTGATCAAAGAGACAATATTACTGGTCTCACGGAGTTTGTAAGGGAGACAAACAGTATCTACACAAATAAAGTATGTAGTTTATCAGATAGAGATACATGCTTTGGAGAAAAATAAAGCAAGGAAAGGGATAAGGAGTGTTGGGGTTTGCAATTTTAAGTAGAGATGTTAAGCGAAGGCCTCATTGAGAAGGTGACTTTTTTTTTTTTTTTTGAGACATGGTCTCACTCTGTCATCCAGGCTGGAATGCCATGGCACAAAGTTGTCACTGCAACCTCTGCTCCCAGGTGCAAGCAATTATCATGCCTCAGCCTCCCGAGTAGCTGGGATTACAGGCATGCACCACCACACCCGGCTATTTTTGTATTTTTAGTAGAGGGGGTGTTTCACCATGTTGGCCAGGCTGGTCTCAAACTCCTGGGCTCAAGTAATCCACCAGCCTCAGCCTCCCAAAGTGCTTACAGGCGTGAGCCACCAAGAAGGTGACTTCTGAGGAAAACCTTGAAAGAAGTGTGGGACTGAGCTGTGGATATTGGGGAGGAGGCAGAGGATTGGAGGCAGGAGGACGGCAAAGCGCCTGGGGCAGGAGTGCGTCTCGTGTGTTTGAAGAATGGCGAGGAGGCCAGTGTGGCTGAAGCTGAGTGAGGGAGAAGGTCATAAAAGATATGGTCAGGGCCGGGTGTAGTGGCTCACGCCTGTAATCCCAGCACTTTGGGAGGCCGGGGAGGGTGGATCACCTGAGGTCGGGAGTTCGAGACTAGGCTGACCAACATGGAGAAACCCCGTCTCTACTAAAAATACAAAAAAAATTAGCCGGGCTTGCTGGTGCATGCCTGTAATCCTGGCTACTCGGGAGGCTGAGGCAGGAGAATCACTTGAACCTGGGAGGTGGAGGTTGTGGTGAGCCGAGATCGTGTCATTGCACTCCAGCCTGGTCAACAAGAGCGAAATTCTGTCTCAAAAAAAAAAAAAGATATGGTCAGAAGGGTGGGTGGTGGGCAGATTAGGTAGGGCCTTGAGGTCACTGCAAGGAGTTTTCTTCTAAGTGAGGTGGTGCCATCGGAGGGCACTGAGCAGAGAAGCTGCATTTCAACAGTCCACAGAGGGGGTTGTGCTGAGAACAGACTGCAGAGGGCAGGCGGGGGAGCGTTTGTGTCTTCTTTTTCTGATGTTCCGACATAAGCAGTTGTTACTTTCTGCTCCAAAATACTTAATATTCACCTCACCTCTTTGCCCATCTAAGTCCTAGACATTATTAATTATTATTATTATTATTGAGACAGGATCTCCCTCTGTTGCCCAGGCTGGAGTGCTGTGGCACAATCACAGCTCACTGCAGCCTCGACTTCCCAGGCTCAGGTGATCCTCCCACCTCAGCCTCCTGAGTAGCTGGGACTACAGGTGTGTGCCACCATGCCTGGCTAAGTTTTTCTAGAGATGAGGTTTCACCATGTTGCCCAGGCTGGTCTTAAACTCCTGAACTCAAGCCATTCACCTGCGTTGGCCTCCCAAAGTGCTGGGACTACAGGTGGGAGCCACCATGCCCAGTCTTCTCTCCATTCTTCTAGCCTCAAGGCAAACTTGCTCACCTCTTTGAGAGAACTAAGAAAGTGTTTTGGGAATCCAGGGTAATAGGTTATCAGCCCTGAAAAGAGTGCCCCAATTTACTGATGAGCCCCAGTTTGTTGAGACCAGCCGAGGCAATATAGTGAGACCTTGTCTGCACAAAATATTTTTAAAAATTAGTCAGACGTGATGCATGCATCTGTGGTCCTAGCTACTGGGGAGGCCGAGATGGGAGAATCACTTGAGCCCAGGAGTTTGAGGCCAGATGGGAAAGATGGTCAGATAGGAAAATATGTCCAGAGGCGTTGTGAGGATATGACCATATGGAAGGTACTGTCCTTCAGCTCATACAATTCATAAAGCAACCCAAGAAGCTTGTTTGCAGCATGGATTGAATTAATATTTTCCATTGTGTTGAATTTTTAACTTTGGATTATTCTATCACTTTAAAAAAAAAAACCTTTCTCTGTGTCTCCCTTTTTTCAAATAGGATCTTCAACAGGATGGCAGAGATGCACTAGATCATTTTGTCTTCTTTTTCTTTAGAAGAGTTCAGGTGTTGCTGCATTTTTTCTGGAACAACCATTTGCTGTAAAAGGAAAGTAAAGGTCAAGTGGTCAAGTTCTGTTTTCTTTTTACCCTCTGAGAAACGTGAATCCCACTAGGACAGATGGGAAGAACACACTTCTCCGTCTCCCTCTTTTTGTACCCATCACTGTTGGTCCACACCCAGTTTGTTGAAGAACTGTGGGCTCATGAGCCATTTGTCTCTTCGGAGGAGCTAGCTATGAGATGTCTGCGATCATGCCATGGTAAAGCCCAAGGAGTAATTAGGACCCCAGGAAGCCTTGCTGCCCAGAAAACACCAGCGCTGTGGATGGTCCCAGGGCTCCTTGTGAGGAAACCTTGAACATTTCCTTCCAGGAATGAAAGAGAACCTTGTCCTCAAACTAAAGGCCACAGAAATGGGCACTACCTCCTGGCCCACTCCCTGGGCACCATGCCCTCTGGTGACCTGTTGGCTCCACTCTTGTCACTCATGTCCAGATCTGCAGTGCCAGCTTCTCCTTCTCAGTGACATGTCACCTCCCTGCCCCAATCCTGGCTCCAACCTGCTCGGGAAAATCGAAGTGAAACGTTTGTCTCTAATACTCAAATTCAACATATGGCTCATCTCATCTGCCTTCCCATTTCCATGCCTAGAGGCCCCACTACTACCACTAGCACCGTTGGGTGTTTCCTTCTCAGGCTCTGATTCTACAACATTTACGTTCTTTTCTCACCTTTGATCCCCTCACTCCTGTGTGACCCCCTTCAAGTCTTCCTTCACCACTCCAGTGTTTTCCCATACCACTCGACCCTGCTCGAAGGTATCTTTCCCTGCTCTGTCATCCTCTTTTAGGCATGCCTGCTTAAAATCGGGAGTGCTTAGTCCTTGGCCAACAGTCCTGCCTTCTAGAAGAATGTAAGACCTGAAAGAGTTATAAATCTATCACAAGGCAAAAACTTCTCTTTTCCTATTGCTGAATGGTTTTGCTATTATTGGTTGGTGGGCCCTTTGCCTGTGGAATGTATTTCACTCATTCTCTCCTGCACGCTGTTAGGCAGTTCTTTTACCTGCATTCTTCGCCTTTTACCTTTTTGTCTACCTCATAGTCCCTGTCTCCCCTCCTTTAAAAGAATTATAAATATTAAGAAAGCTTGTTGTTACAAATTAAAAGTTTACATATGTATCTTGAGTTCTTTGTAGAGGAAGTGTTATTTTTAAAAATTCTAAAAATGAAATAAATATTGTTATTTTATTGAGCATGAAACCCCTGTGCATATTTCTTTTTTGAAGGAGGAACCCCACGGCAGGGTCTAGCCACTTATTCCTGCTCATATTGGTTTGTAGACTTTGATTATACATAGCATTGACTTTGTCTTTCCAAAGGGAAATGTCTCTATTTTTTAGTCTGTCGCAGGCAGTGCATATTTATTTCTATTATTACTTAGGTTCTGGCTGACTAGCCCTAAAACTTTCTTTTTAAAATTTATTTTGAATAGGTTTTTACTTATATGATTCAAAAATCAAAACAAGGCCAGGCACGGTGGCTCACGCCTGTAATCCCAGCACTTTGGGAGGCCAAGGTGGGCAGATCACGAGGTCAAGAGATTGAGACCATTGTGGCCAACATGGTGAAACCCTGTCTCTACTAAAAATACAAAAATTAGGTGGGCGTGGTGGCGCACACCTGTAGTCCCAGCTACTCGGGAGGCTGAGGCAGGAGAATCGCTTGGACCCAGGAGGCGGAGGTTGCAGTGAGCCGAGATCATGTCGCTGCACTCCAGCCTGGTGACAAAGCAAGACTCCATCTCAGAAAAAAAAAAAAAAAAAAAAAAAAAATCACAACAATATGAAAAGGTTTACAACAAAAACCCTTTCTTTTATTTTCTACTCTAAATTCCAGTTATGCTTATTAGTTTTTATGTATCCTTCCAGAGGTTCTTTGTATAAATACTAGTTACTATATACATATATACACACACACACACACACACATATTTACATACAAGAGGTAGCATGTAATACACACTGTTTTGTACCTTGATTTTTTTACTTAGCATGGGTGTTCAGGCAGTGTTCTGGGTGTTTTATAAATGTTAACTTACTTATTCATAACAACCTTATGGGATAGATATTATTATTTGCTCTTTTTTACTGTTAAAAAATTGAGGCAGTAGTTAGTAGAGGGAGGCAGTAGAGGGGTTAACAAACTTGCTCAACGGCACACAGCCAGTAAATGACATGGCTGGGATTCCAAACCAGGCAGGTGTTCCTAGGTCTAGATTATTATCCGCTATGCCATACTGCCTCTTGGAGAGCTTGCCATGATCCACAGAGAACTCCATAAAGTGTTGCACTGTATTCAGTTAAATGAATGTACATAATTTGGCTGGGTGTGGTGGCTCACATCTGTAATCCCAGTGCTTTGGGAGCTGAGGTGGGAGATCACTGGAGCCCAGGAGTTGGAGGTTAAGGAGGTGGGCTTTGATGGCACCACTGCACACCAGCCTGGGTGATAGAGTGAGACCCTGTCTCTAAAAAAAAAAAAAAAAAAAAAAAAAGAAAATTAAAATTAAAAGAAATGAATGTGCATTACTTTATCAAGCCTCCTTTTATGGACACCTGAGTTATTTCTCATACTTTGCTATTATAAACCATGATGAAATAAGTAACTATGTATACTTTGGATATTTGTTGAATAAATTTCTGGTGGGCAGATTGCTGGGTGAAAGGAAAATGCATTTGTAAATTTGCCAGACTCCGCTGTGGGGTTGCACCACTTTACCTCAGCCTTTCCAGCAGATTATGTTAGTAAACTTTTACATTTTTGCCAAATTTATGGGTAAAAATTTCTATCTCAGAATAACTTTAATTTGCACATTTAAAATAGTGAGTTTGTCTGAGCATCTTTTTGTTTCTCTGCTGCCCAGGCTGGAGTTCAGTGGCACAGTCACGGCTCACTGCAGCCTCCAACTCTCAGGCTCAAGCGACCTTCCATCCTCAGCCTCCTGAATAGCTGGGGCTACAGGTGTAGCCCCACCATGCCCGGCTAATTTTTTAAATTTTCAGTAAAGTCAGGATCTCACCATGTTGTCCAGACTGGTGTCCAACTCCTGGGCTCAAGCGATCCTCCCACCTTGGCCTCCCAAAGTGCTGGGATTACAGACGTGAGCCACTGCACCCTGGGCGTATTTTGTATATTCAGGAGCCATTTGGCATTTCCTTTTATGTGGACTGTTTATTCATATCCTTTGCTCATTTTTTTTTTCTTGCTGGGTTTCTGGCCTTGTTCTTACTGGTTTCTTATTGCTGGCCTAGCGCTTGTGATGATATACCAGTGCTAAGCCTGCTTTGTAACAGCGTCTACACCCTCAGATTTTCAGCAGAAGGTTGTTAATGCTTTTCTTTCCTTTTCTTCGGTGTCTGCTGGTTTGTTTTTATGCGCACAACCTCTCTTGAGACAGGGGGAGCTGAGACAGATGGAAACGGTGATGGGTGGGCAGGCATCAACCCTGGAGCACCCAGAGGCCCAGGAAAAGGTGTCAGTCGGGATCTCCGAGTAGTCTGGCCCTGCTCAGAAGAGCACAGCCGCTCTGATGGTGGCTCTACGGTTCCGGACCTGTGGGGCCTCCGCGGGGCCAAACGGCAGGCCGAGATAGTATCCGGGCCGGGAACGTCACTCACCCCTAAAGGGAGAGGCACCATACGCGGCCTTTTCCTATCCCATGTGCGGAGACTCACAGGGTCCTGGTCCTGGGCTCAGGACCGTGAGAGACGCAGTTGGTTCTGAGTTCAGGACTAGGGGTCCCCTTAGATTCTCAGATCCTGCAGAATTCCGCCTCTGCCCCAGTGGGAGCCAAGGCCAGGTCGCCAGAGGGGCTGTCCGCCAGCGGAAGGCTGTGTGCAGGACCCACGCCTCCCAAGCTGGCGAGCCGGCAGCGCCCCGGGGCTGCGCTCCCACGAGGCCGGCCCCTGCCCTGCCCCTGCCCTGCCCCTAGCCCGCAGCGGCGCCAAGTGGAACCGCATCCCGCTCTTTCGTTTTCGTTTCCCGGAAGGATAGCGATTACCGGAGCGCCTCGCGCGCCTGCCCGCCTGCGGAGGACCCGGGCGCACACGCCTGGGCGCTTCTCGAAAGAGATTTCCTCCCACGCGACCTTCCAGTTCTCGGAGCCAGGTTAGGGGTTTGGCGGAGGAGGACTCGGGAGCGCGGGCCTAGGGCCCCAGCAGCCACAGCCAGGGGAGCGCTCACGACAGAAAGCCGGTGGCTTCCTCACCTCCACCTGCAATGCAGGTAAGAGCCTGGCGGCTGAACACGCAGCGCGCACGCAGAGCCACCTGCTCCCTCATCCTTTCCTCATCACCTAGATTTCCAAACCTGTTTTATCAGACCTTTTACCTGGCGGGAATCTCTCTTTCCAACACATTCCTAAACCTCACACCCATCCCTCACTCACTTCCCCTTCCACCTCCAGACGCGGGTCACCGCTCCTGACTCTCTCGGTGTCATACACAGCTCTGAAGGCATCACGCACAGCCCCTGCAGGCCCTTTCCGCAGCCCCCTTACCACTGGTCGCCCCTACACCCACCAGATGTGAGGTGTTTGGAAGTTCGTGCGCCAGCCGGGTCCTCACAGCTGGTGAACGCATTCTCGCAGGGAGCCCCTCTTTAGCAGCCCCTCCCCACTCGCCGGTTTCCTAGGAGCCTCGGAACTGCCCCCAGAGCTGGCGCCCCGTCCCACTCCAAGGCCTTTCTCCACTCCCCTCTCGCCAAGACCCATACCCATTTATCAGACCCTTCCCTGGCCTCCATGCTGAAACCCAGGAGTCTGATCCTCAGTAGCTCCGTGGCTGGCGTTTCCCAAGCAGTTACAGCCTCGGAATTCCCCGCTCCTCTTACTTGGATGAGGATAGAGGAGTAGACAAAGAGCCTCCTACAAGCCTCCTAGGTAAGTCCGAGGCAAGTCCAAGGCAAGTCCTGTGCCTTGAGCCCCTTCTCCAGCAAGGCAAGCTTCCCTTTCCCCATCAGGAGGCAACCCCTGAGGTCTGATTACTTGGGAAACAGCACCAAAGGGGGGCCGGCTGGAAATGAAGTGAGAACGACCCCAAAAGGTGTTGAATCCCCTTTCGCAGCAGCCAAGGCTTCTGGAGTTTGCTTTGCTGTCTCCGATCCAAATTCTCCCTCGGCAGATAGCTCTCCTCGGATCCCAAGAGATGAATGTAAAGCTTTTGACAATCCTAGAGTGAAAAATGACTTGATGGAGCTGGTTTCACTTTTCCTTTCCGTGCTGTGGCAGCCTGTGGCTGGGCATGCGCCCCAAGGAGCTTCCTATTCCTACAAAATCCTGCCACTTTCTTTGTTTTCTCATCTGGGTGGATGAACCCCGTCATCTCTGGGGGCCATGCTGATTGTTGAATTGTAAAAATACAGGCTTCCCGTGGTGAGACCTTAGGATTCAGAAATTTATCCTTATCCTTTCTTTTTCTCTTTTAAAAATAGCGTTTGTTTGTTCTGAGACGGAGTCTTGCTCTCTTGCCCAGGCTAGAGTGCAGTGGCGCGATCTTGGCTCACTCCAACTTCCGCTTCCCGGGTTCAAGTGATTCTCCTGCCTCAGTCTCCTGAGTAGCTGGGATTACAGGCGCCCGTCACCACGCACGGCTAATTTTTGTATTTTTCGTAGAGACAGTGTTTCACCGTGTTGGTCAGGCTGGTCTCAAACTCCTGACCTCAAGTAATCCACCCGCCCCAGACACCCAAAGTGTTGAGATTATAGGTGTGAGCCACTGCACCTGGCCTGTTTATTTCTGATTTAAAGTCTTTCGACCCTGGCCCCTCAGGTTTCCTGTGTTGTCCTCACCAAGGATCCAGTGAGTATTCCTAGGCATCAGATTTCAATCATACAGGTCTTGGCAGGGGATCCCTCTTGGAGTTAGGCACATGCATGGAAAGCTTGAATTGGAAGGATGTCATTTATTGTGTCCACTGGGTACAAGATGTTGATGGTACTGAGTTGAAGATATACATGTTTCCTACCTTTAAGTTTGATGCAGTCTACTGGCAGAGATAAACACTCTTTCCCTTCCAAAAAATTCTTAAGACATTTAAAGATGGCTGAGCCTTCACCAAGATGCTCTTCTTTGACCGTCCTGGTTTTTCTCTCTCTAGGAGGGAGAATTGGCTATTTCTCCTATAAGCCCTGTGGCAGCCATGCCTCCCTTAGGCACCGACGTGCAAGCCAGATGTGAAGCTCAAATTAACCTGCTGGGTGAAGGGGGGATCTGCAAGCTGCCAGGAAGACTCCGTAAGTAGGGGGGAGGAGAAAAGCTGAGTTTTTAAAAGTAAATTTTTATTTTGTTTTAGATCCAGGGTCTTGCTCTGCTGCTTACTTAGGCTAGAGTGCAGTGGTGTAATCACAGCTCCTTGCACCTTCAACTTCGAGCTCCTGGGCTCAAGTAATCCTCCCACCTCAGCCTCCCCAATAGCTGGGACTACAGGCACACTGGCTAATTTTAAAATTTTTAGTAGAAATGGGAATCTCAGTATGTTGCCCAGGTTGGTCTTGAACTCTTGGGCTCAAGCTGTCCTCTCGCCTCTGCCTCTCAAAGTGCTGGGATTATGGGTCTGAACCACTATACCTGGCCCTTAAAATTAAATATTTTTTTTTTTTAAATAAGGGACAGGGTCGCTCTGTGTTGCCCAGGTTGTTCTCAAACTCCTGGGCTCAAGTAATCCTCCCATCTCGGCTTCCCAAAGTGTTGGGATCACAGGCATGAGCCACTGTGTCTGGCCAAAATTTTATGTATATCTCATAACATAACTTTGTATCGCATAAATATATACAATTATTATTTATAATTTGTCAATTAAAAATTTAATTTTCGCCAGGTGCCAAGATTAACTTACCTTCCCTCTGTTTGCTGTTTCTTTGCTGAGTTTTCTTTAGCTTTTTCCTTGTGATGGGGTCTCACTCTTTTGCCCAGGCTGGAGTGCAGTGATGTGACCTCAGCTCACTGCAACCTCCGCCTCCCTGGTTCAAGTGATTCTCCTGCTTCAGCCTCCTGAGTAGCTGGAACTACAGGTTTGCGCCACCACGCCTGGCTAATTTTTGTATTTTTTAGCAGAGATGGGTTTCACCATATTGGCCTGGCTGGTTTTGAACTCCTGACCTTGTGATCCACCCGCCTCGGCCTCCCAAAATGCTGGGATTACAGGCGTGGGCCACCGCGCCCGGCCAAGGTTAGAAATTTTAACACAACTTCTAAGAAACACTTTCTAATAGTGAGGTTCAAGCACGAGACCCACAACTCTCCTCTGAGCCCTGGGAAATCCTATTTCCCTAAGACCAAACTTCCTAAGCTCAGAAGCTCACTAAATATCTATTGAATGAATGAATGCATGAATGACTAGGGATCTTCATCAAGAACACCAGGACCTCCAAACAATGCAAGATCACTTCTGTGGGCCCTTCTGAGATGGTCACCAGATCTTCCTGCATACTTCTAGGGACAGGCGTTTCCTCCCCTCTCGAGGCAGCCTATTCTCTGATTGCATAACTCAGGATGCAGGTCATTGTGGCCTATTTTCTCCTAGATTAGAACTCCTGAGCTACCAGTTCTGTTGCCTTGGGTTAGATTTCCCCAGGAACAGACCCTAAAACACTGGTGAGGAGTGGGGAGGAAAGACAGAGAAGAGAAGGAAATCCCAAAGGTGTTCTTTTGGTCCAGTTAGCACCATGGGGGTCTCTGGGGACAGTGAATCCTAAGTTATTCCAACCAGTGGGTAAGGGGATTATCCACTCACTTCCCTTCCATGACAGCATGAATGCTGTTTCCAGGGGTATTGGCTCTCCAGCATTTCCAAGTTACCCTGTACACTGGCTAAGGGGTTCCTGCAGCCAGAAAAAGCCCAAGGCAGACTCAGATGGGGCATTTGGCAGCCTTCAGAGTGTGGAGGTGAGAGGCAGGGCCTATGGGCAGGGCCCCAGCAGCATCTTCTATACCTGTCATCTTAGATTCCATGACTCATATTTATTGGAACATCTGCAAATATTCAGACAATACAGTTCTGGCCCTTAGTAAATATCTGACAGTTTTAAAAGATAGGGGATGCCAAATGACTCATTTTCCTGTCAACAGCATCCCAAACAAGCAAACTGCTGACACCAAATGAGGGTTTGACTTTTCAGCCCTGTTGGGGGTGATCTCAGCCCAGTTTCCTAAATTTCTGGAAGCTGGGTTTCCATCTCTGCCCATCTCTCTGATGTTTATTCCCCGTCACCCACCCCATTCCCTCCCCTACCTCCAACCTCCATTTTAGTAGTCAGGACTGATTTGCCTCAGCAGGAAGTGAATAAACAAAACAGATCTTGTGAGTTGATGCTAAGAGGAGCACAGAAGTTATTTTCCTGTAGAGCTCACCTTTTTTGTGTTGAATTTTCTGACAAAGGTGTGTAGTAAAGCAGTGGAAAGTCCGCTCTGAGGATAACTGTGATGTCCAGGGTTGTGGCAAGGGACAGGAGGTCTACTGGGATGGAGGAGGGGGATTCACGGAGATTCATAACTATGCTTCCCTGCATGGAAATGGGGAACAAAAGAGGATTCTCACCTCCCCATCCCTGGTCCATGGCCGTGAGGGTCTGCCCAAGGCCAGAGTGAGTCAGGAGCTACGGGGGGACGCAGCTGCAGGGCAGGGACAGCTGGCAGTGCAGACTCTAGGACCATTTTCAGAACTGGGCTGATGTCACAGGGGAGTGAGTCTGGGAGGAGGTGATGCACCCTCAAGGGACAACTTGGGAGAATTTTGAGACGAGGCAATTCAGAGATGGTCACCACCATGGCCTCATTCAGTGACAGAGAAACTGAGACTCAGGGAGGGCAAGGGCCAACTGTGATGCTAATGGCCAGACTAGGCCTCCAACCCAGGACTGTTACTTCTCGGTCCTGCATCTCTTCTTTTCCCTGGAGCTTATTCCACAGAGAAAAGGTCTGTGAACTTCTCACTTTGGATGCAGAGGAAATGAGACTTCTTCGTGTTTTGAAATTGACTTTCAAAGCTCCTAGCTGTAAATAAGCCGTGGGAAGAGATGTAGAGTGCCGTGTCCTATATTCAGAGTCACAAGGAGAGGGATAACACCTCTCTGTGACTCCCTGGAAGTGTAAAGCAGGAGAAATGGGCCTTTGGGAAGCTCGAACAGATTTTGGGTGCCCATGCTGAAGTTCACATCCTTCACGTGTGAGAGAGTACCTGGGCACTTCATTTAATAGATCGACACTAACAATTGTGGCTTCCTGGTATTTCAGACCAGGGCTTCTCAGATTTTAATGTGCACGTGAATCTCCTGGGAACCATGTTGAAATGCAGATTCTGGTTCAGCAGTAGGTCTGGGATGGGGCCTGAGATTCTGCAGGTTTCTAATAAACTCCTGGGTAATGCTGATGCTGCTGGTTTGAGAACCACATTTTATTTATTTTCAAAGTGCTGGTCAAGACTTACTAAGGAAGTGAAATCCACTTAGTGGACCAAGATAAATATTTTTAAAAATTGAAATAGAACAACACATCAGAGCGCGTTATAAATAGTAAAGGTAGCTGAGATTTGTGACTACTTTGTTTAGGCTATTTATATATACGTGTGTGGGTACAAAATGTTATTTGTTTACCATGGGTTGAGGTCAAAATGGTTTGAGAAATGCTGCCCTAGATCAGGGCCTATGAGAAGCAGGAAATTAGATGGACATGGGTGTAAAACACCAGGGAGGTCGGGTGGAATGGGAGGATGGACATTAAAAGCGAATGTTCTAATTCACTGGAACGTGTGAGTACTGACAGTGACATCATCACCTGGCAATGAAAAGGAATGTGGCGGTGAGGACCCAAACAAACAGATGGGGAATTCCAAGAACTATTAATATGAGGATAAAGAACCTCTCCCTCCCTAAATGCAGGGTCTGGGCTAGACCATATGAATCTTTGTGCAAATTGGAAAGACTCCTCCTTTGGGGAGAAGCCAATCAAAGTCCCAGCTGGATTTCACCTCCATCCTCCCATTCGCCTCCTCTGATGGTATCTTTGTGCAGTACACAACGTGAACTGTATGCACTGGCCCTGCCCCCACAGTGTGGTGATATGATCATAAAGCTTGGTGTGATTACCAAGAAAAGGATTATTGGCTAAGACAATGGGGCCAAGCAAAGGGGTGACAGATTTAAGGGGTCTCTGCAGACACAATGACACACAATAAACTAAGGACATGATAATTGATAAACCGTAGTCATCATGGCAGAGAAGCAAGCTAGTTTCTCTGTTTTCAGGCTGGGCTCTGATGATCAGGATGCTGATCATCAGAATAAAGGCCATTGGTTGAGTTTTTACTCTTGACTAGGTATTGTGATGAACATACCGTATTTATTATCTGATTGAATATATTCAGTAGGCATGGAAAGTAGCTTCTTTTGTTATCTCTGCCTTACAGTTGTGTAAACTGGGCATTAGGTGAATTATCTTGTCCAAAGCCACCTACCAGTAAAATGGTGGAGTTGGGATTTGAATTGGCATCCCTCAGACCCCACAGCTGTCATTTGCTTTGAGAAACTGCCTTAGCCTCAGGTGATGATAGCTCCCATTTTTAGGGTACTGGCCAAGCACTTTAACTGCCTCCTGCATTCTTCCTGCAAGGGGATCCTGCAAGGTAGGGAGAAGCCAGCTGTTCATTCTGGTTTGGTTGCTAAAGGCTGGTCAGGCTCTGTGGCTCCTGGAGCTCACTAGACCCAGTAAACTGCAGGGGTGCTGTGGGAAGTGGTGGGAAATAGCTTTGGTCAGGTGGGGAGGGGCACTTTGAGGGGTCTTGAAACCAGGACAGAGAGGTTTTGACTTGATGGGCTTGATAGTTGGGAACAATATTTTCTTCAGCAAGAGAGTAAAAGGGATGCTGTGGGAAGAGAGGTCCAGTTGGGGTGGGAGTCAGGGGCTGGAGAAGCGGCAGGCAAGGAGGCCCTGGGGGTGACCCCACACTGCTTTGCTCAACTCACTTATTTAAGCAATTTATTTTTATTGAGCAGCTACTATGTGCCAAGCATTGCTATAGGGGCTGGAGAGACCACAGCGACTGAGACAGGCAAAGTCTGCCTCCTGGAGCTTACATTCTGGTTGGGAATTCAGTGACTATGTAAAGAAGCACTATGTCCACAGATAAGGGCAGTGGAGGTGATACAGCTGGGAGGTGGAGGGGAGCCCCCACATCTAGCCCTGCTCTGGGAGGAGGTAGGGGACATGGTGTTGACTCTTCAGGGAGACACCTGAGCCCTCCAACTGTGTCCTGGACAGGCAACTCCTCTTGCTGCCCCAGCCAGGGGACTCTGTCCATATCTGCCTTGGGAGCTGGGAGTCGGGAGCCGGCCAAGCTGGAAATCCTCAGTTAGCAGGCCACTGGGCCGGGAGAGTGAGGTGACATTTGCCTGGAGTCTTGAGAGACAAACATGGTTAATGGGAGAGAACTGAAAATGCAGTGGATTATTGCCAAGAGAGGGAGAGGCCGGGGGCTGATCTGCAGGTGAAGTCCCACATTCCCCTTACATTGGGAAGGGGAGTCCCAGTTACTCCCATCCTGGCAACTGGGTCAGGGAGACTTCTTGAGGGTGATTGATGCCCTAGATAATACCTACCAGGTGTTGGACCCTGTGCCATGCATTTTACATGTATTACCTCATTGACATTTATAGCTCCATGTATGTCAAAAAGCACATGCCACATGCCAACTGCTGCTCTTTAAATGGATTATCTCAAAGCATCCTTGTGACAGCCCTGTGTGGACAGTACAATTTTTTTTCATCATCCTTGGTTTTACTGATGATGAAACTGAGGTACTGTCATTTAGGTCACATTATTTACAGCTGGCCCTGGCAACATCATCTGTGCTTTCTGTTGCCGTTGTATGTTTTTACTTTTTTTTTTTTTTTTGAGATGGAGTCTCGCTCAGTCACCCAGGCTGGAGTGCGGTAGCTTGATCTCAGCTCACTGCAACCTCCACCTCCTGGTTTCAAGCGATTCTCCTGTCTCAGCCTCCCAAGTAGCTGGGATTACAGGCACGTGCCACCGTGCCTGGCTAATTTTTTTATTTTTAGTTAGAGATAGGGTTTCACCACGTTGGCCAGGCTGGTCTCAAACTCCTGAACTTGTGATCTGCCTGCCTCGGCCTCCCAAAGTGCTGGGATTACAGGCGTGAGCCACCACGCCTGGCCTTCTTTTTCTTCTTCTTCTTTTTTTTTTTTTAAGAGACAGGGTCCCACTCTGTTGCCCAGGCTGGAGTATAGTGACACTATCATAGCTCATTGCATCCGTGAACGCTTGGGCTCAATCCCTCCCTCCTCAGCCTTCTGAGTAGCTGAGACTATAAGCATGCACCACCATGCCTGGCTAATTAAAAAAAATTTTTTTTTTGTAGAGTCAAGGATCTAACTATGTTGTCCAGGTTGGTCTCAAACTCCTGGGTTCAAACGATTCTCCCTCCTCTGCCTCCCAAACTACTGGGAATTATAGGCCTCAGCCACCACAATAGGCCGGGAATCACAGTTTTGAATTTTCAGGCTGACGCCTCCAATATGGTGAACTAGGGGAACTACACAAAAAATATGAGTTAGGTACAATGCAATTGGCGGTTGACCCCCTAGCCGCGGAAGCCCTGGCTGGCTGTGGAGGCCTGCCTTCGATCCCTCAGGAATCTGCCCGTCATGTGG
Organism: Pongo abelii; assembly: GCF_028885655.2. Lineage (NCBI taxonomy): Eukaryota > Metazoa > Chordata > Mammalia > Primates > Hominidae > Pongo > Pongo abelii. The sequence goes on along the minus strand of NC_071990.2, from coordinate 36,642,318 downwards.
CCTCCACATTTTACACTAAGTCAGCTTTCGGCGTCTCATGTTTCACCAGAGTCATCTCCCATCGAGGCTCTAAATTCCTATCTTCACCAGCAAGGCATCCTTTTCCCTGCACTCCTGCTATTAAATATCTTATTCTTCTCTGATGGTACATTTCCCTGACTATTGAGGTGACATGTCTTGTCACTTATTGGTGGATTTGCTGTGCTGCAGGGGATCTCACCTGGCAGCAATTTTGCTGCTCCTTTCCCCCCAGGGACATTTGGCGTGTCTGGAGACATTTTTAGTTGTTAGAACTAGGCTGGCATTGAGTGGATAGTGACCAGGGTATTCCTAAACATCCTACAACACACAGGATAGGCCTTCACAGCAAAAAATTATCAGTCCCAAAGCGTCAATAGTGCTGAGGCTGAGAAATCCTGCTTTGCTGGGATTGCTGGGAAGATTTTTTTTGTCTTTAAAAAAAATCAATTTACAGATGCTCTTGACCTATGGTAGGCATTAACCTTTTATCTGTCATCTGCATCGCAAATATTTCCCCGAAATCTATCCTCTTAGTTTTGTTTATGGTATCTTTTGCAGCAAACACAGAAAATTAATGTAGTCAAATGTGTGTTTCGTTTTTATTACAGCCTCTGCATTTCCTGTCGTGGTTGAGGTCCCCTCTGCTCTTATTGAGTGCATTCGGTTTTTGATTCTACTTCTATTAAGATTTGTATTGTTCTATTCTTTAGGCCTTTAATCTACCTACAATTGATTTTTGTGAATGTGAATGGTGGCAGGTGAGGACCCAAATGTAATTTTTTCCAGGTGGAGAGTCAGGTTTTTTTTTTTTGTTTTTTTTTTTCCCATATTAGATTAACTATCCTTTCCCTCTGAATTAAAATCCTACCTCTGTCATGTATTAACTTTACAAAATACACATACACACATATGCACGCATGTGTGCGTGCATGAACACTTACTTGCTCCTGGGCTCCACCTTCTTTTCCAATGATACTTGCCAATCTTAGCATAAGCATTCGATCTTAGTTACATGGCTTTGTCATATGTAGTACCACAGAGGCCAGTTCTCACATGTATTCTTTTTTCCTGCCTAAAATAATTTTTTCGGCAATTTCGGACATTTACTCTTTTCTCTTACATTTTTAGGTCCCAAAATAGAAGTAAAGGAAACCTTTCCTCACGCTTAAACTGAGCTCTAGTGCCTTGCTTTCTGTTTTCTCAGCACAGTGAACGCTCCCCGTGTGCCGTCGGGAGAGTTATTGGTGGTGGGGCTCCTCCATCCTGCCAGCCTGGTTCTGTGCCGTGTCCCTAGCCCTGCATGGTGACTGACACAAGCTGGTATTCATTAGATATTGGCTGGATGAATGAACAATGAAGAATGCAGATCTCCTTTGTTTTAAATGTTAAAATTAAGTTCATTTCCTGTGTTGCTGTGAGTATAAGGGAGCAGAGGCTGGTCTGGTCTTTATCATTGCCAAGGTGTGGCCTTGGACAGCTGCTTCTCTCTTCTGCCTCAACTTTCTTACCTGTAGAACTGAACCCAGTTAGCTCTGAGTCTTTATACCAGTGCAGTCATAAAACAGGATTTAGATTTATGTATTTTTTGATACAGGGTCTCACTCTGTCACCCAGGCTGGAGTGCATTGGCGCAATGATGGTTCACTGTGAAGCTATCCTCCCACCTCAGCTTCCCAAGTAGCTGGGACCACAAGTGTGCATCACTATGCCCGGCTAAATTTTCTTTTTTGTATTTTTGGAGAGACGGGGTTTTACCAAGTTGCTCAGGCTGGTCTCAAACTCCTGGGCTCAAGTGATCTGCCCACTTTGGCCTCCCAAAATGCTGGGATTACGGGTGGGAGCCACCGCGCTCAGTCTATTTTAAATATTTTTTGCCCACAAAGGCAAATGTGTCAAGGGCTCATAAAGTCATAACGTAACCCTGCTGAACACTATCCAAAACTTGGCATTAGGAGCGTAGCAGTCCCAGCCAGAGTGGAAACGTGGGGAGAATAAGCAGCCACTTGTCTGGCTACTGCCAAAAATAAAAACACATGCACTGAAGGTGAGTGTAGGAGGCTCCCTTGTCCCCTGGGCTGTTCCCTGAGCAAACCTGATTCCAAGTTGGCACAATGGAGCAGAAAAGTTCAATAGCCCGGCTGTGCCTTATGCTGCCTGTATGCGTGTGGACTAGTCACTTAACCTCTGGGAGCCTCATTGCCTCATTTGGGAAACAATAACATCCCTTCCTTTTTTTTTTTTTAAGACGGAGTCTCTCTCTGTTGCCCAGGCTGGAGAGCAGTGGCACAATCTCGGCTAACTGCAACCTCCACTTCCCGGGTTCAAGCGATTCTCCTGCCTCAGCCTCCCGAGTAGCTGGGACTACAGGTGCATGCCACCATGCCCGGCTAATTTTTGTATTTTTAGTGGAGATGGGGTTTCACCATGTTGGCCAGGATGGTCTCAATCTCCTGACCTCGTGATCTGCCTGCTTCGGCCTCCCAAAGTGCTGAGATTACAGGCATCAGCCACTGCGCCCGGCCAGTAACACCCCTTTCATTGGACTGTTCAGTCGTTCAAGTACTCAGTCAACATGTGTTTTTTGAGCACCTACTGTGTTCCAGGCAGTGTTCTAGGTGCTGAATACACATAACAGTGTGCCCCAACACACCTAGTCCAGTGCCAGCACATAGTAGGTTCTCGTTAAACACTTGTTGAATGAATGATTGGAAAACAGGTGGTGGGGAGGTACCAACAATAAATAAGTGAATACATACATGATACATACATAATGATAAACAAGAACATATAATTCTATCCAATGTAAAATATAATTACAAAGAAGGTAAGGTGCTAGGAAGGAAAGAAACAGGTGGCAGCGACAGAAGATGATGGGGGTTGGGGTCTAGGAAGGGGAGCATCTGCTCAGATGAAGTGTTCACGGTGGGCTTCTTTGAGGAGGCCTGACGGGGAGTAAAGGGACTGGTCCTTGCTGGTTGCAGGCATCCAGCCCACACTATGGAGCAGGGAGGACGTGCTGCACTGGCTACGCTGGGCAGAGCAGGAGTACTCTCTGCCATGCACCGCAGAGCACGGGTTCGAGATGAACGGACGCGCCCTCTGCATCCTCACCAAGGACGACTTCCGGCACCGTGCGCCCAGCTCAGGTCAGGGAAACTCACAGGCTTTCCTCTAAGCGGGAACCCTGGTAGGCCAGGATGGCCCAAGTACCCCAGGGGGGCCCGGGGAGGGATATAGAGGGGTCTTCCTTGGGGAATCATGCTCATTTCCAGCACTGCAGATGCCCCTCTGCATACGTGTGTGTCTGGTGGTTCCTAGCTAGAGCAGGCTTTCAGCAAGGGAGTCCATTTGACCACTTGTTTTCAGAGCTATAGGGGCCTGTTCTGCTCTCTCGCTTTCTCTTCCCCTTATCTGTGGCCCTTGTCTCCTCTACCCACTTCCATCCTGTTGCCTCCCACCCGCTACCCCTACCGAAAAAAAAACTAACTAGAGAAAGATCAAATATTCATTCACACTGAGGTATAAATGGCTGGTAACAGCAAAAGCCTTGACTCCCAATATGACTTTTGATTTTAACCAGAAACTAGGTCTGAGGGCAAAGGAATGAATGTCAGATGATGGTGTTCCAGCAGCACGGAGTTTGTGGGGAGGGACTGGTGGTGGGAGGGAGGGTGGCCAGTGGTAGCGGGCAGCAGGGCCTTCCAGGAACCTCTAGAATCGCATCTGAGTCTTGTGTGGCTTGTTTTCAGGTGGCTCTTATGTTTGTGCTGATTTGGTGTCTTTTTCTTAAGAATTCGCTCATGTTTTCTGTGTTCCCTGTCTTTTGGCCAAGCAGGCCCACAGTGTATTTGGCAAAGAGACATTCTGAAATCTGCTGATTTGCCCGTTTACACCTAACACGTACAGCCCAGTCTCATGTCACATCCCAAGTTCTTTTTTTTTTTTTTTTTTTTTTTTTTTGAGACGGAGTCTCACTCTGTCACCCAGGCTGGAGTGTAGTGGCACGATCCTGGCTCACTGCAACCTCTGCCTCCCAGGTTCAAGCGATTCTCCTGCCTCAGCATCCTGAGTAGCTGGGATTGCAGGTGCCCACCACCACGCCCGGCTAACTTTGTATTTTTGGTAGAGATGGAGTTTCACCATGTTGGCCAGGCTGGTCTCAAACTCCCAACCTCAGGTGATTTGCCCACCTTGGCCTCCCAAAGTGCTGGGATTACAGGCATAAGCCACTGCTCCCAGCTGACATCCCAAGTTCTATCACCCACTTCCCACCGTGAGCCTCCTGTAGCAGCTGCTGGAACTTTCGTCCCTCTAAGAGCTTGGATTCAAGAGCTCTAGTGGGAAGTGAGGGGAGAGCAGGGACAGAGAGACAAGGCTTCCAGCTTCCCCACAGCCCTGATGGTCCTGCACTGAGGCAAAGCGGGGAAGCAGGTGAGCTTGGGGCTGGTCCCCTTCCTGCCCTTGTTCATCTCTCCGCCTTCCTACAAGCACTCCTGGTCCTCGAGTGCCCACTGTCTACATTGTATCCCTCTGGCTGCCTGGGATCCCCAGGTTGGCTCTCTACCCACGGATCCCCTCTTTCCTGCCCTACTATCGGCACCTTAGCCCAAGGTATGAGTCAAAGGAGATTTCTGGGACCAAGGACAGAGCCAAATTCTGGATTTTTTCCTTTTTTTTTTTTTGAGGCAGGGTCTCACTCTATTGTCCAGGCTAGAGTTTGGGGCGTGAACACAGCTCACTTGTGCCTCAACCTCCTGGGTTCCAGTGATTCTCCTGCCTCAGCCTCCCAAGTAGCTGGGACCACAGACATGCGCACCATACCCAGCTGATTTTTAAAATTTTTGTAGAGACAGGGTCTATCCATGTTGCCCAGGCTGGTCTCAAACTCCTGGGCTCAAGCAATCATCCTGCCTTAGCCTCCTAAAGTGTTGGGATTACAGGTGTGAGCCACCGCACCTGGCCTTTCCTTTCTTCAAGCATTTATTGAAGCGGCTACTCATTCTGCCTTTTGGGAAGAGGCTAAGACAGCTTTGCTCCTTAGAAGGCAGGGGCGGACTTTTAATAAAGCTTGGAATCCCATGAGTCTTAGAACTGTCTCTGCTCCCAGGAACGTGAGGTACAGCTGCACAGTTTATGCACTGTGCACAAGCCCTCAGCCAAGGGTGTGTGCGAGGGTTGAGAAGCAGCCTGACCTTGCAAGCTGCATGCCCTGGAGGTGGCGCGTCTACCGGCAGGAAAGGATGTCTTCTAAAATTCATCCACCACGGGAGCAGCAGCGTCCCTGCCCATCGCCAGTCCAGCCTCCTGTTAGCTGCAGCAGGAACCGCCTTGCCATCAGCATGAAGCTGTGACAGGACATGCCAGCTCTCACCCTGAGGCAGGTGGCTGCAGGGGGATGAGGCTGGCCCTCCCCATGTGGCCTGTTCCGCAGCCTGCCTTCCATCCCACCCACCTCCAGGTGATGTCCTGTATGAGCTGCTCCAGTACATCAAGACCCAGCGGCGAGCCCTGGTGTGTGGGCCCTTTTTTGGAGGGGCCTTCAGGCTGAAGATGCCCACCCAGCACTCTCCTGTCCCCCCAGAAGGTGAGGAAGCTCTTTGTGGTGCTCTGAGTCCCTCCCTCAAATCAGCCTCACTGGGAGGGCAGGACATCCTCAAGGCGAAGCAATGAAAGAGGTGACCAGTGTGGGCAAGCTCCCCTCCTGCCCTGCCCCCACCTCCTGCTCTGGGGCGCTCCTGGCAGCCCTTCCTCTGTGCTGCACCCTCCCTGCCTCCCATCTCCCCCTTCTCTGCTCTCTCCAGCAAAGAGTTGTTCGTATCATGTGTCAATTTCCTCCCTGGAGCCCTCCGTGGAAACCACTCTTGTCAAGGTCTCCAGAAACCTGAAAATAAGGATGTCCATTCCATGGCCACTCTCAGTCCTGATTTACTGTGGCCTCTCGCAGCCTTTGTCCCTGGGGGTCACCTCCCCTTCCCCCAAAACTCTTTCTTCCCTTGGCTTCCAGGACACCCCACTCATCTGGTCTCCTCTACCCCACTGGTGTCTCCTCGACCTCCTTTTCTGGTTTCTACTCTTCTCCCCTGCTTCTAGATGTTGGGGTACCCCTCTCTGCTTCTCTACCTGCACTCAGATGCTGGGCAATCTCATCTGATCCTGGGTCTTAAACACCATGTGGTGCCAAGGATTCCAATATATATATTCCTCAACCTCTCCAAATTCCAGATATGTGCACCCACGCTGCCTGCCCCACCCCTCCACTGGGGCGTCTAGTAGGCCTCTCAACACCCCCAGCCCCTAAACCAAATGCCTGATATCCTGCCCTTTCCAGTCTTCCCCAGCCCCGCAAACCCCACCTCCACCCTTCCAATTGCTCAGAAGTCATCTTAGATTTCTACCCCCACCCCCACTCATCCTAACTGTCCACAAATCCTGTCAGCCCTACCTTCAAATCTATCCAGAATCCAACCTCTTCTCACTTCTCTCCTGCTGCCCCATTCCAGCCCCCATTGCCTCTGGAGAACGTCCTCACTGGTCTCCTTGCTTCTGCTCTTGACCTCCTATGATCTGTTCTCCACAGCGCAGAGAGATTCAGAAGTCAGGTCACGTCACTTGTCTGCTCAGCATCTTCCAGCGGCTCCCTTCTCACTCGGAGTCCAAGTGCAGTTCTTCCGCTGACTCCTGCCCTTGCCTTCCCCTCCCAGCCTTCTCCCCCTTGCTCCTGCTGCTCCAGCCACATGGGCCTTCTTGTTCATTTGACAAGGCTGAGATGCTCCTGCCCCAAGGCCTTTGCACTTACTGTTCCCTCTGCCTGGCATCCCCTTTCTGCTCTAGATACCCACAGAGCTCACTCTGCTACCTCCTTCAGGTCTGTTCAAATGCTAATGTCAGGGAGGCCTGAGCAGCCTCCCTAAAGTGGCAACCCCTGCTCCTTTCCCAGATTTCCCTATCTGCCTTAGGGTGATTTATTTTTTCACCTCATATTGTATACTGTTTCTGTTTCCTTTTTATTTTAATCGTCCGTCTCCCCTGCTCTCAACTAGCATATAAGCTCCCTGAGGGCAGGGGCTTTTGGGAGCTCAGCGGTATATGCTCAAGATTCTTAGAACAATGCCTGGTTCATAGAAGGCTCTCAATAAATACTTGTTGGGCAAATGGAGAGGACGTGGGATACACGGCCCCTGGGTTCTAGACCTGGCTCTGTCACTGCTTGGCTTTGCAGCCAGTTTCACAGATGAGGGAACAGGCTTGACAGGTTATTACTTGTGTGGGAGCTGGGGTTAGCACCTAGGCTGTCTGGCCCTCACCCACTGCCCCCCACTGCCTCCCTGACCTTCTAACCAGGGGCTGGATGGAGGAAGAGCATCAGGAGTGCTGTCCCACAGGGCTCCCAGGCTCACCATTGAGGGATTGAGTTGGGGAGGCTTGGGGCCCACTGCCTGCTACCACTGGTGCTCATCTGCTTACAGAGGTGACTGGCCCCTCTCAGATGGACACCCGAAGGGGCCACCTGCTGCAGCCACCAGACCCAGGGCTTACCAGCAACTTCGGCCACCTGGATGACCCTGGCCTGGCAAGGTGGACCCCTGGCAAGGAGGAGTCCCTCAACTTATGTCACTGTGCAGAGCTCGGCTGCAGGACCCAGGGGGTCTGTTCCTTCCCCGCGATGCCGCAGGCCCCCATTGACGGCAGGATCGCTGGTGAGTAGGAGGTTGTTCCGCTGGCCATGGGAAGGCGCGCTGAGTCTGAGTCCAAGAGTCACGAGTGATGAGGACAGGGCTATTTTGACCTGGTGATGGGAGGTCTGTGGCTGGGGGATTGCGGGGTAGCGTTGACTGTCCTGTGTGCTGGCCACAATCTGGTCACAGAGGGCAGTGATACCTGGGATCACCAAGCCTCACCCTGTCTCCCACACAGGGACAATTTACCCAGTCATATTCTGACACTCACATTAGCATGGAGTGCCACACCTGCCTTTTAAAACTTTATCTATTTTAAAATAATTGAGCATTCATTATGTGCCAGTCGTTGTTCCCAAGCCCTTATTTAATTCTACAATGGCCTTTTGAGTTTGGTACTATTATTAGCCCCATTTCACAGATATGGAAATTGAGGCACAGAAAGGTTAAGTAACTTCTCCAAGATCACACAGCGCTGGTAGAGGTGGGATGTGAACCCAGACAGTCTGGCTCCAGATCCTGAGTGCTAACCAAATGATACACTTCCACTCTGCATTCGTTGTTAAAGGATTAACAGGCAGACAACCAGACAGACTGACAGATAAGCTGAAGGGTGTTTTTCTAGTCATAATAGTGACACTGCATTTATTCTTTTTTTTTTTCAACTTTTATTTTAGGTTCAGGGGGTACATGTGCAGGTTTGTTACATGGGTAAATTGCGTGCCACTGAGGTTTGGTGCATGAATAATCCTGTCACCAAGGTACTCAGCATAGTACCTGATAGGAAGTTTTTCTTTTCTTTTCTTTTCTTTTTTTTTGAGACGGGAGTCTGGCTCTTTTGCTCAGGCTGGAGTGCTGTGGCATGATCTCAACTCACTGCATCCTCTGCCTCCTGGGTTCAAGCGATTCTCCTGCCTCAGCCTCCCAGGTAGCTGGGATTACAGGCGCCCGCCACCACGCCCGGCTAATTTTTGTTTTATTAGTAGAGACAGGGTTTCACCATGTTGGCCACAGGCTGGTCTCGAACTCCTGACCTCAGGTGATCCACCCGCCTCGGCCTCCTTTGGTGCTGGGATTACAGGTGTGAACCACCGTGCTCGGCCTGTGATAGGTAGTTTTCCCACCCTGGCTCTTCCCCTGTAGTGGTCCCCAGTGCCCAGTGTCTATCGTTCCCAGTCATGTCCACACCGCGTTTATTCTATGAAGCCACAGAGGGGGCAGAAGCCTGGCTTTTGGGTTGGAAATGACTAGAAGTCACTAAAAAACAATTGGCCCAACACACAGAAATGATGAATACTTGAGGTGATGGATGCCCTGAGTACCCTGACTTGATCGTTACACGCTCTATGCAACAAGATCTCACATGGACGCCAGAAACATGCACAAACATTATGTATCAAGAACAAACACAATGATCCACAATTACTGGATTTTGTTTTAAGAGACAGGGTCTCACTCTGTCGCCAGGCTGGAGTGCAGTGATGCCACCATAGCTCACTGCTGCCTCAAATTCCTGGGCTCAAGGAATCCTCCCACTTCAGCCTCTTGCAATTACTGGATTCTTCAATTATAATGCTTAACATTCTTCGTGCACTTACAGTATAGAAGGCACTGTGCTGAGGGTTTTGTGGTCTATTATGTTACCTAATTCTCTCACCACCCCATACAAGGAAACTGGCTCAAAGAAGGTTGTGTAACTTGCCTGCAGTGACCCAGCCGACAGGCCCAGGTCCTGGGATTTCAGATCACACAGTTGCTCCCGGATGCCCACTTCCCCTCCCAACGGCATGCTTGGTTTTCCTGAGCCTCACCATTAGGCAGCTTGAAGGGGTGGATGTTATAATTAATAGAAGTCCAGGGGGCTGAGTGAGTGGGCCAGGGGCAGAGAGGGACCTGGGGTCAGGGTGTGGGCCCAGCACCTGCCCTTGTCACGTGGCTCTGATGCCGGGCGGAGCCGGTCAGACTCCCTGCTCTACCTGCCACTTAGGAGCTTGGCAACTTTAGATACCTCTGCACCTCTGAGCCCATTTCCTCACCTCTTCCTGGGGATAAAGGTAACGACTTCCCAGACTCATGAAGACCGCCTGAGACAATGTGTGAGGAGCCCCGTTAGTGGCTGTTTCTGTTGATATCATCATTTTCACCTTCCTGTTGATGCTCCCAGGGCCCTGGCCGGGAGGCCTCCAAGAGTACCTTTCTAACACCTGTCCTCACAGCTCCAGTAAAGCTGCGCTGCCTGCACTCCCTGTGCTAAATTGCAGACTGCCGGCTGCTGTGGGATTACGTGTATCAGCTGCTCCTTGACACCAGGTATGAGCCCTACATTAAGTGGGAAGACAAGGATGCCAAGATCTTCCGAGTTGTGGATCCAGATGGGCTCGCCAGACTCTGGGGAAATCACAAGGTGAGCCTCGGCCAGAAGAATGGTCTCAACATAACCAGAAGGGGACAGAGTTGGGGATCAGAGTGGACCCCTCGCACTATGGGACAATCCTCAGCTGATGGTGCCTTCACCAGCAGCCTCAGAAGTGTCAGGATAATTTTATTTTATTTATTTATTTTTTTGAGACGGAGTCTCGCTCTTTCACCCAGGCCGGAGTGCAGTGGTGCTATCTTGGCTCACTGCAAGCCCCGCCTCCCGGGTTCACGCCATTCTCCTGCCTCATCCTCCCTAGTAGCTGGGAATACAGGCGCCCGCCACCACGCCCGGCTAATTTTTTGTATTTTTAGTAGAGACGGGGTTTCACCATGTTAGCCAGGTTGATCTCGATCTCCCGACCTCGTGATCTGCCCGCCTCGGCCTCCCAAAGTGCTGGGATTACAGGCGTGAGCCACCGCTCCCAGCCAGGATAATTTTATTTGGGGAGCTATTGAGGGACAGGCAGTTAACTCTTATGGACGGGGAATGTCTCTGAAACTGAACAACTGTGTCTTCTCATTGCTTAATCTTACCTTTGCTTAGCATTTCAGCCTTTAGAAGCATGTTTACATGAACTGCACAGTTAGGCCAGATGAGGAAGCTGCTTTCCTGCACAGAGCTGGATAGAAACCCAGGTCTCAGGCCCAACAGGAGCATCTGATGTCAGGGCTGGAAAGGCCTGGGGATGACTGAGGCCAGCATTCCCATGATGAGGAATGCCTATACCTAAATGGGTGTCTGCAAGATGATCTTAGGTGGTTTAATATTCTCATAATTATTTATTTTTGAATTAGGATTACAAAATGTAGCTACCATGACCATCTCATGATTTACAGCAGTGATATAAGGAATGTAGCCTTTTAAAATAAATAGGTTTCTTTAAGTAAAAAAAAACTTTTAAAGAAAACTATTAACGATAATGATAATCATCGATTTATAGCCTTTCCTAAGATGTAATAGTGCCTGATTGCCAGGCACTGCCCTGAGGGCTCCACTTGTACTAATTCATTTAATCCTCATACCAACCTCGTGTAGTAGGTGTTGTCGGATGTGGAGACTGAGGCTCAGTGAGGGCTAACAACTTGCCCCAAGTTTACCCATCCCCTGCTAGGTAAGAGGCAGAGCAGGGACTTGAACCCAGGCCGTGTGCTGCACTATATTATATTGCTCTTAGCAGTGCTGGTGGCTGGAAGGATGCAGATGACTAAAGTTCGGGAGGACTTACTGGTCTAATCCTCATATAGAACAGGGAGGAAAACAGGCCCAGAGAGCAGCAGTCCCATTTAATGAGCATATACTACATGCCATACACTGTGCTAATTGCTTTCATGGATTAGCTATTAATAATTTAATCCTTGACCTATGCGATGGGTGTTCTCCTTCTCATTATGTAGCTGGGGAAGCAGACTCAGAGAGGTCAAGAAACTTGTCCAAGATGACACAGCTGCCAAGCAGTGGAGCTGGGGCTTAAACTGATGCCAAACCCCAGGCTCTTTGGCCCTACCTCACACTGCCTACCCCCGAGAGAGAAAGAAATGGCTCGGCCAAAGTCACCCAGGGTGTGGCCTGGGAAGGCCATCCATGCCACCCCACCATGCTGTCTCTCTGATTGCATTTCCCACAAATATATATATTTATTTGTTACTGTTGTGACATTTGCTGTTTAAAAGTAACATGCAGTTCACTCCCACACTATGTTCTCAGACAAGTAGGCAGGAGAACCTTCCCATCATTTCCTTCCTTCCTTCATTTCTCCTTCCTTCCTTCCTTCCGTCCTTCCTTCCTTTCTTTCTTTTTGCGATGGAGTCTCAATCTTTTGCCCAGGCTGTAGTCTAGTGACATGACCTCGGCTCACTGCAACCTCTGCCTCCTGGGTTCAAGGGATTCTCCTGCCTCAGCCTCCTGAGTAGCTGGGACTACAGGCATGCACCACCACGCCTGGCTAATTTTTGTATTTTTAATAGAGACAGGGTTTCATCATGTTGGCCAGGCTGGTCTCAAACTCCTGACCTCAAGCGATCTGCCCACCTAGGCCTCCCAAAGTGTTGGGATTACAGATGTGAGCCACCCTGCCCAGCCCCATCATTTCCTCCCCAACCTTCCCCTGCCTTTTTCCTTCCAAACTCAAGTGAGCACTCATAAACCCTCACAGATCTCTGGAATGAGAGGCTTAAGAAGCTGTCCAGTCCACCCTGCTCCCTTCCAGGTGTGCAAGGTGAGGCCTGGAAGGAGCAGGACATGGAGAGTGGGGCTGATGTGGGGCTGCTTTGCTTTCCAGAACCGGATGAACATGACCTACGAGAAGATGTCTCGTGCCCTGCGCCACTATTATAAGCTTAATATCATTAAGAAGGAACCGGGGCAGAAACTCTTGTTCAGGTGAGTAGCCTAGGGGATGTGGTGAAAGGGGGAAGCAGAACTGGGGTTTGGTGGGCTGGAATCCCCCTGCAGCTGGGGCAGGAGCTGATTTGCAGTTGGGGCCTGAATTCTAGATTTCTAAAGACTCCGGGAAAGATGGTCCAGGACAAGGACAGCCACCTGGAGCCGCTGGACAGCCAGGAGCAGGACAGAATGGAGTTCAAGGACAAGAGGCCAGAAATCTCTCCGTGAGGGGCAGGTGGACTCCAGGCACCCGGTACCGATGGGGCAGGGACCGAGTCTCCCATGAAGGCAGCCTCCTCCTCCCAGCAGAGCAGCAGGATCCCCAACCAGACTCTGTACCCACAGGATTACAGCCATTGCTTGGGAAGGCTGGGAGGCCTCCCATCCAGGACACTGGGGGAAGGAGTGTCATCTTTTGGCAGGGCAATCCTGGGGCTAAATGGGGTACAGGGGAGTGGACTCTCCCCTGCTGCACCCCTGGGAGAGGAAGCCAGGCACCGATAGAGCACCCAGCCCCACCCCTGTAAATGGAATTTACCAGATGAAGGGAATGAGGTCCCTCACTGAGCCTCAGATTTCCTCACCTGTGAAAGGGGCTGAGGCAGGAAACGGGAAAAAGTGTTAGTGCTTCCAGGCGGCACTGACAGCCTCAGTAATAATAAAAACAACGGTAGCTGATGTTTCTTTCTTTTTTCTGAGACAGTCTTGCGCTGTCACCCAGGCTGGAGTGCAGTGGCACGATCTCGGCTCACTGCAACTTCCGCCTCCTGGGTTCAAGAGATTCTCGTGCCTCAGCCTCCCGAGTAGCTGGGATTACAGCTGCCCACCACCACGCCCGGCTAATTTTTGTATTTTTAGTAGAGACACAGGGTTTCACCATGTTGGCCAGGCTGGTCTCGAACTTGCGACCTCAGGTGATCCTCTCGCCTCAGCCTCCCAAAGTGCTGGGATTACAGGTGTGAACCACTGCGTCCAGCTGATGTTTCTTAAGTGTTTGCTATGTGCCAGGCCTTGTGCTAAGGGCCTTATGGATATCTTATCTCATCTGATTCACTCAGCACTCAGGTGTGAAGATGAGGACACTGAGGGAGAGGCTTGCGGAGCTGGCCCGCCTCTCCAGAACCCAGGGCTTCGACCTGTTTTCTTTCAGGACCTCTGACTGTATGTGGGTGCGTCTTAGCCAGGCCCTGGCCCCACCTCTCTGCTCTTGGCATCTTCACTGAATAGTCCATTTCACTTGGCCCAGCCCCCTCATCCTCAGTTTTCAGTGACTACGACCCAGTGAAGACTGCCCCCCCGCCCCCACACCAGTGGCTTCCTATGCTCCTGTCCCTGTATCTGCTGTGGGACTTTGGGCAAGGTGTTCTGCCTCTCCGGGGCCTCAGGTTTCTCGTCTGTAAAATGGGGCTCCTTCTCCTGACCTGACCTCCGGGGTTGTCGGAAAGCTTCCATAAGGCAATACTTGTGAAATGCTTAATGTTTGCCTCTTCTGTGGGGTGTGCTTAACCTGTGTTAGCTGAAAAGGCTTTGCAGACCAGAAGCTGCTCTGAAGCATGAAAACACCTCGGTCCAATGGGTCAGCTTCTCCCTCTGTGCCCTAGCCCCAAGTACTGACTGGGGCCTCCTGAGGGCCAGAGCCTCTGCCCTTGCAAGCCGTCAGGTAAAGCTCGGATAGAAGGAGAAGGGAGTATTTTCATTTAGCCAAGAATAGAACTCCTCAGATTCATATCTTCTTTCTCAGAAGGAGGAAGCTACCTCAGCCTCTTGCTCCCAGCCGGTCAGGAAATCCTCCTGTCTGCTGGCGCCTGCACTGGCCTTGAGTCACTGCAGAGAAGTCCTTGATAAGGACTCTTGGACTTTGGGGCTCAAAGCTGTGATAGCCCATGAGCAGGGAAACTCCAGGCTTAGTCCTATCTGGGACCCTCGATGGTACTCACTGGCAGGGGGGCAGGCAGGTGGCTTTGGAAAAAGGATCGATGGGAAAATGCTTTGCCCCTTTCACTTTCCCTCTGAGACTGTTCCAGCTCCTTGACTTTGCTCTGGGATGAACCCATGCACCATGGCCTCTCTTATCACCTCCTCAACCCAGAGCTGCATACCTGGCCCCGGAGGGACTGTCGAAATCAATTTATCCAGGCCCTCATTTTACAGAGAAGGGAACTGTGGCCAGAGAGAAGTGACTTGCCCAAGATCACATGGACCAGCCCAGCTTCCTGGCTCCTGAAGCCACCTCATTTCCTCGTCTCAGCATTGTGGCTGGGTCCAAGATGAAGCAGGAGGATGGATTCCTAGATCACTTCTTCCAGTTATAAGTGGTGTTTGCCTGATGGTGGGTTGATGGATGTTAACAGCTACATTTCCCAGGGATGAGGCCTTAACTCAGGCAATGAATCTCACCCAGCACTGAGACCATCATGGCCAGCGGTGGGCTACTAGGAGAGCAGGCATGAACCACTGCCGGAGATCCCGACTCTGGAACTCTGCACTCAGCCCTGGGGTCATGCCACCTTTTCTCCATCTCCCCAGGGAGATCAGGCCCTGGTCTGGGGATGGACCCCTGGGTGCCAGGAATAAAGGGGTTCATTTAGGCCTTACTTCTACAAACATCAATTGAGTACCTGCTACGTACCGGGCACCAGGTGAGGCATTGAGTTTATATCCATTTTTCATACAATTAAAGTCCTGAAAAGTGGCAGGTCATTGAAAATGACATATGTCAAAGTGAACTTCTCACAAATAATTTTTTTTTTTGAGGTGGAGTTTTGCCATCACCCAGGCTGGAGTGCAGTGATGTGATCTCAGCTCACTGCAACTTCTGCCTCCTGGGTTCAAGTGATTCTCCTGCCTCAGCCTCCCGAGTAGCTGGGACTACAGGCACCTGCCACCACACCAGCTAATTTTTGTATTTTTAGTAGAGACAGGGTTTCACTGTGTTGGTCAGGCTGGTCTCAACCTCAGGTGTTCCGCCTGCCTTGGCCTCCCAAAGTGTTGGGGTTACAGGTGTGAGCCACTGCACCCAGCCAACAGAGAATTTTAAAAAGCAGGAGATACATTCTCATGGTTTGAAAAAGTGGCCAGACATGATTACGTTACAGTTAAAGAATTGACAATAGATAAAGACAATAGATAAAGAATTTATGAAAAATGAGTATAATAAAAAGTTCATTAATGAAACAAATGATACAAGTCACTGTCTCGGTCCAGTTGAGCCATTTAAAGCATTAACCCATGAGCATGAGCTCTGGTCTTCCTCTTCTCTATTAGGTGGATTCTGGCCTAGAAAGGCTTTTTCCCTCATAGGAAAGTTCCAGATCTAGCACTTGGTTTAATCCTGGTGGCTCTGCTGGGTCTTGGGCTCTTACTGCAGGAAGCCTGGGCTGATGCTGGGGACCCATCCTCTTTGTCACAGAGGATCCTAGGGTGACAGTCTTCCTTGGCTTCCTCCTCTGTTCCCACAATGTTAGTGATCCACATTTTCTACTCAAATGTTCTCACAAAAGGTTTGTAGAGACACACAGAAAACACAGACCTTTACAGAGCAAAGGCCTGTACCGCAGAAATGTCCAGATCTGGTGGTAAATGCGAGTGCGGTATGGGCTCAGAGGGAGCCCGTTGAATGCCGGTGTCAGGGCCCTGCGCTGCTGGCAAGCTCCCTCAGTGAGACCTCGGCCCTCAAAGGACCTCAGTGGGAACTAAGCCACCAATGGGACAGCCCCAGAACTTGAGTGAGGAGTTTAAAGCAGGTTGTTCCGAAACCTGTATATGCAACTCAGAAATATTTTAATCGTGTTCTTGATTTTTTAAAGTCCCGAGTCCTTGTGAGTTAATTGCTCATATACTGGGGATGGGGAGTGATGGTGAGTAAACAAAGGGGAATAGGGCCCTGGCTTGGAAAGTTTGCACAGAAGTAGGGGAAACAGATGTAGCTGATGAGCAAACCATTGCAGTCCCCAGGGAGAGATGACGTGAGAAGTGTGCCCATTGGGGACAGTGCTGGATAAAGTGGTGCTGGTGAATTCAGCTTGAGAGGCACCAGGGAGAGTTTCCCTCCGGAGAATCACAGGCTTCTGCTCTCTTTTTCCAACTTCCCTTTTGGAGGGCTGAGGTCTGGAAGCACAGCGGGGCTGTGGGCCTTCCTATCCTTGAGGGAGTCAGGGAGATTGCACGGGAAATGGGATTCTGGGGTGTGTAGGCTTCTCTCCACGGAAAGGCCTGCAGTTTAAAACCATGTCCACTAGGTGGTGCAAAAGCCTCTTTTTG
Source organism: Pongo abelii (assembly GCF_028885655.2). Lineage (NCBI taxonomy): Eukaryota > Metazoa > Chordata > Mammalia > Primates > Hominidae > Pongo > Pongo abelii. The sequence goes on along the minus strand of NC_071990.2, from coordinate 36,625,560 downwards.
TGTTAGTGTGGGGCCGGGCGGTGGCTGACTGCATGTTCTATGGACAGCAAGCCTGCCTTCTCTCATGGGGAGGTGTGTACTCTCCAGCTCAGGCATGCTCTGTAAGTAGACATCCAGGCCCTGCTTGAACACCTCCAGTGACGGGGAACTCACACCTCCAGGGGGCAAAGTAAGTAGCAGGAGTGGGGGTGGAATTGAGGGGCACCAAAAAGCCAACTCTCCATTGATAGCGTCAGCCTCCTTCCTAACTCACAGGCCACTGGTTTCTGCAATTCCTATTTTCCCAATCTCTTTATTGGGAATAACTTCTTATCTCCTCTTCTTATGATCACTTTATCCTTGAGTAGTTTGTCAGCAGGGGCCTAGATGAGGCCTTTTACAGATCTGGGACATCTGCTAGGGGCGTGTCAAAGCCTCTCTACCCTCACCCTACCCATGTAGACCTGATTAGGAGTCAAAAAGACTGGCCAGGTGCAGTGGCTCACGCCTGTAATCCCAGCACTTTGGGAGGCCGAGGCGGGCGGATTACGAGGTCAAGAGATTGAGACCATCCTGGCCAACGTGGTGAAACTCCGTCTCTACTAAAAATAAAAAAATTAGCTCGGCATGGTGGCGCATGCCTGTAGTCCCAGCTACTTGGGAGGCTGAGGCAGGAGAATCACTTGAATCGGGGAGGTGGAGGCAGTGAGCCGCGATTGCGCCACTGCACTCCAGCCTGGCATCAGAGTGAGACTTCGTCTCAAAAGAAAAAAAAAAAGGACTGAGGCTTCCTTAATTTTCTACTAGCTTTAGTTACACCACCCTTCTAGGCCTCACTTTCCACTTTTGTAAAACGGAAGACAACATCCTTTGCCCTGCTTAGCACGTGGAGTTGTTGAGAAATTTCAAATGAAATAATGCATTCATTTATTTAACATTCATCGAGCACCTACTGTAGGTTAAGCACTGTCTAGAAACAGGAATATCGTGGTGACCAGAACAGATAAATAAACAAATCAATACAGAATATAATGGCAGGTGGTGATATGTGCTATGAAGGAAAATAAAATAGAATCAAGTGAGAGCGGCCAAATCTAAATTGAGCTGTCAGAGATGTAAAAAAATGTGTAAGCCGGAACAAATCATCTTTACCTATGTCACTTTCTCCCCTGTAGTAGTCTGTCCCCTTTCTTTCTTTATTCTTTTCTTTTTCCTTTTTTTTCTTTGAGACTGAGTTTTGCTCTTGTTGCCCAGGCTGGAGTGCAATGGCGCAATCTCGGCTCACCGCAACTTCTGCCTCCTAGGTTCAAGTGGTTCTCCTGCCTCAGCCTCCTGAGTAGCTGGGATTACAGGTGTGTACCACCACACCTGGCTAATTTTTGTATTTTTAGTAGAGACAGGGTTTCTCCATGTTGGTCAGGCTGGTCTTGAACTCTCGACCTCAGGTGATCTGCCCACCTTGGCCTCCCAAAGTGCTGGGATTATAGGTGTGAGCCACTGCGCCTGGCCTGTCTGTCCCCTTTCTATTTAACCTGCAGGTCACACCATGAAAGATGGACACTGTTGTTAGTTTGTTATGTGCAATCCAACGCAATCTTAATGGATATGAATAATGTAGACAGGCTGGGAGGAGAAGATCATTTTGGCCTAGAGCTGCCCCTCTCCCATCCTCTTCCTTTGGGGGAGCCATCAGCTAAGACCACTGAGATCATAAGTCTCCTGAATAGACCTCAGCTCTCTAGATCTGGCCTATCTAAATATCCTAACTCAAGGAAGCACGGTGTATTGTTGAAAGTGCTCTGGCTGGAAAGCCCCAGAGTTCTAAATATGGCTCTTAAAATTCCAGCAATTCTGAGCAGGAAGAGATTTCCCCTCAGTCACATGATCATTTGCTCCAGCCAGTGACAAGCTCAGGTTCTCGACCTGTGGTGTGGGGTGGGGAGTACATATCAGATTCTCAGGGGACAGCTGATTGTGGGTGGCTGAACGTGGCGTGCAAATCTCTAGGGAGCTTCTAAAGCACCAACAAAGGCACTTTCTTTTCCACCACCCCCACAAGGGTCAGTGAGCAGACCCAGTTTTAGAGTTTGGGGGATGAGGAAACTGAATATCAGGGGGACCTTGAGAGTCTGGGATTCTGGGCTTTCAGCCAGGGACCCTTCCAACCTTAGGAACAGAATATGCCAACTCTAGCCCTCTGCAAACTCTGAAGTGATTTGCAATAAGAACACTATTTTTTCCTGACTGACCAGTGAGTAATTTACCAAGCTGGGTCTTGATTGGCCACCAAAAGGAAAAAGGGCCTTTGACAAAGCAGGAGACCTGAACTAGAGCCAGCAGCAGAAGGCCCCCAGTGAAATGACAGAAACAAAATCTTGGCAGCTCAACCACATCTTTATTTTGAGCAAGATGAAGTGCCTTTCTGACAATACAAATTAATTCACCCAGCTTTTAAGTGAGGAAGACATGTCCAGATCAAAGTCCAGCTTCCCTTCTAAGGAGGCCAGCCCTACGTCATCTGCAGCTACTGTATCAGTTAGAGTCATGCTGGCCATAGCATCTCAACTGAAATCTCAGTGGCTTCATGTGATAGACATTCATTTTCTTGGCCACATAAAGCTTGGTTCATGGGTGGGGAGGGATCTTCCCCATGAAGTCATCTGGGGACCCAGGCTGATGGAGGTTGTACTGTCTCCTTCACGTGGCTTCTGTGTGGGGGACTGACACCCAGCCAGCAGGTAGGGAAGGGAAAGCGTGAAGGATTGGGGAGGTGTTTTTTTGTTTGTTTTTGTTTTTGTTTTTGAGACAGAATCTCCCTCTGTCACCTGGGCTGGAGTGCAGTGGCACAATTTTGGCTCACTGCAACCTCCACCTACCAGGTTCAAGCGATTCTCGTGCCTCAGCCTCCCGAGTAGCTGGGATTACAGGCGTGTGCCACCAAACCTGGCTAATTTTTTATATTTTTAGTAGAGACAGGGTTTTGCCGTGTTGGCCAGGCTGGTCTCGACTTCTGACCTCAGGTGATCTGCCTGCCTTGACCTCCCAAAGTGCTGGGATTACAGTTGTGAGCCAGCGCATGCGGCCGGGGAGGTGTTCTTACGGGAGGCACCCGTTATTTCTGCCCATATTTGTTGTCAGAACTCAGGCTTGTGATATTCCACTTATGTTCCTTGCTCCTTTTGAGTGACTTTTCCCCTTATTTACACCATTCTCCACCCTTCTTCATCCTGCTCTGTGGCCAGGAGACTGTCCTGTATGGATTGCCCCAATGGGCTTCCTGTCCTCTGGCTCCTGGTTGGTTTTAGTCAAGGAACTCTCTGGTCGGAGATTGCCAAGGTATTTTATTTCTCTAGTCCCTCCCTACTGGCTCCCATAGGTTGGCTGTGTTCTCCTACTTAAGGCCGCAGCTCCTGTGCACTGCCCTGTCTGTGCAGCCATATTCTTTCCAAGCTGTGTCACTGCTCCTTCCCCTGGACCTTTTAGGCTTTCAGTTGAAATCTGTTCAACTGACATTCAGCAGCCCTGTCGGTGGCAAATGGTATCCTGATTTTCCTGAGATACCTGGTTCCCTACATGTAGATTCAAACATAGGTTTCTCCTTGTGGATCCAAAAAAAAAGAGATAATTTGTAATGCACTGTCTGCCATATATCTTCTCCCAACTTCCCATCAAAACTCCATGCTGACTTCCAATCCTTTACAGCTGCTTCTTTGCGTTATGGCATAGAACTTTGATGAATTAACTTGTGATGATGTTTTCACGGGTGGTGATGGGGTCCCTCAAATTTCCCTCCATAATGTATCTCTACTTGATACACACATCTTCACAGAACAATGCCTTAATCCTTAGGAGAGACTGGCAGTGAAGTAATGCAGGTATCAGCCCAGCATTCCATCTACCATCCTCCTGGTAATAACTTTGTCTCTGGGAGCAACTCTTTTCCTACTCCATCACAGTGTCCTGCCCCCAGCAGTTGGGGAGGGCCGTGTAGCCCAGGCTGGGCCATTAAGAGAAGCCCATTTCCGTGGCCACAGAAACTGGTCCAGATGGTGCATGATCCAGGATAGGCCAATCAGGGTTCTTCCCTGGGATTTCTCTTTCTGTGTCTGGCTGGGAAGTTACCCCAAGCTAGTGGTAGCTGTGTCTTCTGCCATGAGGGGACACCAGAGGGGCAGAAAGGTGAGGTGAAGTCCCTGGAGGGTCTGGTCTCCACTTCTAATCTTGGGGCTCTTGGAGCTGTCATGATCCCTGCAGATCTTTCTTCAATTCTTTTTAAAAAATTGATATATAATAGTTGTATATTTGTTTGGGATACGTGTGTTTGTTTGTGGTTTTTTTTTTTTTGAGACAGGGTCTCACTCTTTTACCCAGGCTGGAGTGCAGTGGTGCCATCATCGCTCATCGCAACCTCTGCCTCCTGGGTTCAAGCCATTCTCTAGCCTCAGCCTCCCAAGTAGCTGGGACCACAGGCGTGCGCCACTACACCTGGCTAATTTTTATAATAAGATGGGGTTTCACTATGTTGCCTAGGCTGGTCTCAAACTCCTGAGCTCAAAGCAATCCACCTGCCTTGGCTTCCCAAAGAGAAGGGATTACAGGCGTGAGCCACTGTGCCCAGCCGCATGTGAAATTTTGATAGCTGTAATTGCTTCAATTCTTTGACAATCCCAATAGCTTTCGAATACATCTCCTTTTCACTTATGTTGGTTTGAGTTGTGGTTTCTGTCTTGCACAATTATGAAAGGTCTATTTCTTAAGGAGGTACAATTTTTAGTCAAGGGATTGTTTGATACTCTTTAAGTTCACTGCCAGGCCTACCACTTGTCTGTCGTAGGAGGAGAGTTCCTGTAACGAGAGGTTTTTAAGACGTCCTTTGTTCTGGGATGAATCAGAGGGAATGACTGCCTTGGAGCTCAGGATATTAAACTGAGTGGTGTCAAATATTCCCAGGATCAATCGACAATGCCATGTGTACCGTCTCCTCCTGCAGGGATTAAAGGCCTGACATTTGGATATGATTCTAGTTTTCTCTCAAATCCATACTTTAAGAGTTTATGGGCTGGGTGCGTGGCTCACACCTGTAATCCAAGCACTTTGGGAAGCCAAGGTGGGTGGATAAGTTGAGGCCAGGAGTTCGAGACCAGCCTGGCCAACGTGGTGAAACCCTATCTCTACCAAAAAATACAAAAGTTAGCCAGGGGCAATGGCGCATGCCTGTAATCCCAGATGCTTGGGAGGCTGAGGCAGGAGAATCACTTGAACCCGAGAGGCAGAGGTCGGAGTGAGCCAAGATCATGCCACTGCACTCCAGCCTGGATGACAGAGTGAGACTCTGTCTCAAAAAAAAAAAAAGTCTATGAACATCGGTGTTATATACCACACTAATAAAATGAAAGACAAAACCCACATAATCATCTCAATAGATACGGAAAAAGCATTTGACAAAATCCAAGTGTCTTATCATAAAAATATTCAACAAACCAAGACTAGAAGAGAACTTCCTCAACCTGATCAAGACCATCTGTGAAAACCCCATAGCTACCATCCTACTTAATGGTGAACGACTAGATGCTTTTCTCCTAATATTGCAAGGTTCTAGTCAGAGCAGTGAGGCAAGAAAAAGAAATAAAAAGCATCTAGGTTGGAAAGGAAGAAGTAAAACTATCTCTGTTCATAGATAACATGATACTGTGTATAAAAATTCTAAGGAATAAAAAAAACTATAAGAACTAATTAATGAGTTCAGTAAGTTTGCAGAATACAAGGCTAACCTACAAAAGTCAATTGTATTTCTATCTATGACAATGAACAACCTGAAAATGAAATTCAAAATAATTGTATTTCCAATACCATCAAAAGAATAAAACACAAATAAACTTAAAGCAGAAGACATATACTCTGAAAACTACAAAGCATTGTTGAAAGAAATTAAAGCAAATCTAAATAAATAGACAGATATAACATGTTGCTGGATTGTTAAGATGGCAATACTCCCTAAATTGGTCTACATATTCAATGCAATCTCTATCAAAATTCCAACTGCTTTTTTTTTTTGCAGAAATGGATAAGCTGATCTTCATATTCATATGGAGTTTCCAGTGACCTCAAATAGCCAAAACAGTCTTGGAAAGAAAAACAAAGTTGGAGGACCCACATTTCCTGATTTTGAAACTTGCTACAAAGCTATAGTACTCAAAACAGATTGGTACTGGCATAAGGATATAGATTAAGAACAGTTTTTTCAACAAATAGTGTTGGGACAATGAGTGTCCACATGCAAAAGAATAAAGTTGTCCCCTTACCTTACACCATCTCCAAAAATTAACTCAAAATATGTCAAAGACATAAACGTAAGAGCTAAAACTGTAAAACTCCTAGAATAAAACATAGGAGTAAATCTTTATGACCTTGGATTAAGCCATTGCATCTTAAATATAACACCAAAAGAATAAGTAATAAAAAAATAGATAAATTGAACTCCATCAAAATTAAATCCTTTGTGCTTCATAGGACACCATCAAGAAAGTGAAACAAAAACAAAAACAAAAACAAAAACAAAACCCACAGGATGGGAGAAAATATCTCCAAATTATACATCTGATAAAACAATTGTATCCAGGATTGATAAAGAGTTCCTACAACTCAATAATAAAAAGACAAATAACCCCAAATTGGGCAAAGGACATGAATAGAGATTTTTCCCAAGAAGATACACAAATAACCAATAAGCACATGAAGAAATGCTAACATCATTGTATTAGTCCGTTTTCACACTGCTGAAGAAGACATACCCGAGACTGGTAATTTATAAAGAAAAGAGGTTTAATTGACTCACAGTTCCACATGGCTGGGGAGGCCTCACAATCATGGCAGAAGACAAGGAGGAGCAAGTCACATCCTACATGGTGGGAGGGGAGAGAGAGCTTGTGCAGGGAAACTCCTCTTTATAAAATTTTATGGGGTCTTGTGAGACTTGTTCACAATCATGAGAACAGCACAGGAGAGACTGATTCAATTACCACAATTCAGTTACCTCCCACTGGGTCCCTCCCACAACATGTGGGAATTGTGGGAGCTACAATTCAAGATGAGAATTGGCGGGGGTTTGGGGGGACACAGCCAAACCACAACAATCATTAATCATTAGGGAAATGAAGAACAAACTACCATGAGATACTACTTCTCGCTCACTAGGATTGTTAGGGAAATAGAAGCGTAGGAGAGCCATGGTAACATCACTTTAAAATCAACTCCATCTTAAAACTATCAAGGCACGTTCCTTGCCAGTCATGACTCATGGTCCTAAGATGTTTACAGTTGAGGAAACACCTTAAAAATACCTGCAAGGACACACTCCTACAATAACAAAAAATCCAGATGTCCCACTATCCTTAACAAGATATGCTTTTAAGATGACTATAGTCATGCTTTGATGTACTTATGCACTAAAATGCCAAAGATACTTTCTTTAAATCAACAAAATACTAAATTTTATCATGCTGTCAGCCCACCCACACATAGACATAATTTATCTTAGCTTTTACATAGATGAGACTCCAATATGAGAAGAGTTTAAGACAGAGATGGCATGTTCCTCCTCTTGCTTTCTGAGGATGCCCTATTCTGTGACTGAGTAGCTTTCAACAAACTATCCTCTCTCTGCACTTTGTAACTTGCCTTGAATCTCTTCCTGTGCGAGATCCAACAATCCTCTCTTGGAGTCTGGATTGGGACTCTTTTTCTGGCAACAGCAGAGCTATAATTTTTAAAAAAAGATGGACATTAACAAGTGTTGGAGAGGATGTGGAGAAGTTAGAACCCTCATACATTACTGGTGAGAACATAAAATGATGCAGCTGCTGTGGAAAACAGCTTAACAATTTCTCAAAAAGCTAAAATAGAGTTACTGTATGACCCAGCAATCCTGCTTCTAAGTATATACCCGAGAGAATTAAAAACATATGTCCACACAAAAACTTGTACACAAATGTTCACAGTAGCATTATTTGTAGTTGCCAAAATGAAAAACAACCCAAATGTCCATTAACTGCTGAAAGGATAAACAAAATGTGATCTATCCACACAATGGAACATTATGCAGTCGTGAAAAAGGAATAAAGTTCTAATACATGCTGTAACATGGGTGAACCTTGAAGAAATAGTGTTGACTGTAAGGAGCCGGTCACAACATGTGATTGTATGACTCCATTTATATGAAATGTCCAGAGAGGCAAATCCACCCAGCCAGGTGGGAGATTAATGGTTGACTGGGGTTGGGGGTGAGAGGGCCTGGGAAGGGACTGGTAATGGTTATGGGATTTCTTTCCAGGGGTATGAAAATGCTCTGGAAGTGGGCAGTGGTGGTGATTAATGCACATCTCTGTGAATATACTAAAACCCACAGAATTGTACACTTTTAAAGAGTGAATTTTAGCCAGGCATGGTAGCTCACGCCTATAATCCCAGCACTTTGGGAGGCCGAGGCAGGTGGATTGCTAGAGGCCAGGAGTTCGAGACCAGCCTGACCAACATGGCAAAACCCTGTCTCTCTTAAAATCACAAAAATTAGCTGGGCATGGTGGCACGTGCCTGTAATCCCAGCTACATCAGGAGGCTGAGGCACAGACTTGCTTGAACACAGGAGGCAGAGGTTTCAGAGAGCCAAGATTGTGCCACTGCACTTCAGCCTGGGTGACAGAGTGAAAAAAAGAGACTGAACTTTATGGCATGTGAATGAGATCCCAATAGAGTTATTATTAAAAAAAAAATTTATGAGCAAACAGAGGCTCTGCATAGAGTGGCAGCTTCCCCAAAGAGGGCAGCAAATCAGGGGCACTTTCCTAGGCCTGGCAAAATGTGATGTAGCATGAGGATTAAGAACCCAGGCTTTGAACCTGACGGTTGTGGGTTTGAATCCTGCTTCCGTGTCTCATGAGCTGCGGAATGTTGGAAAACGGACTCAATCTCTCTGAACCTCTCAATTGTAAAATGAGAATAACTCCTACTTTGTGAGGTTCTTATGAGGGTTAACTTCTCGGTAGCTTCGAATATTCAGTAAATGATAGGTAGTTTTATCATTTTTTTCCTCTGGAAAAAAGAAGGAAAGAAGTCTCTGGAAGGCGACTTTGACATTGGACTGAAAATGGAAAGAATAGGCCCAGTTTAAATAAGTACAAATAGATTTCAGGTTCTAGCTTGGGCTAGAGGGATACGGAAGACCCTCTCCAGGCATGGTGGGTGGTCAGTAGGGGTTCAGGGAGGGTGACTGGAGGCAGAAAAAGTTCAGACACTCATCCTCCCACTAGGCTGCCAGGTCTGTAGGTTAGAACTGGATGCTCTGGTATTCAAGTTTTCTGCCAGGAGAAAAATGAGATAAGTTATTACCATGACGTTTTGTTACCACAACTTTTCCCCTCACTCTCGGAAAGGAGCTGGGAGCTCCTCTGCAGTCTCACACCAGATATTAAGTGTGAGCCCAGATCAGCCTAGGCTGTCCTCGGCTGAGCTGGTGAATCTGCGTTCAAATGAACAACAGCAGCTGGCCTGCTAGGCCCGGCATCTCAGTAGGGCTGGCTGTTTTCTTCTCATCAATATTTGATTCTTGTGGAATAACAGATGATGTTTATTTCATTCTTTGTGCCTCTGCTTAGTTTTCACATTGTCTAAAGGGACGAGGTATCTAATTAAAGTGCTGTTAGAAAAACCATAATAAGCGTGATTCATGCCCGTGTTGCCCTTTGTCTAGACTTTTCTTTCTCTTATCTTGCATGGCTGCCTCGGTGAAGATAAAGCATATTTGTGAGCTGTATCAGTCATGGTTCAGCTGGAGGAAACCACAGCAGCTAATTTTAGTGGGAAAGGCATCAGGGGTTTACAAAGTCATTGGAAGGGTGGAGGAGTGGGTTCCTGGTAGGGCTCCAGGGATGAGCTGGAACCTCAACACCGCAGCAGTGATGCAGAAGGCGGGAACCACGCTGCGCATGGAGGAGTGTCAGCACGCGACCCTTGCTGGAATGTGCAGCTTCTCCTTGACCTTGCTTGTTCAGCAGCACGGGATCCACAGGAAAATGCCCTCACCTCACTTCCTCCTCCCAACCTGGGCCAGGGGATCAAATTGTCAGATCCTAATTCACATCAGAAACTCCAGCTGCTAAGGGGCCAGGGGAGTTTACTTTTCAGCTTTCCCACCTCTGAGGGAGAAAAAGGGCCTTTGATGGTGTGGTCCAGGCCAACCCACCAGGACCTTACATCAAGATTTTAACATGTAATTTGGTTCAGTACTTACTTGAGATAACTGACAATCCTTTCATTTTTGTCTGTATAAAAACTATATTTGTGGTGTGAAGTGGCTTCCTCCTGTCTGTGGCGTCTATAAGTTGACCTCTGAGGTCCTGTCTGTGAACACAGGTGCTCTCGAAAGCTGGAGAAGTGGCTTCCTGTGGATCAGTCCTGGAATCGGCTCCCGGTTTGTGGCATTTGGTGGGTGCTGACATCAACAGTCTCCTTTTCCCTGTGAGGTGAGAAGGGTCTGTGTGCCATAGGAAGACAGAGCTTCCACTTATTCTCTTGGTTATAGTGAGCACTTCCAGGAGGAAACAATAGAACTTGTAAGTGGATTTTTTTTTTCCCCAATAAAGAATCTGCTGCTTAGGAGCAAACTCAGAGGCCAAGAAGCATTTAAGATGTTTAACTTCACTGTGAAAGAAAGGCAAATGAGGTCCAGCACGGTGGCTCACGCCTGTAATCCCAGCACTTTGGGAGGCTGAGCCAGGAGGATTGCTTGAGCCAGGGGTTGGAGACCAGCCTGGGTAACATAGCAAGACCCTGTTATGGTATATATTATACCAAAATTATAATAATAAGAAAGGAAGAAAGAAAGAAAGAAAGAAGGAGAGAGAGAGAGAGAGAGGGAGTGAGGGAGGCAAATTAAGACAAGAGTGGCTCATCTGATGGACAGCAATGAACAGGCTCCACAGTGTCCACAGTGAGCGTGAGGGTGAATAAGCAGCCACACTCATTGGCACAGCTGGCGGTGGAAAGAGGCACACACATTTGGAAGGCAATTCGTCAGAGCCTACCCAGATTGTAAGTGTGTCTCCCTTGTGACCCAGACATTCTGTTTCTGAGAATACACCTTTCACAAAACTTCTCACATACGTGCAGACATATATTTATAGAGATGTTCTCTGGAGTATTGGTTATTCTTACAAAACATGGGGAAAATCCAAAGGTCTAGCAATGGGGTTTGGGTAAGTAAATACAGTGGAACACCCTGTAGCTCACATAAAGAGAAGATCTGCAAGAACTGATGGGGAAGGACACGTGATGCCCCTGCAGGTGCAAGGCTGGGGCTCCTGGGCCATCTGCCAAGTGGTGATGCTACCCTGTCCGTGAATATGTGGAGCTGGTGAAATGAATGATGATTCAGAGAACAAGCACAGCAAGGCATAGTTGCTTTTGTTATATAAGATAATTTCTATAAATTATTTCGAGGAATTAGACTAAAAGTATGGGATATTCTCTAGTCTGTATATTGTCCATATGTCATGAGAATTTTACTTACCTCTCAAGTGCCCCAAGTGAGAAAAAAAAAATGGACTTGGATGTGTTGTCAACTGTCTTGGGATTACAAAAGAGAGGAGCATTGCCTTGGGGAGAGAGGCAATGAGTGACCTGGCTGGGGACAAGCTGATTTGGGTTCACCTCTTTGTCCCCTTACCCTATCCCTGTCTGCCTAAGTTGGAGTGGGAGTAGGGGCTGCAAGTTCCACTCCAACTTTGCAAGGTTTCAAAGAGAAAAGTCATCAGCGGAAGGCTGAGAAGTTCATGTGGGTGAAATGCAATTATTCCTAATGTCCCCTTGTGTGGAAACCCCCCATTCCTGAGAAGTGATGGTCTCTTGGGGTTCTGAACCTTTTCCCTCACTAAGTTTTAAAAAAGAAATTATTTGGGGCTTGGAAGAGACAAGGGAGTCTTCCCTGCTCTGGGCCAAAAGCTCCCTTAGGATAATGTTTTTTGGGAACTGCTACCACTGGAACAAAATACAACACCACTAACAACAAAGAGGCCAGGCCAGTAGCTCGCACCTGTAATCCCAGCACTTTGGGAAGCTGAGGTGAGGCAAGTGGATCACTTGAGCTCAGGAGTTCAAAACCAGCCTGGGCAACATAGCAAAACCTATCTCTACCAAAAATTTAAAAAAATCAGTGGCCGGGCACAGTGGCTCACACCTGTAATCCCAGCACTTTGGGAGGCCGAGGCAGGTGGATCACAAGGTCAGGAGACTGATACCATCATGGCCAACAGGGTGAAACCCTGTCTCTACTAAACTACAAAAAATTAGCTGGGCATGGTGGTGCGCACCTGTAGTCCCAGCTACTCGGGAGGCTGAGGCAGGGGAATTGCTTGAACCCGGGAGGTGGAGGTTGCAGTGAGCCGAGATTGCACCACTGCACTTCAGCCTGGGCGACAGAGCAAGGCTCCGTCTCAAAAAAAAAAAAAAAAAATTGTCTTGGTGTGGTGGTATGCCTGTAGTCCCAGCTACTTGAGAGGCTGACATGAGGGGAGGTTGAGGCTGCATGAGGTATGATCATGCCACTGCACTCCAGCCTGGGCAACAGAGTGAGAGCCTGTATCAAAAAAAAAAAAAAAAGAGGAATAGCAATAATATGATGCTATGTGCGTAGAAAAAATACCTTGGAAGAGCTTTTTCTAAACAGTGGCTATTCCTAGGCAGGAAAGTGGCAAACAACAACAATAGTAACAAAACCCTCAGTGGCCATCGCTAAAGTGCGGAGTCTCTGGTGTTGTAAATGAGATATAGGCATGTACTAATTGTTGCATTACAACAGCCTGGCTCCCAGCAAGCTGTTTCAACAGGCTCTCTGCTCTTGTTTTGATAAGACCAAAGTCTGTCTTGGATTGCCCATTTTCTGGTTAATGGGGTGTTCTTATCAACTGAGAGGACAGTCACCTGCTAATGCAAGGGCCCGCCCCTTCCCTGAAATATGGCTCCTTACCTGAAATACAGCCCCTTCCAGCTTGGGCCTAGTGCCTGAGATCTTGCCATCTGATCATATTTCCTGGGAATTGCAGTATGTTGAGCTCAGAGGGCCTGGCCCTCAAGTTTCACCTTGTGGGCAACCTCTGTGAGTGGAAACCTGGTCTCACCCTGGACTTGAAAGTCAGAGCTAAGAACAAAAGTCACCAAGGGCAGGAAAAAGGGTGAGGAGGTGCTTTAGGGATCAGCCTCGGCACTGGTTTTACATTTTTTACTTCAAGATTAATTATTTTACATCATTTTATTTGCTTATTTTTTAGGGCCACAAAGGGAACGCTTTGAGAGTGACAGGATGGAAGATCTTCAGGCTCTGCCACCTGTCTGGCACCCACCCCTTCTGTGGGACAGTCAGGATGATCAAAGCCAGTGCTCCTGAGGGCCCCTGCCCTCCAGCAGGAAGGGGGACACTCCCAGTTGACAGGCAGCTCAACCCCAAGCCTGAGTGAGCCGGGTGGGGGCTTCAGGACCTGGAGACCCAGTCAGCTGAGTGGCTGGGTGTGAGAGAGAGTGTGTTATTTTCCTGGGGTGCTGTAACAAATTACCACAAACTTGGGGACTTCAAACAATGGACATTAATCGTCTCACAGGAGGTCCACAATCAGGCAGAGATTGGTTCCCTCTGGGCATTCTGAGGGGGAGTCCCTTCACTGCGTCTCTCCCAGCTCCTAGCCTCTGGGGGTGGCGGGCAGACCTTGGCATGCCTTGGTTTGTGGCTGCATCACTCCCATCTCTGCCCCCATCTTCATGTGGCCGTCTTCCCCCGTGTGTCTCTGTGAATCTCAGGTCTCCTCCTGCTCCTTCAGGACCACTCTCACTGGATTTATGCCCCCTCCAAATCCTGGATGATCTCATCTTAAAATCCTTAATTATGTCTGTGAAGACCCTTTTTTTCCAATCAGGTCACATTCACAGGTTCTGAGCGTTAGGACTCGCACGTATCCTATTGGGGGCCGTTCTTCCGGCCATGACCAAGCGGGACCCAACCCAGCTGAGGCTGGTTGCTGCTCTCCTTCCCTCAAGCTACGGCGATTAATTAGTCATGGCTGTGGCGTGATGGCGGCAAACCTCTCTTTGCCTAACCATTCACATAACCTCGTGTCTGTAAAAGAAGTCCCAGCTCCTGAGGCCTCAATTACAACCTTTTGATGCAGGGCAGGCGAGCCTAATATTGGGGCTTAGCCCAGGAAGATTCTTGGCTCTGCCCCAAGGTCAAGCTGGTGGTGTTTAAACAGCAAATTTTATTGAAGCCACAGTGTACGGCGGCAGCAGAGGTCCTGCTCCCTGCAGAGCAGGGATACCCCAGCGGCAATGTGCCTAGAGCAGCAGCTCAGAGGCAGGGCTGCACTCATGTTTATACCCACTTGCATTATATGCAAATTAAGGGGCAGATTATGTAGAAATTTCTAGAAAAAGAGTGGAAACTTCCGGGTCACCAGGTAGTTGTTGGAAAGGGGCAGTAACTTCTGGGTGTTGCCATGGCAATGGTAAACTGACCTGGCGCACTGATGGGCGTGTCTTATGGAAAGCTGCTTCGCCCTGTCCTGGTTTTACCTAGTCCTCAATTTGGCCTGGTGTCCAAGCCCCGCCTCGGCAGTTGAATCCTGACTCCTAGGACTCAACTTACTCTCAGCCAGTTCACACCTGGCTGGAGGGTGGATATAATGGGGCCCATCTGCAGAAGAAACTGCAGTGCTCAATGGAAAGAGAAGTAGATGGGCATTTGGGGCAGATAGTTAGCTCCTTCTGGAATCCTCTCTCCTCCTCTCTGCTCATAGTCATTCCCAGGCCTGTGCTGGTGGGGAAATCCCTCCACATTCCCCAAACGTCAGGGCTTGAACTGGATTTGCTCAGTGTCCAGAGAGCTGGAGCCACAGCTTCACTGTGACAGAGGAGGCCTGGCCGTGCAGCTGGAGTTTCTCTGTGATACTAAGAGGGCCCAATGTGTGAAACCCAGCGTGGATGGGAAGGGATCTTTCCATGGAGAAGAGTGACCTGGAAACTGTCACTGTGGCAGGTACTCCTGGAATCAAACGCCCTTTGACAAAAAGGGCCTGTTTCTATAATTTACCTGGTAGGGGACCAAGCCAGAGAAACACTGGTAACTAATTTTCTTTTTTTTTTCAGACCAAATCTCATTCTGTCACCCAGGCTGGAGTGCAGTGGCACCATCTCGGCTCACTGCAACCTCCGCCTCCAGTGATTCTCCTGTTTCAGCCTCCCAGGTAGCTGGGATTACAGGCACCTGCCACCGTGCCCAGCTAATTTTTTTTTTTTTTTTTTGGTATTTTTAGTAGAGACAGGGTTTCACCATGTTGGCCAGGTTGGTCTCGAACTCCTGACCTCAGGTGATCTGCCCACCTCAGCCTCCCAAAGTGCTGGGATTACAGGCGTGAGCCACCGCACCTGGCCTGTGTAAGATTTTTTTTTTGGAATATACATGTAGGAGTGGAATTGCTGGTCCTGGGAATACATAATGTCAGTTTTGACTAACAGTGCCTGATTGTTTTCCAGAATGGCTGCACCAGTCCATATACCCTCCCTTTGTAGCAGTGCTTGGAAGTTCCTATACCCCTGTGAATGTTCTGGCCAAACACAGAAAATCTGGTTTAAAAACAACAGGCCGGGCACAGTGGCTCACACCTGTAATCCCAGCACTTTGGGAGGCCAAGGCGAGCGGATCACAAGGTCTGGAGTTTGAGACCAGCCTGACCAACATAGTGAAACCCCATCTCTTCTAAAAATACAAAAAGTTAGCTGGGCGTGGTGGTGGGCGCTTGTAGTCTCAGCTACTCAGGAGGCTGAGGCAGGAGAATCGCTTAAAAACCTGGGAGGTGGAGGTTGTAGTGAGCCAAGATCACACCACTGCACTCCAGCCAGACCCAGACTCCGTCTCAAAAAAAAACCCCCCAAAATAAAACAAAACAACAACAACAAACTAGCATTTTGGGAAACCCACCCTCACTCCTATGCCCTAAGGACAACTAGTCTCAGTTAATTTGTTTTCAATTTTTCCAATGGCTACTGTAGTAGTCAGAGTTCTCTAGAGGGACAGAATTAATAGAATATATATATATATAGGAGTTTATTAAGTATTAACTCACATGATTACAAGGCCCCACAATAGGCCATCTGCAGGCTGAGAAGCAAGGAGAGCTAGTCTGAGTTCCAAAACTGAAGAACTTGGAGTCTGATGTTTGAGGGCAGGAAACATCCAGCACAGGAGAAAGATGTAGGCTGGGACATCACTGCTACTTTCATTAATCTAGATAATGTTTTGAATATCAATTCAGAGTAATCATTCTTATGGAAAAGAAATATCCTTCTGCCTAGTTTTAAAAATTTCCAACAGAATTGCATATAGAAATTATCAAACATTTTTGTTTGAACCTATTGATATAGTTCCCTGATAGTAACAGTTTCCCAGTCTTAAGTTAATCTTTTTTTTTTTTTAATTGAGATGGAGTTTCACTCTGCCTCCCAGTCTGGAGTGCAGTGGTGTGATCTCAGCTCACTGCAGCCTCCACCTCCTGGGCTCAAGCGATTCTCCTGCCTCAGCCTCCTGAGTAGCTGGGACTACAGGCGCCTGCCATCAGGACTGGCTAATTTTTTGTGTTTTTAATAGAGATGAGATTTCACCATGTTGACCAGGCTGGTCTCAAACTCCTGACCTCAAGTGATCTGCCCACCTCAGCTTCCCAAAGTGCTGGGATTACAGACATGAGACACTGTGCCCAGCTCCAGTCTTAAATTAATCTTAATCTTTGATTTCCTAAGATACAGTCTTCTGGGTTGTGATGGCTAAGTCATTTAATGCACTTTCAAGTTTAACTTAACTGCTTGATCTTAAGAACTACTGTGCATTACTGCTTTATGTGATCCTGTTGTATCTTTGAGAATGACCTGGAAAATCCAAAACATGTGACTCTCAGTATTAATCAGGGTTAGCAAACTAAGGTCCATCACCTATTTTTGTACAGCTGGTGAGCCTTTAAAAATGGTTTTTACATTTTTATATGGTTGAAAAAATTTTTTTAAGGAATAATATTTTATGACATGTGAAATTCATATGAAATTCAAATTTCAGTGCCCACAAATAGAGTTTTATTGGAACACAGCCATGCTCATTTGTTTAAGTATCAGCTATGGCTGCTTTCTCCCTCCAACCGCAGAGTCGAATGGTTGCAACAGAGATCATACAGCCCACAAAGCTGAAAATACTATCTGGCACTTTGCAGAACAGCTTTGCCAACCCTTAGCATAAATGATTCAATCAAAAAAAGTTTATGGAGAACTTAAACTTTGGTGAAGGACAAGCTGTTCTGGTCTCCATGGACACTTCCTGTCCTGCTAGGGAAACAGTCACAACACAGGGTGATAAGTGCTAGGATGGCGCAGCACAGGGGACCAAGGCCTCGAGCCACACTGAGGAGATCAGGGAGGGCTTCCCAAAGGCAGTGACATCTAAGCTGAGACCTATGAGTGAGAAGGAGCTGGCCAGCTGAAGAGGGGTGAGGGGAGGTTAGAGGTGGCAGGAAGAATGTTCTGGGCAAGTGGAACAGCATATTCAATGGCCAGAGGGATCAGGGCTTGTTGGAGAAACTGGGAGATGTTTGCATTATTATTTGTGTCATAGACTTATTTGTAATTAGACAAGTTAATGTGCATATAGATAAATAATCATCTACTTAGGGCTGTTAGTGATATAAGCAAGGAAGGGGGAAGGTCAAATAACTGATCAATTGATCGATTCATTCATTCAACGAGCATGGAGTAAACACCTTCTAAGTGCTGAGCACGAGGCTAAGTTCTGAGGATACAGAGGAAAACATGTGGATCCCTGTCCTGAAGGCTTAGTGAGGAAAAGCAGATAGATTTAAAAATAATTTCTGCAAGTATGAGAAGTGTCTATTCTGCCAGGTCAGGGAGGGCCCACCATTTCCATCCCTCTTCCCCCTTGCTACTTAGTCATTTTCCCAGCTCCCTTGCTGCTAGGACGGGATATATACCCCAGTTTTAGCCAATGAGACACAGGGGAGATCTGCTGAGAAGTGTCTAGGAAAACTCTCTAGATTAAAGGTGATGCCACAGATGACACCATCGCTTTCCCCCTCTTGCCTGCCTTTGAGTGGGACTCTGGTGGTGGCACAATGGGATCTGTGGCAGCCATCTTGTGAGCATGACTTGATGAGCATTAGGACAACATTGGTGGTTGTTGGCATCATCAAACTGCTGCCCCAAACCACCTGGAACTACCTGCCATCAGGGACTCCTAGTTAACGTGAGATCATTACATGTTGTTATTGCCTAAGCCAATAGTTCTCAGCTGGGCAAGATTTTGCTCTCCAGGGGACTTGGAGGCATTTTTGGTTTGGTTTTCACTACTGGGTGGGATACTACTATCATCTAGTGAGTAGAGGCCAGGGATGCTGCTAAACATCCTACAATACACAGGACAGCCCCCCTCCCCTCTAGCAAATAGGTATCCAGTCCAAAATGTCAACAGAGCTGAGGTTGAGAAACCCTGGCTTAAACCAGGTGCTTCCTTTACCGGCACAGTGTGAGAGGGCTTGCCAGAGCCACCAGAGGTTGAGGAGACCAATGTCCACCTTAGGGCCCAGGAAAGAGGAATTTGGGGAATTATCCTGGCTGGGCTCACCCATATGACACTGTTGGGCTTGGGGCAAGTTCTGTGAGAGAGCTGTGGGCCCTTGTCCCATGATGAGACCTCACTGTGGGCTCCTCTACAGCAAATGCTCCCACGACCCAGGTACCCACCAGCATCCTAGGCCAAGGGCTCACTGCATCGCCTCACTCAAGTTTCCTAACAGTCCTGCAAGGTTGGTATCATTTATTCCCATTGTAATGGTGTGAAAATTGAGATTCAGAAGAACGGTGGAGTATACTTTGGAGACTGGCAGATTTTTATTTTTATTTTTTGGAGACAAGGTCTCGCTATGTTGTCCAGGCCGGATTAGAATTTCTAAGCTGGAGAGATCCTCCCGCCTTAGCCTCCCAGGTAGCTGGGAACACAGTTGCATGCCACAAGGCCTGGCTGCCTGGCAGGTTTTAATCTGCCATTTACTAGTATCACTTAAGCATTTTACCTTTTTATTTTTTTTGAGATGGAGTCTCATTCTCGCCCAGGCTGGAGTGCAGTGGTGCCATCTCGGCTCACTGCAACCTCTGCCTCCCAAGTTCAAGCAATTCTCCTGCTTCAGCCTACCGAGTAGCTGGGACTGCAGGCACACGTCACCATGCCCGGCTAATTTTCGTATTTTTACGAAAATACGAAATGTTGGCCAGGCTGGTGTTGAACCCCTGACCTCAAGTGATCCGCCCGCCTCGGCCTCCCAAAGTGCTGGGATCACAAGTGTGAGCCACCGCACCCGGCCTATTTTATCTTTTTGAGCCTTAATTTCCTGATCTGTAAAATAACAATATATTCTTTATGAACATTATTGTGGGGGCAAAAATCACGTATTTAGAAGCTCGTGCTACGGGCTTGAGGTCTGGTAACCCTTTTGCGAATGGCCGTTGTCATTGCGATCACCAGCGCGCCCCCTGGGGGTGGGCAGCCGGAGCTGCAGCGCAGCTCTGCCTAATGTCAAAGCCACAGCTTTCCCACTCCATGGGGACGGGCACTCGAGGCCCCCGCTTGCATCAGGGACCCACAGACAGCTGAGGGGGAGGAGAGTCTAGGAGTCGCTGGGAGCCACGAGGCAGGGGAGCCTGGAGGGGAACTGAGATTCAGTGAGCACTTCCAGCACAAGACCTAAATCAGGCATCGCACACAGCAACCGAGGGGATATTCTGAGGCTATTTTCCGGCTGGAGACTTTGGTCCTGGGTTCTGACGGGGCTTGGGAAGGAGTGAGGTCATAGCCTTTCTGGTACCTCTCACTGAGGACACGGAAGTAGACTTAGGGAAGGCCGGTGGGTTGGAGGCTGGACCTCGAATTAGCAGGCTCCAGGCAGAGGGTGTGGCCCGGGAAAGGAGTGAGAGTTCACCAGCTTGCTCTTTGCTTTGCGGTGAACAAGAGCCGCAGAGCAAATGAAGGTCCAGGCTCATTTCCATATGTAGATAATTCTGCCGGGATGGGGGACGGATTTCTGGGAAGCAGCGTTCACACTCAGAGAGGTTAGAGTGTGCCTTGTGAAAATCTTAGGTTTGTTACTCAGAACCGCCACATCCCGCGCTCCTGAGACTGGGGCCCTGTGTTCCACCCACTCCTCTCCGTTGGCTACCATCATTTTTATCCAAGACACGTTTATCTTCCGTGCCCCGTGCTGCACACGCAGCCCACACAAGCGGGTGAAAAATCTTTCTAAACAAATGTACAGACTCTCTGGGAAAAAACAAAAAACAAAATCTCAGTTTTGTGAATATGCCACTGTTTATACATTTTCCTGTTAATGGGCATTTAAATCGTTTCAAGTTTTTGAGGATTTGGCTCTCACAAAAGCACTGATATACACATTCATATAAAAGTTGTTTGGGGGGACCATGGGGATGCATTTCTGTTGTGTGTCTATCTGGGGGTGGAATTGCTGGGTCACAGGGCAGGTTTTTGTTCAGCTTTGATAGATATTGCCAGCCGATTTTTCCAAGTAGTTGCACCATTTTCCACTCCCACCAGCAGTGTATGAGAATTCTGCTTGCCCCACACGGGCTCTGACACTTGGGATTGTCCGTCTGAGAATGACAGCACAGCAGTATGGCTGAGTCCCGTAGACATGCAGTGAGAAAAGCCAGACTTAAAGAAAACATGCAGACCTATGATACTAAAAAATAGGCAAAACTAATCTAATCTGGGAGTCATGAGGGGAACAAGGCGGGTTCTGGGGTGCCAAGAATGTACTCTTTCTTCATCTGGGTGCTGGTTACACAGGTTTATTCCCTTCGGGAAAATTCATCGAGCTATCTCTTATGATCTGTGAACCTTTTTATACGTTATACTTAAATAAAAATTTCAAAAATATTCTCTCTCAATCTCCCTCTCTCTCTCCCTCTGCCATCTTCCCTCCCAGCACATGGTTGGGAACTGTCACCTTCAGAGCCCCCTTCAAGGCTGTGTGACCTGGACAGCCTTCAGAGCCCCCTTCAAGGCTGTGTGACCTGGACAGTTGCACAGGGTGTGCACTCAGAAGGGCAGGGTGCTTGATTTAATGTTTTGCTGTCTGTCTCGAAACTATTAATACTTTTTGAACAAGGGTGCTTTGTTTTCATTTTGCATGGGGGCTCACACATAGTGTAGCTGACCTTGGCCCCGGGACAGGCAGCTGCCAGAGTCTGTCTCCAGATCGTGGAGATCGTCTCCAGGATGTGGTCTTTGGCAGGCACTGAGGGCAGGGCTAGGTTGCCCCCTGGACCCCTGATGGAGAAGGTGTGGGATGCCCAGAGCTGCCCATGATGGCTCTCCCTCCCGTGAGAACCTAGGAGCGTATATACCTGCAGATGGGATTGCTGGGTACATGGGAGATGTCTGCACAGTGTCCCACGTGGCTGTCTGCCCCTCCCCTTCTTTTTATTGTGGTAAAATATGCATGACATAAAGTTGACTGCTGTAACCTTTTTAAAATGTATGGTGCAGTGGCATTAAGTACATTTTGTTTGTTGTACCACTCTCCACCATTGAACCATCTCCACAACTCAAAAGTTGAGTTTGAGTGTGCCTTGTGAAAATCCTCCACATCTCAAAAGTTGTGAAGATGGTTCAATGGTGGAGGTAGTGGTACAACATTCCTCTCAAACTGAAACTCTGTATGCATTAAACAACTTCCTATTCCCTTCTGCTTGCTTGTATGATTTTCTCTGTGTGTTTCTCTCTTCCCAACTACTCTGTGGACTCCATGAGGGCTGGGCCAGGCCGGGCATATTCACCTCGGAATAAGAAAGAACACATACAATACACACAGGGCCTGGAAGAAGTGGTTGACACAATAGTTTCATTAAATAAATGAAAAATATGTAATATTATTTAACCTTTGTTTGAAGGCTGGGTGACTTCTTGGATGAATAAATTCTAAATTTAGTGCTGAGACAATGTCTGGCACATAGCTGGATCCAAAACCTGTCGACAGAATGAATGAAGCATTAATAACTCTGTTGCCCGTAATAAAACAGTGGCCCTTTATTGAGCCCTTACAAGTACCAGGCACTGTTAATACACAGAAAGAAAGATGTCTGGCACTCCATACATTTCCTTCTTTCTTTCCTTCCTTCCTTCCTTCCTCCCTCCCTCCCTTTCTTCCTTTCTTTCCTTCTTTCTTTTTTTCCTTCCTTTCTTTCTTTTCTTCTTTTTTCCTTTGAGACAGGGTCTCACTCTGTTGCCTAGGCTGGAGTGCAGTAGCACGATCATGGCTCACTGCAGCCTTGACCTCCTGGGCTCAAGCAATCCTTCTGCCTCAGCCTCCTGAGTAGCTGAGACTACAGGCATGTGCCACCATGCCTGGCTAATTTTTAAAATTTTTAGTAGAGATAAGATCTCACTATGTTGTCCAGGCTGGTCTTGAACTTCTGGGCTCAAGCAATCCTCCTACGTTGGTCTCCCACAGTGCTGGGATTACAGATGTGAGCCACCATGCCTGGCCTTCTTCTTTTCTTTGTAAGCATTGTTGCATTTGGCCCTACAACTACCCTCTGAGATGACTACTTGTTTTATAAGTGAGCACAAGCTCAGCGACATCATGTCCCCTGCTGTGGTTACACAACTGGCAGGTGTCTCCAGATGGAGCTGACTCCAAAGTTTGGTGCTTCCATATATATTTTGTAATGCCTCCCTGTGTTAATGAACCAAAACAGAATTTCTTAACATTTTTTGCTTTCTTTCTTTCTTTTTTTTGAGACAGAGTCTCACTCTGTCACCCAGGCTGGAGTGCAGTGGCACGATCTCAGCTCACTACAACCTCTGCCTCCTGGGTTCAAGTGATTTTCCTGCCTCCGCCTTCCAAGTAGCTGGGATTACAAGTGTCTGCCACCATACCTGGCTAATTTTTGTATTTTTAGTAGAGATGGAGTTTCGCCATGTTGGCCAGGCTGGTCTCGAACTCCTGACCTCAGGTGATCCGCCTGCTTCAGCCTCCCAAATTGCTGGGATTACAGGCGTGGGCCACCATGCCCGGCCTTTGCTTTCATTTTAATAAAACTGGTTTTTCTTTTCTGATTATAAACATGTATTTACACTCTTTTTTAGAATAAGGCATTACAGAAAGTGGAAATCTGACTTTTTAAGACTTCTTAGAATGTTCCCTCAAGATCCATGGCAACCCTTCCCGGGCATAGCAGATCTGGAACACGTGGCTCTTGTGGGCTCTTCCTTCTGGGTTGTCTCCAGGTCAAGGGATGTGTGTATCCCATCGCTGACCTTTCTTTCTAGGTACCTCCCTCCCCACTAATCTTCAAAGACAACTGAGGGATGTTGTAAAGGCAATAAAGCCACCTCCACTTTCTCCCCCTAACCTGCATTTCCCATTAAGGCTTGTTTTCAACTCTACAGGTGGGGCTTTCCCCAGCCAGACCTTAGGTTATTTTCTGAGCCTTGGTTTCTTACTGGGGTTTTGGTGCAATAAGGAAGTTGTCAAGTGAAACTGTTTTTTCCAGGGTAGCTGAGCTAAGCCTCCTATCATTGGAGGAGCGGGGAGCAGCCCTGGGATGGGTGGTAACAGGTGGAGGCAGGTGAGCCAGCCCATGGCTCTCTGGATTGGCTGCCATGAGCTCAGCTCCTGGGAGATACTGTATATATGGATGGCCAAAGCATCTTCTGAGACACTCAGAAAATTGGCAGCACCAAAGTAGTGGCATCTTCTCCCTGGGAGAGCTGGGTCTGACTTCTCATTGGACACAACTTCCAGCTGACAGGGAGCAGAGCCTAACACAGAGACCTCTTGTCTGAAGATCCCAGCCCAGGGTGTTCAGGACAGAAGCGATTTCTGTGGTCCAAGGTTGGTTGAACAATACCCTCTCCTTTGGGGGCGGTAGCAGTGGGTATGTATCTTGGGGTCCGGAGAGGAGTTTAGTCCTGGGAGTCAAACCAAGAGT
This sequence comes from Pongo abelii, assembly GCF_028885655.2. NCBI lineage: Eukaryota > Metazoa > Chordata > Mammalia > Primates > Hominidae > Pongo > Pongo abelii. Next base: position 36,601,485 of record NC_071990.2, on the reverse strand, counting down.
CCAGTCCCAATTCTGCTTCCAGCATGCTGGGCCCTCCCAGAGAGGCAGCCGGGGGTGGAGGTCGGGGAATCAGTTTTCTTATCTCTAAAAAGATGGAGCAAAGTTCAATGATATTATCTCAACGGGGTGTTTCTCAAAGGGCTCTGGGCTCACTTGGACTTAAAACTCTGTATTCAAGTCCCAATCCCGCTTATTAGCCGCCACCCTGAGCGAGGAACTTCACTTCCTTGGGCCTCAGTTTTCTTGTCTGTAGAATGGGGCAGCATTACATAGCTCACCTGCTAGTTTCCCTACAGGATGTGATAGAGGTCGAGTTATAGACTTTATGTGAAGGTACATGAGGGAACCCCCTGATAAATGGGAGGTGTTATTATGACCTATGGTTAAATTAAGGTTCTATGAGTTTTAAGGTTTTTGGAAGTTAGTCCAAGAATGAGGAGATCTTACTAAAATAACTCATGGTCTGCTGCTCTCTTGGATGGGAATTTAGAGGCTGGGGGGTGGGTTATAACCCACAGTCCTGACTGACTCCTCACACAGTGTTGCATTGCCCATGGTCTTGGATAGAGGACAGAATGGGGTGGCGAGGGCATGGGTGTCTATACCTAGGCACACGTGATTGTGTGACTCCATGTGCACAGGTCATGGTAGGCGTGTATGTGACTGTGGTTATCTTCATCAGTGTGAAATAGCAGGTTTCTCTCCTCTAAGTCCATGTCTAAGTGCGTGCATGTGTATCTATGCTTACATGAGGCCATTTGGTGTAGAATAAAGAATGTAGGATTTGAATCGGGAGAAGTGGGAGAGTCTCAGCTCTCTGCTTCCCGGCTATGTGACCTTGGGCGTGTCTCTTAATGGTTCGGAGCCTCAGTGCCCCACTGTTAGCCCATCTGATTCACTGCCCCTGGCAAAGATGAAATGAGATCATGTCAATGAAAGGGCTCTCTGGACGCCGTGTGGCTGCATGAAGGTGAGCTGGCTTGGGTTTGCACGTGCCTGTGTATCATTTGTTTGTTTCACAAACACTGAGAGCCTCCCAGGCTCGGGTCCCCTCTCATGGAATTTAGAGTTAGGACCGATGGCAAGTGGTGAGCTTGGTCACATAATTATTGCCTTACACTTGGGACAGGAGAAATACAGGGTGTCTTGAGTCCGTGTAGGTCTGTGGTGTGCACAAGTGTGTTCTGGTGACACATGGATGTCTGTGGTGTTAACTGTGGGTCCACGTGTGTGTGCCACACACTCTGTCCCTCGGGGTGCTGCTGTGGGTGTGCAGCAGGTTGGCTCTCTGTGAAGTTTCTATTGTGTGAATCATGGGGTGGAGAAGGGGAGCCGCGAAGTCATCTCCATGAAAGGCACCAGAGCAGTTAGAGAGTAATGCGGCCAGGTGAACAAATTAGAGAACAGCATAGAGATGAGGTCACCGTGCAACTTAGAAAGTAAACAAAACACAGCAGCAAGCTTGGGGAAGGCAGGCGAACTTCCTGCTCCAGGGTCAGCTTTGTGAGCCTTCTCTGGTTCTTTGTTGCTGTTGCTGGACATGTCACCGGTAAATGTCATGTCTTATCAAACGAAGTCTTGTGATGTGCAGATCATTCGGGTATTTCTGAGCTGATTTGGACTTTGCTCTGACATCCACTTTCGGCCAAGGCAATAACAAGTTTACAAGATTAGCTGGGTTTCCGCATAGCGAGACCACGCTGCTCGCTTAGAGTTCCTGGTCTGGAGCACAGTCTGCGCAGGGTGGGATTCCCTGGTGGTCGGGCTGAACGTAGTTGAGGACCTGGGCACAAAACAAAAAAAGAAGAAGAAAGGAAAGGAAAGTCTTGCTTTGATAAATCCTGGATAGCAGAATTTTATACTTGGAAAGTCTTGAACGGTTTAATTTTGGCACATGTAGGAAAGGGGAGGTTATTAGGATTAAAAGACAAGCTTCCCAGGCCTTAGAGACTTTAAAAGTCTGAGGACACACCATCCACAGAGGTTCTTCAGGGGTCTTCCTGGGGGCGTGTGGGTGTGTCTTCCCCAGCCAGCCGCTCTCTCTCAATCCCTGGCCCGGAGCTGAAGACAATCTTTGGAACATTACAGAGGAGGAGCAGTTGGAGCGGGGGAGAGGGAGGAGAGAGCTGGACTGAGGACAGTCACAGCCACCCAGAGAGGAAAGAGAAAAGAAGGAAGTAGGGCTGGTATCAAATGCTGAAGCACGTAAGGGAGGACAAGACATGGGAAGAGGCCACTGGATTTGGAATTAGGAAACCTTGGGAGACCCTGGAATCTCTTCATTGGGGAAACTCTTGGATAGCAGAGGCCCCCTTCCTGCCTCTGGGCTGCAGCAGCAGCTGCGGGGCTCCTGGCCTTAGTTTCTCTCATCTCCCCGTGGGCTCAGGGCACCGGTTATTCCAGGGAGGGAGCGGCCAAATCACGGCAGCTTTCCTGAAAAAACATCAGGGAAAGCATGTGCTGGTGGGATTGTGTTAATGTTCTGATCAGGAGGAGCAGCGTGTCCTCGGAATGTGGTAGGAGGATACTGCTGCCATTGGCAATGGCGAAAACCGTTTCCATAGCAATGACAGCTTTTTAAAAGATTACTGCGTCTCTCTTCCCGTTAACTGGGTAAGGAAGCGGTGGCCCTCCGTGCGATGGGTCTCATGGAGCCAAATCTGTGCAGACGGAAGAAAGGCTGAGCTGAACAAGAGTGTCCTGGTTCTGTGGTTTTGTTAATGAACAGCTTCTCTGCCAACCCCATCCAATTTGCCCTGACCACAGGAACATATGGAAAACGCAGAGAGAACCCTGACACCGTTCAGTAAATATTTCTGGCTCAGCTTACTTTTTTAAAAATGTGATCTTAAATCACATAGAACTTCAACCTAAATTTATCTTCTTTTAAGACCATGTGCTTCTGAAGAGAGAGCAGATGCAGGGGAATGGAACATTGCTGTCATCACTGTGTACTCACATCCTTACTCCTGCGCATTCAGAGAAGACCAGAATATTCCCTCTGGGGGCACACACTGCATCTCGTTCATGATTGTATCCCTAGCACCGAGCATAATTTCTGGTGCGGAGTGGGTGCTTATTAAATGTTTGTTGAGAGAAATAAGTGAGAACAAACATAAATATTTTCCTCTATGATTTCTTCTCCTTATCCTACCCTGCGTCGTCTTTGGAAACAGAACCATGAGGCAGCCAGTCTCTGAGCCTTTCAGGAACATTAGTGAATTTCCATATAAGGTACAGATACATATTGCTGAAAGTTTCCATGTAGCCCAGATGTTCCTTTTAAGGAACATTAAACAACAAATAAGTCCTTTTAAATTGCCTACCTCCTCCCTGACCTGATTTCTCATTTCCTCCAAGGTCGTCCACGTGTGGACACTCGGCCCCAATGGCCTCTGGCCTCGGCGACCTGGGGCTGCCATACCGTCTGGTTTCCTTCCCAGACTGGTGCTTGGAGGAGGGAAGGCATCCCAAATGTTCGTGTCACCTTCAAATATGTGTGTTCCCATTTCTTTTCTTCTTTCTCTGTATCTTCTTCACTTTCCTGTGGATCCCACACATAAGAAATTGCAATTATAGATTCTTATTTTTGCCTCTAAGCCGAGCATAGCAATAGAATACATTTTAGAGTACATCCCATACCACTAAACATTACTTGGTCAATGCATGCTAAAGCTATAATGACAAATTAGAGCAGGCAACCTGTGGTCCTAAACTCCATAGGACTCTCCAGGGGCTCAGGTTTGGCAATCAAAACCATATTTTATTTTTCTTTTACCTTCCACTGAAGGGAAGAGGCCTTCTGAACAACTCTGGAAAAATTGGAAAGCCCCAAGAGTTTTAGATTAAAGACACACAAATCAAATGCACTGCCCACACCCAGGCGGGCTTGAAATGCTGCCCAGGAGGGAAAGGTTTTTTTTTTTTGTCTTTTTTCATTGGCCGCTGCTTCATTCTGGATGGAGAATGGAAGAGCCCCCGCTGCTCTAAGATGAAATTGGCCCGAAAGCACTGATTTCATGTTAACTACACATCCAAAGATACCTTACGTGTTGTGCCATTTACTAAATGTGTTATACATCTATTCATTTGTTTAATAAGTGCTTATTGAGTGGCAGTGATATGCTAGACATTGTTCTAGGCACTCAAAGATAGAAGACCTAGCAAAATAAACACAGGAGATGAAGAGAGACTCAGACAGGAAACAACTAAACACATAAAGACACGACATTGCACACCACCAGGCCGTAGGGTAGGAGGGGAAAGGGTGTGCTGATGCGGAATAGGCAGGGAGGGCCTCGATGGGAAGGTGATAGTTGAGTACAGCCTCAAAGGAAGTGAGGGAACAAACCATGAACAAACTCATTCTTTCCATGAGGGAAGAATGTTCTAGAAAGAGGGACTGGCCAGTGTGAAGGCCCTGAGGTGAGCGGGCCTGAAGGACAGCAAGCAGGGCTGTGTGCATGGAGTGGAGTGAGAGAGATGTGGTCAGGGGGGTGATGGAGGCTGGGACGTGTGGGGCGTGCCAGCTACTGCAAAGATTTTGGGTGAAAGGGGACCTCTTGGAGGAAGGGAAGTAACTTTTGTTTTAAAAGCCCCCATAGCTGCAAAGGGGAGAAGTTACTGTAAGGAGGGCAAGAGGAGAGCAGGGAGGTCAGTTAGGAGGTGGTGGTAACAGTTCAGGTGAGTGCAGATGGGGACCTAGAGACCACAGGGGGCCGCTGGGGTGAGGACAGGCTGTATGAGAGTGAGGCCAACAGGCCCTGCTGATGGGTCGATGTGGGAGTAAAAGAAAGAAAGGAGGCCAGTAGTGGCTCATGCCTGTAATCCCAGCACTTTGAGAGGCTGAGGTAGGTGGATTGCTTGTGCCCAGGAGTTTGAGACCGGCCTGCACAAACACAGCAAGACCCCATATCTATTTTCTAAATAAAATTATTTATTTTTTTAAAAAAGAAAGAAGTCAGGGGTGACTTTACATTTTTGGCTTGAGCAGTTGGAAGAAAAGAGTTGCCATTGATGGAGCTGCCTCGTGGAATATTCATGACAGCCTGTGAAAGAGGGCAGGGCTCAGGCATGCTTCAGATGAGAACATGGGGCCAGAAAATGTGCCTGAGCTGCCCAGAGTCCCAAGGCTAGTGAGGGGCAGGACTAGGCCTCTGGCTCCGGCTGTATTCGTTTTCCATTACTACTGTAACAAAAGCCCCCAGACCCAGTGGCTTTGGACAAGATGAATTAATTATCATGCAGTTCTGGAGGAGAAGTCCCAAATCAGTCTTGATAGACTAAAACCTAGGTGTGGACAGGACTATGTTCCTTTCAGGGGCTCTGGAGGTGCAGCTGACCAGCCCTGAGATCTGAGCACGATCTTCCTGTGGTCCAGTTTTATCCTCTGGAAAATGAGAATAATGACCCCCATTTCCCAAGGATTTTGGGGGAATTTGCACAAGACAACAGCTTTGAGAAATTGTTGACACGGGAAGTTGACACTACTCACATTAGTGGGCAGTGTGAATGGGCCCACTGGTCAGCACCGGGAGCCAACTTCAGTGTGCCCAGGAGGCCTCTGCTGAGGGAGCTGTTTGGCCGGGCAAGGTGGCTCACGCCTGTAATCCTAGCACTTTGGGAGGCCAAGGCAGGCAGATCACCTGAGGTCGGGAGTTCAAGACCAGCCTGGCCAACACAGTGAAACCCCATCGCTACTAAAAATACAAAAATTAGCCAGGTGTGGTGGCGGGCACCTGTTATTCCAGCTACTCAGGAGGCTGAGGCAGGAGAATCGCTTGAACCCAGGAGGTAGAGGTTGCAGTGAGCTGAGATAGGGCCACTGCACTCTAGCCTGGGCAACAGACCGAGACTCTGTCATAAAAACAACAACAACAACAACAACAACAACTAACAGAGCTGTTTGTTTTGGTTGTAGCCCGATGGAGAATCCAAGGTGCCCAAGGAGGTCCCTGGCGGAGAAGAAAGCCAGGTCTCTGGACAGGCCGCTGGCCCCCGGGAAAGGCTCGGAGTCGTGGGACTGCCATTGCCTCTCCCTACCCACTGCCCCCTCCAGGAAGGCGCTTCACTGGACGACCAGTGATTGGGCCAGACATTCAGACAGCCCAGCTCCGTCTGCAGAGGCTCACTGCACCACCGCTGCAGCCCCCACTCCCGAGGAGACCGGAGAGTTTCTCCCCAGCGAGCAGAGGCCTTCGCAAGACACCAAGAAGGGGTGGCTGAAGACCGTGCTGAACTTCTTCATGAGGACGGGCCCCGAGGAGCCCAGAGAAAAGGCCAGCAGGAGGCCAAGGGGGAAGGAGAGTATCTCCCAGCCTCCGGAGCCCCTGGAAGCAGCAGGGGAGCCAGCCCTCAGGAAGAAAGCCCACCACGACAAGAAGGCTAGCCGCAAGAAGCAAGGTCACAAGAAACACGTGGCCGAGGTGACTAAGGCAGCTCAAGACCAGGAGGCCGGAGGCCAAGAGGAAGGATTGTCCAAGGCGGCTGCTGCCTTGCACTCTGGGGAGGCTGACCTGGGCCCAGCTCGCAGGGGTGAGTGGACCGTGCCCGTTCCTATGGCAACCCCTAGGGTGCTCTGAACTTGCTCCAGGAGCCTCTCCATAGAAGGACGGGGATAGTCGGGGGAGCTGTCAGGGGCCACACTGCTGTGACTTCCTTCCTTCCTCTCTCCCTCCTTCCCTCCCTCCCTCCCTCCCTTCCTTCCTTCCTCTCCTCCTCCTTCTTCTTCCTCTCTTTTCTCTTTCCTTTCTTTCTTTCTCTCTCTCTTCCTTTCTTTCTCTCTCTCTCTCTTTTTTTTTGAGATGGAGTCCCTCTGCCGCCCAGGCTAGAGTGCAGTGGCGCGATCTTGGCTCACTGCAAGCTCCGCCTCCAGGGTCAAGTGATTCTCCTGCCTCAGCCTCCCGAGTACCTGGGACTACAGGCGCCTACCACCACGCCTGGCTAATTTTTGTATTTTTTAGTAGAGACAGGGTTTCACCATGTTGGCCAGGCTGGTCTTGAACTCCTGGACTCAAGTGATCCACGGGCTGTGGCCCCCCAATGTGCTGGGATTACAGGTGTGAGCCACCACGCCCGGCCCACTGTGACATTTCGTTGAGGTAGAACAGCACCGTGGCTGAGTGCTCCAGGGAGAACCCGTCGCAGTGCCGCTGTTCACAGGCTGTGCGGCCCAGGGAGGCAGCTTTACTCTCTGAGCCTCAACTTTTTTCATGGATAAAATGAAGATAAATATAACGTTACTGTCTCACGGAGTGGCCACAGCCCACGAGGAGAGCGCTCAGTGCACAATAGCTGTTATTGCCAACTCCTATAGTTTCAGGAGCACAGACCTAGGAGAAATGAGAAGGCAGGGAGCCGGGTGAGGAGGGAAGCCCTACTCCCATCCCACTGGTGCCTATGTGCTTCTGGGCTGCTTCTTCCAGGCCTTGGTTCTAGACTTCGCTCCATCAGGAGTAAACTTGCTGTGTGACCTCGAGCTTGAGCTGCTCCCTCTGGAACTTTTGATTCCCCACATGTAAATGAGGGTGCTGGCTCCCAAGGTGCCTTCCTATTCTGCCTTGCAAGGCTCTGGAGCTGAATGCCCACTGGCACCTACAGGGAGGGGGACTCTGCCTTGCAGCACTCAAAACTCAGTGTTTATGATGGGGAGAAGATTGAGGATTTGCGGGGAGGGGGTTAACAAGAGAGGTGTCTTGGTGGAAGCAGCCTCTTCTCAAATAAAAATCTTAGTGGGTTTCTGATTTTTTGGTTAAGCCTAGAGCGGGCTGCAGCAGCGCCTGTTGCACTGTGAATTCTGTGCTGTTTTCTCGTGTTGATGAACAAATTCAGGAGAATGTCACTGAGACACGCACATACACACCTACATACCCGTTTGCTTTCGTCTCTATTCCAGGTGGGGAAGATTCTGATCACCAGTCCTTCCTCATCGAAGTGGATGGTGCTGGAGCTTTGGATGTTTCTCCCCATGCCACAGGTCACCAGCAAGAAGAGGAGCTCAAAAAGCCTGACCGTGAGTTGGAATCTCTAGTGACCTTTTTGCCTGTGGCTGAGGTGGCTGTTACTGAATGAGACGGATTGTTCTGAATGATTACTGAGACCTTGGATGGTGGCTCTCAAAATACACGCACTGGCCTTTCTTGCCTCTTTTGGTGCTTCTGGCCACGTTTGCTTATTTTAGAAGTTCACAGAAGGGAGGCTGGGGAATTGGAAAGGCTGCTGGCAAATGCTTCTGCCTTATGTGTTAATGAAAATGGAACTTTTCTTAGTCTTTTAAAATTTATTTTACTTTAAAAAATATATAGAAGAGTGAAAAGTATAGTTCAATGCTTTGTATACTCACCGTTGTTTACACTCTGCCACAACTTGTATACTCATAGTTGTTTACACTCTGCCAGTTTGCTTTGTGTGCGTATCATTTTGTTGCTGAATCATTTTGGAGTAAATCATGCCTCATCCCTAAATACTTAAACATGCATCTCCAAAAAATAAGTACAGTCTCACACAAAACCACAATACCATGAGTGCTCCTAATAAATGGAGAATAATCCCCTACTCATCTAATTCCCTGTAAAAAAGATGAGCATATTTTATCATATATGAAATGAAGGCGCTATGCATATGTCAAAGAATAACTGAAAGGCATTGAGTTAGTTATTTTGCAGCTAATTGTTTTCTTACATGAGAGGGAACCAGCTGGTAGCTGAGTCAAGCGACAAAAGCCAAACAATTTATAAGTGAGAGGGAAGTTAGGAGTTAAAAAAAAAGCAAACCCACAGACAGCCTGGGAACAGGGAACCTTGTTTGCATCTCTCTTCATGTAAATGCATCAGCTGGCACCTAGCAGAGGACAGTGTGGGCACATTGTCCTTGAATAGGCTGACTGGAGTATCAAAGGAAACCATTTCCATGTCAGTGGCTTCTCCGTGCAGACACGAGGGTGTGGCTGAGGCATCAGCGTGGCAGGCTCTCTCTGTGTCATGCCTGCTGACGTCCTTTCATCCTCCACCTTAGTTAGGCCAGGTATCCACCATTTTCCCACTGGAATTTTGCAGGTTGGAAGATCAACATTAGCCTTGCAAAGTGTTCTCAAGCCCAGTCCCTCATTTGACAGCCTTCTGAGGGAGGCAGGACAAAGATTATGACCCACATTTCACTGGGAGAGATAAAGGCCCAGAGAGGTTAAGAAACTTATTCAAGGTCACACAGCTTACTGAATCCAAAGAAGACGTTCCTAGATCTGTGACTTTCAAAGGAAATAGTGGGGCACAGGTTGAGAGCCTAAAGGGCTGACCTGAAATTTCCTGCATAAAGTGTCATGATTTGGCTTAGTGCCTTCCCCGGAGGATCTTCCAACCTTCTCTCAGAAGAACTTGCCCCTGGGATGTGGTGCTTTCCCTCCACTGTGTGGCCTAAAGAGTTGTTTAAGAGAACTGTCCAAGATGGTAATTTAGAAGGAGTTGTCTGTGCATTTAGAAAGAATAACTGGATGCATTTGCTTTCTTCCAGAGGATGCTATCATTCAGATGATAGTGGAATTGCTCAAAAGAGTGGGAGACCAGTGGGAAGAAGAGGTGAGGAGTAAACTTTGCAGGTCTCCAGGGGCTCTCTGCCTTCTCTTCCTCCTCCTCTGCCAAGCTGCACCTGTCCTTGCAGGCTGGGCTCTAGTCTCTTCCTTCCCTGAAGCCTCCTTTTGCAGCTTCAGAACTCAGCCCTCCCCCTGCTCTGGGCTCTGCTGCCTCCCCTCTCCCGGGGGCCATCCTGCAGCTTGGCTGCTCTTCATTTGCATCCAGAGGGCCTTCCCCCTCTCCTCAATGTCATGAGCCTGACTCAGTTTTTCTCCTCTCCCCAACAGCAATCTCTGGCCTCACAGCTGGGGGTGGCCCTGCCAAACCCAGCACCAGCTGTTAGGAAGAAATCCCAAGAGAAAAAGACAAGCCTCAAGAGAACCTCAAAGACAAACCCCAAGAAACACGGCTCCGAGGAGGCCAAGAGGGGGGCTGCAGATGTTTCCAGTCCAGAGGCCCGGCCACCCAAGAAGTCCGGCTTTCTGCCCCTGTGTGTCGGCGGCCATCGGCCTTCCATCTCCAGCAGCTACGGTGAGCAGGCTCTGCAGTTGCCATAGCAACCCTGCAGCTGCCTCCAGCTCTGGAACCTTCCCTGGGGATGGAATTGGCCATTTTAAAGGTTACGTTGTGCCTAGTCTGACTTTTGCACTCTGTCCTGAGTGGTGTGAGGATGACTGTGGGAAGAGAGAAAGAATGCCAGCAGGTCACCTCCACACACAAAACCTCAGCGAGGTCTAGGCAACCCCAATAAGCCCTTGATGGAAATTATGTTCCGGGATTTCCCAACCATCCACGTTTCTTGGCCGCCTCAGCTTCTGCACCCTGGCAGGGAGGGGAGTAGTGTGTGCAGGAAGGAGCTGGAGCAGGGGAGGCAGGAGACCTGGGTTCTAGCATATTGTCTATGTCATTCCCCATCTTTATGCCTCAATTTCTTCACCTGTAAAGTGAGACATTTCCCTGCTGCATATCTGTATCTTAATCAGTCCTCACAGCCATCAGATGAAGTGCAACTATTATCCCCACCTTACAGATGAAGGAACTGAGGCTTTGGGAGGTAAAACAATGTGTTCAAGGCCACATGGCCCATGGATGATGGGGCCAGAGCTAGAGGCGGAAAGGATCAGACAAGTCATTTCTTCCTGGGCATCAGGGAGAACAGGTCATCCTGTTAGGTCATCCCGGCCAGGAGAATTTACATCTTAGAAAGGAGAGAGTGACGCTTAACACCAAAGAGGGGAATTTCAGGCCCATGGGGAGATATTTTCATGCTATGATTCATTAATTCATGCCATGGGACCAGGCCTCTACTATTCAACTTGTGGATCAAGTCAAAACAATGGAGGGAGGAGAGGGCAACAAAGCCCAGGAAAGCCAGTTCTATGGAAGCACAAAGGGATAAGGGAGCTTGGTCTGGGCCAGTAAATCAGAGACACAGCCCTGCCCAGCAGCTGTCTTCCAGCCCCTTAAGGCCTTAGTGTGATCCAGCCACGGAGCCCACTTTGAGTCTGTGCTAGCTTCTGTGCATAGTCAACAGCCCCAGACAGACAAAACACACCCTCTTTTTCCTTCTGCTTCTCAGGCTTGGAAGAACCTGAAGTCCAGGAGGCCCCATCTACAGAGGCTGGGGCTCCAGGTCCCTCCGTGCTTCCCACCCCATCAGAGAGCCGGGAACCTGGAGAGGAGCTTCCGCTGGACAGACCCTCGGAATACAGTCAGTACTCCTCTCCTTTTCTCAGATACCCCTTGCAGAACTTCTGCTCTGACTCCCCCACTTGCAAAGAGACACTGAGCCAGAGAGAGGCAGTGACCTGTCCAGACCTCCCTCTGAGTACAGCAGGCTGGGGAGGCGGCTTGGGGCCCAGAGCCCAGGCCCAAGCCAGGCTGCCTGTCTGAACCTTGGTAAATGGCAATAGTGTTGATGCTTACCCTGATGAGGCAGACAGGAGGCAAAGGGAGGAAAGTGCTGGCCCACACCAAGGGCTCGGCCGATGGGGTGATCTTACGGACCTGGGTTTGAGTCTGGGCTTTGACCCCTTTGAGCCGTGTGGACTTGGGCAAGTTACTTCATCTCTGGTCTCAGTTTCTTCATCTGTGAAATGGGGGCAGCAAGTACCTGCTTTCTAGAATTGTCGGCAGCATTTAGGGCAGCCCCTGTTAGTGGCTAATATGTGTTAGGTGCCATTTGTTCCTCTTATTGTCGTTGTTGGGTGGCCCAGCTTGAGAGCAGAGCTCAGAAGTAAAGAGGATAGGGAGAGGGGTAGGGGCCTTGGGAGGGAAGCTCAGCTAATGGCAGCTGCCATCGCTGTAATTATTATTTTACCATTGGCAGAGCCAGGCCTAGAAACACATATATATATATATAATATCACCGTCAGGTCTGAAAAGACCTGGAAAGATCTCTGCCCCCATCCCCTGCCATTCTGCCTTGTTTGCTTTTCATAGAAAATATGCCTTGAAGGGAAATTCTGCCTGGACAGGGAGAAGGTGCGGGATGAGGGCGCCTGTAGGGAATGGGTCTCTCCAGATGGCCCTGAAGGGCCTCCTCCTGGGTGTCTATTTAGAGGCCCTCATTGGTAAAGTGAATATGTATCCCATGAAACCAGCTCTGCCCTCAGGCCACCTCTGGCAGCTCTTTAGCCCCCTAGAGAATCACCCAGGGAGCCACCGGGGCAATTAGGAAACGAAGACTGACCACAGAAGAGCTTTTCTAGCCCCACAGTTAACCATGCATGTTGATCTTTTTCAGAAGAATTCATTCAGAAGATCATTTCCATGCTCCAAGATGCAGAAGAACAGCAAGGAGAGGAGGTGAGGAAGATGCTCCCCATGTAACCCTGACCTAACTGTGGGCTCCCCAGCCCTGCCTGGTGTAACAACTTCCCTGTCTCTGCTGCTCTTCTGTGTCCTGCCAAAGCCCTGCTCCAGTCCCTCTTTTTTTTTTTTGGAGACGGAGTCTTGCTCTATCGCCCAGGCTAAAGCACAGTGGCTCGATCACGGCCCACTACAACCTCCACCTCCTGGGCTCCAGCGATTCTCCTGCCTCAGCCTCCTGAGTAGCTGGGACTACAGGCATGCACCACCACACCTGGCTAATTTTTGTATTTTCAGTAGAGACAGGGTTTTACCATATTGGCCAGGCTGGTCTTGAACTCCTGACGCCTGGTGATCCACCTGCCTCAGCCTTCCAAAGTGCTTGGATCATAGGCGTAAGCCACTGCACCCAGACCCAATTCCTCCTTGAAGCTTCCCCAGCCCCCTCCAGACCACACATATTTCCCCACACTGAGCATCAACCACTCTTCTCTGGGCAACGCCTGCTAGCCCACCGTGGCTGTCTTTCCACAGCTCACCTGAGATCTCCTCAAGGTCAGGGGCCCTGACTCACTTTCTCTCATCTCCCCCACAGCAACCTCAAGTCCAAGAGGAAGAGGTAGGTGTAGAAAACCCGGCTCCACACTGCAGAAGGAAATCTCAAGAAAAAAAGTCGAACTTCAGGAGAGCGTTTTACCATAAGAAACACAGCTCCAAGGAACCCAGAAGAGCGGGGGCAGCAGGGGCTGCCAGCCCGGAGGCCCGACGGCCCAAAAGGCCCAGCTTTCTGCCCCTGTGTGTCGGTGGCCATCGGCCCTCCACCTCCAGCAGCCTTGGTGAGCAGGCCTGGTGTTGCCATGGTAACAGAGGCTTCCTCTTGGGCAGGGCTGCTGTGTGGCCTGTCTGTCGTTGACAGGCTGGCATAGTGGAGGATGTCCACTGTTGCCGAAAGCCCTGACTGTGTCTTTCCATGCTGAGCAGAGTGGGCGGTGTGGAAGTGTGGGGAGAGGTGAGGGGCCAGGTGCCAGCAGGACCCCACCCCCAGTAGCCCCTGCTCACTGCACACGCCCTCCCCTCCCTCTCCACACACAAACACTTAACAACAAATGTGGTGGGAGATCTGTGCCGCTGTGCATCAGAATCACTTGGCTAGTTCATAGACAAGCACAGAGACCTGGGTTTGATGAAGTAGGAGATGGCCTGGGCCTGTTTTTTCACTACACCAAAGCGTGAGGACCACTGGTGTACAATAATTCCCCTGACGTCACGGAGTGCCTACTACCTGCTAGTTTCACACATATTATCTCATTTAACCTGCTCTCAACCCTGTGAGGTCAATCTTATCACTCCCGCTTAACAGATGGAGAAAGTGAGGTTCAGACAGGCTAAGTGACCCAGAAAACCTGGCAGAAGGAAAGGGTTCATTTGGTGGGCCCTGTTGGCACACCTGTTTTAACTGCACCCCTCCCAGACTAAGGAGGCAGAGAGGGCTGGTGGGCGAAAGTTAGGTTTCTGGAGAAGGCCACGAGTGCACCACGAACTCCTCTGAGGCAGAGCCAGGGGCAGGAAACTCACCGAGGAGCCTGGTAACCAGCCGCTGCTTATGCCTGTGCCTCCGAACAACTTCTTGTCAGGAACTAGATTCAACTCTTTGCAAAACACTCAACAACTCTTTTTTTGCCCTAGATCCAGAAGATCTCAAGTGCCGGGAGCCCCTGCCCGCAGAAGGGGAGCCAGTTGTGATCTCAGAAGCACCCTCCCAGGCCAGAGGCCACACGCCAGAAGGGGCACCTCAGCTGAGTGGAGCATGTGAATCTAGTCAGTAACACCCCTGCTCTTACCTGGACAGCTTCCCCGGGTGCTTCTCTTCCACATGGAGTTCACAGGCTGAATGGGGGAGGGTTCTGAGGAAGGAATGGAGAAGGCAGCAGGCAAAGACTCCAGGAGACTCTAGGATGGGGCAGGGGGCACAGGCTTGGCCTTTAAACTGGGGCTGTTGGGGCAGAGTTGCAGGTAGAGGACACCTGTCTATCCTGTGGGATGTAATTAACACCCCCCATTCGTTTGCTTGAATGTTTCATATGAAATTCCTGGCTTGCTCCGGGTCTCATAAGCAGTGGTGTGCTGGCAGACAGGCTCTCCATTGGGAGAAGGATGCCCTACTTTGTAGCATTTGCAGATTTCCATGGCATAAATATTTTTACCTTGGCTGATTTCAAGCTGCTAACAGTTTATAACAACTAGTCCACAAATGAATTAGCCTGGCATGGTGGTGTGTGCCTGTAATCCCAGCTACTCGGGAGGCTGAGGCAGGAGAATCACTTGAACCCAGGAGGCGGAGGTTGCAGTGAGGCGAGATCGTGCCACTGCACTCCAGCCTGGGTGACAGAGCGATACTCTGTCTAAAACAAAACAAAACAGAACAAAACAACTAGTCCACAAATTTCCTGAATATTTACAGTAAACTTAGTATGAGTAGGCCCTGGCACACCGCTGCTTAGAACCCAGGTGGATGGGTACATTCCTAATGGGTCAGTAGCCCTGGCATGTCCCCTCCCTGCATTCTGATGTGCTTCTCCTTGTCCAAACTCCCATTCTTGACTGTGCTACCCTGTAGCCTGGATAAGGGACACTGGGAGGCCTCAGTTTCCCACCTATCAAATGAAGCTGAATGTGGTTACAGGTGAGGCCCAGCAAGCCAGAGTCCCTTCTATTTCTATGAAGGGGACCCAAACAAGTCTGTCACACTCTAGCTCTAGTTTAAGGCAAGAATTGTCTTGGTCCATCATAACTAATGTGTGTGCTGAGTTTTAGAGAGAAAATACTGTCTTTCACAGGTGGATGTGTTGTTGCAGCACTTTGTTTTTGGAAGGGAACTGGGCATCACCCAGTCAACAGTCACTCAATCCTCCTTTCTTTTCCTTAGAGGAGATCATCATCCAGAAGCTTGTGGCACTTCTCCAAGAAGTGGATGGCCAACTGGGGCAGCAGGTGAGCACCACTCAGCCCTCCCCAGGCCAACCCTAGGACCTCATCTACCCACAGCTGAGACCTGGGTTCCATCCCCAAGTCTGCACCTCTGGGCAACTTTGAGCATGTCCCTTAACCTCTCTGAGTCTCGGTTTCCTCTTTTCCAAAATGAGAGATAATTACCTACTTGACCAAGCTTACTGCATATGTAGAAAACTCCAGACATGTAGCAGATGAGGGAACTGTTTAAAATAACACAATGCTCATGTGGCCTCCCTGCCCCAGCCAGGACCACTCCTGTCCAAATCAGCTATTAAAGTTCGACTCACGTCCCCTGTCCTTGGAAGCCTCCTCCGCCCACACCTGGCCACTCCTGGCCCCCACCCGCCCGGCTGATTCCATTCCCTGTGGTCTCCGGGTTCACTCTCGGTCTTGCTGTGCTCTTCAGCATTTATACGGTCTCCCATTCTTTCAAGCTTGTTGATTTTCTCCCCTGATAGGCAGTCTGTAACAGAAGGTTCCCCACCCTTGGAAAACAGTCTATTTGGAGAGACAAACACAGATCACATGTGAAGAGGTCAGGTTAAAGATGAGTAATCAGCATAGCGGACGCTCTGGGTGCCTCTCTTCACCACCAGGGTGCACACTGGCCCATCCAGCTGCCAGCACCTGCCTTCTTGTGCCTGAGGACCCAGGGTCATTTTGCAACTCATGTGGGAGACAGAACGAACAGCCTCCACTTCCCCATGAGCAACCCTCAACCAATGGCTGGTGGGAGTTGGTGGATAGAGACCCCAGTTCCCTTGCCTTTGTAGGGTATAACTGAGGAACGTGCTCTCACCTGGCTCCCAAGGTGCCCTGAGTGGATTAGGCTCCAGTTGCCACCCCCTGGGCCGCCTTCCCATTCTTGTTCCAGGTCTCATTCTCCCATCAGCATTTCCTGGGATCATTTAATGAATAAAATGCCTGTACCCAAGTCCTTGTATCTGGGTCTGCCTCTGGGGAACCCATTTAGTTATTAAGAGAAAGGAGCTTGTTGGAGGAGGCTTAGAAGGAACTAAAATTCCTCTAACATCTGTACTAAACATTCCTGTACTAAACATTTTATATAAATTCTCTCATTTCATTCCCCACCCCTCCAATCCCCGCCCAGCAATCCTGGGGCTGCGTGGATACTTTACATTTTACGGATGACCAGAGGCTCACACACATAGTAAGTGCAACTTAAGCATCCCAATTCTAGACTGTCATACATTTAAATAATAAAGTACGATTATTTGTCAAATATGGAGTGGCTAGGGTAGATGAGAAGGCTCTGTGGGGTGTTTGCTTCTGAATTATCTGAGTCTAAAAACCTGTACTTCCACCCTTGCCCTCTACTTTGTCCTGCTGCTTTGAGCTGGACCTTGCAGAACAGATTCTGAGAGTCTAGGGGCAGTGGAGGGATGTAACAAGGAGAGCTCATCCCAGGGACAAGGAGTGCCCTGCCTGGCTGCATGGAGTTGCGGGAGGGGCAGTTGGCGGGAGGGGTACTGCCAGCAACACTAATGACCTGCTTTCATTTCCGCTTCCAGATCAGGCGCCACCCCAGCTTTAAGAGGTTTTTTTACGAGTTCTCGGACTCCTCCCTCAGCAAGCTGGTAGCCACCCTGCGCAGCCAGGTGGCCCACTCCTCTAAGCTGGACAGGAATCACGCCAGGAGACTCTACCAGTTTGACGTTAGCTTAGCTAACAAATTTGCTGGCAACAACAGCCACGCCATGTGCATCCTCATGGGCCTAAGAGACCACTACAATTGCATCCAGTTCCCATACAGGGAGGACCAGCTGGTGAGAGAGGGCGGGGAAGACAATGGCGATGTAGCATAAGTGACAGCAGGCTCACAGCTGGCCTCCAGTGGGATCTACTTATCCTCCTCTCCCCTCCCCTGCTCGGTTCAGAATTTTTGGGTCTATCTCAAATGCCACCTCCTCACTGAGGCCTTCTGAGACAATTCTAAACCATGACAACCTTTTTCTTTTCTGAAACCTCACTGCTTTTACTCCATAATTAGCATCTTCTTTATTTGGCTCTAGTCTTCAATTACATGTACGTTTCCATGCTTTTTGATAGAATGGCATATTGGACTGGCTACGATCTTAGCTTGCCTTGTTATTATTTTGCGGGCTCTGTTGCTTGGCTTCTCAATTCTAGGCTGTCATAAAATGTAAATAACAAAGTAAGGTTATCTATCAAATAAGGGGTGGCTGAGGTAGACAAGAAGGCTCCATGGGCTGTTGGTTCTGGAAGGCTTCCAGGAGGCAATCACTCACTGACCTGGCCTTGGTTGCTTAATGAACAGCCTCTCTCCTGCTGTCACCTTCACTGTTCTGAGTGCATTTATGCTTTTCCTAATAATTTCCCCTCCCCCAAATCTCTGAGATATTCCGTTCAGAGACGATGCTTGTCACTGATTTTTTTTTTTGAGACAGGGTCTTGCTCTGTCACCCAGGCTGGAGTGCAGTGGTGTAATCACGGTTCACTGCAGCCTCAACCTTCCTGGGCTCAGATGATCCTCCCACCTCAGCCTCTCAAGTAGTTGGGACTACAGGTGCATGCCACCATGCCTAGCTAATTTAAATTTTTTTTTTTTTTTTGGTATAGAGATGGGTTCTCACTATGTTGACCAGGCTGGTTTTGAACTCCCGGCCACAAGCAATCTTCCCACCTTGGCCTCCCAAAGTGCTGGGATTACAGGCATGAGCCACCACACCTGGCCTGATTTCTTAAAAATTCTGAGCTCTCATATTTTCTGGTGGACTCTGATAAAGATTTCTTGATCGTTTTCTAATTCACTTAACATAACCTGCTTACAAACATTTGACCCAGATCCACAGTGTAGAAGCCTCTGAATGAAGGTGTGACTTTAGAGGAATGAAATGTTCTGTTTGCTGGTGTCGGACAAACAGGACCAGAACTTCTACATCCAAGTGGTACCCTGGGAAACCTTTTGCAATGATGCTACTATCACCCAAAACACTCTGTCTTTCTTGGAATTACCTTTAGAAGCCGTTTGAAAAGTCTCTCAGGAGACCTGGCTTATTTCATGGTAGTTGTATCTTGAAATTCAAATGCTCTTCTCTCCTTTGGCTCATTTTCCTGGTGGGAAATCCTCCTTACCATGGACCTCTCTCTCTTCTTGGCCTCACTGTCTTCTCCTAGAGAATAGGAATGTTACAGATAATTTACCCTCTAGGATGGGTTAGGTAATAGCTTACAGATTGATCTGAGTTATTCGTGAAAGATATTACAGAAACATCAGTTCTGACATCCTCAGTTGCCCTGACTTCATCTTCTGGTTTTACTAACCATTCATTCATTCATTCATTTAACTGGTAGCTATTGGCAGCCTCCTATGTGCTTAGTTGTGCAAAGGGCTGTGAGGCTCTGTGGAAGGTTCTGCCTTCAAAGGCTTCATCTGCCAATGGAAAAGACAACTGTTTGATGACAAAATTAAATAGCAACCAAATACCAAATGAGTGGTAGCTGAGGCCCATGAAGCAAGTTGGTCCTGGGAGCCTTCCAGGAGGTGGAGGTGCTGATTTTGACCTTTGAGAATGGGGAGGCTGTCTGGGGAGAAAGGATCAGGAGAACAATGTCAGCAGGAGGTGTTGCAAGAACAAAGACTCAGAGATGGAGGCTGGGGTGGGGTGTTAATGGGATAATGGGAAGTCTGTTGTTTCCAGAGTGAACCCATAAATAATTGAGCTGTGGCTAACACCTATGTTCTTTTTCTCTTCCCAGAACATCACAAGTCCTGAGGTTCAAAGTCCAGATTGAAAGCTGTGTCTTGCACTCAAATTCCCTTGAACTAGCCAAACGGTTCACAGCTTTAGCCAGGAGACCCTGAAGATGCTCTGTGATGTCCCAATCCCTGCTTCACAAACGTGATGGAAGACAAGAGCAGACAACCATTCTGTGTCCATACCCTAGTACCTGAGAAGCACAAAGCATTCTCCCACAAGGCAAGACACAGAGGCCACGTCTGGGGAAATCAGCACTGGACTGGGAATGAGGAAGACCGGGGCTCTACCTGCTGAACCTACCCCAGACTTGCTGCATGACCGTCTACACATTCTCCCTCCTCTCCAGACTTTGGAGTCTAGGATCCCACCCAGAAGGCCTACTGATATTTTCTCAGATGTTCGTTTTAACTGAGTCTAGTTTTTAAACTAAATTTTTATTTAATCTCTAAACAGAACATCCACATGCATCCAAACAGATGTGCATCGAAGTGTATCCCATCATTTCTTCAGTTGACCAGTAGTTCTTCATGCTCATATGGATTTGTAGATGCCTCCCAGGAACTCTGCAGGCCCAAGATGGAAAGACCTAGAGACTGGGGCCACTTGGTCTCTCAGAATCCTTCTAACCCTGTGTCCTGTCATTCTATGACTAGAGAAATGGAGCTGATACCTTGCACCTCTCCCATCTTGTGGGATTGGCTAGGAGTCAGTGAAAAAATGGATGTGAAGAGTTCTGAAAATTACCTAGTGCCATGTCCATGTAGGCACTATAGCTTCTTTTGGGTAGTTTTCAGGAAGTGGAGGAGGGCTTCAATGGGCTGGACTGCCATGGATTGTTGAACAGGGGTGCACTGCTCAAGAGCACCATACTCCAGGAGGTACTATTCATATCCTAGACATTGTGGATTTGTAGATTTATGATGACAGTTTTGCAGCTGGTAGCAGTAACGTGTCTTGAGAAAAGGGCTGTTTTTTGTATTTGCACAAAGGTGAAGTGTGGGGGTGCCAGAGGCTCTGCCTTCCGTACAGCTCAACAGTTTCAACAGCTTGACTCAGGTGTGAAATTTGCCACATGTTCATATCTATGTGCAGGAAGGACAAGACTGTAGACAGAGAGCCGGCTCCCTTGGACACTGCCCAGAACATGTGGTCATGGGGGAAAGGGTGTTAAACCTGGATGGCAAGTGAGATCTTGTGACCCTTGGGGACATGGTATTGCCGTGTTGAACCTGCTGTCGCACCATGGGGTAGGACTGGGGAGGAGGAGCAGTCTAGAGCGGAGAGGCCCTGGGTGCTTATATGGGACTGGCCTCCAACCCGAGGCACTGGCTTCATCAGCTCAACTCAGCCTATCCGGAAAGCCATTTAGTTTTTATTGCTGCTTCTGAGAAGTGGGGGAGAGGTGAGCTATTTGTGGATTTGTTTTAGGCAGTGTTCACGATCATAGCACCTAAATATGAAGGATCAGAATAAGTTATGAAATGAAGGTCAGGAACCTTTTGTACATAGTTTCTTATTTGGAATGATGTTCTTTAAGCCCTATGAGTATTTGGTATGTGCTCCTGATGCTGGCATCTGAGTCTCATTTTTGTACTGTGTTATTTGAGCAAATAAATACGTTAATTTGCACAAAGGTGTGATCTGGGTTATTCACCATGGAAGCAAGACAGATACCCACCTGCCACCTACAACAGTCTGGTGCCTGCAAGGCTGTGTGGGTTGGCCTCCTTGTCCCTGCCTGGATCCCCTCCAGGTGTCCCATCCTTGGAGTGCCAGCTCGCTGATGCAGTAAAAAAGTGTCCTGGGCTGGGTGTCAGGAGACTTGGGTTTTAATCCAGCTGCCCCCAGGCTGGGTGACCCTGGGGACAAGATACTTGCCCTCCAGACCTGACATTCTACAACTCAGTGACTCTCAATGTGACAGTTCATTGCATGTCCAGGAAAATCAGGAGCAGTACTGATTCCACCTTGTCTCTTATTAGTCCCCCAAATATGGTGCTTAAATTCTGTCACTCAGAGCCAAGATAAAAAATTGTTAGAATACAGCGCTAGGTTTTTGGTCCATAAAATGTGGTCTCCAAGGACAGACATTGATGATGTCCTTTCTCCTCTCTCAGGTGACACATGAGTGTCTGTTCCTCAACCCCTGAAGGCTCACCCTAATGCTCCAAGGAGAGCAGGAGGAGGCAGCATTATTATCCTCCTCTCACAGATGAGGAAACAGAGGCTCAGAGTAGGGAAACGCCTTGTTCGCAGTCACACAGCCAGATACAGACAGAACCCAGCCAGGAGCAGGCTCTGATAACTCCTATTTTAGTGTCCTTCCCTCCAGTTATGATCTAATTCATTAGTTCATTTATTCAACCAATGTTTATTGAGCACTTACTATGTTCCAGCTCTGATGCTAACCGTGTGGAATACACAAATGCAAAAGACACAACCCCTGCCCACAGGATGCTCACAGGCCCCACTGGTTATGGGGCTTTTGTGCCAATATGAATATAGGGCACCCTGTGAGGGTGCTGTGGAGGGGTGGGGCCCCTCAACTCCCACCATAGATGTTTTTGGTTTTTCTCCCCCAAGTGCTGGCAAGTATGTAGAGCAACACAGATGGTTTTTACAAGAGCACTGGGGTGCATAGAGGTCCTGCTGCTTTGCATGGCTTTAAAAAGGTGGGCAAGTAACATCACAACATAATTAACCTAATTCCCTCCCTCTGAGAAGTCAGAAGCCTAAGTGGGTGAGTCAGAGATAATGGGGTCAGCTGAGAACTGGTTGAGCTGGAGGTGTTAGCTGGGTTACGGCGGGGTTTTGCTGTGGGTATCAGTCAGAGGTGCTTGCCTGGAAGAAAAGACAGCATTCTGGTGTTGCCCCGGGCACAAGCGAGGCCTCCCAGTTTCAAAGCACAGTGGCTGACATGTAACAATTCGTTCATGTTGATTAGAAAAAAAAAAGAGAAAAAGGAGAAAGAAGCTAATTTGGGTTGCCAGATTTAGCACATAAAAATACAGGAGACCCAGTTAAATTTGAATTTCAGATAAATTACAAATAATTGCAATATTGAGGACATACTCCTACTGAATAATTATTCATTGTTTATCTGAAATTCAAATTTAACAAAATGTCCTCTATTTTATCTGGCAACTCTGAAACTAATGTAAGAACAATTATTTTAATTACCTCAAAACAAGAAAAATAATTAACCCAAGTGAAGGGAAATATGCAAGTGGATGTGTTAATACTTTAACATAATTGACATTAAGAGCATCTGGGCTCTAAATACAGACTGTGAATTAAAACAATAATTATGATTAAGTTCGAGTCTTCCTTGGGTCCCAGGGAACAAGCATTCCTGGGCTGTGCAAGAGAGGACACTCTCCTCCCCCTATTTTCCCAGGCCTCAGGCTTCTGCAAACATGGAGGCCACTCCTGGAAGAAAGGCCTGCGGCCAGGCGGGCCTCTCTAGTCAGTCTCCCCCGAGTACACACCTCCAGCTGCTTCCTTTGACTGGTCTGGCCACAGATCAACCAGAGTAGGCAGAAGATGCAAGACCCCTGGGACTTTGACCATTTTCAGGGTCTCAAAAGTACATTTTGTTCCCTGAAATGGCTGTGTTAAGTGGGGTCTGTTGCCGCAGCCGAGCCCCAACCCCCTAAATCCCCAGCCCCACCAGGCTTAAATTTGCATATGGTCTCCTCAGGCTCCAAAGGCCAGTTTAGTATCGTCCTCCACCCATTCATTCTGGGTTTTGCATTTCAGGATTTGGTAAGCAAATGTACCTGAGGCCTGTGGGCAGCTAGGGCTTCCTTGCTGGGCCTGGCGGGGCCTGGAGGTTGTCTGCTCTCTGGGGAGGAGGGGGGCAATTATTTTCTGGACAGGCTGGAAAAATTGAGGCTGAAGTTGTCTTCCTCATGGAACATTGTCACTGAGGTGTGAACAGCAGACAGAGAGCCCTCATTTGTGTTGGCTGCAGGGGAGGGACATTTGGCCTCCTTCTTCCTCTACAGCCACCCAGGACTCCAGGGCACCCTGTCTCAACACCGCAGCACCACATAATCCCGGGGGAGCTCTAAAGATCTCAATGCCTGGGCTGCCTGAGCAAATTCAGCCAGCGATTCCAGTGACCAGCTCAGGCCAAGCTGTTAGTACACTGTAAGAATTAAAAACCAAACAACAGAACTTGGGCTTCTGCCACCACAGGAAACAGGGAGTATGTCGTTGGCTCAGTCCTGCTGGGCCCCCAAGCATTTTGCCCTTGGACAGGATCCTGGGGAGACTAGAAATGATCTGGCTCATCTCAAAGAAGCAAGCTCAGGCCAAGGTTGGGAGGAAGGTCCATGAGTGCCAATCAGTGCTGGCGTCCATCAGTCTGTCCAGAGTAGGGTAGTGGAAGGGTTGAAAGGATCGCAGGAAGCTGAGATGCTCACCCTGGAAGGGAAACAGATCTTGTGCACCATCGGGACTGACAATAGGTGTTGCCCCTGGTCCTCAAAAAGGCCCAGAGTCAGGGAAGTGTGCCGGAGAGCAGTGAGAAGCAGGCTTGGCCTCAGGGTCCTCAGGTTCTCTCCCGTTCCAGCTCCAGTTCTCTCTGTCGGCTCACAGCTTCCTAGGAAATCCCCCATCTAGGACTTCCCTAACCTTAGTTCCACCGGGGATCACCCTTATAGGTTCATACACCTTAGGCAGTCCTCAGCAAGTAGCCAGGCCTTTTATAGCCAATGCATGGAAATTGGAAATCTCAAGCTACACCAAAAGCCAGTTAGGGGGTTCATTTCATTACACAAGGGTCTTTTGCTGCTTGCAAATGTAACCTCCAGTGGGAGGTGATAAAAGGGTGTTTGACAATAGCAAAGACTTGGAACCAACCCAAATGTCCAACAATGATAGACTGGATTAAGAAAATGTGGCACATATACACCATGGAATACTATGCAGCCATAAAAAATGATGAGTTCATGTCCTTTGTAGGGACATGGATGAAATTGGAAATCATCATTCTCAGTAAACTATCGCAAGAACAAAAAACCAAACACCGCATATTCTCACTCATAGGTGGGAATTGAACAATGAGAACACATGGACACAGGAAGGGGAACATCACACTTCGGGGACTGTTGTGGGTTGGGGGGAGGGGGGAAGGATAGCATTGGGAGATACACCTAATGCTAGATGACGAGTTGGTGGGTGCAGCGCACCAGCATGACACATGTATACATATGTAACTTACCTGCACATTGCGCACATGTACCATAAAACCTAAAGTATAATAATAATAATAATAATAATAATAATAATAAAAGAAAAAAAAAAGGGTGTTTGAAACATCATTCCACATATGAAAGTTCAACTGATACTTGTCTTTTTAGGAAGGGGATAGGGCTGAAGTGGTCTCCGGATGGCTGAGTACAGTTGTGCAGATTTTACACTATACAAGGGTACAGTGCCAT
This sequence comes from Pongo abelii, assembly GCF_028885655.2. NCBI lineage: Eukaryota > Metazoa > Chordata > Mammalia > Primates > Hominidae > Pongo > Pongo abelii. Next base: position 36,576,906 of record NC_071990.2, on the reverse strand, counting down.
ACAAAAGGGGTAGGCGATTCGCAGACTTATGCATGTCTGTGCATGTTCTTTGTAGTTTTCTAGCAGTTGTCAGTCAAGTTTCTTGCTCTAACAAAATCAGCATATTACGACAATTTTCCGGTGGCTGGTAGTCAGGTTCTCCAGGAAGGGGTGCTATTTTCTTAGTACAAAAGGTACTGCCTGGGCTAGTGTTGACCTTGACTGTGACCATGAAGGGAAAGGTGGGAGAATAAAAGGAGCTGGATCAATGAGACCCAGGAGTCACCACCGCATCCCAGAACAGGACAGGCAGTATCTGCCTTTCAAGGTCATCCTAAGGAATTCCACACCTCAGGGCAGCATTCCTGGATCCGGCTGGGATGAGGTCTGTAGGTGACCCAAACTGTCTCAGAAGTGGAGAGCAGAGGGAAGTTGAGTGGGCAGGGAGCAGACCTGGATAGGAGAAGCCGAGGAAGAACAGGTGAAAAGAAGGGAGACAAAAGGGAGAATCAGAAGACCTCACTTCCAAGCCTTGCCTCCACCTCCTGTGTGACTTGGGGCGAGTTACTTGCCCTCTCTGGGAAATTGGAGGAAGACACTTGCCGAGCCCAGAGAAATGCTGGGATGTCGACTTGTACATTCTTGGATAATTTTCAAATCTCCATAATTTTCAAATCTGTCATTCTGTTGCTTAGACCCTGCAATGACTCCGCAGCACCACACGGGAAGTCCAGCCTCATTAGCTGGTCATCCAAGCCAGCCTGACGTACCTTCCACCCCATCTCCAAGTTCACTTCCAGGCCTCTCCACTACCTCCATCCTTGCAACTGCAGTTAACTGCTTGCATAGGCTATTTCCTTGTTCTGGGCCATCCCATGTGCCTGGAATACCCTCCCACACCCTTATCCTCAGTCTGACTAACTTCTGCTCATCTTCCACACCTCCACCAGGTTCCCTGAGATCCCCAAGCTAACAGAGTGAATTCGCTGCCTCTCCTCTGTGCTTCTATTCCACAGTAATCCAGTGGTTCTCAAACTCCAGCGTACATCAGTCATCTGGTGGACTACGTGAAATACACACCACTGGGCCCCAGCCCCATTTCTGATTCAGTAGGTGCAGGGTGAGCCCAAGAATCTGCATTCCTAAAAGCTCCTAGGCAGAACCATGCATTCAGATACCCTCTCTCTGCTCCTTTCTCTTGGTGCCCCGGTCCTACACACTGCCCCGGGACCCTCCCAAATGTCCCACGCAGGCCTGGGCACTGGTCATAAGGTCCTGACATGTCTTGTTACCCAGAATTACACAGGATGCTTCCACATTCAGCTTCTCAGTTAAGTCCCAAATAACATGGGTTGAAGGCAGAGTGGATGTTACAGAGAGAAACTGAAACTCCCACTAAGTAAAGTAACTTGCCAGAATAGAGAAACCAGTGCTAACCCCTGTGACTTCTGACTCCCACCCCAGTGCTCCCACCACCCTTGTAGGCTGTATCACTAAGTTGGAACATGAAGACACTGGTGACAGACAACCTGAATTGGGATCCTGGCTCTGCCACCTACCAACTGTCTAACTTTGGGCATGTTACTCAACCTCTCTGTGCCATGGTGCTGGGCACGGAAGTACTATGTAAGTTGTAGCTATATTAGTACATTCACATTGGAATGGGGGAAATTCCGTAGAAACTCAAAGAAAAGGATCTCTTATGGTGGAAACTTGGGGCATCTCACAGACTTGGTAGGAATTAGGAGGATTTGGGGGCAGGATGGTGTCCCCCTTCTCCATTTGTAGCCTGTAGGCAGCCTCTCAATTTCTCAGTCTGTCTCTTCACTTTGAGGCCAGTGACACAATCCAGAGTTGGATGACAACTGAACCCTTACTGGAGGAGAGCCAAGGCTATCAGAGGAAAGCTAGGCTGATGCATACACCCACCCGTCACTGCCGGTCCTAGAATGAAAGGGGCCTGGAGCAGACTTAACCCAGCCTGCAGCCTAAATAGAGCTATCCCAGCCAACACATAGGCCCATGAAAGAGAAACACAAATGTTTGTCTTTGTAATCCACTGAGATTTGGGGGGTTGTTTGTTATGCAGTGTTATCATAGCAGCAACAACTGACTAATACAATTTGCATCAGAGTACGAATTTCAACCTCTGATTAAAAAACAACACTGAATAATGTATGGGACATCTACACTTTAGCTTTTGTTCTAGCCTCTCTCTGCTTGTCCGCAGGGATATCAGCTGGGGACTGGAAGTTTGCACAGGACTAGCCATGGATGTGACAGTGGTTATAATTTGGGAGGAAATGAGCAGGTTTCTCCTCTTCCTGAATCACTCCCCCCTTCTCTATCCCTAACATTTTTGAGCTTTTCTTTTCTACCCCTTACCCCAGCCTTTGGAATTGCGTAAGACCATCAATTGGTAAATTGCCATCTCCAGGCAGGCTCATCATCTGTTCTGTAAAGGAACGCAGCAGACAACCACCTGCCTGGTGCAGGAGGTGTGACCCAATGACAACAGTGCTTCCCACAGTTTATAAATGTTGTCTTGTTTGTTTTTATCACAGCCTGCTTCTTTGTAAAGCACCTTCATTCCCAGAAGATTTGTTAACCAAAGTGGCTCTTGCTGAATTGCACAGTTCCCGCTTCTCTGCTGCAGTGGGAAGAGAGCTGGCCCTGGAATCAATGAACTGGGGCCTGGGCTTGGCTTCCAGATAGTGCTCCTAGTCCCAGGGAGGCTCCCCACACCCACCACAGATCGGTGGCTTCCCAAGGCCAAACGTGACCATGAGCTCCTAGAGACAGAGATAAGGACACTCAAAGGTCAGGGAAGTGTTGGGGCTGGAGATCAAGAATGAGTGAGAAGAATTCCAGGCTGAGATTGTTGATCCCATGAACCCAGGGACCTCGAGCTGCCGTCCTGCACCCTCCCTTACCTACCTGTCATCCAGAAAGAACATGTGGTTTGTTCCACTTCCTGCAGCAGCTCTGAGAATCTCCTCTACCATACTGCTTCCCACCACTCACCAAGTGTATTGCTTAAACTTTGAGATGAGCCTTTGGCCGCCGGGTGAGCCTCTGACCCTTGTCTGTCTGATAAATCCCTGTGCCCATCCAGGGACCCCACCTGGGACAAGAACAACCAGGAAGGATGTTGCTCAGAATGATTAGAGGTTTTTCTGACCAACAAAGACTTGAAGCAAATTATATAGCAGTGTGGGTCTGTTCCATTCAGAGAATACTATGTTGCCCAGCCCAGACTCCAACTCCTGGGCTCAAGCAGTCCTCCTGCCTCAGCCTCCTGAATAGCTGGGACTACCGGCACATGCCAACATGCCTGGCCAATTCAGAGAATACTTTGATAACCCAATGAAATAACTGTAAATAATACCCGACTTGGTTTGAATCTGAGGCTCTCATTTTGAATTTGTGAGTCTATTTGTATACATGCATGGGGCTTTACTTAAAATATGATGACTCAGTAAAAAAATTAAAACTTGGTTTAGGTGGGGCTCAAAGTTCATCAGATTCTTAGGTTTTAGTCTTATCTTTGATCTAAAGTTAGACTAGGAGTAAACTGTTGAAACTTGGGGATAGAGTTTTAATTCATTTTTTATTTTGCCAGAGTACAGGAGAGTGTTTGGCACTTAGTAGGTGCTCAATAAGTGTTGACTGACTAAGTCAAAGACAGCATAATATAGTCAAAAAGCTATAGGAAGCAGGCCTACATTGACTAGGGCCCTTAACTGTATGCTGGCAACATTTGAGTGTCACGTAGGCACTCACTTGTCCAGTTTTGTTTTGTTTTTTTCGAGATGGGGTTTCACTCTTGTTGCCCAGCCTGGAGTGCAATGGTGCAGTCTTGGTGCACTGCAACCTCTGCCTCCTGGGTTCAAGCAATTTTCTTGCCTCAGCCTCCCAAGTAGCTGAGATTACAGGTGCACACTATCACGCCTGGTTAATTTTTGTGTTTTTAGTAGAGGTGGAGTTTCACCATGTTGGTCAGGCTGTACTTGAACTCCTGACCTCAGGTGTTCCACCTACCTCAGCCTCCCAAAGTGCTGGGATTACAGGCATGAGCCACCATGCCTGGCCTGTCTAGTTTTGTTTTTAAGTAGCATCTCTTCAGAAGCAGAGAGGTAGCCAGTTAACCTCTGGGAATTATGTAAACATAATACCTACTTATTGTGAGCTATTACACATTTTGCATTCTATGAAGCAATTTACATCATTGATCACATTTAACTCTCACAACTTTATGAAGTGGTATCATCCCCATTTTACAGGAAATGGAGGCTCAGGGAGAGCAAGTGTCCCAACCATGATCGCTGAGTGGAGTTGTGGCAGAGCAGGAATTTTATGTCGGATGTGTCTGTTCCAAAGCCCAATCTCCCACCACACCCCCTACTCCCTTACACTCTCCTCTATTCCTCGGAATCTCTCTGAACACAGTTCCCAAAGCTGCTCCTCTCCGTGGGATTTAAGGAACATTAGTCATGCTCACTGCACTTTGCCGCTTGGTTTTTTGGATCTCGGATGTCTTGGGAAGCCTTTTCTGGTGCCACTTGTCTTTTGCTTGTTCTTCTTGAAGACCTTATTCACCCAGTTTAAGTCTTCAGCAGGGCTCTCCCTAGGCAAAGAGATTAAGTAGATGGTTCATTATGGGCCGGCCTGGGCCCTCCAACATGGTGGCCTGCTCAGCTCCGCAGGTGGACACACCCGCGCTGTGGTTCTCAACCCTAGCTGAGGATCGGATTTCTCAGGAAACTTTTTAAAAAATATAATCAATGAATATTTATCTAAGTAACATCATGCCCATGAGTCAAATGAAACTCAGACTTTTATAGAGTTATATGTAAATGCAAAAAAGTTTAAATTATGTGAACAAAATGCATAACTTATGCCTAAGCTCAAAATTGTTAAATTTATACAAACTCTTTCAAAAAGTTTTATGGTTAAAATTATATTTAATGTGGGAAGCAGGTAAATTTTAATATGTTTGATGTGAGAGAGAGTGCAAACATTAAAAGCAAGAATGCCTCAGGCCCTGCCCTCTCAATACCTGCAGCTGTGGTCATGGAGAAACCCAGCTACTGCCAGAGTGGTCCCAAGGCAGGGAGGGATGAGAGAGGGGCTGGAGTTGTGGGGAGAAATACCCTTGACCCAACTTCTGATCTCCTGTGGTGCCTCCCCCACCACCAGTACAAACGGCATTCAGCCAGCAAGGGAGCCTGGGTAATGTGGTCCTCAGGGAAGTTTTTAAAAAAGCAGATCCCCAGGTCCTCTCACAGTTATTGCAAAGATATAACGGAGTGTATGTTATGCAACCCAGACACTTGATGTGCATAATAAAAAAGATTTTCTGGGGACAGTCTACAGTCTAGGACTATCAGGTCATTATCATGCTAATAGAAAATAGTTCGGAGTAAGGAAGGCCTTTGATAGAGACCCTTAATTCATTTCATGCAGGAGCTACCTAAGGCTGGGAGGTAGGATGCCTGCAGGCCCTCTTGGAACTGTGGCATCACCAGAGAGTAAAATATGAGGGCAGGGGATGCACATTCTTGCACTGCACTCGGAGAAGGAGCATCCCCAGTGTGCAGGAGAAGAGAATGACATCATCAACACGGACAGGCTCCTTCCCCACACGCTGCCCTAACTGAACAAGAGAAGGCAGCTTTGTGAGGTGTAAACGGGTGGACCCGTAATCACACAATCACACACACCAGAAAAGGATCCCAGAGTTCCCGGGGCAGCTAAGGTGGAAGATATCGCTTAGCCGAGCTTGCTTCTCCCACCCAAAGGAAAAAGCATGCTCCACGAAGGAGAAACTTACATTACATAAGGCTTGCTGATGGTTTCCTTCACATGAACCAGAGGCACGGCGCTTTTTGGTTTTGAAGAGACAAGAGGAGCTACAGCTAAAAGTAAAAATATAGGAAACGGGAGTGAGATGGGGAGGGGGGATATGGAGTCATTTTTGAAATAGCAATAGTCAGTGAATGAGAATGTTTAAAAACAGCAGAGAACTCTCTTGTCCTCCAATTCTCATCTTTACAACCAGAGTCATGTGGGACTTGACTGAGATGCAGGCCTGCGGCATCTGTGGAGCGGCTGACTCGGACCCTTGGTGGAACATTAGAAACAACTCCCAGGGGCAGGCTCAGTGGCTCATGCCTGTAATCCCGGCGCTTTGGGAGGCCAAGGCGGGATCACTTGAGGCCAGGAATTTGAGACCAGTCTGGCCAACATGGTGAAACCCTGTCTCTACTAAAAATACAAAAATTTAGCTGGGTGTGGTAGTGCATGCCTGTGATCTCAGCTACTCGCTGAGGTAAGAGAGAATCACCTGAGCCCCAAAAGTTGAGGGAGTGAGATACTGTCTCCCCACCACCAAAAAAAAAAAAAAGAAAGAAAAAGAAAAAGAAGGAAAAGAAAAGAAATAGCTCCCTCACAGAAAGCAGTGTGTTAGGGAACGTTTTCGGGAAAATCCCCTGAAGGGGCCTGGACTTTCCATCACATGCTTCGTGTAATACTTTTTGCTTGTTTCTTAGAACAGAGTATTAATAGTTTCATATCCATTACTCTTAAGTAAGTTCTTTACATGTTTTTAATGAGTATGGGGGTACATAATAAATGAAGGTTAATATGTAATTATGTATTATATATAAATAAAAGTAATATAAAGTATATGTGGGTTCCTCTGAAGTTATTTTGTTAGAGACTTGTTGTATGTCCCTAACTCTCCCAAATCTATTCACAATGAGGTTGTCCTTTTGTTTTTGGATTTTCCTAGGGCTTTTAACAATTTTCCTGTTCCCCAATGCCACCAATGGCCATCATTAAATGACTGATACCACTAAACTCCAGGGCAGGGGTGTCCAATGTTTTGGCTTCCTTGGGCCACGCTGGAAGAAGAATTGTCTTGGGCCACACATAAAATACACTAACAGTAATGATAGCTGATGAGCTAAAAAATAATCCAAAAAAAAACTCACAATGTTTTAAGAAAGTTTATGAATTTTTTATAGACTGGTGCATTCAGAACCGTCCGGGCCACGGGTTGGATAGATTTGCTCTAGGGGGTCTCAGCTCTGCCTAACTCGCATAGATGGCCTAGGATGTCACCGCTGAGGCTCAGCTGTAAGCTATAACATGGTCTCTCAATCTCAGTACATGCTATTGACACTAAGGGTCAGAGAGCGCTTTGTGCAGAGGCTGTTCTGTGCATTACAGGATATTTTTCAGTGTCCCCAGCCTGTAACCACTAGGTGACAATCAAAATGTCTGCAGACATTGCTAAATGTCTCCTGGAGACAAAATCACTCCCAGTGGAGGATCACTAGACTATATATGCCCTCTATCCACCCCCAATATGAGTGAGGAATGCCGACTTGGGGCCCAGGATTGCTCAGGTACCTGAAGATGGCCGCCTTCATGCACAGGTGTGATTAATGTAAAACAAATGTTTTGCATTTAACAGGAAATAAGAGAGCAGGTAAAACACTGTGCCCAATTTTCTGACTCTTTTTTTTTTTTTTTTTTTTCTTGAGACGGAGTCTCACTCTGTCACCCAAGCTGGAGCACAGTGGCACGATCTCTACTCACTGCAACCTCCGCCTCCCAGGTTCAAGTGATCCTCCTGCTTCAGCCTCTTGAGTAGCTGGGACCGCAGGTGTCTGCCACCATGCCCAGCTAATTTTTTGTATTTTTAGTACAGATGGGGTTTCACCACGTTGGCTAGGCTGGTCTCGAACTCCTGACTGAAAGTAATTTGCCTGCCTCTGCCTCTCAAAGCCATGAGCCACAGCCTAATTTTCTTAATGGTGTTTTGTTTTTGTCTCATTAAAAGAGTCAAAGTAAACCTGTTCCAAAGAAAGGGCATCTCTGCCACGTTGGGGCTAATTCCCAGATGAGGAGACATTGCCGATCTGTGATGTTTACTATAATAGCTCTGGAAGTTTGGCTGAGGACCATGAGTACCCTACAATCTGGCTTCAGTCCTTCATTTAGGTCTCTGTCCCTCTGTCTCCACCCAGACCATCCATGGTGGCCGCACACAAGTCCTCTCCTTCCTAAAGTACCTGGAAAGTACCCTGCACATTCCTGCGCTGCACCTGAGCATCTTAAATAAACAAAATCGGAAATGCTCTTTCTACTCCAACCCATCCAATCCCACAAACCACGATGTTCAAAATCCTGCCAATTTAAGCTCACCTGTCACCTCCAAGAAGCTTTTCATACTGCCCCAGAGAGAAGTGGTCTTATTCTCTACGAATACCCTCCAACACTGTGTTTTTATTAATTATATAGTACTTAATACTTCCGATTTTTTTTTTTTTTGAAATGGAGTTTCACTCTTGTTGCCCAGGCTGGAGTGTAGTGGCATAATCTTGGCTCCCTGCAACCTCTACCTCCTAGGTTCAAGCGATTATCCTGCCTCAGCCTCCCAAGTAGCTGGGATTACAGGCATGCACCACCATGTTTGGTTGATTTTTTGTATTTAATAGAGATGGGGTTGCACCATGTTGGTCAGGCTGGTCTTGAACTCCTGACCTCAGGTGATCCACCCGCTTCGGCCTCCCAAAGTGCTGAGATTACAGGTGTGAGTGACCACACCCAGCCCGATTGTATTTTTGAGGTTAGTATCCGTGTTATCTCCTCTGCTGAAAGGGAGATTTCCTGAGTAAGGAATTGAGAACATTTTATCTTTGCAAGCCCTATAGTGGTGCTTCTGAAACCGTCTATAGCAGTAAGGAAACAGTTTTTTAAAAATTTCTGGCCGGGCACGGTGGCTCACACCTGTAATCCCAGCACTTTGGGAGGCCAAGGCGGGCGGATCACAAGGTCAGGAGGTTGAGACCATCCTGGCTAACACGGTGAAACCCTGTCTTTACTAAAAATACAAAAAATTAGCCAGGCGTGGTGGCAGGCATCTGTAGTCCCAGCTATTCGGGAGGCTGAGGCAGAAGAATGGCGTGAACTCGGGAGGCGGAGCTGGCAGTGAGCCGAGATCACGCCACTGCACTCTAGCCTGGGCGACATGTCTCAAAAAAAAAAAAAAAAAAAAAAAAAAAATTTCTTTGTAGTCTATGGCAAACTAGTAATTTTGTGAAATACAATGCAAATGAATTAGTAAAAAATGGTCAAGCTCCGGGATGTTGTGGCAATACCTTAGTGCTATAAACGTTTCTAAATGATTACTCTTAATTTCTGCACACACTCCGTGGTGTGCTAGTAACACACAGTTGAGGGCTGGATTGGTCTGCGGACCACTCTTTGAGTAGCACTGCCCAGCACAGCAGGTTTCACAGTAAAAATCTACTGGCCCAGCGGTCTCAAATGTGAGCAGGCAAAAAATCACCTGGAGGGCTTGTAAAAAAGACAGCTGGGCCCCACCTCCAAAGTTGGTGATTTAGTAGGTCTGCAGTAGGACCTGAGAATTATAAGTTCTAGCAAGTTCCCACGTGATGCTTTTGCTGCCGGTGGGGGGACCGCACTTTGAGAAGCACTGCACCAAGGGAAATGAACCAATGTCTATTATACTGCCCCCTTGTGGCGGACTGTCCTCATAATGGACAGAGACGCTAAAGCTCACTGCTAACTTCAGCCACGCACCCCTAAAGAAGTGGTTATCAGCCCTGGTGTCCTTGCTCGCTTGCCAAGGGACTCCAGGCATGAGAAAGTCATAAGAAGCCAGAAAGGTCCGTACCTTGGGGCTGTTCTTGGCCTAGTTCCTCCACCAGTGGCTGAGCAGGGAAGGCTGAAAGAGAACTTCGGGGCGGTGTTTGAGGTACCCCCACAGTTGAAGGCCCCAGGGATGGCCTGGGTGAAGTGGGTGTCTGAGAGTGTGGGGATCTGGCTGGTGATCCAGATGGTTGTACCTGCTGCTGAGGTGACAGAGGTGACAGTCCAGGTGGTGGGGTGGGCAGTGATGAGCCAGGTGTGGAGCTGGGTGGCTTGTGCACAGCTGGGAATGACACAGGTGGCATGCCAGTTGGAGAAAGTGGCGTTGAAGAGGCCAGTGGCTGTGCAGGTGGCTGCTCAAGTGGAGAGACTGGTGCTGAAACAGGTGACTTGCATGTGAATTCAAGTGTCTGCATGGGTTGGGACACAGGCGGACCATGGCCACCCCCTCCATCCCCTTTGGGAACCCACTCCGTGTGAGGTTGCGTGGCTCCTTCCAGACTGGCCTGCCGTGCTCGAAGGCTTGGTTGACTCCTTTCAGGGCACTCATTGCCAAGGGCGAGTTCTATCTGGCAGTACACTTCCACCCGGGGGAAAATCACTCTCTTGGAGGAAGAATTAAGATAAACAGCATCTAGGAGAAGCAACAGCATGGGGTGTTACTCAGCCCTGGCAGCAGCATGGCCTTTGCAAAAATGTTTCTTATTTTCCTAAACAGGAACAGTGCTTTTCAAAGGTCTTTCTGTACTTACTTGAATTTATAGTGAGAGAAAACAAACGTGATGTTTTCTGGCACTTACGGTGTAGTGTGGGGGAGCAGGCGTTGCCCACCCAAATCATCTAGAGTTTCAACTGAGGCAAATACAGGAAGAGAGGAGTGTGGTGCTGTGAGAGAGGGCAGGTCATCTGAGGGATTGGCAGTGAGCAGAGATCTGAAGGGTACATGGCCCAGGATGGTCAGGGCGGGGTGGTGAGGGTGTTTCAGCAGAAGGAACAGCACACACAAAGGCCACAAAGTTTGAGGACACACCAGATGGTGGGGGGCCTGAAAGGTCAACGTGGGGTGGGGGTACTGTGCTGGGGGAGGAGGCTGAGGAGGCGGCAGGGGCCGAACCATGTCAGGGCTGTAGGCAGCAGCAAGGATCCTTGGTTTTCATGGCAAGCATTATTGTAGCATGACCTTTAGGCAGGGGAGGTAACCAGCTGAGGCTGGTTCTGAGAAGGTCACTGTGGCTGTAAGACTCATTGAGAAAGGTGAAAGGGTTGCTTGAGCCTGGGAAGCTGAAGCTTCAGTGAGCCATGATTGCGCCACTACGCTCCAGCTTGGGTGACAGAGTGAGACCCTGTCTCAAAAAGGGTGGTTACCGGGGGCGGGGGCGGGGGGGGGGGGGCGGCATTTATCTAGACCACATAACAGCACTTAAATAAGAAAACAAACAATTCAGTTTTTAAAATGTGTAAAAGAGCCAACTGAAAGGGCTCCCAATGGCCAAAGCTGGAACAATTTGAGGAACAAAATAAAGTAGTATTGAATAATAACCCAAAGTATAACATAACCATGAGTCCATACTGATATAAACATATATTATGTAAGTAAGTAAATCAGGGAGAAGAGAGAAAGCTCCCCTGCAGAAGAATTCTTAGTAATTTATATAGATGCTTGACCCTTTAGGAAGTGGAGCATAACTTCTCACTCCTTAAGTATGAGCTGTGCACAGTGACTTTCTTCCAAAAACTGCAGTAAGGATAGAGGGAGAAAGAGTACTTCACAATGGAGAAACCCGATGGACGCTACCTTGGCCAGGCGGTCACGGTCAACATCAGCAGGGATACATCACGTTGGCAGCACGTGCCCGTGAGGTAACGTGATGTGAATAGCACCTTACCTCTGTGGTCTCCTCCCCAGAACTCACAACCCCAGCCTAATCATGAGAAAAACATCAGACAAACCCCAACTGAGGGACGTTCTACAAAATACCTGACCGATAGTCAACTCTGTCAAGGTCATCAAGAATAAGAAAAGTCTCTGTAATCCCAGCACTTTGGGAGGCCAAGGTGGGCGGATCATGAAGGCAGGAGATCGAGACCATCCTGGCTAACACAGTGAAACCCCGTCTCTACTAAAAATACAAAAAATTAGCCAGGGGTAGTGGCGGGCACCTGTAGCCCCAGCTACTTGGGAGGCTGAGGCAGGAGAATGGCATGAACCCGGGAGGTGGAGCTTGCAGTGAGCCGAGATCGCACCACTGCACTCCAGCCTGGGCGACACAGCAAGACTCTGTCTCACACACACACACACCACACACCACACACACACACACACACACAAAAGAATAAGAAAAGTCTGAGAAACTGTTATAGGCAAGAGGAAACTGAGGAGATATGACAATGAAATGTAATGTGATCCCTGGGTGGGGGGTCCTGGAACAGAAAAAGGAATTAGGTAAAAACTGAGAAAATCTGAATAAGCAATGGCTCTTAGTTAATAATATATCAAGATTGGTTCATGAGTTGTAACAAATGTACTGGACTGAATACCATGTTATATATGTACCATTCTGTAACGTCTAACAGATGTGAGACAAGCACCCTGTATTATTTTCAAAAGTTATCCATAAATCTAAAACTACCCTAAAAAAACAAAGCTTATTAAGAGTCTAGGTGAGAGATGTACAAAAGAGTGCAACGAATGCTTCACCAAAGAAGATCCACGGAAGGAAAATAGGCAAATGAAAAGATGCTCAAAGTCATTAGTCATTAGAGGAATGCCGATTAAAACCACAATAAGTTACCAACATGCACCTGTGAGAAGGGCTAAAATGAAAAATTCTGAGCATTAATTAAAAATACCAAAAGTTTTGGAGGAATGGGAACGCTCATCCACTGCTGGTGGGAATGAAACATGATACAACTGCTTTGGAAAACAATTTGGCAGTTTATTAAAAAGTCAAACATATATTCTGGTTATATATCCAAAATAATTGAAATAGGATCTGGAAGAGACATCCATGGGCACTGCAGCATTATCTACAATAGCCGAAAGATGGAAGCAATCCCAGTGTCCTTTGTCAGATGGATGGACAAAGAAAATGTGGAATATATTCGGCTTTAAAAAGAAAGAAAATTGACCAGGCGCGGTGGCTCACGCCTGTAATCCCAACACTTTGGGAGGCCGAGGCAGGCAGATCATGAGGTCAGGAGATCGAGATCATCCTGGCCAACTTTTTGAAACCCTGTCTCTACTAAAAATACAAAAATTAGCTGGCCGTGTTGGTGCATACCTGTAGTCTCAGGTACTCAGGAGGCTGAGGCAGGAGAATCGCTTGAACCCAGGAGGCAGAAGTTGCAGTGAGCCGAGATCATACCACTGCACTCTAGCCTGGGCAACAGAGCGAGACTCCATCTCAAAAAAGGAAGAAAATCCTGTCACATGCTACAGCTACAACATGGATGAACCTTGAGGCCATTATGTTAAGTTAAATAAGCCAGTCACAAAAAGAAAAATACCACATGATTCCATTTATATGAGGTACCTAGTGTAGTCAAAATCATCAGCACAGAAAGTGGGATGGTGGTTGCTGGGGGCTGGAGGAGGAGAAAAGGGGGAGTTGTTGATCAATGTGTGTAAAGGTTCAGTTTTGCAAGATGAAAAAGTTCTAGAGATCTGCTGCACAACAATACGAACATAGTTAACACTACTGAACTGTGTGCTTAAAATTTGTTACTTTTTTTTACCACAATTAAAATATTTGTGTATGTGTGTTAAACATGAATGTACCGTGCAATTCCGTCATTCCATTTCTAGGTATTTACCCAAGAGAAATGAAAGCATATGTCTACACCAAGACTCATGTATGAGTGTTCATAGCAGCTTTATCCATAATAGCCCAAATCTGGAAATAACCTAAATGTCCATCAACAGGGGAATGGGTAAATGGGCTGTGGTATATGCATACAGTGGTATATTCAACTCTTTTGGTAGATGAGCTGTGGTACATTCATACAGTGGCACGGAACGTAAAAAGGAACAAACTATTTATACATTCAACAACATGGATGAATCTCAGAATAATTATGCAGAGTGAAAGAATTCAGATTTTTAAAAAAGAGTTCACATTGTAGTGAATTAATCTATAATGGCAGAAAGCAGATCAGGGGTTGCTTGGGAATGGCGGGGGGTGAGGGAAGGTGGGAGGGATCACGAAAGGGCATGAGGAAATTTTGGGGATGACGAATTATTCACTATCTTAATTGTGGTGATGGTTTCACAGGTGTGTGTGTGTGTGTGTGTGTGTGTGTGTGTGTGTGTGTATGTACAGAGAGAGAGAGTCACTTACCAAACTGTGAGAGGGAAGAAGGGAGTGGGGGAGGAGGGCGGAAGAGAGGTTTGGCCAGGCATGCCTGAATGCCGGATGGATATTTTAGACATGGCATCCTCTGAGCTCCAACCTCACTCAGCACCCACATTCACACATCTGTGTGGGGAATGCGGATTTTCAAGCACGCCAGCGTGCGCTGCCCTTCCCTTTGGCAGAAGGCCGCTGCCAGGATGGACTGAGTGTAGAGAGAGTAGCTTGCCTGGCAGCAAGAATAATTAATTCTCCGAAAGAGGCTGTGAGAATGTGAGCTGAGGAATGGAGGGTGACACCTTTTTGGGTGTAGTTTCCTGCTGGAGGTGACCCCCACCCAGAAAGCAACCAGCGGAGGCTGGGCGGACTCCCATTTTCTGTTCCCAGATGGCAGGTGGGGATAAGAGTGTGGCTCTGGAGACCAACTGCAGTTTCTCAGTATGTGTCAGTAGTTCCTGTTCACATCTGATGCAGGGAGAAAAATCCAGTCCCACCAAATCCAAGAGGACTGAGGTGGTGGAGGTGAAATCTGCGCTGAGAAACCCGTGCCATACACTGGCAAATCGGAAGAGGAAGCAAAAATAGCTGGTAGTCAGCACGAGACCATTTCTCCCTTAGGAGTTGTATCTGTTCCTACTTGGAGTGATTCCAGGGCCATTGAAGAAACCTGCCCCCATCCATATACTGGCTCAATTTTGGGGGCGGATTCCTGAAGTGCCACCATCAGGTTTCACCCAGCAGTAGATGGGACTGACTGTGGCTAGGACTCAGCACTTTGACATTCTCATGGGAGCTACCATTTATTTGAGCATTGTGCTAAGGGCTTGTGGCTTCACTCCTTTAATCTTCAAAATAAAACTCTAAGGTTCCATGATTAGGCCCCTTTTACAGATGAGGAAACTGAGGCCCCAGGAAATTAATTACCTGCTCAATATCACATAGTTAGTAGGTATCAGGAGCTAGTATCTAACCCCCCCTTTTTTTTTTTTATAGATTAGGAAACCAAGCCTTAGAGAGGGGAAGCGATTATCTGGAGGTCACACAGCTTGTGGGTGGGGTGGGGGCCTAGAGCTACTTGCCTCCAGAGCCCAGGTTTTCTCCATCCTGCTCTCCTGTCTGTCCAGCCTCTCCACCCCCCTTGTTGGGAGAAAGGACCCAGGAGAAAGTAGAGACACGATAAGGGGAGCTTGGGAAGCAGGAAAGAATTTTGAAGAAGGGAAAAATAAGTGAACACCTCCTAGGAAGAAAATCTCATCCAACCCCTTAATCTCACCCACAGAGTATTTTTTAAAGCAACATACACAAAAAGTTTGCCACAGAATTACTCATAATCATGAACATTTGGAAACTCAAAGGAATGATCAAGCAAATTTTTCTGCACAGCTATGATGGAATATTATACAACTGCCAAAAAAGACAGTCACAAAGACATGTGGCAATAAGGAAAATGCTTCTGATGTAACATTAGGTAAACCCTTTGATCTGGTGATCCCTTTTTCTGAAAATAATTGATTCTAAATATGCAAAGCTTTTGTTGATTTCTTTCTTTTTTTAGAGACAGGGTCTTACTCTGTTGCCCAGAGTGGAGTGCAGTGGTGCAGTCATGGCTCGCTGCAGCCTTGATCTCAAGTAGCTGGGGCTATAAGCATGTGCCACCATGCCTAGCTAATTGTTTAATTTCTTGTAGAGCTGGGAATCTCACAATCACCCAGGCTGGTCTCAAATTCCTGGGCTCAAGTGATCCTCCTGCCTTGGCCTCCTAAAGTGCTGAGATTACAGGCATGAGCCACCACACCCAGTCCTGTTCATTTCTTTTAACAAAGATGTTTGCCATGGAGTTAGCACATAAAAGACATGTCACTGGAATTGTTTCTTCCACCCTGATAAAGCACAGAGAATATATAGGTGGAGGGACCACCATTCCAAACCTACATAGGGCAAGGGCTCTTCTCTGTGATTTGCTGATCAATAGGTCACTCAAAGTCTTACACAAATATAAACTAGTGACATCCAGTTCTACATTAATAATGTGATTTTACTGGAAAGAGAATAAAGTGGAAGAGAATGAAATGACATGAAAATGGAATTCTCCAGGAAGATCTGAACTCTGGATTTCCTAAATAGAGTTTTTACATTCATAAACATACATGCACAACTGTCCTAGACACTGTGCCCTTAGTTAACCCCAAAGCTCCCTTTACATGGAGATCCTACTTTGTGGACCCAGCGGTCTGGGCTGGGCGATGCAGCCTGTTAGGTCCCCACTCCCATTTCCAGCTCTCCCAGGTGAAGGGCGTCTCCAGGTCACAAATTTGGGGGGAATACCCCTCCATTCAGCCCTTCTACTGTTTGAACTTTCCCTACCCTCCAACACTGCCCTTGCCTGGGGCCCCACCGGTACTTACTCAGCCGCCTCAAGTACAAAACTGCATCCTCGTACCCTCGGTAGTAGTAATCGTGCAGGATCTGGGGGCGGGGGGCACCAGGAGAATAACCAAGGCTGCGGGAAGGAAGGGAGCCACAGTTCCCCCGACCCAGGGCAGCTACTCCCATTGCTCTTGAACTTTATTTGATGGGCTTTTCAAAACGTACCCATCCAGTGTCCCATCCCTCACTATCTGCTAAGAAGAACTGAGGAGCAATTCCTGATCACACACCCCAGTGATGCTGCATTCATGAGTTACACCATTCATGGTGGATCCTCAGCCTCCCCTGGGCGGGAAAGTGTCGGGTGCTCATGGCAGTACCAGAGGAGGTGCATCGGGGCCATATGAAGAGCAAAGTTTGGAGCCTGAGTTCAGGTCTCTGGGCTGCCCCTTATTGGCTGTGTTGCTGTCACCTCTCACAGCCTCAATTTTTTCATCTATAAAATGGGGACAGTTATAATATTGATCACAGAGGATGCTAGAGGATTACATGAGATATTGCCCACAAAGCCTTTTCTGTAAAGGGCCGGATAGTAAATACTTATTTTGGGCTTTGCTGGCCACATGCAGTCTCTGCCTAATGTTCTTTTTCTTTTTCTTCTTTTTTTTTTCCCCCATAACTCTCTAAAAATGGAAAAACCTTTCTTAGCTCACAGGCTGTACAAAAACAAGCCATAGGCTAGATTTGGCCCGTGGGCTGCAGTTTGTCGACCTTTGATTTGGTACATGAACTGTCCGAATGGAAGAGTTCAGTTAATATTTCTATCAGCACTTCTGACATCATGTCGCTTTACAGGGGAGAATATTGAAGCAGGGAGAGCTTAAGGCACTTGTTCAAGGTCACATAGCTAGTTAGCAGCAAGGCCAGGATACAGGTCTAGGAGGAAGTTTAAAGGATCATTTGAGGGGACGAGACTCAGATGGAACTTGAGTGGGCCCCAGTGGCTCTCTAACCCTACCCCCAGTCCCTGGTACCTTCCGCTACTCCCCAGACCCCTTCTGCCTCTCACCACCAGGTCCGGGGGGAACAATGCGTGGGTCATCCTGGCGATGTTCTCCAGGGAGAACTGGAAGGAGCAGTTGAACATGCGGAAGTCGTGGAAGATGGCCGGGCAGTCCCGGGGACAGATGTCCTGCTGCCCACTGAAGGTGGAGATGGTGATGGCATCGGTCCAGAAGGCACAGGGCTGCATGCCTGTGAAGCCCCCATCGATGTACCTCTGTGGGGGCAGAGTGAGAAATGCCCACCTGGGGCCAGAGTTCTCAGCCCCACTCGGAGTGCATTGAAACGGCCCATGGGACATGGCACCAGCTTCAAGGGCCCATCAAGGAAGGTCCAGAAGACCCCTCAGGATAAGCCTGGAGACGGAGGTCCTGGTGGGTGCATGGTGTGCCCCTGGTCACTTAGTGAGTCTGCATTGGCCTCTGGACTCCCAACCCGGTGCTCTGTCCTGCACTGATCCTCCCTCCACTATCTTAGTGGCGCTGAGACTGGGGCTTGCAGGGCTCTGTGTGCAGGGGACCCATACTCTGGGTAAAGCAGGAGACGTGCTCCTCTGCCACAGCCCCACCACCTGTTCAGCCACAAGCCCCTTCCTTTCTGGGGCTTCTGTTTTCTCACCTATGAACGAAGGATGACAAATACTGAGGCTCTAACTCTCAGGGCTGGCTGACATACAATACGGGCTCCATCTACTACCTGAATCCTAGTCTCTGGCCCTGACTTTCTCTGCATATAAAATGAGGAGGGGGCATGAGCTAGACCATCACCACTCAGAGTGTGGCCCACCCACCAGCAGCACGGGCAGCACCTGAGGCTGGTTAGGGGCGCAGAGCCTGAGGCCCTGCCGCAGACCGCCTGGATCAGAACTTGCATAATTTTACGAGACCCCGAGTGATTCACGGGCACATTAAAGTCTGTAAGGCCCTGGCCTACAAGGCTTCAGAAAACATCCTCATCATTTGAGGTTCCAGGTCCCAGTGCTTCATCTCCTCTGCTCTGTCAAGTCTGGGAAAACCTGCCAAGCCTATGGAGCCTTGATTTGCCCGGCTCGGCAGTGGATAGGTGGGTCCAGAGAGGAACCCACCCCAGCTGGAGAAGTTCATCTTAAAGGCCCAGAAAGCCACCTACATTGGGAATTCTGAGTAACAACACGAGAAACTCTCCAACTCTAGGTCCTCCCGCTGCATTCTGAGACCACCCCCCTGCTCCCCCAGGTGTGAGTCACAGGGACCTGAGGTCCCTTGGATCTCGTCTCACCCCTCACCATGCCGAAGCACTCACCACACCGCGGTAAGTCGGGGGGATGAGGCCGCAGTACACTGGGACGAAGCAGCTGCAGTATAGGGCCTGTGCGGAGAGAACAGGGCTGAGATGCTGGAGGCCTGGGGGTGGGGTGGCGACAGCTCACCTGTCAGCCCCTGGGCCACCCACCACCAGCCCGGACCTCCTTAAATCCTAGGTGAAGGTGCCGCACTGGGAAGCAAAGCTCTGAGTTCAATTCCTGGCCTGGCCTTCACTAATTGGGTCCTTGGTGACCTACTTGGTCCGTCTGGCCCTGATGTCCTAGCTTTAAAGCGGGAGGGGGTCCTCAATAGCTTCGGGGTTCCTTCTGATGCTGAAATTTCATGAATCCAGTGGGATTCAACAACCATTAATGTGTGTCAGCCCTGGGCCAGGCCCTGGAAGCAAAGGAGGCTGAGAGGCCCACCCTTGGGAGTGCCCTACGAGAGGGAGCGAGCAAGTGGGTGACGGTGCAGTGGGGCGACAGGGGCTTGGTGGAGGTGAGCACGAGCACCGTGGCTCCACAAGAGGGGTGCAGGCAGGGTGGGAGGGGATGAAGGGAAGTGCCCTGGCAGGAGGGACTGGGTTTCAGCAGCAGGCAAAGCAGCGTGGGGAGGAGGGAGGGGATCCCAGGCAGAGGGAGCGGCAGGTGCGAAGGCCCAGAGGCCTGGCTTGTGTGTGGTTTGCTAGGGTTGGCGTGGTAGGAGTAGAAGGTGGGGGAGAGAAAAGTGCAGCAGTGGGCGATGAAGTGAGAACGGGGGTGGGCGTGAGGAGGCAGATCTGGAAGAGCTAGCTGCTGATAAACCCAGGGGACTGTGATGGGCGGAGGAGGTGTCTGTGCCTACTGCCTGTTCATCCCTCATCCCCAGGATTACTGCCAGGCCAGTATGGGATGAGGATGGAGTGGCGAAGGCTCTGTATGTGGGGGAAGAAAGGAGAGCGGAGATGTGGTATGGAGGCCACGCAGCTTAACCCTTCTGTCCTGAAAGACACTGGGACCTATCCGCGGCCCTCTCCAGCAATCATTATTCATAACTAAAATTAATATTAATGAGCTTAGGGCAGTGCACTCAGGATTAGGGTGCACTTTTCTAAGTGTTAACTGATTTGGTAACAATTCAATCCCTTATCAAGGGCCACTGGAAGAAAGGGAGCAGAAAGGAGACATGGGGGCCCCCTCTCCCCTGACCATTCCCACAAAGTGGGAGTAATTCAGGGGGGACGCACGGCAGCCCAGGCTGGAAGGCCCTGAAGGAGCCCCGGGCCCTCTGCAGATCACACCTGGGCCTCTGGGAAGCTCCAGGCTTAGCGCAGAGGGCCGGGTGGGGTGGATGTGAAGGCCGAAGCATTGAGGGTGGCGGTCAAGCCTGGTTCGCCCTGGGCTTCTGTGTCCATCTCATCTAACACTGCACCTTGCACGGGGAGACACTGGGAGCATGAAGGAAGGGAAGGACTAGGGAAGTGAGGCAGGCGGGTGAGGCATCGGGCTGAGCTGTGGAGAAAGAGCAGGAGCAGCCCTCCCCCTCCCCCTCCGTGGCCTCCCTCCCGGCGCATCCCCCTTGCCTCAATGAGCTCCTCCTTGGACGTGAACTCTGAAACCACCACACTCTCCCCGTCCATTAAGCGGGTGAGGCTCACATGGAGCTTCCCCGTGGTGACCTTGTAGGAGTCCTCAGGCAGGACCCGGTACAGAAACTGCCTCATCATCTGCACCATCTTACAGGATGGGGACAAGGGCCCCAGGAAGGATTTCTTCACCTCGGCCACACCCACGTTGAGGACTCTGAGGTACTCATCTGCAAAGGAAGCAGAGAAGAGGGGGCGGTCAGTGCCACCCAGTGGCCAGGGGCCAAGGGAGGTCTAGGGTGGTTTCTCCAACTCATCTCTGAATCCAACAAATGGGGAAACCTAGAATTCGGAAGCTGGGAAAACCCCAGGAATTGGCCTGCTGTCTTGCACATGACGGAAGCAAGATACTGAGGAAGGAAGTCGCTGGCTCCAGAGAGCCCAGAGCTAGGCAATGATGGAGCTGGACCCAGGCATCCTGACCTTTGTCCAGGAGTCACTACGTGACAGGCACCTTCATATCAACAGCTAAAGGAACACTTTAGCCCAACCCCAAATAGTTTTCCCCAACTTCTTGTCACTCTGCCTGGAAGTCCACTGCCAGATGACATTTTTGGGGTCCTGTATGAGATTCCTATTAAAACACTGGTGCAGTTGGAAGTTTTTCCCAAGTGAAGCCCTGGGATACTTGCTTAGTGCCCACTGAGTCTGTGGGCAGGGAAGGGGTGCTGGCCTTGGGCCGGTGAATCATGAGGAGGAGGTGAACTTTGTCTTGAAACCATTGCATCATCTTTCCTTTATGGCCCTGGTCCAGGTCTGAGAGGGAGATGACCCTGAGATATGGAGTATGTAAGGCTCGCCTGTGCCATGTGCTCAGTGGGCAGATGCGCTATTCAGGGGGTGGCAGAGGAGGGTGTAATCTTCCCCACCCCAAGTCCCCAGAATCCCACCAGGGAAGTCTGGGTTGTAAGCTTAATAAGAAGTGCTAACTTGCTTAATTCCCACAACAATACTGGCAGGTAGGTATTTCTATCTTCCTTTTACTGACCAGGAAACTGAGGCTCAGATAGGTAATATAACTTTCCCAGGGTCAGCGTCAGCCAGTTTGTAAGTGGATAAAGTAGCATTTCAACCTAGGATGTGTGACCCCAGAGCCCAGGCTCCTTCTATTACACTAAGCCAAAAGCTTCTTCTGCAGCTGAGCCCACACCTGCTTTTTGCTGACCCCTGTTCATCTCTACCCCGTGCAAGCCTTTGGGAAAATCAGGAGTGAAAATAGCTCTGGAAAGGATTGCTAACTTTTTTAAAACAAACATTTGTTTGTAAAATATGCTATAATACGCTATATGGTAGAACTTTCTTATGGTTAGTGTCATGTAGCAATGGCTACATGGGAAGCTGTGCGGTCATGAGTTTTTTGCCATAGGAGGTAACCAGGCAGAGGCTGGACAAGTATCTCTGTCAGAGAGTTTATCAGAAAGATTCCTGCATGAGTGGTAAGGGCTAAGATTCCTTCCAACTTTGAGATTCTGGGATTCTCACAGGCACCTTGCAATATATCTGGGAAGTAATCAGTGTGCCTTACTGGCCTATTTATAAATAGAGCAGCTGAGACACAGAGAGGTTAAGTGATTTACCCAAAGTCACATGGCAATTTGGGGACAAGCCAAAACTAAAGATGCCCTACTCCTCTTGTGTTTTATGGTTTACCGATTATTCCACCCCAGTCCTGGAGGTGAGTAAGAAAAGAAGCTTCAGCACCATTTTACAGGTGCAGAAACTGACACAGAGAAAAGCTAAGTGTCTTGCCTGAGGTCAGGCAGCCAGGCAGTGATTTTTCTCACTCCATACCCCACCTTCTTTCCCTGGGGTTTGGACTGATCTCAGGAATGAAGAGGCTGAGCAAGCCTGGGTTGCCATGGTGACAGCCTTTTTTTTTTTCCAACCTTCAGAATCACACCTGCATATGTGTAGTAGGGACCTCCCTGAGCAATGGAGCATCGTAGCTGTCACCCTCCTACAGGGGAGGGTGCTCCTGGGAGGCGGAAAGTCCCTACAGTTTTAGTGAGGTTAGCCTTACCATGTACCAACAGAGGTAAACAGTGTTTGCCCTCAAGGGAGGGCAGCGGCTAACCCACTCACAGGTGATGCGGCAGCTTCTCATTTGGATACCAAGGTGTTGGATCACTGAGGTCTCGCCCATAAGACCAGCTGGGATGGGGAGTCAAGCCGGGGCAGGGAATTCTTAGTGAGCAGCTTAACACCTGGTAAGGGTCAATGGCTTTTCCCATGAGGCCTGGGAGCCAGGAACACCTGATCTCCCAGCAGAAGCCAACCCTGGGAGGGAAGCAAGGAAATTTGTTCTTATTACAAAAATCAGACATGCTCATTGTGGAAAAACTTTTAAAAATGCAGATAAGCAGAAAGAAAAAAATTAAAATGTCTTGGAATCCCTCCTCGTAGAGACTAACATTTGGTCTGTCTTCTTAAATTATATATTTTATTTGTATTCATACTTATAAAGGGTCATAAAATACACACTATTTGTAACTTGCTTCTTTCACCTAATATGTTGTGAATGTTTTTCCAGGTCAACAAATATCCATTTATAACCTAATTTGTTTTTTCAAATAGAGTTTTGTTCTGTCACCTAAGCTGGACACCATGATAGCTCACTGCCCCCTGGAACGCCTGGCTCAAGCAATCCTCTCGCCTCAGCCTCCTGAGTAGCTGGGATTACAGGCATGTGCCACCACACCCAGCTAATTTTTTAATTTTTTTAAAAATAGGGTCTCGTTATGTTGCCCAGGTTGATCTTGAACCCCTGGTCTCAAGCAATCCTCCCACTTTGGTCTCCCAAAGTGCTGGGATTACAGGCATGAACCACTGCACCCAGCCTGTAACTTAATTTTAAAAGCAGTATGGAAAGCTGTTGTAAGGTTATACCATTATTTATTGATCAGGAAACCAAGAGTGGTTGGCTATTTAGTTTGTTTCATTGCTTTTCTAAATAATGATGCAATGAGCAATCTCATGCTAGCTTCTTTATCCATATACTTATTTTCCTCAGGATAAATTCCTAGAAGTGAGAATGCTAGGTCAAAGGCACGCATATTTAAATTCTTATAATGCTTACTTTAATGGTGGCTTTAGTATATTATTCATCTACAGTCAACTCTCACCTATTCAGGGGTGGGGTTGGGTGACAGGAACAAAACTGTGGACAAAATAATGCAAACAGTGTCAACATTCCAAAGTACTCACATCTGAAAATGGTGCTATCTGGAAATTAGCAATGCTCTAGCCAGTCATGTCGCCTGGGAGGAAGAGGGCAGGAAGTTGTCTGATTCTCTCAGTCTAGCTCCCCTGCTGCTGGCTGAAGCCACACACCAAAGGATACTGTTATCTCTGCATCTTCTTACTTCTCTCCAGGGGTGTGTGTGTATGTGTGTGTATGTGTGTGTGTGTGTGTGTTTCTGTCTGTCTTCAAAGTCTCTGACTGTCTTTCTCTGTGTCTCTTTGTCTCTGTCTCTGTCTATCTCTCTCCTTTCTCTCTCTCCCAGCAACTAATCTAGTTAAACAAATCTATGCTGGTAGAAAGTTAAGTGTTAAGCACAGCAATTGCTGGGTGCTGAGAGAGGGGATAAATTTAGCTTCTTTATGTATTACCATATTTTCCAGCACCTTCTCCCATTTAAAGGCCTCCTTCGGAGCTGCAGGCTGCCAGGCTCTGAGATACAGAGTCCCACACTAACCACAGCAAGGTTATTAGAAGCAGCACCGCAGACCCAATGTGTCCTGATCGGGGTATTCAAGGTTGACTGTTCCCACCCCTCAGCCCACCCTAGGCACATCCACTTCTGCTCAGAGGAGGGGATTCTCTGAGGGTAAATCTGATTCTCCTCCTCCTCTCACAATAGCCCATCACTGAGCTTTGCCCATAGGAAGCTCTTCAGAAACCTCCTCTGAGGGCTGGAAATTCCTCCAGGGAGAGATGGGCCATACTCTATGCCCACCAAGGCTCTCAGTGTGTGAACAAAGGAATATAAAAACCTGAGAGCAATAGAGATGCCCCCAAGAAAGAGCTACTTGACTTAATTACCCAATAAAAGCTTGAAGGCAAGATCATCCCAGATAGATGGATAGACAACAAGAGTTAGCAATATTGATTAGTGTGGTCAGCTCACCAGGTTTTATGAGTCTAATGTGCCAAGAAAAATAAGCAAAAAGATGTTGGTCAATGCTGGGTGTGGTGATTCATGCCTGTAATCCCAGCACTTTGAGAGGCTGAGATGGGAGGATCACTTGAACCCAGGAGTTTGAGATTAGCTCTGGCAACATAGCAAGACCCCTGTCTCTACAAAAAAAAAAAAAATTTAAATTAGCCAGGCATGGTGGCATGCCACTGTAGTCCCAGCTACTCAGGAGGTTGAGGTGGGAGAATCACTTGAGTCCGGGAGGTCGAGGCCGCAGTGAGCCATGATTGCACCACTGCACTCCAGCCTGGATGACAGAGTGAGACCCTGCCTCTAAAAAA
Organism: Pongo abelii; assembly: GCF_028885655.2. NCBI lineage: Eukaryota > Metazoa > Chordata > Mammalia > Primates > Hominidae > Pongo > Pongo abelii. The sequence continues at coordinate 36,552,081 of NC_071990.2, read as the reverse complement.
TTAGAACATAAAAAGACGTTGAGATTGGGAGATTTTTGAATAGCACTTGGAAGTTATATTTTCAAGTTTCAGCCACTCAGAGAGTCTTTCTTTTTTAAATTTAATTAAAAATTTTTTTTTTAGAGACAGGGTCTCACTCTGTTGCCCAGGCTCCTCAAAGGATCCTCCCACCTCAGCCTCCTGAGTAGCTGGAACTACAGCATGTGCCACCATACCAGATATTTCTTTTTATTTTGTAGAAACAGGGTCTCACTGTGTTGCTAAGGCTGGTCTCAAACTCCTGGGCTCAAGCAATCCTCCCACTCAGCCTCCCAAAGTGCGGGGATTACAGGCATGAGCCACTGTGCCCAGCTGATCAGAGAGTCTTTCCTTGACCACATCCATTTCTTGGAAGGAGCTTAGGCTTTGGAGCCAGGCAGATTTTGTTCAAATCCCAGCTTCACCACATGCTATCTAGATCATCACTGGCCACTTAAATAACACCTTTCATCCTCAACTTTATTGCCTGTAAAATTAGTATAAGAATACCTACCTTACTGGATTATGATGAGGCAGACAGCTTTTAAAATGCCGGCACATAGTAAATGCCCAAATATTGGATATGGCAATAATTCCTTATGTGACAAGGCATTTTGATGATTCAGACTCAGCCTGCTCATCTGAACAGGAGACAGTGATCCCTGCCCCCACATCCTTATCAAGGTGTGGTCAGGCTCAAGTGTGGAATCAAAAGAGCAAGACATGAGCTTGGAGTGAGAGGGTGCACCCCAGTTTCAGAGTAGTGTAGGCCTGACTGGGAGACACTCCCTCTCCTGTCAACTTGGGGGACCCTACAGATATAGTAGGGGGAAAGAGGGGCTAGAAAAATCATCAAAGGGGAAGAAAAGGGATAATTGTACATGCGTTTATTTTATTTGTTTAGGTGGGTAATGTTCCCCCCTTCACGAGGGCAAGGATGGTCTCTATCTTGTTCATTCTTTTGTCCCTAGCACTCAATATAGTGCCTGGAATACGGTGGGCACTTAAGAAACATGCACGCAGGCATGAATAATGGATAAATGAATGAACTACAGAAACTGAAGCGGGATACTGAGGTCCAGAGAGAGAAGTCACTATTCAAGATGACCCAGAGGATAGAAACAGAAGGCTTCTCTTCTCCAACTCCACATGGCCTCTTGCTAAATGAAAAATCATAGAAAGGCGGGCACTTGGGGCTGATAATTTAAGCTGCTGAGGATGCCGTTCACAGGGTGCCGGAATTAGGTCTGCAGTGAGGGATGGATCTGCCACAGAGGATGGGACTGCGGGGCCCCAGGCTCAGGGCGCACTGGTAGCCTAGCAACAACCTCCGGTTCAACCAATCACTGCGAGGCGGCGCCGCCGCCGGCCCTGCTCCCAGAGCAGCGTGCGTGGTGGGCGCGCGGGAAGCAGGGGGCGCAGCAGCCCCTGGGGAGGCGCCGACGAATGCTCAGAATCCCTGCATGGATCACCTGAGAGTTGGCTGCTCCTATCTGGTCCCTAATTGCAGACTGAATTGTAATCTGCATTTTCCTGTGGGTATATCTTGAATACCCTACCCCAATGTAATAATTGTTATCATCTTAACAACAATCGTTTCCCTAACCAGGCTTTCCCACCTATTATCTCAGTTTATCCTTACAGTGACAGCCAGCCTCCGAGGAGCAGTGACCCTGGTTTATTTACCATTTTATTTCTATGCCCTACACTACAGGGGTATTGATTGAAAAACAATTTGGCTTGAAGCTACAGTGTCACTACTAGAAGGTTTACAGAGACCCTCTGGGGCAGTGAGTTTTCAGTAAGGGAGCCTTTATTCAAAATAAATCTTAACTGGAAACCCAATATATAAAACAGCTAAAAATGTGGCTGTTCTGGGTTGAGGCTGTTCTGAGACTGTCCCATCGCCCCACCCACCTTAGGAAGGTGGCCCCCAAAACACTGCCCTGAGACTCCTAAGATTCTGGGATCCTAGGTCAGAAATACGAGTCCCAACGAATTCTCACATTTTACAGGTAAGAAATCCTGCCCAGGAAAAAGGTGAGGCTCAATAAATGTCAGCCAGATGGATGGATGGATGGATGAGTGGTTGGTTGGTTGGATGGTTGGTTAGATGGATGGATGGATGAAGGAAGGACATACCCTAGGACCTAGGTCACACAGTTTTTGTTTGCAGAAATAGAACTAGAATGTATGTGAAAACTCACATTTTTCTTCTCTGCCCTAAATGCATTATAGGCTTTCGCCAACAGCAAAACAACTCTGACCTATTCAGTACTTCAAACCAAACAAAACAATGTTTTTAATGGATAATAACAATCCTCCACATAGACCTTCTTCTAACCCTAAGAGTTTACTAAATAATTAGATTTAAAAGTTCAGACTGGCTTATATCCGATTGTCATGGAAACAGAAGTATCTTCTGCTGATTCATCACCTGTGCTCCTAGCAAGGTGTCCACAGGACTCTTTGCTTGGCCTCAGGTAGAGGGCCTGGGGCCTCAGCCCTCACCCCACTATGAGCTTTTCCCCCCAGAATCCAGGCACAACCTCCAACAACCCACTGCAGAATCTTACTGATCACCCTGAGGTGAAACAGGCAGAGAGGGAATGCATCTAGAAAGTTCCCTGGAAATGATCATGTATTCAGGGCCATTGCCCCTGCTCTTTTCTCTCTGTTTTCTTTGGTGGACCCAGAAGTCCTTTTGGGGCCCTGCTCCAAGGTAGAAATTAATTCTGCCTCTCATCTAGGCTGTGGCCTATCCTGCCGTACAGATTCTCCATGCACTACCAAGGGAACACTGGGATGATGCCACAGCTGTGAACTAAGTCACCCCCTAGTCTTAAGACTCAGCTGAACTTGAGGTCTGATAAGGCAAACCACAGGCAGTATGCTCTGTCAATCCTGCTTCTAACTTGTGCTCCCACAGGGATGCATACTAGACTCTGAGCTAGGGCATAGGAGGAGATTCTTTCTTTTTTTGTTTTTTCTTTCTTAATTTTTTTAGAGACAGGGTCTCACTACATTGCCCAGGCTGGACTTGAACTCCCGGGCTCAAGTGATTCTCCTGCCTCAGCCTCCTGAGTAGCTGGGGCTACAGGTGCACCACCATGCCCAGCTGAGGAGATTCTTCCTTACATGGTGATTTGATGAGGACAGAGTTGGGTTACCCACACGATTGATGGGTGAACTCCTAGCTCAGGGGAACCAAAAAAGTCTGGAGGTTTATTTACCGTTTGTTTGGCTGTCTTCCCCCTAGAATTGGAAAAAGAGCTCAACTGTCTCTCTTGAATTTGAGCCCAAAATGAAGCAAAGAAAAAACAATGCTATTTTAATACTGTCTAAGTGAGTTGGTTTAAAAATGGATCCTCCAAATGCAGTGTGGAATCCTGGATTGGATTCTGGGACAGAAAAGAGACATTAGTAGAAAAATTGGTGAGATTCTAATAAGTCTGCAGTATAGTTAATAGAAATGTACCAATATTGATGTCTTAGTGTTGGCAAATGGACCATGGTTATGTAAGATGTTAACATTAGGGGAGACTGGGTGAAGGATACGCAGAGCTCTGTACTATTTTAGCAACGTTTCTGTGAAGCTGACATTATTCCAAAATAAAAAGCTTATTATTAAATTAAAAAAAAAAAACACAGATCAGGCCAAGTGCAGTGGCTCATGTCTGTAATCCCAGCACTTTGGGAGGCCAAGATGGGCGGATCACGAGGTCAGGGGTTCAAGACCAGCCTGGCCAAGATGGTGAAACCCCATCTCTACTAAAAATACAAAAATTAGCTGGGCGTGGTGGCATGCACCTGTAATCCAGCTACTCGGGAGGCTGAGGCAGGAGAATTGCTTTAACCCAGGAGGTGGAGGTTGCAGTGAGCTGAGATCTTGTCACTGCACTCCAGCCTGGGCGACAGAGCAAGACTCTGTCTCAAAAAAGTTAAATTAAATTAAAAACACACACATACACACAGATAAAGCAACGCTGTTAGGGATACAGTGCCTGGCACTCACAGGGGCTCAGTTAGCACCTGCTGATACCAGGGGGATGGATTAACATATGTCACCTACATGAGTTGCTTTCCAAATAGATGTTTCTACTGTGTAACGAACACATTCAAAGCTTTACGAGATCTTCCATTCAGTGTTCTTCTACTAAAAAGTCCAAGGGATTTTTTGGGGAAAATGAATCTTTATCCATTTGGATAGAGATGTTTAAACATGTAAAGCATACGTTCCTTTGAGTGAGATGGAAGATACTGGTTCCAACATGGTAGTGGGAGTTAAAACAACTACTGCACAATGACACCATTTCCATAATATTGTATAAAAAGTCCTTTTGTATTTGTCATGCCATTTGATCTTTCTTTCTTTCTTTCTTTTTCTTTCTTTCTTTCTTTCTCTTTCTTTCCTTCCTTCCTTCCTTTCTTTCTTCTTTCTTCTTTCTTTCTTTCTTTCTTTCTTTCTTTCTTTCTTTCTTTCTCTCTCTCTCTGTCTCTTTCTCTCTCTCTCTGTCTCTTTCTCTCTCTCTTTGTCTCTTTCTTTCTTTCTTTCACAGAGTTTCACTTTTATTGCCCAGGCTGGAGTGCAATGGTGCGATCTCGGCTCACTGCAACCTCCCCACCTCCTGGGTTCAAGTGATTCTCCTGCTTCAGCCCCCCGAGTAGCTGGGATTACAGCTGCCTACCACCATGCCCGGCTAATTTTTTGTATTTTTAGTAGAGACAGGGTTTCACCATGTTGGCCAGGCTAGTCTCAGACTCCTGACCTCAGGTGATCCACTTGCCTTGGCCTCCCAAAGTGCTGGGACTACAGGTGTGAGCCACTGCACCCGGCCAGATCTCACTTTCTTAACCAATGTATAAATAATTGTTTGACCCATGGAGTGTAACAAGAAAGCTGTCATGTTGCTTGCAAAGCAATTTCTGAAATCACGATGAGAGAGGATGTAGAATGTAGACATTTAGAGAAATCCCAGTCTTGGCTCTGTTGTATAAACCTGGGAAAATTATCTAATCTCTCTAAATCCCTGTTTCCTCATTTGTAAAGTGAGTATAAATATAGTGTCTGCTTCATAGGGTTGTGAGGGGATTAGAGTAAATGATGCATATAAAGCACTTAGCACGGGACCTGGCACATTCTAAGTGCTTGGTAAATAGCTGTTATTCAAAAGACACTAGGATGTGAATTTGAGCAGAATACCTTTTTACAGAAAACACTGCCATCTCAGATAACTAATTTGGGGAGTGATTTTTAATGAAGACATTTTGATTCTGAAAGTGTACCCAGCAGCCAGGACTGAAATCCAAGTTACATCTGAGCAACATATACACGTACACACCCACTCACACTCACCCACACACCTGCAACAGGAAAAAATGGAGGTTCTCATTCATGTATTAAGGAACACTGGAGAGACTTCCAGCTCCAGTAGTATGGTGGGCTGAGCTAAAGAGGAACCTTTCCAGCTTCAGAAACAAGAGATCAGGTGCCATGGCTCACACCTGCAATCCCAGCAATGTGGGAGCCAGAGGCAGGCGGATTGATTGAGGCCAGGAGTTCGAGACCAATGTGGGTAACATAGTGAGACCCTGTCTTTACAAAAAAAAAAATTAAAAAATTAGCCAGACATGGTGGCACGGGCTTATAGTCCCAACCAGTCAGGAGGCTGAAGCAGGAGGATCGCTTGAGCCCAGGAATTCAAGGCTACAGTGAGCTATGATGGCTCCTCTGCACTCCAGCCTAGATGACAGAGAGAGACCCTGTCTCAAACAACAACAACAATAACAACAAAAAGCCCAATATTAAATACAATATAAAACAAAGTTGTAAGACATGGTTGAACTCACAAGAAAGGAAGAAATGAAGAGGGAACTGAAAGCCAGTGGCATGAGAAGGAAAGCTGATGATGTGGTAACTGCGGGGACTGTTATCAGACAAGAAACTGGCAGGGACAGGGACTACGTTCTTGGGCTGGGTGAACTGAGACCTCTGCTTAAAGCTAGGACCCTCCAAAGGCTGCTGGGCTATTACAATGTGCCAGTGGCTTGTGTCTGCCCAGGGATCTGGGTGAAAAAACACAGTCTCCCATAAAAAATGAAAGACCCAAATCTGTATTACATATGGTTTAGAGCTTGAATCGATACAACCTACAGAGTAATTAACATGAAAATTGGTCCCAAGTCAGCAATAATCCTAGGGTGTTTGGCCGAAGCCAATGCAAACTAGCTGAGATGGGTCCTTCCACTGCCGGGACCACACAGAATTCCTGCAAAAAACCCAAGTCCTTGTGCAGATGAGCTCACAATTACCATTAAAAACACTGCTCAGACCAGGCTGGATTCCAGTCATCTTTGTTTTTGTTTTCGTTTTTGTTTTTTGAGACGGAGTCTTGCTGTGTTGCCAGGCTGGAGTGCAGTGGTGCAATATTGGTTTACTGCAACCTCCGCCTCCCGGGTTCACACAATTCTCCTATCTCAGCCTCCTGAGTAGCTAGGACTACAGGCACGCCCCACCACGCCCAGCTAATTTTTGTATTTTTAGTAGAGACAGGGTTTCACCGTGTTGGCCAGGATGGTCTTGATCTCCTGACCTCGTGATCTGCCTGCCTCGGCCTCCCAAAGTGCTGGGATCACAGGCGTGAGCCACTGCGCCCAGCCTGTTTGTTTTAATAAAGTTTAATTTGTTCTCTGGGACATTCTTGACTTTGGAAAGTGCTGCTTTATCTATGCTTTTCTATTTCAAGGTAATTTTCTTTTCACGTATTCATCCATTCATTCAACATTCATTCTCCAAAGACTTATTTTGTGACTAGTATTTGCCAAGCAGGAATGCATCCATGACTTCTTTTGTCTTTCACCATAATGTCCAAGGGATGTGTTTCCAATTACCCAAGTTACAGATGGCAAAACCAAGGGCGAGATTGGTCCCTGGCCAGCCAAGAACCCACGGAACTTGGGGGCAGAGCTGGAAGTTCAGCCCTAGCCCTCCTCCTTCCTGGGAACTCTATTCTCCACTAATCCTGGCTATGTCTCATTCCTCAACTGAGTGACAAAGGTAGGTGCATGAGTGACCAAGGAAAGGAGTTACTAAAGAGAGGTTCTCACAGAGGAAACCTTGACTCTCCAGTGCCAGCCCCAGTGGACCAGAATACACCTTGAGCCACCTATCAATGACAATAACCAGCCAGCCTCGGCTCCAGGGCCCCAGGAGAATTTCAGTTACTGGGCGGGCAGTAGCTGCCGAAGGTAGCACTGGCCCTAGTGTGGGAGGCTGGCCAAAACACTTCTCCAGTGCTCTGTCTCCATAGGAGGAGTTGTTCTGGGTCCTGTTGTGCACACATTTGTGGGGCAGGGGGCAAAACACATGGCTCCTCTGGACCTCTCATATGTTTTGCAAGATCCCTTTGAAGTCTGTTTCCTGTCCAGAGGGACAAGCTATCTCCCTTTCTGAGAACACAAGAATGTTTGCACTGTGGGGCAACTACACCTGCAGACCTGTCAGCCTGGAACTCTCTTCCCTCAGTGCACGTGGCTCTCTCCCTAGCTTCATCCACCTCAGAGGGACCTTCCCTGGCCAGCCCACCCAACACTGTGCCCTTGTGTCATTCTCCCATCCTTCCCCTGCTTTGTCTTCTCCTTTGAGCATGGATGCTGACCTTTTTTATATGCTTAATTTTCTATGGTTTAATTTCACCAAGAGACTATCAGCTTCATGAGGGTGGACATCCACTGCTTTGCTCACTGCCAGATCCCCAGGACCTAGAATGAATGAGCGAATGAATGATCTATTTCATCACCGTAATTCAGCCAAAATCTGATCTTCAACCTCCTTGTCTGCATCTTGAGGGAACTGGGCTCAAACAGTGATTCTCAAACTTTAAAAGAAATTACTGAAAGATTTTCTTTACATATAATTTCAGCAAGATCCCCCATGTATAAGATGGACAACAGCGGGGCTGTACTAGTGCAGCCGGGGCTTCAGACGTGTCTGTCCCCTGCTTTTCCTCCCCATCTGCAGAACCCTAAGGATCCCTGGAACACAGTTTGGAAACAATTGGCCTAAGTGAGGTCTGCCTCCAACTAGTCACTTTCTCTTCCAGGGTCTAAATACAATTATCTGCAAAATGAGGGAGCTGGACTTACTGCCCTTGACACTGTAACATTCTAGCGTTATATCTCATATCCATAACTATAGAAAATCATCCAAGAGCCAGGGAAACTACAAAATACAAATAGCAAAGACACATTCATGTCACACTGGCCAATAGCCAGCAAACACCAGGAGTTTATCAAGGAGTTCTTGTTTTATGAGCAGTTTGTGGGAGCCATAGGACCCACAAGATCTCAGATTGCTCAACCAATCTAGTTGATGAAATGAGACACTGTTTCTGAAACAGTTAAGACCGTACAACATCAAATGCTAGAATATGTGGGCAGATTTTATGGGCAAAGTAGACATAATGGAAAAGAGAGATGGAGTGGGGTAAAATGGGATGGTGTCTGGGGAGGAGGTTTTCTCTCTGAAAAGGAGGGTCATTCTAGGCAGGAGACACAGTAGGTACCATGGTGCATTGCCCAGGCCCCCTGCTGCAAGACCGAGGCACTCATGCTCCCACTGCCACGGGGGCAGCTGCTGGTGGGCCAGAGCTGAGCCCTTTCCCAGACAACAAACTGGACTTGGCTTTGTGATTGTTTGTTTGTTTTTAGAGACATGGTCTCTCTCTGTCACCCAGGCTGGAGTGCAATGGCACAATCATAGTTCACTGCAGCCTCAAACTCCTGGGCTCAAGTGATCCTCCCACCCCAGCCTCCTGAGTAGCTGGGAATACAGGGACAGGTCACCACACCTGGCTAATTATTTTATTTTTTGTAGAAACAGGGTCTCACTTTGTTGCCCAGTCTGGCCTCAAACTCTTGGCCTTAAGCAATTCTCCCGCCTCAGCCTCCCATAATTCTGGGCTCACAGGCACGAGCCACTGCATCTGGCCAACTTTGTGATTAGGAAGTCATGGTCTTGGTCTCAGGCAGGGGCAGAGTTTCTCCAAGATCCTCATGCCATTGATTATGGTTGTTGCAACAGAGACTGCTGGTTGTTCCCAATACCCATTCTCCCCTTCTTCCTTTGTAATCGAACCTCCAATTTTTAGCTGGCCACATGGCCTCCCAAATTAAAGTCTACATTTCCTGGGTTCTCTTGCAGTCAGGTGTGACCATGTGACTAAATTCCAATCCGTGGGATGTAGCTGACGGGACATGTGTTACCTCCAAGTCCTGCTCTAAAGGACTGTGCCTTTCCCTTTTCCCTTTCCGACTAGCTGGAGTGCAGACATGGCAGGGGGCTCTTGGACCACAGGAAAGGCAAAGCCTTTCAACTCCTGACGTCAGTTGACTTGCACTGTTTGCCATGCTCTGGAGGCATCATGTTTCCCCACTGTGTGGCTTTGTCGTGTTGTCATGCTATGTCCTTGCTGGAAGCCTTGGTTCCTGCCCAACCTGTCTCTACCTGTCCAACTTCTACTCACATTTCAAGCATGGACTAGCTCAAATGCCGCTTCTATGAGGCTTTCCATGTTTGGAAGTGTTTTTTCCATCCCTCTGCACTCCTATGCCTTATAGTTCTCTAACATTCAATAGGAACTTTCTTGCATTATAACTGTTTGGTAGCTGCCTTTAAGTTTGAGTGGACTGCAAGCTCCTTGTAGCAAGATCAAAGTTTCATTTTGTGTTGTACCTTTGCGTCCTCTGCAGGACCTAGTATGTGCTCAACTAACGCAGAAGGAAGGAAGGAAGGAAAGAAGCAAGGAAGGAAGGAAGGAAGGAACGAAGGAAGGAAGGAAGGGATGGACAGACTGGCTTGCCAGTTTTTTATGAGGAGAAAGGTGCCAAGAAGTAGCTTAAGTGGGAGTGCGGTTTTAAGTCTGCCAAATCACTATTCTTCGATAAGAAACATTTTATTTTTCAAAATTATGCAAATGCAGCTTTGAGGCATGTTTCCAACCCCAGTTCTGACAAGATTGGAAATTCTGGATCCCCCAGTGGCAATCACGGAGACCACCCCTGCTAGGTGAATGAATGGATTAATGAAGGTTACCACATCTCTAGTAAAAATCGGGCACTATGTTAGTGCTTTTACAACATTTTCATGTGCCTTGAACTGGCCTAGTCACAGAACTGTGCATACACGCCAGAAGATGCACCTCTGCCACCTCAGCTTTCACAGGAAAAAAACAGGATCTCAGGACAGAAAATCCCCAAACTGGCTACAAAAGTAGGGACATAGCCTTCAGGAGAGCCTCATAAAATGCTAGCTGGGTGCAGTGGCTCACGCCTGTAATGCCAGCACTTTGGGGGGCCGAGGTGGGTGGATTGCTTAAGGTGAGGAGTTTGAGACCAGCCTGACCAACGTGGTGAAACCCTGTCTCTACTAAAAATACAAAAATTAGCTAGGTGTGGTGGTGGGTGCCTGTAAGCCCAGCTACTCGGGAGGCTGAGGCAGGAGAATCTCTTGAACCCAGGAGGTGGAGGTTGCAGTAAGCCAAGATCACACCACTGCATGCCAGCCTGGGCAACAGAGCGAGACTCTGTCTCAAAAGAAAACAAGAAAGAAAGAAAGAAAGAAAGAAACAAAGAAAGAAACAAAGAAACAAAGAAAGAAAGAAAGAACCATAGGTAAAAAAGATCCCATTTCCCATAGTAATAAAAAATAAAACTACAAGGGAAAAATAAATCTAATAAAACACACAAAATCTTTACTGAAGGACAAAAAAAGACCAGAATAGAAAGATCAACTATATTTATAAATGGGAAGACACAATTTCAGTCGAAAGCCCAGCAGAGCTTTTCACATGAGGCGGGGAAAGGGCCAAACATAACGGGGGCAATATTTGAAGAAGAAAAAAGGAAGAGGAAGAGGAGGAGATTGCTTGTCATATGTGATGAACCCTTTATTATAAGACTATAATGATTAAAACAGAAATAGACAAATTAGCCAACAGAATAGAAGAGATACTTGAATATTCCAGAAGAAGCATTTCAAGTAAGTGTGGAGATAGCCTCTAATTGGCTATCACATGGCAAAACAATTTAAAAATTAGATCTCTACCTCAACCATTAACGAAATAAATTCCTGAGGAATTAACCTAAATATGAAAATTTTAAAACTTTTGAAAGACAATGTAGAAGAAATCATTGTAATAAAGATATTTTAAAACACAAATTATAAGAGGATGGCCAGGCACAGTGGTTTACGCCTGTAACTCTTGCATTTTGGGAGGCTGAGGAGGGAGGATTGCTTGAACCCAGGAGTTCAAGACCAGCCTGGGCAACATAGTGAGACCCTGACTCTACAAATAAATTTTAAAAATTAGCTGGGCGTGGTGGCACGCACCTGTGGTCCCAGTTACTCAGGAGGCTGATGCAGGAGGATCACTTGAGCCTAGGAGTTCAAGGCTGCAGTGAGCCATGAATGTGCCATTGCACTCCGATGTGGGTGACAGGATGAGACCTAGTCTCAAAAACAAAACAAAACAAAACCCGAGTTGTAAGATGAAAAGATGGATACATTTGACAGCATTAAAATTAAAATCTGAATAACAAAAGACATCAAAGCAAAATAAAAATACAAGAAATAGAGTGAGAAAAGAGAGGTGCATTGTGTATAACTGGTGAACGATAAGTGTACAGAATATATAAAGAACACCTACACATTAAAGGAAAAAGATAACTCAGTAGGAAAAAACAGGGAAAGGTGGTGAGCAGGCACCGTACAGAAGAGGAAACGTCTACTGGTCAATAAGTACATGGGGATGCTGAACATCACTAGCAGTCAGGATAGGTAGATTAAATACACTAGATGAGATATACTTTCACATTTATTCGATTGGCATAAGATTTTCAAGTGTGACATTGTGGGGAAATTAGAACTCATATCTGCTGCTTGTGATTAAATTGGTACAACTGCTTTGGAGAGTAACTTATCAAAATCATTAACAAAGTTAATGACACAAATACCCTAGAATGATATACACGTCATGTGAGCATGGGAGACACAAACAAGGATAGTTATAACAACAAGGAAATTGGTCAAATCCATCAATAAAATGACTAACTGTACTGTGGCATAGGAATACGGAGACTTGAAGAAAAACTGGAGACCTAGCCCTGGTTCCTTTTCGGCTTCTAACTAACGATGGGACTTTTGCTTCTGCGTAGAATGCTCTTCCCAAGATATTCTTGGGCTCATTCCCTTACCCACTTCAGGTCTGTGTGGAAATTCCACCTGTTCAGAGAGACTCCCCGACCCTGCCTCCACACCCCTTAACATTGCATTGTTAAGGGCAATTTAAAGGATAAGAATGTAGACTCTGGCCAGACTGGGTTCAAATTCTAGCTTTACCAAGTGCTATCTGTGTGACTGTAGGCAAGTTATTTAAATTTTCTGTGACTCAGTTTCCTCCTCTGTAAAATAGGGATAATAACAGTTTTCACCTGGGAGGGCTGTTGTGAGGACTGAATGAGTTAATATGCCAGAGGTAGAACGGTGCCTGATATAAAAGGAAGTGCTAGTTAAGAGTAAATTGTATGGCAGTTAAAATGAGTGAATGAACTAGACTGGAGTGACCTTGACAAGTCTCATAAACATGCTGCTGAGCGGACAGAGTGAGTCCCACACATACCTCCCTCACCCTTCCCTTGACTTCTGCCATAATTACGAGCAGCCCACAGTCTAGTCCTTGATTACACCCCACTGATTGATGTCCTTTTTACAGGTTTTAGTTCCTACCACTGCCGTCCATGACCGTCACAGCCTGGCCAAGTTGGTTTGCAGCAGTATTCATCAAACTGAATGAGTTAAATTAGGTCTGAAAAATCTTTTCTTTCTTTCTTCTTCTTCTTCTTTTTTTTTTTTTTTTTTTTTTTTTGCGATGGGGTCTCCCTGTATTATCCAGGCTTGTCTTGAACTCCTGGACCCACACAATCTTCCTGCCTTGGCCTCTCAAAGTGCTGGGATCACAGGCATGAGCCACTGCACCCAGATGCTGTATTTTAAGATGACATAAAGACAGAAGAGTGAGGGTAATGGAGCAGATGAGCAACGCAGGCGCCTGGAAAAGGAGAGAGAATCCCTGCACCAGGTGTTTCCAAGGCAGGAATTCTGTGACTCCAGGACAGAGTGGGGGCTGTCACCCTAGCCCCATTCTGAAGGCCTGGAGTTCACTGGGGAAGAGCCATTAATGGCTATATTCAAGGAAGACTGTGCATTAAAAAGATCTGGAAAGATCCATGCCTAGCCCTTAACACTGGCTAGAGGAGGGAGGGTGGGATTAGGGGCAGCCGGGCAAATGGAGACTTTCTTTCTACTCTTTATTTATCTGAGACAGAGTCTGGCTTTGTTACCCAGGCTGGAGTGTAGTAGCGCAATCTCACTGCAACCTCCGCCTCTGGGGTTCAAGCAATCTCCCACCTCAGCCTCCCGAGTAGCTGGGACTACATGTGTGCACCACCACGCCCGGCTAATTTTTGTATTTTTTTTAGTAGAGAAGGGGTTTCGCCATTTGGCCAGGCTGGTCTTGAACTCCTGATCCACCTGTCTCAGCCTTTCAAAGTGCTGGGATTACAGGCATGAGCCACTGCACCTGGCCTCTATTTTCTACTTTTACTCTATACACTTTCGCACTGTTTGAATTTTGTCCGGTGAGAAAAATGTGTTTATTGCTTGTGAGATATTAAAAAGAAAAAATTATCTTTATACATTAGAGGTACTCAGTGAATAGGCATTACTATTATTCTTTAAAATAAAGACTTTCCACCCAGCATAGAGGTCCCCAGCCAGGAAGGCACCCTGCTTGGGCTGGGAGAGGGCTATTATCTGCAGCCTCTCCCTCACACAGCCCAGCCGGCCCTTCAGCAAGTCTCACTGGCTCTACATTCAAAGCACGTCCTGAATCTAATCTCTTCCCTTATCTAGTTTCCACCTTGCTCCCTCAAACACACTCTGCCCGTTGTTCAGAGATCTTAAGAAGCCTAATCAGATGGTTGCCACATTCTGAACACTTGCCATATGCCAGGTATTGTTCTAAGCAGGTATTCACATTAGCTCAGCCAATCCTATAACCAGGGGTTCCCAACCCCCAGGCCGTGGCCCCGGGTCTGTGGCCTGTTAGGAACCAGGCTGCACAGCAGGAGGTAAGCAGCAGGTGAAGCTTCATCTGTATTTACAGCGGCTCCCAATCGCTCACATTACCGCCTGAGCTCCACCTCCTGTCAGATCGGTGGCAGCATTAGATTCTCGTAGGAGCGTGAACCCTATTGTGAACTGTGCATGGGAGGGATGTAGGTCGCGCACTCCTTATGAGAATCTAATGCTTAATGATCTGTCACTGTCTCCCATCACCCTCAGACAGGACTGTGTAGTTGCAGGAAAACAAGCTCAGGGCTCTGATTCTACCTTATGGTGAGTTGTATAATTATTTCATTATATATTAAAATGTAATGATGATAAAAGTAAAGTGCACAACAAATGTAATGCGCTTGAATCATTCTGAAACCAACCCCCACCAACCCCGGTGTGTGGAAAAATTGTCTTCCACAAAACCAGTCCCTGGTGTCAAAAAGGCTGGAGACCGCTGCTCTAACAGTGCCGGGAACTAGGTGCTATTAGGAGCTCCCTTTTCTGGATGGAGAAACAGAGGCGCAGAACGTTCAATAACTTGCTTCGGGCACGCGTCATGAAATCGCAGAGCTGGGATCCCACCTGAGGAGCTCACGCCCTCTGCCCCCTCCCCACTTGCTGTCACAGCCGTCTGTGCTCCCCCTCCCTTAGGTGAGATCAGAGCTTGCGGCTAAGGCCACATGACCTGGCCCCTGTCGACCTCCCACCACCTTTTCCACACCACAGGCTTTGTGGCTGCTCCTCCACCAGGAATTCTCCTTTTCAGGAGCTCCCAGTAGCTTGTTCTGTCACTATACCCAGCTCTAGGCTTGAATGTCACCGCCTCAGAAAGACTTCCCTGATCACCTTCCTGAAATAGTCTCCATTTTATTCTCAGTCCCTTTCCTGCTTTAATTTTATTCATAGATCATATCACTTCCCGACCTTACACTAGAAGGTGCCTTGTTTGAATGTTTATTATCTGTTTCTTTTCTCTAGAATTTCTGCTCCACAAGGGCAGGGACTTTGTCCTTAGTGCCTGGAACAGAGCTCCGTCTAGAACAGGAGCTCTGTAAATGAATAAATGCCCCTCCAAGATAGCCCACCAGGCTGTTGGGCTTGTTCCTTGGGGCTGCTAGATGCATCTGCTCCCCAGGACAGTGTTTTTCTCTCTCTGGGTTAGCAGTGTAGCAGTCCTTCTCGCTGAGGCTCCTGGACCAGCAGGACAGAAGGTGAAGTGAGAGCTTCTGTATTCTCTCCCCACCCCTTCCTATTCTTCTCCCACTCTGGGCTTCCTCCTGGCTACCCTTCCAGCCTCAGGGCATTCATCTTTCCAGCCACCTGGAAATGATGGACAATACATCCCCATCAGGGTGATAGAGATTTGAAGAGTTGCCTCTCCCAAGGGTATTTGCATTTTGAAAGAGGCCAGGCAGGAGCAACACTGAACCCCAATGTATGACTGTGCCGCGGTGTAGCTTCTGACAACACCGTGTTTGATGTTCAAGGGAGATACTGTCCTTCACTCTCCCAGCGCTGGGAGACACAGCGTCTCACAGGTAAGGGCACTGAGGGAGAGGGACAGGGGTCCAGGCTCACCCTGCAGGTCAGAGACTGGGGCCTGGCAGACCCCAACCTTCAAATGTCACAGCTGCTGCTGTCCTACTCCAACCAGCTCTTCCCTTCCCTTCCCTTCCTGCCACCCAGGCCTGGCTTTGTCCCCCAAAGCATCCCCAGCCTCCCTCACGCTCCTTCCGTCTCTGTGGAATCCCCCAAGAGACTTCCCAGGGGACCCAGAACACAGGCCTTACCCATTTCAATCCCGCAGATGGCCAGGGCGGCGATCACAGCACCCGCCGATGTCCCCGCAAAGCGGTGGGCTGTTTCCAGCATCCGGGGGGCCAGGTCCCGCAGGGCGTCCACGGCCCCTGCCTGGTAGAAGGAGAGGAATCCACTGCCTGAGAAGGAGATGGAGTGAGGGGTGTCCGGGTCCCCCTTGAACACCTGTTCTTCCATCTCCTCGGCCTCTGGCTTTCTGCGGAAGGCGGAGCCACCCTTCAGCACTTGCCTGCCCGAGCCTGGGCTGCCGCTCCCTGTCGGAACTCCCTGCCCAGCTTCCCTGCCACCCTGGAGCTTGGAATGTGGCTGTCTCTATCTGGCTGGAGCAACCACAGGCTGCTCAGCAAGCTGCCTCGGCCTGTTAAGCTCCGCCAGGAGGCAACCCCAAAGGTTGGAAAGGGGCCCCAGGATGAGATGCAGAAGGCCCCCCTGGTACGTGAGCAGGTTCCTGATCCTGTGAGCCCCCCACTGGCTTCATTTCTTGGCTAGATTCATCTCGGGCACAGGATCCTCAGCCCTCTGCCCATCCGTGGTATACCAGGGCGCATTCACTGCTCCCCAACACAGGGCCTTGCCCAAGGAGGCGGGCTCTGCCCAGCCCTCAGCTGCAACATTCAGTTGCAAAACCTCCCTGATGGTTATCGGTGGACACCTCCCTCCCCAACATGCTGCTGCGGCAGTGAAGGGCTTCCAAGTCCGCCTCCATCCAGGAGGACGGTGCCTACCCCGTCTCTTTTGGACGGGTCCCCCAAAAGAGATGCCCCTCCTGGGCTCCTTCAGGCTGTGTGGTATGTGTGATGTGTTACATAAGCATTTTTATTTGCTTTTCTTACATAAACACCCCTTTGTTTATTCACTTGTTTGTTTATTTACATGTTAGGATCGGCCCTGGGTAAAATTTTAAGAGAAGTGTGACTTTGGCGGCCCCACCCACCACCGCCTCTGCACCTCTCTCTGTTTCTTCTCCCTGGCCCTTCACTGACCCTGTGACTTTGGTCAGTGCCCTCTCGCCAAGCCCCAAGCCCTCATGCTATCTTCTAAGTGTGCAGGAAGAAATCAACCTGAAATCTAGATCATTCTAAGTGTGTGAGGCTTCGTGTTGTGTGCTCTTCTTCCCACTCAGAAATGAGAAGTTTGAGATAGCAATGTTTAACCCCAAGGAGGAGCAGCTGGGGAGGTCACCTGTGGGGATGTCGGGGTCAGGGCAGAGAGACGTTTGGGTAAGGGAGGTGGTGTGAGAGGACCAGGGTTAGCTCCAGGGGCCGCGGTTCTGCCCCCTGAGGGGCTGTATCATGTGGTCCTGATGGGGAGGAGTGGTCCTCACACCCACAAAATGTCCCTTCATGGAGATATAACAAAGAAGGCAAGATGGCGTCTCCTCCTCCCCTCAAAGACCACACAGCAACAGGACCAGAATCAGAATCAAGACACCAAGGCCTCCACCAAGTGCCAATCCAGCTCCAGCCTCTCTGTCAGGATGTGACATCAGTGGCTTCCCCGCTCCTGGGGAGCTTGCACCATTCCGGTGGACTCACTGATCTGCATGGGAATTCCACAGTGAGGGCAAGGCCAGGCTTCAGTTAGGAGGGAGTTTTCTGTCTTGGGTAGGTAATTCCAGGCATATTATCGCCTCAGGTTGAAAAGAGAGCTTTAGATTAGATAAAGTGTGTGTGCATACATGCGTGTGTATGCATATGTGCGTGCATGTGCAGATATCTGAGGCATACTGCTGGGGTGGGGGCAGGTGTGTCAGGGTGGAGTCCAGTCAGCTTTTGGACAGCAGAGATCCTGCCCCCTTCCTGGGAGGTCAGGTCAGCTCCACTGAGGGCTTGTGTGCCAAGCCCTGTGCTGTGTCGGGGCCCTGGGGGACAGGAGCACATAGAAGCTCCATCCCCAATTCAGACATTTGCAGGCTTCTTGGGAACAAGACAGGCAAATGTGAAATAAGCAGAGAACTGTACAAGGCAATCTATAATTAAGTACTAAACTGTGCAGGGCTGAGATTCCTGCCAGAAAAGTTAAGAGGCGGGGCTGAGCAGTGTGGGCTGGAACATCTGAGGAGCTGTGTGGCGGAGGTGTGGGCTGCGGGACTGGAGGCAGCTGGGAGGAGCAGGCAGGGCACTGGACGAGGCGCAGCAAGAGCCCCTTGCAGAGAAGGGAAGGGGTGTAATGGGACCTGTTTCACAGGATGAAGGGCTTTGGATGAGAACCCTTCTGAGTCATAACGTTGGATCCCAGCTCTGCTATTTACAGGCAGTGTGATCTGTGCATGATCTCTCTGGGCCTCAGTTTTCCTCATCTGGGAAAGGGACAATACTGTCATTCCTATGCTGCACAGTAGCTGTAAAGGCTAAAGGTAATGGCTGTAGGATGCCTGGCACACGACATGTCTGTGGTTATTAGAGGGTAGTAAGAGTCAAGGCTTCTGGAACAGATAGACCCCAGAGATAAGGTGGAATAGAAAGGCAGGGTCCAAAGGGGAAGGCTTGATCCACACGCGACATGTGGAGGAGCTTGGAGAGGTCTCAAGCAGCAGAGCCTTGGAAGGAAGACGAGACTGGGGCTGGAGAATGAGGAAGGATGATGGTGGCCAGGCCAGGGTGGCAGCTGCAGGAAGACAAGTTAATGAAGTTATTAACTTCATTATTGCTGCAGAAGACTCTCAGGGCCAGGGACTGGTTGGATGGGCAGGGTGAGTCAAGGCTGAGGCCTCACTTTTAGCCTGGGGGTAGGGAGGAGTGGGGCTGTCTTCAGCAGAGTTGGGGAAACTGGAACAGACCTGGGGAAGCCGGGTGGAGGATGATTTTACTTTAAGATGCATCTGAGATGACAGCAAGACATGGGCACTATCCATGGGGGGGCAGGGATGGCACCAGAACCAAGGACAGAGACCCCTGCCACTGAGGCAGCAGAGAAGGGTAAGCAGGTGGAGGAGGGTGTGGGGTCATGTCGAGGGGAGGACAGCTATGGATAAGTTTCTTTTTCCGGGTCATCCCAGTGAAACAGAAAGCAAGGCCACCTGCTGTACATGGGCTGCAGGCATCTGGGGGAGCTGGGGACCCACCACCCCTTCAGAGACAGCACATCCTGACATGGCCCCCGTTGTCCCCACCTCCTTAGACCTGGCTGACTTCCACAAATGCACATATGTTTCTGTTCCCTGTGGACGTGGAGACAGCAATGCCGCACAGCCTCCTCCATGCAAACACGCCAGCCAGAAATCCGTGACTATCCCTGGGAAGGCCGTGGAGGAGCTGCTAACCTGGACCCCAAAGGCTGAGCCTGGCAGACTGGTCTCCACAGCTGACAAGGGCTGATGAGCAGCAGGCCTCATCCTGTCCTCTGCTGGGTGCTAAACTCTTGAGAAGGTTCCTTTCATTCGCCCTCGTTCCTGACCCTCTACTCATGCCCTAAGAACTTCAAGTGAATGACATCGAGGAAGAATCACTTTCCAGCATCTCTGTATTTGATTTTTAGTCATCTCATGATCTTTGCAGGTGTTTTTTAACTAAGTTAACACTGCTCGTGTGACTCATCCATCCCTGAGGAAATCACGTGGGAGAAACAGATTGCTTATCACACACACTTTCAACAAGACAACCCAAAATGAATTTCTAGAGGAACCTGGACTTCCCATAAATTTAAGATATGTGAAGCCACCCAGGATGGATACTGCGGAGAAAGATGCACATAGACTCCAGATTGGCTTTTACCTGATGGGGTATCACCCTCTGCTTACATCCTGAAAATGTTAATTTAGTGAAGAACCTGGTGGTTTCTTGATTCGGTAGAGTAGGAAGGTCACAACATCATCCATGAATATTCTTGCCAAAACGATGTCACCTGAATCTAATTGAGGCCTACCTTCTAGCTTACAGTAAATATGGAGCATGAAGGATGCCAGGTGCAAACAATCAGACAAACAGAGCCTGTGGGAGGCTGGCAGAGACTGTTGCTGGCTACCAGCAGCCATCTCCGGCCCACTTGCTCCTTACCCACCTCCCTGTAAAGCAGCTGAAAGGCCTGGTCCTCGGTTTCAGCTAAGGGTGAATCATGAGCTCACAGTGATCATCAGACCCCACCCCCTGGACAATGAGAAGTAACAGAGACTGTGCGGGATTGCTTCTTGGAAAGATTTCCCTCCTTGATAAAAGGTAAAAGGCACATAGGGAGACCCCTGTAGCTCCATCCCCTTTTCTTCCTGACAGAGACACTGTCCTGGGAGCATATGGTGCGTGGATCTATGACAACTGTTTTACATCCATCAGGGGAAACGTGGCAGACACACTGAATGTATTGGTTATCCATTGCTTCATGACGATTTACCCTGAAACATGGCACTTTCAAACAATAAGCATGTATTATCTCACACCATTTTTGAGGGTCAGGAAACTGCAAGTGGCTTAGCAGGTGGTTCTTGCTCTTGTCTCTCAAGCTTGCATTCAGGCTGATCACCAGGGTTGCAGTCATCTCAAGGCTCATTGGAGCTGAAGAACCCACTTCCAAACTCACACTTCTGGTTGCCAGTGGGTATCAGTTCTTGGTCAATGTTGACAAAAGCTTTAGTGCCTCATCAAGTAGGCCTCTCCATTGGGAGCCAACTTTCTTGGCAGCTGACTTTCTTCAGTGAGAGATGAAGAGAGTGAGAGAGAGAACGACGGAAGGAGAGTGTGTGAGCCCAAGATGGGAGCTGCAGCCTTTTTATAATCTAACCTCTGATGTAATCCCAGCTATATTCTATTGGTTACACAGACCAGCCCTGGTAAAATGTAGGAAAAGTGTGAATACCAGAGGGTGGGTATTATCGAGGGCAAATTTGAAGGCTGGCTAAGGCATCAAAAATCGTATAAGAGAAAGCAAGGCTCTCCCTCTCCCTCTCCCTCTCCCTCTCCCTCTCCCTCTCCCTCTCCCTCTCCCTCTCCCTCTCCCTCTCCCTCTCCCTCTCCCTCTCCCTCTCCCTCTCCCTCTCCCTCTCCCTCTCCCTCTCCCTCTCCCTCTCCCTCTCCCTCTCCCTCTCCCTCTCCCTCTCCCTCTCCCTCTCCCTCTCCCTCTCCCTCTCCCCTCTTTTTTCGGTCTCCCTCTCCTTCTTTTTTCGGTCTCCCTCTGTTGCCGAAGCTGGACTGTACTGCCGGGATCTCGGCTTGCTGCAACCTCCCTGCCTCGGGCTCCTGTGACTCTCCTGCCTTGGCCTGCCGAGTGCCTGGGATTGCAGGCGCGCGCCGCCACGCCTGAATGGTTTTTGTATTTTTGGTGGAGACGGGGTTTCGCCGTGTTGACCGGGCTGGTCTCCAGCTCCTGGCCTCGAGTGATCTGCCTGCCGCGGCCTCCCGAGGTGCTGGGATTGCAGACGGAGTCTCGCTAACTCAATGCTCAATGGTGCTCAGGCTGGAGTGCAGTGGTGTGATCTCGGCTCTCTGCAACCTCCACCTACCAGCCTCCTGCCTTGGCCTCTTAAAGTGCTAAGATTACAGCCTCTGCCCCACTGCCACCCCGTCTAGGAAGTGAGGAGCGTCTCTGCCTGGCCGCCCATCGTCTGGGATGTGAGGAGCCCCTCTGCCCGGCCGCCCTATCTGGGAGGTGAGGAGCGCCTCTGCCCGGCTGCCACCCCGTCTGGGAGGAAGTGAGGAGCGCCTCTGCCCGGCTGCCCCGTCTGGGAGATGAGGAGCACCTCTGCCCGGCCGCCCCGTCTGGGAGGAAGTGAGGAGCGCCTCTGCCCTGTTGCCCTATCTGGGAAGTGAGGAGCGCCTCTGCCTGGCCGCCACCCCGTCTGGGAAGTGAGGAGCGCCTCTGCCCGGCTGCCACCCCATATGGGAAGTGAGGAGCGCCTCTGCCCAGCCGCCCCTTCTGGGAGGTGAGGAGCGCCTCTGCCCAGCCGCCCCGTCTGGGAGGTGAGGAGTGCCTCTGCCCGGCCGCCCCGTCTGGGAGGTGAGGAGCGCCTCTGCCTGGCCGCCACCCCGTCTGGGAGGAAGTGAGGAGCACCTCTGCCCAGCTGCCCCATCTGGGAAGTGAGGAGCGCCTCTGCCCGGCTGCCACCCCCTATGGGAAGTGAGGAGCGCCTCTGCCCGGCCGCCCACTCTGGGAAGTGAGGAGCGCCTCTGCCCGGCCGCCCACTCTGGGAAGTGAGGAGCGCCTCTGCCCGGCCGCCCACTCTGGGAAGTGAGGAGCGCCTCTGCCCGGCCGCCCACTCTGGGAAGTGAGGAGCGCCTCTGCCCGGCCGCCCCGTCTGGGAGGTGAGGAGCGCCTCTGCCTGGCCGCCACCCCGTCTGGGAGGAAGTGAGGAGCGCCTCTGCCTGGCCGCCACCCCGTCTGGGAGGAAGTGAGGAGCACCTCTGCCCAGCTGCCCCATCTGGGAAGTGAGGAGCGCCTCTGCCCGGCTGCCACCCCCTATGGGAAGTGAGGAGCGCCTCTGCCCGGCCGCCCACTCTGGGAAGTGAGGAGCGCCTCTGCCCGGCCGCCCACTCTGGGAAGTGAGGAGCGCCTCTGCCCGGCCGCCCACTCTGGGAGGTGAGGAGTGCCTCTGCCCGGCCGCCCCGTCTGGGAGGTGAGGAGCGCCTCTGCCTGGCCACTCCGTCTGGGAAGGGAGGAGCGCCTCTGCCCGGCCACCCCGTCTGGGAGGAAGTGAGGAGCGCCTCTGCCCGGCCGCCCACTCTGGGAAGTGAGGAGCGCCTCTGCCCGGCCGCCCACTCTGGGAAGTGAGGAGCGCCTCTGCCCGGCCGCCCACTCTGGGAGGTGAGGAGTGCCTCTGCCCGGCCGCCCCGTCTGGGAGGTGAGGAGCGCCTCTGCCTGGCCACTCCGTCTGGGAAGGGAGGAGCGCCTCTGCCCGGCCACCCCGTCTGGGAGGTGAGGAGCGCCTCTGCCCGGCTGCCACCCCGTCTGGGAGGAAGTGAGGAGCGCCTCTGCCCGGCCGCCCCGTCTGGGAGGTGAGGAGTGCCTCTGCCCGGCCGTCACCCCGTCTGGGAGGAAGTGAGGAGCACCTCTGCCCGGCTGCCCCGTCTGGGAGATGAGGAGCACCTCTGCCCGGCCGCCCCGTCTGGGAGATGAGGAGCACCTCTGCCCGGCCGCCCCGTCTGGGAGGTGAGGAGTGCCTCTGCCCGGCTGCCACCCCGTCTGGGAGGAAGTGAGGAGCACCTCTGCCCGGCCGCCCCCTCTGGGAAGTGAGGAGCGCCTCTGCCTGGCCGCCACCCCGTCTGGGAGGAAGTGAGGAGCGCCTCTGCCTGGCTGCCCCATCTGGGAAGGGAGGAGCACCTCTGCCCGGCCGCCACACCGTCTGGGAAGTGAGGAGCGCCTCTGCCTGGCTGCCCCATCTGGGAAGGGAGGAGCACCTCTGCCCGGCCGCCACACCGTCTGGGAAGTGAGGAGCGCCTCTGCCTGGCTGCCCCATCTGGGAAGGGAGGAGCACCTCTGCCCAGCCGCCACACCGTCTGGGAAGTGAGGAGCGCCTCTGCCTGGTCGCCCCGTCTAGGAGGTGAGGAGCGCCTCTGCCCGGCCGCCCTGTCTGGGAGGTGAGGAGCGCCTCTGCCTGGCCGCCACCCCATCTGGGAGGAAGTGAGGAGCGTCTCTGCCCGGCCGCCCCGTCTGGGAAGTGAGGAGCGCCTCTGCCCGGCCGCCCCCTCTGGGAAGTGAGGAGCGCCTCTGCTCGGCCGCCCCCTCTGGGAAGTGAGGAGCGCCTCTGCTCGGCCGCCCCGTCGGGGAAGGGAGGAGCGCCTCTGCCCGGCCGCCCCGTCTGGGAGGTGAGGAGCGCCTCTGCCCGGCTGCCACCCAGTCTGGGAGGAACTGAGGAGCGCCTCTGCCCGGGCGGCCCCGTCTGGGAAGCGAGGAGCGCCTCTGCCCGGGCGGCCCCGTCGGGGAAGTGAGGAGCGCCTCTGCCCGGGCGGCCCCGTCGGGGAAGTGAGGAGCGCCTCTGCCCGGGCGGCCCTGTCTGGGAAGTGAGGAGCGCCTCTGCCCGGCTGCCCTGTCTGGGAGGTGTACCCAACAGCTCCGAAGAGACAGCGACCATCGGGAGCCGGCCATGAGGACGATGGCGGTTTTGTTGAAGAGAAGGGGAGGAAGTGTGGGGAAAGGAAGGAGAGATCAGATTGTTGCTGTGTCTGTGTAGAAAGGGGTGGGCATAGGAGACTCCATTTTGTTCTGACTAGGAGAAATTCTTCTGCCTTGGGATGCTGTTGATCTATGTATGGCCTTTCCCCCAGCCCCCTGCTCTCTGAAACATGTGCTGTGTCAACTCAGGGTTAAATGGATTAAGGGTGGTGCAAGATGTGCTTTGTTAAACAGATGCTTGAAGGCAGCATGCTCTTTAAGAGTCATCACCACTCCCTAATCTCAAGTACTCAGGGGCACAAACACTGCAGAAGGCCGCAGGGTCCTCTGCCTAGGAAAACCAGAGACCTTTGTTCATGTGTTTATCTCCTGACCTTCTCTCCACTATTATCCTATGACCCTGCCATATCCCCCTCTCCGAGAAACACCCAAGAATGATCAATAAATACTTCAGAAATTAAAAAACAAAAAAAAAAAACAAAAAAAAAAAAAAAAAAAAAGAAAAAAAGAGAAAGCAAGAAAAAGCCTGGGTCCTTGATGAGATTCTTGTGTGACCGCACCAACCCCCACACCATTTGTGTGTGTGCTTCCTATGATGACAGATAACTCAATGTCTTTGCTTTTAGTCACTGTTCCCTTGATATTTGCTGCTGAAAACCTCATGGCCAATGAAAGGGCTCTTAAATATTTCTAGTAAAATGTAGCCCTTATTTTGAGAAGAATGAATGAAATATGCCCTTTGCTTGTAGTAAAAACAAAAGAAATACTTTAAGGTATAGATACTTTGTTATTGTAGGTAAAATAACTGACTCATAGAAATTCTGAAAAACTTAATTTGAAAATTTATATATATTTTTAGAAATTGTTTACCAACTTATTTTTGTTAGAAGCCAAGAAGTAGATTTTTTTTCTCTTCCCTACCCCTCCTGAAAAATACAATGGGGGTCTGATAACCTTTTTCTTTTTGAGACAGAGTTTCGCTTTTGTTGCCCAGGATGGAGTACAATGGCACTATCTCGGCTCATTGCAACCACCACGTCCTAGGTTCAAGCGATTCTCCTGCCTTAGCCTCCCAAGTAGCTGGGATTACACGTATGTGCCCAAACGCCCAGCTAATTTTTGTATTTTTAGTAGAGATGGGGTTTCACCATGTTGACTAGGCTAGTCACAAACTCCTGACCTCAGATGACCCGCCCCCCTCAGCTTCCCAAAGTGCTCGGATTACAGGCATGAGCCACCATGCCTGGTCCTGATAACTAATTAAACAGCCCTCCACTGTAGCACTGACCTTTTGAGGTGTGTGACTTAAGTTTTGAATACTTGACCAAACATGTAGACATATCCATGGTGGGGGTAGAAGTGTTTAAATGTTTCCAAAAAGTCAGGAATTTTTAAAGATACAATGTAAGAAGAGAAGAGAAAGTTTGGCACAGCTGAGATGGGCACATTTGAGAAGTTTGCTGGCTTCCTGAGCTGTTGTTATTTTGTAGGACGTTGAGATTATTCATGCAGTCTAAATAGTATCTTTTTTCTCATAATGAAAGAGCTCTAGCATAAAGTACCCAAACTAGTGCAGCAAACATTCATATACCCACCAGCCAGACTGAAGAAATCTTAACATTTTACTACATTTGGCTCAGCTATTTCCCTGGTTTTAAAGCAATGAGACGTCACAAGTAAAGGTGAAACCTCCTCAAACTGTTTCCTAATCAGTATCACCTTTCACTTTCCCTCCCAGGAGAACCGTGTTCCAAGTTGAAGGGACTCTTTCCCTTCCATGTTTTTTATACTTTCAGTATATTAATATGTTTTATAAACAACATATACTATTGTTTTATAAATCTTTTTTAAAATTTCACATAAACAAACACGTTGCCTTTATTTTGCAAATTGCTGTTTTACTCGGTGTTATGATCCCTGGCTCTAGTCTTTTCCATTTTCCTGCTTTCTGGTGACCCATTATAAGACCATGGGACAACATGTATCATTCTCCTCCTGATGGACATTTGTGTTGTTTCTAGTGTTTTGCTGTAACCAGCAATGCCACAGTGAACGCTCTTGTGTACATCCTTCCTTGGCCCTGCATAGGAATTTCTCAGGTCACAGTGTGGGTTTATCAATGGTACCCACAGGATTTCAGTTGATGGAGGTGACTGAGTTACCACATGGAGAGGCTAGTGTCATTGAAGAGATTTCTTTTACAGGTATTTACATTTCCTTGCCATGCAGGACTGCCTGGGGAAGCCCCAGGTTCGGTCAGAGGGCAGAAGAGACGAAAGGAGAGCACAGCCCAGAGCCTTCATGGTGTTTTCCGTGGGAAAGGCAAGCCGGGGCAGGGAAGCAGCTTAGGACTGGCTGGTTCAAATCAAAGTGGTGGGCTCTGGGTCATAGGGGTGGTCTCTAGTTGACTGGTGCCTGGCTCTGGGTGATTTGGCCTCTTGGAGTGTAAGAGCCAGATAGAGAGGGTGGATCAGAGCATGGGCTCTGGATGGGCTAGTTTACATATGAGAAGTGCCGCTGCCCCACCCACCCCAGCCCTCTGCTATCTCTAAGAATGGGACAGCCCTGAGAGGGGCAGCCTCGCCCCCATCAGTGAGGCCACAAATGCCAGAACATCAAAAATTCACAAAATAAGAAAGCATGGTTAATAAAGTGGGCACTTCTGCAGCTCTACAAGGAGTTATTTGATTGGTCTCTAGAGTGGGTGTGCCAGTTTCCACTCTCACTGAGTGTTTATAAGAGACCTAATCACGTCACTTCTCTTATTACCAGATTTAAAACATTTTGCCAGTCTGAGGGGTATGAAATGCTATCTCACTGTTGTTTAATTTATAATTTCCTTATTTTTTGGTGAAGCTAGGCATCGTTTCATTCATTGGTTGTTCCAGTTTCCTTTTCTCTGAATACCTTGTTCTTAGCCTTTTTCCATTTGGGAATGCGGGGCAGGGAGAGTGTTGTCTTTTTGTTAATAACATGTAGACGTTGGTACTAATATTGGCTCCGCTGAATGCATTGCAAATATCCTCCCGGTGTGCAGTTTTTTAGTCAACATTTTAATGGTGTCTTTGGTGATACAAAAGATTTAAATTTTTATGTAATAAAATGTATCATTCTTTTATTTTATAGTTTATATTTTTTGTGTTTATGGTTTATGTTTTAAAGGCATCAGGATGCTCTCCCATATAAAATGAAATCTTGGTTATTTTAAACGATTTGACCATCAAGCCTAAGCTAGTCATTCAGTCTCCTTTGAAAAGCTGCAGTTTGGTGGGCAATTTGGCACCATCTATTTAAAAATCAATACTTGCAGGAATTTATCCTACAGAAATACTCATAGGAGTCCTCCAAAAATATATGCACAGAATTTATTAATACAGCATCAATTGTAATAGCAAAGATCCGGAAATAACCTAAAAGTATATCAATGGCAAGCCAGTTAAATGAATGATGGTATAGCCACATAATGCAATTCTCTGCAGCTATTGAAAAGAATAATTGTGGACCTGGGTGTGCTCATAGGGAAAGTTCTCCAAGATATATTAGTAAGAAGGAAAAATAACGATAAAGAAACAAGGATTCAGGCAATATAGTATGCTACCATTTATGTCTAAAAGGTAGGGGAAGAGCTTCTGTATGTATATGTATGTAACATTTCAGAAATAAAACCGCTGAGGATGGTTACTTTTGAGGAAGGGACTGGGGCTTGCGGGTGGAGGGAAACCCATTTTTCACTGCTAGCCTCTTGTGTTGTTTTCATTGTTACTTCCATTACAGTAAACAAAGAAGAATTACTGTGGATGGTCACGTTTTCTGTGCGCTGCTATTTGTTTTGGCATTTGGAATATTCTGAGGTGAAGAGGGCCTTTTGTTCCAATAGCTGTGAAGAAATTGAATTATTAGAAACGGAGCAGGAGGTTTCATTATACGTGCTGCGTAGACCCGTCTGGCTGATGAGATTTAGGCTTGCTGTTGTCTGGGGACTGAGGGCAGAGCGGGAGCAGTGGAGGATGGGAGGGTTGTCTGTGGGACAGAGGTAGGGTGGGACCAGGTGGGGGACAGGGGAAAGTGGATTGAAGGTGGGACGGGTCCGAGCCAGAGGATCAGCCTGGGATTCTGTAGCCCCAGGACCAACTGTGTGAGGTCTGGGTCACCCCCAGGCTCTCAGTCTCCTTGCACTGCCTGGCTGCAGGGTTGGAAGAACCTCTGCACCCCCTCCCCAGTGGAGAAGGATAATCCCAATCTCAAAGGCTCTGGCAGGCTATTCTCCCCAGAGGAAAAAAAGCCGTGCTCATCCTAGGAAAATGTCCATCCAATAAACGAGAAATAAAGGCACCCTGAGTTTACCCTGGTTAAAAGAAGAGAAAGGGATCGGATCAGCATCCATGGAGCAAAGACAAGATGTGCCGCCGGGGTTAAGTCCAGCCGCCTTTCTCAGGGCAGTACAGTATGGCCACTTAGGGAGTCCGGCTGTCTTAGTTCAAGACACAGCTATGTTAGTTGCACCTTTGACAAATTATTTGACATCTCTGTGCCTTAGCTTTCTCATCTAGAAAATAGGAAAATAATTAAACTTGCCTCCTAGGGTTTTCTCCTGGCACATGGCAAGTGCTTACCAAGTGTTAACTGTTTTTATTCTTTATTTCTCACTTTTGTAAGTTCAGCACAGCTGGGGCCTAAGACTGTGGTATGGTCAGTGCACGAAGATTGGAACTACATCTGAGGTGGACACACGTTCACCGAACTCACAAGCCTGATGAATGAATTGTAACCTAATTTGTTAATTTACATTGACCTGAACACGTAGGTAAACCCATCAACACTTTCCTCTCTTTTTCTCATGTGGGAGCCCAGACAGTCCTCAGAGGCTCTTTGAGGGATGGGAGCACTTCTGTGCCTTGTTGACTTCCCTGGCTGTTCCTGCTGTTTGACTGTAAGCCCCTTAGGGGAAGACACTTTGGTACACAGGAGGATCGCCATTCATGGTGGTCAGAAAAATATCTGTTGAATGAGTGATGGTCATTGCAGTGCTCTCTATCATTGCAAAACACTGGAAACAACCTAAGTGTCCAACAACAGGGACTTGTTATTAAATTGTGGTCTAGTCACCTCACAAAACTGAACAATCATTAAAAATGATCATTAAAATGATCGTGGCCAAGCTTGGTGGCTCATGCCTGTAATCCCAGCACTTTGGGAAGCCGAGGAGGGAGGATTGCTTGAGCCCAGGAGTTCAAAGCCAGCCTGGGGGACATGGCAAAACCTCATCTCTACAAAACACACACACAAAATATTAGCCGGGTGTGGTGGTGCATGCCTGTGGTCCCAGCTACTTGGGAGGCTGAGGCAGGAGGATCGCTTGAGCTTGGGAGGTTGAGGCTGCAGTGTGCTGTGATGGCACCACTACATGCACTCCAGGCTGGGTGACAGAGACTGCACCCTCCTCCCTGACCCAGAAAATAATCATATGGAAAGATAGAGAAATGCTTGTGATGTAATCTTAGAAAAACAAAATAAATAAAAATAATCGAAATATACCTGATGTGGATTCATTTGTATGATATTTTAAGTACAAAATGAGGTTCAGAAGAGGGTGTATAATATGCTACCATTTGTATAAAAAAGGGGGCAAAGAACATAAGACTTTACTTGCAGATATAAGGATAAACTACCTCTGAATGAGACACAAGAGACTGAAAACACTGGTGGCCTCTGGGGAGGGGACCAAGAGATGGAGAGTAGGGAAACCTGTCCCTGACAATACTTTTGCACCTTCTGAATGTTGAACCATGTGAATGTGTTTCTGATTCAAAATTTAAATAATTTAAAACACTTTCTGACACATAGCAAAGTAAAAGTAAAATAAATATACTTTTTCCATATATTTCTCAATCCTAAGGCACATATTTTCCCCCCACATTGTAAGGTTTCTGATATTAAGATGTATCTCACCATCAATTGCCATTTTATTATTTTTTATCCTTATTTTTATATTTTAGGGACAGGGTCATACTCTGTCACCCAGGCTGGAGTGCAGTGGTATGTCATAGCTCACTGCAGCCTTGAACTCCTGGGCTCAAGCAATCCTCTGCTTCAGCCTCCTAGTAGCTAAGACTACAGGCACACACCACAACACCTGCCTAATTTTTAATTTTTTGTAGAGATGGGCTCTCGCTATGTTGCCCAGGCTGGTTTCAAACTCCTGGCCTCAAGTGATCCTCCTGCCTCAGCCTCCCAAAGTGCTGGGATTATAGGTATGAGCCTGGCCTCAATGGTCATTCATTTTTTAAAAATAAATAATTTCAACTTTTATTTTAGATTCAGGGAGTACATATGCAGATTTGTTACCTGGGTACATTTTGTGATGCTGAGGTTTGAGGTACAATTGATCCTGTCACCCAGGTACTAAGCATAGTACTCAATGGTTTTTGAACCCTTGCCCTCCTCCCTCCCTCCCTAGTAGACCCCAGTGTCTACTGTTGCATCTTTATGTCCTTGAGTACCCACTGTTTAGCTCCCACTTATAAGTGAGAACATGCGGTACCTGGTTTTCTGTTCCTGAGTTAATTCGTGTAGGATAATGGCCTCTGGCTACATCCATGTTGCTGCAAAGGATAATTTCATTCTTTTTTATGGCTGTATAGTATTAATGGTCATTCTTATTAGGTTCTCACAGTGTTTTTTTCCTCCTGAAAAGCTTTTACTAAATCAGTGTTGGATCTTAAAACTGATCGTATTTTATAATCAAGGAAATATAGTACATAAAAATGTGGGTGTGTGGAGAGGGACTGTACAGTGAAAACCACTGTGTGGTGGGATTGCGGGGATCTTTCTTTTTCCAAATAGTCTTCACTAGTATATTTACATCACCTTTTCAATATTTTTTTTCTTTAAACACAGTTTTAACTGCTTGCGGCGGATAATCCATGGTTTTGGAGGAGTTCCCCAGATAACCTGCAAAGCAATAACCCCATGAAAGTCACCAATTCCTCAGCTTAGTTTAGCTTAAATATAACTGACAGAGTAAAGCCCTGAGACCTAAATTTAGCTGTGGTTCCAAGGAAAGACCCTTTGTCTTTGGATTTTTCATGAGAAATCCACCTTCTAGGAACAGGTTGTGCAAAACTGAGATAATACTCACTTGGTCACTAGGAGGGTCTGTTCCAGCAATTGGTTCAGACCTCAAGTTTTGGTCTGAACCATTGCTGTGGTTCACAACACAATGATGAGTTGGAAATGGTGATACAACCCAGAACCTGCTGGCCAGACTGCCATAGTGGGGCAGCACACTGAGCATTGTGACCAAAGGGTGGCCTTGAAACCTTGCTGCTTCCAGAAGTTCAGACCAGTCCTGACAAATCTCTGTGGATAAAGGACTTCTAAATCAAATAAATACATTTAAGGAATATTGCAGGTGAGATCGGGATAAGCACTTGGAGAGCAACAATGCAAACCTTCATATTAAAGGCACTGAAAAGTTATGTGTAGCAAGGTTTATTGGATTCTGGTCCCTTTCTTCCTGACTAAACAAATCCTAATTCTGTTACCTTCTTCAGGGCAGCCAAGCCCTTCAGGACAAGAAGACCCCGGAACAAAGGAGTTTAAGAAAGAGCAGATGAAAACAATTCTGGCCCATAAGATAGAGAATAAACCTGCTGGGGAATTCTGAGAAAGATGTCTTTGCTCTTTAAAAAGACACTAACAAATATTTTGCATTCAGTAGCGGCTGAGTAGCTCCCATAGGACCACAAACCTCCCACATGACAAAATTACAAAAAGCAACTATGAAAACCCTGGAGAGTGATCAAAAGGCATGGATATTGGAGGGGAGACAATACTTGGAAGAAGGGAATAGCAATGGATTTTTTTTTTTAATTTTTTGTAGTTTGTTTGCTGAGGGAAGCCCCTAGTCAGGGACGTGTGGGGTGGTTAAAACTGGGATATAAAGCTCACGCTTGTACTGGCGTGAAAAACCAGAAGACAGAGTTCTGGTGACTACACAGCTGGAAAGTGAGGAAGGCAATCCTGGAAAGGAGAAGGAGCCATAAATGAGTAGCCTCAAATTCTGTGTATAGACTCTGCTCAAATCTCTGAACCCCACATGGGCAGAACAGACTCCAAGCTGCACGGCTAAGGCTAAATGATCTAAACTAAGATTTCAGCTCCCAGCCAGATGCAGTGGCTCACACCTGTAATCTGGGCAGTTTGGGAGGCTGAGGCGGGAGGATTGCTTGAGACCAGGAGTTCTAGACCAGCCTGGGCAATGTAGCGAAATCTCATCTCTACAAAAATAAAAATAAAAAAAAAAATAAAGATTTCAGCTCCTATTCATCAGAGGGAAGAGCATTTGCAGTTTGAGAGTTCAGCTAATTTAACTGCTAGCTAAAACAAATAAACACAAACAGTAATACTTTTCAGAAGAACAAAAGAAATCCAGAGTTCCTACACTGTACACTCGCAATATTCAGGAGGCAGTTCAAAGATGCTTCACATTAGAAGCAGGAAAATGTGGCCCATACAAAAGAGAGAAAGGAATCAATGGAGAACAACCTTGAGACAACCCAGATGTAAAAACTAACAGACAAGAATTTTAAAGCAGCGATTATAACCATTTTCAAGAATGTAAATGAGAATATGCTCACAATGAATGAAAAGATGGGAAATCTCAGCAGATAAAAACTGTAAAAAGACCTCAGTGGGAATTCTAGCACTGAAAAATACAACATCTGAAAGAAAAAGACAAACAAGCAATAACCCATTTTTTGCCTTTGACCATCATGAGGATGTGATGTTTATTTTGCCACAGTCTACTTCTGGTCATAAGGATAGCCATCCTGAGGATAAGGCCTATGTGCTGTGCCATCTATGGCACAGCAAGAAGACAGAAAGAATGTGGGTCTTTAATCATGTCTCTGAGCCGCTGGATTAATTAGAATTTCCCTGCTGCCAGACGTCTTGTATTGGGAGAAAAATAAAATATCCCTATTTAAGCAATTTCTGTTTGGATTTTATGTTACTAACATGAGAAAGAAAGCATTGCTGGGGCTCAGAAAATGATACCCTAAAATATGCTGTTTTGGACTTCAAACTGAGAATACTTGGGGAGCAGCAAATGCAGGGAAGGGTTTTCTCTGAAGTTCTCTACCTAAAGGCTCCTCTGGAAGATATTTAATTGCTGTGAATCCCCTCCCCACATATTTCACCTACTGGAGGAAACTGATGCATATTGCAAAAAGGAAGACTAGAGTTGACACCACACCCAGAGCCCAGGCAAAATTTGTCCCAGGCTATTGTCTGTTCTTCAGAACCATTCATCTCCCCTAAAAATCATTTACTCTTCTTCTAAAGTTGCCTATATCCCCCCACTTCCTCTCCCCTATGAAGAGGGTATTTAAGCTTTAATCATCTTGCCCTTCTTTGAGTTTCAAGCTTTGTGTGACTCCCATTCATTTGCATGTTAATAAATTGGTATGCTTTTTCTCCTATTAGTCTGTCTACTCTCTGTTTATTTCAGACAAAATTATCAAACCTCAGAAATGTGGGGGGTAGGCCAGGCGTGGTGGCTCATGCCTGTAATCCCAGCACTTTGGGAGGCTAAGGTGGGTGGATCACGAGGTCAAGAGGTCGAGACCATCGTGGCTAACATGGTGAAACCCCGTCTCCACTAAAAATACAAAAATTTAGCCAGGCATGGTGGCACATGCCTGTAGTCCCAGCTACTTGGGAGGCTGAGGTAGAAGAATTGTTTGAACCCGGGAGGTGGAGGTTGCAGTGAGCCGAGATCACACCAATTCACTCTAGCCTGGTGACAGAGCGAGACTCCGTCTCAAAAATAAATAATTACATAAATACATAAATACATAAATAAGGGGGATAATTTCTTAGAGCATCATAAGTGATAACACTCTGAAGTAAAGAATTTGGCTTAATTTGTTTAACCTAAGGTTCACTAAATGTATGTGACTACATGTTTTGTTTTTTTTTCTAAGACAGATTCTTCCTATGTTGCCCAGGCCGGTTTCAAACTCCTGGGTTCAAGGGATTCTCCTGCTTTGGCCTCTCAAAATGCTAGGATTACAGGCGTGAGCCACCATGCCGGGCTGACCACATCTTTTTAAAGTAACATCTATTGACATATGAAGCACACAGAAAAATGTTGTGTAGATCCTAGTTTCTACCTTAAAAATCTGCATCATTCAATTATATCACCTGTAGGATATTAAAGGCCTAGGCTATTTTGACCATATAACAAGTGAGATACACAAACAACTGGTGACTGGAAGTCTGCTAGGAACCTACTGTTAGAAATTTTCATGTTTGCAAATTACTGGAAACTCTTGGTACTCAAAGTGTGTTATGTGAACAGCAACATCTCAGCCGAAGCCCAGACCTACTGAATCTAAGATCTGCATTTCAGCAAGACCCCTCAGTGTTTCATATGCATGTTAGAGTTTGAGAAGGATTCCTGTAAACTATAAATTGCAATAGAGATGTTAGTGGCACTGTTATTAATTGAAAAAACTACTACAAATAATTTCTTAGCCTGCTATTTTAGAGACCTTCACAGAATCATCTCATTTGGCTTTCACAGCAATGCTGTCAGTTAGATTTTTTTTTTTTTTTTAGACGGAGTTTCACTCTTGTTGCTCAGGCTGGAGTGCAGTGGCATGATCTTGACTCACTGCAACCTCTGCCTCCTGGTTTCAAGTGATTCTCCTGCCTCAGCCTCCCAAGTAGCTGGGATTAGAGGCATGTGCCACCACACCTGGCCAATTTTGCTTTTGTTTTGTTTTGTTTTGTTTTTTGAGACAGAGTTTCACTCTTGTTGCCCAGGCTGGAGTGCAATGGCACGATCTCGGCTCACTGCAACCTCTGCCTCCCGGGTTCAAGCAATTCTCCTGCCTCAGCCTCCCAAGTAGCTGGGATTACAGGCATGCGCCACCATGCCTGGCTAATTTTTGTATTTTTAGTAGAGACGGGGTTTTTCCATGTTGGTCAGGCTGGTCTTGAACTTCCAACCTCAAGTGATCCACTCACCTCAGTCTCCCAAAGTGCTGGGATTACAGGCGTGAGCTACTGCACCTGGCCAATTTTGTATTTTTTTTAGTAGAGAAGGGGTTTCACCATGTTGGTCAGGCTGGTCTCGAACTCCTGACCTCCAGTGATCCACCTGCCTCAGCCTCCCAAAGTGCTGGGATTACGGGCATTAGATTTTTTTAAACCTCTGTTTATAGAGGAAATAAGATTCAGCGAAGTAAAGTGACAGATTATGTTGAATTATGATTAGTCCCATAGTTGGGAAAGAAGTTGCCATTGGTTTTCCAGGCACTAGGTCATTGTTTTCAATGATGCAGGCATTTGATGCCCAATTAAACTCGGAGGCAAGCCCCTACCATCCCTTTGAACATCCTTTTGCAGTCTCTACTTGGATCGTGCTCCTCTCTCAATGCCCAGGGCTGTCCTGTGCCCCAGAAGGAGAGAAATGATAATCCAGTTCACACAAGCAGCCACTTCTGTCTGTCTACCAATGGCCCAGAGAGGTCTCAGCCCCTGAGAGGGGCCTGAATCCAAGGCTCAGAGTTAAGTAGACCCAATGGCCACAATAACAAATTCCTGGTTGAGAAAGCCAGGCCCGTCCCTACAGCAGCCTGCAAGGACTTTTAAACTCCACTCCAGTTAAGATGGCCCATTCTTTTCTTTTTCTTTTTTTTTGCTTTTGTTTTTGTTTTTGATTTTGTTTTTGTTTGAGACAGGGTCTTCCTCCGTCGCCTATGCTGGAATGCAGTAGTGTGATCATAGTTCACTGCAACCTTGAACTCATGGGCTCAAGTGATCCTCTGCCTCAGCCTCCAGCGTAGCTGGGACTACAGGCGTACCTCACCAGGCCTGGCTAATATTTCAAATTTTCTGCTGAGACAGGGTCTCACTATATTGCCCAGGCTAGTCTTGAGCTCCTGGGTTCAGGCAATCCTCCCACCTCAGTCTCCCAAAATGTTGGGATTACAGTTGGGAGCCACCCACCCTTCCTAGGATGGCCCAATCTAATCAATTAGGGAATGGACACCAGGATGGGATTAGGATGTGATTGAAAAGAATTCATGATTAGTCAGAAAAGAGCAGAAGCAATTAGTTTTTAAGAAATTTAAGTATTATTTAAAGGTTTATTTTTAAAAACAATTCATGATGCATTCTTTACTTGGCTATTTAATGGTTGTTTAGCTGTTTAATAAAGGGTTGCAATTTTGTTTTTTTTTAAAGGTGAGAAAACATATTGCTTTCTAGCTCAGTTAACAGTAGCTACAACTTTAGCTCTGTAGTCAGACCATATGACCTCGGAATGGGAGCAGCATACCCTGACTGTAAGGAATCTAAGATGAGGACAGTGCTGAGGGCTAAGCTCACATGGGGAGAATACAGCCGAAAGACACGTTAACTTCTTTCTGGTTCAGGTGAGCCAGTCTTGCACTTTAAATGTTGAACAAAATTCTCATGTGCAATGATAGAACCATTCTGAAAAGTAATTTGCTATTTATCAAGAACTCTGGCCAGGAGCAGTGACTCACATCTGTAATCCCAGCACTTTGGGAAGCTGAGGCGGGAGGATCATTTGAGGCCAGGAGTTTGAGACCAGCCTGGGAAAAATATCGAGACCCAGTCTCTACTAAAAATTTTGTAAAAGTTAGTCAGGTGTAGTGATGCATTCCTGTAGTCCCAGCCACTTGGGAGGCTAAGGCAGGAGGATCGCTTCAGCCCAGGAGTTTGAGGCTACAGTAAGCTATGATCGCACCACTGCATCTAGTCTGTGACAGAGCAAGACTCTGTCTTTAAAAAAAAAAGTTATCAAGAATTATAACAGTTGTCTTAGGTGAGACTCACTGTTTTTGATATTTCTTTGACTTATTTATCCCATTTGTGGAAATATATTCTAAGGAAATAACCTAACTCTAAACAAAAGAGCTCACTGCATTATTTTAACTATTCAAACATTGTAAAGGTACATTGCAGAGTAAGGGAGTAGTAAAATGATCTACAGTGTATCCACCCAATGCTACGTTGAGTAGCCATATTTTAAATGATGTTGACGTTCATAGTATATTCGGTATTGAACGAGACTTCCCCTCTATAGCCTTTATTTATTTATTTATTTATTTATGAAGACAGCATCTCTCTCTGTCTCCCAGGCTGGAGTGCGGTGGCCCAATCTCGGCTCACTGCAACCTCCGCCTCCCGGGTTCAAGCAATTCTCCTGCCTCAGCCTCCCGAGTAGCTGGGACTACAGGCGCATGCCACCACTCTCAGCTAATTTTTTGTACTTTGGTAGAGACGGGGTTTCATCGTGTTGCCCAGGCTGGTCTCGAACTCCTGAGCTCAGGCAATCCGCCAGCCTTGGCCTCCAAAAGTGCTGGAATTACAGGCATGAACCACCACGCCCAGCCCTCTATTGCCTTTCTGTCCAACAGATGAAAATGGTTGAAACAAAGTTAAAAATGAAAATTGCAAGGCAAAGATTTTTTGTGAAGTACTAGCTGTAACATTTGGTCTAAGATAATACCAGGAAGGGCCTGCCTAGACATTACCGTCTCTTCTATCCACTCAAATCTGAAGCTCAGCCATGCTTCATGTCCTGCCCTCTCCACGAGGCTTCCCCTGAGTCCTCAGCCCTCCTTTCACAACTCCTACAGCACACTTTGGTCCTCAGATAGACTGTCTTGTGGAGTTGGTGTCTTCATTAAGTACCTGTCTCTTCCCTTGGGCTCCCTGACATCAGTGCCTGGGTTTTTTTTTTTTTTTGACCCCTTTTGCTGTGCACACACACAGCCCAATCCCTGAACCCAATCGCTCACCAAGTCCTACTGATTCCGCTTCCTGGCTTCCTTACTCCATCCCCGCCTGTCTGTCCCCTCCGTGAAGGTCTGCGTTCAGGGCTGCCTCATTTCTCGCTGCGTTACTGCAGCAATCAATGCTGTCTCTGTTAGGCTGCTTTGGGCTGCAAGTTACAGAAAACTCAATGTGCAGTGGATTACACAACAAGACTATTTGTTTTATTGGGGAGAAAAAACCCCTTTCTAGAAAGCCCTCCAGAAAGTCCTCAGGATCTGCCAGCTGGAACTGGGTCATGCTGGGAAAGCCCTCATTTGGCATTTTCCATCTCTCCAGTGACGTGGTCTCTGCCTGGAGGAAGGAGAGAAGGCAAGGGGCAGTTTCTATTAGGATAGGGAGCTGACAGTTCTGCCTCAAACTTCCTTACCTTGGGTCTCCCCACCCCTTGGCTCCATTCCTGACACTGCCACTATTCATTCATTGATTTAACTAATTGTTCATTCATTGCATTAGTCAGCTTTGGCTAGGTCTTTTTGTTTTTTTGGAGACAGGGTCTTGCTCTGTCATCCAGGCTGAAGTACAGTGATGCCATCATAGCTCACTGCAACCTAGAATTCCTGGGCTCAAGCAATCCTCCTGTCTCAGCCTCCCATGTAGCTAGGACTACAGACTTGCACCACCTCGCCTGGCTAATTAAAAAAAAAAATTTTTTTTTTTGTAGAGACGGGTCTCTCGCTATGTTGCCCAGGTTGGTTTCGAACTCCTGGCCTCAAGCAGTCTTCCCACCTCTGCCTCCCCAAATGCTGGGATTACAGGTGTGAGCCACTGCCTGGTTATGTTGTGGTAACAAACAATCTTGAACTACCAGTAGCTTGGAATAACAAGTTTACATATTTGGCCATGGTATCAACTGAACCTTCACTGGCAGCAGGGGGATGAGAAAAAGAGATCTGTGCCAGCTCTGAAATGCTTCCACCTGAACTTGACATGCATCACTCCTGCTCACATCTTACTGGTTAAAGCAAGTCACATAGCTACACCTAACTTCAAAAGGGCATAGAAGAGCAATCATCCTTTGTGCAGGATGAACAGAAGTAACAGTTACCACACTCAACACATATTTATTAAGCATCTACTATGACATTGCTAAGCAGAGAAACCAACCCCAGCAGCCCAGGAGTTCTAGGTTGCAGTGAGCTATCATGGCATCACTGTACTCCAGCCTGGATGACAGAGAAAGAGCCTGTCTCCAAAAAAACAAAAGGATCTAGCCAAAGCTGACTAATGCAATGAATGAATGCTTAGTTAAATGAATGAATGAATAGTGGCAGTATCAGGAATGAAGTGAGGGGGTGGGGAGACCCAAGGTGAGGAAATTTGAGGCAGAACTGTTGGTTCCCTACCCTACTAGAAATGGCCCCTTTGCCTTCTCTCCGTGCTGGAGATGCATTGGTGAGCAAAACGAAGTATGTGTTCTGAAAGCCTTTACAGGCAGGGCGCTATGGCTCACGCCTGTAATCCCAGCAGTTTGGGAGGCTGAAGCAGGTGGATCATGAGGTCAGGAGATTGAGACCATCCTGGCCAACATGGTGAAACCCCGGCTCTACTAAAAATACAAAAATTAGCTGGACATGGTGGCGTATGTCTGTAATCCTAGCTACTCGGGAGGCTGAGGCAGGAGAATCACTTGAACCGGGGAGTCAGAAATTGCAGTGAGCCGGGATCGCACCACTGCACTCCAGCCTGGCAACAGAGAAAGACTCCGTCTCAAAAACAAAAAAAAAAGCCTTTACAGATGAAGACAGAATAGTCTTCCCCCTCCTTTGTGGCCTCATGCTAACACATAGAGACTTCAGTTGTACTACCTCTTACATTTCTTTTTTTGTTTTTTTGAGATGGAGTCTTGCTTTGTAGCCAGGCTGGAGTGCAGCGGCGCGATCCCAGCTCGCTACAACCTCTGACTCCCCAGTTCAAGTGATTCTCCTGCCTCAGCCTCCCGAGTAGCTAGGATTACAGGCATATGCCACCACGTCCAGCTAATTTTTGTATTTTTAGTAGAGCCGGGGTTTCACCATGTTGGCCAGGATGGTCTCAATCTCCGGACCTTGTGATCCACCCACCTTGGCCTCCCAAAGTGCTGGGATTACAGGTGTGAACCACCACACCCAGCCTACCTCTTACATTTCTATTGCATTAAAACAACAACTTGCCTGTCTCCCTGAATTGACTATAAAACCTTAAAGATGGTTATCTCTTCTTATGACCCTAATACCTAGAATGGTACCTAGCACTAGTAGACACTTAATAAATATTTGTTAAATGATGTATGAGAGAGGATGAACTCAGCTACAAGGAATAAGATGCCCAACTGTCATTGGCTTAAACAAGCATGGGTGGTGGTGGTATTTTTACAGAGCAAAAACTCTAACACCCAATAACTGCGGGGGTTGGTTTCTCTGCTCAGCAATGTCACCCAGCACCCAGGCTCTTTCCAGCCTTACACCATGATATTCTCAGCTTTTGGGCTTTCCTTCCTGTGACTGTGCCTCATGATCACAGGACGGCTGCCACAGCTTCAGATAACATACAGTGTTCATATTTAAGGTGGGAGAAGCAGAAGGGACCACAGGGGGCTCTTCTCTTGGGACTGTTGCTTTAGCAGGGAACAAAAGGCTTCCCAGAAGCCACCCAGTAGCTCGTATGTCACAGCCAAAGCATGATTCCATGGCAGAACAAGGCCAGGAAAGAGAGTATCTGGATTTCCAATCTCTGTGGTTGGAGATGGCAAGGAAGGGGCTGGGAATGGTTTGGGTAGCCAACCGAAAGCATTCACTGCAAATGAGGAATATGTGCTTAATAAATATTTACTAATGGAGGCTCGGATTTTTATGGTCTGGTTCTTCCTTTATTTGTAATAGTATATAAAGAACCCTCATCATTGCAGTGACTAACCACTATTGAACACGTTTTCTGTTCATCCTCAACTCTGCTAAGCAAGTTATATGAATTTTCTTCTTCTATCTTTGCAACCTTAGGACAGAGGTAATATCAATCTCTGTTTTACATATGAAGAAATTGGATCTCAGAGTAGTTAAGCAACTTGTCCAACTTGTTCACTTACCAGCTAGTACGTGATGAAACAGGGATGTAAACTCTCATGGTCTGAGTCCAGAGCCCACGTTCCTATCCTAGAACATTAGTTAGATCTCAGGGGAGCCTAGAGCTCATCACACACAAACCCTTTACGTCCGTGGTGCTGAAGCTGAGGTCCAGAGATGGCTGGTGACCTGCTCCAAGTCACACCACAAGTCTAAGTCAGAGCCAGGCCCAGAACCCACGAGTCCCAACACCTAGGCCATTGTTTTATTTTCCACCACACTGGGCATCCTCTGTTTAGAAACTCCACATCAGTTCACTAATCTTTAAAAAGACAAAATGCCAAATTTGGAATCCTGTGGACAATTCGGTCAAAAATAGAACTGTATTTGACTTAAGGTTTGGCAAATTAGAACAAGCTGTTGATAAGCTGGTTCCAACTCTTTTATTCATCTCAATGGAAACTCCAGTGTGTATAATATTTTTTAGTTCTCAGGAAATAAAAGAAAGAATGTAAGGTCAGAGCCTCAGCTGGGATGTACTGAGATGACTTCCAACCCCAAGTTCATGACCCAGAAATGCCTTATTAGTAATGTTTAATCATGTCCTGTGTAACACAAGCCTTGGGAGGTCTCTAGGAGGAGAAAGTATGCAGGTTATACCACCTCCTA
This sequence comes from Pongo abelii, assembly GCF_028885655.2. Lineage (NCBI taxonomy): Eukaryota > Metazoa > Chordata > Mammalia > Primates > Hominidae > Pongo > Pongo abelii. Next base: position 36,510,450 of record NC_071990.2, on the reverse strand, counting down.
GCTGTGGGATCCCATGACTAGGCCCCTAGCAAAAACTAAGCAGCACTAATGGACAGAAACACCTGGCATGAAGTGGGACTCTGTAAGAGCAGGTTCCCTCTCCCCTGGCCTCTGCACCTTCCCTGTTGGGCCCCTCAAGGGCAGATATGCAGCCAGCAGCCAGTGCAACAAGCAGTACCAACCTTGCCCACACCCACCCGGTTTCAGAAGATCAAGTTCTTCTCAATGGGACTCAATCTTTTGCAGGGGAAAGTTTGCTTACATTGAAAAGTTGGTCAGGTTCAGTGGCTCACACCTGTAATCTCAGCACTTTGGGAGGCTGAGGTGGGCGGATCACCTGAGATCAAGAGTTCAAGACCAGCCTGGCCAACATGGCGAAACCTTGTCTCTACTAAAAGTACAAAAATTAGCTGGGCGTGGTGGCATGTGCCTGTAATCCCAGCTACTCAGGAGGCCGAGACAGGAGAATTGCTTGAATCCAGGAGGCAGTTGCAGTGAGCCGAGATCGTGCCACTGCACTCCAGCCTGGGCAACAGAGCAAGACTCCATCTCAAAAAAAAAAAGAGAGGTTATTTTGGTGTGGCATTTAAGACACCTAGGTAAGGTTATAAGCATGAGCCCGAGTGAAGCAGGGTTTGAATTTAGGCTCTGTCACTTCCTAATAATGTGTGTGGTTATGCAATTTCCTTGTGTCTCAATACAATAGAAGTAGTAATAACAGAGCCTCCCTCAGAGGGCTGTTGGAGGAGGAGATGAAGTGCTACATGCAGGGCCCTGAGAACTGTCCTGTCGCTCAGGAAGCAAGTTTTGCAGTTTTACCAGAGCCTTGTTGAATCCTTATATCTGTTCTCCACTGCATTTTTCTTTTCTTTTACTTTTTTGTTTTTGTTTTTGTTTTTTTTTTTAATCACCTCCCTTCCTCCCATAGCATTGTTTATCTGAGTGTTCGGTGTGGATTACACCAAACATTTTCTCTGCTTCTTTTAAGGGTGTGGACAATCGGGCAAGTGACTGCATGTGACAACAGAGAGAGGGCATGGTACACGGTGGCAGATGAGCCCGGGACTGGAGGCAGATCTGGGTTCCAGTTCCGGCTCTACCAGCAGCACCCATGTGTCCTTCTGTTCTCTGGGCCTCAATTTCCTGTTGTAAAATTCAGAACTTGGAAGAGGTAAGTGGTTAGGTCACTCCTGAGACATCCCAGATAATCACAGCCATCCAAACGCTGGCTCGGGAGCCTTGAGTAACCAAGACTGCAGGAAGCAACGTTTAGTAAAGGTTCAGAATCCTGTGATTAGGGCTCGAGAATGAAATACTCTTCTAAGAGCTTCTCCCAGACCAAAAGGAGCTAATTAGGAAAGAATGGTGGCATTCTCTGGGCAAACTGGAGGAGCCCCTGGGCTTGGCCTCCTTATGCCTTCCTCCTTGCCCTCCTCTAGCCCCCTTGGACACAATGCAACTTCTACCCTCTACTTTTTTCCCAGATACTATGGTAAACCTGCTCTCAGATCTTTCTCCACACCTAGGAAAAATTCATTCATCAACTATACACTTTAATGAATATGCACTTACTATGTACCAGATATTTTTTGGCTGCTAGGGCAGAGTAGCAGGGACATAGCCCCTGTCCCCGTGGGGTCAACATGCTGGCGGGGGCGGTCAGAGGTAATAAAATAAGCAAGTAAGACACACAGTAGAGCAGGCAGAGTCGGTGGAGAGCTGGATCTAACTGGGTTGGGGTTTTGCCAATCGAGTACAGTCCAACTTGGGGTGCAGAGGGGAGGGTATAGAAAAGGTAGGGACTAGAATAACTAACCCTGGAATTTAGGCTGGGAAAGGAGGAAGTAGGGATTTGAAAGCGGGTGAGGTCAGTAGTCTGTGGGGCCCTGAGGGGGCGACGGCTCCAAGGCATGAGCCGGAAAGAGGTTTGACAGTGGCTTCTCTGGAGGGCTCAAGCTTGACCATGAAACTGAGTGCCGAGCCCTGGAAGATCACCGGGGAGAGGAGGTCAAAGAACTGGGAGGCCTGGGCACCATCAGTGGGCTGGTAAGTGGATGGTGAAACCACCATGCAGGGGGCAGGAGGAATTGGAGAGAGGACACGAGATGGGAGCTAAAATCCGCAGGGAGTGTGGAAAGCAGTGACAGCGGTGAGCGCGGGGAGTCTGGTCTTGAGTCTGGGATGGGGCGATGGAGTTAAAGAAGACATATTTAAGAGTACTATGTAATTTTACGTGTGGAAAGAACCTTGTGTTTTCATAATTAGAACTACAGAAAGGGACAGAGCTGTTTATGTCATGAAAAGCAGGCCTGAGCATTAGAAGACTGAGAAACACCTGGGAGGATCTTGTTTCGACAGAGCTCAAAGCCGTGGCTAAAAGGATGGAGCTCGAATTGTGCAATTGTGAGTGACTCGAAGCTGGGTGGGAAGGCGTCTAGTTTCTTATGCATAAAGGACCTTCCTCTTGTCTCTGAAATCATACCAAGTAGATGCCACCATTTCAGCAGAGGCTTGAATTATATTGATAATGACAAGTTATCAGTATCATATAACTAATGTAATTGATTGATAGGAGGAGTTAAGGACACGGGATCTGGCCAGGCACCGTGGCTCACACCTGTAATTCCGGCACTTTGGGAGGCCGAGGTGGGCAGATCACTTGAGTTCAGGAGTTCAAGATCGGCCTGGGCAACATGGCCAGGCAACATGTAAAAATACAAAAATTAGCTGGGTGTGGTGGTGGGCGCACCTGTAATCCCAACTACTTGGGAGGCTGAGATGGGAGAATCATCTGAACCTGGGAGGTGGAGGGTGCAGTGAACCGTGATTGTACCACTGCACTTCAGCCTGGGTGACAGAGTAAGACCTTGTCAAAAAAAAAAAAAATCCAAAAATGTGGGATCTGTTTAAACCCTGGCTCTGCTCCCTGCTACTCATTATCCTTATCTGTGCAGCAGGGGTGATACCAGCCCCCACCCCTCTGTTTCTGAGAAGTAGATGAGCGCATATATGCAGAGACCTGCCTGCAGTGTTGCGAGGACTCACAAAATGTTGGCTAGATATCCTAATCTTTCTCATGTTTGTTGGCAAACAAAAACAGGCTGAGATGGCCCTGTGCCATTGGTATTTCTGTGTGTGGAATAACAGGCAGTATAAAGCTGAAAAGCAGGTCCTTCCTTGGCTAATTGCATTTAAGCAGCCGCTGGGAGGCAGTGTGGCAGGGGGCGGGGAGTGAGACTGTGCGGGGAGTCAGGGGGCCTGGGTTTCTTCCTCAGCCAATGAGGCCAAGGCCAAATCAGGATGTCCCTGAGCCCCTGTTTGCCTACCTGTAACGTGGGGATGACGGTTCCTGCCAGGTACCCACAAGGCTGTTGTGAGGACTGAATGAGGAAATGCTCCTTGAAGATAAATGACAATGCCACAGAAGAGCGGATGCAGCTCCCCTGTGCTGAGTACCCATCTACTTTGTGCTGGGCACAGGGGGAGAGCCACCCATCCCTCCCTGCAGCAGTGCCCGGAAGGCAGGACCAGCATCCTGATAGCCAGAGTTGAGACAGAGTTTAAGGGCCTGCCAGGCGTAACTCCCTCGCCAGCCATGGAAATAAAGGAAAATCTTGAGTTCTTTCAAGGGAAATTCCAGGCACCTAGCTAGCCCTGAGAGTAAATGAACAACATGATAAGCAAGAAGGTAATAATAGCTTTTTAAAAAAATAGCTAAGGAAGTTAGAGTCACAAAATACTTGATTCCCTATTGAAACTTAAGATAACGTCTTAATATATGTTCCTGAGTTGTTTTTCAGAAACCCAGGCCCCCAGCAAATGGAAAATGCCATCCACTGGCACGGAGACTTCAGTTGGGAGCCGAGGACTGAACTCAGACCACCATTCTTTGTTCAGCATTTCTTCCTGACGGGCCTGGAGGAAGTCACGCCCACAGGCCAGAGCTCAACATTCCTTTCTGCTGACCCCAGGTTTTTAGACAAAGCTTTGCCTCCTTAACCAATCATAAATCAGAGGATCTCTGAATCCACCTATGACCTGCGGGCCCCGCTTCGAGATGTCCCACCCTTTTAGGTCAAACCAATGCACAGCTTCCATGTATTGATTTATGACTTTGCCTGTAACCTCTGCCTCCCTGCCTTTAAAAACCCTTACCTGTGAGCCACCCAGGAGTTCGGGGCTTAAGCATGAGCTGCCCGATTCTCCTTGCTTGGCACCCTGCAGTAAATGCCTCACTTTCTCTTGCTGCAAATCCCAATGTCAGTGCTTGGCTTTGCTGCACCTCGTGGGCAGACCCAAGTTTGGCAACAGAGTCTGCGGGAGAAAGTGCTGTCAGAGGAACATGCTGGAGCAGCCAGATTATAGAAGAAAGAAGTATCATTATGGTTAAGTCTGTGAGCAGATTTGAGGAAAAGTTAATGAATGGCACCAAATGTGTTCAGCATCTCCCCTTCTAAGGTGTCATCTGACAGACGTGTTATCTGACAGATGTGCTGCTCATGCCTTCTGCACCTGAGGTCAGGGATGCTCACACAGAATGGGTTGTAACTGCATAAGGTCGGGAGCCCCCTCTACATCCACCAAATAGAGGATGAGTTGAATATGCAGATAATAAAGCAGAATAAGGAAAGGCTCTTTATGAACTGATACGGAAAGACTATCAAGAAATACTAAGTTAAAAAACAAAACAAACAAACAAACAAAAACCTCAGTGCCAAACAGTACATATAGGATGCCACCATTTTTTTTGTCTAAAAAATGGGGAAGAATATCTATGGAATATACTCATTTATATATGAATAGAATATTCTAAAGCTAGTAGCAAGAAACTAGTACCCTTAGTTTTCTCTAGGAAGGAAAACTGGGAAATAATAGGAAGAGGATTATCACTGTATATCCTTTTGTACCCTTTGATTTTGAGACATGTAAATGCAACATCTAAGAGAGAGAGAGAGGAAGGAGGAGGAGGAGGAAAAGGAGGTGGAAGAGGAAGGTAGAGAAAGAAACACTGTGCATGGGCTCTAGAATCAGATGGACTTGTGAATTCCAGCTTCACTGCTTCCCAGCTGTGTGACCTTGCCCAAGCTACTCAACCTCTCTGGGGCTCAATCTGTGCAGGAAATGGGCATGACAATTACATAATGCCTCCAACCCACCTGGACTGTTGGGAGATTGAGACTAATGAGTTTAAAGCTCTTAGCTAGAAATGGTTGCTATAGATGTTTAGCCAGCCCTGGCTTCACACTCTCCAGACCTGCTTCCAAACTTCCTGGAGGGCACATGCAATTCATCTTTTCCTTTCCCATGCAATTCCCCAGGCACCAGTCCATGGCAGTCCCTATGCCTGCAGGATACCACATCAAAGCAGAGTTGGGGGAGATGAGTGTCTTGAGTCAAATGCGATACCAGCCCCCATGCTTCCTCCCAGAACAAAGCCCCCTGCAGACTAACTGCTGGGCTCTCTGGTAGTAAGGTTCTGCTCTACTGAACCCCACATCCCTTTATCCTGGGCTGCACCTCCTTCATCAGATGAAAATAGCAATTCTCAAACACAAGTGTGCATCTGAATTTCTGGTGCAGGGCCAATTCCTGGGCCCACCCCAGGGCTTTGTTTTGCCCACTGCGTTCTCAAAGATGGAGCTCTTGCCACCTCTCAGGCAGTAGGTCCCACACCCTTTACAATCCACATCTCTCCCCAGTTACGCACTGGTTCCCAAGCATGTCCAAATCTTTCCTCCCTCACTCTCCATGCTTCTGATTTTGCAGATCTCTCCTTCAAGAATCTTCGCACCACCCCCCACCATGCATTCATGAACATTTTCCCACTTGCCTAACGATGCTTACCTTGGTAGAAACAGCTCAATCGTCTCCTCCTCCAGGAAGCCTTCCAATGTGGACTGCCCTCCAATGTGGGCTCCCTTCTGGCTGATTTTGTGTCTGTCATAGCATCTTCATAGCTTACTTGAATTAGAATTATCCTTGATAACAATGAAAGCTTTGACTAGTGAGTGCATGAATGTGAGTGGTTTATTAACACTGGCCCTCATCTGCCCCACACCCACAAGAGGTAAGTGTTATTGTCCCTTTTCATGGAGGAAGAAGCTGAGTCTGAGGGATGTCAGAGGGTTTGCCCAGGGCACAGCACATAGGGGATGGGTTGGAATTCGTCTGCCTTTACCTGTTTTTTTTGTTTGTTTGGTTGGTTGTGTGTGTGTGTGGGGGTGGGTGGGTGTTACTGCGCCGACTTTTGAGACTAAACACTCTCTAGAGTGGTGGTCAGTTTATTTTTCTCTCTTTCAGGGCAAGGCAAAGTCTAATCCCTCAGTTAATACTAACTTGGATTCTCGAGATGGGGATGTTGATGAGAAAGATGTCTGGCAGTGACTTGGGAAGCTGAGGGGGGAGGATTGCTTGAGCCTAGGAATTTGAGACCAGCCAAGACAACATAGCGAGACCCTGTGTCTACAAAAAAATATAGCTGGGCAGGGCGGCGAGCAGCTGCAGTCCTAGCTATTTGGCAGGCTGAGGCAAGAGGATCGCTTGAGTCCAGGAGTTTGAGGCTACAGTGAGCCATGATCGCACCACTGTCCTCCAGCCTGGGTGACAGAGCAAGACTCTGATCAAAAAAAAAAAAAAAAAAAAGGAAAGAAAGAAAGAAGGAAAGAAAAGGGAGGGAGGGAGGGGGAGAGAGAGAGAGAAACAGAAAGAAAGAAAAGGAAGGAAGGAGGGAAGGAAGGAAGGAAGGAAATGAAGGAAGGAAGGGAAGGAAGGAAGGAGAAAGAGAGAAAGGAAGAAAAAAGAAAAGAAAAAGTGAGAGACACCAGGTAGAGACAATTCCTGAGGAGTCTATGAGGAGGAGTGGGGGTGGCTTGAAGGGAAGCGGGTGGGAGATGAACATCATCATCTGAGAGAAAAGATGGTACGGTGCAAACAGGACAGGGCGGATACCATTCTGACCCTGGGACACTCATGGAATTAAGGGAATTTGTTGAAAATAGGGAGGCACAGGGCCGGGGGAGCAAACACTGTCTTTCCTTTTCTTCTAAGCATCTCAGGAGGTTCCTGTGAAAAACCTACATGTACACACCCCCATGTGCAGCTGCAGCCTGCTATCTATACACAAAGTTATGCATCGCAGAATCGACTGCAAAAGGCTGGAGCCCACACAGTGTCTATCAATAGGGAACGGGTTAAATCGACCACGAGATTTTCATATGACGATGGAACACTCTCCAGCCAAGAAAGGAGGAGGAAGTCCTCACTGCTCTGATATGGAATAGTCACCAAGACATATTTTAAGTAAAAAAATGCAGCATGCATAACCAGGGAAATTAAAACTAAAACCACAGTGAGTTACAATTTCACATGGATCCATCTACAAAATTAAAAAGCTGATAATTGCAGGTGTTGGTGAGGAAGTGGAGTGAGGGGAATGCTCAAACTACTAGTGGGTGTGCGAATGGTTATAGCCACTTTTTAAAATTTTGGCATTATCTACTGAAGTTGACAATGTACTTTCCCAATGGCCTTGCAAATGCCCTAGAGAAGTGCTTACCCAACCCCCCCATTCCCTCAACACACACCAGAAGAAACAATTAAGAACATTTGTACCAACTCTGTTCCTAGAACCCCAAAACTGAGGCCAGCACTGAGGCCAAGCACAGTGGCTCATGCCTGTAATCCCAGCAGGCATGAGTCACCCTTTGGGAGGCTGAGGCAGGAGGATTATTGAGGTTGAGAGTTCAAGACCAGCCTGGGCAACATAGTGAGACCTCGTCTCTATAAAAGAAGTTTTAAAAATTAGCCAGGTGTGATGGCTCATGCCTGTAGTCCCAGCTAATTGGGGGGCTGAGGTAGGAGGATCGTTTGAGCCCTGGAGGTTGAGGCTGCAGTGAGCCATGATTGCACCACTGCACTCCAGCCTGGGCAACAGAATGAGACCCTGTCTCAAAAAATAAAATTAAATTAGAAAACAATAATAATTATTATTAATAAAATAGTCCAATGAAAATAATCATACTATCTCCATGCAATGGAATTCTATACAAGAGTGAAAATGAACTAACTCTGGACATGCATATCGGTACACTGAACTTCAGAACTATAATTATGGGTGGGACAAAAGCCAGCTGTAGAAAACTATTCTATTCATAATCCAAAAAAGTGAGGTAGTATACCATATTAATTTATTATATATATGTATGTCTGTTATACATAATGTTTATTACATTTATCTTAGTATAAAAATATAGTATATTTATTGTAATCTATTATAAACAAGTAGTAGGATTATAAAAAAACAAAAAGGGCAGGATAAGCATAAAATTCATGGTAGTATTTAGGGGAAGAGGAGGGTGGGGCTGGAGAGAGGCACATGGTTTCAAAAACCCAGCTTCTTTGTCTAGAACAGGGCATGGGTACCCATGCTGGTCTATTGTATTGTGGGTGTTTTTAAAATGTATATATATTCTATAACTACTATTTTTGTATCTACTCAATATTTAATTTTAAAATTTTAAATGAGGCCTAGAACAGTATAAAAAGTATGCTACCATTTGTATAGAAAAAGTGGATACGCACATCACTCATGTGCATAGATTAAAGTGTCTCTGGAAAGTTACACATGGAACTGGTGAAATTGGTTTCCTCTGGGGAGGAGAACTGGGAGGCTAGGGACAAGGAGGGACAATAAATCAATTGAAATTAAAAATCACAAAATTTAAGGAGAAGGAGACAAAGAAGGGAAGGAGGAAGAGAAGGGAGGGTGGAGGGGAGAAGCCAAGTCCTGGTCCCAGGAGGGACAGGGAGCAGAAAGAGGAGGACTGGCCAGGCTTTGGCTATCAAAACCTGTGTGTGCCACAGGCACGAGTGGAGCCAGAAGCCTGCAGGCCCGCCCAGGAAAGCCTGTGTCCTCCGCACACAACTCAGGCCTAGACCCAGAGAATGCTCTTTCTTGCACCTGAGGACAGGGCCGGCTTCAAACAGCTGCCCAGGTTGACCCTGGCTCTGCAGTCTTTTGTTTCCACAGCTTTGCTTCCAAACGAGGCTCCCTTGAGTCTCTTTCCCTGGCCCTGCCTTCTTATCTCCAACCTTCACCCCACCTGTGATCCAAGCGATTCCTTTGAAGTTGCTTCAGAGTCTTCTGAGGCTTCATCCTTGATGACTCTGAAATGTGCGTCTGTGGCACCAAGGTCAGCCAACAGCAAGTAGGCCCTTTTCATCTCATTTTAAACCTTCCCCTCAAGGACTCAGTGTCCTTGCTGTATTGCCTTATCAAAACCTGCTCACACATCCTTTGTTCACACTGGGATACCAGTCACTTAAAGGAAAACAGGCCCACTCTAACCAGGGTCACTGCCAAGTCCCTAAGGATCATGCCCTTGAGAGGTAAAAGCATGAAGCACTAAGGGTAGAATTTTGGGCATCAGCCAGTGGACAAGGACAAAATGGGTGCAATAAGCAGGGGTCCCTTCTGCCCCACCGGTAACCATAACATCTCAGGACACAGGCTGGGGTCTGTATTCAAAAGTGGCTCCCTCAGAACGGGCACAGTGGCTCACACCTGTGATCCCAGCACTTTGGGAAGCCAAGGCCAGCGGATCCCTTGAGCCTAGGAGTTCGTGACCAGCCTGAGCAACATGGTGAAACCCCATCTCTACAAAAAATACCAAAATTAGTCTAGTTGCGCATGGTGGTGCACACACCTATGGTCCCAGCTATTTGGGAGGCTGAGGGGGGAGAATCGCTTGAGCCCCAGGAGGCAGAGGTTGCAGTGAGCTGTGATCGAGCCACTGCACTCCAGCCTGGGCAACAGAGCAAGACCCTATCTCAAGAAAACAAAAACAGAAAATAAAAAAGCAACCCTCGAGCAAAAGTGGGTCCCTCAGAGCCCAATGACAGTGATGAGGAGGATGAGGTGGGAAAGGTAGTGTTACTCTGAACTAAAAAGGACTACCCAGTGTGACCCTATTTCCCAAACAGCCCATGCAGGGACCTGGGTGGCACCATAGTACAGAAGTGGGAGCTAAGAGAGGCCTGGGCTGCACAGCCAGGTGCATACATGCCCTGGCGTCCAGGACAGGATCAGCAGTGAATCCACTCCAGGGAGCTCTCCTCTCTCACCATCCTCTCAATCAGAGTTCCTCAGGTGAAAAGCACCTTGGCAGTTCATAACTCTCCCTCTAAAGCCAGAAAGTGCTGTAAAGGAAAACAGAAGCCTGGCTGTACAGTGGGGTTTAATGGAAGTCATTCAACAAGCAGGTCTGGAGCAAACATCACGGACCGGCAGTACTGTGTGTTGGCACAGATGTGAAGCAACTACACTCTGATACGGCTTGGGTATGTGTCCCCACCCAAATCTCATATTGAATTTTAATTCCCAGTGTTGGAGGAGGGGCCGAGTGGGAGGTGACTGGATCACCGGGGCAGATTTCCCTCTTACTGTCCTCACGATAGTAAGTTCTCAGATCTGGTTATTTTAAAGTGTGTAGCACCTCTTACTTTGTTCCCTTCCTCCTGCTCTGGCCTGCTTCGCCTTCCCCTTCCGCTATGATTCTACATTTCCCGAGGCCTCCCCAGCCATGCTTCCTATACAATCTGCAGAACCATGAGCCAATTAAACCTCTTTTCTTTATAAATTACCAAGTCTCAGGTATTTCTTTATAGCTGTGCGAGATCAGACTAATACAGGTGGGGAGCTGTGCAAGATCAGACTAATACAGGCGGGGATATAAATTGAACACCAAATGGGAAACTGGCAGAATCCACTAAAGCTAAACATATATCTGCCCTGTGACCTAGTAATTCCACTCCTGGGACATACAAGCACTTATGTCCATCAAATGACATGTACAAGAATGTTCACAGCAGTGTTATTTATAACAGCCCTAAACCAGAAATAACCCAGTGCCCATAAGCAGGAGAATGGATGCACAAACTGCAGTGTGTTTGGATGATGGAATATTACTCAGCAACAACAAAAGCAAACTATAGCTACATGCAAAACAGGGTGGAGCGCAGAGCCACAATGTTAAATGAAAGAAGCCAGACACAAAAGAGCGCAAGCTGTATGATTCCATTTATGTGAAGTCCAAGAACAAGCAATACTAACCCACAGCAATGGAAGTCTGGATGGTAGTTAGACTTGCAGCAGGGGTCCTGACTGGGCAGGGTCATGAGGAACCTTCTAGGGCACTGGAAACATTCTGTATTTTGATTTCATGGGTGGGTACACATATAAACACTCATAGAGATTAAACTTAAGATTTGTGTCCCAGAGTTACTGTATGTAAAACTATATCTAAAATATGAAAATACTCAAAGTTCGGGCTCTGTTCCTCCTGCTCCCGACCTGACTACTCCACTAACTGGTCCTGCCCTCGGAAGCATGTTGTATCTGCTGTGGAATGATCTTCGTTCCTGATGCTGGTGGCTGTACCCAAAAGCAGAGGTGGGAACTTCTCAATCAAGAGGAGAATTATATGGCCATATGGTGGCTTCCTCACTCATTAGATGTTTGTACATGGGACATTGGTCTAGGACTGAATTCCATGGAAATTTACCCAAGAGAGCAAAGTTGTTGGGATGAAGATATATAGCTCCCATCTAATTTCAAATGCTATGGAGACTAGCAATATTTTAACAAAACAGAGGAACAAACAGGCAATGCTTGGTTTAGGCCAGTCCACCAACAACAGCAAGTGAGAAAAAGCCAGACTTAAGCTGAGGAGGCGTGGGGAGGACTTGCATCCCAGTCGTACCACGAACTTCCACAGTGATGTCAGAGAGCTAACAGACTTCTCAACTATCTAGTACAAGAAACTAAAATACATGCTCTACCTAGAAAAAACAAGAGACTATAAGGAATTACATTAAAATGGTAATTTCTGTGTGGTCAGAATGAGGGTAGTTCTTAATTTCTTTGCACTTAAAAATTTTCCCATATTACATACAAAAAACCCCCACAGATTTTATAATCTTTCATGACCAGCTTAGATAAAATCTCCTTCAGGTGTCACTCTGGACTGTGAAGCTGGAGAGAAGGAGCCTACCCCTGGACCCTTATGTGATACTCCCTGCCCATGAGGAACCATCAACGTCGCATCCCCAGTATGGCTTCTCTATCCTCCAAAGGGACGAATACCAGGCAGAAAGGAAGAGGAAGGGATTGAGACACGGCTTCAGGAGTTCAACTGAATCCACCCTCTTCCAACCAGCCTTACAGGTGTCAAGCAAAGGACATAAAATGTTCTCAGAAACAGCACCACAGCCCTTCTGAAATTTGGGGACAATTAGCTTTTCTGACTCTATGTAGCCTGTGATGGGGGTAGAGCTCAGTAGTAGAGTGTTTGACTGCATGTAGCCCGCGAGTCCTGGCCCTATTAAAGTTGAAGAGAATACTTATGTATATGTATACACACACACACCTACACACACACACACACACACACACACACACACACACTTTTTCTTCTATCCCCAATTACCTTCTGCCACCCTCGAAGGGAAAGGGCAGACAGAAGGTCACCCCAGGTGCCAGTGAAATGGGAAAAGTTCTCTTATCCCCCTTGCTGGGCATGCGATGGGGGTGTGGCTCACTTCTTTGGTGCCCCATAGCTCAAACCCCTAGCGGGAGCATGCAGACAGGCAGGTCATGGGGAGTGTGGGCTCCGACCCAACCGCAGCGTCTAAGGTTTGAGTGTTTACAGCTCCCAAAGCCCCGGTGGGTGTGTGTTACAGTATGCTCTTCCAGTTTAGCCATCCGCAGACAGCTTGTGTTAATCAGCTCAATTAGGCCCTCTGCTTTATCACAAGGACAGAGGGCTTTCTGTATCCTGGGTTCTTGCCTTGGTGTACCAGGAAAATAGGATTACATATGGGCTTGGAGGATGGGTGCAAGGTTTTATTGAGTGGAGGTAGCTCTCAGTGAGGTGAATGGGGAGGCCAGAAGGAGGATGGAGTGGGAAGGTGGTCTTCACCTGGAATTGGGCTGCCCGGCAGCTGGACTCCGACCTCGCTGCGCCAAATTCCACGTCATCATGCCGTCATTGATAGCCTGTCAGCATCTGCTGGCGCCTTTCGGTGTGTTCTTCCTCTCTTCTGGACTTCCAGCCGCCTGTGTGTGTGTGTCAGCTAGGGTCTCGGGGTTTTTATGGGCCCAGGATTGGGGGCGTGGCGGGCCAGAGTGGTCTTGGAAAATGCAACATTTGGGCTCAAAAAACAAGAGTGCCTGTCCTCACCTAGGTCCGTGCCTAGGTGAGGCACGTGCCTCACAGGGCACGTCAAGCCCTCATGCCATAGATGGAGGAGAAAGGCAGGTCAGATGTGCTTAGCATCACAAAGCAGGAAAAGGCAGGGCTGGACCAGAACTCAGCACCCAGCCAGCCCTTTCTGCTCTCCACGGACTTACATATTACTCAAAGTAGGCAAAAGTGTCCTTAATAAATTTTATCAATGATGTGATTGAAATTCATGAACTCAAGTCTAAAATGATACTGTAATATTGGGACATGTGTTGGAGACACTCTGACTCTCGGAATAGAGAATCCCATTCTCCTAACAAGTTAAAAAATATCATTGAAAGCATTCGCCAAAATCCCTGGTCAGCTTGGCTGCTTCCATTAATGTATTAGATGCCATTAGCACCTGAGTGTGAATGTGCCAGTGAATGTGCCCTCAGGCCAGGCCTGAGGGTGGAGCCCTCACCAGGGACCCTGCTCTTCTCTACCCAGAACTTCCTTGCCCTTCTCCCGTATCACCAGCGTGGATCCAGCACTCCCCTCCAGCTCTAGCCCAGCACGTATCTCCCTGGCCCTTCTTCCTCACCACAGAGTAAGAAACTTCTGCCCCACCTTTTGGAGAAACCACTTCCCTCCTCCAAAGACCTCCTTCCCTCATCCCAGCTTCAGTAGAGGCCAGATGGCTGCAGCCAGCAGGACCAGGGACCTGCACACTCACTGTCCTACTGCAGACACTGTGGGAGGCCTGCAGACTCGGGGTAGTCAAGGCCCACATCCTCCCTCTCTCCTTCAGCACTACTCTGAGCCTGGCAGTTTTGCCACTAGCCCCACCTCTTCTCTAAAAGTGAAGCTCAGAGCCTAGCCAGGTCAGGAGAGCCCATCTGACACACTGGCACATTCACACTCAGATGCTAATGGCATCTAATACATTAATGGAAGCAGCCAAGCTGACCAGGGATTTTGGCAAATGCTTTCAATGATATTTTTTAACTTGTTAGGAGAATGGGATTCTCTATTCCGAGAGTCAGAGTGTCTCCAACACATGTCCCAATATTACAGTATCATTTTAGACTTGAGTTCATGAATTTCAATCACATCATTGATAAAATTTATTAAGGACACTTTTGCCTACTTTGAGTAATATGTAAGTCCGTGGAGAGCAGAAAGGGCTGGCTGGGTGCTGAGTTCTGGTCCAGCCCTGCCTTTTCCTGCTTTGTGATGCTAAGCACATCTGACCTGCCTTTCTCCTCCATCTGTGGCATGAGGGCTTGACATGCCCTGTGAGGCCCTCCCTGGAGAACAGACCCCTCAAAAGGTGCTGTCTCCCCCTTTCCCCCAACCCCAGACTCTAAGTGTAAGGGGCTTTCCTCGGGTCTGTCCTTCACCTTCCTTGCTGTCCTTGGCCATTCTTCTAACTGCCCAGGTGGGCTCCACTGTGCCCACATTTCTGTCATCTGCTCCCATCTTTCTCTTGAATTCTGGGCTCAACTCCCATCTGCTTGCTGGAGGTTTTTCTTAGATGTCCCATAGACAACACAAACTCATCAAAAAACTACACTTTCTCCTCCCTTCAAAACCACAGTGATCCCTCCAGCAGCCACCCAGCATCCTGTCTTAACACTCTTGCTTTTTAACTTTGATGTTTAGTTAGTTGCCAAGCTCCAATCAAGTCTCTGCCCTGTTCAAATCTTTCAATGGATGCTGCTACCTGCCATATATGAATGGCACCCACCTTGCCCTGTCTTTGGGATCCTTTATTACGTCAGTCTCAGAGAGGCCCAGGGTCACAGAGTCAGTGACAGTGACAGGGCTTTTAAGACCGATATACTGCTCGCCACCTCGGTGGGTTCCAGTCACGTGGGAGGTCAGCTAGTCACTGGAGCTGGAATATGCACAGTCTTTCTCTGAGCCATGACTTTGTCTCCTCTTCTTAGCCTCGCCTGCTAAAATCCTACCCATCTGGCCACTTTTATTTCTAAAATGTTTTATAGAATAAGCTTGTAATTTCACCCTAAATATTTTGCAAATGTCTTTGTAATTCAACTCATAATTCATAAATAAAGTCTTTCCTAACCCCATTTGTCAAGGCTTGAATTAATTGCTGCTTCTGAAAGCTTTCATTACTCCCCAACCAAACATGTCTCTCCCAAACGCCTCCACATGTCTGGGACCCTCACACTGGCCTTACACGGAGTTATGTGAGATGTATCTTATAAATCAGGTCGAGTGTCTTGAGACCAGGGGTGTGTGTCTTTGCAGCCCCAACACGTAATACAAGGATTATCAGCACATTGGCAGTACTTTGTCAGTGTTAGGCCAAAATGAGAACTTTGACACTGTTTTGACTTCAATGACAAGGCTGGCAAAGGCCCCATGGAGGAAGTGATCAAGAGACCCGAGTCCTCAGCCACACCACTGAGACAAGCATAGGAGCCAGGTAGGACCAGAATGGGATAGGAGTAGGGACAGGGGAAAAGCTATTCTATGCCCAGAAACTAAGCAGTTTGTCTCTGGGAACTCCCCTCTGCTTCTCTTCAGGACATTCCTATCCAGAAATGCCAGAGCCACAGCCACTGACAGAGGAACACGATACAGAATAGGCCAGTGGAGTCTTGAAATGCTATGGAGCCCATAAAGAAAGCCTTTGCCAGATCCTTGTCCCAGAATTCTGCCACAATTTCTTAGCTGGCTGACCTTGGTCTTTTAATTTTGCTGGTCCATTTCCTTGTCTGTAAAAAGAAGACCAGGTAGGCTCAAGGATGCCTTCCAGCTTTAAGAGGAGTGAGGCCTATATTCCCCTGTGTGTGTGTCCCAGCTACCCATCTACAGAATTAAAACAGCAGCAATGACATAAGAGGTGTGAGCATCCCTGAGTCTCGAGTTCAGCAAGCTTGGTAAGCCAGGTGTGTCCAAAGGGTCACTCTCCTTCTGAATGAGGAGCAGAGGCTCCTAAAGGAACACGGCCACAGGGAAGGCGAAGCATGGGAAGGTAGGATGGACCTTCCAACAGCTCCCAGAAGGTGCCAGCGCTGTCCAGGAGGGAAGCAAAGTCAGAGAACATCTTCACACTGCTCCCAGGGGTCCAAGAGATAGACAGAGGCTGGACATGGTGGCTCCCACTTGTAATCCTAGCACTTTGGGAGGCCAAGGCGGGAGGATTGCTTGAGTCCAGGAGTTTGAGGCCAGCCTGGGCAACAACAACAAAAAAATAGCTGGCCATTGTGGCACATGCCTGTAGTCCCAGCTACTGGGGAGGCTGAGGTAGGAGGATCTCTTGAGCCTAGGAAATCGAGGCTGCAGTGAGCTATGATCATGCCACTATACTCCAGCCTGGGCAACAGAGATGCTGTCTCAAAAGAAAAAAAAAAAAAAAAAAAAGATACAGCCCTCGCTAGCTAGGAAACTTTCTTAATGGTCCTGGCCTGTTGAGGAGGAGGCTGTAGGGAATGGGAAGAGAGGGGTAGGCCCCTACTGATTAAACACAACACAGCAACTACTGCCCATTAGAACATTTATTTCTCAGAGAGAAAATAAGTTTCAGACAGTCATATTATAGTAGGTAAAATTAACTTTTGTATTCTTTACAAGCATAGATTTTTCTCTGTTTATTACCTCTCTTATACCATCTGTTATAAACAATTCTAGAAAGCAAATAAAGTCACTTTCTACAATAAATAGAGCATCATGTGCTTCACAGCAGACGCGACAGAGACACATAGGCCCCGTGCCACAGCAGGATCTGAGCCGTTTCCCGTTCTAAAAGAGCATTTTAAAAAATGAGACTCAGAGAGAGACTAAAATATTCAGATTGAAAAATAAAGAGAGAGACTAAGAAGAGAAAGTGTTGGGGGGAAGAGATAGACATAGAAAGAGAGGAAGTCCCAAGATCTTACAACACAGGTTTAGACAAAGGTCACAGAGTCCACAGCTGACCAACTACCTGGGGAGAGGGGAAGCACTGGCTCCTTTAAATCAACGACACTGTGTGGCCACACAATGGAGGACTCCAGTAATGGGAACTATAGGCCTGAATAATTTAGAACAGTATTTTACAATTATATACACCATGTCCTTCCCTAGCCATATGCTGTATTGTTTTTTTTATTATACAAAATCCAAAACCCCATCCTTTTAAGTTATAGTGTTTTGTTGGTTCCCTTTTAAACTCTGGCTCATGTCCCAAATGTATAAGAAGTTGTGGTGGTTGGTTGGTTGTATTTTTAAAAAGTCAAGTGTGTAAAAATGGCAGTGATCTCCCCAGTGACTTTGTTTCGTCCAAAACTCCCCTATGAAAAATTTAAAACAATTAAAAAGAATATCAGGTTAAAAATCAACATGGCAATCAGCGGCCTGCAACTGGCCCTGCGACTTTGGTGCTCAGGAGGTGAAAAGAAATGTCCAGAGAACAGACACTGAAGCCTCTGAAAGTTGTGTTGGTTTGTCAGTCAGCATTCCCCATTCACAGTTTTTTTTCCTTCCATTTTTGAGAAGGTGAAGGTGGGGAGGGGGTTGAAGAGAAAGGAAGGAGGCAGAGGGTTTGAAATAAAAGTAATGCATTCTCTGGAGTTGGGAAGTGGGAGTAGCAGAGGCTAGGCAGGGCAGGGCAGAGCGCAGGCCAGGAAGATGTTTGGTGGCAGGCGCCATGCTATCCAGGTGGTGGAGAGTGAAGCTTAAGACTGCAATTGCAGAAAAAGTCCATGAGGAGAGAAGAAGGAGAAAAGGGGGAAGAGGGCAGACCCAGCTGACGAGCACAGCTCCACCCAAACCACCCTCGACACCCACATGGACAGATGGACACTCGCACACCCAGCCTGACAGGAGCCCACCCTGAAGGCTTGGACCACCTCGTGGCAGCAAAGAAGAAAACAAGAGGGGACCCGCCTTGATCCAGGGGGCACACTTGCAGAGTCGGGAAGTTGTGTCAACAGCTAAAGGGAAGGTCTGTGGGTGGGAGGTGGTGTCCTGGGGGAGGGGGTCATAGGTTGTGGGCTGGCCTCTGTCTGGGCCTGAGGAGTCTGGCAGAGACACCACCTGGCATAGCAGCTGGCCTCAAGGGGAATGAGACATTAAAGAAAAAGACCAGTGTGGTGACGGTTTCTGTCAGTTTGGCACAAGAGAAAAAGAAAAGGAATATGGGAAAGACAAAGCAAGACTGGGCAATGGGTGCAGAAGATGGGACCAGGAAGAGGTGTGAGAATAGGCGATAAGCGGGAGAGAGAGTGAGCTTGGGGAGATTCCCCTTGGGACCCTGGTGTATCCACAGCATCTCTGGGATCAGTGTCGGAACCTCACCCGCCCTGAGGTGTAGTTAGTGGGAGTAGGATGGAGGGGGCCAGGCAGCTCCTCAAGAAGGAGCCCAGGACCTCTTGCCATCTGGGCGGGGTCCATCTCCTAAGCTGGGCCCAAGCCCCACAGCTGTTTCTACTTCTAACTGGTTCTTCAGTGAAATATCCCCTGAGGGACCTTGGGTGGGAGTTTTTGGCACACAGCAGGCCTGCCAGGAGAACCATGCAATTGGTCAACACTGGGGCCTTGCCCCTAGTGGGGAGAAAGCCCAGTCCCTGGCCTACCATGAGAGGAGGAAGCTGCCGGCCATATATCTGGCAGGGGCAGAAGAGGCTTCTCTGTGCCCTGCGGGACGGAGGCAGGGCAAGCAGATGCAGGCCCAGCCCTGCCCTTACAGGTAGCTGGAAGTGACGAAGGAGTGGGGCCCCCGGACTCTGCTCAGGTGGATCATCGCACGGTCATAGGCCACCTGCACTGACTTGCGGATGCTGGTCTTGCGGCCTTCCAGCATCTTGAGCTTGTCCACGGTGTCTTCCACACCCAAGGGCAGGACTTTGTCCCTTGGAAGCCACTGCCTGAAATGCAAGCACAGTAAGAGGCTGGGCAGTAGTGGGTCTCACAGGGGGCTCCTGTGACCCCACTTGGCCAGGACCAGCAAAGCCAGGGAGAGGGTACAGGGCAGAGGGAAGCAAATTGGGGGACTCCACGCAGGAGGCCACCAAGAACCTAGCAGGTCAGGACAGCAAGCAGGATATGCAGGAGTCGGGTGGGGGAATGGCATGGAATCAATTTTGCAGCTAGGTCCTTCTGTGGGCCCTTCTCTGGAGAGTTGTAAGGGTCCATAGGCTAAGAAAGGCCCACCTGCTGCCCTCTGGGGCCAGCTGAGCCACGCTGGAGGGCTCTGAGCCTCGCCTTGCCTTGGAGAATTAGGGGGCGATGGCTAGCAAGTAGAGCTGATGCCAGGAACTGATAAACTCATCTGCAGTGGGGCCTGCACACTGTGTATGTGTTTTTAAAGCTCCCCAGGTGAATATAACATGTGGCTAAGGATACAGCCTTTGGAGCAAGATCTTGTTTTATATCTCAGTTCTGGCTACAGGGTCTGGACTTTCTGAGACTCAACTTCCCCATCTGCAAAATGGATTATGAGGGGATTAATGAAGACTTAAATGAGGATTAAGAGATCAGATATATAAAGCAATCTGCATAAGTACATGGAATAATCACTCAATGGCAGCTACTATCATCACAATTTTTATTAGCTAGTTCTCCCTCCTCACTCTATAGAAGCTAAGGTGAAAGCACTCTCTTGTTGGTGCTAAGAGAAACCTTAAGTGTTGTAAACCATAAAAGAGCAAGTCTCCTGTAGTGGACACTGCACTGGCCAGAACCCCCCTTAGGACGGAAACATGCTTCCCAGATGCTACTGGAAGTGTTGGAAGCC
Source organism: Pongo abelii (assembly GCF_028885655.2). NCBI lineage: Eukaryota > Metazoa > Chordata > Mammalia > Primates > Hominidae > Pongo > Pongo abelii. The sequence goes on along the minus strand of NC_071990.2, from coordinate 36,490,482 downwards.
CACAGGCTCTCATCTGAGTCCCTCTCTAGGAATCACCCTCCACCAAGGAAGCCTCTGGCCCAGGCCGCACCCCTCCCTCGGGGCAGTGGCATTCAATAACTAGTTGGCACAGGGCAAAAAGGCACAGGCCCAATTCCTGACATCTCTATCTTGTTGAGCCACCCAGCTCCAGATGTGCCCAGTGGATGAGCTGAGGCAGCAAGTGGGCTGTAGTTCAACTTCTGCCCAGTGCTGCATCGCTCCCGCCCCACAGCTCTCCTCAGTAAGCCTCCTGATGCAAGTCTCGACCTCAGAGTGTTTCCCAGGGAATCTGATCTGCAACACCCCTCAGTTACTATTAACACGGCAAGTGCAGGTCCGTTGCTGGCAAGTGGAGACCAGGGTAACTGGTAACATCCATGGCCCCTCTGTATAACTCACTAGCACAGCACCACTGGCACAGACCCCTGGCGTGCCCCTCAGCCCCCTCACAGCAGCACCCACTAACCAGGTGCGCTTGTTGTCAAAGAAGAGGACAAGGAAGAGCTTCTCTCCAGCCTCTGCCTGTTTCTGCTCTCCCAGCTTCAGCACGTCCAGCGGGGGGACAGGGATGGGAACGCCATTGTGCAGGAGGCCCTCCCGGGGCATCTTGGGATCGATGATCTGGAGGCAGAATAGAAGATGGGCACTCAGTGAGGGAGGCCAGGGTGAGCAGTGCCCCTGCTGCAGGACCAACTGCTGAAGCATCCACACCAGGGGAGCATCAGGCCTGAGTGGGATATCTTTGATGTCCAGATGAGACAGGCAAACCCCTTCCTCCAATGTCCCTTAGGACAGAAAAGTAGAGGTCACTTTTTTTTTTCCTGTCAATTTCCCCTTAGTACCTTTGCAATTCACCTCAAATGCTTGGGGGCCTTCCCTAGGTACCACGGCTATGAAGAAGGCTCTGCATTGGGAAGGCCATCCAGTTGGTTCTAACGAGGTCTCTGATTACTCACTACCTTCCTGTCTGACTACAATCCTTCCTGATACATGGACCAGATATATTTGTGACACCTCCATGGTAAGATCAGAGAGGAGGCTCAGTGTATAGCTAGAGAATGAGCTTGGAGGTTGATGGAGAGGGGGGTATGATTGGGTGGAAACAAGGGCCACTGGAGGCATTAATCCTTGAGGCAACAAGCTCCACAAGGGCAGCAGCTGGGCCCTTCTCCTTCAGGTTTGCTTCTGGCATCCAGCCCCGCCTTGCCTGGCTCAGAGACGGCAGTGCTCAGCAAAATGCCTGGCAGCATCAACACAACAATCAAAATCCAGGTCTAGGGAGCACTTTCAAAGTTTCCAAAGCTCCTAATTATTCACACAGCATCTCATTTCAATCTCTTGCTGATGCTGAGAAGTCTGCTAACAGGTGTTAGCTGACAAGAGGAAAACACCAAGCACAGAAGCAGAATGTAGCTGGCTAAAACCACATTGGGACTAAAACCAGACAAGGCTTGGGCCTCCACAGCCCACTGCCTCCTACACAGCCCCTGCTTCCAGAGCAGACAGCTAATAGCTCTGGGAGCAAAGACTAGGAACTTACTGAGGAAGCAGCCTTCTCCAGAGACAGAGCAATCTTACTTCCTATATGCTGTCCCAGTGGGCCCCTTCTCATAATAAACTGCTCTCATTATTTACCTTTGCTTGTCTGCCAATTTCACTACCTCCCTCTCAAGATAAGCAGCTGAAAGCTGCTGTTCCCGTTAGGAGTTTACTCTAAGGAAGAACCACCTTACCCCACCCACCAGGTGTGTAATTTGATCAACACTCTTTCTCCCAGCCTGTCTGTCCCTCCTGGGATTGAAGTAAAGGGTCTTAACGAGAACCACCATACAAGCCCTTGTAAGCTTCCTTGATTACCAAACAAGACAGTGAGGCTACTCTGATATGTTTTCTCTTGACTAAGGCATGCTGGTTCCTGCCTTGGAACCCAGAGTGCTTGCAGAGGGTAGATTGTGAAAAATTTCCCCTGAGGGCAAAAGCAAGGTGGGTAAGTCTGCCATCCGAGGAGAGCTTTTGTGTCCCAAAATAATAAATGGTCCATTCATTCAATGAATACTATGCAAATGTAAAACAACATGGTAACAAAGCTTGTGATAAAACTTAACATATGTGTACATAAACTATTACTACAACTATAATATGAATATGTGAACAATAAATGGAACGATACAAAATGCTTGGAGTCAACATTAGAATGGTGGGGTTTGTGTTTTTTTCGCCTCTATTTTTCCAGACTTCTATAATGCAGTATATTACTCTTACAAAAAAAAAACACAAAAAACAAAAACAAGAAAAAATGTTTAAAAGACAAGAAAAAAAAGACAAGAGCCAGAAAAAATTAAAAACTTTATATCCACTATTTATGGACGCAAATACATACTGCAGAATGCATAGGAAAAAGACTAGGAGAGCATACACCGAAATAAAAACACAGGTTGTGTTCAGGTGGTGGCTGAATTTCTTTAATCATGACAGAAAATGTATAATTAAGAGGGTAATTTAAAAAAAAAGAAGACGAGTTTTAGACTAGTGTTTTTGCATTGTGAGGTATTCTGTTTGTTTGTTTTTTAAATCAAACCTGCACAGCTTAATCACTTCTTTAATGACTGAGCTGGGAGTCCTGCGGTTTCACCGCTGGCAGGGCAGAGAGCCCTGTGAAGGCAGGCAGCCCCACGCCCTAACTCTTCAGTTGGTAGGTCACAGTATGGATTTTCCCCACCTGCTACTGCTAAGGAGGGAGTAGAGTAGGCAACATGGTTTCCAATATGGCTCTAACAAACTGTATTAATACAACCTCTTTGAGCTATAATTTCCTTATCTGACCAAAAAGGATCAGCATTCCTCCTTTCCTTATCTTAAAAGGCTGCTGTTAAAAGTTGCAGATATGAAGGGGCTGGGAGAAACCCAGAGTCCTGTATACATGTAAGAGGCTGGTGGGGTGGTACCCAACCCTGGCTACAGATCATCTAGGATGTTTTCTAAAAAATATTGATGCCTCAGTCTGGCCTCAGAAAGTCTAATTTGATAGCGCTGGGGTGGAGGTGACTCGATATGGGTATTGTTTTCAAAATTTCCACAGATTATTCTGACATGCCCCAAAGGTTTAGTATCAGTGATATCTTCCAGAGCCAGGTGGATACTACCTCCCCAACTGAGAAAGACTTCAGAAATAACAATCAAGGTGGCAAAAATTGAATTTTTAGCTGCTGCTACTATGACAGAAATGAAAAGTTTAGTTACTGCTGGTGTGAGTATAAACCAAAATGAACTTCCGGCAACTTGGCAACTTGTATCAGAATTCTGCATAGACTTTGCCCCAAGAAGGGACTCCTAAGAATTCACTGTAAGGAAATAATTATGGATGTGCACACGGGTAAAACTACAATGATGTTTATTGCCAACTGTTTATCATAGTGAAAAATTCAAAACAATCTAAGTGACCAACTAGGGAATGGTTAAAACATGGTACATGCATACAACTGCAGATGATGCAATCATTAAAAATGATGTTGATGAAGAATGTTTAATGGCATAAGATGTGCATGTTCATGATATGCTGTTAAGTGAAAGGGAGGCGGAAGCTAAAAGCAGTATGGTCTCATATATATGCATATTTATACATTTTTTGTGAAAGAGTAAGTGGATATACACCCAAAGTTATCCCTGAATAGACAGGACTGTGGATGATTTTGAACTCAGTGGCTCAAAACACAGGCTTTGACATCACACATTTTAAGCCCTGGGCTCAAATTCCAACCCTGTCATTTATTAGCTGAATGACCACAAATCATCAGTTTTCTTCCTTACAAAATGTAATAATCGTACTTTCCTCAGTATTTCAAGGACTTAGCATGACAAATATTTAATAAAACATCTAAGCATTATCAGTAGCTTTAAAGATTCTCTAAAATGGGCCCTGTTACTTTTATGCATAAGGAAATAAATAAATGCTATTAAAACTCTAAGAACCCTGGCCTTGATCTGCATACTTTTGGCCTATTTTTAGTGCTCCAAGCTGGGAGCCTTGCTAGTTTGACCCACTCAGGCTGGGGCAAAACCCCCCTCCCTTCTATAGCTAAAGACACTCTGACTCCCACCACACTCTGCTGGCTTAATCCAATCAGATTAGCCCCCAAGGCAAGGCAGGGGAGGTAGGAAGGTGGCGTCTGGGGCAGACTCACCAAGGCAGGGTAGGAGGGGTAGCCTCGGCACTTGGCCCACACCAGCTCCAAGGGCTCCAGGTCTCCGCGGTCTTCAAAGGGCAGCAGGAGGCTTCTGCCTGGGGGTGGGGGAGGGGAGGAGACAGCACCCAAAGGGGACTTGGAATGGTGCCCAAAAGGCCTGCCTGTGGCCTCCACTTGACTGGGGCAACCCAGGAATGAGTCACAACATCCCCTCCACCCTTCCTTTTCCCTCTCCTTTCCTTAGAAGTTAGACTGGATCAGGGGTCGGCAAACTAGTTCTGTAAAGGGCCAAACAGTAAATATTTTAGCTTCTGTGGGCAACACGGCCTCTGTTGCAATTACTCAACACTGCTGTTGTTATAGCATGAAAGCAGCCACACACACAATCTATAAATGAATGAGCATGGCTATATCCCAATAAAACTTTATTTTTTGGACACTGAAATTTGAATTTCATGTAATTTTCACATGTTATGAAATATCATTCTTTTGATTTTCTTTTCAATCATTTCAAAATGTAAAAACCATTCTTGGCCCATGGACCATACAAAAATAGGCAACAGGCCATAGTTTACCGACCTCTGAACTAGAACCCTAAGATGGCTTTCCCTGGAAAAATGTTAACTGCTTCATCCTCATGGCCTTAGGGAGAAGGGCCATAACCCAGCTTGGGAAATGCCACATACTGCTCTCTGGGCCTCCCTGAGTGTGGAGTCCTCATGATGGAGGCTTCATGGACAAAGATGCCAGGGAAGACATCGTGGTAAAATTACTTGCTAACTGAGTTATTTTCTGACAGGGTCACACCTGGCCATCTAGGACACCTGGATGCACAGCACTCAGCAGAGCTAAGCAGTCTGCAAGTCCTTCACATGCCTTCTTTCGTCAGAACTGAGACTGGGTATCCCTGGGGCAGGCACTGCATCTTTCATCTTACTTTGCTCTGCACTCAATGCACTAACACATGTGAATGAGTGCTTCACAGATGCTTCTGAACACACAGAAGAACCTCTCTTTCCCTCCCCACATCTATACACTGGAATGGGCAGGTGACCACACTCAACCAAGGAAAAAAGTCCAAATCTAACAGGGTGGAAATTGTTATTTCTAAGGAAATATTACTACCTCACTTTTTAAAAAATTTTATTTATTTATTTTTTGTAGAGATAGGATCTCACTATGTTGCCCAGGCTGGTCTCAAACTCCTGGCTTCAAGCAACCCTCCCACCTTGGCTTCCCAAAGTGCTGGGATTACAGGCGTGAGCTACTGTGCTTAACTCTACTTGTAATTTTTAAAAATGTATTAAAATTATAAGATACTATTTTGCACCTATTGAATCAATAGCAGTAACAATAAAAAGATAAAATCCAATACCAAAGAGGTAGACTGAGTAGAAACTGGTGCAATCACATACTACTGATGCAATTGCAGACCAAACCCATCCTTATGGAATGTAATCTGGCAGTATGTCTGAAGAGCCATTTAAAAAATGTATGAACCACCTGTTCCAGTAAATTTCTTCCCTGGGAATTTATTCTAAGAAAAATAACTTTAAAGACGAATAAAAGGATTTTAAACAAAAATATGGGTTCACTACACTACATATAATGTTAAAAGCTGGAAACAACCCAAATGCCTAACAACAGAATGGTTAAGTAAATTATAATGCATTGTTAGATACATTGTTCCAATAATATGAGATATATAAAGATTATGTGTCAACATGAAGAAAGTACAAAAAAAAATTGAAAAAAGTAGAATACAAAAGTGCATGTGTTTGGATCAGCATTTTGTTAAAAATGTGCCTAAAATAAACAGAAGGCAACACAGAGAAATGAAGACAATCATGTTACAGTGATGGAACTATGGGAGGTTAATATCCTTTGGCATCATTTTAGTAAGCATGTGGTTTTAAAAGTAAGAATAAGATGTCACCACCAGAAGCACAAAGTGTGCCAATCCACTCCTGGCTTTGTGTGAGATGCTGTACAAATTCATTTAGACATGAGCCTGACCTTTTGGGAACTGACAGTTACAGAAAGCAATGAAACACACAGGCATGCATTCATCAACACACATACGAGAAAGAAACTGATGCTAAGGGAAAATAAAGCAGTTGGGTAAAGGAAAGAAGGAAGAGAAGCCCTGCAGCCTGTGTGTTAGATGGAAACTTCAAAGACAGGGCATCCAGGGAGCGCACACCCCTGTATAGCAGGGCTAGACAGAGGTGAGCTCAGAGAACAGCCTGCTCTGCACCTGTCCCACCTGAGCACCACCCCAGGGCTCTCCCCTAGGTCCTGCCCTGCCCTTTAGTCCCTTTGTCCAAGGAGACAAGGCCCATAAAACTACAGGGTTATGCATGTGCGAGATTCAGTGATACAGGCTATCACTGATAACGTTTGTGAATGGGGACAGGCAGTATCCATGAAAATTACAAACACACCATTCCTTCAATTCAGTAATTCCACTTCTATAGATAGGCTCCCTATGGATATAAAATTATCTATGCAAAAGGTTGCTCACTGCAACACTGGTTACGATAATAAATGAAAACAATCTAAACGTCCATCTTTCAGAGGACTGGCTAAGCAAATGATGGCATTCCTATATAATGGGACACTGGGAAGCCAATAAAAAGCACAGAAGGATCTCCAAGATATATTATTAGCTGGAAAAAAAGGAATGGTTTAGAGAAACATGCGCATATTAGGCTTCTCCACTCACTCTCTTAATTATTCATGCAAGTTTTGGCTTGTATACATATGGATTACCTCTGGAAAGATATAAAAGAAAATGCTAGCAGTTGATGTTCCAGGGAGGGGAGTGCTAGCTTTCATTATACACTCTTTTGTACCTTTTTGATTTTTATTACTATGGGCATGTATAACCTATTCAAATTTAAGATGCAATTAAAAAAAAAAAAAGAGTATGATTGGCCTGGGAGAGTGCCATCTCCCTGCCCAAGGGCCCAAGAGTTTGGAGGAGCTCAGGGACTGGCTGCCTGGTACGGAGCCCCAGCAGTGCAGCAGCCTGAAGAGCTGGCTCCTCAGAAGGCCTGGCCCCCTCAGCTCTGCCTGAACACTGCTCCTCACCTGAGCCATTGTAGTCAGAGTCTCCGTTCACACCTTCCAGGAAGGGCACTCGAGACAGGGCTGGCTTCCCACGGCTGCGTTTGGGGGGCGTCAGACCACTGCACACAGAGCAGGGAGACAGGGGTGAAATGAGCAATTTCAATGACTAAAACGCCCACTCCCCTTCTCCCCTCTCCCCTCTCTGACAGGAGTGGAGCTGCAAAAACTCTTCAGGGAGGACAGTTTCTCACCTTCTCCTAAAAACTCACACTAACCCATGTTTTTGACTGAAAAGTTCCCATGAGGTTTTGAGGAACCATTTCATCTACATGAAAGGACTGAACCTGGAAGGAGTTGCTCGGTTCCCTGCTCAGGAACCTTGGACTTCATCCAAAGGAAAGGTCACACCAGTCATTTGTCAATCCTTCCAGAGTCTAAGCAGCCTTGCCATGACAGGGGCCATCTTACATCTGCCCAGAATTCTTTGCTCTGGTTCACATTGCTTCTTCTTTGGAAACCAATTTATTTTTGAGATTCAAAAATTTGCCTCTTTGCCAAATTTTCTAAAGTGGACATGTCATACTTCCTTAATTAGAAAAGACATTTTTAAATTGGAAAAAAAAATGCACTTCTCACTTCCAAATGGTTTATGTGTGAAGTTTTTCTTGGATAGAGAGAAGTGGATTTTTTAAAGTAAAAAGTGGGCTGGGTGTGGTGGCTCACGCCTGTAATCCCAACACTTTGGGAGGCTGAGCTGGGCAGATCACGAGGTCAGAAGATCGAGACCACCCTGGCCAACATGGTGAAACCTCATCTCTACTAAAAATACACAAATTAGCTGGCCGTGGTGGCACATGCCTGTACTCCCAGCTACTCAGGAGGCTGAGGCAGGAGAATCACTTGAACCAGGGAGTCGGAGGTTGCAGTGACCCAAGATCATGCTACTGCACTCCAGCCTGGCGACAGAGCAAGACTCCATGTCAAAAAAAAAAAAAAAAAAAAAAGCAGACCAATTTTTGTTTCACGGCTATTGCAAAGAGGCAAAATATATATTACACAAAGACTAAAAAGTGATAAGCAAAAATTAGAATAGCAATACCAAAGCAATGTTGCAACCGAAGCCCACCCGGGCATCAGTATTTTCAAATTGTTCCCCATACAATTCTAATGTACACCGTAGCTTCTGGGCAAAAATGATATGGCTAGCACTTTTTTCCATCCAAACTTCAAAAAATAATATTACTCCTATATAACTTTAAATTTTTTTACTAAAAAATGTTTAAAGAATAGGTCATCAATCTGCAGAAAAGCAGAAATGCTTAAAGAAACCCCTAGTGGGATAAGAAACAGCCAGGAGTAGGGACTGGTTGGAGAGTAGGGTACTCCCGTTTTGCTGAATCAGAACTGACTTTATCAGGAAAGCATGCTAAGAAAACTCTGCTTAACCAAAACCCCATGAATCATAATTTTTCAATAACCAGTAGTTAGGTTGGTAGTTTTTATTGCTAGTCAAAATAGGAACTGTTTGGGAAAAAACAAAAAAAAACCCAGTTTACATTTAGGATTTAGTTCCCATTTACCCTATAAAAATCTGCCAACATATTAGAGAAATTGAGGCCTTGTACAAATGTAAAGTGCTAGTAATTTTATCAGGAAAGCCTCTCAAAGTTCACGTCAAGATGAGAAAAAAAAAACAAATCAAAGTTCACATCAAGAATCTGGGGACACAACTTCAAATACAACAGAAGAGAGCACAGCAAAGTAGTTAAGAAATTAAACTCTTGGAGCCTATCTGGGTTCAAAACCCAGCTCTTGTTATCAGTTCTGTAACCTTCAGCAAGTTACTTAACTTCTCCGAGGCTTACACTCCCCATGTGTTGTTGTAAGGATTAATGAACGAACACACATAAAACTCTCAGTACAGCACATACCATGCAGTCAATAAACACAGCTGTAGTTATTGTCATACGAAGGATAGTAAATTTTAATGTCTTACTTAAAGTATTACAAACTGCTAATACTGTACTATAGAATGATGAGCTCTGAGAAGGATGAGCTCAATAAAATAGGATGCAACACCAAAAATAGGTCTGTATGTTCCTGATTTGTAGAAAAAAGCACAACTGACTCAATCATGGCCTGCATTTCAGCCCTTTCTCCAAGTTACCCCAGCCTAAGCAGACAACCCAACCTACAATTATCTTATTTACTGGTTTAACATCCATATCCATGAGAACAGACACCTTAGAAGATCATCTTCATGAGAATAGGCACCTTAGTGCTTAGAACAGTACCTGGCATACAGTAGGTGTTCAGTTATCAATATCTGAATGAGTGACCTATAGAAAGCACACGTAGCACCAACCTGCTCAGAAAATCATCAGAAAAGATAAACCAAGGGGTAAGTGAAAAAGGGAGTGTGGGGGATGGGTTAGTGACCAGTTCTTTCAAGGTTATTTCTAATTCTGGGATTATGATTCCGGTCTAATAAATAAGATCTTCCCTTATGTACTTGTTACCACAGTATGGGGGGAAAAAGAAAAACAATGCTTGCAGTTGAAGCCTTTGGATCTCCTATTTTAAACCCTGAAATATTAATACACACTTCCTCCAAGGGGCCCCAGATAAATCAAGGGCATTGCACTGGAGTTCTGCAGAAAGGCAAACACGCCACCTGAATTAGCGGGCTGACCAGAGCCTGACCTTGCTTGCTCTTGTGGCTGATAGCTGAAAAGAATGCCCTTCATAGAAGAAGGGGCCAACACACCTTCCACCTTTAGTCAAGAGCGAGAAAAGGATAGTTTGATGGGTCCAATCCTACCCTGACCCCAACAAAGTGGGCTTCCAGGTACCTTATCTTTGAAGGGAGTCAGGAACTTCAACCCAGGGCCAGGCTAGAAGCATCGTGTAAGATTCTGAAATCTTTCTCTTTCCTGTGCCTGATAATTTTTTCCCATCTACTTCCCCTATATCTCTGGAGGCTGCAATAGGAAGCTAGGGCAACTCTGAGGGTTGGCAGGGGGTAGGGGAATCTCAGAGAAACCAGAGCAGGGAACCAGTACAGGCCAATGAGTAGCTGGGGACCCCCTCAGCCCTACCCCAGTAGTCTCACAGCCCAGGTAGACTGAATGCCTAAAAGAACACATGCCCAGTCTGCCTTGGAAGCACTTCAAACACAAATAGTCTTCTGGTGCTGCTCTGGGACCTTTCCTCCCCTACTCTGAACCTAAGATCCATTCAGCAGTCATGTGGTGGGGCCATGACATTAGCCTTCAGGAAAAGTCACTTTTCCTTCGTGGCAGTGAGGGTTTCTCATTTCTAACAGTCCTCCCCGCCCTGGTGTCTTGCAGAACACAGAACACAGAGCAGGGGCTCCATAAGCTCTTGTGCCTGGAAGAAACTTTAAGGTCTGGTCTGAGAAATCCTCCCTTCAGATAAAGAATGGGAAGAAATCCATCCCTTTTCAGCTCAAGGACAGTAGAAGAGCTTTGGGGTCTTTGTCTGAATAAAAGGCAATTCCAGGCCAGGCGCCGTGGCTCACGCCTGTAATTCCAGCACTTTGGGAGGCTGTGGCGGGCAGATCACTTGAGGTCAGGAGTTCAAGAGCAGTCTGGCCAACATGGTGAAACCTCATCTCTACCAAAAATATAAAAATTAGCTAGGCGTGGTGGCACGTGCCTGTACTCCCAGCTACTCAAGAAGCAGAGGCAGGAGAATCACTTGAACTCAGGAGGCGGAGGCTGCAGTGAGCCGAGATCGGGCCACTGCACTCCAGCCTGGGCAGCAGAGCAAGACTCCGTCTCAAAAAAAAAAAAGGCAATTCCAAATTTCCTACTTGGTCATTTCATACACCTACACCACACCTCTATAAAGAGGCTATGATGCCCCAAAAGGCAAAGAGCAAAACCAACTCTGTAATGGCTGGGTTGTCTAAATGTGTGTAGGCGCAGCAGGGGACTTTGGCTCAAATGTTAATTTCACTGAGCAATAGGAGATTTAGCTTTCCTTATCCTCTAGAGTCCAAATTCAGCCCCACAAACCCTGTAAAGCATCAGCACTACTCTTCCTCTCTCAGATCATATCTGAGAGTCAAGGGTCACCCTGTTTCCTAGGAACTCCCAGAGTTACAGATAAGAGGCCTCAGGAAATAGCAGGAGTGGGGGAAGAGAGAAAAAGGTAAGCAGGAGGAGGTTCAATCTGTAGCTGAATGGAGAGTAAAAGGAGGGGTAGTAGAGCTGCTGACAAAGCTTTGGGAATGTGTTCTTACCTGCAAGCTTCAAATGCCAGTCCACCACTGAGACCCAAACTACATTCAGAGTCAGACCCGCTTTCGGTGTGTTTTCCAAAGCCGTTGGTCATGCCTGCCAAGGACACACACAGTGAGTCTGAGTGCAGAAATCCCCCTTCCCAACACATGCTACAGGGTGAGGCAGCCACCTTAGGAGGGCTCAGTGAGGAGTGGAGAGGATGGCTATTCCTTTCCCTGTGAGAAATGGGTCTTGGGTGATAGAGAAGATCTGATCAAGACAAAAGTTTGGGGGGAAATATTGCTGGCTAGGGCAAGGAGCAGACACTACAATTTCCTTCCCATCCTTCTGCTTTTCGTTTAAGGAAACCATAGCACACAGCTCACTCAGCTACTGTCATTTGGCTACACAGGGAGATACTAAGACTTCTCCTACCCTGGCTGGTTCACAAGTCCTTGGATCTGCTTCTAATTTCAAACCTCAATTATCAGGTAGCCTTTTCTGCCTTTTTCAGGAGCCCAACCACCTTGCCTCTTCAGATAAACACTCACATAACCTATGCATCACACAGCTGGCAACAGCTAGTTTGATTCTTTGGGGGTGGTGTCAAGAGAGACTAGAGATGGATAAGGGCCCTTTGTCAACCACACCCTGAGATATCTCACAGGGCTAATCCAAAGTGAGGATGGGGGCACTCTTCAGCGGAACTAAAGCAGCCCGGAACTTCCTGGGAGGGAGAGTCAGAACCTGGGGTTCTAGGCTGGGCTCTGAAACACAGGTTCCTTTTCTCTTGCTTTGAGGTCTCTTGACCTCTCCTTTTGTGAAGTGAAGATAATACCTTACTTACTTACTATTCAGTATGTATGAGAGAAGGTCTGTTTATAGTGGGGAGCCCTTCAGAGGCGAATGAAGGCTGTTTGGTCATCCCAGGTATATGACCTTGAAGTGAAGGTTTCCACTCTCCTATCTATCCAATTTATTTTTCTATTTTTTGAGATAGGGTCTCGCTCTGTTGCCCAGGCTGGAATGCAGTGGCATAAACAAGGTTCACTGGAGCCTCGATAGCATGGGTTCAAGTGATCCCCTGCCTCAACCTCCTGAGTAGCTGTGACCACAGGCACGCGCCCTATGCCCAGCTAACTTTTTAACTTTGTAGAAACAGGGTCTTGCCGTGTTGCTCAGGCTGGTCTCGAGCTCCTGGACTCAAGTAATCCTTCTGCCTCAGCCTCCCAAAGTGCTGGGATTACAGGCATGAGTCACTGTGCCTGGCCTTTATCCAATTGCTAGCCACACTAAAAGTCCTATAATTCTAACAGCTGAGCCAAGAGGTGTATGGAGATGGGCCAGGCACCTGATTTGAAAGCTGTAAATTACAGACACTGTAACTAGAAAACTGTGAGGCAAGTCCCTCCTATAAGAGCAGGTGTTTGAGCCACAATGTCTATCCTCTGACCTGCCTCTGCCTCTAACATTATGACCACAATTTAAATCACTGAAGCCATCTGGGTCTTGAGTGCCTCACTTACGAAGGATCAACACCTCTTTTTGTGAGATTCAACTAAGGTTGTATAGAAGTATTCCTGAGTGCCAGGCAACTGGGATGGTGAGAGAGAGAGAGAGACGGGATTCTAGCAGTATCTCCAAGCAACAGGCCCCCTCAGGTTGGATGGGCCTCATGTACACAGCTACTTCCCAATAGCAGGATCTTTCATTCTTTTAATGCAGTGTTCTCAGCACTGTATGGCTAAGCCTGATTCAGCTGACAGGATGACAGTAACTACTACCATCTACTGCTATATGCCAAGTGCTTTATAAACGGTACTTCTAGTTCTTAGAACCCTGCAAGGTAGGTATCAGAAACCCCATATTAAGAATAAGGAAACAGGCTCACAGAAGTTAATTAATTTTCCTGTGGTTACACAGCCAGTAAGAAATTGGGGATTTGAGTGCAGGTATGCCTAACTCCAGGCTCTTGCCTCTATATACCAACTTGCTCCCCTAACACAGAAAAGTTTTGGCCAGATGAGATGGGAAGGTATTGTTGAAAACAAAATGTCAGGCAAGAAGACAGGAAAGCAAGTGCTGGCCACACAGTCCAAAGTCACCACATAAAAGTACATGAGGGACACAAAGAGCAAAAGCCAAGAGCAGCCCTCCCTGCCAAGAAAGTGGGTCTTCCCTAACCCACCAAGACCTAAGTACTCTGCCCAGCATTCAAAGTCCTTCACATTCAGTCCCATCTCACCCATCCAGTCTTGGCTCCTGATGCTCTAGGAAGCCCCTCTCTAAGCTGTCCCTCACAGAGATTCTGTCCTCCTCCTTGTTCTCACACACCCAGGCCTGAGGCCTTCATAATCATTCCTTTCCAGTCTGCCCTCATCCCACAGGGCCAGCTCAGCCCAACTCCTACAGCTCAAATTCCCTGAACACCTCTAGCAATGCTACCTCTCACCTGACAAACAACAACATACTGTCCACCACTGTGATTTCTCTACATTTTGAGTGACTCATTTGCCCAATGGCCTGTGAACCTTCCAGAGCTGGAATTAAGTCTGACTTATTTTATTACTTCCCCACAGCTACTCATGACTAGCTCCTGCTGGATGTATATTAAGAACACTTTAGGTGGTGCGCGGTGGCTCATGCCTGTAATCCCATCACTTTGGGAGGCTGAGGCGGGCAAATCACTTGAGGTCAGGTGACCAGCCTGGCCAACATGGTGAAACCCCATCTCCACTAAAAACACAAAAATTAGCAAGGCATGGTGGCGGGCACCTGTAGTCCAGCTACTTGGGAGGCTGAGGCAGGAGGATCGCTTGAACCCAGGAAGCAGAGGTTGCAGTGAGCTGAGATCATGCTACTGCACTCCAGCCTGGGCGACAGAGCAAGACTCATCTCAAAACAAAACAAAACAAAACAAAACCTCTCTTTAGTGATGGAACCTCCATTACCTACCTCTATCACCACCTCACCCCACCCCACACCCTCTGCTGCAGCCAAACTGGTTCCCTCAGTGTTCCTCAGACATGCAGGCATGTTCCCACCTCCAGGACCTGTGTACTTTCTAGTCTATCTTTTTGGAATGTTCTTCCCCTAGACATACAAATAGCTCATGCCTTCAACTCCTTCAGATCTTTACTCAAACGTTACCTCCTTAGAAAACCTGGCCACCCTAAGACCACTCTAGCATTCCTTCCCTGCTGGATCTTTCTCCAAATCTTCTAATACAAGATACAGTTTACTCATTTGCTTTTAATATATTCCCCCATAAGAGAGGAGATTTTTGTCTGTTTTGCTCATTGATTTTTTCCCCCAATGCCTAGAACAGTGCCTAATACAAATATTTGATGAATGAACTGAAATGAAGGTAGGAATAATTTTACTTTATACATCATTGCATTACCCTCAGGGCCAATGAATCCCAGACACAATCTGGCTCTCTGGAAAATACCTGCTCAAAGCCTATTTCCCCTGGCTGCTACTCACGTGCCAGGCCCAACTGTGAGCTATGGTGCCCTCAATGCTACTATTGCTGTCCAATGGGGCCATTAGAGAGATGGCCAGTTGGGGAAGGTGCTGGCTGGCAAGGCAAAGCAGAAAAGCAGATGCGAAGTATCAAGAGAAGTCACAGGCAGGGTCACCTGTCTCTTCCTCCTGCTGGGGGGACCTCTCCCCTTCGCTCTCACTACAGCTCCTGCTCCTTGGCCGCTTCTGGGAGTGGCGCTCTTCCTCGATGCTGGCTGGAGAGGCAGGAGAGCCTGCCACACCATGGTCCTCACCATTCTCCAGGACCCTGTCTGGGCTTCTCTGTAGCTTAACCCCATTCTTGGCCTTCTTGAAGAGGACTGATGTGCGGCGACCCACACCACTAAGTGGGGTACCAGCTGGGGTGTCAGGGGCCATGAGGGATAGTCTGTTGATGCCATTGTCACTGAGCAAGCGTTGCAAAGGCTCACTCCCTAGCTGCAGTGGTGATTTTTCCAAGAGCTCATCTTCTTCCACCTTTCTGGGCTTTAGAAACCGGCCTGGAGGTTTGCTATCATTGATGGGTTTCAGAGTAGGGGGCTCCGGGGGAGATTCTTGCTCAGACAAGGAAGGTGCAGGCCCAGTGGGCTCCAGGGTTGGCGGAGGAGGCAGTTTGGAGTCATCTATTAGAAAAAAAGAGAACCTGCTTGAACATTTTAGACAGAGTCTGCTCCTACAAGCTAGATACTGACACTGACAAGCAAGGACCAAAAGCATGGGCTGTTATAAGGCTTGAGATGAATTCAAGGTCTTAGATCTGAAGCAAAGAGAAAGGAGGATTCGGTTTGTTTTTTTTTCAGAGACAGGATCTTGCTCTGTTGACCAGGCTGGAGTGCAGTGGTCTGATCACAGCTCACTGCAACCACAAACTCCTGGGCTCAAGTGATTATCCTGCCTCAGCCTCCAAAGTAGCTAGGTCTACAAGCACACACCACCATGCTTGGCTAATTTTTAAAAAAAAATTGTTGTAGAGACAGGGTCTTACTATGTTGCCCAGGCTGGTCTCAAACTCCTGGCCTCAAACAATCCCCCTGCCTCTGCCTCCTAAAGTGCTGGGATTACAGGAATGAGCCACTCACTGTAACCATCCCCAGGAGAAGTAAGTTTTATCTACACTAGTAGTTCTCAACCCTGGCTATGTATAAGAATCACATAGGAAGTTTCTTAAAAATTCCAATGCCTAGGCTCCATCCCATACCAACTGAAACCAAATTTGTAAAGATAGGGTATTTTGTTTTTTAAAGCTTACCAGGTGAGTCTAATGAAGTGAGGATCGCAAACCATTGCTCTACACCCAAGAAAGCCACATGCTTAATCAATAAATAGGTTAAGTCTCGGCTTGACAGATTAGGTATCTACAATTCTTACTGGACTCAAGAGTTTTCTCATCTGTCAATCGATTTTATTTCACATCACCCAAGTGAGAACAAGTACAGCAGGCAGAAAAAGTTCAAAAATGTGAAAAACAGAGACCAAGTAAGTTAAATCAGTGGTTGCCAAACATGTCTGCTTACCTACCACCCTGAAACTTTTAAAAATTGAGACTTCCAAGCCAAAGCCCAGACATCCCTAACTGAATCTATGGGAGGTGAGTCTACGCTTTTTTTTTTTTTTTTTTTTTTTTAATTTTCTAGGTGATGCTGTTGGCCTACTGGGCACAACTCTGTACTGCCACAGCCCCAGAAGTAGGGATACGAATGGCATGCTGACTGTCATATGGGGAGTCCAGAGGAGTCACAATGGACACAAAGCTCTCTGATGTCAAATGTGATCTCTCAACCATGTCTCCATTCTCTGCCAACCTAAAATAAAATGGGCTGTTACCTACAATTTGGGCCCCTATCCATTGGAAGTAACTTCCAGCCTTTCGGACTGTGTGTGTGACAGGCCCTCCCAAGCTATAGGCTCAGATCCGAAGGCAGGTATGAGGGAGACAATTCCATCCCCAATGAAGGAGAAGAATGACAAGCAGCTTAACTTATAAGGTTCCTGGGTTTCTAAGAATCATTTCCCTGGCTGTCTTTTCTTCTTTTTATTTTTATTTTTTTGTCTTTTCTCAAGATTAAGAAAAACTGTGGAAACCAACTATCTTTTATAGTCTGGCCTCTCTACTTGAGATGGGCCTGTAGATTCAGCTAGATGGGGTAAAAACCATGAGGTGGCTCAAAAGCCCAGGGTCTTTCCTTCTCTGCTATCCCCTCACACCCCAACCTAACCTGCTCTAAGAGTCTCTCCACATGATGATACAAGGTAGGCTGATATTTAACTGGTAGGTAATACGGCTGTATCAGGTGCAACATACTGACATACTTAATTGGCTAATAAACAGCTGCTGGGCTGCAGCACCTGAAACTCCCCACAATCCAGCAACTAAATATCCACATCAGGGGCCTTTGGGAGCCCACTCCAATATAACAGCCAACATCTACTGAGATGGATAAATTTTGGTCTCTATTGATTGTTAAATATTTTGAACATCATCCCTGTGTATACATGGAAGTGTGACCCTTCCAAGCGCTTTTGTTTGCCCACAAGTGTCAGATCTAAACTCAGAAAGAATACCCCCATTATGATATTTCAGCTTAGCCTTTGTCCCTCTTTACCCTCCAACCCCCTGCCTGCCTGTGACTATCTCTCACCTCTGTCCCCATCGTCTTCTGGCTCCTCCTGCAAGGCCTGCTCCAGCACAGCTGCATCCCCCTGGGGCCCTGCTGGCAGCTCCCCATTGGATACTGTCTTGTTGAGTGATGGTGGCTGTGGTGGTGGTGGCTGTGCCAGCTTCTGCCGAAGGGCATTGATCTCCCGGCGTAGCAGGCGGACACGGCGGGTGCGGGCCCCACTGGACCGCATGGCGCTCACCAGGTCCAGTTTCTCCAGCAGCTCCTTCAGCTGCACCTCTGGGGACAAATGGGCCCGGTTCTCTGGGATGAGGATGTTGTCCACTGCCAGGGAGAAGGGAGGACAGAAGGGGCTGAAGGACCTGCCCAGCACAGGGCAAGAGAAAGGGGCCGAATCCTTCGGATGCAAAACTCTCTCTTGGAATGCCTGGGCCAGCAGCTTCCAGCAGCGTCACTGTGGGCCTTGGCCCTGCAACACCACTGCCCAGAAGGCAGCCACAGGGGCAAGGTCAGAATCTGGGAAACGTCTGCAGGAAGCAGTTCACAGTCACGATTATGGGCTCCATGGAGCAGGCATGAGGCAGCTTGGCAATACCCTGGCCTGAGTGACTGGCTGCTGCCATCGAGAAGCAGAGAGCAGGGACAGGCAGCGTGTGGGGCTCAGAGGCAATTCCATTTTTCTGGTCCTCCACCTGCAATCTTCTGAATGAGCCAGACACACACCAGCAATGCGCTCTCCCTGTCCCATGCTCCAATGCCATACAGAGGGGATCCAAGAGAGGAAGACCTCTGATGAGGCTTTAAGCTTTTCAAACAGACCACTAGTACCTGATTCTCCTTTTCTACCACTTAAGAAGAGCTGAGTGCATTAGTTAAACTTTAACCCTTAGAACTATTCCAGCCACAAAGGTATACCTCAGTCTGTGCTCACCCTCAGCTTTGCTCCTGGAGTCTACCTATAGCCCCAAGGACCACCCTGATCCCTCACTCCGTAGACTCTGTTCCTGTGCCTCCTCCTGGCCCCTCTCCTCCCCGCCCATCCAGGCCTCTCACCGTCTTCCCAGGAGAAGCGGTAAAAGTCTTCCAATTTGGGTGACTCGGGCAGGTGAGTGCCCCTCTCGGGGTCATAGCCGATGTTCTCTGCCTGCCGCCGGGCGTGCCGTAGGATGGCCCCTCCCAGGTCCCGCAGGCGGACAGCTGCTCGGTGGAAAATTGTGTCTTTAGCATTATACTTCATGCAGTTGGTAACTATAAGGTTAAAGTCCTCCTCAAACTCCTCCAAGGTGCGGTACAGGTGGGACTCCAGCTTCCGCCTCATAGTAGAAAAATCCATTGGCTTGGATATGAATTCCAGGTAATCTGGAACCTAAACATATAAAACCTGTACAATTACAACAACCATTTACTAGCCAAACAGGCACACCCTTCACCAATACTCTTGGCCTCCTCAATTTCTGATTTGGCCAAGCCAGGCTAACTCAAAGACCTACAGTCCTGGCCCACCCTGGCCTGCTGACCCCTCATCAAGGGCAAGTCTACTAGCTTTGCCAGACCCACCCTCCTACCCCTGGTTTTGTACACCCTGTGGCCCAATTCCTTCCTAGCCTACTCAGACCCTGTTCCAGTTCAAGAAGAATTTACTGCTTGGAAAGTAGGGGGAACTTGCCTCACTCAAGTTGACTGGTTCTGCGAAGATGTGTGCAGGATCCTTCTCCTGCAGCAGGTCCAGTGTTGTCCTCAACAGAACATTGAATGGCATCAGCTCCAGCTCCATGGCAGCCTGCTGGACTTTGACCTGTGGGGAAGGTGGGGTGAGATCAGATCAGAACATCCCCTGCAAAGATGTACTGAAACTTTTTCTTGATAGCTTGACTTTTACCAATCATGTACAACAAATTTTCATAGAATATTAAACTGACCAGTATATGAGGAGCTATCACTCAACCTTTAGCCTAGGAATGATACCAACAGCTACTATTTTATGATTGTTTCCTATGTACCAAACATCATACTAAAATTTACAGTAACAATAATAATTATCATTACAATTATAATAATTAACACTTCTATAGCCCTTACTAAATGACAGGTAATGTTCTAAACATTTTATGTAAAATAAATGAGTATATGAGGTAGGAACAGATGAGGTATTTTACAAAGAGGAAACCAAGTAACTAAGGAACTAGGAGGAAACAAGGAAACTAAGTAACTGGCCTAAAGTCATAGCTAATAAGGAGCAGAGTTGGGATTCAGTCCCAGACAGTGGTTCTACAGTGAGTGCTCTTGACCATTATGCCACACTAACTCTGTACTTGTATTACCTCAATTAATCATCACGATAACCCTGAAACAGAAATTATTATCCCCATTTTACAAATATGGATCAGAACAAGCATCACCAAGTACTAAAAGAAAAAAATACAAATTAAAAAAAATATATGGAATCTGAGGTTTAGAGAGAGCATGATGAAGAGAAGACCTTACTAGTCTAAGGTCATCTGGCTAGAAAAGAAGAGAGATAGGATTTGAACCCAGGTCTGACTTAGTCCAAGGGACACAATGATGATGTAAAATGTGCTTGAACCAGAATTTCCCATTCAGTGTGCTGAGATACTGATTCCATCAGCCCTTGGAGCATCTGGGTCAGCATAGGGTCACCAGGGCCTCCAGGCTTGCCCCCGCAAGTGGCAAGTAGCTTCATACACTTACAGTAGTATGCTGTACAAATGCTATTTTCTACATATGCCCTAATGTGAGAAGTTAGGAAGCCACAAATTAAGACTATAGAAAATTTCCACTTTTTGGCTATATCAAAACAGGCCTGCCTACTTCCCCAGGACCAGGCCTTCTTCTCTCTCATTTCTCTGAACCAGAGATGAGATGAGAAGTTCAGCTGTGGGATCATGCCTGGGATAGCACAGACATTTTGAACGCTTGAAGAAGGTCCTGAGATGTCCTCCATGGCCATCCATGGTAAATATGGCATGAGCTGCCCAGGCTATGAGGAGGAAACTCAGGCTACTGGCCTGCTAGAAAAGGGGTTGTGCTAAGGCTGAGCATTGCATTAGAATTTGGAGAAAGAGAAAGAAACATATTTTTTTTTCCCCTTTTTGTGGAGAACAGGTCTTGCTTTGTTGCCCAGGCTCGTCTCGAACTCCTGGACTCAACCTATCCTCCTGCCTCTGCTTCCCTAAATGCAGGGATTACAGGCATGAGCCACTGTGCCTAGCAAGAAAGGAATATCTTTAATCTGGGCCTCTGAAGCATGCGAGTGACAGCTGCTATTCCTAGACCAGAGAGAACAGTTTTGGCTTTTCATCCACTTAATTAATAGTATTTGCTCTCTGCCATGTGCAGTAGACACTTCAGAGAAGCAAAGAGTTTTGATAATAATAATAATGACAGCAGCTGACACTTCTCTGGCTGTTACTATGTGCCAGGCACTGTTCTAAGCTCTTTACATGACGAAGTCATCTAATCCTCAAAACAACCTTATGATGTAGGCTCTATAATTACCCCATATTCCAGGTGAGAAAACTGATGTATTAAGCGATTAAAAAACTTGCTTAATGTCACACAGGTAGTCAGTAGAAAAGGCAGGATTTAAACCCAGGCAGTCTGGTGCCATAGCTCATGTTCCTAAACACTATGCTACCCTACCTACTTCAACATTTCCTATGCTCAAGGGCTTAAAATCTCCTAGAACAGAGGAGAAATAGAAAATTTAAATGATTCAAGACCATAAGTGTTTAAGAGTCAAGTGGGAACCCTCAGAAGTTCCCAGGCCAGAGGCTTTCAACTGATGATGCCCATGAGAATGGTCTAAGAAGCTTTCCAAAATCCTCAAGGCCAGGCTCCCTCTGAGAGACTTCCTGAATCAGAAAATACAGGGACGGGCCCAGGCATATGATATTAAGCTTATGCTTGAGGCCACCAGGAGCTGAAACCCAAACTATAGAAACCATCAGTAGTACCACATCTAATACAAAGTAGGCAGATCTTGGAGCCTACAATCCTGGGTAGGGAGGGGCGAGAGAAAGCTAGCATAAGGCAGGGGCTCCCAGATTTCCCAATACTAGACTAATACTGGGAGAAAGTGGCCTTGAACTAGGGCCCTAGGGCTGGGGGCTCCTCCTTACCTGCTCTCGTTTGAGCTTCTCTCTCTTCCGAATCAGCTCAATCAGCAGCCGCGCCCGCTCCAAGTCATGCCGGAGCTTCTGCCAATACTTCAGCTCTTCCTTCACTGCACTTGTCTTCTCATCCTGCTCTCGCTACAGGAGGGAAGAGAAGAGGGACTAGAAACCTCCTTCTTGCAAAAGTCCTCTCCCTGTTCAAGCCTCATGGGGCTGCAGCAGGTAAAAGTCTTGTTCCCTTCCTTGACCCACAGTTCCAAGAGCCCTTCCACCCCTCTCTACCCCATGCCTTCCTCCTGAGCTGCCCCAGTATTATAGCACTGTTTCTTCATCATAAAGCAATAACCTTTGCTGGAGTAGGATCTGGGACTGCTTCCCCCTACCCCCAGGTACACCAGAGAGCAGCTATGGCCCTCTGGGTCAGAAAGAATTTCATAAGAAAACTGACCTCGGGGTGAAAAGAATTTCACCCTAGAGCTTTCACTTGGCTAGAAAACAAAGTGAGGTTCTTACTATAAGCCTGAACATACTCTGGTAAAACAACAACAAACAAATCACGATTCCTGCCCTAGAAAAGATTACAGTTGGAGTCAGGGGAAGGGAAGAGACAGAGCTTGAAGCACAAGGGCGTATTAGCATAAAGATAATACAAATTAATAATATAAACTGGAAATAAAATGCTAAGAGGATACAAAATAGAAGATCTGAGTAGGTGGAGGTTAGATCAGAGAAGCTTCCTGGTGAAGAATCTTACTAGAGTTTAACATACAGGCAGGTGACAGACATGGATGGGCATAGTAGTAAGGAAGGTCTCTTCTGGAACCAAAGGGATGAAAGGGGCAGAAATGTAGAGGCAGAATTAGTGATTCTTTGCTTGGTAAACAAAACAGGCTGGCCAGAACAGAGATGCTGGAGAACTACAAAAGCCAAGGAAGATCCAGGATACAGCTAATAAGAAGCTTCAAATGTAAGGCAAAAGAGCCTTAACTTCGCCTGCCTAGAAAGAGGAGTATATTCTGGAAGAGGAAGTAAGAGAATGGAAGAGCAGGACATTGCTCACCTAGGCCTTGCTCCTCTCCACAGTCAGACATTCCTGCCCCAAACCCAAGCTTATAAAATCAAGAACTAGGCCTTTCCCCAAAGGACAGATCCCCACCAATGTCCATGCCAAGCACACCTGCCCAGATGTAGGCAGCACCCCCTCTTGGCCATGGAGGATCCCAACAGCATGTGAATAAGAAACTACCAGTTGAAGATCAAAGAAAGAATTAGAGGCTGGAGATCACCTAGAAAGCTATTGCTGAGATTAAGAGGGCATGGATGAGCAGGAAAGCTGCAGAATGAAGACAAAAAGCCATGTTGATAAAGCCCCCAAAGCAGCTTAAAGGATGATTAACAATGGCCCTTAGGGAGTAAAGAGTCAAAAGTAACTCCAAGGTGGGGAACTCTTGATATGAGTCCAGGAGGGAGGGGAGAACCATAACGATGGGGAAATAAGTTTACTGAGAGGAAAAAAGATAATTAATTTCCAATATTTGAGTTACAAATTAACAACATCAACATGGAAACATCACTGAGGGACTGATGGCAGAAAAAAGGGATGAAGACAAGACAAAAAGTCTGGAGCTGCTATTACACAGTTATTGTCAAATATGAGATTGGACATGTTCTCCAAGCAAACAAGCAGATAGCAGAGCCACTGGGAATGTTACTATTAAAGAGCAAGAAGTGGGATCAGCATAGGGTACAGTCAGAGAGGTAGAAGCAGCCGGAAGTGGTATCACTGAGAAGCTCTTAGACGAAGTCATTTGTGGTGTCAAATGCAGCCCAATGATCAATCAGGCGAGAATATAATGAAAGACTTCCTGGGAGAAGGTAGCTGATGTTTTAGGGGAGGCTTCAGTGGAGCAGGTGGACCAAAAGGTTCAAGGAGGGCCAGATACAGGCTTATACTTCAGGAGTTTAGTTACAAAAGGCAAAAGTGAGATCAGACAGAATGCAGAAGGCACCAGACTCACATAAAGCTTTGCTTCATCTCTGGAGCAGCAGTGTGGGAACACTTAAAGGCAGAAAGAATAGAACAGGTAAAGGGGGAGAAAGAACTAAAGAGTTAAAACAAGAGAAATTAGGAGCAGAAAACATTAAACATGCAGCAACTCCAGTTGCTAATGGCTAACAGCCACCACAATTGGACAGGCTGTGTGCTACAGCTTAGATAGTAAATTTGTGTATTTACTATGAAACATTTTTTGGCAGATGGCAGTATAATGTCTTGAGGAAAGGGCGCCTTTTCCTAATTAACACAATGTGGCCACCCTGGCTCTCATTCAGCCTACTTCTTGCTTTCTGCTACATCTAGAGGATTTTCCCCACATATACGGAAAGCTAGGCATGCTCTCCACTCTCCCCTAGAATTCTCTACAAAGTCAAGCCTCATCTATCCAGAAGGAGCTGCTTGAAGATCTCTGTAGTGCTGGGGGTTGTTCCTGGGATAGACCACCCAGACAGGTAGGCAAAGGCTCCATGGAGGGATCAAGAAGGGGTGCCAGCCCCACCCCAACCATCATTCCGTTTCCTTCACTCTCCACCTCCCTCTACCAGCCTCAAATCACCACTGCACCTACCTGCTCAGCGTTTCTTTGGGACTGCAGATGGGAGTGCAAGCGCCGGATAAGAGGGACACCATTCCGTGCCTGCCGCTTCAACAGCCAATAGTTGTGAAGCCGCTGCATAAACTGGTTTTTCCTCTGAAAGGAGAGACCACTACAGATCTTGTTCAACCTTGAGTAGAGGCACACGGAAGTGAAAGACAAGGTCAGTGGGCAGCCCAGATTATAGCCTATGCATCCTATCCAGACCCTGGTTCGTTTCTGAACCTTATACAGGAAGACAGAATAAAATGGCCAAATACCTCACCTCAGAGAAAGGCTTGAAAAGGACAGTAAAGTTAAGCAGCTCAGATTCAGCATGAGTTATTTCATTTGCTTTTCCACCTCTTGCCTTGCAGTCCTAATCCTCCAAAAGAACCATCTCCCAGAACCCCGTTTCCTATTGTCCTGGACTTCTTTGTTCCAGGTATGGACTGAGAAACAAGCCTATGCCTCAATACCCCCAGCCTCCTCTTATAAAAGCAGCAAAAGGGAACAGGAACTTGGGTAAGCTATGGTTAATGTGGCCACTATTTCCTGCCTTCTGCGGCTGAGAGTCCCATCAAACCAGGGGGTAGCCCACAACCAGGCTGAGCCCAATGCAACCCCTTAGACTTGTTTGACCTCTGGTTTTTCATGGTATAAACCTCAACAGCCTAAAAATGTTGTTTAATTTTGAACCAAATGAAAAAAAAATTGGATCTAAAGATGTAAGAGGATGGGAAATGTGAAAACCCAGCTGGCTAAACTACTCAAAAGTCTTAAGGTCAGGGTTTAAGCCAGTAACTCCTTGGGGGAGGAAAAGGGGTAGGAGAGGAACTAATGCAAGCCTATAATATCTGTCTTTAATATCCATATTGCAAGGTGGGTATCATTATTCTCATTTTACAAAAGATGGAAAGGCAGCATAGGAACAGAAGCTGAATAAACTGTCAAAGTAACTAATACAGCTAATAAGATGGTGGATCCAGGTTGGATTTGAATCCACGATCTCTCTGCTATACCACGATACATCCCCAGACTGGTTATCCACAGGGTAAGCAAGGCCTCAGTGCTCTTGTGGTGTTTCCTCTCCTTTTTCTCTTCATGCCACTCCATTGAAACAAAGATAAGCGCAGCTAAACAAGTTGAAACCTTAGAAGGATGGGCATGTTGGGCAGGACATTGCTCACCTAGGCCTTGCTCCTCTCCACAGTCAGACATTCCTGCCCCAAAGCCAAGCTTATAAAATCAAGAACTAGGCCTTTCCCCAAAGGACAGATCCCGACCAATGTCCATGCCAAGCACACCTGCCCAGATGTAGGCAGCAGCCTCCCTCTACCTCTTGGCCATGGAGGATCCCAACAGCATCTGTGCAGGTAGGGAAAAGAATAGTAATAATAAAATAGCAGCAGCAGCAGTAGCCACCATTTATTGAGCACTTACTATTTGCCAGACACTGTGCTAAGTGCTTTACTTATATTATCTCATTTATTTCTCACAACAACTCTATGTGGTGGGTTCATTTACAAATAAACTAAGGCTTAGAGCAGCTAAGCAACTTGCCAAAGGTCACAAAGGTACTAAGTGACAGAAATGGGTTTCAAATGTAGGTTTGTCTGGTTCTTAGCCAGCAAGCTCTGCTGGCCCCAGCAAGAGGCATCTAGAACAACATATATGTCAACCAAAGATTCTAGCCTCAGGGTAAAACCACCCTACAGATGGGAACTAAGCATCCACCCACTTACCTCAGGAAAAAGAATAACCTAGAACAGCTCTGTGACTAGAAAACACATTCAGAGTCACTGAAATTCTAACTTGGGTAATAGCTGGCAATAAGAGCCTCCCCCTTCTGATCTCGCACTTATGTCTTCTTCCCAGCCTGGCAAGTCTGGTTGCCTATTCATAGCTCTCACACAACTCTTTCCCCAAAACTCCTTTCTCTCTACCCTTCTCATCAAGAGAGACGGACTACAGGAATGCAATCTAGAGGTATCATGAGCCCCAGCTCTTGTGGTATAGGGTCTGTCACTTTCCACCTGGTTCCATCCCTTAGAACAGGACATGGCATGTATTAAGTGCTCAATAAATATATCATTGAATGAATAAAGGAGTGAACAACTTTACCTCCCTTGGCCGCAGTTTCTTCATCTGGGGGTGTGGGAGAAGGTGCAAGGACTACATCAGATGAACAATCTCCAAGACTCCTTCCTGCTCTAACAGTGTATACTGTTTAATGAACACCACCCCTGAGATGAGCCTCTGCTAGGAAATCTTCCCTATCTCTTGCTTCTCTGCCAAGCTCCCATCCCTCCAATGGCTCGATACCTCTCTGATGTTTTAAAACAGGTACCATGGGCTCTCTACAGACTCAATGTGGGGTCTGCAGCGCTTAGCTATACAGCTGAACTGAATGATCCTCTTATCCCTAAATCTAAAGCTTCAAGAGGAGGAATAGCATGTTCTCTCCACACCACCACCCCCTCATACCCAGGACAGAACTTGCTGGACAGCAGATGGCCATGCCGATCCTCTGAAACAGTGGTTCTTCACTGGGTAATTAGTTCTACCCTCCCCAAGGGTTTTTGAAAACATGCATGAGGAGTGTTTGAGTTTGTCACAAAGACCAGGCAATGGGGGAGGGGATGCGACTGGCATTTACAAAGACCAGGGATACTAAACATCTAGAAATGTACGGGACACTTCTAATAACGAAGAAGTATCCTGTCCAAAATGTCACTTAGTGCCCCTATTGAAAAATACTGTCTTAGATATTCTATCACCTGAGTTTCTAAGTAACTTAAGTGTTTTATTTCACTTTGAACTAAAGGAAATACATTACTCTGAGGGCAAAATCAAAACCACAAACCAGGCCAGGTGAGCCTGGGGTCAAAAGGAAAAGTTTAAATTTGGGGAGGAGAATACTGTTCAACTGTGTTTAGCAAAGGCCTGGCACAGGGCCAACACCAACCCAAGAAGAAATCATAAGTCCCTAAGGAGCCCTTCTGGGCATGCTTACCTGTAAGAGGGTATCTGTGGGACAGCGAGCATGGGGAGAGTGGAGGGTGTGTCTTGGCCTGCTTCCTCTGGCTCCTTCTTGATCCTCTGCTTCAAACTCATCTTGTTCTTCTTGGGCACTCCCTTGAGGGGGCCACTCACCCCGCCTTGGCCTTCCTGCTCCTCTTCCTCCACTTCTTCCTCTTCTTCCTCCTCTCCATCACCCTCCTTCAGCCCTTCCTCATCGCCAGTCTCACTGATGCTTCTAGGGGAGTCGCCCTTCCTCCTAGCAGTGGCAGCACCTGGTGGCGAGTGGGCCTCACAGTAGGCAGTCTTGCGCACTGTAAAGATGGTGCCATTGAGGCTGGTTTCGCGCATGGGCTCAATCTTCATGAAGAGCCCAGCCCGCTGTGCACATGTCACATGGAACGCTGTGTAGCAGTTCACCTTATGGCACTGGATGGCTGCACCTAGCCCTTTCTGCTTGCAGATATAGCAGGTTAGTTTCCAACGGGCAGGCGGGATATTGTCAATGCCCTCAATAGGTTCCAAGAACACGGTGTTAGCAAAGCAGACTTCAGGGATCCAGATGGCACACACCACATGGGCCCAGTGCCCATCACTGGTCTGTTTGAAGGCGCCACCCTTATTGGGGCAAAGGACGCAATCCACAGGCCGGGAGGGAGACTGCAGGCAGCAGCGACATAGCCACTGGCCCTCAGGGATGTAGGGGACGCCATAGCACTCCTGGTGTACTGCCAGGTTGCAGATGTCACAGAAGAGAATAACGTTGCTATTGTGACATTCATCATCCAGGCACACACAGCAGAAAGCGTCTTCATCGATGAGTGACTGTTGGGCCCCACTGCTGCGACTCTCCAAGTATGACTCTTTCTCAAGCCGGTCTACCAGCAGCTCAAAGGTGTCTGCAGACACCAAACTGTGCCCATCTACTCGCCGCTTTTCATTCACCATGTCCAGCCAGGCAAGGTCCTCCTCATCCATGTCATACTCTACCTCTGCATCCAGGTCTTCAGGTGGCTTCTCAATGTAGCGATAGTAGGCAGCAGGCAGTGGGGGTGCTTCTGGCTGGATGCCTGAGTCCACCATACGGAAGCTGGGCTGTGGGAGGTGGAAGGAAGTACCAGACGCATGCTTGGAGCAAGATTCCTTCTTTTTGCCCTTGGATGAGGGTTTCTTGGACTTGCCAGGGAACTGAGGCTGTTCACTGTTTTCTTTGTTACTATTGCATTCGGTGATATCCTGGGCAGTTAGCTCATCCTCAGTGATGATTTTGAGTGGGTCATAGATGCTGATACGATGCAGGCGTCCATCAATGTCTACCTCGACAATCCGCTGGGCCTGGGCATATGTCAGGGTCTCCCGGGTGGGTGAGCACTTGAGACTGTAGGGAGACGGGGAACGCCGGCCCTCGGCATTCTGCCGGGACTTCCGACGAGGCTTCCTCATGGCACCTAGGAACTGAGGGGACAGGCCTAAGGAGAGAAGGCCAGGAGACTATGAGTTGGATGCCCTTACGCACCCATTCATCCACCTACATGATCAAGCATCCACCAAGAGGACTGGCTTTCCCCTCTGTCTGAACAACCTGCCCCTCAGGCATCCACATGGCTTGCTCCTTCACCTCCTTTGAGTCTTTCATTTCTTCAAGGGAACAACACGTTTCAGTGAGACCTTCTCTGACCACTTTATCTAAAATTGCAAATCCTTTTCCTCCACCAGCAATCTACCTTTCATTCTGCTTTATTTTTCCCTTTAACATTCATCATCTTATACCATGCTACATAATTTACCTACTACTATGTTTATTGTTTCCTTCCTTCCACTAGAATATAAGCTCCATGAGGGGAAGAATTTTTGTTTGTCTTGTTCACTGCTGTATCCCCAGTTTCTGGAGCAGTGCTTAGCTCCTAAGTAACCACTCAATAAGTATTAGTTGAATGAAAGAAGAAATCAAACACACATGATCCCTGCCCTCAAGGAGCCCTGTCTAACTGAAAAGACAGAAAAGTAAACAGATTATTACAGTATAACATGGGGAAAGATCTAATGTTCTAATGATGTACATAAAGCTGTGTGACAGCTAACTATGGAAAACACATGTAGTTAAGGGTTTAGCAAAGAAAACAAGAACAGCATCCACTGTCAAGCTCTGTACATGAACAATGGGCCCCATCAGAGAATCAAAAGTCACTAGAGTCTTCTCCCAATACATCTTACCATGATCAGAAACCCTACTCCTTGACCCTGCCTAGAGGTGAAGGGGTGAAGGTATCTGACATGCCTATGATACATGGTCTAAGGGCTTCAAACTACAGTATGCAGGGTATTCCCTACAAAAGGCAGCATCCAGGACAGCGGTCCCCAGCCTTTTTGGCACCAGGGACCGGTTTCGTGGAAGACAATTTTTCCACAGATGAGGGTGGGTGGTGAACACTGTTCCACCTCAGATCATCAGGCATTAGTCAGATTCTCCTAAGGAGCATGCAACCTAGATCCCTCACATGCGCAGTTCACAGTAGGGTTCGCGATCCTATGAGAATCCAAAGCAGCCGCTGATCTGACAGGAGGCAGAGCTCAGGTGGTAATGCTCGTTTGCCCGCCACTCACCTCTTGCTGTACGGCCTGGTTCTTAACAGGCCACAGTCTGCGGCCTGGGGGTTGGGAACCCCTGATCCAGGATACACCAACTAGTACATTTCCAGGCAGAAACAAACCCTAGAAGCTCTGAGAGTGGCTCCAAGAGATCTCTGCAGTTATAGTGGCCTGTCTAGGACCTTCATTCGACCTAAGGCCAAGATGATCTGGACAGCATCTGAGGTAAACTCTCAATGTATTCTGTTACCTCAAAAGTCTCTCCCAGAACACTCATATCTAGTCTATCCTTGTACAGCCAAGAGAAAGTCCTAGTTTCCCGCATCATTCTCTGGATGACAAGCTCATAAGGAGCTGCGGTAGGCAGTTACCAAGGCCATCACCACCAGGAGAGACCTTTGGGGATACAGGGCCCAATGGTGTGGGCAGACTTGGAAGGATATGAACAGAGAGAAGATTTCAAAGAGAAAAACAATTCATCGCCTTGGTTGCAGGGTCTACCATCTATATAAAGTAGAGACAGTGATAATAAAAGCACTTTTTCCAAACTACAAAGCCCTCTTACTTTTAATATTTCTCACAACTACCTTAGGAGATGGTGTAGCTATTATCATCTACACAGAAGCTCAGAAAGATGTCACTCAACCTAAAGCTAGTAAGTGATATAGCTACAATTTGAACCCAGGTCTTCCGATGCTCAATTCCTCTCAGTGGGAATTAAGAACCCCACAGAGGTGCTATGGTCTGGTACAAAACGAGGCTCTGGGGCAATCTAGGTTCTAATCTTGGCCCTCTGTGACCTGGAGAATGTCCCTTAAGCTCTCTATGCCTCCATACTCCATCAGTAAAATGAGGGTAACACAATCTAGCTCTCTAGGTGCTACTTGTTAATAAGGTATTATTAACATCCTTATTTGAAAGGCCTTCCAATCCCAAAGTGTGACTGAAACAAACGAAAAACCAATTTGGCTGAGAGCAGTGCCAGGCGGGCTGGCACACACCCCATGTGGAGCCAAAGGAAACAGAATCATCGCAGCAATTCTGTCCAGGTTCCAGAGGCCCTTGGCTACTGGATTCCTTACAAATGCCAAGTCCCTGGGGGCAGACAGGGCCAACAGACCTGCTTCATCACCCACCCCTCCAAAGGCACCGAGGCCCTAGAAGAGGGAACATCTGCCTCCACACCGACCCCAAACAGCGCAGACAGGCGGTGAGGCGCCCCCTTTCATGAAAGCCGCTCCATCTTCTCCCTCCCCACCTGCCACCTCCTCGGCTGCTCAAGCATCTCTCGACCACGCAAGACTCTACACAGACGTGTTTTGTCCCACCCACGCCTCCAGACACCGGGGAGAAATTCTAGAGGGGAAAGGGCTGCTGATGAGGGAAATGAAAAGAGTTTCGCCCACAAGGAGCTTACAGTCTAGACGAGTTTTTTGGCGGGAGTTTCTCAACCTACACAGCCCTTCCCACATACACACCTCCAAAATATCTCCAACAACCCCCGCCCCCCCAGATTTCCCCTCGGCACCCTCTGACCCCTCGCTCACCCACCCCATCCAGATCCCTGAAGAATGAGGAGCTTCTGCAATTAGACTGTATCCCCTGCACCCCACACAAGATACTCAGGAGACAAGGAGGGCCCCAGCCAAGGCTCCTGCTCCTTTAAGGGGGCACCTCTTCCAGAAGAATCTTGACCCCTCGGAGAAGAAAGGAGGGAAATAACATCTCCTCAGAGGGGAGGGGCGAGCGCACCAGAGACAGCCTGACGTGGAGTCCGACCCTCAGACAGAGAAAGCGAGCGCCAGCGAATGAGCGGGGCAGAGAAGCGAGAGCCCATTGGCTGCCTCACCCGCCCGTCAGAGGGACCCAGGGGAGCAAGGGCCACTCAAGGGGCGGGACTGTCGTCTGGACAGGCCAATTGGAAGGCGTGGCGGGGGCGGGGCTTAGCGGCTCGGAATCCAAGGCTGGGGGGGAGACAAGATGGCGGCTGCGGGAGGGGGTCCTCTCTTCTCAGCTCCCCCGCTCACCCGCCTTCTCCTTCCCTGCCGCCGCCCTCGCTCCAGGAGAGAGCTTTCGCACCGCCCCCGCCCTGCTCGGAAAGCCCCCCGCTTCTCCGGTTTCCCCCCGTGCAGTCCCTGGTCCCCGTAGGCCCCGCTGCCCCCGCCCCCGCTCTGTCCGGCCCCGCTGCCGCCCCCATTACCTCAGCCGCCTGCCCGGCCCCACCGTTCGGGGCCCCTGGGCGCGGGCGGGCCGGCCGCCGAGCAGGTCGGCGCGGCCCGGGAAGCGGAGCGCGGTCTTCTCCCGCGCCTGCCTCCGTGGCCTCTGCCGTGCCCCTCCCGGCCCGCGCTGGGGCCCCGGCCCGGCCGCCGCCGCCGCTCCCGGGGGAGGAGGGGGAATGGAGCCGCCGCTGCTGCCGCTGCCGCCACGGAGCCCGGCCGAGGGGAGGGAGGGATCAGCCCCCAGGCAGGATCCGCCCCTCCGGCCTCCCCCCGCCACCTCCACCCCTTCCCTCGCTCCCTCCCTGACTCTGCGGGCTCTCCCGCTGAACAGGAGCGAGAGCGCGAAAGAGGGGGAAACGGGAAAAAAATCCCCCCGCCCGTGCCCGGCGCGGCGGCGGCCGGGGCGGTGCGGAGAGGAGCGCGGAGGCGCCGCCGCCACGGGGCACCGTCCCCGGCTCGGCCTCACGGTGGCGGTGCGGGCGCGGCGGGGATACTGAGCGGGTCTGCGCCCGCCGCGATCCCTGCGCAGCACGGCCCTGCCCGCCACGGGGCGAGCCCGATAAGAGGGCTGTGGACGTTCGGGTCTAGTTGGGAGAGACAGGGGTCCCTGACTCTTGAGCGGTCAGTCATTTCCTTCCCAGTCCTTGTGGGTGACGTGGCCACGGTTTGGAGTAGCAAGCCCCCTCCCTGAACTGAAGGGCCTCTCCAAAGGTTAAGCCAGGGCAGTCATTGAGGTCAAAACCAGTATGTAGTTTATTGAGTGCAGGTGCCTACACGACTCCCAGAAAGTCGCGTCTTCCCTAACCCCCATGCCCAGGACCTGAGGACAAAGGTCTAGCGATTGTCCGTCCCCTCCCCCAGTGAGGACAGCCGGGAAAGATCTGCCTTTGTTGTGTACAGGTGAGCGTCTTGTTCCGCACCAGACATCTTTTTTTTTAAAAAAAGATCTGACTTTCCGTTTAAAAAGAGTAAACAAAAGTTTGACAGTCTGCTTAAGTATGCCTGGTAACTCGTCTGTCACTGTGGGCATGGGAAACACTTTAAACCTGACTTGGTTAATTTAATGCA
This sequence comes from Pongo abelii, assembly GCF_028885655.2. NCBI lineage: Eukaryota > Metazoa > Chordata > Mammalia > Primates > Hominidae > Pongo > Pongo abelii. The sequence goes on along the minus strand of NC_071990.2, from coordinate 36,457,155 downwards.
CTAGGCGGCTTTCTAAAAGATGCTTGACAAATGGCAGCATCAGACTAAACTGGCTTTTGTTTTGATCTAAAAAAACAAAAAAATAAAGAAAAGGGCTCCATTGCCACCCCCGTTTGCCTATAAACTGGAAAGCTTACCTCATGTGACTGAAGTCTTAAGCACCAATACATAATGATGTTTATAAAGGACGTATGGATAAGCTGCCTGTAAATATGAAGATGAGTGACAGTTTGAAAGTGTTTCCTTTGTCGGCACTTGTGGTGTAGTTGGTGAGACTCAATTTCTTTCTTGGTTCTGATGATCAAGGGACATGTATTCTAGAGTCAGAAGGACGAAGGATAAAGTCTTAGGATCCAAATTTTCTGAATGTTTAAAGTGAACATACTGGTGCTTTTGAAGTATAGATATTATACTAAGGAAATTAAATACAGAGAGTTTCAAATTCAAAAGTTTGATTAAGGAAGCTAATTTGTTTCCAAGTAAATAGCATCTTCTGGCAAAGAGATAGTACAAAAATGCTTCTGTTAACCAATTTTTTAAATGCAAGGGGGGTGGCTCGTGGAGCTAAGCAAGGGCAGGGCAATGATTTGAAAGTTGTGAAGATGAAATAGTATGAATTAATGTCAAGTGTTCTGAAGCTAGGGGGAATAATCATTTGGAGGGAAGGTGTGGAAGAAAAAGATGATTAATTGTGGAAGAGAAAGCCCCAGAGGCAAGAAAATATTGCAATTACAGTACTTCTAGTGAAGAAAAAAAAGTCTGAAAACTAACAAAAACAGTCGAATTTCTTGTTCTTTTAAAACATGAAATATAATAATCATTTATACATATGACTAGTAACTTTTATTTCTTGATGGATGTTCTCAAAATTTATTTAGCACAATTCCCATTTGTGTGATCAGGAGCTATCTTTTTCCACTAAAATGAATGAATAAATACCTTGAGAAAATGCATTGGTTTCGACTTGTAAGTCAAATAATGATTTAAATGCTGTTGAAAAGGCATTAAGTCAACCTAATGCGTGTGATTTTTTTCAGATTTTTCTATTCAAAGCTTTCATATTAAGACCTTATTCAACCTAAGTGTTTCTCTTCCATTTTCAACTTCTACTTTTTTAATGATAACATTACAGTTGCCCTCACTTTAATTTTTGACATTTGGAATTGGTTTCTACGAGCATAACTGCACACGTAACCAGTTCCCTGTGATGGAATCTTAAATGTAACATAGAACAATTATGTTATTAAAAACAAATTTGGAACATATATCAAAAATCTCAGAGGCACTAAATTTAATTCACTTTAATCTTTTGCTATTTTAAACGGTTTAAATTCACTAGCCCCTGGCCTTTCCAGTAAACCATACAGCAATTAAATTCAACAAACAGGGGCATGGACCTTTGATTCCAAATAGTTGTTTTTAAGAACCATCCAGCTGTAAGTAGAAACCAACTTATTTGGGATAGGAGAAGGTTTTACCATTTAAAACTAAAAGAAACATGAATACAAAGAAAATCACCATTTCCCCACCTCTTTCTTTCACACTTCCCCTTCATAATTTTTTTCAGCATCTCAGGATATCTTTGTTAATGCTTCACTATTGTCATTAGTTTATCAGGCCAAGAAACCTCTCAAGGGTCAGACGCAGTACCCACTGGATTAATAACATGTGGATGACAAGGAAAAAAATAGGCCTTGATTGATTGTTAAATTATTTTTAATAGAATATTCCTTCCTTAGATACTTGACTAAAAGAATTCTGAAACCACAGTTGGGAGGAATGTTTGAGGTTGGAATCATTGTGATACTTTTACACTAATTAAAATGGTTTAAGAATGTAAAGTTTGCTTGGAAAATGGGAAAAGTTTAGTTAGGTTAACAACAGGTCTTAAATAGAATAACATACCACACCCTTTAGATTTAATTCCATTTATGTATTTCTAAAACATATTCATTGACCACTTAGAGTGTGTCTAATACTGCACAAGTTCTTTGGAAAATAATGACAAAATCTCAACCTAGAAAGGGACTAATGATCATAAGTATAGATAGAATATATTTTTTCTTGCCTTGAGTAGTGTGCAATCCAGAATGGTAGAAATAAGTAGAAAACACATTAAAAAAATAGATAAGGCAGTGAAGAGTATGGAGCCACCATTATTCAAAGAAGGCTTCTTGGAGGATGGGAGACTTCTTTAAGCCAAGTTCTAAATCATGATGGATGTGAACTGGTGAAAAGAGTGTAAAATGACATTGGGTTGGTGACAGGACAGTCCAGGCAAAGGGAAAATATGCAGGGAATAATGCGGAAATTATCCTAGCTGGTGTGTATGGGCAGATGATAAGAAAAAGGTTGAATTGGGTAGGAGGTATGGCAAGGGGACAGGGATAATAAAAATAATACCTAACACTTATGTACAAGGTACTGTGCTTAGTACTTTATGTACTCCATTTATTAAAGATGTTTGTTGCAGTTAGCAGAAAAGCAACTTAAGTGAGTTTAATAAAGGAAATCAACTCTCATAACCAGAAAGTCCAGGGGTGCATCTAGCTATAGACAAGATCGAGTCAAAGGACTTGAATTATGTCATCAGCATACTGTATCTTGCAATTTCTCAGCCATCCTGAGGCAATAACTGTGGCCAGAGGGACATGCTGCTTGTTATGTATCAACTCCTAAAACCAGAGGACGTGAGCAGGAGAAGATTCTACAAAGGGATAGTAGGTACATGTACAAACTAGGTCCAGTATGCACACCACATCTTATTTATCAACTTACTAACTGTATAAAATGTTACTGTTATCCTCTTTATGTATTAGAGAAAGTAGAACAGGAGATCCGGTAAACCTGGAAGAGTTTACTATAGGTAATTAGGCATTATGAAAATAAAAAGGCATTAAGCAGAATGATGGAAAATGTGTAAGAGGAAAAGGAAAGGTCAAATCAGAAATCAGATGACAAAGCAACTGTTTTGTCTGATTGGACATAAGAACAAAGGAGAAGATTGAAGAAGAATCTAAGTTCAAACTTTGGAGGTTCTCACAGTTTGGTACAATCATTGCAAATTAAGAGGTGGCAAAGGGTCGCTCGGGAGCTCCTATTGGAGGTGGGAACCTGAGGATTGAAGAAATGATGAAATCAGCTCAAGTTCTCTGGAACCTCTTTTGGTCACACTGAAATACATATTTATTCAATTATTATTTGTGAGCTGCTGGTTAGATTCTATTTTATGCCTGTAAAGGTCACAAAGGTGAAGAGTATGCTTGCAGACTTGAAGGCACTTACATTCTAATCACAGTATAAAGCAAGGGTATTTATAACTGGAACGTGCTACAATATAAGCACCTCAAGAGAGATGCAAACAAAGTGGCAAAGTTTAGAGGAGGGAGTGAGCTCGTCTGTTTGGGAGAAGAGGGAAGGCTCTGTGAAGAAAGTGCTGTCTGAGCTCCATCTGAAAGCTCTCAGGTAGGTGTGTCAGCTAGAAAGATGGTAGAGGGAGTGTGGTCCAGGCTGAGCCACCAGCATGAGCAAAGAGAAAGAACGCATCAAAGAATAAAATTTCAACAAATGAGTCCCAAAGATCCAGTTGGCTTTATTAGCTGTTTATGAACTGGGCAACATCCAGTCTACAAAATAGAAAGGAGTTCCTACGAGCTAAACAAGTAGGTGAGTTTTATAGGCAGAAAGAAGTGAAATAAATCAGAACAATGAGCAAATAGCAGATTGGTCTTTTCAAGATTATTTTTCTTTATAGGAATGTAAATGAAATCTTGTTGGTTTAATGGGATTTGACTATCATCTCTCTCCTGATTTCTTGAAGGGTCAGATCTTACAGTAAAATACAGGTTTTGGTTTGGTGTCATGGAACCTCTCAGCATGAATGACTCCATTTGGGGTGCTGTCTTTTCTTTAACACATGGAATGCCATAAGATTGTTTCAGGAAACAGTGGGTTACCCATTGACCCGAAAATTAGGGATATGAGAGAGAAGGCTGGTAAGGTAAAGTCAGAGCATGGAGACTGTTGGTTGGGTAGGGAGCTAGACATGAAGGGGCAGGAGACCCTGATGATTTTTGGAACAGGGAAATGACTTCAATAGTTCCATGCTTTAAGTTCTAGTCAGGCAAAAGAGTGTGATACGGTATGGTTTAAATTAGCTATCCAGTATGGCTTACATTATCCTCTTTGAACTTGAATTCTAGCTAGAACATTTTACCATATACTCAGTAGAATGCTAAACCAAGCAAGCATGAAAGCAAGTAGTATGTGACAAGTATAAATTGTTCAACTTGATCTAATGTCTTATCATTTCAACCTTTAATTAGGATTTCTATTAAATCCTAAACTCTTAACTGTGAGTGAAGCCAGGACACCATAAAATATAATTCCATATTTTAGCAGAAGTACGAACCCTAAAAGTAGCCATCTTCTTGGAATAATTTTACTAAAGGGGGAGAAAATACACAAAAATAATAGCACATACTAAACTAGAACCTGCATTTTGACAAGATTTCCATAAGTGATTTATATGCATATTAAAGTTGAGAAGCAGTGAATTAGAGGATTTTAGAGAATTCCAGGATTAAAATACTCTCTGAGAAAAAGGTAAAGTTAAAGGATTAATATTAGCTTTTGATTACTCAAGAATACCTATAATAATAAAATATATGTTTCCATTTATATGAAATTCTGGAAAATGCAAACTGCTCTATAATGATAGCAGATTGGTGGTTTCCTGGATGTGGAGGGGAGGAGGGACTATAAAGGGCATGAGGAAACTTTTTGGAGTGTTAGAAACATTCTGTAAGTTGATTGCAGTTGTGGAGAAACAGGTATATATACATTTGCCAAAACTTAAACTGTACAGAGTAGCTGTCTTTTATTTTACATAAATTTTACCACAATTAAGTTGATAAAGCATACCCGTTGCAATTTTAGACTAATCATTAACATTAAAAGAATGAAAAAATGAGGATGTAACTCACAAACTAGTACAGAGGAAAAAAAGAATAAAAAATTTGATCAACCTAAAAGAAGTCAAGGAAAGAAAAGAAAATATAGTAAAGGTGAAACAAATAGAAAACAATGAAATGATGGCAAATTTAAATTCAGTTTATAATTTACATTGTACATTGTAGAAAGAGTAGTCCACAATGAGTGGGACATTTCTGGAAAAGTTTAATGATTGCATGGTTAAAATGTCTGGCTTGACAATATGCATTCGTCCCCACTACCTCCCCTATCTTCAATAATGCTAGTAAAGGATAAAAAAAATCCACAAGACAATGAAATCCACAAGAACAAAGAGAATGAGGGAAAACAACAGCAGATGAGATTTACTATCTCAAGAAATTGAACTAAAGAAGTTCTAGACTTGGGGCCACCAGGAACCGATGAAGACAGCGATGAAGTGTCATACTGAAAATGGAAATTAAAGGGAAACTCTGCATACTAAATAATAAGATGCTCCCCTGAGCCCCAATCATCACCATCACGTGTTCTTCCCTAGACTGATGAGGGAGGGGAAATCTGGTACAAATTGCTGGAATCTGGTGGTACAGAAGGGGGCTAAGAGAAAATTCCATGAAAACATTTCTAGTCAGTCCATCCTTTTAGTTGAAATAAATGTTTCATAGATCACAATTCTTAGTGGTCCTGCCTTTTCCCCCAATCACATTGCAAAACACTGGAAGCCAGGTTTATTTTAGAGCTTTGCTACTGTTAGTTTTTGTTTTTTGAGATGGGGTCTTGCTCTGTTGCACAGGCTAGAATGCAGTGGTGTGATCACAGCTCACTGCAGCCTCAACCTCCCAAGCTCAAGCGATCTTCCCACCTCAGCCTCCTGAGTAGCTGGGACTACAGGGACTCAGCATCATGCCTCGATAATTTTTTTTGAGAGACAGGGTCTCACTTTGTTGCCTAGGCCGGTCTTGAACTCCTGTGCTCAAGCAGTGCTCCCAACTTGGCCTTCTAATGTGCTGGGATTGTAGACGTGAGCCACCACCCGCAGCCAGAACCTTGCTACTTAGATTATTGTCCAAGAACCAATAGTATTGACATCTCCTGGGAGTTGGTTAAAGATGTGGAATTTTAGGCCCCACTCTAGACCTACCAAACCAGAATCTGCATTTTAAGATCTCCCTACATGATTCGTATGCATATTAAGGTTTGAGAAGCAATGGATTACAGAATGTTAGGGAATACCATGATTCCTCTCTGAAGATGGAGAAAAGACCTATTTATGAATACTGGCGATGGAACATCTTCACTAAAATATCCAGCTTGTCACCTTTTGCCTTATGCTGAAGCTCACCTGGTATCAAGCATTCCCCACCGCTACCCCAACCCACATAGAGTTTTAAACAGCTTTTAAAAAATTACCTCTTAACATTGAATAAAAAATCAAAAACCAACAGATATATGAGGAAAGTATCATGAAGGTCAGAATCCAAGAAAAAAGAATGGGGAAAACAAACAATATAGAGAACCAAAGAAGTCTTAACAAACAAACAAACAAAAATCTCTAAGAGCCTCAAAGAGTAGCTGGCTAGGGGCGATGGTTCATGCCTAGTAATTCCAGCACTTTGGGAGGCCAGAGTGGGAGAACCGCTTGAGGCCAGGAGTTTCAAACCAGCCTAGGTGACATAGCAATACCCTGTCTTCATTTAAAAAAAAAAAATGCTGGACATGGTGGCTCATGCCTGTAATCCCAGAACTTTGGGAGACCAAGGTGGGCGGATCGCCTGAGGTCGGGAGTTTGAGACCATCCTGGCCAAAATGGCAAAATCTCATATCTACTAAAAATCCAAAAAAATTAGCTTGGCGTGTTGGTGGGCACCTGTAACCCCAACTACTCAGGAGGCTAAGGTAGGAGAATTGCTTGAACCAGGGAGGCGGAGGTTGCGGTGAGCAGAGAGAGTGCCACTGCACTCCAGCCTGGGCAACAGAGCGAGACTCCATCTCAAAAAAAAAAAAAAAAAAAATGGGGAGGCCAGGCACTGTGGCTCACACCTGTAATCCCAGCACTCTGGGAGGCCGAGGTGAGTGGCTCGATTGAGCCCAGGAGTTCAAGATCAGCATGGACGACATAGAGAAACTCTGTCTCTACTAAAAAAAAAAAAAAAAAAATTAGCCAGGTGTGGTGGCATGTGCCTGTGATCCCAGCTAGTTGGGAGGCTGAGGCGGGAGGATTGCTTGAGCCCAGGAGGTTGAGGCTGCAGTGAGCCAAGATCACACCACTGCACTCTGGCCTGGGTGACAGAGACCTTGTGTCAAAGAAATAAAGATGGCAAGGGGAGGGGAGAGAAAGAAAGGGAAGGAGGAAGGAAAGGAAGAAGAAAGGACAGAAAAGAAGGAGTCAGAAAAGAGCAAATCTTGAATATTAAAAATGTGAAAAAATTTTAAAGTCTATAATGGAAGAGTTAGAAGGTGAGGCTTAACAACTCTCCCAGAGAGAAAAGGAGATGGAAAATAGGACAGAAAAGAGAATAAAAAAGAGAATCTGAGGATGAATTTAAGAAGCTCAACATCCCATTTACAGTAGTTCTAGAAAGAGATGAGAATTTTCCCCAGAAATTAAGGTAGTGAGTTTCCAGAATGAAAGTCTCCCCCAGTGCTCTGGTACAATAAATGCAAAAAGATCTAAACCAAGGACACTAGTGATAGAAAAAGAGAGAATCCAAAAAGTTTTTGGAGAGAAAAACAGGTCAGATACAAAGAAATAGGAATCAGAATGGTATCAAGAAGCTATAAGGTAATGAAAAAACTCTTTCAAATGCTGAGGAACAATGTTTCCAATGGAAAAGTCTATGCGCAGCCAAAATATCAAGTGTGAGAATGGTATAGACATTTTCAGACATTCAAGATTTCACAACATTTGTCTATACTTCCTCAGGAAATAACTGCATGACATTTTTCACAAAAAATGAGGTAGAAAAAAAACAAGAAAAGTAAAATACATGGGATCCAGGAAATGGCTTTGGAGCCCCTGCCGAAATCTCATGTCAAATTGTAATCTCCAATGTTGGAGGTGGGGCCTGGGTGGGAGGTGATTGGATCATGGGGGCAGATTTTCTGCTTCTCCTTGGTACTATCATCACAATAATGAGTTCTCATGAGATCTGGTTGTTTAAAAATGTGTGGCACCTCCTCCCACCCTTCCTCCTGCTCCAGCCATGTATAGTGTGGGCTTCCCCTTTGCCTTCCTCCATGATTGTGAGTTTCCTGAGGCCTCCCCAGAAGCAGATGCCACCATGTTTCCTGTATATAGCCTGCAGAACTGTGAGCCAATTAAGCCTCATATATATATTTAATATATAATATATAATATATATTATATATTTAATATATATTATATATATATATAATGTATAATATATAATATATATTTAATGTATAATATATAATATATATTTAATGTATATTATATATTATATATTATATATTAATGTATATAATATATAATATATAATATATTAATGTATATTATATATAATATATATTATATATTAATGTATATTATATATATTATATATTATATATTAATGTATAATATATATTATATATTATATATTAATGTATATTATATAATATATATTATATATTAATGTATATTATATATATTTAATATATATTATATATTAATGTATATTATATATATTTAATATATATTATATATTTAATGTATATTATATATATTTAATATATATTATATATTTAATGTATATTATATATATTTAATATATTATATATTTAATGTATATAATATATTTAATATATATTATATAATATATAATATATTTAATATATATTATATTATATAGAATATATTTAATATATATTATATAATATATATTATATATTTAATATATATTATAATATATATTATATATTTTATATATTATATAATATATATTATATATTTTATATATATTATATAAATATATATTATAAATATATATAATTATAAATTAAATATATATTATATATAATATATAATGTATTATATCTATTTAATATATTTTATATATATAAACCAGTTTCAGATATTTCTTTATAGCAATGTGAGAATGGACTAATACAGGATTCAATGTAAAAAACAAGCAAAAGATATCCCCAGGATTACGATGAAGGGAAATTCAAGGAAGAGAATTGTGTGGCGGGTCTAAAGTGAAACCATTGGAGTAGGAAGACAAAGGACTCCAGAAACAATTGGAATGGATAGATTAATATATACATTTGACCATATGAGAGGAAGTTTTTCAATACTGATGAAGAGTTTCTGGATACATTTAATAATGTATACATAGAAAATAAAAATTTTAAATCAGAGAATTACTAATTCCAAGAAAGATAACTCACATTGTTTTAGTCTGTTCTCATGCTGCTATAAAGAACTGCCGAAGACTGGGTAATTTATGAAGGAAAGAGGTTTAATTGACTCACAGTTCAGCATGGCTGGTGAGGCCTCAGGAAACTTGCAATCATGGCAGAAGGGGAAGCAAACACATCCTTCACATGGCAGCAGCAATAAGTAGAATGGACAAAAGGGGGAAAAGCGCCATATAAAACCATCAGATCCCATGATAACTCACTCACTATCACAAGAACAGCATGAGGCTAACTGCCCCATGATTCAGTTACCTCCCACTGGGTCCCTCCCATGACACGTGGGGATTATGGGAACTACACGATGAGATTTGAGTGGGGACACAGCCAGACCATGTCACACATGAAAAAGAAATATAGACTGGGTGCAGTGGCTCATGCTGTAATCTCAGCACTTTGAGAGGCCGAGATGGAAGGATCGCTTGAGGCCTGTAGTTTGAAACCAGACTGGGCACCATAGCAAAACCCTATCTCTAAAATTTTTTTTTAAATTAGCTAGGCATGGTAGTGCATGCCTGCAGTCTCAGTTTCTCAGGGGGCTGAGGTGGGAGGATCACTTGAGCCAGGAGTTCGAGGTTACAGTGAGCCAATCTTGTAAGCAGATCCTTCAAGGATGGTAACCAGACCAGGCACATAGTTGGCATCTGGAGACTTGGATTTTAGGCACGTTCTACACCCTAACTGATAAGAGCGACTCCACTGGGAGAGGATTCATGGAAGCTTGGGCCTGGTTTCCTCTGGACTTCACTCCATGTGTATTTTCTCTTTACTGATTTTGCTCTGTATCCTTTCAGTGTGTCACAGCCATGAGTACGGCTGTATACTGAGTCCTGTGATTCCTTCTAGAAAATCACTGGACTTGGGGGTGATCTTGGGGACCCCAACACACATATTTTAATCCAAATATCTCATTAAAATAATAGGGTTGGGTTCAGTGGTTCACACCTGTAATCCTAGTGCTTTGGGAGGCTGGAGGCGGGCAGATTGCTTGAGCCCAGGAGTTGAAGACCAACCTGGGCAACATGGTGAAACCCTGTCTCTACAAAAAAAATACAAAAATTAGGCAGGCATGGTGGCATCCACCTGCGGCCCCAGCTACTTGGGAGGCTAAACTGGGAGGATAGATTGAGTCCAGGAGGTTGAGGCTACAGTGAGCCATGATGGCACCACTGCACTCCAGCTTGGGTGACAGAGTTAGGCCTTATCTCAGATAAAATAAAATAAAACTAACTAACTAAATAAATAAAGCATTAGATAGTGTAGTTACAACATGTGTGCTTGCAAGTAACAAAAAATAATTCAACTGATCTAACTTTTTTTTGAAAGATGGGATCAAGGCTGGGCTCAGTGGCCCACACCTGTAATCCCAGCACTTTGGGAGAGCGAGGCATGCAGATCTTTTGAGGTCAGGAGTTCGAGACCAGCCTGGCCAACATGGCAAAACCCCATCTCTACTGAAAATACAAAAATTAGCTGGGCATAGTGGTGGGTGCCTGTCATCCCAGCTACTCGAGAAGCTGAGACATGAGAATTGCATGAACCCAGGAGGCAGAGGTTGCAGTGAGCCAAGATCACGCCATTGCACTCCAGCCTGGGTGACAGAGCAAGACCCTGTCTAAGAAAAAAAAAAATTTTGTGCCTCATACACAAAAAGAATTTATTGGAAGGGTTTAAGGAGGGCTCACAGAATTGACAGAAGACTGGAGGAGGAAGCTATAAAGCAAATATAATCTAGCCTGATCATTGCCACCACTGCCTATATCGTAAGTAGTATCTTACAGTTTTCTCCTGTTAGTTGCATTGAAAATATAATTTATTTTTGCATATTCATTTTATATTTAGCCATCTTTCTAACCTTTATTATTTCTAATAATTTGGCAGGTTAAGAGTTTTCTCTATAAAAGTATATATCTGTGAATAATAGTTTTAATCCTCTCTTTCAAATATTAGACCTTTAATTTCTTTTCCCCCCAGCTTTACTGAGATATAAATGACAAGTAAAAATTGTACCTATTTAAGGTATACTATGAGATGTTTTGATATTTGTATACATTGTGAAATGATTACCACAAGCCTGTCTTTGGCTTATTTCACTTAGCATAATGTCCTCCACATTTGTTCTATCCAGTCAAGTCCAGTGCTGAAGTTGCCACAAAAGTGGCAGCAGAGAAGTTCCTGCAAGGGATTGACCAAACCATTCTGACATGGAGAGAGTAGGGATTCCAAAGAAAGAAGCATTAAATGCCAGAATGATCAGTCCAAAGCACTAATAGGGGTACTTATGTACAGAGTGCATCGGCAATCCTCATGATGGACAGTGAGAAAAAAGATATTCTACCTAGGTATGTCAACAAAGAGATTGGGTTATAAAGTTTATATGGGGGGTTTAAGGAGTTTGGCTCAGGGCCAAGGCTATTTTCTACATATTTGGCAATATCTTGATGTTTCAGTGTTTTGGATAACAACCTAAACAAATTTATCAGTTCATGGAGATGTTCAAGGTCCCAGCTTGGGTTTGAGCCCGTAGGAGAAAACATGCAGCTGGCCAGGCCATAGAATGGTCAAGGCACTCTGTCTCTGAGTGAAAACAAAGCAAGAAAGCAGGGGAAACTGGGGACCCTACAAGGTTCATCCATGTTGTCACAAATGACAGCATTTCCTTCTTTAAATTTTTTTAGAGACAGGGTCTTACTATGTTGCCCAGGCTGAATTCATCTCCTGGGCTCAAGTGATCCTCCCACCTCAGCCTCCCAAGTAATTAAGACTACAGGTGTGAGCCACAACACCTGGCTTTTTTTTTTTTAATTTTGTACAGATGAGGTCTCACTAGGTTGCCAAGACTGAACTCAAACTCCTGAGCTCAAGCAATCCTGCCACTTCAGCTTCCCAAATTGCTGGGATTGCAGGCATGAGCCACCATTCCTGGTGGATTTCCTTCTGTTCAAGGCTCAATAATATTTCATTGTGTGTGTTTATCACATTTTCTTTATCCATTTATCCATTGATGGAAACTTTGATTCCAAATCTTGGCTATTGTCAATAGTGTGGCAATGAATAGTGGAGTGCAGATATCTCTTTGACATATGTCCTTTTGTTTCACTTTGAAGAACTTTCCTTAGCATTTGTAAGGCAGATCTAGTGGTGATGAACTCCCTCAGCTTTTATTTGTCTGGGAAAGTCGTTATATCTCCTTGATTTGTGAAGGATAGCTTTGCTGGAGTTGGCAGTTTATATTGTTGTTTTCTTTCAGCACTTTGAATACATCATCTTAGTCTCTCCTAGCCTACAGGGTTTCTGCTGGGAAATTTACTTATAGTGTTACGAAGTTTCTTTGGACGTGACAAGTCTTTTTCTTTTGCCCCTTTCAAAATGCTCTCTTTGGGAATTTGATTACAGCGTGTCTCCGTAAAAATCTCTTTATGTTTAACTATTTGGGTTTTTGGGGGGATTAATGGACCTGGATGTTCATTTCCTTCTCCAGATTTGGGAAGCTCTCTCTCTCGTTATTTCTTTAAATATTATTTCTGTCCCTTTATCTTTCTCTTCTTCTGGGAATCCCATAATACATACATTGGTTCACTGGACAGTATCCCACAAGTCCCATGGGCTTTCTTCCTTCTTTCCCACTTTTTTCTTTTTGTTTCCCTGGCTGAATAATTTCAAATGTCCTGTTTTTGAGCTCACAGATTTTTTTTCTTCTGTTTGATGGAATCTGCTATTGAAGCTGTCTATGGAATTTTTCAGTTCAGTCATTGTGTTTTTCAGCTCCAGAATTTGTTTGGTTCTTTTTATGGTTTCTATCTCTGTTGAACATCTCACTCATTTTCTTTATGTCTTGTTTTCCTGATTTTGCTTAGTTGTCTGTGTTCTCTTGTAGCTCACTGATCTTCTTTAAAATTATTATTTTTAATTTCTTGTCAGGCAGTTCATAGATCTCTGTTTCTTTAGAGTTAGTTACTGGTGCTTTATTTTGTTCCTTTGGTGGTGATGTCATGTTTTCCTGACTATTTGTGATCCTCATTGCCTTGTGTTGATGTCTGTGTGTTTGAAGAAGTAGGCATCTGTTTCAGGCTTTGCACACTGGCTTCAGCAGGGAAAGCCCTTCCCCAGTCAGCTTGTCCAGAGATTCTGGGCAGGCCAGCTCATGGGGTCTACAAGAAGGCTTATTGCTGGAGTCCCTGGACAGCATGGCCTAGTGTCTGAATCAGTGGGCAGGCAGGCCTGGTGCCTGGGTCTAAAGGGACCAGCCAGAGACTGGGGTCCACTGGATGTATATGGTATAATTTTTTTTTCTCTCTCTCTCCCCCGCCACCCCAACTTTCAGCACAATATTGGATAGAAAAAGTGATAGTATGAATCTTTATCTTGTTACTTATTTAATTTATTTATTTATTTGAGACAGGGTCTTGCTCTGCCACCCAGGCTGGAGTGCACTAGTGTGATCACGGCTCATTGCAGCCTTGACCCCCTGGGCTCAAGCAATCCTCCCACCTCAGCCTCCTGAGTAGCTGGGACTACAGGTGCATGCCACCACACCTGCCTAAATTTGTGTATTTTTTGTAGAGACAGGGTCTCACTATGTTGCCCAGTCTGATTTTGAACTCCTGGGCTCAAGCAATCCTCCTGCCTCAGCCTCCCACCATGCCCAGCCCTGGTTACATAGTTAAGAGGAATGCTTCTGACATTTCCCTATCAAGAATGATGTTTTCTATAAAGGTATGTTAGATACTCTTTAATAAATTAAGAAAATCATTTCTACTTTTAATTGTTTTATCATCACAAATGTTGAATTTTATCACATGCTTTCTCTGCATCTATTGAGATAATAATTGGTTTTCTCCTTGTGATATTGTGAAGTATATATTTGGTCTTTATTCTTGTTTCCTGACATACAGTCCCTAAAACCCTTGAAATCCCTGAAGGGGATTTCATGATAAGGGGGTAATAATGATAATTAATAAGGGGATGTTTTGTATTCTAGTGAGATGACTAGTGGCTGGCAGCCCATAGGTAGCTTCAGGATGGGGGCTGGTCACAGGAAAGACCAAGGCATTATTAGAGAGTTGGGATATTTAGCCCCACCTCCCAACATCCAAGGAGGGGAGAGAAGCTGAAGCTCAAGTTGATCACCAATGGCTAATGATTTAATCAGTCATGTGTATGTAATGAAACTTCCATAAAAACCCAAAAGGACTGGGTTTAGAGAGCTTCCAGATAGCTGAACATGTAGAGATTCCTTGAAAGTGGCAGGCCTGGAGAGAGCATGGAAGCTCCATGCCCCTTCTCTCATACCTCACCCTATGCATCTCTTCCATCTGGCTGTTATATATATCCTTTGTAATATCTTTTATAATAAATGGATAAATGTAAGTAAAGTGTTTCCCTGAGCTGAGTGAGCTGTTCTAGCAAATTAATCAAACCCAAGGAGGGAGTCATGGGAATCCTCAATTTATAGCCAATTGGTCAGAAACTCACATTGCACAATGTAAGCACAATCTATGCTTGCAACTTGCATCCAAAGTGGAGAGGAGTCTTGTGGGACTGATCTCTCAACCTATGGTTAGAGAACTCCGGGTGGATAGTGTCAGAATCAAATAGAACTAAAAGACACTCAAATGTTATCTGCTGCAGAACTGATTGCTTGCTTGATGTGTGGGTATAGACCCCCACACATCTGGAGTCACAGAAGTGTTCTGTGTTGTGAAGGTATAGTAGGAAAAACTGAGTTTGTTTTTTTCCGTATCAGGTACCCCTTTAATCTTTAATGTGAATAATTGTCTCTCTAATATTAAACCATTCTCTTAGCAATGGAAAATTCTGCTTACAAAAAATATATATATTAAACCATTCTTGCATCCCTGGATTAGCCTGACTTTGCATTATTTATTACCTTTTTAAAATATCTCACTGATTTGGTTTGCTAATACTTTAATATTTTTACATATAGGCTCCAAAGTGAGATTGTCTATAATTTGATTGTTTAGGGAATCAAGTTTTATTTACCTCATAAGTGAGTTGGGAATATTTTCTCTTTTTCTATTTTCTGTAAGAGTTTGTATAACATTGGAATAAACTTTATTGAAAAGTTGGTAGAACTCACTGTCTTACTGTGTTTCTGCTGCTGTAACAAAATACCTGACACTGGGTAATTTATGAAGAAATGAAATTTATTTTCTCACAGTTCTGGAGGCTGGAAAGTCCAAGATCAAGGTGCCAGCAGGTTTGGTGTCTGGTGAGGACCTAGTCTCTGCTTTCAAGTTAGTGCCTTGTTGCTGCCTCCTTCAGGGGATGAACACTATGTCCTCACATGGCAGAAGAGATGAAAGCGCAAAAGGAACTGACTAGTTCTTTGGGCCCTTTTATAAAGTCACTAATCCCATTCATGAGGACTCCACTTCATGAATTAATCATTACCTAACGGGGTTACCTCTTTGTTTTATTATCCCCCCTGTTTTGACACACAATAATTACCTACCTCTTAATACTATTATATTGGTGAGACTGGTTCAACATGAAACAACATGAGTTTTAGGGGACATTCAGATCATATAAATTATTTAATCCTGATGGCTTCATTGTAAGAAGATTTTTACTAACTTCAATTTCTTTACTGGTCATAGGACTTATTTCTTCTTGAAGTATGTTTTCCTAGGATTTTGTTCATCTAAGTTTTTAAAAACTTCTTTTTTTTCATCTCTGGTCCATCTGTAATTATGTCCCCCTTTGCATTACTAATATTTTTTCTCCCTCTCTCTTTTCCCCTCCCCCTGCCCCCTGTAGTTTGTCAATTTTATTAGTTTCTTCCCTATATAACAAGCTTTTGGATTTGTTGATCCCCTCTGTTGTACTTTTTAAAATACTTTTTTAAAATATCTCATTTTATTTTGTTTTTATAGATGGTGTCTCACTGTGTTATCCAGACTGGACTCAAATTTCTCGGCTCCAATGGTCCTCTTGCCTCAGCCTCCCAAGTAGTCAGGAGGACTACAGGTACACACTACTGTGCCTGGCTATTGTATTTTCTTGATTGTTGCTTTAATAATTTTTATGTGCTTGCTTTTACTTTCTTTGAGTTAATTCTTTATTTTCTACTGTCATCAGTTGGGTGCTTAATTATGTCATTTTCAGGCTTTAATTTCCAATATAAGCATACAAGACTATATAAGTTTACCTTGAATTACTGCTACTATTTTGTTTTCCAGGTCTTGATACACAGTATTTTTATTATTGTTCATTTCTAAATATTTTTTACACTTTTGTTACAATTTCGTCTTGGATTGAAGTATTGTTTCAGGAGTATGTTTAATTAAATTTTGAGATAATTATAGATTCACATGCAGCTGTAAGAAATAATAGAAAGAGATCCTGTGTACACTTAACCCAATTTCTCCCACTTTGTAAAATTTCTCCTATTTGTAAAACTATAGAAAATATCACAATCAAGATATTGACATTAATGAGAAATCAGCTGTTGGTTTTACCAAGGATCCCTTATATGTGATGAATTACTTCTCTCTCACTGCTTTCAAGATTCTCTTTGTCCTTTGCTTTCAACAATTTGATTATAATGTGTCTAGGTGCAAATCTTTTTGAGTTTATCGTATTTTGAGTCTGCTGAGCTTCTTAAATGTGTAGATTAATGTTTTTCACAAATTTGGGGAGTTTTGGCCTTTTTTTCTTCCAGTATTCTTTTTAGGTCTCTCTCCTCTGCTTCTTTGATTTCTCTTATATGTATGATAGTACACTTCATGGTGTTTCACAGATCTCTGAAACTCTTCATTTTTTTAATTCGTTTTCTCTCTGTTTTTCATATTGGGGCATCTCAATTGACCTTTCTTCCAGTTTGCTGATATTTCTTTCTGCTAGCTTGAATCTACTATTGAGCTCTTCTAGTGAACTTTTCATTTCAGTTATTGTACTTTTCAACTCTGGAATTTCTATTTGGTCCTCGTTTATAATTGTATCTTTTTATCAATATTTTCTTTATAGTGAGACATTATTCTCATGCTCTTCTTTAGTTCTCTAGATATAGTTTTCTTTAATTGTTTGAACATATTTATACTATCCTATTGAAAGTCTTTGTCTAGTACATCCAACATCAGGGCTTCCTGACAGTTTCTATTCATTGCTTCCCCCCACCCAGCCCCCACACTGTATAGGTTATTTTTCCTGTTTCTTTGCATATCTTATACACTTTTATTGAAAACTAGATGTTTTAAATAATAAAATGTGGCAACTCTGGAAATCAGATTCCCCCTCTTCTCCAGAATTTATTCTTGCAATTGCTGTTGCTCATGTTTGTCTAGTTACTTTCCTAAATTAATTCTGTAAAGTCTGTATTCTTTGTAACGTTTGGCCACTATAGCCTCTACTTGTGTAGCTTAGTGATCAGGTAATAAATGGACAGATATTTTTTTAAATGCTTTGAATTGATAAGTCTCCCAGCCTTTGCCAAAGATCTCTGTGTGTGTGTTGGGACATATGCATAAAGCTGTACCACACACTAGACAACTCTGCTTTAGTCTTTACTTTCTGCTTGTGCAGAACCTCAAGGTCTGCCAGTGGTTAGAGATTAAGGTCTTCTCAAACCTTTCCTGGGTATGCACATAGTTCTAGGCAGGGATACAGCCTGTACATGCATGTGGTCATCTACATTTCCGGGAATCTGATTAAGCTTTCCAAACACACTTATAAACTTCTTAATCCAGCTGGGCACGGTGGCTCATGCTTGTAATCTCAGCACTTTGGGAGGCCGAGGTGGGCGGATAATTTGAGGACAGGAATTCGAGACCAGCCTGGTCAACATGGCGAAACCCCATCTCTACTAAAAATACAGTAATTAGCCGGGCATAGTGGTGCATGCCTGTAATCCCAGCTACTCAGGAGGCTGAGGCAGGAGAATCACTTGAACCCAGGAGGCAGAGGTTTTCAGTGAGCCAAGGTCGTGCCACTGCACTCCAGCCTGGGCAACAGAGCAAGACTCCATGTCAAAAAAAAAAAAAATCTTGTTCCTCAGTTTTTCCTTATAATCTTTTTTTCCCCCAAATGTTATTACCTCAGGCACCTGAGATGTTAAACAATTGCCGCTAATCGTTTTCAATAAATACTCCAAAGAAAAGGCTGTTCACAGTAAATGAACCCTGAGTCAGTTCCAATAAAGACCAACCCTGAGAGCCCCTGTGGTTTCCAGGAAACTGCCAGACAAGTCAAAGAATAACTCATGGAAGATGAGCATTTAGGGGAACTCCAAGCCCATTCTGCCCGCTTCAGTGACTGCTAGGTTGCTGGTTTTCAGGGTTACCATGATTGAAGGTTGTTGGTGTCCAAGGCTACTATGGAACTGCAGAAAGAGGGATGGCAATAGGACAAGTTAAAATGCCACCACGGTTGCTCTTCTTATGAGATTTAGCCATTTGTGTGTGTGTGTGTGTGTGTGTGTGAAAATGCTCCTCAGACTTTTGTGAGCCTTTGGTTAATTTTCAGAGTTCTAAAAATGTTGATTTTAACAATTTTTTGCCAGTGCTCTCATTGCTTTTCTGGAGAAATCAATTTTTGGTGATCTTTACTCCACCATTCTGAATGCAGTTCCAATCATATTGACATTAATACAGTCAAGATACAGAACAATTCCATCACCACAAGGATCTCTTGTGTTGTTCTTTTACAGCCACATGCATTTCCTTCCTATAACTGTCTTAGGCCCTGGCAACCACTAATCTGTTCTCTATTTCTATAGTTTTGTTATCTCAAGAATTGTATAAATGGAACCATGCAGTATATAGCCTTTTGGGATTTTTTTCACTCAGCATGATTCCCTGGGGGTTTATCCAGATTATTGCCTTTATCAATAATTTGTAATTATTGCTAAGGAATAATCCATAATATGGATGTACCACTCTTTATTCACCCACTGAAGAACATCTGAGTTGTTTCTAGTTTAAGGATTTATGGATAAAGCTGCTGTGAATATTCATATATGGGTTATTATATGAATATAAGTCTTTCTTTCTCTGAGATAGATACCTAGAAGTGTAATTGTTGAGTCATACTTCATTTAGTGTGTTTTTTTTTTAAGAAACTGCCAATCTGTTTTTCAATTCAGCTTTACTATTTTACATTCCCACCAGCAATATATGAATGATTTGGTTCTCTGCATACTTGCCAGCATTTGATGTTGTCAAAATTTTTTATTTTAACTAGAGAGAGTATATGCTAATATTTTATTGTGGCTTTAATTTGCATTTCCCTAATGGCTAATGATATTAAACATCTGTATATGTGCTCATTTGGCATCTAATTGGATTATTTTTTACTGTTGAGTTTTGAGAGTTCTTTTGAGAGTATATTCTGGATACTAATCCTTTGTTGGATATGTGGTTTTCTTCGGTTTTAGCCTTTCTTTTTATCTTGTCAACAGGGTTTCTGAGAGAGCAACGGTATTTTTATTTTTTATAGAGTCCAATTTATCGATCTCTCCTTTTATGAATTATGTTTTGGTGTCAAGTCTAAGAAATTGTTGCTAGTGCTAGGTCTCAAATATTTTCTCCTATTTTTTTCCCTAAAAGTTTTATAGTTTTATGCTTTACACTTAAGTCTGTGATCTATTTTGAGTTAATATTTGTAGAAAGTATGAGACTTACTTCAAAGTTCATGGGTTTTCGTTTGTTTGTTTTGCATATGGATCTTCAATTACTCCAGTGCCATATGTTGAAAAGGCTATCTTTTTGTCATTGAATTGCTTTTGCACCTTTGTCAAAAATCAGTTAGACATTTTTGTGTAGGTCTATTTCTGAGTTCTCTATCCTGTTATATTGATCTGTATCTCTCCCTCTGCCAATACCACACAGTCATGATTAGTGTAGCTCTATAAAAATCTTGAAATTGGGAAGACTGGTTCCCCCACTTTATTCTTTTTTCCAAATTATTTTGGCTATTCTAGTTCCTTTGTCTTTTCATATAAATTTGGGAATAATTTTGTGTATTCTACATAAAACCTTGCGGGGATTTTAGTAGAAATTTTACTTAACTTATATATCAATCTGGGGAGTATTGACATTTTTAGAAGTGTGTTTTTAAATTTCTAAATACATGGAAAGTTCTTTTCTCTCTCTCTCTCTCTCTCTCTCTCTCTCTCTCTCTCTCCCCTTTCTTTCTTTCTTTCTTTCTTTCGACGGAGTCTCGCTGTGTTGCCCAGGCTGGAGTGCAATGGCACGATCTCGGCTCACTGCAACCTCTGCCTCCCAGGTTCAAGTGATTCTCGTGTCTCAGCCTCCCACGTAGCTGGGATTACAGGCACTTGCCACCACGCCTGGCTAATTTTTGTATTTTTAGTAGAGACAGGGTTTCACCATGTTGGCCAGGCTGGTCTTGAACTCCTCACCTCAGGTGATTCGCCCACCTCAGCCTCCCAAAGTGCTGGGATTACAGGTGTGAGCCAGCACAGACAGCCTTTTTCTTGATTATTAACATCTCATTTAATTCTAGTGTAGTCAGAGACTGTTATTATTATAGCAGTTATTTGAAATTTGCTGACGCTTTATGGACTAGTAAGTATTTAATTTTTATAAATGTTCCACATGTGCTTGAAAAGAATGAATATTCCCTAATTTTTAGATGTTCTATTGTGTGATCAAAAACTAATCATGCCAACCTGGCCAACATAGTGAAACCCCATCTCTACCAAAAAATACAAAAATTAGCTAAGCATGGTGGCACATGCCTGTAGTCCAGCTACTGGGGAGGCTGAGGTGGAAGAATCACTGGAACCCAGGAGGTAGAGATTGCGGTGAGCCGAGATCGCACCATGGCACTCCAGCCTGGGCGACCGAGTGAGACCCTGCCTCCAAAAACAAAACAAAACAAAACAAATTAATTGTGTTATTCAAATCTTTTTTATTTTTTTAACCAATTTTTTGTGTACTTATAACCCCCTAGCATATTTTTTAAATTATATAACAAACTTCTTCCTTCCTAATAATGTTTTTGTCTTAAAATCCATTTTCTCTAATATTAATATAACTACCTCAGCTTTCTTTTGTTAGTATTTGTCTGGATTAGGCTTTTTCATCTTTTTACTTTCAACCTCTCCGTTGACTTATGTTTTAAGTGAGCCTATTGTACAGTATATTATTGGACTTTGTTTTTATTTCAAATTTAAGTATCTCTGTCCTAAATGGCACTTTCAAGTCATTAACTTTATTGTAATTATGATATATTTGGCCTTATTTCCATCACCTTGCTTTGTCCTTTGCCCCCTTTTCACTATATTCCTCCCATCACAAGCATGTACACATTTCTTGTCTCATTTTAGATTTTTGCCAATCTTTCTTTCCTTTCTTTCTTTCCTTCCTTCCTTCCTTCTTTCCTTCCCTCTCTCCCTCCCTCCCTCCCTGCCTCCTTCCCTCTTTCCCTCCTTCCCTCCCTCCCCCCTCCTTCTTCTTTTCTTTCTTTTGCATGTATCTTCTCTCTATTGGTTTGGAAATTATACATTCTAATTTTATTATTTCGTGGTTACCATTAAAATTTCACCATGCATACTTTAAAATGTCTTGAGCTAATCAAATCTGTAAGTCTTCTGAACAACATAGTCTCCCTCTGAGGTTCTGAATCTTCAGATTCAATCAATTGCTGATTTAAAATATTTGAAAAAAATTTGACCAGGTGTGGTGGCTCATGCCTGTAATCCCAGCACTTTGGGAGGCTGATCACCTGAGGTCAGGAGTTCAAGACCAGCCTGGCCAACATGGTGAAACCCTGTTTCTACTAAAAATACAAAAAGTAGCCAGGCATGGTGGCAGGCACCAGTAATCCCAGCTACTTGGGAGACTGAGGCACAAGAATCGCTTGAACCCAGGAGGCAGAGGTTGCAGTGAGCCAAGATCACACCACTGCACCCCAGCCTGGGCAACAGAGTGAGACCTCGTTAAAAAAAAAAATTAGGCCTCAGTAAACCTGATATTTTTAAAAAGAAAAAAAGAAATTGTATAATTAACCACTTTTACACACCAAATATAAATGGTACAAGTGGGGATGAGGAATTTTAAAATTCATTAAAATGTATAAATATATACCCAACGAGGAAAGAAATATGGGTAGAGGTGACAGTCCCTATTCTGTAATTGCTTATGGGGCTGTGGTTGATATGTATAAATTTTTCTCTCTGTAATTTGTGTCATATTCCTTTTGCCTTCACAAAAGAACTCAGTAAGTTGGAGTTTCTTACCAAACTCACCTCATAAGAATTGCTTCCTTGGTATCAGGGGGAACCTGCCCCCGATAGTCACGTAGGTTCTTTTCTATTTTCCCTAAGTGTCAGCTGATCCGAGAAATAAAGGGAAAGAGTACAAAAGAGAGAAATTTTAAAGCTGGGTGTCCGGGGGAGACATCACATGTCGACAGGTTCCGTGATGCCCCCCGAGCCGTAAAACTAGCAAGTTTTTATTAGTGATTTTCAAAAGGGAGGGAGTATACGAATAGGGTGTGGGTCACAGAGGTCACATGCTTCACAAGGTAATAAGATATCACAAGGCAAATGGAGGCAGGGCGAGATCACAGGACCACAGGACAGGGGTGAAATTAAAATTGCTAATGACGTTTCAGGCATGCATTGTCATTGATAACATCTTATCAGGAAACAGGGTTTGAGAGCAGACAACCAGTCTGACCAAAATTTATTAGGCGGGAATTTCCTCGTCCTAATAAGCCTGGGAGCGCTACGGGAGACTGGGGCTTATTTCATCCCACAGCTGCGACCATAAAAGACATCTGCCCCCAAAGTGGCCATTTCAGAGGCCTACCCTCAGGGACTCATTCTCTTTCTCAGGGATGTTCCTTGCTGAGAAAAAGAATTCAGCAATATTTCTCCCATTTGCTTTTGAAAGAAAAGAAATATGGCTCTGTTCCGCCCGGCTCACTGGCAGTCAGAGTTTAAGGTTATCTCTCTTGTTCCCTAAAGATTGCTGTTATTCTTTTTTCAAGGTGCCCAGATTTCATATTGTTCAAACACATGCTCTACAAACAACAATTTGTGCAGTTAATGCAATCATCACAGGGTCCTGAGGCAGCATACATCCTCCTCAGTTTACAAAGATGACGGGATTAAGAGATTAAAGTAAAGACAGGCATAGGAAATCACAAGGGTATTGACTGGGGAAGTGGTAAGTGTCCATGAAATCTTCACAATTTATGTTCAGAGATTGCAGTAAAGACAAGCATAAGAAATGATAAAGGTATTAATTTGGGGAACTAATAAATGTCCATGAAATCTTCACAATCCACGTTCTTCTGCCATGGCTTCAGCCAGTCCCTCCGTTTGGGGTCCCTGACTTCCTGCAACACCTTGGTAAATCTGTCCTTACAGGGATATAGCAGTCTTCCATTAACTTTTTCCATTGGATATGGTTGTTTAAGACCTGCTCCAGAATAGCAGACCTGAGTTCTATTAAGATTTTCCTATCCTGAGGTCAAGGCTACAGTGAGCCGTGATGGTGCCACTGCACTCCAGCCTGGGTGAGAGAGTGAGACTCTATATCAAAATTTTAAAAAGATTTCTCCATCCGCACTTTGAAGCAGCAGCCTTCTTTCCCATGATGATCAAGATTATTCAGGATCAGTCATCCCAGTCAACATCATGACCTTCTTTTTTTTTTTTTGCCTATGGTATAAGAGCCCAAAATGACCAGCAGTGGAAACATTGTTTTGTCTTCTTATAGAAGCAGTTATCTCTTGGATCCCCAAATGCCAAGTCAGCAGAGCCCCAAGTCATGGAGAGGAGAAGCAATAATTTGATGAGTAACAAACACATTAGACTTAATCATGAAAGGTACTATCCCATTTCCACCCCGTTGTTTCCATACCTGTATATTCAAATTACAGGAGAAGCCACACATACGCATACATTGGTTCATGATTCAGAACATATAATATATCCTGCATGCCAGTGCCCCAGCCTCATGAGGTGTTGTCCCAATTGGAGGCACAACTGGCTCTTCAGCAGGGCATTCTGCTATTCTCTAAGGCAAGCTGCCAGATTAGGCATGGTGGGAGCATGTGTTACTTATATTCAGACAGCTTATTGTATCTTCAGCTATGGCTGGAGCCTCATTCTGTATTTTATACCTCTTATAGCTTATGTTAAAATGTTGCATAGAATGCCCAACTTCATAGCTAGGTAGCTGAGACAACTCACAGTGGTCAGTTTTGATCTTAGCACTTGGACTCCCCCAGATCCCCGGAGCAAGGCTAGAGCAGTTTTCCAAAATGAAAATAATCACTTGCTTATGAGGCAGTGGCTTTGCTCCATTACTTTAGGGGCCTCCGCTGCAATTCCTATTGAGGACTGTCACAGATTTCCTGTCGCATTCACAATTGCCACTCATTTATGGAACACCATTGGATCCAGTGGCTCATAAATGCTAAGGGAAGGAGCTTCCTATGTACTTCTGCATTATTTCAAGAAACTTCTGGGACGTCAACTTAGTGTGGTCCATTGTCAAGTGAACACCAGGTGGTTCTGGGTTTTGGTTAACCGGCTGAGCAAATTGTTACAACTATTCCCTGCTGCTAGTATAATGAGTCCAAAATCGTTAAGGACATCCACATCAGTAAATTCAGTCCCAAACTAAAACTATATTCCTCCTCATTTGGTGGGCAGACACAGAATCCAGTTCTGCTATAAATGGGCAGTATCCCTATATTTATTTTTGTGTATAAAGCTTTTCCTAGATTTGCCTTGAACTTTTATCTCTAAAAGCTTACTGGGATTTGCCTTTAGTTAGAGAGGATTGTCTTTCTCTTGCAAGGAAAGGGGATGGATGTGTTTTCAAGCAAAGGAGAGACAGCTTCATCAGATAAGGGAGGAGAGAGAGACTGCTTCAGTGGGTAATGAAAGTGGAAGTGAATGTTGAGGCGAAACACAGGAGGGCAGTTGAAAGAACAGTCCCTTCTACCCAAGTCCTAGCACAGACAGCACGGAATATTTTTCTAAAAAGAACAGAACACAAAGTCTGGAGGCAGCTAGTGTGATGTCGGCACCTCACCTAAAGCCCTCCTCATTCTGGAATTTGAGAACTTCATTGTAAAGCAAGATTCCTGCACTTTACCCAAAGCAATACAGGCCTCCCATGTACATGGTCCTCAGTGAGATGTCTTCTTTTCTATTTTCACAATATGAGTAGAAAGCCAAAGATCACCAGACATTGAGAAAGGTCTATAGCATACAACTGGAAAATCAAAATTTTAAAAAATAGAAAAAAATCTGACACCAGAGAAAATTCAGGAAATAGATTAGAAACAACAACAAATAATTTGTATTATCAAAGATACAGCTTTTTTTAAATTTAAAAAAGTTATAATATTATGAAACTAACAAAGAGCAAGAAATAATTCTTGAGAATTAAAAACATGATTGCTGATTTTAGGAAGATGATGGCAGCATAGTTTTTTTTAAGCAGCTTTATTGAGGTATACTTTGGTATAAAATCATCTGCACATGTTTGAAGTATATAATTTATAAGCTTTGACATATGTATATACCCATGAAACCATCACAATCAAGATTATGAACATACAGTCACCTCCAAAAGCTTGCTCCAAAAGTTTGTAATTCCTTTTTTCTTATTCCTCTGCCTCTCCTCCTGGTAACCAATGATATTCAAATGAAATGATACAGTATTACTGTTTTGTCTGGCTTATTTCACGGAGCATAATTATTTTGAGATTCATCCTTATCATGGCATATATCAATAGTTAATTTCTTTTCATCACTTAGTACTATTCCATTGTATGGTTATACCACAGTTTATGCATTCACTTGTGGATGCACATTTGGATTGTTTTCATTTTTTGACCATTACAAATAAAGCTGCTATGAACATTTGAGAACAAGTCTTTATGGGCTTATGTTTCCTTTCTCTTGGATAAATTCCTAGCAGTGGAATGGCTGAATCATATGGCAGGCTTATGCTCATTTTTTTTTTTTCTTTAAGAAACTTCCAAATTGTTTTCCAAAGCAGTTTTAACCATTTTTACATTCCTATCAACAGTGCGTGAGAGTTCTAACTTTTCTACATCCTCACCAATACTTGGTGTGGACAGTATTTAAAAAAACTTTTTGGGACAGGGTATTACTCTGTTGCCCAGGCTGGATTGCAGTGGTGTGATTATGGCTCACCACAGCCTGGACACCTAGGCTCCAGTGATCCTCTGCCTCAGCCTCCTAAATAGGTGGGACTACAGGCATGCACCACCATGCCTGGCTAATTAAAAAAATTATTTTTTGCAGAGATGGGGTCTCACTATGTTGCCCAAGGTGGTCTGCAATTCCTGGGCTCAAGCAGTCCTCCCACCTTGGCTTCCCAAAGTGCTGGGATTATAGAGGTGGGCCGTTACATCCGGGTACTATTTTTAATGGTTTAAAACAACTTTATTGAGTTGTTATAGAACTTACATACCACAAAATCCACCCATTTAAAATATACAGTTCAGTGACTTTTTAGCATCACAGAGTTGAGCAATCAACATGACTATCTAATTTTAGAATTTTAGAAAAAGCCTCATCCCCATTAGCACTCACTTCCTACTCTGCCCTCTCCCTGACTCCATCTCCCATTCTAGGCAATCTCTAATCTGCTTTCTGTCTCTAGATCTGCCTATTCTGGACATTTCATGTAAGCTGTGTCATACAATATGTGGTCTTTTGTGCCTGGCTTCTCTCATGTAGCATACTGTTTTCAAGGCTCATCCATGTTATTGCATGTATCAATACTTTGTTCCTGTTTTAAACATTTTTTAAATTTTGAAATAATTATAGATTCACAGAAAATTGCAAAGATAGTACAGAGAGGTCTGGTGTACCCTTCATCCAGTTCCCCCCAGTGGTTACATCTTACATAATTACAGTACAGTGTCAAAACCAGGAATTTGACACTGGTAAAAAATAAAATGGTGTGCACCATTTTATCACATGTATAGATTCGTATAACCACCACTGCACTCAACATAAAGAACTATTCTATCACCATAACGCTCTTCCTCATTACTGCCCTGCCCAACATCCCTAAGCCCTAGCAACACTAATCTGATTTTCATCTCTATAGTTTTGTCATTTCAAGAATGTTATATAAATGGAATCACACAATGTGTGAGATTGGCATAATGAATTTCCCCTAGTGTTCAAATAAAGACAGAGTAACTAGATAGTGAAACCAAAACCATGTAGATGATACTTAAAAGAAAACTAGGTGACAAACCCAGAAAATATCAGGGAGTGGGCCAGAACAACAGCCCCAAACCTACACAGTATCAGCACCTGTGTGAGAGGAAGCAGAGGAAAGATGGTGTGCCTGGGGGACCTGAGAAAATGAGAACCCCAAAATATTCCCAAAAAAGTATTACTGGAAAGTGAACTAGGGCATTCTGAGAACAGCCACAGAAACCAGGAGGAGTTCTGCTCACTCCACTAGCTGGCAAGTGTAAGGCCATCCTCAGAAAAGTCTGAGAAGGCTGTGGAAGTACAGCACCTTATTCTCATGAGACTGACCTCCCAGGACTTCCACACTGAAGAGAAACTGAGCAGGACAGGGACAATATCAGGACCAAAGGAAACAAGGAAGGGCAAAACAAAATTTGGAGGGTCAGGGAGATAGAGCCAGGAAATCCCAGAAAGTAAGCTGCCATTTATTTGAACAGTATACAAAAACAGAAGAAAGAACTCTGTGAGGTTGGAAAACCTCATCTGAACTATACTGCCTTCTAAAAGTTCAGAGAAACAAATCTCAGATAAAAATGAGCAGCAGAGGCTGGGTGCAGTGGCCCATGCCTATAATCTCAGTGCTTTGGGAGGCCGAGGCAGGAAGATCACCTGAGGCCAGGAGTTCAAGACCAATCTGGGCAACATAGCAAGGCGGTGTCTCTACCAAAAAAAAAAAAAAAAAAAAAGAAAGAAAAAAAAAATCAGCTGGGCGTGGTTGCATGCACCTGTAGCCCCAACTACTTAGGAGGCCTAGGTGGGAGGATTGCTTGAGCCCAGGAGTTCCAGACTACATTGAGCGGTGATCTTGCCACTGCATTTCAGTCTGGGAGCCTGGGTGACAGAACAAGACTCTGTCTCAAAAAAAGAAAATGCAACAGAAAGTATCCAGATCGATCCGATACAAAATTATTATAATAAAAATGGAATAATATATAGAATAACATGCCTACAACTAATGAGCACATGCCAGGATGAGCCTATACAATAGATCAAAACTGTAACTTGTTACTTTAAAACAAGCTAAAAGACATTCAAATAAAATACATGGGATGAAAAAACCCTAAATCAGAATTAGAAAAACAGCATGGGTGACAAAATTCAGAAAATAATTAGAAATAAAAGATCGTTTCATAAATGAAAACCAAATTAAAAGAAATACGAGTAGAATAAACACAACACGTGATGCCTTAAGGTGAAAAGAAAGAAAATTTGCAAATAAAAAAAAGATAAAAAAGGATTTGAGAGAAAATAGCCAATATTGAAGATATCTGCTCTTGAAAATAAAGAAGAGCCAACATATATGTAATAAGAGTCCCAGGGTTTAAAAAAAAAATCAGAGAATATAACAAATACTAAAAACTATAATTCAACAAAAGCTTTCTAATTTAAAAAAAGTGATTTAAAGCTACATATTGAAAAAGACTTCTCCATCCTCCTCTTGCGCCTGCCTCTTCCAACACATGTTCTGTGCTGCATGTTGCTGAATGTTCTGAAATTCTGCGATCGTGCTTTATTATTATGCCTCTGTGCCATTGCTCAAGTCAGTCCTATGCCTAAAATGTCTTTCACCATTTCTTCACTTGGCACCCTACAGTGTATCCTTCAAAACTCAATTCCAACATCACTTTCTCTACGATGCATTACCTGAGTCCTCTTTCCCCACCCCATCCCCAGTTCTGGGTTACATGCCCTTTTCTGTGCTTTTATAACACTGTGTAAGTATGTTTTCAGAGCTGTGTCTATCATATCTTCACATATAAAACTGTAATTATGTGCTTATTGACTGTGTCCAGTCCCTCTCCCTGACTGTAAGTATTCCAGGTCACAAACCTATCATTTTTTTTAATCCTTTTTATCTGGCACAATATTTAGCAAACTGTCACTGTAAAATGAGCAAAAGATAATGAATTTTGTATAAGTTACTATTAGAAAGGTAAAATAGCTCGACTCTCCCATTTGTTATGGTTTAAGGAGGTTTGAGAAGAGAACATCATCCTATTACATTTACATGGCCACTATAATTATATCAGAAACATTTTTTGCTCTAATCTAGCAAATAATTATGACAACATTTTATCAGAAAAAAAGTATTAAATAAAAACATGAAATTGTGATAATATATTCTCAATGATGTTAGAGGAAAATGTATGCATAAGCCAAAAGAATGGATTTTTAAAATATTTAGTTTTTCCATAAGTTATTGGGGTACAGGTGGTATTTGATTACATGAGTAAGTTCTTTAGTGGTGATTGGTGAGATTTGGGTGCACCCATCACCCAAGAACTATACACTGTACCGTATTTGTAGTCTTTTATCCTTTGCCTCCCTCCCACTCTTCCCCCGCAAGTTCCCACAGTCCATTGTATCATTCTTATACCTTTGCATCCTCATAGCTTAGCTCCCACATATCGGTAAGAAGATACAATGTTTGATTTTCCATTCCTGAGTTACTTCACTTAGAATAATAGTCTCCAGTCTCATCCAGGTCACTGCAAATGCTGTTAATTCATTCCTTTTTATGGCTGAGTAGTAGTCCATCATATATATACCACAATTTCTTTATCCACTCGTTGATTGATGGGCATTTGGGTTGGTTCCACAATTTTGCAATTGTGAATTGTGCGGCTATAAACATGTGCGTGCAAGTATCTTTTTCATATGATGACTTCTTTTCCTCTGGGTAGATACCCAGTAGTGGGATTGCTCAATCAAATGGTAGCTCTACTTTTAGTTATTTAAGGAATCTCCACACTGTTTTCCATAGTGACTGTACTAGTTTACATTCCCATCAGCAGTGTAGAAGTGTTCCCTGATCACTGCATCCATGCCAACATCTACTGTTTTTTTTTATTTTTTGATTATGGCCGTTCTTGCAGGAGTAAGATGGTATCACATTGTGGTTCTGATTTGCATTTCCCTGATCATTAGTGATGTTGAGCATTTTTTCAGATGTTCATTGGCCATTTGTATATCTTCTTTTGAGAATTGTCTATTCATGTCCTTAGCCCACTTTTTGATGGGCTTGTTTTTTTCTTGTTAATTTGTTTGAGTTTATTGTACATTCTGGATATTAGTCCTTTGTCAGATGTATAGATTGTGAAGGTTTTCTCCTGCTCTGTGGGTTGTCTTTTTACTCTGCCGACTGTTCCTTTTGCCATGCAAAACTCTTCAGTTTAATTAAGTCCCAACTATTTATATTTGTTTTTATTGCATTTGCTTTTGGATTCTTGGTTATGAAATCCTTGCCTGAGCCAATCTAGAGGGGTTTTTCCATTATTATCTTCTAGAATTTTTATAGTTTCAGGTCTTAGATTTAAGTCTTTAATCCATCTTGAGTTGATTTTTGTGTAAGGTGAGAGATGAGGATCCAGTTTCATTCTCCTACATGTGGCTAGCCAATTATCCCAGCACCATTTGTTGAAAAGGGTGTCCTTTCCCCACTTTTGTTTGTTTTGTTAAATATCAGTTGACTGTAAGTATTTGGGTTTATTTCTAGGTTCTCAATTCTGTTCCATTGGCCTATATGCCTATTTTAATACCAGTACCATGCTGTTTTGGTGACTATGGCCTTACAGTATAGTTTGAAATCAAGTAGTATGATGCCTCCAGATTTGTTCTTTTTGCTTAGTCTTGCTTTGGCTATGCAGGCTCTTTCTTGGTTCCATAAGAATTTTAGAAATATTTGGCATTGGTGTTTCTTTTCTTTCTTTTACTTTTTTTTTTTTTTTTTGGAGACAAGGTCTCACTTTGTCACCCAGGCTGGAGTCTGGTGGCACAATTATAGCTCACTGCAATCTCAAACTCCTGGGCTCAAGCGATCCTCCAGCCTCAGCCTCTCAAGTAGCTGGGGACTACAGGCATGTGCCACCACACTTAGCTAACGTTTGTATTTTTTGTAGAGACGGGATCTCCCTGTGTTGCCCAGGGTGGTCTCAAACTCCTGGCCTCAAACATTAGGAGTATGGATACAAGCCACCTTACCCAGCCTGACACTGGTGTTTCAAAGGCTTTCACCCTTTGTGTTTGGATCTCTACCTTCCAACACTTGAAAAGGGGCTAGTTAGAGAGCCAGAGACAACATGGAAGAGCCTCTTCCTATTCATAGTGGTCCATATTTAAAATGGCTGAAAGACTCTCATGTCTCATATTTTTTTAATCTTGAGTCCCTTTGTGTAATACATCCTTTAACAAAGAAGGAATTAGACACATTTGCAGTCATTTTGGTCTAAACTAGCTGATAGAGCAGGCAAATCCATTGTCTGTGGTTATTCCCATAAAAAATGCCACACTAGGATAAACACGAAAGAGTCTGGGGAACCTGGAGATACCAGTTTGTACTCCAGAATAACACAGTAACATTTAGTTGGCAAGAATTTGTGTTTATTGCCACAGAAAAAAATGGTTACTCCTCAGCAAGGCTGGAATCAGTTAAAAGAATAAAAACAAAGTTACACTTTTTTGTATGCCTGAGTTATAACTGCAAGTTTTCTTTAAAACTGTCCCTTTCTTTTGTTCTTCCTGGTCACGTACAATAATTCACTAAAGGTATTCCTAATGGGAATAATCAATTATGACTGAGAGATGTTTTCTCTATCATTAGTGTCAGCTTAGGGTTCATATTCTCACGCTGTAGTGGTGCTCTTTAACATTTGTTCATACTGTTCTAATGTTCTGACCAATGATACAGTTTCATGACATCTTCCCAAGGGCTGTCTCCTTTTGCCTTGCACTTCATCTTATGTTATCGCTACACTCACTTAATTTTGTACCCCTTCTCCAAGATTTATAAAAATGGTAAATATGATTATGTCTGCATTGATTCCTAGGAAACCCCACTGAAACATCTCCCTTTAAAGAAGTATCCATTTACCCCTGTGCCTTCAGCCTGAATTTGCTCTTCCCTAATTTGAGTCAATAACTCTTAGAGTTTGTCATTTCCCTAAAAAGTTAAGCATAAAATTTGACCTAGCAATTCTACTCCTAGCTATATTCCAAAAAGAATTTAAAATAGGTGCTCATATCCTTGTAAACAAATGTTCATAATGGAACTATTCACAATAGCCAAAATGTAGAAATAACCCAAATGTCCACTAATGGATAAATGGATAAACAATTTATGGTATGTGCATGCAGTGAAATATTATTCAGCCATAAAAAGAAATGAAGGGGTCAGGCACGGTGTCTCACACCTATAATCCCAGCGTTTTGGGAGGCCGAAGCTGGTGGATCACTTGAGCTCAGGAGTTCGAGATCAGCCTGGGCAACATGATGAAAACCTGTCTCTACAAAAAATACAAAAATTAGACATGTGTGGTGCCACGTACGCATAGTCCCAGCTACTGGGGAGGCTGAGGTGGGAGGATCACTTGAGCCCAAGAGGCAGAGGTTGCAGTGAGCTGACATTGTGCCACTGTACTCCAGCCTGATGACAGAGTGAAAACTCTGTCTCAAAAAAAAAAAAAAAAAAAAAAGGAATGAAGTACTGATACATGCTACAATGTGGATGAACCTTCAAAGCGTAATGCTAAGTGAAGCTAGACACAAAATTGTGTTAGTCCATTTATTTGAAATATCCAGAATAGATAAATTCGTAGACAGTCTACGGCCATACCACCCTGAACGCGCCTGATCTCGTCTGATCTCGGAAGCTAAGCAGGGTCGGGCCTGGTTAGTACTTGGATGGGAGATAAAGCTTGGGGGTTGCCAGGGGCTATAGGTAGGGAGGAATGAGGAGTAGCTGCTTAGAGATTGCAGGATTTATTCTGGAATGATGAAGTGTTTTGGAACTGGAGAGAGGTGGTGGCTGCACAGCATTGTGAATGTACTAAATGCCACTTAATTGTTCACATTATTTATTTTTTATTTTTTATTTTTTTGAGACAGAATCTTGCTCCGTCACCCAGGCTGGAGTGCAGTGGTGCAGTCTTGGCACACTGCAACCTCCGCTTCCCAGGTTCAAGCGATTCTCCTGCCTCAGCCTTCCAAGTAGCTGGGACTACAGGCACCTGCCACCACGCCCAGCTGATTTTTGTATTTTTAGTAGAGACAGGGTTTCATCATGTTGGCCAGGTTGGTCTCGAACTCCTGACCTCAAGTGATCCGCCCACCTCGACCTCCCAGTGTGCTGGGATCACAGGCATGAGCCACCGCACCTGGCCTGTATTGTTCACATTAAAATGATTAATTTTAGGGTCTCACTCTGTCATCCAGGCTGGACTGTAGTGGTGCAATCCTGGTTTATTGCAGCCTGGACTCAGGCTCAAGCAATTCTCCTGCCTCAGCCTCCCTAGAAGCTGGGACTACAGTTATGCACCACCATCCCTGGCTATTTATTTATTTATTTTTTATTTTTTGTAGAGACAAGGTCTCACTATGTTGCCGTCGCTGGCCTCAAACTCCTGGGCTCAAGCAGTCCTCTTGCCTTGGCCTCCCAAAGTGCTGGCATTATAAGTGTGAGCCACTGCACCTGGCAATATATAGATCTGTTCTTATCATAGATCTTAGCAACCTCAGCATACGATTTTTCTTTCTTATTAAGTTGAGAACTTTCAACTTTTCACTTAAAGGAATCACTTTATGGCATCTCTTTGGCATATCTGAATTATCAGTATTACTACTTTTGCACTTTGGGACCAGTATTACATAAAATAAGGATTACTTGAACACAAGCACTGAAATACAGTGATGTAACGATACAGTTGTTCGACTGGAAAACCCAAGGGAACCAATTTGAAAACTACTATAAATGATACTGTAAATAATAAGAGACTTTAGTCAGGTGACTGATTACAAAATTAATATTTAGGAATCAATAGAAAAAGTCTTACTTACAATAGTAACCAAAAAGATAAATTTCTAGGAACAAGTTTAACCCAAGAAATGTGCAGTTTTCTGAGTGACATAAAAGAAGATTTGAACAAATGGAAAAGTGTACCTATTATGTCTTCTGGGTTTGATTTTTATTTTTCAAAAATAATACTAAATATTTTGGTGAGGATTTGAAGTAAAAGGCACTTGGCAAAATATGGTAAGATGTGATTTGGTGTACACCTCCCTAAGGTCAGGTTGGCAGTATTTGTCAGTGTGTAAAACATACATGCTACATTTTGTGTAACAAAGGAAGGAATAAGAATATATAATAGTGTTTGTTTTTATTTGCATAAGTGATGCAGGGCGGGTTCTTGGCTTCGCCCAGGAAGGAATTCAAGTTCAAGAGCTAGCCAATGGTAGCAGACAGCTTTATTGAAGCTGTGGCAGGGTTATAGCTCCATGACTGCTCCTGAAGAGCAGGGCTACCCCACAGGCAGTGTGCTGAGAGCAGCAGCCCAGTGACAGTTGTGCATTCACAGTTATACCCACTTTAAAGTACATGCAAATTAAGGGGTGAGTTGTTCAGAAATTTGTAGGAAAAGGGTGATAACTTCTGGGTGCTACCATGGCAATGGTAAACTGACATGTCAATGGCATTGGTGGGCATGTCTTATGAAGAGGTGCTTTTTTAAAAAAATTCTTTTGAGACAGGGTCTGGCTCTGTTGCCCAGGCTGGAGAGCAATGGTGCTATCTCAGCTCACTGCAGACTCCGCCTCCCAAGCTCAAGCAATCCTCACACCTCAGCCTCCCGAGTAGCTGGGACTACAGGCAGGTGCCACCACACCTGGCTAATTTTTTGTACATTTTGTAGAGATGAGGTTTTACCATGTTGTCCAGGCTGATCTCAAACTCCTGGGCTCAAACCATCCACCCGCGTTGGCCTCCCAAAGTGCTGGGACTACAAGAGTGAGCCACTGTGCCTGGCCTGGAGAGGTGCTTTCACCTCTTCCCTGTTTCAGCCAGTCTTCAATGTGGCCTGTAGTAAAGTCCCACTTCCTACCCCATAAGGAAGCTTAGGAAGTCTTCACAATAAAATAATAGGTAAGGTGTAGGTGGAAATGGAATATAGGGGGGCCAAAAAAAAAAAAAACCCTACCAGAACTAATAAGTGAATTTGAAAAATCTGTCAATTCAGAAGATGATAAATATTGTATTGTTATTATAATTAGTTAATAATCTTTAACATTTAAAGCCACCCAGTATAATCCCCAACACTGTGAGAGTTGAGACACTGCAAGACCAGCAGGTTTTAGCTTCACCTTCTCAGTCATACTCAGAAGGCACAATATCCTTCTGCAGACCCAAGGTCTTTCTCTCCACTGCACTCCCCAGGTAACTTGTGTGCCGTGATAGCACAGCCAGTACTTTGGAGACTTGAGCAAATGGTGGAGGGAAATGCCAATCAATAATATTGATGATAAATGTTTACCAGATGTCTGATCAATCAATAATGAAGCAAAACAGAAACAGGAACAAAATGAAACAAAAATTAAGGTAGGGGCAGTGCATTGCCTGTTATTGCTTGACTGGTGGCCAGTTATGAGACCTCTCCTCTCACACCCCACCGTATTCAGCTGCAATTATGCTTTAAACGTTTACTCTCTCTGACAATTTCCTTTAGTTAATATTGATGATTTGGGTTTGTTATTTTCCTAATTATTCTTTTCAAGGCTAAAGTCAAGCATATTTAGACTACGCTTCTCTATGTATATTTACAAGAGGCACTTTCTCAGACTGAAGCAGCCTGTCTTCAAAGCAATAACTGCATACCACGCATACCTCCAATTGTTCTTCCTGAAGCATGTTTTATTCTATGTTTTTCTCTCTCTAGTATATCTCCTCTGAATTTTATTCTTATGCCCTAGGCCTTATAGCATTGCTCTGTTGTGTGTTGAATTGAAATCCTAAACCCTAATACCTGTGGCTGTGACCTTATTTGGAAATAGGATCTTTGGAGACATGATCAAGTTAAGGTGAGGTCACACTGGAATAGGGTGGGCCCTAAATCCAATGACTGGTGTTCTTATAAGGAGAAGGAGATTTAAAGACACACACACACAGAGGGAAGATAGCCATATGCAGACAGACAGAGATTAGAGTGATGCAGCTATAAGCCACAAAATGCCAAGAATTTCCAGCAACCACCAGAAGCTAGGAAAAGGCAAGGAAGAATTCTTCCTCCGTTAGAGCCTTCAGAAGGAGCACAACTCTGCTGACATTTGACTTCAGAGTTGTGGCCTTCAGAACTGTGAGAGAATGCATTTCTGTTGTTTCAGGCCATCCAGTTTGTAGGAATTTGTTATAGCAGCCATAGGAAACTCATACTCACTCTTCACCTCAGCTTGTCTAAATTAAACATGTCAGACAGAAACACTATGAATGATTTGGTGGATTATCTTTATAAGAAGCATACTTAGGCCGGGTGTGGTGGCTCACGCCTGTAATCCCAGCACTTTGGGAAGCTAAGGCAGGCAGATCGCTTGAGCTCAGGAGTTCAAGACCAGCCTAGGCAACGTGGCAAAACTCTGTCTCTACAAAAAATACAAAAATTAGCTGGGCATGGGGGCACACACCTGTAGTCCCAGCTACTCAGGAGGCTGGGGTGGGAGGATCACTTGAGCCTGGGAGGCAGAGGTTGTAGTGAGCTGAGATGGAGCCACTATACTCCAGCCTGGGTGACAGAGTGAGAGACCCTGTCTCAAAAAAAAAAAAAAAAAAAAAGCATACTTAATCAGAACCTGCAGTTATTTACAGAATCAATTACCTAACAAGTCTATCAAATACATTTCTTTCTTTCTTTCTTTTTTTTTTTTTTGAGACAGAGTCTCGCTCTGTCGTCCAGGCTGGAGTGCAGTGTACGTTTCTTACAAATGTTGTTTTAAATGAAATAAAAGTGTGATCATTAAAGCCATTCAGAACTCAAATTACTATTCCTATTACTAATTCCATTTGGAACTCCATTACAGAAAGAAAAGGCAAATGGGAAGAAACTAGTTAAATTTTCTTTGATACAAGGGATGTTGTCAGTTTAAATTCTCTAACAGAGAGCCAAGTGTAGTGGCTCATGCTTGTAATCCCAGCACTTTGGGAGGCCAAGGTGAGAGGATTGCATAAGTCCAGGAGTTCAAGACCAGCCTGGGCAACATAGTAAGACCCTGTTTCTACGAAACTAAAAAAATTAGCCAGGCATGGGGGCACACACCTGTAGTCCCAGCTACTCAGGAGGCTGAGGTGGGAGGATTGCTTGAGCCTGGGAGGTTGAGGCTGCAACAAGCCGTGACTGTGCCATGCACTCCAGCCTGGGTGACAGAATAAAACTCTATCTTAAAAATAAAAAATAAATAAATTCTGTAACAGAAACCTTTTCTTGTAGAAGTTTCCTGGCTGGGCATGGTGGCTCACACCTGTAATCCTAGCATTTTGGGAGGCAGAGGCGAAAGGATTGCTTGAGGCCAAGAGTTCAGCCCAACCTGGCCAACATAGTAAGATCCTGTCTCATTAAAAGAAAAGAAAAAAAAAAAGAAGTTTCCTTACTAAGGCTGCAAGAAAAATCAGTGAAGAAGCTATTAATTGACAAGTGAGCACTTCATATAAATTTGGGCCAAACAGGCTGGAATTGAAGTTTGGGAAGTGTTTGCTCATTTATCTCCTGAGGTTGGTTCAGGAAATCGACGACTACTACCTCCATATCATTTGCTCTCCCTCCTTTTAGAACTCCATGGCAATGTTTTGAGGATTAAAGAGGAGAGTGATGACTATCCAAACGTCAGAGAACACAACTATGAGACTAGAGACACTGGAAAACTAAAAAAGTAATGGGCCTTGGCTGACTCAGGAAGATGATTTCCCAAGAGGGAAGAAAACTGGAACCTGAGAAATAAGTGATTTAGTAATGTGGCTGCTAAAATACGGAAAAACTAGAATGAATGGCTTACAAATTTTTGAAATGAAGTTAGAAGAGGGTTATACTATGAAGAAGAATGAAAAAGCCAAACATTTCATTCAGGTAAGCATATCACGTAGGAGAAACTCTAGGTGACTTTGGTTTGGCAGTGAGTTTTTAGATACAACACCAAAGCACAGTCCATAAAAGAAAAGAAAGATAGATAAGTTGGACTTCATTAAAATGGAAAACTTCTGCTCTGCAAAGACACTGTTAAGAGAATGAAAATACACGCCACAGACTATGAGAAAATATGTGTAAAACACCTGTCTGATAAAGGAAGTATGTCTAAAATACAAAGAACTCTTAAAACTCAGCAATAAGAAAATGAACAACCTGATTAAAATATGGGGAAAAGAGCTGAATGGAAACCTCACCAAAGAATATATGTAGATGGCAAATAAACATATGAAAAGATTCTCAACATGTCACTAGAAAATTGCAAATTAAAACAAGATACCACTATACACTTATTAGATGAGCTAAAATCCAAAATACTAAGAACAGCAAATGCTGATGAGGTTGTGGAGCAACAGGAGCTCTCATTCATTGCTGGTGGGAATGCAAAATGATGCAGCCACTTAGAAGACAGTCTGGCAGTTTCTTAAAGATTAAACAAAGGCTTACCAGACACTCCAGCAATTGCACTCTCTGTATGTGTGTGTATTTATATGTGTGTGTGTATTTATATGTGTGTATTTGTGTGTGTGTGTGTATACAGTGATCCCTCAGTATCCACAGGGGATTGGTTCCGGAAAGCTCCATGGATACCAAAATCTGAGGATGCTCAAGTTTCTTACATGAAATGGTGTGAGATTTGCATATAATCTATGCACATCCTCCTGTATACTTTATTTTTTATTGTATTTACTTATTTTTTGAGACAGGTTCTCAGTTTGTTGCCCAGGCTGGAATGCAGTGGTGTGATCACAGCTCACTGCAGCCTTAACCTCTGGGACTTAAGCAATTCTCCCAGCTCAGCCTCCTGTGTAGCTGGGACTGCAAGCATGCACCACTACACCTGGCTAATGTTATTTTTTGTAGAAATGGAAGTCTCACTGTGTTGCCCAGGCTGGGCTTCTGTATACTTTAAGTCATTTCTAGATCGCTTATAATAACTAGTACAATATAAATGTTATGTAAATAGATGTTATACCATATTTTTAAATTTTGTATTGTTTTTAATTGTTATATTGTTATTTTTTATTGTTGTTGTTGTTGTTTGGAATATTTTTGATCCCAGTTGGTTGAATCCATGTATGTGGAACCCATAGATATGGAGGGCCAACTATATTTATTATTTAGATCAAGATATATTTCAACATATAAATTTAAAAATCTTTTCTGAAATAAAAGAAGATTGACTCTTCTTTTCAAGTCAAAGAACGTACCATGTGCCAGGGAAAACTGATTCAAACGTATCCTAGTAAAACTATTGGACAAGGGATCTTCGCTTGCTACCTGAATAAATAGTGTGAAAAATATGGTTGTTGAAGAGACAAAGTAATAGTATCTGTCAATTCATTTTGATAAATTTCAGTTTTGTAAGAGATTATATGTATTTTGTATATATTTTGCATTATTTGTATATATGTATATTTTATATATGTATGTGTTTATATGTGTGTGTGTTTATATATATATTTGACTCTTTATATCCATGGGTTCATCTAATTACCTCTGCTTCTATTTAACATTGTACTGGGCTGTTTTGAAGTGATGTTCAGGGAATACAATCAGGACAGTGTAGAAGTTCTTCTCTGTAGAGCAGTTGCATGGGTGGATATTGAAGAGCCTCAAGTCACCTTGCCAAACCTCCTACCAATATAGCTTCTCCCTGACTAGTTGAGATGAAGACTTAACCTGAAGATTGGTTTGATGTTACTGGTTTTCTGGTACCCAGGTTATATGGTTTGGCTGTGTCCCCACCCAAATCTCATCTTGAATTGTAGTTATCATAATCCCCACATGTTGTGGGAAGGACCTGGTGGGAAGTAATTGAATGATGGGGGTGGTTTCTCCCATGCTTTTCTTGTGATAGTGAGTAAGTTCTCATGGGATCTTATGGTTTTATAAGGAGCTTCCCCCTTCACTCAGCTCTCATTCTTCTCCTTCCTGCCACCACGTGAAGAAGGACATGTTTGCTTCCCCTTCCACCATGATTGTAAGTTTCCTGAGCCTCCCCAGCCATGCTGAACTGTGAGTCAATTAAGCCTCTCTCCTTTTTAAATTACCCAGTCTCAGGTATGTCTTTATTAGCAGCATGAGAACAGACTAAGGCACCAGGGCTCTCTTAGTGTTTGTTCTTCCCCATCACACCCTTCACATCTTTCTCTCTCTGTCCTGTCTTTCACACACACACACACACACCCTTTAGCTCATTACTGTGATACTGTGGCCTCTGTCCTTCCCCAGTGTTCCTTATTGGACAGAGGAGCTAGGGGATATGAGTTCACAGACCAAACTAAGATATCTGAGTAACACAACCACTTCAAAATAAAAAAATAAAAAAAATCATGGCCAGATGACAGATAACATCAGAAGGAGATGCATTAGAACAGATGAACCAAGAGTTTAGAATAAGCATAATAACTATATTAAAGTATGTAAGTGAGGATATTAGCAACATGATAATAATGAAATAAATACATTGTATATGTACAATTCCGGGTTTCAGGGTTTTACTTTTAGCATATTAAATATGGCATTCCATTGTCTTTTGGCCTTCATTATTTCTGATGAGAAGTTAGCTGATTTTTCTACTCATGGTTCCCTGTATATAGTATATGCTGTTTTCTTGGTCATTTTCCAGATTTTCTGTTTTTTAATAGGTTGATTATGATATGTTCAAGAGTAGTTTTCTTTGTATTTATCAAGTTGTGTTGAGCTTCTTGGATCTGTAAGCTTATATTTATCATCAAACTTGTGAAATTTTTGGCCATTATTTCTCCAAATAATTTACTTCTCCAAATATTTTTTCTGTCCCATTGTTTATTTCTTCTCCTTCTAGGAAATGAATTTTGTGTATGTTAGATGATTTTATATTGTCCTATAAGTTACTGAAGCTTTGATTATCTTTTCAAATATTTTCATCTCTGTTCCTCAGATTATTATAAATTTTGATTTTTATTCAACTTCACCTTTTCTTATTAAGCCCATCTAGTGAAATTTTCACTTCAGATATCTTGCTTTTTAATTTTAGAATTGCCATTTGGTTCTTTTTTGTAGTTTCTAGTTCTTTGTTGAAATTGCCCATCTGTTCATTCATTATGACTGTGTTTTCAAAGTCCTTGAAAACATATATTATATTTGCTCTGAAATCTTTGACTACTAATTCCAATATATGAAGTGTTTCAGGATTGGTTCTCATTGACTGCTTTTCTTTTTCCTTTTTTTTTTTTTTTTTTGGAGACAGAGTCTCACTCTGTCACCCAGACTGGAGTGCAATGGCGCCATCTTGGCTCACTGCAGCCTCTGCCTCCCAGGTTCAAGTGATTCTCCTGCCTCAGCCTCCTGAGTAGCTGGAATTACAGGCACACACCACCACACCCAGATAATTTTTGTATTTTTAGTAGAGATGGGATTTCACCGTGTTGGCCAGGATGGTCTCGATCTGTTGACCTTGTGATCCGCCCATCTTAGCCTACCAAAATGCTGGGATTACAGGCATGAGCCACTGCACCTGGCCGACTGCTTTTCTTTTGACTATAGATCACATTTCCCTGCTTGTTTTCAAGTTTAGAGTTTTAAAAAAAACTTATTATTCTAGACATTATAGATAATACAATGTAGAGAATCTGGATTCTGTTACCTTCCTCTGAAGAGCATTTCTTTTCAGGCAGCAAACTTGGCAGGCATAAAATTCCAAATTCTGTGTCCCCTGAGATGAGTGGCAGCCGAACTTTCTGCTCAGTTCTTTCAACTTCCTGTCTTTTACCTTCTGCTTGTTTCTTGCTGGGCTCCTTAAAGTATCCCCTATCCATGCACGTCAGGAGTCAGCCAAGGATTTGATCAAATCCTTGCATAAATAAAATAAATAAATAAATAAATAAGTGCATAAATAAAAATATGCACTTTTAAGAAGCCTCTGTGGTTTCTTCATTTCTTAGATTTTCTTTCTAAATTCCATTCTCTGACTTGTCAAACCAGTAAGACTAGCCACTTTCTGGCCATCCTGTGCTGCCTGTTCTGAAGAGTACCCTCAGGCAAAAGCCTTGTGATCACAGATCTTCCCCACTGCACTTCCTTCTTCTGGTGGTTTACTCCCCTTTTGTTTCTGCCTGCTTTTGGTCTCTCCAGTGCCTTCCAATAGTTGTGTTTTTTATTATTTCTATAATGATCATAATACAATACAAGCGACTCCACCACTACTAGAAGCAGAACCTCTGACTTTTGATTTAAAACACTCAAGGGAAGATGTTGACTTGTCTGAAATCAAATACAAACATCCAAGGTAGAGATGTGCATTTGCTAGTCATCAGCATATGGAT
The DNA here is from genome assembly GCF_028885655.2 of Pongo abelii. NCBI lineage: Eukaryota > Metazoa > Chordata > Mammalia > Primates > Hominidae > Pongo > Pongo abelii. The sequence goes on along the minus strand of NC_071990.2, from coordinate 36,414,214 downwards.
GGTATGGAGAGTAGAAGAGACCATTTAGAGGGGAGCATGAACAGAAAAGGGCAACCGAGGAGAGAGCCATGGGCACTCCACCATCAGGAGATGCATGAGAGGAGCTGCTGGTGGAAGAGACTGAAAAGAAAAAACTGCAGTCAGAGGAAAACTTTGGGGGAATTAAGAAAAAAAAACTCTTAGAGATTCAGTTTCTATGTTTGTTAAATTGCAATAATAATTGCTGTGTAATTAGTGTGAAGATTAGATGTGATATATTTAAAGTACCCAGAAGAGTGCACCTAGAAAACGTGCAACAAAAGGATAGCTACATTACCCATGATTTATATCTGTTATATTTTATTTCCTTATTTCATGCAAATAGAATGAAGATCCCTTACATGTCTTACCAGGAGATAGGTGGGTGTTAGGATGGAAAAGGGAGAGAGGATCAACAAGGAAGAAGCCAGATGAGAGGGGGAAGGGCCTCCAGGGTGCCCATCCAAAGTGAACTCTGGATTGGTCAGCATCAAAATGGGAGAAGTGAAACATCTTTCCACCACCCCCAGGACTCCGTGTGTTTGCATGACTGATGAGTTGACTCCCTCTGGCTGTGAGCAGTACCTCCAGGTCCTTTCAGGGAAATGGGCTCAATTCACACAAAAGGAAATAAAGCCTACAAATCAAGTCAAAAGGTGGAGCTCTTTAATAATTTATTTACTGGCCAGGCGCGGTGGCTTACGCCTGTAATCCCAGCACTTTGGGAGGCCAAGGTGGGCAGATCACTTGAGGTCAGGAGTTCAAGACCAGCCTGGCCAATGTGATGAAACCCTGTCTCTACTAAAATACAAAAATTAGCCGGGCATGGTGGCGGGCACCTGTAATCCCAGCTACTCGGGGGGCTTAGGCAGGAGAATCACTTGAACCTGGGAGGTGGAGGTTGCAGTGAGCCGAGATTGTATCACTGTACTCCAGCCTAGGCAACATAGTAAGACCCCGTCTCAAAAAAAAAAAAAAAAAAAAAAAAAATTATTTACTGGCCAGGCACAGTAGCTTATGCCTGTAATCCCAGCACTTTGAGAGGCCAAGGCAGGTGGATCACTTGAAATCAGGAGTTCAAGACCAGCCTGGCCAACATGATGAAATCCCATCTGCACTAAAAATACAAAATTAGCTGGGCATGGTGGTGGGCGCCTATAATCCCAACTACTTGGGAAGCTGAGGCAGGAGAATTGCTTGAACCGCAGAGGCAGAACCCACACCATAGTAACTTGGTTGAAATGACTAAATTCATAGACAGATAGAAACCATAGTTTTAATTAAGTCTTTGGAATTAACAACAACAAAAAAGATAGAAAAGCAAAACTGTCTCAAGAAGATACAGAACGTCTAAACAGGCCTATAACAAGGAGTATGATTTAGTCATTTATAAACTTCCCCAAAAGAAAAGCCCAGACCCAGAAGTATCTGTCAGTATCTTTTCCTAGAACATTCCTACTTCCCCAAAGGCAGAGGTTGCAGTGAGCTGAGATTGTGCCACTGCACTCCAGCCTGGCTTTCAAGCAATTCAAGACTCCATCTCAAAAAAAAAAAATTTTATTTACTATTTGTATTAGTCCATTTCCACACTGCTGATGAAGACATACCCGAGACTGGGTAATTTATAAAGAGAAAGAGGTTTAATGGACTCACATTTCCATGTGGCTGAGGAGGTCTCACAATCATGGAGGAAGGCAAAAGGCACTGCTTACATGGCAGCAGGCAAGAGAGAGTGAGAGCCAAGCAAAAGGGGAAACCCTTATCAAACAATGAAATCCCGTGAGACTTATTCACTACCTCCAGAATCATGAGGGAACCTCCCCCGTGATTCAGTTCTCTCCCACCGGGACCCTCCCACAACACGTGGGAATTATGGGAGCTACAATTCAAGATGAGATTTGGGTGGGGACACAGCCAACCCATATCACTATTACTTATTTTTATTATGTTATTTATTGGATTATAACCAAGGTATAAAATAAATACCTGTGGGTCCATAGACCTAAATTATTGAGAAAAATAGCCCATACAGAAATATTCCAAATAATTTATCTAGATATTCCCTCCTCAAAGAAGTGGAGTACACTTCCCCTCCTTAAGTATGGGCTGTGCTTAGTGACTTGTTTCCAAATATTATAGTGTGGGAAGAAGGGGGAGAAAATCGCTTCACAGTAGAGAAGTCTGGCAGACGCCACCTTAGCCAGGTGATCAAAGTTAACATCAGCAGTGCTAAGTCATATTGATAGGATATAGCCTTGATATGATGTGATGAGAAGGTTACTTTACTACTGTAGTCTTTCTTCCAAAAACACATTACCTGAGTCCAATCACGAGAAAAACATTAAGCGAGTCCCAGTTGAAGGACATTTTACAAAATCCCTGACCAGTACTCCTCAAAACCACCAAGGTCATTGGAAACAAGAGAAATTTGAGAAACTGTCATGGCCAAGAGGAGTTTAAGGACACATCATGACTAAATGAATATGGCATCCTAGATGGGATCCTGGAACAGAAAAAGAACATTAGGTAAAACTTTAGGAAATAAGTTTTACCGTAGAACTTCGGTAAAAACAAAGGAAACTGAATAAAGTATGAACTTAATAATAATGTATCAGGCAAGGCGCAGTGGCTCACGCCTTAATCCCAGCACTTTGGGAGGCCAAAGCGGGTGGATCACCTGAGGTCAGGAGTTCGAGACCAGCCTGACCAATATGTTGAAACCCCGTCTCTGCTAAAAATACAAAAATTAGCCAGGTGTGTTGGTGCGGGCCTGTAATCCCAGCTACTCAGGATGCTGAGGCAGGAGAATCACTTGAACCCGGGAGGCAGAGGTTGCAATGAGCTGAGATCACGCCACTGCACCCCAGCCTGGGTGGCAGAGTGAGACTCTGTCTCAAGAAAAATAAATAAATAATAATATATCAATGTTGGTTCATTAGTTGTGAAAAAAGTGCTGTACTAAGATATTAATAAGAAGGAAGCTGGGTGCAGCATATATGGAAATTCTCTGTGCTCTTCTTGCATCTATTCTATAAATCTAAAATAAAAAAGTAACAATGAAAAGGTCTCAGAGAGAGAAGCAGAGAAACCCATATCCCATCCCACCTATTTTTAAAAATTGATGCCTAGGCCGAACAGTAGTCAGTGGGCAACACTGGTTTAAAAAAAGAAAGGAGGGAAGGAAGGGAGAGGGGTGAGGGGGGAGAAAGAGAGAGGGAGAGAATTTCCATTTATAAAAATTACTCTTATTTAAAACAGCTTTTTGGAATGTTAGCAAGATTTCACAATGCAGACATCTCAGTTTGAGACAGCTTGATTGATTTCCTGATTTCCAGGAAAACGGAGCTATCATCTTGTTCCTGCTTCGTTGTTTACTGGCATAAATATGCAGTTCTTACAAAATGTGAAATGGCTGCTGAAGAAGTGAAATTTAATTCTTTTTGATATATTGTTTCAAATCCCCTCAAAAATGAAGAAACCAGTGGAGAAACTTTCTTCCTCCCTTCCCAAAAATGAATGTGAAGAATTCTGGAAGATTTTGTTCCTTTGGGAGTTTGTACATGAACTAAAGGCTCTGAACCAGTCTGTTGGGCCACAGAGTCAGATGGGAATAAGCACAGTTCACCTCCATACTTGCGTGTTATACCTACACAGCCCAAACAAAAACTGGAGGGCAGCAGCCGTGTTTTGTAGGTCCCATATTCCCAAGAGTATTAACATCATCCACAAGTGTTTTTGAGTACCCACTGATACAACCACAACAATAGTAAAAATAGCTAATATTTACTGTGTACTCTGTGTATGCACTTTACCCTCACTAGTCCTATGAGCTAAGCTCTTCCAAGATTCCATCTTGGAGAAGGAAAATAAGGCTCAGAGGAGGAAAATACCCTGCTCCAAAATGCATGGTGTGACAAGCAGGCTTACATGCCCAGTTATTTGGTTAAACAGTCTAGATGTTGCTGCAAAGAAATTTTGTAGATGGAATTAGCATTTACAATCGGTTGTAAGCAAAGCAGATTACCCTCCCTACTGAGGGTGGGCCTCAACCAATCAGGAAAAGGCCCTAAGAGCAAAGCTGAGGTTTCTAGAAGAAGGAATTCTGACTCAAGACTACAACATAGAGATCTTGCCTGAGTTTCCGGCCTGCCTGGCCTGCACTATGAATTTCAGATTCAAGATTGCAACATCAACTCTTACCTGAATTGCTAGCCAGCTGGTCTGTCCTACAAACTTCAGACTTGCTAATCCCCGGCAATCTTGTCAGCCAATTCCTAAAAATAAATAAGGATAGATAGATAGATAATAGATAGATGATAGATACAGATATAGATAGATGATAGATATAAATTATAGATACACATGATATGTTGCGGGAAGTCAGGGACCCCAAACAGAGGGACCGGCTGAAACCATGGCAGAAGAACGTGGATTGTGAAGATTTTATGGACACTTATTAGTTCCCCAAATTAATACTTTGTAATTTCTTATGCCTGTCTTTACTGCAATCTCTAAACATAAATTGTAAAGATTTCATGGACACTTATCACTTCCCCAATCAATACCCTTGTGATTTCCTATGCCTGTCTTTAATCTCTTAATCTTGTCAGCCGAGGAGGATGTATGTCACCTCAGGACTATGTGATAATTGCATTAACTGCACAAATTGTACAGCATGTGTGTTTGAGCAATATGAAATGTGGGCACCTTGAAAAAAGAACAGGATAACAGCAATTGTTCAGGGAATAAGAGAGATAACCTTAAACTCTGACCGCCGGTGAGCCGGGCAGAACAAAACCATATTTCTCTTCTTTCAAAAGCAAATGGGAGAAATATCACTGAATTCTTTTTCTCAGCATGGAATATCCCTGAGAAAGAGAATGCACACCTAGGGGTAGGTCTCTGAACTGGCCCGCCTGGGGCGTACCTGTCTCTTATGGTCGAGATTGCAGAGGTGAGATAGACTCTAGTCTCCCATACTGCTCCCAGGCTTATTAGGAAGAGGAAATTCCTGCCTAATAAATTTTGGTCAGACTGGTTGATCTCAAAACCCTGTCTCCTGATAAGATGTTATCAATGACAATGGTGCCCGAAACTTTATTAGCAATTTTAATTTCGCCTCGGGAGCTGTGGTCCTGTGATCTCGCCCTGCCTCCACTTTGCCTTGTGATATTCTGTTACCCTGTTAAGTACCTGATGTCTGTCACCCACACCTATTCGCACACTCCCTCCCCTTTTGAAAATCCGTAATAAAAACTTGCTGGTTTTTGTGGCTTGTGGGGCATCACGGATCCTACCAACGTGTGATGTCTCCCCTGGATGCCCAGCTTTAAACTTTCTCTCTTTTGTACTCTGTCCCTTTATTTCTCAAGCCAGCCGATGCTTAGGAAAATAGAAAAGAACCTACGTGATTTTCAGGGCAGGTCCCCCGAAAATGATAGATACAGATATAGATGATATATATAGATGATATAGATACAGGTGGATATAGATAGATGATAGAGATTTTTGCAAGTTCTGCATATATCCTGTTGGTTCTGTTTCTCTGGAGAACCCTGACTAATACGCATGGCTAATAAGTGGCAAAGCCAGGATGCAACCCCGGGTCTTTTTGAATGCAAAACTGAGGCTCTTAACTCCACACTCTGCAGACCTTGCCCGAAAGGCTGCATATACCAGGGTTGTAATATAAGCAAGAGCTGCTGTAACCCAGCTGTGTTCCTACTGTGGGAACTAACACAGCCAGGCGGGGTATGGTACCTGGTGCTGTAAGCAAGAGGGGACTATTTTTGGCTTTTGAGCAAGGGGATGAGATGTCTCAGCAGCATTAAGGAAGAAGGATCTAGCAGCAGAACAGATAAGAAAAGGAAGAGCCTAGAGGGAGGAAATCATTGTGTATTATTAATCTTATAATAGAACAGGTGCGAAGGGGCCTAGAGTGGCCAACACAGAATAGCTGGGAGGAGCATTATCACAGAGGGGCCCCGAGATGTGGGATGAACAGGGAAACAAGGCAGAGGCAGGGAGGGGCCAGCAAGGTGGCCCTGCTAAATGGCCAAGAGATAGAGGGCATCGTGGGCCAGAGTGGGGGAGTCTGATGGGAGAGCTGGTCTAGGGAGGTTAGTTTAGGAAGGTTAAGTGGGAAGAGATGTGGTGGCCCAGTAGGAGAATTCCACAGAAAGCCTCCGGAGTCAGATCCAGGCTCTAGAGAGGGGACCAGGCTGGAGGGCCAGTACGGCTGGGAAGAAAGGAAAGCCACAGGCTAAGGACTTTGCTCTGTGAGCTAAGTCAAAGGCAGGAGGAAGCTGGCCCAGTGACCAGACTGGGGAGATAGAGCTGGAAGGCACTGGGGAGTGGGAGACAGTCACATCACTGAGGAAGAGGGGCTCCCTGTAGAAGGCGGTGGCAGGCATGGTGGAGAGGCGTGGGACCCAGGACAGCGAGATTTGTTGATCAGAGACTGCTGTAGAACATGACAGAGTCCTTGTGGAGGAAGGGTAGATGCTGAAGGCAGGTGTCAGGGTGTTTGCTAGGGAGTCATGGTGAGAAAACAGAGGTGACAAACACAGACTCCTCTTTGAAGACAGTTTGTCAAGAAGGTGAAGAACCCAGGTGGGAATAAGGTAGAAGACCCACTGAGGAGGGATTTAACATGGACACAAGGTGAGTGGGAAAAACTGCTACTGAGAAGGAGGAAGTGGAGATGTCAGGAAAATGGGGTAATCGAGGAGGGAAGAGGATGTGGTAGAGACAATAAAAAAATAACAGTTAATGCTTGGCAAGCACTTCCTTTGTGCCAGGTACTGTTCTGAGTACATTCCTTATTTTATTTCTTTAGTGTTACTGTCCTTATTTTACAGATGAAGAAACTGAGGCCCCAGATCACAGGGCTGGTGAGAAGAACATGTGATATCTCCAGAGCTAACACTTAACTACTATAGTGTACCACAAAAGGAGAGAGCAGCATTAGAGAGGGGTGCCACTTCCTCTGATGGAGGATAAAAAAGAAAGATTGCCAGCCTGGGCAACATAGTGAGACCCTGTCTCTACAAAAAATAAAAATAAAAAAATTAGCTAGGTATGGTGGCATGTGCCTGTAGTCCTAGCTACTTGGGAGGCTGAGGTGGGAGGATTGCTTGAGCCCAAGAGTTTGAGGTTGCAGTGGGCTATGATTATGCCACTGCACTCCAGCCTGGGCAACAGAGCGAGACCCTGTGTCTAAAAAAGAAACAAATAAGATAAAAGGAAAGGCTGAACTAAACTCAAATTTCTAAAGGCAGTGCCCTATCCTGCCGGGCTGGAGGAAATCCAGCTGCAACCTTTACTGTGGTTCTTCCTTGGAACTTTACAAAACTTCTGCCATCTTATGGACCCCACAATCTGGAGAAAGCCCCCGTGCGTATGAGCCTGTATTGAAACCACTGAGATGCTGTGCCAGTTAAGAATGTATGGGCCATACATACAAGAAACCTGCCTGATAGCGGCTTAAGCTAAAAAGTGATTTAGTTATTTCACACAGCAGGAGGTCTAGAGGCAGGCAGTCCTCAGAGTGGTTTCATAGTTCCCTGATGTATCCAAGCATTTAGAAACTTTCCATCCTTCCATTCCATCGTCCTCAGTGTATGGGCCTTTTACCCTAGGCTTGCTACCTCATGGTCACACCATGGCTGCCAGAGCTGCAGAGCTCACAAAACCATCTTCAGGGCAGGTAGCAGGTACAGACCACCTGTATCTCCTTTCCAGACTTCTCCCAAGTTCTCTTGGGCAGGAATGAGTCCTAAATCGATCCCTAGCAAAGGGAAAATCAGCACATTTGGTTTAGGGCTTTCATGGGTCACCTTCTGGAGCTGGGGGAAAGGCCCACCTTCCCGAGCAAGCTGCATCTAGAATAAAATGTCGGTTCTTTAAGGAAAATGGGAGAATGGCTGTTGGGTGGGTAACCAACACATCTGTCTCAGAAGACCACTGACCCAGTCCACAGGGCTCTTTGGAGTCAATGGTTTGCTGCCCCAGGCCACACTCTGGACACAGAAATTTCAGCCAAAACCAGGAGTCCTGGGCTTAGGGTCCAGCCTCCCTGGGCACACCCAGCAACTCCTTCCTGGGCTTTGCCAGGGTGTTGTGGGGAGCTGGCACTGTCCCAAATGAATATGGGGACTCTTGGGCTTCAAACTCCTTCTGGTCAGGAGAAATCTCCTATCTAAGCCACAGTGCTTCTCAACCACACTTCCCTCTCTCATCCCCCACCTTGTCCCATCCCGGGGTCCTGGCCAAATATTCTCAATAGTGAGACATTGGGAACACAGACAGGAATGTATTGTGGCAGCTCCTTCTCTTGGCCAGTTAACACAAACTTGTCCCAAGGTGTGGCTATACCTTTATGCCTATGGTGGCCGGGGGCTCAGGGGCAGTAACACAGGGAGCAGAAAACACAAATTCATCTCCATAGTGCCCATACCACACTGGCAGCAAGAAGAATGATGCAGTGGTAAATTGGAGACCTGAGCCCTGGCCCTACTCTGGGCCTAAGTGTCTTCATCAGTAAAATTGTTTAGAGGGACCGCAGTGGGGCAGGAAGGGAAGAGTTCCACCCATTCTGCAAACTAGATATAGAGGCCTCCACCAATTCCCTAACACAGGGGTCCCCAACCCGCAGGCGGGGGGCCGATACCTGTCTGTGGCCTGTTAGGAACGAGCTGCACAGCCGGAGGTGAGCCGCAGGTGAGTATTACAGCCTGAGCTCTGCCTCCTGCCAGATCAGCGGCGGCACAAGATTCTCATAGGAGCATGAACCCTATTGTGAACTGCACATGCAAGGGATCCAGGTTGCACGTTCCTTATGAGAATCTAATGCCTGATGATCTGAAGTGGAACAGTTTCATCCGAAACCATTCCCCACCACCTTCCATCCATGGAAAAGTTGTCTTCCACAAAACCAGTCCCTGGAGCCAAAAAGGTTGGGGACTGCTGTCCTAGCAAAATGCCCCAGTCAGGTCCATTTTTACCTGGATGGTGAGGTTGGGTGGTCCAGAGGAGTGGGCCCTGATGAGTGTGTGGGCGTCCAGGTGCAGTGCTGGAAGTTTCCAGCCTGGCTCCGTGATCATAGAGGGTGGGGCTGAGGGGTTAGGAATTCACAGAGGATACCTAAAGCCTCATTTCAGTAGCTAGAACAGCCTCATTCCAATAGCTCATAACGGGTCCACAAACTGTAGAATTCAGGGGTCTGTGCACTTGGATTGGAATAGAATACAACTTTATTTTCAGTCATTTCTATTTCCTTAGTTATGAACAAAGGTAGCAAAGTGCAGTTGTATCAGCAGCACCAATAGAAATCAGAGTTTTTCATATCCCTTTACAATTTGCCACAGGTATCTTAAAATATTGTTTACACTCATCTCTACTTCAATTTACCATTGTTTAATAGGCCTACCCCTCGATCTTGTTATTCAATATGTTAATAAAGAAACCTGTGCACATAGTAGCACGTTATACATTTTAAAAATATTTTGACAACTGTATATAAATATAACTAGCTTACTTTGTAATCCTACATATTTTATGTGTATGAAAATGTTATTCTGAAATTAGCCAGGCATGGTGGTGCATGCCTATAGTCCCAGATACTTGGGAGGCTGAGGTGGGAGGATCACCTGAACACAGGGAGGTCAAGGCTGCAGTGAGCTGTGATTGCACCACTGCACTCCAGCCTGGGCAATGGAGTGAGACCCCGTCTCAAAAGAAAAGAAAAGAAAATATGATTTTGAGAAGTGATCCATGGCACAAAAAATGGCCAAGAGCCCCTGACTGAGAGGGGCCCTGTTGACACTCACATGCCACCCGCCCAGAGTGAGGGCAGCTGCCCAGCTGAGCAGGGACCCCGCAGGAGGAACCAGAGCAGGAGAATCCCTGGCACCACCCTTGCTCCAGTACACACCCATGGGTGCTCAACGAAGAAGTGAGGACAACTTGCTGCCATCTTCAGTTTGATGGAATGGCCTTAGGCCTCTGCTGCCGATTGTGAAATCACCGGCCTCTTACCTAAAAGCTCAGGAGGATTTAGGGGGAATGCAGATAGAGCACCTGAGTTCACTGTGTAATGAAGGAAAGGGAGCCTCCCAGCATTAGATCTTAGGCAATTGTTTCAACCAAATTTAAGGAAACAAAAGCCAAGAGTTGGGAGGAGAGGCAGGGAGAGATTCCTCTCTCCTCAGCTGTGGCTATAACATTGCTTGGGGCCATGGAAAAACAGTTTTCCACACCCTAGCAGACAGCAAAAGCTATTTCAATGTGCCAAGTCAAAGTTGAGCCATGCCCTCATCCAAACTAGCCCTCAGCCTCATGCAGGCAGCTTGGGGCACCCGTGCACACTGGGCTCACCCTTATGGAGCTGTTCCTCCATCAGGCAGCTCTGGGCACCGGTGCACACTGGGCTTGCCCTTACGGGGGCTGTTCCTCCATTTCTGTCTCCCTTTGTGCTGCCCCTCACTGGGAGCAGCGCCACCCCAATCCACGCCAGGCAAGCCCTGCCCTGGGACACCACTGCTGTCTATTCTTATGGATGACTCAGGCCCCAGCAAAGATACTCTTTGTTCCTCAAAAGAGGGAATGGAGAGTACACTTGCTCTTAGGAAATGTCCCCCACCTTGCAGTCTGGCTTCCTGATCTCTCTCTGCTAAGATCTTTTAAGCCACCCCATCAGCCACAGAATGAAGCCCATCCACCAAGAATACCTGAGCCCACATCTCCCCCTCCCCCACCCCGCCAGCTCCTCTGCCCCCAGACAGCAGGAGAATGGACTTGTTTCCTATTACACAGGCCATGTGCCCACTGGGCAAGACCCAAACCCACGGAACCCCCACCCCCTCTACTCCTCACCCCCTCCACCCCCAACCTTGCACTGCTGAGCACCTCCACCGCCTTTTGAAGAAACTTCACAGGTTTGAGAAAACTCTGTGGGAGGGGGCTTAGGTTTAATTCCGGAGTGGGGACGGCCTAGGAGGACAACAAGGGATGATGGGGCAGTGGGGGGTCTGGGAGTCTGAAAGAATAGAGATTTTCAGGAGAGCAGCTCAAAGGTACAGCCCAGGGCCACCCACTTCTGCTTCCTGCTGTGCTCTCTGCCACCTTCCATATGACATTGGCCTGGTTGGGGCAAAGAAGTGACCGACAGGCCCCTGGGACATCATTCACTCATTATTCATTCACGCACAGATATTTGCTCACAGTGGGCAACAGGAAGGGGAGGCCAAACCACACACTGTAAATGCTGCCCACAGAGGGCCTGCAGCCCAGGGGGGATGATGGAGAACATCTGCCTGGAGGGAGGCCTAAGGTAGAGCCTTGAAGGCCAAGGAGAATGGAGAGGAGAATGGAGGGCCTTCCACGCATGGGCACTAAAAGAAAACCAAGCCTACTTGGGGAGAGGCAATATCGGGACCTGTGCACTGGGCTGCACTGGGCAAAAAAGGCTATGTGTGTCATGCTGTTGGGAGAAAATGGGTCCTGCGGTTAAGTACATCTGGGAAGTTCTGGATTAAATGAGGAACGGATCTCTTTACTGCAGGACTTGTCAAGACCTTTAACCTGTGAATGCAGAATGAACCTTACGGTGGATCCCAGGACTGGTGTCCCACACTGACCTAAGGACTAGCTAGGGGAGGCAGTGGGAGCTGATGAGATTAGAGAGAACACAAGGGGTTTTGAATGCCAGGCCAAGAAGGAAGGCTGGACTTTTTCCTTGGGGCAGTGAGAATTCTCAGGAGACTTAGAGGGATGTAGACTCAGGGAACCTGGGGCAGTTTAGTAACCAGCGAGGCCAGGGCTGTGACAAGACTAGCCAGTCCCAGTCAAGGACTCCCCAACTCCTTGACAGCAGGGCCATTCTGTGGGAGAGAAAACAGAGACCATGGACACAGTCAGCAGTAAGGGTCTCAGAGACACTGGCGAGAAGAGGGAAGGCTGGGCAACCCTTGAATCCAAGCTGGGCACAGTGCTCAAGCCTACTTGGGTTCCAGTCTGACTCCACCACTTCCTAGCTGTGGGTGTCTGACCCAATGTCTCTGTGGCCTCAGGGTATTTGTTTTTTGTTTTGTTTTGTTTTGTTTTTTTGAGATGGAGTCTCACTCTGTCACCCAGGCTGGAGTGCAGTGGTGCGATCTCAGCTCACTGCAACCTCCACCTCCCAGGTTCAAGCAATTCTGCCTCAGCCTCCTGAGTAGCTTGGGATTACAGGCATGCACCACCACGCCCAGCTAATTTTTGTATTTTTAGTAGAGATGGGGTTTCACCATGTTGGCCAGGCTGGTCTTGAACTCCTGACCTCAAGTGACCTGCCTGCCTCAGCCTCCCAAAGTGCTGGGATTACAGGCGTGAGCTACTGCGCCCGGCCTGTTGTTTATTTTTTAGAGCAGTTTTAGGTTGGCAGAAAGTACAGAGGTTCCCACTTACTTCTTCTCCTTCTCTCTCCTCAGTTTTCCTGATGAGTAACATCATGCATTAGTGTGGCACAATTGTTACAATTTATGAACCAATACTGATACATTATTATTAACTGAAGTCCATAGTTTACTTGAGGGTTCACTCTGTGTTATCCAGTCCTACAGGTGGTAACAAATGCACAATAGGTATCCACCATCACAGTATTATACAGAAGAGTTTCAAGGCCTTAAAAGTGCTGTCTGGGCCTGCAGGGTGGCTCATGCCTATAATCCCAGCACTTTGGGAGGCCAAAGTGGGAGGATCACTTGAGTCCAGAAGTTCAAGATCAGCCTGGACAAAATAGAGAAAGCCCGCCTATACAAAAAAGAAAAAAATGTTTAATTAGCTACCTGTAGTCCTGGTGCACCTGGGTGGCACAGACCTGTAGTCCCAGCTACTTAGGAGGCTGAGGTGGGAGGATGGCTTGAGCCCAGGAGGCTGAAGTTGCAGTAAGCTGTAATTGTGCCACTGAACTCCAGCCTGGGTGACAGAGCCAGACCCTGTCTCAAACAAACAAACAAACAAACAAAAAAAGCTGTCTGAGCCTTAGTTTTAACACCTGTAAGATGAGTGTGAAGCTCCATCTGAAGCCCCCCAGTCTCCTACTGTAGGTTTTTGATTTAGGCCTCTCAACAAATCAAGTATGACTGAAATCTACTAAATGTCTCAAACTATGGTCTGATATCCATCAGAATCACTAGGCTTGGGTCAGGGTGAGAGGTCCTCATTCAAATGCACATTCTAAGATCTCAACTCCAGACCTGCTGAGTCACAAGCCCTGGGGTGGGGCCCAGGAATCTGCATTTTAACAAGTCCCCTGGTGCACAAGGAAATTTGAAACCCACTGTGCCCCTGACAGCTTGTGCACATGGAAATTTGTTCTGCCAAAATTTCTCAGATAAAAACAGAGAGGTTCTAGCCACTGTCAGGTCAAAGCTCTGGAGAGCTGTGCCATCTCCCAAAGGGAGCAGAATGGTTTGCCATCAAGCCAGGCAAGAGCCCATTTCTGCCTGTGCAGCTCGCAGTCTCCGAGCCTGCTGTTGTCTCATATCTTGATTGCTTATCACTCACCCAAAATAACCTGAATGCAATCGCACCAGCTGCAGCTCTCTCTGCAACTCCCTTAATTTAGCAGCCAAACGCATTTGGTTCCTTCACAGAGCACAAGGCCTCAGCACAGGGCCCAGGAAGGGGCCCCGCCCTCCCAGCTGTCTGTAGTGAGTTGAATCATTTCCCCCTGGAATTCATGTCCACCTGGAACCTGAGAATGTGACTTTATTTGGAAATAGAGTATTTGCAGGTGTAATTAATAAGGATCAAGATAAGATCATACAGGATTAGGGTGGGCCCTAAATCCAATGACTGTTGTTAAAAGAGGAGAGAACAGAAGAGACAGAGACTGGAGTGATGCAGCAATAACCCGGGGAATGCCACGGACTGCCCACTGCCACCACAAGCTAAAAAGAGCCAAGGAGGGATTCTTCCCCAGAGCCTTCAAAGGGACAACAGCCCTGCCAACACCTCCATCCCAGATTTCCAGCCTCCAGAACTGTGAGGGAATCAAGTTCTGCTGTTTCAATCCACCAGGTTTGTGGTAATTCGTTAGAGCATCCCTAGGAAACCAAGGCAGCATCACTGCCATAGGCCCCCGGCCTGGCTCAGCGCCCACTCAGCCCCACTCTGGCGGGAAGGAAAGGGCCCCACCTGCAGGCGATTCTCCAGATGGGCAGTTTAACATGGCCCGTTAGGATCAAAGCTAGTTTCTCCCAACCGACATCTTTGAATTCTGCATCTACTAGGCCCATTTCCCACATAAGGAGGACCCTTCTGTCCTCTGCTTGAAAGGCTGTATTCCAAGAAGGGCTGAGTTTAGTAGTGACAAATAAATACTGGTCCTTGGGCAGTGTCTGGCCGGCAGTGCCATGCGAGATGAGTCCCTACAGCTTCATGCCACTCCGGCGCCGCGAGTCCTTCCGGGCAATGGGGCTGAAGTTCACAATCTCCTTGTAGATGTGCTCTGAGAAAGGCAGCATGGTTTAAGGTGGGTAAGGAGGTGCTGTGGTGAGAAAGTCCACCCGCCTTCAGAGAGAGCATGGAAAGCGAAGTCAGCTCAAGTAGAAAGAAGCACCCAGGAGACAATGCCCACCAAGAAGGAGGGGGCAGGAACCTTAGGTGGCAGGTAGGGCTGGCAGAGCCCAGGCACAAAGATGGAGGAAGCAAGGAAGAGAGGCTGCAGGCGGAGGCGAGGAAGCCCAAGGCCCCAGCTCTTACGCTTCCATTCATCCACTGTGAGTTTCTCGTGTTCTAAGGAATCATCTAACGGCTGCTGGGCCTCCGTCTCTTCCTCAGGGTCCCGGAAGGGTTCAAAGAAGGGATGGGTGAGGGCCTGTGCGGCCGTCAAGCGCTTGTCCACGTCTAGCTCCAGCATCTTCTCCAGCAGGTCTGCGGCTGCAGGGGCAGAGCCATGAGCCTCACACCGGGGGGCCGGGAGAGCCCGCCCTCTGGGATGCACTGAGGGGCCCCTGGGGAGAGGGCTCTGAGACTCACCCTGGGGGCTGGCCCGTGGGAAGAGCTGAGTGAAATCCTTCCTGGGGGTCTGTGGCAGGGACTGGATGTACGATTTGGCCTGGAAGACAGAAAAGCATCAAACCCCTTAGGGCTCTGGCCTCAGCGTGTAGAGCAGGGATTTCAGAAAAGCCTCAGAGCAGGGCTGAAGGCTCAGGTCAGGGTCCACGGTGAGATTAAGACAAGAGTGCCTGCCAGGGTAGGAGGATGCTGTGGGAAGGTGCTGGTGAGCCTTCTTCCACAAAGGCCTCCAGCCCACTGGGCCCACGTCAGGCAAGCACACAGCCCAGGCCAGCCTAGGTCCCATTTACCACCCACCGCTTTGTCGTTCAGCTTCTGCACAAACTCCGTGCCAGGCACCCCGGTCACTTTCAGGATCTGGGTCAGCTGGTCCAGGTCTTGGTGGCAGGTTAAGGCTTAGCCTTGCTCTCCTGGTGGGTCTGAGACTGCCTTTCCCACGACCCCACCATCACTTCACCCGGGCACCATGGCAACTGATCATCCAGGCTCCAGCCCTGCCTAACCACCTCCTGCTCTCAGGAGGAGGCTTATTCTTCAGGGCTCAGGGCTCTGGAGAGCTTTCCAACATGCCAGGCTGAGGGGGTCCCTACACGACAAATGCATGTGGACTTCTCAGCCTTCATCCCAGTCCCTCTTTTCCGTTTCCTCGTCTTCTCACCGAAAGCCTGCCCTGCACACACAGGTACTCAGTTCATGTGCGCCGTGCCAAAATGTATTTTCCACATACTGGTAGAATTTGGCATCATTTTGCTTATCTACATTTTTTTTTTTTTTTTGAGACAGGGTCTCACTCTGTCACTCAGGCTGGAGTGCAGTGGCACAGTCTTGGCTCACTGCAACCTCCACTTCCTGGGTTCAAGCGATTTTCCTGCCTCAGCCTCCTGAGTAGCTGGGATGACAGGTGTGCACCACCACACCCGGCTAATTTTTGTATTTTTTGGTAGAGATGGGGTTTGACCACGTTGGCCAGGCTGGTCTCGAACTCCCAATCTCAGGTGATCCACCTGCCTTGGCCTCCCAAAGTGCTGGGATTATAGGTGTGAGCCACCATTCCCACCCAACATTTTTTTTGTTTTTTTTTTTTTTTGAGTTAGGGTCTCCCTCTGTCACCCAGGCTGGAGTACAGTGGCACAATCATAGCTCACTGCAGCCTCAACCTCCCAGGCTCAACCCTCCCATCTCAGCCTCTCAGGTAGCTGGGATGACAGGTGCATGCCACCATGTCTGGCTAATTTTTTCTTTTTTTTCTTTTTTGAGACAGAGTCTTGCTCCGTCACCCAGGCTGGAGTGCAGTGGCGCGATCTCGGCTCACTGCAAGCTCCACCTCCTGGGTTCACACCATTCTCCTGCCTCAGCCTCCCGAGTAGCTGGGACTACAGGCGCCCGCCACCACGCCTGGCTAATTTTTTGTATTTTTAGTAGATACGGGGTTTCCCCTTGTTAGCCAGGATGGTTTCGATCTCCCGATTTCATGATCTGCCTGCCTCAGCCTCCCAGAGTGCTGGGATTACAGACGTGAGCCACTGTGTCCAGCCTTATCTGCATTTACAAATTATTCTACAGGGAGTATGTATCACTCTCACATTAAGAAAAAAAAGACAGTTATTTAAATAAAGTGTCTGTTGAAGGAAGGAATCCCTAGATGGAGTTTGGCTTTTCCAGCAAAGGATACAATCTTTCCCCTTGAACAGAGTTTTCCCTGTCAGCATCTCTGCCATGATACAGCCCACAGACCAGATGTCCACTGCAGAGGGAGGGAGAGTGTCACCTGGACTGTCTGCCTGGGGCCCAGCAGTCAGTCAGCACCGAGTGACCAGATGGCCCCAGGACCGCCCTCTCAGGCGTTGACCACTGACCCGTCTGGTTGTAGTGCATCCAGCTGAGGATCACCTCGGGGGCTCGGTACCAGCGGGTCACCACGTAGCCAGTCATTTCGGCATCTGCATGTCGCGCCAGCCCAAAATCCAGAATCTATGGCACAGGGGATAAATAGAAAAGGAACTTGCTGAGGGGAGGCGGCTCTGGGAGTGGCTTCCAGGGGCTTCCCTGGGGGAGGGCCCATCCCGCCTCTGGGCTGAGCCTGCAGCCCACTCACCTTCAGTTCACAGTCCTCATTCACAGCCAGGTTGCCTGGCTTCAGGTCCTGGCGGGAGGACAGAGAATGCATGCTAGGCTGAGGCAGAGATGGAGCTTGTCCTAGCTCCACCACCACCCAGGGGTGTGACCTCAGCCAGGTCCCTTCCCCTTCTGGGCCTCAGTTTCCTCATGTGTAAAATGAGGGTTGGACTCGGTGTTCTCTCAGGGCCCATCCAGCTCTAAAATGTTCCTGATTCTTGAAGCCTGAAACACTCAGCTCAGGGCTTTGTCTGCAGCAATTCCCCATGAAGTCCCCTGGGATGCAGTGACTCTTTTGAGCAGGCTTCCTGGGCCGTGGCTGGGTCTGAAAACTCCACATTCTGTGCTCTCCTGGGCAGTGTCCTCTCCCTTCACCTTTCCCACTCCTTGATTGCCAGAGAACCCCATACCCAGGGATGGGACAGGGGCCTCTGAGGACCATGGCAGAGAACGCACTCACCCTGTGCACGACCCCAGCCGAGTGGATGTACTATGTGGGAGAGAGAGAAGGGTGAGTCCATGGCCCAGCTTCCACACCAGGCACTTCAGGCTGGCCAACCTGTAACAGTGCGCTCCCTCCGGCCTCCCCAAACCTCAGGTCTCGACAGCAAGGCGTCCCCTCTGCCAGCCTCCAAGTCCCCACCCACCTTAAGGCCTTTGAGCATCTGATACACCAGGTACTGGATTTTCTCCTCACTGAACTCCATCCCCATGATCTTCTGCAGATCCGTCTGCATGAAGGGCATCACCAGGTAGCTGGAAGGCACGAGGGCTTCTTGGAACAGTGCCGGGTCCCACCCAGCCCCAGGTCTGAGCTCAGAGGAGGGGCCTCAGGGCAGAACAGGGGTCATAGAGACACCCTCCAGTGTGCAAAAACCAACTCCACCTCAGCCAGCCAGATCACCACACGGGCCTCTGGGCTCCTGGCTCCCAGTCTCCCTGTGGCGGGCCGCCCAGCTGGCAGAGCTCAGAGTAAGCGCTACAGTTGGAGCGTGCTCAGGAAAGCCACATGGAACTGTGTTCCCACTCTTCAAAGGTACTCTCTCCTTGCCCTCCTCCACACCCCAGGGAAAGCCACAGCTAGGAGTTAGAAACATCTGCCAGTATTTCCTTCGGCTTCTGTCCAAATATTTTATCCCTCAGAGGGTCATGCCCAGCTGAGATGGCTCCACAAACAAACAATATGTCTACCTTTCCAAGAAGGAAACAATACAATAGTTTCCAGGAGGGTGGAAGGGGGAGATGGGGAGGCTCCTGCAGCCTCTTAGGGGATTGCACAACAGGATAAGGCCAGCAAAATGTAACTGTTATAGTAAAAGCAAAGACCAGGACAAAGACAAAAAAATAATAAAAATTATAAAATAGGCCAGGGGGCATAGCTCATACTTCCAATCCCAGTGCTTTGGGAGATGGAGGCTGGACGATCGCTTGAGGCGAAGAGTTTGAGACCAGCCTGAGCAACATAGGGACCCCATCTTTCTTTGTTCCTTTCTTTTTTTCTTTGAGATGGAGTCTTGCTCTGTTGCCCAGGCTAGAGTGCAGTGGCATGATCTCGGCTCAGTGCAACCTCCACCTCCCAGATTCAAGCGATTCTCCTGCCTCAGCTTCCCTGAGTACCTACAACTACAGGTGTGCGCCAGAACACCCAGCTAATTTTTGTATTCTTAGTAGAGACGGGGTTTTGCCATGTTGGCCAGGCTGGTCTCGAACTCCTGACCTCAGGTGATCTGTCTGCCTTGGCTTCCCAAAGTGCTGGGATTACAGGCGTGAGCCACCGTGCCTGGCCCTGGACCCCATCTTTCAGAAAAAAGAAAAGAAAAAAAAAATTAGCCAGGTGTGGTGGCATGCACCTTTAGTCTTAGCTACTCAAGAGGCTGAGGTGGGAGGATCACTTGAGGCCAGAAATTCGAGATCAGGATGAGTAACATAGTGAGACCCCATCTCTATAAAAATTAAAACAAAACAAAAAGCTGAACATGGTAGCATGCATCTGTAGTCCCACCTACTTGGGGGGCTGAGACGGGAGGATGGCTTGAGCCTAGGAGTTGGAGGCTGCAGTGAACTGTGTGCCACTGCACTCCAGTCTGGGCATTCCAGTTTGTGCCACTGCACTCCAGCCCTATCTCTAGAATATAATAAATTTAAAACTTTTTAAAAATAAATGTTACCTTAAACAATTATAAAATAGGTTGTGTTTTTTGTTGTTGTTGTTTTTTTTTTTTGAAAGGACATGCTGGAGGCATCTCCAGGAGACTCTGGATTTTGGCAGCCCTCTTCTGCCTGACCACACACCTCCCTTGGGGCCCTCTCCATACCCAGTCCCCTCCTGTGTCTTTCCCCTCCACTCGGGCACTGGTTCCTTCATCTTGGCGACATGCTTTCTGAAGCCTCTCTGTGCTAGAACCACATTCCCTTGACTTTGCTTCTTCAACTGACCACCCCTTCTCCCTCTCTCACTACCAAACTTCTAGAAAGGGCGGTCCACACTCCTGGATCCCACTGCCTTAACTCCCAGTCCTGAGTTAACCTGATTTCTGCTTCCCTCCTACTGCCAGACTGCTCAGCTCAAGGTCACCAGTGAACACCCGACAAACACACCATGACTCCCTTTTCTTCTGATCTAACCTTTCACCAAGTCTGAAACTCCCTCTCAGTTCTTTGCTGATTCTCCTCTGCCTCCTATCAGGCCCTCTCAGCTTCTTCCATCTGCTCATCCTCTTGGATCTTCTCTTTCATGTTGATACCTGAATCAATACTATCTTACCACATTCTACAATTATCTGTTCCCGGGTGTCAGCTATAACCCATCGGTGATTATTCCAGCGCAAATCCACATCCCTAGCCCAGACCTTCCTCTCCTGAGGTTCATATTTATTTGCAACTGTGATTAAACATTGGAATGTTCACAGGTTATTTAAAAGTAAAGTGTCCAAAATGGAGTTCGTTATCTTTCCCCCAAGATCTGTTCTTCCTCTACCGTGTCTTTCAAGCAGGAACCTGCCCATTCCTCCACCTCTGCCACCTCACTCAGCCACTGCACCCCAACAGATGGAACATTGTGTCTGCCCTGCCTCCCAAATGGGGCCTCAAGTCTGCTCTTGGCATCCCATCACCTCTACTTTAGATCCCTACTTAGATCACTAACACTGACCTCCAGGCTCTCCCCCTCTGCCCCCGAGCTGCTTCCTACTCCTTTCTTGCTGCCGCCAGCGTGCATCCCCCAAATCCCATCTGAACATATCACCTCCCTGCTCAAAGTCCCCAGGTCTTGAGGCTGCCTGTAGGGTCAGTCCAGATTCAGCTTGACCAAGCCAGCTGCTGGCCTCCACGCGCCACACTGACTTCTCCATCTTGTCCAAATAGTCCAGTCTCATTCAGACACTGCACAGGCAAAGCTATACATTTTGCAGCTAAATGTCCTGGTTCTCTGCCATTCTGTCAAACACCCCCATCAGCCAGAGGCAGCCAAGGCTTCTTAATCCTTGCTTCATGCTAGAAAGAGCTGCAAGGTCCAGACTCACATCTGTGTCCCCAGGAAAGGTGAGTTGGTGCTAACCCTGTGAGGACTGGCAGATGTGTCTCATGGTGTTAAAGCTGGGTAAAAAGCAAAGCAGCTGTGCAGACTGCCCCCTGCCAGGCAAGCACCCCACAAAGTCCTTCCTGCCTCTTCCTGCCTGCCTTTGGCTAAAAGCATCCTTCCAGAGAGAATCACACTTGACAGGCAAAGGCACAGGACTGCCAGGGAAGGAGGCTCTTCCCGCCACACCCAGAATAGAAACCCTAGACCCTCCCCCACCTTGCTCCCCAGCGGCATGTAAGACCTGCAAATGCCCCAGAACCCAGTGCAGCCCAACTCACAAGTCATGGAAGTTGCGCAGGGAGGAGGCTGGGGTGAAGACATCCAGGAGCCCAATGACCTGGGGAAGAAGTCACCTGTGAGGGCTAGACAGATGCTACCTTCTCCTCCTACCTCCTCCTGGGCCCTGGCCATGCACAGGGCCATCCACCCTTTCCTAATACACCACCTCCAGCAGGAGGCATGTCTCCAACTTTCTTGGAAGCAGTAAAAATGGCAGAGGCCTAGAGGAATCCCCTGGATTCGGAGGGAGTTTGCAATAAATCATGACAGAGTCAGGCTAGGGAGAAGGGAAGGTGGGGAGAATGATGTGTGCTCATTGCTCTCAAGTCTGGTGTCAGGGCAAGCAACGCAAACCCACTCTCAACTCTCGTAGGCAGCAGGAAAGCATAAGGAGAGGGTGGAAGGGGAAAAGGAGGGAATAGGGAAGGAGCTTTTCAGCCAGCAAACTCCCTGCCCCTGACCTTGGGTCTCCAGCCACATCCATCCTTGCCTGCCACAGGGCTGATTCAGAGCCAAGGGCAAGATCACCCTGGCTGGAGGCCATAGGGGAGGGGTTTGCTGGAGAAGGGTGGACTTAATATGTACATAACATTTTGAAATCATTCTTTGAAATGTCTGCCCTCCAATCTAGGTATCCTGCAGCAAAGCCTGGCTGCCAGGCCCTGAGCTGGGCCCCTGGTTTTCCCGGCTGCTTCTATTAGACAAGACAATCTGATGGTCATGTGCTCAGACCCGGAGACTTGCTGCCGAGATTGAAACCCCAGCTCTGCTACTGACTAACCATCTAACCTGTGAGCCTTGCTGTGCTTTAGTTTCCTGTCTGTGGCATGGGGGCAATAGTACTCATATATCATGAGGACTAGAGAAGTTAGTGTATGCAGAGCTCTTAGAACATAAGAAGTGCTCAATATGTGTAATTGCTGTTGTTATCAGGGTCACGTGGACACAACGCTAACTAGGATTCTAGTCCCAGCTGGCCACAAGCTCTCAGACATGGAACCAATTACAACGTTCCCCTGTGCCAATTTCCTCTGTAGGATAAGACAGTCTGTACCTCACAAAGCGCATTCTGCCAAAAATACCCTTTGACCTCTTCCTGGAAAGTGGGGAGGGAAGGTCCCGGCACCCCTCCTTTCAATAGTGAGGCGAGAGGCACCATCAGGGGAGAAGGGAGGAGACTGTCCCGAGCTCTCCATACCGGGAGGCCCCGCCTGCGCCTGCCCCTGACTCCCCAGGGCAGCCCCCGCCCCCCTCCCCGGGGCAGCCACCACCTACGTTCTCATGCTGCATGTGCTTCAGCAGCAGCAGCTCCCGGTAGGCGCGCTTGGCGAAGATCTCGGACTGAAAGGGTCGGCTCAACTTCTTGATGGCCACCTTCTCCCCTGACCGCTTGTCGATGGCCGAGCTGTCGGGCACAGGCCGGTCAGCAGGCGAGGCTCTCCTCCTGGACCGTATCTCCCAGACCGCCCTGACCCCTCCCACTGGGCAGCTGGGCTGAGAGGGGACTACGCCCACCACCTAGAATATGGGGGAGCCGCGGGACGCAGGGCAGGGAGTAGGAAGCCAGGCAGGAGCTGAGAGAGGGGCACAGCGCCAGGGGCAGCAACGTCTCATTGCGACGGGATCCACGGCAGGGCAGGAGTCTCACTCTGTCTGCAACTTGGCGAGCCACCTCCCCCTCTTGGGGCCTCGGTGTACTCGTCTGTAACAGTGAGGATCTGCCCGATGAACTCCGGGGTCTTGCAAGTGTACAGTCCTGGAGAACCAGGCCCAGTCCCAACTCAACCCACAGAGACCTCACTCAGCCACCCGGTGAGAAAAGGGAGATGGCCGCTGGCTGGCCCCACGGAGGGCGCTGGGCCTTGAGGTCCGCGGTCAAGGCGGGCTGGGCGGAAAGGGGAGAGCACGGCGCCCGCCCCGCCGTCCCCCGCCCCCCAGCGGCCCGGGGGTCTCACCACACGGCGCCATAGGCCCCGCTGCCGACGTGCGTCGGGGACACGTAGGTCTTGGGCAGCTCCCAGGCGGTCTTGTTGACGTCCTGCTTGTAGAAGCCCTTTTTCCGGATGAGGCTCATCCCGGGCACCCGATCTCGGCGGCCCCGGCGTGGCGGCTGCGTTCACGGCCCAACGGGCTCCCAGCGCCCCGACCCCCGCTGCGCCCGCCCCGCGCCGCCCGCTCCTCCCCCGTGCGAGGGCGGGGGCCCCGGGCCGCGACGCTCCCACCTGCCGGCTCGCCCAGGTACGCCGGGGCCGCCACGCCCGGGCCTGTCCAGCCCTGCGCACCCGCGCTTCCGCCCGGCCCGACGGAGCCACCGCGGCAGGTGCGGCCCAGGCACGGGGTCGGGGCTGCCCAGCGGGACCCCGGTGATCCCGGCCTAGCGCGGGCCAGCGGCGGGGCTGGTGGATCCAAGCAGGAGCGGGGAGGCAGCGCTTCCCAGCTCCCTCCAGCCCCGGTCTCTGTAGGAAGAGCTCCTCGTGACTGTGAACACACAGGAAAGCAAAACAAAACCCCACAACCTCTTCATTATGGAAAATGTCAAACATGCAGGAAAGAAGTGAACAGAGTAAGCCAGCGCTTCTCACACTTGAGTGTGCTCAGGAATCCCCTGGGCATTTTATTTGATTAAAATACAGATCCTGACTCAGTAGGTCTGGGGTGGAGCCGAGATTCTGCATTTCTAGCCAGCTCCCAGATCTGAGGCTTCTGAACCACATCTGATAGGAGGTTCTAATGAATCCCCGTGACCCCAATTCCCCAGCAACCACAACTCATAATCAATTTTATTTCATCCACATTCCTCTCCCACCATCGTTTTGAAGCAAAACCCAGGCGTCATATCATTTTATTCATAAATATTTTTGTATCTCTAAAAGGTAAGGATTTTAAAACGTACGTATCCACAATACTATATATATATATTTTTTGAGACTCTCTGTTGGAGTGCAGTGGCGCGATCTCGGCTCACTGCAACCTCCGCCTCCCTGGTTCAAGCAATTCTCTGCCTCCGCCTCCCGAGTAGCTGGGATTACAGGTGCCTGCCACCATGCCCGGCTAATTTTTGTATTTTTAGTAGAGATGGGGTTTCATCATCTTGGCCAGGCTGGTCTTGAACTCCTGACCTCGTGAACCACCCACCTCGGCCTCTGAAAGTGTTGGGATTACAGGCATGAGCCACTGCACCTGGCCCACGATACATTCTTGAACCTAAAATTAATAGCACTAATTCTATAACACCAAATATCCACGCAGGTTCAAATGTGCAGGATTTTTGTTTGTGTTTGAGATGGAGTCTCACTCTATCGCCTAGGCTGGAGTGCAGTGGCGCCATCTCAGCTCACTGCAACCTCGGCCTCCCAGGTTCAAGCAATTCTCTTGCCTCAGCCTCCCGAGTAGCTGGGACTACAGGCGCACACCACCACTCCTGGCTAATTTTTGTATTTTTAGTAGAGACGGGGTTTCACCATGTTGGCCAGGCTGGTCTTCAACTCCTGACCTCAGGTGATCCGCCCACCTCAGCCTCCCAAAGTGTTTGAATTACAGAAGTGAGCCACTGCACCTGGCCCAAATGTGCAGTTTTGAACACAGTTTCTGTGGACTTCCTAAGGCTCTATGAGGACAATGACTAATTGGGGCCCTTGCCACCTGTCTGGTGGCCTGTGCAGCCTGATGGAGATTCTATGCTCAAACCACAAAGGCCTCTGAGGAGCAAGGTGGGGAGGTGGGGGGAGGAAATGGCTGCAAGGGCTCTGGATGCCCAGCCTGACTTGTCCAACCCCTCTCTGGCCCAGGCATGGGGCTGTGGAAGGGGCGGGGACCACCTGCTTCACTTTGTCAAAAAGAGAGAAGGTCTATTGAACAAGGAAAGAAATTTGCTAGGGGCTTACAGCAAGCCGGGGGTCCACACTAGGGAGTCTGCAGTCCCCAAACTCTGTGCCCCAAACCCTCCTGGGCAGTCCTGCAGCCTCAGGCACAGCCTGGAAGATCATTCTGAGGTGAGGGTGGGGTGCCGTCATCACACAACAACACCCGCCATTATTTCAGTCAGGCAATCTGTCTTTTTCATTTCTGGCACATGGCAATATATCAGCAAATGTGTGGAGAATGAATGGAGGAGTCAGCCCATTAGATGTAAAAGAGTCATTTAATACACACTTGTGTTTGCCATGTGCCAGTCATTAAGTGTTTTATATAACTCACTTAATCCTGGTAAGAGGCCTATGAGTCAGTACTATGATTATTCTCACTTTAGAGATGAGGAGCCCAAGGTACAGAAAGGCTAAGTAATTTGCTCAAGGTAACACAGCTGGTAAGGGCAGAGTTGGGTGAAAGCAAGTACAGCCTGGTTCTAGAGTCCCTGCTCTTGGCTGCGAGGCTATGCAGTGGCCTAGAGTTGAGAGAATTGCTCCTCAAAGGAAATGGCCTTGCCCACATCATAAGGACATGTCTACTGATCCAACCGTGTCTCCCTCAGTCCATCCTGCCCTGGGGTATCTGATATTTTCCCCAGCCTTTTCCCTCCCCCACCCCCTACTCTGGCCCTGAGACCCCATGAGAGCCTAAGGAACGGGGTTGCTTGCCTGTGAGTGCTGCAGGAGTTTTGGACCTTTGGGATCAGTGGCACCAGTGCAAGGTACCTTGATTCTGAAGTTGGGGTGGGGTCCTGGAAGCCAGATTTTAGGCTAGACGCAGGCAAAAGAGAGTAACTGACCTCAGAGATTCAGGTTTTCTTCTGGTTTGAGGATCCAGTAAGGAAAGGGGCTAGGATGTGGCACCAGGTCAGGATGGTGCCTCTCTGCTGCATGTCTTAAACACCTGAGTGGGGCAGAGGTGAGCCCAGGAAGGTGGGGATACCAAGGACATGCTCATTGTCCAAGTGGGTGCGATCTTCCAAGGGCACGAGCGGCCACTCTGGCTGTGGCTCCGGATGCTCTTGGGCAAGGGTCAGGAAGTGACTCAGGCCTCCGACTCTGCTGACACTGACCCCTACTCTGGGCCTGAGTGGCCCTGCATTACTCAGCAGCCAGGCAGTCTGGGAGGGAGCCCTTGGAGGATCCAGTTGGGGAGTCATGAAGGGGAGGGGAGGAGGAGAGGTTCACTCAGGTCATCCTGGATACCCTGCCTCTCCAGCCTGAGGCTGTCTTCTTTTGAGTTCTAAGGGCCCTTTGCTCTTCTCCTCTCCAGACACCAACCCAAGGTTGTCTTGTTGGTTTCTGCCCTATGAACGTGGAGGCAGGGATTCAGGAAACTAGCCTTGGAATGAGGCCTGAATTTACATCCCTTCTCTGTCATTACCAGCTGTGTGACCTTGGGCAAAGTTTGGCCCTCTCTCTGCGCTTCAGTGTCCTCCTTGTGAAATGGGGATAATATTAATGTATGACAAGCATATTGAAAGAGCCTTAGGATTGTATCATTTCAAGTACATATTCCTCACAACAACCCAATGAGGTAGGAACTTTCAATGCCTCCAACCAGAGATCACCAGAAACACACGTGTGGGTGAACAAGCTGAGCTGATGACTCGTTGCAACAAAGGAGAGCATGCACCATGGGGATCATGGGGCGTCCCAGGAAGGGGGCATTAGAAAGGACTTAGTCTAATGTTTGCAGTTGTGTTAGGTGATTGGGGAGGGGTTAAGGAAGTGAGGCTCTGTTCTGGGTCGATGCTGCCAGGAAGTGGAGGTAACACTATGAGTGGGAGTCTTAATACATCTTGCCTAGAAGGAAAGCAGACTAGAGCAAGGCTAAAGCTACAACTGGTAAACCAGCAGCCTCCACTCAGCTTAGCTCTACAGGGGGATTTGGGTCATTTCTGTGGTTTGACAATATTCATGTTTTGTCTGTGTTCAGATATGGTTAAGGAGTAGTTTCATTTTTGACTTAGTCTGCCCTGGTCGCGGATGGCCTTGTTCTATGCTGATGTCTGTGAAATCGTCTATGTTCAGCACAGCAAGACCAAATTGCACCAGGCTGGACAGCTCTGAGCAAGCAAGTCCTGGCTGATAGGACCAGGCAGCTCCCAGATGTCAGGGCTGCTTTGGTCTAGTCTATTCCTATATAATTATTCCCCTGGTACAGATGGAGAGACTGAGGCCCAGAGAGGTTACATAATTTGCCCAAGGTCTCACATAACTAAGAAAGTGGTGAACATGATCTTCATACCTGGCATCTGGCTCCTAAGTCTGCACATTTAACTGCCAACTAGAATACCTGGTGCCCAGCAAGTGCCTGAGAAGTGGCTGCTGTTGTTGCGTTGTCTTCCTAGCTAGCCTGTGAGCCTCTGGAGGCAGAGACATGGTGTGGGAACTGATGACTGGTTTCTTAGAGATCAAGACAAGAGCCCCACATAACTATGAGACTGTCATGTCCCCTATCCTGGACACCTAGATCCTATCTTGCCCCACGAGCACAGCAGCCACCCTGTCTGTCTCAAATGGCAGGACCAGCATGAACCTCCTCACCATAATGAGGATGGGCCAGCACGAACATCCTCACCATGAGACCTCCACAGAAATGAGAAAGCATGACACATCTGGGGTCCTATGAGGGTGGGACAGGCCAGGGAGCCCTAGAGCTCTGGCCCCAGCTCTAGAGATTCCCATGCTCTTTTGGGGCTTTCAAGACTCCATGAAACAAGCAAAATTGCAAGGAGGCAGGGAGATGCAGAAGAAAGACTGCAGATGTGGGCTGCTCTGTGGGGTGGTAAGCTGTGTGATCTTAGACAAGTTAGTTGGCTCCTCTAAGCTTCAGTTTTCTCATTTGTAAAACGAGAGTGGGTGATAAGACCCATGTTACAGGGCTGTTGTGAAGACTAAAAGAGATGACTAGAAAAGTGTCCAATTCAGTGCCTGGCACACAGTAGGTCTCGCCAGAGGCTCCTTCCCCAGTGGACTGTGTCAGCTCCGCCCGGGTACTCCAGCTGCCCAACCCCAGCCCCTGCCCTTTGGCTGTCCAGTCCCTGCCCCAGAAATGGTCTCCTTAGTGAGAGTCAGCTCCAACTCACATCCAACTCCTCTATTAAGTTTTTTTGCCAGATACTCAGCCCAAGAATTCATTGACCCATTCATTCAACATTTATTTGTTGGCTGGGCGTGGTAGCTCATGGCTGTAATCCCAGCACTTTGGGAGGCTAGGGTGGGAGGATCACTTGAGCCCAGGAGTTTGAGACCAGCCTGGACAACATGGTGAAATCCCATTTCTACTAACAATAATAATAATAAAAATTAGCCAAGCATGGTGGCATACACCTGTGGTCCCAGCTACTCAGGAGGCTGGGGTGTGAGGATTACTTGAGCCTGGGAGGTTGAGGCTGCACTGAGCTGCACTCCAGCCTGGGCAACAGAGTGAGACCTTGTCTCAATAAACAAATAATTTAAAATGCTGGTATTTAATACTTCCATATGGTTCAACTAAATGTAGTGGCAGGTGGTATTAAGTGCTATGAAGAAAATAAGGAAGAGTAAGGATCTAAAAGGACTAGTGAGTACTATTTGATCAGGGAAGGTCTCCCTACGGAGGCAACATTTGAGCAACCCTTGAATGGGTCTGGGAGTGAGCCCAGCGGACATCTGGGGAAAGAGCAGGTGCCTGCCTTCCAAACCCCTCAGGGGACACTTGACCCTGCAGACCAGGCACCCAGCCTCATTCCTCCTGTGCCCATTACTTCCCTACTCCAGCAGCCTCTGGTAAGTCCCTCAGGGGAACAGCTTAGAGTGCCTGGGACACCTTACCAACCTCTGGAAACTTTTTTTTTTTGAGACAGAGTCTTGCTCTGTCACTTAGGCTGGAGTGCAGTGGCGTGATCTCGGCTCACTGCAACCTCCGCCTCCCAGGTTCAAGCAATTCTCCTGCCTCAGCCTCCTGAGCAGCTGGGATTACAGGCATGGCCAGCTAATTTTTGTATTTTTAGTAGAGACGGGGTTTCACCATGTTGGCCAGGCTGGTCTCGAACTCCTGAACTCAGATGATCTGCCCGCCTCGGCCTCCCAAAGTGCTAGGATTACAGGCATGAGCCACCGAGCCCAGCCAGCCTCTGGAAACTTGATGAGGTGCTGGGCTCCTCCTGCAAGTCCATCTCCCCAACCTTGTCTCCCCATTACCTCTTCCCCTTCTCAGGGGCAAGGGCTGGTCAGCAGACATAGGGCTCAAGCAGAACATCCATCCCAGCAGCAAAAGATAAGGCACCATCAGCCAGGTGCGGTGGCTCATGCTTGTAATCTCAGCACTTTGGGAGGCCGAGGCGGGCAGATCACCTCAGGTCAGGAGTTCGAGACCTGCCTGACCAACAAGGTGAAACCCTATCTCTACTAAAAATACAAAAATTAGCCGGGCATGCTGGTGCTTGCTTGTAATCCCAGCTACTCGGGAGGCTGAAGCAGGAGAATCACTTGAACCCGGGATGCAGAGGTTGCAGTGAGCTGAGATCGTGCCACTGCACCACAGCCTGGGCAACAAGAGTGAAACTCCATTTCAAAAAGAAAGAAAGGAAGGCAGGAAGGAAGGAAAGGAAGGAAGGAAGGGAGGGAGGGAGGAAGGAGAGAGAGAGAGAGAGAGAGAAGAAAGAAAAGGCACCCTCCCCCACTCCCCTGCATCTCCTCCACCTCCTCCTCTCTCCCCTCCCTCAGCTTTAGCACCCCCTGGTGGAAGACAGGGGTAGGGACAGCTCTGTGAATCGGGCACCTCTCAGCCAGCCTTCTGGGTTCCGGATGACCGGCTTCCCCTCTTCACACCTCCCTCCCCACACCATCCGGTCCACACTCCCCTTTCCACTCCACTGCTAAGGCCTGCCTCCCTGCACCCAGCCCACAGGTCAGCCCCCTCCACT
Organism: Pongo abelii; assembly: GCF_028885655.2. Taxonomy (NCBI): domain Eukaryota; kingdom Metazoa; phylum Chordata; class Mammalia; order Primates; family Hominidae; genus Pongo; species Pongo abelii. The sequence continues at coordinate 36,384,338 of NC_071990.2, read as the reverse complement.
CCACCCTACAAAGATGTGGCTGGGGGAAGGTCTGGTGCCCAGGCCTCTGCTCCGTTTGATCTCGGCCTTGTCCTTGGTAGCATTCAGCGTAATATTAATTAATCTGCATTGTCTCCTGTGACATGTCCCTCTCCACCACTGGACAATGACTCTGTAAGGGCGAGGGCAGTATTCTGGCCACTGCTGAGCCCCCTGGCACTGTGCCTGGCCCATTGTAGCTGCTCAGTAAATACTTAGTGACTGAATGAACCAAGGAGTTTTGTGTCTCTTCTGGGTACTACCCATAGGAGGAAGATGTGGCTTGAAGACCCAAATGGTGGGACCGAGTAAGCAATAGTAGGGGAATATGCTTGGCTGGCCTACCACGGGGTGGGTATCTGGGATGTGTGGTCACTGTTCAGTCTGATACAATCTGTCCTAGGATGTTTCTGATTTTGCTGTGTTCTTCCCTTGCTCCCCGAGGGAAGGCCTAGAGGCCTCATCCTTGTGGGGCCCCCAAGGTCCTAACATGAGGCTGGACCTTCATATGGTGGTGAAAGAACCAGAGTGTACACCCTGAATCTGAGGCCTTTTCTCTTGTCAATGAATTTGCACCAAACGTCCACTCCAAAGCAGGTTCTCCCTGTGGACAGCCCTCCTCACCACTCCCACTGAAGCTCTTCATGAGCCAGATCCTCTCCCTGTGGAATTGTCCACCCTTCCTTCCTTCCTCTTTCCCTCCCTCCCTCTCTCCCTCCCTCCCTCTCTCCGTCCCTTCCTTCTTTCCAAGCTTAACTCCAAACTCACATCTACAAGGACGTGTTCCCGAGTGAACTCTAGATCCACTCACCCCACTAACCCTGTGCATATCCCTCTCCCCATGACCGCCACTGCACACCACCTGCTTCCCCCTCCACAGGCTTCGTGACGTGCACATTCTTGAAGCGTGCTTGTATTCCTGTGAGCCAGTAGAGAGGTAGCTGAGTTCTCGGAGACAGGGCTGAGTCTGAATCTCGTGCCTCCATTTGTGGCTACAGGTGGAGCTTCCTCATCAGTAAGATGGGAGAATGTCACTTGCATAGCCAGGGACACCAGGAGGGTTTACGGAAGCAACACATGCCAGGTTGCAGGCATTGTGCGTGGTGCTCCCTCTGGTCCTTCAGGACTGCTCATGTGTCACCTCCTCTGAGGTCCCCCTGACCTCATTACAAGCCATGCTCACCTGCCTTACCTGGCCTCGTGTCCTTCAAGTCCTGTGCACCTGTTTATCATCTGCCCCCCTCTAATAGAATGTCATGAGGTTGGCGAGGGGAGGGGCTTTGTCTATTTTGTTCATCACTGAATTCCAAGTACCTGGAAGAGTGCCTGGCAGCCGGTGACTGGCTGAATGGCAGGGATGTAGCAGGGCCTTATCCCCAGCAGCCTTGTTATCGCTGCATCTCTGTCTGTGTGCAGCTGATATGCAGGCCCAACTCGCCTTCGTGCCTGGGGCAGTCTCTGCTGTACTGACCTGACAAACCGCAGTAATGGAGTCAGGTCCTGCCTGGACTTCTGTGTGCAGCCTGCCTCAGGCAGGAGAGGCTGTGCACCCTGGAGGCCTCCTCCACAACCTGCCTGTCCAGGGCAGAGGCCACGGGGTCTCCCTGCTCCACCCCTTCTAAGTAAACTATCCGATGTCAGGACACATAGATCCTCCCCCAGAAGCCCCATGGACCCTGGTCAGGGCCAGATAACCCCAGACAAGACTAGCAGGGCTACCTGCCATGGCAGAGGTTCGGGCTCTGATTCCAGCTCTGTCTCTAATTTGCTGTGTGACCGACCTTAGGTAAGTCAGACTGCCTCTCTGGATACATTCATTTTCTATTATATGCATTTAATAAACATGGAAAGAGCACTAGTTACTTCCCAAAAGTTGTTATAAGAGCTTTACATACATGTAATTTAATCCTCCTAAGGACTCTATCAGATGGGTTAACAGTATCCCCCAATTTATGTATAACAATGAGGCACAGAGAGGTGAAGTGACTTTCCCAAGGACACACAGCTAGTAAGCACTAGAGCTGGGAGTGAAGCCCAGGTAGTCTTGCCCAGGGTCAGTGCTAGCAACCACTATGCTTAGCTGCGCTGGATGATGCTTGTGAAGGGCCAATCTTTTCTAAGAAATAAAATTAAGTAGAAAGAACATTGCGAGACCCTCTCTCTAAAAAAATAAGAGTCACAGTGAGAGAGCTCCAGCACACCACTGTCACTGTCAGCCCGAGCACAGGTGTGGCGACAGGGATGAGTAAGGGGCTGTGGAGGGGAAGCTTGCCCTGATCCTGGTGACTACACTTCCCTGACAAACAGCTTCTCCCTGCTTCTCAGGCCTGGTCTTCACTCCCTCACACTTGCCCAGGGCTGCCCTTCCTAAGCCAGGGGGCACCCGGATCTAGCTTTGGTCACCTGGAAAGAGGGTGCTCCAGCTGGGCAGCTTGAGGGCAGCACAGCTCCCGTGTGACAGGCAGCCAGAGGCAGCTCAGCTGTGATTAATTTTCCTGTTTCAGAGCAGCCTGGCCTCCCCATAACGCCCCACCCCTGGTAGCTCTCAGTGGCCTCCAGGATAAAGTTTAAATTTCTTAGTCTGTTGGGCAAGGCTTGCCCCCATCCGGACGGGCCCTGCCTTTCTTGCTAATTGGATCCTCCAAGGTGTCTGTGCCCAGGCAACCTCCATTCTAGCCATCCGCAAGCATGCCTTCCTCATCCCTGTCACCACGTCTTTGCTTGAGCTGTTTGTGACCTGTCTGGAATGCCATCCTCTGCTTTGCCGAGGATGAGCGGGAGGATCCTCATTCCTTACAACCTGCTCAGCAGCTCTTCCTGGGCTGGCTTTGCCAAGCCACTCTCACCAGCACCCTTAGACTTAGAATTCTCAGCTAACTTTCAAACAAACCTAAATTGTAAGTTCTTGAGGGCATGAGTGTCTTATTTTTCTCTATCTTCCTTACCTACCTGGTGATTAAGGTAAAGCCTTAATCCATTCAACCAAATTTTGCCAGGCACCTCTCAAGACATTGAGAATACACGGACAAATGTCACAGTTCCTGTGCTCAAGAAGCTCCTACCCTAGTGAGGGCGGCAACAGGAAACAGTAACAACACTGTCGTCAGCAGGCGGGAGTGTAAACTGGGGCAAGCTTTTAGGAGAACCATTTGGCAACGCTGCCAAAGTGTCAAAATGTGCACCTTGTTAATCCAGTAATCCCATAGCCATCAATTTAGTGAAAACGCGAAACAGCCGGGGGACACACACCTATCACCGCATTGCTCATCATCTGTATCAATAAAGAGAAGTTTCCAACATCATGGGGAGGCGGCGGGGTGCTGGGGGAGAGGAAAAGGAAACACACTGCTTGGATGAGTTGTCTCAGATTTGGAGAGTATGTTCGGGATGGCCTGCCTTAACAAATACAGAGTAAGTGCTGAGGGTGAAATTCACTTGGCTGGTGGGGGTGGCAGGAGGAGTGAAGGTCCTTGTCAAGGCAGAACACTGAGCTGTTTCACACACATGCCATATTCACTTCTGATATTTTAAAAATAGAACATCATAGATACTCATCATCATGATGAAAATGGTGACAAAAACATAGAGTTCTTACTATGAGCCACACACTGTTCTAAGTGCTCTACATTGGTTAACGTATTTAACCCTCACCACAATCCTGTGAAGAAGGCACCATTATCAATATCATCCCATCTTACAGATGTGATAACTGAGGCCCTGAATGATCAAGCAACCTGCGGAGGTTACACAGTGTCAGTGGTGGAACCGGGATTAGAACCTAAGCTGTCTGGCTCTTGACTGCTGAAGCCCTTTCATGCCCCTCTCTGATTCCACGCCCTTTCTCCCTCCCTAGAGGTGACCCCTCTACAAGTTGATGTTTATTATTCTCATCTGCTTTTAGTTTTACTGTATAAGTACGCATCTGTAAATGATGTCAGATAGATCGTTTTGCAGCCTCCTTTTTCACTTAAGGTTGTTGGTGATCTGCCGAGATGTTGAGTCATCTCTGTTTCTCAACCTTGGCACTGCTGACATGTTTTTGCTGGGTAATTCCTTGTTGTGGGGGTCGTCCTGTGCATTGCAAAATGTTTAGCAGCATCCCTGGCCTCTACCCACTAGATACTCACCACCCTCGCCTCCAAGTATGACAACTAAAAAGGTCTCCAGACATTGCCTATTGTTCCTGGGACAGAGACAAAATCAGGGGTCTGGGGTGGTGGTGGGGGAATCATTCTAGTTCATTTGTCTTCACTGCTGTTTAATATTTCATTGTATGAATACATACTGCAGTTTATTTCCTATTCCCCTATTGATGGTGTTTGAAGTTTGTTCCCATTTTTTCCTGCTATTACAAATGATGTTGAGTGAAAAGTCTGTACTCTGTTCCTTGTGGACACATGAGAAAGCTTCTAGAAAGTTCTAGAATAATTACCTAGAACTGCAGCTATGTACAGCTTCTGCCCTTACTGAATCCTGCCAAATGGACGCCAATGTATGAAAGCACTACAGTTTTGTATGGGCAAATTCATTTGCCTTTTCCTGCATGGTTTCTAGGTTTGGGGACATGCTTTGAAAGCCTTTCTCCATTTAAATCTTTGCCCTGTCAGGAAATGATTGTGGCTGAAGGAGGAAAGTGGCAATCCAGCTGTTTCAATGCCATTTATTGACACAGATCACTGAATAATAATGAGTTTTAAAAGCGATGTTTTTTTTTCCAGATTGAAAAAAATTTCTAGGAGTCATGCCAATCTGTCAACAGCTATTATTTCCAGGTAGTGGGATAACAGCTATTACCTACTACATTGAAACATTTTCAACAATATGTCTTGTGTTGTGAAAGAATAATAGTTAGACAAAGTAATGCGGTAAGTGCTTTGACCCTGGTTAACATCAGCACAAGTTACATAAACACTTGGAGGGGGGCACCTGACTCAACTGGAGGCTGGGGAGAGGACTGGTTGGGTGGGGGCTGTTTCCTCACCGTGAAGCAGGGTGGGGCTTGTTGAGGGCACAGCAGCCACTCGGTTGTTTGCCTCCAGATAGGGACACTCCCCACCACAAGCACTGTGTCAGCAACCATGATCAGATAGTCATTGCCTGTCTCACTGGGCAGAGCTGTGAGTGGCTGAGTTTCCATACAGGACAGTCAACTCTGTCACACTTGAGCAATGGCCCAGGGGAAATGGGTCTTTGTGTAATGGCAGCGGATGGTGACCTCACACCTCACACTGGAAACACACAGTGGAGCCAGCTGATCAGGTAGAGGTAACCCAAGAGGACATGCAGCCCTGGACGCCACGAGAAATCCTATTGTCTGTCAGTTGAGTGCCAGGGAGGTGGATCAAAGGTGCATCGGCCCAGAAATGGCCTCCAGCAACAGGTGCTTAGATGTTCTGTTCTAGGGGTGCCAGCGAGATGGTACAGTCATTGTTTACCACTTCCTTCTCCCATGAAAACAACGAACAACTCCATGGGGACAGGAATTTGACTTTTATTCTTTCCCATATTCCCAGTGCCTGACAGATGGAAGGTACCTAATAGATATTTGTAGAATGGCTGAATGAGGGTGCAAGACACCATAATGCCTTCCAATTATCTTTCTTTTGCCTTGCTATTTTCATTTTAAAGTGGCAGATGGATGGGGACACAGTAGGAATTATCTAGATCATCGCCATCAGCCACTTTCAATAATCTTTTGGTTCTTGTTCTAATTCATTAAATTGCTGTGCATCCAACTTGAATTACACAGCAAGACATAGCAAAGCGAATCAGAAGTCAATTCTTCTAACACGTATCTCTTCTTAAGGAAATTCCACACAGCACCATTTCTTAGGCAAGGCGGATAACCCATACATATTTGTTTTCTTTCTTTAAATGATCTTTGCTTCTAAAGACTATTGATTGTAAAAACAGGAAGCAAAAGACAAGGTGATCTGCAAGGGATTAAAAGCTGACAGTCATTTACTGACTCAGTCAATAAGGACTGAATGCCTACTGTATGCCAGGTACCAAGCTAGGTGACAGGGACACCATAGTGAACAAGACATGATCTGTCTTCGATGACATGCAGCCTTAAGCCAGTATGTAGCATTTACTGTATGCTCAGGGTTTTTCATGTCTTAACTCATTTAGTCCTCACAGCCCCACTCTCTACTATTGGTACAATCTTGGGCAAATTACTTAATCACATCAAAGGTTCCAGAGCCTGTATCCTTAACCTTTATATGTTTTTCCTTTTTGAGCAGGTGGTACAAACAGCAAGAAATGATAAAGCAGTGTGATCAGTGCCACCAATGATCATTCCAGAAGATTACAGGGTGCACGCAGAAGACACAGCTAATCCAGGCTTGGGAATGGTCAGGGATTTACCGAGGGAGTGATGTCAAGGCTGAACAGAAGAACGAATACATTAGCTCAGAGGAATGAGGAGGAGGGTTCTAGAGAGAGGGACTATCACGCACAAAGACCAGGAGAGAAAGCAAGAGCACACAGTGACCTTGTCCCATTAGAGCAGTGCTATAGAGAGCCAGAGGGAAGCGTGTTAATCTTCTAGGACATACAAAGCGAGTGCTGGCTTGAGCCCTTTTGGCTGAAAGAGGGAAAAGGTAGTTTCTCTTCAGAGGACTGGGGGTGCATTTCTATCCCAGATGAGTAGAGAAGTGAGGGCAAGGGGGCTGGAACTAGGGAGAGAGACCCAGTGTGTGCTGAACAAGATAAGGCACCAAGTGCCTGGCTGTGGCTGCCAGGGACTCCTCCCCAATTTGGCCAGCAGCAGCCAGGGAGTCCTTATGGAAATTATGCTGTATTAATTTTTTAAAATTTTCTTTCAAAAAACCAAAAGAGGCGTGTCTAACACCAATGCTATAAAACTCTTTGGAACCAGGAGTCTTTCAACGTTGATACCAGGATAGTCTGTTGAATCTAGCCTCAGTTGTAACGTAACTGAGAAAGACATTACTTGTATAGAATATGCAAGAATGTAAATTGCCTAACATACAGTAGCAATTCATTAAAATAACTACTTTTTAGTAGGGAGGTAAGGAAAGTAGGGGGAAGGAGGTGAAGGAAGGAAGGAAGACAATAGGGAGCCAGGTCTGTCCTGCATTGTGGAGGTTTCACTTCTTAGGACTCCAGGTGTCCCAGAGTCATTTGATGTGTCAGCAATTCTCAGCGGGTGCACTGAAATCTCTGGGGCCATTTTTGGTTATCATACTGATCAGGAGTATTACTGATATGAGCACGCACGGGCCACTGTGCAGAGTGGGATTCTTAACAAGAATTGCTTCCCATTATACACATACTGCTGGACATTCCTGAAGGTGGAAAAAACGATTTATGATTATCTGAGCCTAGACTGTAACTTGGTTTTACATATAAAACAAATACTTTTCTGCATATTAATATGCTTAAATTTCCCAGGATCACAACTGAGTAAATCAAAAAGTTCTCCAGGCTGGGCAACAGACTGAGACCCTGTCCAAAAAAAAAAAACAAACAAAAAAAAACAGATTCTAATTGTTTTTTTGAAATTTTACCAAGAGTTGCTTACCAGTTTCAGAAAAATCATGACTGACAGCAGTCAGCCATGGTATCTGAGTTGCCAAGACAACACAACTGTATCAGTATGCATTTGGAGCTGTCATATTCAAGGTGATTCTATGTATAGGTACAAACATCTAACTACTTCATTATTTCTTTTATGTAGTTATGCCTGAGAATTTATTTTTTTTTTTTTTATTTTTTTTTTTTTTAGACAGGGTCTCACTCTGTCACCCAGGCTGGAGTGCAGTGGAATGATCATGCCTCACTGCAGCCTCCACCTCCAAGGCTTAGGCAATCTTCCTGCCTCAGCCTCCTCAGTAGCTGGGACTACAGGTGTGTGCCACCATGCCCAGATAACTTTTTATTTTTTCATTATTTATTTCTTTTTTTTTTGAGACGGAGTCTCACTCTGTTGCCCAGGCTGGAGTGCAGTGGCATGATCTCAGCTTACTGCAAGATCCGCCTCCCGGGTTCAAGCAATTTTCCTGCCTCAGCCTCCTGAGTAGCCGGGACCCAGGCATGCGCCACCACAGCTAATTTTTTTATCTTGTACTAATTTCGTATTTTTAGTAGAGATGGGGTTTCACCATGTTGGCCAGGATGGCGAGTGATCCACTTGCCTCAGCCTCCCAAAGTGCTGTGATTATAGGTGTGAGCCACTGCACCCCACCCCAGTTAACGTTTTAAAAATTTTCTGTAGAGACAGGTTTCTCCATGTTGGCCAGGCTCATCCTCAACTCCTGACCTCAAGTGATCTGCCCGCCTCAGCCTCCCAAAGTGCTGGGATTACAGGTGCGAGCCACCATGCCCAGCCAGCACTTATATATGGAAATGTATTCGTATTTTTCCTTTGTCATTTGTATTAAATCATTATATTTTCTTTGAAATTGTGTGAATTATCTATGAATTTCACCTCAGGATTATAAAAGAGGTATTATGAAATATTAGTTATGCAAAGGGTAATAGATCTGACAAGAGTTTAGAACCACTGGTTTTTGTTAAGAATCTAGGCTGGGTCTGTGGTTTTACATCTTCTTATTTTTTGCTGCAACTGACACTCAAATGGTGGTGGCATAGTTTTTATTTTTAGTTGCAAACTGAAGGTTACTTCCTTATTTAACTTATAATAACTTCTAAACAAAGCACCTTCCTTAAATTGAACTACTCAAATAACTCTGCAATATAACATTATCCCACTGGTTATGAGTACTTAGACCACAACCTATGGCTTCAATAATGGGTTTTCCAGAAACTGCCTCAGGACCATTTGTCCTCAGGAGCTCTCTTCCCAATTGGCTTTAGAGGCACACACTGTTCCCAGATGCAGAAGACTGCAAACTCCCCCTAACAAGACAGCCTCGATGTCCAGTGTCAACTCGTGAGATGCAGACTAACCAGCATTTTGAGTGTCCACAACATACCAGGCACATTGAGGTTTGTTATTTCCTTACTGGTCCAAGAAAATCTTGTAGTCATACCCCTAGTTTAATTACCAGATTTTCTGCCTGTGGATAATGGCAAAGAGCTTCTGAACAAAGGATAACTTAATTTACTCAACATCTACACCTACTGTTTTGTTTTTAAGAAATGAAATGACCTTAATTCAGTACCAAACATATTTCCCCTAAAAATATGTATTTGAGTCTAAACAGGCCTTTCCAATTTGTACTTTTCCTCCAAGATGCCAAGCTACTTTTTTTTTTTTTTTTTTTAAACAGAGTTCCACTCTTGTTGCCCAGGCTGGAGTGCCATGGTATCATCTCGGCTCACTGCAACCTCCGCCTCCCAGGTTCAAGTGATTCTTCTGCCTCAGCCTCCCGAGTAGCTGGGATTACAGGTGCCCACCACCAAGCCCGGCTAATTTTTTGCATTTTTAGTAGAGACAGGGTTTTGCCATGTTGGCCAGGCTGGTTTTGAACTCCTGACCTCAGGTGATCCGCCCACCTCGGCCTCCCAATGTGCTGGGATTACAGGCGTGAGCCACCGTGCCCGGCCACCAAACTACTTCTTTAAGTTACAACAGGCTAGTGGGTGTTAACTCTTTTTTCAAGAAAAGAGGCTTTGGTGTTCTGCAAGACCAGGAGGGATGAAGTGTTAGATTCGTGGTTTTCAACCAGGGATGATTTTGTTCCCCAGAGGCCATTTGGCAACATCTGGAGACATCTCTGGCTATCCCAACCGGGGGAAGGGAGCATGTGTGCTACTGGCATTAGTGGGTAGAGGCCAAGGATGCTGCCTAACACCCTACACTGCACAGGACAGCTTCCACAACAAATAATTATCTGCTCTGAGATGCCAATAGTGCCAAAATGGAAAAATCCTGCTTAAGATCCTTAAAATACACCCTTCTACTGAAGAAGAGACCACCAAACCCTCCCAGCTGGGTGGAGAATCCCTCTACAAAGTACTGGTGCGGCTTTGCTTGCCAGAGGCCTAACAGCTGGGTGCAATTTCTTTCCAGCAACTATTCTCCTGCCTTGAAAGGTTGGGCTCCAGCCCTGGCAAAACTGAAATTTGAGAATGGTTCCCCAGGTCACACAGACTTTAAACACCTTTCTCATTAAAAAACAAAAGAACGAAAGAAAAGGTTTCTTCTGATCACAAAACAAAACAAAACTCTCAGTGTAAAAAAAGGTACACATTACAGAAACAGCATAAAAATTAAAGGGCACAATCCCACTGCCTAGAGATGGTTGCTAACAGTTCAATGTATATTCATTTCCTAGCCAGGCATTACCTATCAACAAAAAAGGGGGCCAGGATACTATAGTTTGCCACTGACTTTTTCTCCTTCACAGTGTATGTTGCACATCTATCCATGCCTAGCTGGATGGTATTCTACTGCACAGATGACCATCTTATTCAATCAAGTCCTTATTCATAGATATGTGGGTTACTTCCAGTATTTTGCTGTACAAAGAATGTGACACTGAAAAACATTCTACTTTGTGCACTTAAGACCTTGTTTTTTTTTTGAGACAGGGTCTCACTATGTCACCCAGGCTGGAATGCAGTGGCACAACCATGACTCACTGCAGCCTTGAACTCCTGGGCTCAAGAGATCCTCCCACCTCAGCCTCCCAAGCAGCTGGGACTACAAGGCATGCGCCACCACACCTGGCTAATTTTAAAAAATTTTTTTGTAGAGTCAAGAGTCCCCAGCTATGTTGCTCAGGCTGAAGACTTCTGAGAAGTGTAAATGCTAAATTCAAAGGGCATGTACATTATTAAAACATATCTGCATTATAAACAAAAGGGGGTCTTTATTATTTGCATATTCATTAACCAAGTCCTTGCAGCTACCAAATTATATAGAGAAGTGAAAGTCATCCCAATGTGAAAACATTCACTAACGAGCTATTTATAAAAAGTTAGTCCCTCTTTGCTTCTTAAGTACCTGAAGCCAAAGTATTTATCCTGCCCACTGTATTCTGGTCTTCTGTTAGTCTCTATGGTTATATTGTAAGTATATGACAAATGACACAAATAGAATGCAACTTAATTGCAATAATCACAAATCTTGCAAATGGTGGTGGATTTGATGAAGTTGATAAATAATGCTAGAAAACTGCTCAAACCTTAAGCAAAAGCTCTGAAAAGTGTGGGTGACAGACTCAGACCAGTTAACAATAAAAGGTAAGTTGAGGTGATCACCGATAGATACTTATAAAAAAGAATGTGAATATCAAAATATCAAGAGGCCCTCTGAAAACTGATGAAGCCCTCAAATATTTTTGCAAAACTTCCTTCTATGATCATGTTGCAAAAATCAAAGGAGAAAATTATTGTAAGATATAAAATCAGTTTCACTTCAAAAACTTTTCTTCTTTGTCAGAATTAATATTATCTTTAAAATTATGAACATACTTTTGTCATTTTGTTTCATTTTCATGATTAAAGTTCCATTCAGGTTTCCCCTATCCCCCAGTGTCCACCACATACTATGAAATTTTGGTCCCCGTTTTAAGTGGATTCACTTCAGGGGAGCTTTTTCTGGTGTCAGCTCTCCTTGGGCTAAGCAGGCCCTCTTCTCAGAAGCCTAGGAGGAAGGCTACTCTCATGTCTGGTATGTGAAGGCCAAATACTCCCTACAACCATCTGATTCTTTTTTGTTGTTGTTGAGACGGAGTCTCACTCTGTCACCCAGACTGGAGTGCAGTGGCACGATCTTGGCTCACTGCAAGCTCCGCCTGCCCAGTTCACACCATTCTCCTGCCTCAGCCTCCCGAATAGCTGGGATTACAGGCGTGCGCCACCACACCCAGCTAATTTTTTGTATTTTTAGTAGAGACGGGGTTTCACTGTGTTAGCCAGGATGGTCTCAATCTCCTGACCCCATGATTCGCCCGCCTCAGCCTCCCAAGGTGCTGAGATTACAGGCGTGAGCCACCACACCCGGCCAACTATCTGATTCTTACAGGAGCTAAAGGACCCCATGTAACAACCGGGGCCCTTTTCTCTCACCTCCTTATGAAGTCACTGGGGATGGAAAGGAGACTATGCTTGGTCTGCCTTCGATCACTGCCTTCATTCCCAGCTGCCAGCCAGGGCCTGGACAAAATCCCAGCTCTCAATATCCTCACAGGCTGAGCCCCACAATCTGCCCTGAGACACCTGCTGGGTGTCATTCCAAGGACACCAAGAAAGGAAGCACATCAGCAAAGTCCCTGAGAACTCAGCTGTGAGACCCCGTGACTCTTTCATCCCGTGATGCAATTCAGTCATTCTGAAGAATATTTTCAAGGATCGTAGCCAGCTAAGACAAAACAGAGTCATCAAATACATTCGCCTAAAAGCTTACAAACAATGTACACATATATATACAAACCAAACCTTCTCTCTGGCAGTTTTATAATAAAAATATATGGCTTATAGATAGTCTTGAATGTCAAAGATGAAAAAAACCTGAACTTCACTTTATAGATGAGAAAACTGTAGCCCTGGGCCAAGGGTCAGCAGACTTCTCTAAAGGGCCAGATGGTAAATGGTTGACATTTTGGAGGTCCTGTCTCTGCTGCAACTATTTGCCTCTGTCACTGTAGCACAAAAGCAGCCAGAGACAATACATAAACAGATGAATGTGGTTCTGTTCTCATAAAACTTATTTATGGATACTGGAATTTAAGTTTTACATTACTTTTCACATGCTACAAAATCTACTACTTCTTTTTTTTTTCTTTCCCAACCATTTAAAAATGTAAGAGCCATTCTCAGCAGGCTACACCAAACAGGTGGTGGGCCAGATTTGGCCCTCAGGCCACAGTCTGCTGAGCCCTGTCATTTCGGCCACTCTTACGCTCGAGTGTAGATAAGACAGGCCCCAATGCTTAATACCTCATTCATTTGCTCTTTGCTTTACCCATCCACAGCAAAGACCTGGATACTCTTCACCAAAAAATGTACAACTAAGAAGCTCTATCAACATTTTCTAAATTTTAGGAGTAGTATTAAGATCTGTCAGACAAGTATGCCAGGTCACAGTTTAAAGGATATTGATATAATGCCATATTGTGCATTAAATAAAAACAAGAGAAAAATACAATAAACTTGAGAAACTCACTGAATTTGAAAAATAGGCTTTATTTTAACCAGTGGTATTGTCTGAATCCTATATGGCATAACTGATTACAGCCAAGTTCATGAATACAAATAAAATAGCAATTTCCCTCATTCTCTCTTTTGTTTTCTGTTCAGAGAAATCAGGAGATGGGAGCATTATGCTCAGAAACCGAAGAGCTCTTCCAAGAGCTCCAGCTTAGAGTCCAGGCTTCCGGAGCATGCAGCCTCCTAACACATATGTGGTCACAAGTGCAAAGACCTTTATTACAAAATATTCAGAGCAGTATTTCTGTAGGAAATCACACTAGCATTTACAACCAAACATGGCTGATAAAATTCATCTTGCTGTGGATGGTGAGGATTTGAACTGCAATAAAGGAGATGAGGCCTTTACGTTCACTTTCCTTGAAAGGGGGAGAGTCCTGGGTGAGAGGGAATCGCCATCAGTCTGCCTCCTTCCTTCTTGCTCCAGTTGACTCAGGGGGTCCACCCTGTCCCTCTGGAGTACACGTATCACTGCACTGATTGAGAAATGGAAACACCTTGGCCCAAATACAAGATTCTGTCACACAGCCAACACTGGAAGTGACTTTATACTTTCTTATTACACAAAAGGCTTAAATATATAAGTCCTCATGTAGAACAAAATGCCTGAAATTCAGCAAGTTATGAAAACAACACTTCTCCACCCCTGAGGATATTTCATCTTTATAAAGTTGAAAATACAAAATATTAAAATAATTTGCCCTTTCTCCCCATCAAAAGGAATCACATTCTCAAAGGATTCCTACAATATACAAAATTCTGAAACAAAATTTATTTCTCCCCAAACCAAGAAGTCAATGTTAAGCTGCCAAGAAGACCCTTTTCCATAGGAGTGGAAAAGACACCTTGTTACTTTTTTATTTTAAAGTAATCATATTTAGAGAAAGATAGCAAAAGGAGTTTCCGGCCTTATGGGCTTTAATTTTTTACTTTGATTTTCAGCATTTCTTAGCATTAGTTATTGGGCGTGAAGAGAATAACTTGTTTCCGAAGTTTGGGATATTCCTGGGAAAAGCCCTGATCTTTCCCATGATAACTCCTCAAAAATAGTTGGTTGAAAACAGATGGCATGAATAAAAATGCTATACATCCATCTGTTCCTCTTTTCATGATTTTCACATCAAAAGCACCTGAAGTATCAATTGTGTTCAACACAGAATAGCACTAGGGGCTGAAGAGAGGTGATGTCACTTGCCATAATATCAGCTGAGGTGACATGGGACCTAAACTACCCAAGAAGTCTTCACTGGCAAACCTGCCTGACACCAGGGCCTCCTGAAGAGAGCAGGACAAGCAGCTGTGCATGCTCAAATAGCAAGACGTGCAAAACACATCCTCACTCTGCTAGAAATAAAGAGTACACAGGAAGTACATGACATCAAGAACCTGCTTCTGACTACTGGGGCAGATATTCAAGAAACCTCTGCACCAAAGGTGAAGGGTAAGCAGAGAAATGGCAACACCTGGGGGTGAGGGAGAAAGGGAGACGCACGTATACGCATGCGCTCACATGCACACATGACCGCCTCTGAAGGCTGCCTGATTACTCCGGGCCCACAAGCAGCCGTACAACAGCCCTCTCGACTTGCCCGGCTCAGAACTTCAGCAGCTGCAGTCTTTTAACTATCTACACTTTCTTCTCTCCTTTTAAGGCACAAACATATTTACAGTTTCAAATATACTGTCAAGATCTGAAAACCATACTAAGCAAGTTAATCACAGGCTAGTGCACAGAAGCCAGTTGGTCCTTTTTGGCTGTATGTATCACGGAGGGACGGTGTCAGGTCTGAAGCAACCAGAAGGTATGGGCCTTCTCTCCGTGCCACTGTGGGATGTTGTCAAGTCTACACCCCACCGTCAAGGTGGGGTCACAGGAGAAGCCAAAGTGGCAAAAGCATGACTGAGATTGGGGACAATTCATATTTTTTTACTTTGCATTGAACATATTCCTAAAAAGACAGCAGCTCTTGTCTGCCTGAGCCAACTCTCAGAAAGAGCAAGGTGGAGGCTGCCCCGGAGCATCCACAACCTCCTGTAAAGTCACTGTGATCATAATTTGTTCATATTGTCTTACCCTCCCACAAAGACAGACACACACATGCACACACACTAACACGCACGCGCACGCACACGCACACACCCCCCCTTCCACCATGGAGGAAATCTCTGCAACAAGAGGCACTTGAATAATATTTGGAGAGTTCCCATGAAAAGGCCTTCCCCTCACAGTGAAGTGGGATCAACAGAACAGAAACCAGGTGCTCAGGACTCCATCTCTTCTTGGTCAAGGGGTGGTGGCACAAAGCTGATGACTTCATCATAGGTCAGGCCTAGAAATTGGGAAGGAAAAGTAAGATGTGAGAGTTTAGGCCATTCTCTTTGCTGGCGAGCACTCTGACTTCTAAGCTCAAGATCCTTCCTCCCTGTCCAGGTAGTGGTTTGATGGGCTACCTCACAGCTTGTAGGTAATATCCTAATGGAACACGTTAACACACAGAAGTTCAAAGGACATAGAAAAGAACCATTTTTTTTTCTCATGTTTTTCATCGCTGAGTGCCTCTTCTTTTAAGCTCTCTACGGAGGTGCTCAAGAATGAAAGAACACTCTCACAAGCTACGGCAACAGACGGTCTTGGCTCTTGGGATTTAACTAGAGTTCTGAACTTGTGTTTTGTGGAAAGAATATGGGACTGGACACAGGATACACGGGTTCCATTCCTGGCTATGTCCCTAACTAGTTCTAAGTTAACTGATAAGACATAAATTCTCTTTGCCCCAGTTCTACTAATTGTAAAACTGTAAAAGCTCAGAGAGATGTTGTATATGCAATGACTCTGAAAACCTCAACTCTCCATGCAAAGCTCCTATGTGAGGGGCTGTGCATAAAATCAGACCAGACATAAGTATCTCAAAGGTCCAGAGAGTATCACTGTCTACAACAGTTTCCACCAGAGAACATATTCATTCTGCATTAGAGACCTCAACTACAAGCTTTAGCAAGTTGGTTATGACCATTCAGTTTTTATTTTTCCCACCGCTTTTGGTTAGTGGTTCAAGATGTTAATCCTGCCCTTAGGACTTACTTTTCCACTCATCTATAAGGAGGTCCCTGCTTTCAAAGGACTGATCATAAGGATCGGCCACTGGTTCATCATCAGGATCGTGGTACTGAGCAAAGTAGGCATGTGCAAGGGCTTGGGCCGCCGTAATTCTCTTATCTGAGTCCAATACAAGCATCTTCTCCAGCAAGTCGACAGCTATCAGTACCATAGACATAAAGGAAAAGAGTTTTTAACATGTTACAAAAAAGTATGCCTTATTGAGCAAACATAGTTTTGACCCTTCATATCCAAACAAAGAATTCTCCTCCAAAATACCTACTCTAGGATATATTAACCCTCTTCTCCTTTACGTGTGTGTGTGTGTGTGTGTGTATCTGTATTTTGTATGTTTTAAAAATTTTTTATTTTATTTTTGATTCGGGGGTACATGTGCACGTTTGTTACATGGGTCTCACCACGGACTGATGGGGACTGGGCTTCTAGCGTGCCCATTAACCAAATAGTGAACATTGTACCCGATAGGTTATTTCTCAACCCTCACCCTCCTCCTGTATTTTGTATTTTTAAATAATATGTTACTAAAGAAGAATTTTTTTAAATGACTGGGATTCTGTTTGAACAGGCTTTTGTGGAACGTCAATGTCAAACTGCTACCAGTATAGTCAAACTGTATAAAAACAAAAGCCTACAGCTAAAGTAACCTACAATAGGTAGGCAGGGCTGTTTTTTGTTTTTTTTTGTCCCCCTAAGCTGTTTATTTACTAACATCAAATATTCATCAAACAGATCTTCAAACAGTGAATAAATTGGGGGGTTTACATGGTGATGAGGGTGAGGCATGGTATTAAAATCAAAGGGAATTTTATTTTAAAAAATTTCACTATGAAAAATTTCAAATATACAGAAACAGAAAAGTAAAAACAATGATAAAGTGAACACTCATATGCCTAGCATACAGATTCAACAATTAACATTTTTATATTTCTTTATATGTATTTTTTTCTGAACTGTTTTAAAATAAAATTATAGACCATGACACTTTACCGTCCCCAAATATTTCAACACGAAGACATCTTCCTATATAATCATAATACTGTTATCATCTCTGACAAATAATTTCTAAATATCATCTAAAATCCAGTTCATGTTAAAATTTCTCCAATTATTCCAATGTTGTCTTTTAGAACTAGTTTGTTGAAACCAGGATTCAATTAGGGGCCATGCACTGCAACTGACTGGATTTCTTTAGTCTCTCTTAGTCTAGAATAATCTTTTTACTTCTAAGCCCTGTTCTTTCCTGATTTTGATCTAAAGAGACCCTCTGGTTGTCCTGAGAATGACCGTTTCTTGGGATGTGTCTGATTTTGCTTCTTTTGCTGTCATGTGTCTATACCCTGCTTTCCGCTATCCCCTGTACTTCCCAAAAACTAGAAGTCAGGTCAAAAATTTTGGTAAGAATCAGGTTAAACATTTTCAGCAAAAATACAGGTGATGCTGTGCACGTGATAGTGCATTAAGGCCATCTGTCCCACTACTAATGAGCTAAAATGATCACTGGGTTAAGATGTTTCCCCTTTGACCAAAGCAAGTAATCTGTGGAATATTTTGGTACCAAGTAAATATCCACTCTTTTCACTTATGGCTTTTTGCATTCACTGGGTTTCCTTCCCAAAAGCAATTATTTCATAAGGGGTTACAAAATGGTAATTTGTCTAACTCTATATTTCAAATGAGTATTTTTGTGTTTCAGCATGGTGGCACTTGGGAGGATAAATACTGCCATATAACCAGTTATCACTGTGGTGAAATAGGCTTTTGAGACTTTGCAAATTACTCCTTAAATATGGAGGGGGTGGGGGTGAGTAGTGAAGAGGACAGCTTCCTATAGAGATCTACTGCTGTGTATCTTGGAGGCTGTAAAACACCCATCCTACAGCTTGAATTCCAGAGTAATCCACTGGAGAAATATGGGCTTCAGGGGGATACAGAAACAAAGTGAATATTCATGTGTCAATTCAAGTTCATAAGTTTACACTTTACAGTACTAGGTGAATGCCTGGATTATATATATATATTCTTCTGATGGTCTTCTCTTCTTAGAAAAAGAAACCTTATCAGCTGTTGATTTTATAATTGAACACAGATTATATGACAAGTCTCTGTTACCCCTAGGGTAAAAAGGACTACGTTCTTATAACCAATAAGATCAGGGGCAAGAAAAAGATTCCTCAAAGATCTTATTAGCTGGGCATGGCGTTATGTGCCTGTCGTCTCAGCTACTTGGGATAGGGAAGAGGAAGGATCACTTAAACACAAGAGCTCAAGGTTATCGTGAACCGTGACTGTGCCACTGTACTCTAACCTGGGTGACAGAGTGAGATGCCATCTCTTAAAAAAAAAAAAAATCTTGACAGATAAATATACACACTAACATCAAGGGGTAATTTAAGTTTTAATTCGTGTTTTGGGAATAGCAGTGAAACAAAGTCAGTGGCTGACAAAACAGAGCTGTTAATATTTATATTTCTGGCATGTTCCTGCTCAGTTAATATGCTGGGCACGAGCTTGTGATAGTAACACTGTTCTCCATCTGCCCAGCAAGGGGAGCCTCATTACATGACATCACTGTTTGGCAATGCGCTGTAAGGCACGTTTAAATGCTGAGAAGTACAGTGCTGAGCACCAGATGGACCAAAGCCTCCTTTCAACTCATTAGCAAAGTGGTATCTAGTTCTTTTGGAGGTTTCAATGTCATGATTTCAAAGAATGGGAAGACCTATCAGGAGGTACGTGACCTAAATAAGCTGCTGGAACACAAATATCTACCCTCTCCCCCTAAAAAATGAATTAACACATCTTTCTGAGTCTGTTAAGAGGGTGTCAGTGAGTACTGCCCTGTTTAAAACTTAAGGCTTATAAAATGAAACAAGTTCAGAACAGAATGACGACAAGAAAGAACACGACGGGCTGGGTGCACTGGCTCATGCCTGTAATCCCAGCACTTTGGGAGGCCGAGGCAGGCAGATCACGAGGTCAGGAGATTGAGACCATCCTGGCTAACACGGTGAAACCTCGTCTTTACTAAAGATACAAAAAATTAGCCAGGCGTGGTAGCACACAATTGTAGTCCCAGCTACTCAGGAGCTGAGGCAGAAGAATCACTTGAACCCAGGAGGTGGAGCTTGCAATGAGCCGAGATCGCACCACTGCACTCCAACCTGGGCGACAGAGCAAGACTCTGTCTCAAAAAAAAAAAAAAAAAAAAAAAGAAAGAAAGAACACAACATCTTTTCCCAACATCCTGTAGTACTTAAGGCTCAAAGAGAGCTTCTCACAGACCCTTGAACTAGATAATACAGCTCAAATAAATCACACAAAGCCAATGAGAGCATGCCAGGGCAGATGCAAACCTAAGCCAGTCTCAGTAGAATCGTACCCACCCCTGATGAGACTGTGGATTCATCCTAGGACAGGAGAGCGACCCAGCTGAGATATGACATACTCTCCGTCTCCAAGGCTGACATGAACTCATCCACAACTGCCCAATACTTCAAAGAGCATGAGCATCTCTGCTACTATAAGAATTATCACAGCGACACTAAAATTCCTCTCCATAATCACTATGGATGAAGTACTTAGAAAGGTAAAATCACCTAGCCTTCACCCCAGCTTCTAAAGAGGTCAGCATGGCTGTCAGCCCTCAAAAAGATAAAACTAAACCTGAAGCATAGCTGCCAAGACCCTTAAGAAGACAGATGACCCAAACAGATGCAAAGAAATGCAGTGAGATTTTAAAACACACCACACAATACAATCTTAAAAAAAGTGAGAAGGCAGATTATACTCGTTACCATAGCATAGCTCCCTTCCCTATTGTAGGGAGGTCCTGGTCTGATCCTTCTGTGTCCACCATTAAACAGCACTGTCCACTGCCCTCCTCAAGAGTCAAGAAATGAGCCTCAGGAAAAGCAGCTTTCAGGGGGGATCTGAAGCACACATCAGTCCTCCCCTTCAAAGAATGTAGTCCGCCAGGCACAGTGTCTCATGTCTGAATCCCAGCACTTTTGGAAGTTGAGGTGGGCAGACTGCATGAGCCCAGGAGTCCAAGATTAGTAAGATGGCGAGACCCTGTCTCTACAAAGAATTCTTTAAAAAATTAGCCAGGCATGGGGATGCATGCCTGTAGTCCTAGCTATTTGGAAGGCTGAGGCAGGAGGATCACTGGAGCCCAGGAGTTCAAGCTTGCAGTGAGCTATGATTGTGCCACTGTACCCTAGCCTGGGTAAAAGAGCGAGACCCTGATGCTACCAAAAAAAAAAATAATAATAATAATAATAATAATAAAGCAACTCCTTTTTTAGCCAAGGCAACACGTATCTTCAGCTGCCACCATCACTTCCCTTTGCCAAGGATCCTGAAGGCATATGAAGCCATTCCTTTAAGTTTAGGTAGCAAATAAGCTCCACAAACAGGAGAGGATGATTACGCCTCTGAGGGCAGAGAAAGAAGAAGGGAGGGGAAAAGTTCATGAGTGTGGAAGATGACAGGATCTGTAGCAACGGCAGCTACCGATAGAGCAGAGCACCTGCAGGGAGCTCCTGGGTGGCTCCTCTAAACACCCACCTGCACTTCAGTAGTTTCTGTCCTCCACTCAGGGACACCATAAATCCATAGCAGTTGTGAACAAGTTATAGCTTTCTTCCGTATCTGCTTCTTCCTGCCTCGCCAATCTTTTCTCTCAACATGCCCATTACTTTCTCTCCTTTCTCCACTGTACCTGCCCATTCCCCCAATCCCAAGTTCTGTGATCATTTAAACATACAAGCATCTCATGTGATTAAAAAAAAAATCTGACAACACAAATAGATAATAAAAGCCATATTTATCACCTTCCAAGATTCAACTAATGGTACTTTATTTGGTCAAAAGGAGAAACTCTTCTTCAAATCCCCAATTTATATCATAACCAATTCAATATCCATGAGGTGAGGATATGGTCAACTTACCCAGGGGATTGGCACCAATAAATACATTCGCAAAGTTCATCTTCGGCATCTGAGTCAAAGACTGAATATAGTTTCTTGCCTGAAAAAACAAGGGTTTTCAGAATGACTTTGTTTAATAATGTTACTGCTCTCAAAGAAAGCATCTTGGTCCTGCTAAGGAACGAGTGTTAACTGACAAAGTCCACTAACTCCAATATTTATAACTGTCTTTGATAAAACTCCTCTCTTACTGCCATCCTAACTTCCCTAGTTATGATCATCACCTTCTTTATTCCTGCTATCTCTCACAGTTGCATTTCAAGTGAACGAGAATGCTCATCCATCAAATTCTCTTTCATTAGCTTTCTGATCACAGAATGAGAAGTTTAAAAACTGAAGCCAAGATATGTAAGAAGTAGCCCTGAGACAGCCTTCTCAAACAGCTAAATTGGTAGAGGGGTTGGTATTCCCAAAGAAAGTCTTGGACCAGCAGTCTTTTGATAGTGCTGACTTCAGTAGGTGCTCTTAGTACATCAAAGGATATCAGTATTAAACCTTGCTAACAAAGTAACACTGGTAACAAAAAAGTTAATATAAACTTAATATAACAGTCCTACCTCACAGGGTTGGAGTGAAGATTAGAGATAACAAACCTAGTACCTTCTTAACACAGTACTTGGTTCCAAGTGAGAGTTTAAGAAACATTATCTGCTATCCCACTATCACCTTCAGAAGCAAAGTCTGCTATCTTAACCACCTCTTTAAAATTCCTGTTTTAATACAGTCCAACAGTAAAGGTATGTATGTATATTTATGTTTACAGATACACACACAAGGTTATAAAAAGTTCTGGTTGCCCAGGCACGGTGATTCATGCCTGTAATCCCAGCACTCTGGGAGGCCAAGGTGGGCAGATCGCTTGAGGCCAGGACTTTGAGACCAGCCTGGGTAACATCGTGAAAATTTGTCTCCAAAAATACAAAAAATTAGCCAGGTGTGGTGACGCATGCCTGTGGTCCCAGCTACTTGGGAGACTGAGGTAAGAGGATCACTTGAGCAGGGAGATGGAGCCCAGGAAGCTTGAGCCCAGGAGGTGGAGGTTCCAGTGAACTAAGATCGTGCCACTGCACTCCAGCTGGGGTGACAGAATAAGATCCTGTCTTAAAAAAAAAAAAAAAAAAATCTGGTTGCTTGGGCAAGTTCACCTTCTTTATTTATTAAAAAAATTTTTTTAGAGACACAGTCTCTGCTCTGTTGCCTAGGCTGGAGGTTACTGGCACAATCACAGCTCACTATGGCCTCGAACTCCTGACTCAAGCAACCCTCCTGCCTCAGCTTCCCAAGTAGCTGGGGCTATAGGCATGTGCTACCATGCCCTAATTTTTAAATTTTTTTGTAGACCTGCAGTATTGCTGTGTTGCCCAGGATGGTCTCAAACTCCTGGGCTCAACTGATCCTCCCATCTCAGCCTTCCAAAGTGCTGAGATTGCAGGTGCACGCCACCACGCCCAGCCTTCAGCTTCTTAATTATTGCATGTGGAGTCAGAGGAAAGGTCTGCTTTGAAAAGCAATTGAGAATCTTTCTGATTTGAAAAGAAAGTTTTAGGAATTGAATACATAAATGGCTGTAATCCCTTTCTACTTGAACATGTAAATAAAAAGAGGAAGGGAAAACAGGTAAGAGAGAACTATCTCATTCAGAGAACAGTCATCCCTTTAATAAAGATAAATCAAAAGATGATCTGAATATAGCTGAAGTAGAAACAAAGCTGCTGGGAAGGGCCCTCTGTGATGCCAACCTGGTTCCCCAAAATATTAAGGGTATCTTAGAAAGAAAGAAGTGCCCCAATCACCTCTGATAATAAAACGAGTTAGACTAAGTAGTTAATAAAGAAGGTACCTAACTGTACCAAAGTGTTTGTATTTATTCTATATTATTTGTATATTTTCTTTTAAATATAGTACGTATTAGTATTGGATATTTCAGTTTTGTTTTGTTTTTAAATAAAGAATCCTCTTTTGGTCATTAAAAAAGTGGATGAATTGGAAAGCATGCTAATGGACTTCAGTTAACTACCCTTCTGATAAAGGTCACGATAGTAGCACACCCTAGCTACAGGCATAGCAGCTACAAAGAAACTGCTTCACAAGCACTAAATTCACACAACCAAATATAAAAATAACAATTTTCCATTTACAAGCTTACTAATTATATTTCCAATCTCACAGGACTGGATGACATTTTATCCCAAAAGTCAACATCTTGCAATAGCACATAGGCAGGCCTCAAGGCACATGCAAGCATCCAGTGATGTTAAAAACTGTTGGTTATACAGTGGCAATAAAAAGAGTATGTGGCTTCTCAGTGCGACATCCCTGTACAGTCTCTTTGTTCTCACCTCATGGCTTGGCATCCTGTTAATGAGATAAGCGGGGGGTGTTCCTGTCAGACGCATAATCTGCTGAAGCTGGTTAATATCTTAGATGCCTAGTCAAGGGCATTGTTAAACATACAGTGCAAAAAATAATTTTCAACTCAAGTTTTTAAAAAGGTCAAAAAGCCCCCCCAAACAAACAAAAAAACCTACCCCCCATTCCCCCTACCCAAGAGCCCACAGCTGCATGCTAAAGTACGCTTCTGTGAATGACATGAGTAACTAGGCATGTAGCCAGTGACTGGCCATGCAGATAAGAAAAATTACTTTTCTTTGGTTTTAGCATCATCTTTACTGTTAAATATTTTAGGTTCCCTGGAAACAGACTGCCCCTTGATCCAGGATGCCAGCCAGAGAACTGTTTTCAAGTACTGATGGCCAAAACTTGTTTGTGGGAGAAATATAGATGATTCCAAAAATTTTGACTCAACTTTGAACAAAATAAAATATCCAACATATCCATTCAAGGAAGATACTAAACTTTTGCGGCACAGGTTCTCCAAGGCACCATCCCTCCGAATTAAGACACACGTGGGCATCTGGGTTAATAAGCAATGCCACATTTCAAAGACATTAGTTAGTGGTACATTTAAAATACTTGCCACAAACACAAAATGGTAAATGAAGAAAGAGGAGAAGAGGAGCAGGTTAGAGGCTAATGGCAAAGGCAAAACAGAAGTCACAGGCTGCTGACAGTGTTAAAGCATGCCACATGATTTCCTCCACAAGTCTCTTCAACAAGCGAACAGACTAACCTCATTTAACAAACAGCTGGAGGGAAGTCTGCAGAATACTCTGCAAGTATCTGACAAGGGCAGAACTATGAGATTTTCTATATGTATAGGCACATATGTAAGCTGTACTACAACTTCTCTCTTTTAACTGTTCCATCAATGTTGATACAACTCGCCCGCTTCTAAAATGTCAGAACTGTTTATCATGTTCCTACTAATAGCAGATGTGATGAGATTTTAAAAATCTTCAATGTAATTCAATAAACCCCTTTTCTAGTCCTGTTCTTGTTAACTACTAATTCCCTCATTCAGGTGAAGCGTCATCTTCAATAAGCACCATGACCAAGCAATTTTACTTCTTCATGGCTTTCCCAAATAATTTTTCTACTTTAGCTCGTCCTCTGAACTGAACTCCCTAGTGGTCAGATGACTTAGCAGTAATCTGTTTAAGGCTGGCCACGGGGAGAGAGCTAGAGCCATGTGCTCCACGCTGCCTTTCACGCTCCCTAAGCCCAAAGACAGAGGCCAGTAAATTCCAAAGAGGGTAGGAAATACACTTTGATTTGTGGTCCTTTTAAGAAACGTTAACAGATCCATACCAGATGATCGAATTCTTTATTTTGTTACGAGTATAGATAACAGAATTTAGAGTTACCTTTAACAAATCACATAACAAATGATACTTTTCATGCCAAGGGAAATAACAAAAAGGGGCCACAAAGTAAACCAGCAATAGCAGAATACCAGTTGAGTCTTAAAATGTAAAAACCCTCCACTTCCCCTTTCTTTCTGTGAATGATACCTGGCCTGCACATTTTCTGTCTTTGTCTCCTTTAGTCAAAGAGGTTATTATATCCCCTTTCTGTCAAGAAGTTAGAAAGATTCTATTTCTGGAGGAAAATGTGAGTGAGTCAGGTCTTCGCTTTTTTATCTAATTTAATTAATTAGTTTATTTATTTTTAAAGACAAGGTCTTGCTGTCGCCCAGGCTGGAGTGCAGTGCACGATCACCACTCCCTGCAGCCTCAAACTCCTGGCCTCAAGTGATCCTCCTGCCTCAGCCTCCCAAAGTGCTGTGATGACAAATGTGAGCCACTGTGCACAGTCTGCTTTTGCTTTCTTAATATGATTTTCTTGTTCTGTCACTGATTATTATAGATACTGGGACATTAACCAAATGAATTCTCTATCCTTGGCCTCCATCACGACCCATTTATACCTTTTCCTACGGCTCATTCTAATAGGTTCTAAATCCATTACTGCATTCTCTTACTCAGCATTCAATTTCTTCATAATTATTGCCATCACTACTTCACTACTTTTCAGGAGAATGAAAACAGCTGTTGGCTTTCTATTTACTATACTCCTTCACTAATGTCTTTTTCTTTTTTTAATTTTTAAAATCTCTGAACAATTTTACTCACCTGGCCTTATTTTTCCATTCTGTTCCCATACATCATGTGCTTTTAAGATAAACAGGTACTTGGGCTGTGTCATGAACATCAAATTAATCTTGTCTACCCCCTAGGATGTTTAAACTACTTTTATCCACTTGCCCCAATTATGTAGGAAACAAACAAACAAACAAACAAACAAAACCTTTCTTTTTCTTATACTCAATATAATATTATTTGAGTTAAGTTCCGTATTCCGGTACTCAATTTCAGTAGAGCTGTTGAAATGTATAATGTGCCTCATTTCACAGAGGGACCTCCATTATTAGGCTGTGCACTCAGTGTTTCTTTCTTAAAAATAAGTGATGGATTAATGACAGATAAATACTATCGACTATTTTACCTAGACTTTGGTTTGAATTCCTAATCCAATTCCAAATGACTAATAGCACCTATCTATAGGGCACATGGTTGGGATGGAAGAGAAGACTAAGAAAGGGCTGCTAGGAGACACTCTCAGGAAGGAAATGAATTTGCTTGGTCTCATTAGCACTATTTATTAATTGAGCTCCTCCCTCTGCCCTTAGGTCCTCTTACTGTAAGACAGTGTTTCTAAGCAAAAACATTAATAAAAAAAAAAAAGTACTGCTCTTTCTAAGCATCACCTGATATCTTTGATTCACTCTAATCCAGCTTCTACATATCATAAAGGGGAAAAAAATATCTCTTTAGGTTGACATTGTGGTAACACTGACAATGACTTTCAAAATAGTGTGTAATCACATGGGATTATAGTTTGGATCATGCTATCAGAACATCTGAGATCTATACTCAGCTCTGCCACGTGATTCAGTGCATGACGTGGAAAAGTCACTGCCCTTCTGGGCTTTGCTTCTTTATCTTAAATAAGTAAATGAAATAAATTCAGAGTGGAGGTTCAGAAATACACTGGGCTTTGGGATCCTTTCAAGAAATGTACCAGATACATACCAGATGATGGTATTCTTTATTTTGTCAGGAAGATGACGAACGGTTCCAACTCACCTGCTTATGCTTGCCTCAAGCTACCCAGTCGTCTTCCCAACTGGGCAAAGGGCCCCTTCAGTCATAAATGTTGGGAGGAGAATCCAGGAAGGCATAACTGGAGCTTGGCTCCATAGCTCCTTTTTTCTTTTGTTCAACTGCCTGGCGGCAGATCGAGGGAAAAAGGAAGAAAAGCTGGGCTTTCATGGCTTCTCTCATGCCTCTGGCCCAAGAAAATGACCAAGAGCAGGAAATCATAGCAAAAGTAAGCCAGAGTCACATTCCCATGGCTTCTGTCTAAGTCCCTGCTTAGAAGCAAGAGAGCACTAGTTCCAAACTCTGTCTCAGGTTATTTAACTTATAATTACAAGGCAATAGGAGGAAAATTTATAACCATGTTCCTGTGTATCTGAGGTATCAGGAGTGAAGTTGTTTCTTCTGAGTGGGGTCTAGGGACTGGGTAGAAAGGTCCCTCTGTTGGGAACAAACATTTTACATAGGATATGTGAGTATCTATTCTAAAACAACAAAAAATAACTTATGGGAAGGGGCAACAGTGTGCAGACAATGTACATTTTATTCTTTTAGTGATTAAGTTAAACTAAATACATGGTGAAGCTCATGCTCTGAAAACAAACACTAGAAACAGTGAAAAGAGCTCTAGAGCATACGTGAAACTTCCGAGAAAGAAGAAAGTCAGGGCTTGAGGACAGAGACACAAATTTTGCATTAATCTCTTGGAATGAATCAGAATCTCAAATCTCATTGCTTTACTGGGATACTATTGTCTAATGGAGGCTCCCATGATCTTAGTGTGTACCCAGATAGAGAATAAAACACACTTGTGCATGCAAGCAGGCACACATGCGTGCACGCACACACACACTCACACTGTCTTATACCTCACTCATCCCGTAAGTCAGCACACAAAGGGCATGTATGCTTACAAACATACCCAGGTCAAAGTACAGATTGTGCATGCAAGCAGGCACACATGCGTGCACGCACACACACACTCACACTGTCTTATACCTCACTCATCCCGTAAGTCAGCACACAAAGGGCATGTATGCTTACAAACATACCCAGGTCAAAGTACAGATTGTGCATGCAAGCAGGCACACATGCGTGCACGCACACACACACTCACACTGTCTTATACCTCACTCATCCCGTAAGTCAGCACACAAAGGGCATGTATGCTTACAAACATACCCAGGTCAAAGTACAGATTGGTAGAAGGTAAGTGGCAGAGGCTCCCAACAGGGCAGATAATTACAAAGCATCAACTCACAGACTCTGAGGAGATTTTCTTCAAAAGCTCAGCCCCTGGGGTTCCAACGAGTCTTAAAATGAGCTTCAACTGATCAATATCTAATGGTGGACCATAAAGGAAAATGTTGGGACAAAATAAAAATGAAAAACAAACGATGACAAACAAAACAAAAACAAACAAACAAACAAAACACACCGAGAACAAAAATGAAACACCCCAAACCTAGCTAACATGGTGAATCCCTCTAGGTCAAGGCTCCTGCAGGATGATCACTTCACGTAGGACATGCTCCTCCTGTACAAAGATTCAAAATGCTACCACACACATATCCACTTTATATTCATTTTATGCATCTGTCAACAGCATGTATCAGTAAAGTGAGGCAACTTTAGCTGGTCCTTAGCTGCCAAAGACAGCAGGAGAAAACACAAGAGCTTCACCCAGTTTACACTGCCCTCTTCATCTGCCACCACAGTGTCAGT
Organism: Pongo abelii; assembly: GCF_028885655.2. Taxonomy (NCBI): domain Eukaryota; kingdom Metazoa; phylum Chordata; class Mammalia; order Primates; family Hominidae; genus Pongo; species Pongo abelii. Next base: position 36,355,785 of record NC_071990.2, on the reverse strand, counting down.
AACCAGTTCAGCAAAGTGCACTAATAATTAGAGGGCCACAGATAAGGAAAAAAGCAGCAGAGCACAGGAGCTAGGGATGTACAAGTCTATTTATGAATATTCTCCCAAGCGTGACCTAAAGAGCTTGTGATATGACAGTGGAAGCCCTGTGAGACCCCAAAGCCTGACCACTGGAGCACACCCTCTGGAAAGGGAAGCCTCGCCTCTCACACTGGCTATAGTAGGCAGAGCACTATGAGGGAGAGTCGCCAGCAGAGGGTGCTCTCCCACCGCATGTTCCTTTAGGAGCACCATGAGAACGCAAATACAGGCGGTTTCAAAATGCAAATGAACAATGCTTAACAAACTTCACACATCCCAAAGGCTCTAAATAATAGGCCACAATGCCAAAACTTTTATCCTGGTAGCCAACACTCAATGTATACTCAGAATGTATGTGCATGTGTTAACCAGAAGACAAAAATTTGTTCTCATTGCTTTTAGTCTTACCTAAAAAGGAAGTTAAAAAAAGGGGGAAAAATATTATAAAATAGCTTTTAATATTTCCTCTGAAAATGTGAACAGTTTATCCACGTTTATACTGACTGACATTCCAGGGAGGGAGAAGGGGAGGATGACTGTCTTCTGACCCATCAGGTTTTTCACATGACTAAATCCTCTTGGCTTCAGGTCTCAGCTTCAACTTCACCTCCTAAGGGAGGCCTCCCCTCAACACTCTATATACATAACACCCCACCCCCCAATTCTCTCTCAGCACCATGCTTGATAACATCATAGTGCTTATCACAGCCTAGAATTACTTTGTTTGCTTACTGTCTGCCCCCTGTACTGGTCTACAGCTCTACGAGGACAGGGGCCACTCTGCCTCTTCACCATTTATCCCCAGCCTAACATCTGGTACATGACAGGTAGTCAAAATATTTGAGGAAAAGGTAGAGCAAGATGAAAGAAATTTTTGCTTATGGTTATACATATAAAGGCAACATAGCAGCACTTAAAAACAACAGTCTCTATAAAGCCACAGGTGCCTACATTATAGGAATAACTTAATGCAGTAATTTGACATCTTGTCTTTTACTTTCTTTCAGACATGAAATCAGCTTAAATGGAAGAAAATTCTAGGCTGGAGTCAGCAAACCCCAATCTCTGCCTGTTTTATATATAAAGTTTTATTAGAACACAGCCATGCCCATTCATTTATGTACAGTCTATAGGTGTTTCCAATTACAACAAGCACAGTTACCATATGGTTCCCAAGCCTAAATTATTAACTACCTGGCCCTTTCAGAAAAGGTGCGCCAAACCCTATCCTAAACCCAAACAACTTGTGTTCTTTAGCAAGCAAAAACAAACTAGAAAAAGTCCACTCACATAAGTTATTTCTAAATTAAGAATAACAGGGAATTTTGTCATCTGCAAATGGCAAAAATCAGTGTGTTATAAAGGTTAAGATTTTAATACTGGCTTCTCAGTTCAAGATGTTGACAAGAAAAAAATCTTACAGCATTATGTTCATGGGACAGAGTAGGAATGGGGGTGGGATGGCTACTGTCTTGCTCTAAAATAATCAGATTAATTATATTACAATAGAAATCAGTAAAAAAAATTCTTGCTCATCTAAAATGACTCAATTTACAAAAATTTAGTTTCCTCACATTAACACTCTTCAGGAATATATTTAACTGGGTAGCCACCACAAGATAAAGTAAATCATATATAGGAAAAATCTTGACTACTTCAAATCTCAAACAAGTGGCTTTACAATATATGCATCAAAAGTAATCTCTAAAATGAAGCTTTTGATATTGGTATTCTTGTTTAAGAGACTTCTTTCTGACTACTTAACAATGAGAGTCAATTTTTTTTTTTTTTTGAGACGCAGTCTCTCGCTCTGCCGCCCAGGCTGGAGTGCGGTGGCATGATCTCGGCTCACTGCAAGTTCCACCTCCCGGGTTCACGCCATTCTCCTGCCTCAGCCTCCAGAGTAGCTGGGACTACAGGCGCCCGCCACCACGCCCGGCTAATTTTTTGTATTTTTAGTAGAGACGGGGTTTCACCATGTTAGCCAGAATGGTCTCAATCTCCTGTCCTCATGATCCGCCTGCCTCGGCCTCCCAACGTGCTGGGATTACAGGCGTGAGCCACCGTGCCCGGCCGAGAGTCAATTTTTATACTCTCTCTAAGGAAGACAGGCTCTCTGAGCTGTGAATTTCTCAACTACCTGAACTTCACCCTAACCTACCTGAAGAATATGCAATTTCCATTAGTCACAGTGGCTCATTACGTCAATGAGCTGGGAAACCCTCTCTCTCCCACCTCTGCTAGCATGAAACAGTATCAGGCCTGAAGAATCAAGCCTAGTTTGATCTGGCTCAAACTATTATTCTTTAATGCACTCAATGCTTCAACTCACATCAGATATTCCAGGCACTTCTAAGCTTCCAAGTACTTATTTATGTAACTCATAAACCAGAATACCTCCCCCTTCTCCCGTCCTTCCAAGCCTTTTCTATTCCTATTTACACTTTGAAGTCCTATTCAAACAAGAACTCTGCCATGAAGTCTTCTTGGATTTTTTTCAATAGCTTATCTATAACTCTATTCTAGTGTATTTATCACTCCATCTTATTTTATAATCAGAGACAGTTGTTCAAGTAACTCTTCTAACTCTCTTTCCACTGAGTCTGATCATTCTGGTTTTAAGGACAGCTACCATCCTGTCCCCAGCACCTTCCACAGAGCAGCTTGATAAATACTGGTTGACTTGAAAAGATGAGCCATGGCACATCCTTTCAGCACCTCGGGAGGTGCCGGTGTCTTCAGTCGTGGCACCGGTGTATGCTGACACTGCTGCTTCCAGTAGTTCTTTTGTCCTCTTCCCTTTGTCACCCCTACACCTTGGAGGTGAACTTCTCTCCTGAGGGCTGTAAAGACTAGTTTGAAAAGGGAGAGCCAAGAACCAACTGAATCGTCTCAGAATGGAAACACTGTATTATTTCAGAGGAGTTAATTTCAGAAGGAAAATGGGTCAAGCTTGAAAAAACAACATACATGGCTCCTATTGGTAGAACTGGAATTTGGGACTCAGTGAAACATACAACCAGGAAAGAACAGACTGGTGATGATGTAGCGGTCATCGCTGTGCTGCAGAGAACGCTTCACTACGAGTGTATCGTTCTGGTGAAACAGTCCTGACCACCAATGGGTGGCTACTGCATAGAGTTCCCTGCAGGTCTCATAGATGATGGTGAAACCCCAGGAGCAGCTGCTCTTTGGGAGCTTGAGGAAGAAACTGGCTACAAAGGGGACGCTGCCGAGTGTTCTCCAGCGGTCTGTATGGACCCAGGTTTGTCAAATTGTACCACACACATCGTGACAGTAATCATTAACAGAGATGACGCAGAAAATGTAAGGCCCAAGCCAAAGCCAGGGGATGGAAAATTTGTGGAAGTCATTTCGTTACCCAAGAATGACCTGCTGCAGAGACTCGATGCTCTCGTACCTGAAAAACATCTTACAGTGGATGTCAGAGTCTATTCCCATGCTCTAGCACTGAAACATGCAAATGCGAAGCCATCTGAAGTGCCCGTCCTGAAATTTTAAGGCCAAAGACGACACTGGCCATTTTTGTAAACGAGACTAACAGGCCTTCTTCACAAAGACTTTGTATTCAACTTAGTTTAATGTAGATTTGAATTAGCTTTTTCGTAAAATAAAAGCAGCACAAAATGCAAAAAAAAAGAAAAAAAAGAAAAGATGAGCCATATTACGCTTTTCAACTCAGCTTTACCCCACTGCCTTGCCCTCAAAACACAGAATGACCATACTCCATGGAAAAACACACAACGTAAAATAAAAATCTTAGTAACTAAAAGCATTTGCATGAAGGAAGTTAAAACATGCAAACCTCAGAAGAAATCACCATGGGTTCTTCAAAAGCTGGCAAATCCACTGAAATACAGGCCAGTCTTCCAACAGTACCAGCTACTATAAGGCCACTATGATTTGCCCAGGCAGTTAAGACCAGAAGGAGCTTCACGTAGCCACTTTAGCGGAGTAAAGCAAAACTCACCACATCATGACAATCAGTTATTTCCACAGTGAGCCATCCTTTGTAATAGGTTTAGCCCTTTTTCTCTTAGGTAGAAAATATTTTTACTTTTAAAATGTGTTTTAATTGTAATGATCACGATGTCAAAATTTAAATCATAAATCTCCTGAATCTTTCTAAAACAAATGAAGAAAAGAACAACTTAAGCCTAAGATTACTCTTTAGACCAAGTCATCTTTAACAGACGCAAAAGTCAGTCAGAATGAACAGGTAAAAAAAAAAAAAACAAAAAACAAAAAACAAAAAACTAAGCATAACAGGATATTTCTAGGGAAGGTAAAAGAGGGATATTCTAGTCAGTTCTAAGTGCTCCAGGGACTCCTAAAAAACCTCCACAGGCCAGAAAGTTGAAGATGAATAAAAGGACCAATTGCAGGACCTACCTGCCATGAGCAGCAATTTCCAATGACATAAATCCACATAGGGGCAAAGTGGAGCACTAACCTTTGGGAAGGTAGGAAATCTTCCTGGTGACAGACAGGATAGACTAGAATAAGACTTAGCCTAGCTCCTTATCTTCCAGGTTGTCAAAATAGTCATTTTCACTGTAACACAAAGAAAATTTCTTAAGGTACCCTTCCTTGGTTTATGGACAAATCTGAGGATTCTACTTTTTTCTGAGAAAATGTATTCTCAAGTTAGAGAGGAAAGGGCAAATAATCTAATAAAATATTTTTCTTCTTCAGCGTTTATTAGGACACTTGCTTTTGGTGTCTAAAGTGAAACTGCTTTTTAGAAATGAGAGAACATCCAGGCTGGCCAACATGGCAAAATCCTGTCTCTACTAAAAATACAAAAATTAGCCGGGCATGATGACGTGCACCTGTAATCCCAGCTACTCGAGAGGCTGAGGCAGGGAGAATCACTTGAACACGGGAGGTGGAGGTTGCAGTGAGCAGAGATTGCGCCATTGCACTACAGCCTGGGCGACAGAGCAAGACTCTGTCTCCAAAGAAAAAAAAAAAAAAAAAAAAAAGAGAGAGAGAATATTTGGCAGGGTGCAGTGGCCACACCTGTAATCCCAACACTTTGTTTGGTAGGCCAAGGGGGGCAGATCACTTGAGGTCTGGAGTTCTAGACCAGCTTGGCCAACATGGTGAAACCCAATCTCTACTAAAAATACAAAAAAATTAGCTGGGCGTGGTGGCGTGCGCCTGTAGTCCCAGGTACTCAGGAGGCTGAGGCAGGAGAATCACTTGAGGCAGGAGAATCGCTTGAACCTGGGAGGCGGAGGTTGCAGTGAGCTGAGATTGCGCCACTGCACTCCAGCCTGGGTGACAGAGTGAGACTCCATCTCAAAAAAAAAAAAAAAAGAATATTTGGCAGGGTGCAGTGGCTACACCTGTAATCCCAACACTTTGGTAGGCCAAGGCAGGCAGATCACTTGAGGTCTGGAGTTCTAGACCAGCCTCAGGAGGCGGAGGTTGCAGTGAGCCGAGATTGCGCCACTGCATTCCAGCCTAGGCGACAGAGGGAGACTCTGTCTCCAAAAAAAAAAAAAAAAAAAAAAAAAAGAAAGAGTATTTGAAACCAATGACTGAAAGTGATGGGCAGATGTGAGAGAAGGGTCTCCAGAAGCTTTAGCTCTATTGCCAGTGTTTTAAGTCACAAGCAGGACAGTATGAACAGAGGTGTTTATTATTCTTTGTCTAGTAGTATGTCTGAAATATTTCAAAACATGTTTGCAAAAGAAGAAATGAAAAAAAATAGAAGAAGCAAATTTAATACACTAAGAAAACTCCCATAGACCAGGGCAGCAACTGATGGCAAGTGGATTTTAACTCAGCTCCATTAACCCATAATGTCTTAAGAGCACCATTTCTGTTAAAATTAAAGAAGGTTTTACACATAAAGGAAATTCACTTGATTATGTAGAAAAGGAAAACAACAGCAAGCCAAGGCTGTGATCTCTGGTAGAAAAACAGTATTTGATGCATAACAGGGCTATAAAACTTTCTCTCTTCCTTAAGCTGCAGAGTGTTAAGTGCTGGTAACAGAATTTTCTAAGTGGCTTATTCATTTCAAGATCTATGGTATTTGAAATAAGTTAGTACTGTACCTGAAGAGACATTCTGTATCCTCCCTCCTTTCTAGTACAAAGTTCTGTCAGCTGTGTCCACTTGATATCCCTAGTCAACTAGGCTTTTAAGAAAGGGCTTCATTCTTTAAAAAATAATAATACTATTATTAGGCCAGATGGAAGGGTTCTGCAAAGTCACAAACAAGAGTAATTTCTAATCTCATAACACATAATTGGCTTTAAGACAAAAATGAGTATTTCTTTTTTTTTTTAAATTAAATTAAAGTTCTGAGATACACGTGCAGGATGTGCAGGTTTGTTACATAGGTAAATATGTGCCATCGTGGTTTGCTCCACCTATCAATCCATCACCTAGGTGTTAAGCCCCGCATGCATTAGCTATTTATCCTGATGCGTTCCCTCCGCCTGCCCCCCACCCCATCAACAGGCCCCAGCGTGTGTTGTTCTCCTCCATGTGTCCATGTGTTCTCATTGTTCAGCTCCCACTTGTAAGTGAGAACATGTGGTGTTTGGCTTTCTGAGGAAAATGGCTTCAAGCTCCATCAGTGTCCCTGCAAAGGGCACAATCTCATTCCTTTTTATGGCTGTATAGTATTCCATGGTGTATATGTACCATGTTTTTTTATCCAGTCCATCACTGATGGGCATTTGGGTTGATTCCATGTCTTTGCTATTGTGAATACTGCTGCAATCAACATACACATGCATGTATCTTTGTAACAGAATGATTTATATTCCTTTGGGTATATACCCAGTAATGCGATTGCTGGGTCAAATGTTATTTCTGGTTCTAGGTCTTTGAGGATTTCACCAGTCTTCCACAATGGTTGAACTAATTTACATTCCTACCAACAGTGTAAACGTGTTCATATTTCTCCATAGCCTCACCAGCATCTGTTGTTTCTTGACTTTTTAATAATCACCACTCTGACTGGCATGAGACAGTATCTCATTGTGGTTTTCATTTGCATTTCTCTAATGGTCAGTGACACTGAACTTTTTTTCATGTTTGTTGGCTGCATAAATGTCTTCTTTTGAGAAGCGTTTGTTCATGTCCTTTGCCAACTTTTTTTTTTTTTTTTTTTTTTTGAGATGGAGTCTTGCTGTGTCGCCCAGGCTGGAGTGCAGTGGTGTGATCTCGGCTCACTGCAAGCTCTGCCTCCTGTGTTCACGTCATTCTCCTGTCCCAGCCTCCTGAGTAGCTGGGACTACAGGTGCACACCACCACGCCTGGCAAATTTTTTGCATTTTTAGTAGAGATGGGGTTTCGCCACGTTAGTCAGGATGATCTCGATCTCCTGACCTCGTGATCCACCTGCCTCAGCCTCCCAAAGTGCTGGGATTACAGGCATGAGCCACTGTGCCTGGCCCTTTGCCAACTTTTTAATGGGGTTTTTTCTTGTAAATTTAAGTTCCTTGTAGATTCTGGATATTAGACTTCTGTCAGATGGATAGATTGCAAAAATTGTCTCCCATTCTGTAGGTTGTCTGTTCACTATGATGATAGTTTCTTTTGCTGTGCAGAAGCCCATTTGTCAGTTTCTGCTTTTGTTGCTATTGCTTTTGATGTTTTCATCATGAAATTTTTGCCCATGCCTATGTCCTTAATGATATTGCCTAGATTTTCTTCTATGGTTTCTATAGTTTTGGGTTCTACATTTAAGTCTTTAATCCATCTTGAGTTAATTTTTGTATAAGGCGTAAGGAAGGGGTCCAGTTTCAATTTTCTGCATATGGCTAGCCAGTTCTCCCAGCACCATTTATTAAATAGGGAATCCTTTCCCCATTGCTCGTTTTGTCAGGTTTGTTGAAGATCAGATGGTTGTAGATGTGCAGTTTTATTTCTGAGATCTCTATTCTGTTCCATTGGTCTGTTTTTGTACTAGTACCATGCTGTTTTGGTTACTGTAGCCTCGTAGTATAGTTTGAAGTCAGGTAGTGTGATGCCTCCAGGTTTGTTCTTTTTGCTTAGGATTGTTTGGGCTATATAGACTCTTTTTTGGTTCCATATGAATTTTAAAGTTTTTTTCTAATTCTGTGAAGAATGTCAATGGTAGTTTAATGGGAATAGCATTAAATTTATAAATTACTTTGGGCAATATGGCCATTTTCATGATATTGATTCTTCCTATCCATGAGCACGGAATGTTTCTCCATTTGTTTGTGTCCTCTCTGATTTCCTTCAGCAGTGGTTTGTAGTTCTCCTTGAAGAGGTCCTTCACTTCCCTTGTTATTAATAGCTATAGTCCTGGGTATTTTATTCTCTTTTAGCAGTTGTGAATAAGAGTTCATTCATGATTTGGCTCTCTGCTTGTCTACTGTTGGTGTATAGGAATAGCTGTGATTTTTGCACTTTAATTTTGTATCCTGAGACTTTGCTGAAGTTGCTTATCAGCTTAAGAAGTTTTAGGGCTGAGACAACAAGGTTTTCTAGATATAGGATCATGTCACCTGCAAACAGAGTTTGACTTCCTCTCTTCCTATTTGAATACCCTTTATTTCTTTCTTTTGCCTGATTGCGCTGGCCAGAATTTCCAATAGTATGTTGAATAGGAGTAGGGAAAGAGGGCATCCTTGTGCCAGTTTTGAAGGTGAATGCTTCCAGCTTTTGCCTGCTCAGTAAGATACTGGCTGTGGGTTTATCTTAAATGACTTATTATTTTGAGGTATGTTCCATCAATACCTAGTTTACTGAGAGTTTTTAACATGAAGGGATGATGAATTTTATTAAAGGCCTTTTCTGCATCCATTGAGATAATCATGTGGTTTTTGCCTTTAGTTCTATTTATGTGATCAATTATGTTTATTGATTTGCATATGTTAAAACAGCCTTGCATCCCAAGGATGAAGCTGACTTGACTGTGGTGGATGGATAAGCTTTTGACATGCTGCTGGATTCAGTATGCCAGTATTTTACTGAGGATTTTTGCATTGATGTTCATCAGGGATACTGGCCTGAAGTTTTCTTTTTCTGTTTTATTTCTGGCAGGCTTTGGTATTGGGATAATACTGGCCTCATAAAATGAGTTACACGGGAGTCCCTCCTTTTGTATGTTTGGAATACTTTCAGAAGAAATGGTACCAGCTCTTCTTTGTACCTCTGGTAGAATTTGGCTGTAAATCTGTCTGGTCCTGGGCTTTTCTTGCTTGGTAGGCTATTTATTACTGTCTCAATTTGAGAACTTGTTATTGGTAGATTTAACATTTCCCTGGTTCAGTCTTGGGAGGTCATATGTGTCCAGGGATTCATCCATTTCTTCTAGATTTTCTAGTTTATTTGCATAGAGGTGTTTATAGTATTCTCTGATAGTTGTTCATATTTCTGTGGGGTCAGTGGTGATATCCCCTTTATCATTTTTATTGTGTCTATTTGATTCTTCTTTCTTTTCTTCATTATTCTAGCTAGGAGTCTTAACTATTTTATTTTATTTTATGTTGTTCAAAATACCAGATCCTGGAATCACTGATTTTTTTGGAAGGGTTTTTCGTGTCTCTATCTCCTTCAGTTCCACTCTGATCTTGGTTATTTCTTGTCCTCTGCTAGCTTTGGGGTTTGTTTGGTCTTGGTTCTCTAGTTCTTTTAGTTGTGATGTTAGGGTGTCAATTTGAGATCTTTCTAGCTTTTTGATGTGGGCATTTAGTGCTATAAAATTCTCTCTTAACACTGCTTTAGCTGTGTCCCAGAGATTCTGGTATGTTCTCTTTGTTCTCATTGGTTTCAAAGAACTTCTGATTTCCGCCTTAATTTCATTATTTATCCAGGAGTCATTCAGGAGCAGGTTGTCCAATTTCCATGTAATTGTGTGGTTTTGAGTGAGTTTCTTAATCTTGAGTTCTAATTTGATTGTGCTGTGGTGTGAGAGGCTGTTTGTAATATTTTCAGTTCTTCTGCAGTTACTGAGGAGTGTTTTTACTTCCAATTATGTGATCAATTTTAGCCTAAGTGCGATGTGCTGCTGAGAAGAATGTATATCCTGTTGTTTCTGGATAGAGAGTTCTGTAGGTATCTATCAGGTCCAGAGCCGAGTTCAAGTCCTGAATATCCTTGTTAATTTTCTGCTTGACGATCTGTCTAATATTGACAGTGGGGTATTAAAGTCTCACACTATTATTGTATGGGAGTCTAAGTTTCTTTGTAGATCTCTAAGAACTTGGTTTATAAATCTGGGTGCTCCTGTATTAGGTGCATATATATTTAGGATAGTTAGCTTTTCTTGTTGAATTGAGCCCTTTACCACTATGTAATGCCCTTGTCTTTTTTGATATTTGCTGGTTCAAAGTCTGTTTTGTCAGAAAATAGGATTGCAACCCCTGCCTTTTTCTGCTTTCCATTTGCTTGGTAAATTTTCCTCCATCCCTTTATTTTGAGCCTTTGTATGTCTCTGCATGTTAGATGGGTCTCTTGAATACAACAGCATACTGACGGGTCGTGATTCTTTATCCAGCTTGCTGTTCTGTGTTTTTTAATTGGGGCATTTAGCCCATTTACATTTAAGGTTAATATTTTTTATGTGTGAATTTGATCCTATCATCATGATGCTAGCTGGTTATTTTGCAGACTTGTTGGGTAACTGCTTCATAGTGTTACTGGTAAAAGAAAACAGTGTGTTTTTGTAGTGGCCAGTAAGTTTTTCCGTTCCATATTTAGTGCTTCCTTCAGGAGCTCTTGCAAGGCAGGCCTGGTGATGATGAATTCCCTCAGCATTTGCTTGTCTAAAAAGGATTTTATTTCTTCTTCGACTACGAAGCTTAGTTTGGCCAGATATGAAATTTTGGGTTGGAAATTCTTTAAGAATGTTGAATATTGGCCCCCAATCTCTTCTGGCTTGTAGGGTTTTTGCTGAGGTCCACTGTTAGCCTGATGGGCTTCCCTTTGTAGGTGACCTAGCCTTTCTCTCTGGCTGCCCTTAGTATTTTTTCCTTCATTTCAATCTTGGAGAATCTGATGATTATGTATCTTGGGGTTGATCTTCTCATGGGGCAGCTTACTGGGGTTCTCTAGGGATTTCCTGATTTGAATGTTGGCCTGTCTTGCTAGGTTGGGGAAGTTCTCCTGGGTGATATCCTGAAGTGTGTTTTCCAACTTGTTTCCATTCTCCCCAATTCTTTCAGGTACCCCTATCATTCGCAGGTTCAGTCTTTTTACATAATCCCATAGTTCTCAGAAGTTTTGTTCATTTCCTTTCATTTTTCTCTAATCTTGTCGCGAAATAGTCTTCAAGCTCTGAAATTCTTTCCTCCACTTGGTCTATTTGGCTACTGATACTTGTGGTTGCATTATGAAGTTCTCATGTTGTGTTTTTCAGCTCCATCATTTATGTTCCTTTCTAAACTGGTTATTCTGGTTAACAGCTCCTGTAATGTTCTATCATGGTTCTTAGCTTCTTTGCATTGGGTTAGAACATGCTCCTTTAGCTCAGTGAAGTTCACTATTATCCACCTTCGGAAGTCTACTTCTGTCAATTCATCCATCTCAGCCTCAGCCCATACCTGTGCCCTTGCCGGACAAGTGTTGTGATCATTTGGAGGAAAAGAAGCACTCTGGCTTTTTGAGTTTTCAGCGTTTTTTCATTGATTATTTCTCATCTTCATGACTTTATCTAGCTTTGAACTTTGAGGCTGCTAACCTTTGGAGGGGTTTTGGTGGGGACCTTTTTGTTGATGTTGTTGTTGCTTTCCATTGTTTTGCTTTTAACAGTCAGGCCCCTCTTCCATAGGGCTGCTGCAGTTTGCTGGGGGTCCACTCCAGACTCTATTTGCCTGGGTCCCTCCTGTACCTGGAGGTGTCACCACTGGAGACTGCAGAACAGCAAAGATGGCTGCCTGCTCCTTCCTCTGGGAGCTCCGTCCCAGAGGGGCACCAACCTGATGCCAGTGGGAACACTCTTGTGTAAGGTGTCTGGCGACCCCTGTTGGAAGGGTCTCATTCAGTCAAGAGGCACAGGCCCACTTAACAAAGCACTCTGGCTGCCCCTTGGTGGAGGCGGTGTGCTGCACTGGGGGGAATCTCACTCATCCAGACTGCCTGGATTCCTCAGAGCCAGCAAGGGGAAAGACTAAGTCTGCTGATCTGTGGAAACTGTGGCCACCCCTCCCACCAGGGGCTCCATACCAGGGAGATTGGAATTCTGTCTGTAAACCCCTGGCTGGAGTTGCTGAAATTCCCGCAGAGAGGCCCTGCCCCGTGTAGGGGGATGAGTCAGAGTTCAGCCTAAAGAGTCAGTCTGGCCATGATGTGCCACCACCACTGTAGGGTCTGTACTGTAGGGAATTCCTTCTGGGTCCCAACCGCCCAGTCTCTCCAGCACCAGCAGGGGAAAACAGCAGACTGGAGCTGCAGTGATGACAGCAACCCCTCCCCCAAGGAACTCAGTAGTCTTATGTAGTCTCCAGCCAAGAGGCCGCCAAGAATCTACACAGCTCTGTGCTTGGGACCCAAGGCCCTGGTGGCGTGTGCTCATGAGGGGGATCTCCTGAATCACAGGTTGCACAGATCCTTGGAAAAAGCATGATTTCCTGGGCAGGGTAGCACAATCACTCACCACCTCCCTTGGCTTGGGGTGGGAGCTCCCCTTGCCCTTTGCAGCTCCCAGGTGGGCTGTCGCTCCACTCTGCTTTTCCTCACTCTCCATGGGTCATGCCAACCACCTAGTCAGTCCCATTGAGAGAAGCTGAATACCTCAGTTGCCGATGCAGGATTCACTCACCGTTTTCGTTCTTCTTGTTGGAAGCCTCTGATTGCAGCTATTTCTAGTCGTCCATCTTGTCCCCTCCCCAGTATTTCTTATATCTTTAAAGGAAATCCAGGAATTACTAACAACCAGTACCAAAATAATCTTTCAAAAAGGAGACTAATTACAAAACCCAAGAAAAAGGTAGAACAGGAAGATAACTTGAAGAGATCTAAAAATGCATAAACCAATACCACTAGCCATGTGTAATTAAGTTTAAAAGTAATCTAAATAAAATTTTAATGACATTTAAAATTCAGATAAAAATACTCAGAAAACTTTAAACAGAAGGTGATAGGGTTTGGATGTTTTGTCCCCTCCAAATATGTTGAAATGTGATCCCCAATGTTGGAGTGGGGCCTGATTGAAGGTGTTAGGGTCTTGGATCCCTCATGAATGGCTTGGTTCCCTCCCCACATTAATGAGTGAGTTCTCACTCTATTAGTTCATGCAAATGCTGGTTGTTTAAAAGAGTCTGGCATCTCTTTTGCTCCCTCCTTTGACATGTGACATGCCTGTTCCCCCTACCACCATACGTGAAAGCTTCCTGAGGTCCTGACCAGAAGCAGATGCTGGCACAATGCTTCTTTTACAGCTGTGCAACTGTGAGCCAAATAAACCTCTTTTCTTGATAAATTACCTAGTTTCAGGTATTCCTTTATAGCAATGTGAAATGGACTACCAAAGAAGAGAACTTCCCCAACATGATAAAGGGCATTTATGAAAAACCAACAGCTAACATCATACTCAATGGGAAGAGACTGAAAGCTTTCCCCCAAGACAGGAACAAGACAAGGATGCCTACTTTCACTGCTGCTATTCAGCATTGTAGCAGAAGTTCTAGACAGAGCCATTACATTAGATAAGAGAAAGAATTAAAAGCATCTAAATTGGAAAGGAAGAAATAAAACTATCTGTTTGCAGATGACATGACCCTATATATAGAAAATCACGAAGAATCTAGAAGAAAGCTGCTAGAGCTAATAAATAAATTGAGCAAATTTGCAGGGTGTAAGATCAACAATCAAAAATTAATTTGGTTTCTATATATCAACAATGAACACACCCAAGAATTTCCATTTATAATCGCAGCAAAAAAAATTAAATACACAGGAAAAAATTCAACCAAGGTAAAAGACTTTACAACTGAAAACTATAAAACACTGCTGAAAAAAAAATAAAGACTTAAATAAATGGAAAGAGATCCTGTGTTCATGAACAGGATGACTTAATAGTGGTTAAGATGTCAATATCACTTAAAGTGCTCTAAAAATCTGAAACAATCCCTATCAAAATTCTAAAGCCTTTTTTTGCAGAAACAGAAATGCCAATTGTTAAATTCATATGAAATTACAAGGGACCCAGAATAGTCAAAGCAATCTTGAAAAAGAAGAACAAAGCTGGAAGACTCACACTTCCTGATTTCAAAGCTTACTATAAAGCTACAGTGATCAAAACAGTGTGGTACTGCCATAAGGATAGATATATAAACCAATAGAATAGAACTGAGAGTCCAGAATTAAACCCAGACGTGTATTGCTAATTATATATACCAAATTTCTAAGAAACAGGTAAAAGGTGAATGAAACAAAAAACAAAGGAGAAATCCTAGGGTACAATGTTGATTCAATGGGGAAAGTAATAGTCTCTTTATGGTGCTAGAATAACTGGACTTCCAGATGCAAAAGAATGAAGTTGGGCCCCTACCTCACATCATCTATAAAAATTAATTCAAAATGGATCAAAGACCTAAGTATAAGAGCTAAACCCTATTATATTCCTAGTAGTTACAAAACTCTTAGTAGAAAACACAGGGGTAAATTATTCATGACCTTGAATTTGGCAATACAGTCTAAAAATATGACATCAAAAAAGCATGAGCAAGGACAGAAAAAAATACATTGGAACTTTATCAAAATTAAAAATGTTTTATGTATCAAAGGACATTATCAAGAAAGTGAAAAGACAACCCACAAAATAGGTGAAAATACTTGCAAATCATTTATCTGATAAGGGTCCAAGATATATAAAGAACTACCACTCAACAACAAAAAGACAAACAACCCAATTAAGAATAGGCAAGACTTGAACAGACATTTCTCCAAAGAAGACATACAAATGGCCAATAAGCAGATGAAAAGATGCTCAAAATCATTAGTCATGAGAGAAATGCAAATCAAAACCACAGTGAGATACCACTTTGTAACTACTAGGGTGGCTACTAAAAAAAAAAAAAGAACAAGTGTGGAGATACAGGAATCCTCATACATTGCTGGTGGGCATGTAAAATGGTGCAGCCACTATGGAAAAGAGTTTGGTGGCTCTTCAGAAAGTTAAACATAGAGTTACCATATGATGTAACAATTCCACTCCTAGGTACATAACCGAAAGAATCAAAAGCAGGGACTCAAACAGATGCCTGTATGACAATGTTCACTGCAGCATTATTCACAATAGCCAAAAGTAAAAACAACTCAACTGTCTACCAACAGATGAACAGGTCAACAAAATGTGGGATATATTAAATACTTACAATGGAATAGTATTCTGATACATGCTACATCATGGAAGAACCATGAAAACATTATACTAAGTGAAATAATCCAGACACAAAAGGATAAATATAGTATAATATGATTCTACTTCTATGAAATATCTAGAATAAGCAAATTCACAGAGACAGAAAGAACAGAGGTTACCAGAGGGGAGAATGGGAAGTTACTGTTTCATGGGCTGAGTGTTTCCATCTGCGGTGATGAAAAAATTCTGGAAATAGGTAGTAGTAGTGATTGTACATCATGAATGTAATTAATGCCACTGAATTGTATACTTAAAATGGTTAAAATGGGGCCGGGTGCAGTGGCTCGCGCCTGTAATCTAGCAATTTGGGAGGCTAAAGTGGGCGGATCACTTGAGGCCAGGAGTTTGAGACCAGCCTGGCTAACACGGTAAAACCCCATCTCTACTAAAAATACAAAAATTAGCCAGGCATGGTGGTAAACACCTATAATCCCAGCTACTTGGGAGGCAGAGGCAGGAGAATCGCTTGAGCCCAGGAGGCGGAGGTTGTAGTGAGCCAAGATCATGCCACTGCACTCCAGTGTGGGCAACAAAGCAAGACTGTCTCAAAAAAAAAAGGTTAAAATGGTAAATTTTATGTTATATACATTTAATCACATAAATATTTTCAATTCAATTTCCAAGTTAAACTAGCTATATTTCTTTTTTTTCTTCTCCACAACATTACTGCTCATCACTAGCTGCATTTCAGTTGCTTAATAATTAGCCACAGGCAGCTGGTGCCTACAACCACAACATTGGATAGCACAGATATAAAACATTTGCAACACCACAAAAGTTCTAGTACATAGTTCTTACTTACAAGCCAAAACCACCAATTCCAAATGCAAAATGATCAATAAATAAGGAAAACAGGGAGAAAACTGGACACTCAAACAATGAGTACCTTCTAGAGCAAACTTTTCCAACCCAGGGCCTGCGGGCTGCATGTGGCCCAAGGGCTTTGGATGCAGCCCATCACAAATTTGTAAACTTTCTGAAAATATTATGAGATTTTTTTTTTTTGCAATTTCTTTTAAGCTCATCAGCTATCATTAGTGTATTTTATGTGTGGCCCAGGACATTTCTTCTTCCAATGTGGCCCCCGGAAGCCAGAAGACTGGACACCCTTGTTCTAGAGGTTGCATTTAAAAATCATAAATAAGTGGCAGTTGCATGTCTTTCAGGCTGAAGGAAGAGGGTATGAGGCCAATACATTCTCCAAAGGTTTTGAAAAGAGGAGTTCTACAAATTAGAAGAACAGTGAAGAACAGAATATTGGAAAAGAAATTGTGGCCTACATGACAGGTAGCTTTGGATTATATTCTCTGGGTCTTGGTTGCCTCATCTATTAAAAACAGGGGATTCAACTAGATGTTTTCTAATTAACTTTCTGATCTCATTGGTACTTTTCAAAAAAAATGAATAGAGATTACTAACATCTTCAAGACCAGCCAATATTAAACTAAAATTCTACTGGGTTAAACTCTAGTTGTACTCAACACTAGCTGCAAACTGGAAGACTGTGCTTTGACCCATGACAACAAAATGGAGTCTTTAGGATGGTCTCCAGGGATCTAGAGTTTTTAAAAGCTCTGCAAAGTGATTCTGACACACTATGAGGGTTAAGAACCACTATGCTGGAACACAAGTGACCGTATAGTTCAGGCAGGAAAAGATAATGGGAAACATTTTCCTCTTTTCTTCTTGTCAGGCAATCAAAAGCTGTTATCTACACAGATGGCAACTTACAAGAGAAAGGTAAAGTATATTACAAATAAAAATCCTTTGATTTCGACTTTTACAATCCAGGAGAGAACATATGTCTGAAAAAGAGCCAAGTAGAATAAACTAAATAACTAAAACCAAAATTTTGAAATGAATTCTCATGTATTAAAAAATGAATCCCTTATTAAAAAGTTTAAACACTAGGTTGTTTATCTAAAGCTCACAGAAGAAAAAGACCTAAGCACAAAGGGAAGATTTCCTACAGGCAGAAAGTTAGCATTTAAAAGGGTCAGGGAATAGACAGGTGTCTGTGAGACGGGACCACAAAGGTACAAGACCCATACTGCTTTGAAAACTTTCTAACAGTAGTCTGCCAAGGAGATCCATCCTTTCCTACCTATCACAGAATTAAAAACAAAACAAAACATTAATGATTCATAGGTAGGCAATTAAGTGAGAGGGTGAAGGGATAATCTGTTTTGCAAGGCCATTACTGAAGATGATGGCTAACATTTACTGGCAGGCTCGTCTCAGTACTTTCCAGTTATTATCTGGCTGAATTCTTATGACAACCTTGTGAGTATGTATGATTATTATCATTTTATGGTTAAGGAAACTGAGAGAAATAGAGGTTAGAAAACTTACTCAAAGTTACATAGCTGGAAATAAAAGAGCTAAGATCTAAACCCAGGAAATATGGCTCCAGAGCATGTGCTTAACCTGTATGTTACACTGTCTTTCCCTCTCTGCCACCTTGTGTGTCTACACCGGCATGGAGGTCTGTGACTGACTGAATGGTAGCTGAAGACACAGACACAAGAAGAGGAAGGGGGGCAGGGAACAGAGAATAGCATCAGGACAGCAGCTACTCCAGAGGACAAACCAAGGATGGGACTCTGAGATATGTACCTGAGGAAAGGGGGAAGTATGAATTCTCCCTAATTCTCTTACCTTGGACTGTAATATATATATATATATATATATATATATACCAAATTTCTGAGAAACAGATATAAGGTGAATGAAACAAAGGACAAAGGAGAAATACCAGGTATTAAACTAATTTAAAATCCAGAGGTAGGGAGTAATAAGTTAAGCTAAATACAGGGAGACTGAACTCTGTATCAATCCTAATATTCAGAGAGAAAGAAACAGCTTTACCTGAGAAATAGAGGTTTTTTCAGCTCATAATGAAAGTACATTCTCTCTAGCAGAAGATAGTTAGAACACGTGGGTAGATATCACGAACATCATAGCCATTACAGAAGTATATCCCAAATTGTAAGCAAGTGAATTGACATTCTGGTTTATAAACTCAATGAGTTTATTTAGGTAAGGGACTAAAACGGCTTTTAGATCTCTAGGCATAACAGATCAGAGGTAGCATGTCTAATATTGCCCAACCAAAACCACCTGAAGGCTAGTTAACTCAATTCTATAAAAAAAAGAAAAAAATCCCCAAAACTAATTCTAGACATACATTTTAACATTCTTTCTCACCTAAACATCTTCCATAAGTAGAACTGATGAGAGTTCCAACAAACCACATTTTTCATGACATTAATACTGAACCATGAAACAAGCATACTGCAGATAGGAAAGGAGCTAAAATAAAGGGGCTATAATAAACCATAAATTAGACAGTAAGTCTTGGAGTAAATTAGGGTTTGGCTGCAATCTGGGAAAAACTTGTGCTGGAAAAACAAAACTACATTACATGGTAACCTTTTCACTTCTTGCTTTTACTATTTGTTGTCAAACAACAAACATAACAAGTAAGCAGTATATCATTGCAGGTACCAAACATAGCCCTTTTAATACATAAACATAATAGCAAGATGCCCTTCATTTATAAACGGGTATCTTGTGCTCATTAAGTGTTTATACAAGTAGACTAAAACTGTCACTGGGATCTGGAGTTTCTCATGAGTATGCTCAGGTCTCAGAACTGCTGTGGGATGATTAATAAGGGATTGTTGCAAAAAGAAGACAGATTTGATGGGTTTTTCAACTTATGAGGAATTTTTCCAACTCACAAAAGTAAACTGAAGCCTCTTTCTTGGCAAGGCAAGCTACTCAGTAAGAAGAAAGACCTCATAATGCATTATCTAGACTATAAAAGCAAAATACAGAGAGCCTTCCCTAGAGATAAGT
Source organism: Pongo abelii (assembly GCF_028885655.2). NCBI lineage: Eukaryota > Metazoa > Chordata > Mammalia > Primates > Hominidae > Pongo > Pongo abelii. The sequence goes on along the minus strand of NC_071990.2, from coordinate 36,336,461 downwards.
AAAAGGAGTATACATCCATGGACACTGGAATACAGATAAGAAACAAGAATCCAAAACTTTTTAAAGGATACGGTCTGTACCAGGAAACAATGTTCTTCCAGTCAACAGCTCGGCCATTATGCATCCCACTGACCAAATATCAACTGGCAAAATTAAAAAGAAGTAAAAGTATATGCAATGTCACTGTTACTATTCTTGGCAACAAATGAAACCGTAACTAGGGGTGAAATATTCAAATTACTATTTAAGACATCTGAGCCTCAACAATCATACTCAATTTTTACAGAAATAAATAGCTTACTAAGATCTTCACCTGACTAAAGGGCTGTTCAAAGGTGGGGTAAGTCAAAACACACTTAAGAGAAATAAGCTGTTTAAAAAGGGGCAAGTTTCTTATTAGTAGAATGGTAGATTCTTCCAAGTAACATTGAGGGGTTAAAATTATGGACTAATTGTCTTTAGGTATAAGTACTCAGAGAATATATTCAAAATCTTAATAAATAAAAACCCAATTGCTAAATCACAAGGTTTAAAAGCTGTGTATAAAACCCCACTTCCCCATCTGAGGAAGTGAAATATTTTTACTTGCAGGCTTTAAAAGGATCACTGAGGGAAGAAAAGACATTTCTTCCCACTCCCACCATCTCTACTTCTGAGAATCCCAAATGCATCCAACATGGAATTAAACAAGGCCCTAAATAACCAAGGCGAGTAATACCTGTCTGGTTGTAATGCATCCAGTTCAGCATGATCTCAGGAGCCCTGTACCACCTAGTGGCCACGTAGCCTGTCATTTCATCATCTGTGTGCCGAGCCAGTCCAAAATCCAGAATCTAAAGGGCAGAAGAGGAACAGACAAACTGCTAAGACTTAGAAACAGTCAGGGAAAACAAAACAAAACAACAACAAACAAACCTCTGTTGCCTTATTAAAAAGGAGAACAAAATAGCACTTCATAAAGAGATTTCCTGGTCCATACTTAGAATGTATGGTAAATATACAGCAAGAACTTAAACTGAAATTACAAAAAGCAAAACAAAAATGTCATTCCTAGGTATTTAATCAAGTGCAATGAGAACTTACGTCCATACAAAGGTTTGCATATGAACATTCACAGTTGCTTTACACAGCCTCAAACTCAAGCAAATGTCCATCAGCAGGTGGATAGATTTAAAAATTCTGATATGTTCATAAAACAAAATACTATTACCAATAAAAAGGAAGAAACCACTGACACACACAATACCAAATCATTACACCAAGCAAAGGCCAGACACACAAAAATACACACTATATGATTCCATTTACATGAAACTCCAGAAAAGATAAACCTAATCTATAGTGTTAGAAGCAGATCCATAGTTGCCTGGAGCCAGAGTTAGGGGTGGAGGGGTAGGGATTGACTAGGAAGGGACACAATAAACTTTTTTTTTTTTTTTTTTTTTTTTTTGAGATGGAGTCTTGCCCTGTCGCCCAGGCTGGGGTGCAGTGGCGCAATCTCAGCTCACTGCAAACTCTGCCTCCCAGGTTCACGCCATTCTCCTGCCTCAGCCTCATGAGGTTTCACTGTGTTGGCCAAGATGGTCTCTATCTCCCGACCTCATGATCCACCTGCCTTGGCCTCCCAAAGTGCTGGGATTACAGGCATGAGCCACCGAACCTGGCCATAAACTTTTTAAAGTAATCCAAATGTTCTTGGCTGGGAGCAATGGCTCACACCTGTAATCCCAGCACTTTGAGAGGCCAAGGCAGGTGGATCACGAGGTCAGGAGATCGACACCATCCTAGCTAACATGGTGAAATCCCATCTCTACTAAAAATACAAAAATTAGCCGGGTGTGATGGCATGCACCTGTAGTCCCAGCTACTCGGGAGGCTGAGGCAGGAGAATCGCTTGAACCCAGGAGGCAGAGGTTGCAGTGAGCCAAGATCGCACCACTGCACTCTAGACTGGGCAACAGAGCGAGACTGCATCCAAAAAAAAGAAAAAAAAAAGAGAAATGTTCTTTATCATAAATGTGAGTTAAGTGGAAATACAATTTTGCCAAATGAAATGGTGCATTCTAATGTATAGAAATATTTTTAAGTTAAAAAAATGAAATAGAACAAAACAAGTTCTAGAGCTGCTTGCTCTTTAGAAACAATTAATTCACTTATTTTTTATTTGAATTATTTTGAGTGAGTGGGTTTCTGCCATTTCTCCTCTTAGAAATGTATTTAATCTAGTTGTCACCTCTTTGGGACTACTTATTTGATATTTGCCTATTATCCTCCTTTATTATGACTAATATATTAAATTTATAATTTAACTTTATGTTAAAATAAAAACAAGTGATGCCACTTTCAATGTCACTTAGCTTACTCAGAAATGGTTTAAATTTCAAAGTCTGATAATAAAAATAATACGAATTTCAGATAGTCATGGCTCATAAATCTACTCCCTATGAAAGTTTGCCTGCTTAGTCAAACATATAATCTCAAAGTAAAGCAAACAATGAATACTGTCTCTTCATTTTACCTTCAGCTCACAGTCTTCATTCACAGCTAGATTACTAGGTTTTAGGTCCTAGGAAGCAAATACAGGGAAGACAGGATCAACTTTATGATGCATGATCAATTCTCCCCCTACAGGTAATAATGAGGATCCAGACATAAAAGACTTCATCCAGCTATCAAAAGACAATCTCCATCCTACAGTCAATATCCAGTCCAAGTTAGCCTTACATAGAAAAAAACTATACATCTTCTTTCTTTAATCAGCCTAAACCTACAGTAAAGTTGCAATCAATCAACATTTCAATGGCTAAAGTTTAGATTAGGATCTTGGCTAAATGCCATTCTTTCACTCTCACCCCACTTCCCCAAAATAATGTAATCAAAGTCACAATACATACCCTGTGAATTATGTCAGCTGAATGTATATACTGCAAAAGAGAAAAAAGTCAAAGTTACCTCCAACCTTCTACTGTCATATAACATATTTGCTGCACATTTTCATGAATCAGTAAGAACTGCTAGTGTTAACAGTAAGATTAGAAATCAGCATAAGTAACTATCAGTATTGTGTACATTTACCATTACTATAATTTCCACAGCCATTGACTCCACTCAGTTGAGCTTTTAATCTATTTTCTGGTTGGCACTCTGGAGCTCAATAAGGACTCAAAGCGGCTAAATATCAAAGATGGGTTTAATTTTAAAACACTGTTTATCTGCCCCTCCAACAAATAAATTAGTCTTTCTTGAGGATTTTTTGAAAATCTCAACATTACGCTGACCAGATATTAGATTACATCAATAAATTATTGTTTAGATGTAAGAATGAAGAGTCCTTATCTTTCAGATATGCATACTGAAGTATCTATGGATGGTATTATATAATGTCTAGACTTGCTTTAAAATAATCCAGGGCTTGGGAAATACAAAAGAAACATGATTGGCCATATGTCGGTAACTATTGTCACTGAGTGAACATGGCAGTTTATCGTACTATATGACCTTTACTTGTGACTGTATGTGTTTGAATTTTCCATTAGAAAAGTTGTTTACTTGTTTGTTTAAGCCCTAAAAGGAGGGGAGAAAGGGAGAATTCATTTTTAAAAATTATTACTTATATTATCTGTACCTTTAGACCTCGGAGAATTTGGTAGATAAGGAACTGAACATGGTCATCTGTGAGCTTCTGACATTTCACAATGTTGTTCAGATCTGCCCCCATGAGATGGGTCACCAAATACCTAGAAATTAGTGAAAAGTTACATAACAATCTAGAACCCCTAAGAAAGTTCTTATCTTCACAAGACTTTTATAAGTTTTTTGGTTTTTGTTTTTGTTTTTGAGACGGAGTCTCACTCTATTGCCAGGCTGGAGTGCAGTGGTGCAATCTCAGCTCACTGCAACCTCCGCCTCCCAGGTTCACGCCATTCTCCCGCCTCAGCCTCCCAAGTAGCTGGGACTCCAGGTACCCACCACCACGCCCAGCTAATTTTTGTATTTTTAGTGGAGACGAGGTTTCACCGTGTTGGCCAAGATGGTCTATCTGATCTCCTGACCTCATGATCCACCCGCCTCAGCCTCCCAAAGTGCTGGGATTACAGGCGTGAGCCACCGTGCCCAGCTCGACTTTTCTAAGTTTTTAAGGGAAGGCTACCCTTCCCTTAAAATGGTAGCTGTACCATGATGACAGCTAAAAGTTAAGAACTACTCATTTTTTGGGGGGAAGGGCACCTCATTACCTCATTTTCAACATCGCTATTCTTTTACTTTTCTTTTTTTTAGAGACAGGGTCATGCTCTGTCATGCAGTGGAGCAATCATAGTAATTCACTGCAACCTCAAACTCCTAGGCTCAAGTGATCCTCCTACCTCAGCCTTCCGAGTAGCTAGGACTAAAGGTGTGCACCACCAAGCACAGCTAATTTTTTTTAATTTTTATGTAGAGATGGGGTCTCACTATGTTGCTCAGGCCGGGCTCTAACTCTTGGTCTCAGGTGATCCTCCCAATTCAGCCTCCCAACATTACTATTCTAACTTTAACTACCTGCCATCTATTCTAAACATTTACAACTTATTCCTACTTGACATATCTTTTTCCAGGTTATTTCAAGAAAAAAGAAACCAGGCCAAGCTTTGTGGCTCACACCTATAATCTTAGCACTTTGGGAGGCTGAGGCAGGAGTGTGAGATCAGCCTGGGCAACATAGGGAAACTCCATCTCTACAAAAAATAAAAGAGAAAAGAAAACAAAAAAAGCAAAGGTAGGGATTAGAAAGATACATATGTCAGTATCAGTTTTCTTAAAAAATGTTATTCTTGCATGACAAATATATAGTATAACTTACTGCATGGCTATAATTAAGTATCTTGTAGTTTTAAATCCACCACTACATTTTCACCTCCTTATAAGTCTTCCACATTATAGGTTCTAAAATAGGAGTATTTTTTTATTTTCAAACTATAATTCTTTTTCAGGAATGATTAGTGAAAGGATTTTGTTCACTGACAATATTCCTGCATTTACCTTAAAGGAAGGAGGAACATGTTTTATCTGCAGGCAAGATGAGGCATTCCAGAATTTCTCCTCACAGGTGTGGTGCTGGTTATTTATCCCATCTTTATGTGGTAAGATTAGGGAATGATTACATTCAAGTCCAACAGGTTCACCACACATATTCTACACACAATGCCTTAACCCACTCATTACTGTATTACACAGCTATGGAAACATAAAAAGTAGATCGGTTCTAAAAAGGCTGAATTTTTTTTTTTTCTTGAGACAAGAGTCTTGCTCTGTCGCCCAGGCTGGAGTGCAGTGGCACAAGCTCGGCTCACTGCAACCTCCACCTCCCAGGATTAAGCGATTCTCGTGCCTCTGCCTCCTGAGTAGCTGGGATTACAGGTACTCGCCACCATGCCCGGCTAATTTTTGTATTTTTAGTAGAGGCGGGGTTTCATCATGTTGGCCAGGCTGGTCTCGAACTCCTGATCTCAAGTGATCCACCCACCATGGCCTCCCAAAATGCTGGGATTACAGGCGTGAGCTACCGTGCCTGGCTAAGAGGCTGAATTTTTAAAAATAAGTGTAAGTTTTATTTACTGTCTAAGAATCATTCCTATTCCTGAGGTTGGGTAATAATATATATCAGCTGAGCTATAAAGAACACTGGTTTCATTTCTATTTTCATTTTTTATGGATTTTGAAGGGAAGAAAGCAGGTCAGTAATTTAGATCTATTATTAATGTATTATAAGAATAAACGTGTGTGTGTGTGACCTCTCTTTATATACCTACACACACAACTAATACACTATATTTATTACTTTCTGTCCTCCAAGAGGAATGGAATTTTTTTCTCTGTCATAATTTCCCGGTAAGGCTGCCATGGTCAGTTCTCAATTTCATGAAGATCAACAGGACTTAACCTAGTTGTAACCTTAAGATGTTAGCATTTCATATTTTTAAAACTTGCATGTTTATACTGCCTTCAGGAAAGAGTAGACTCTAAATGTAATTAATAAGTAAATGAGACTGAAATGTTTTAAGAAATGTTCCAATCTGAACATAACATAACCAAAGGCACTAAGTAGCACTTATTCTGAGTCCAGCACTGCAGCAAGCAGTTTATTATGTCCATGTCTCATGTACTCTTCCCATAACTCTGTGAGATAATGTCCATTAGCGTTCCCATTTCCTTGACAAGGAGATAGAGACAGAATAAGGATAAACCATCTACTCAAGGTCAAAAAGAGTAGTAATGTCAGGAGTTGGATCTAAAACTAACTGACCCCACAGACCATAATCTTAATCACAGCACATATTCTTCCAACAATTCTTTCAGCTGACACAAAATTTACATCAAGGGAATGACCTTTTTAAAAACTCTTATAAATATCACAATAACTAGGGAAGCAATATGTCTGAATAATTTCCTTAATAATTCTCAATACTGTATTTACTATCAAAGTTAATCTTAACAAAGTTCTTAGGCTGGCAAGAACATAGCAGTATTCTGTCCTAATCACAGTTACTGTATTTTTTAACCCTAAATTGATGCATAAGCTGAGGAAGACAGAATCTAATTTTGGTCATATAAGACTACTTTGCACATAATTATATTTTTTGACATTGGATAATAAGAGGGTTATTCTTTGAACTTTTCTAAATAATTTTATGGAGAAGAGACAAACATAACTTATTTTTAAATAAAAATAATAATAGTCCTAACTAATACGCCTGAGCCAGTTCACAAAGGTTAGGTAAAACTACTAATGAAACCATAGCAACTTCAAGTACAGTTATTGTGTGTAAATGGTTACCAGTGAGTTAAGAAATATTAGGCAGCCAGATGACCACTGACTGCATGGTGTGAGAGAGAGAGAGAGAGAGAGAGAGAGCTTTTAATTAGAACAGTTTACCACTATGTAATTTCTCTCAAATCCTTTACCCCTCAGAGACCACATCCATTTTATCACCAAAATTTAGGACAGTGAGACTGCCAAAACATTATGCAAGTTTATAAGATTAATTAGTCTATATAGTAATAACTATCAAGCATTACTACTAAGCTACAATGAAATAAACTGAAAGGCATTATTTATGGCAGAAGCATCTTGCAGGAACTAACTTAATCACTATACTTGTTTCCAGGAGGCCCAAAGACCAATCCATGACCACCAACTGTTACATTCTAACTCCCATATAGAAAGATTTTCAAAATAAGTCTTACAACAGGGGACAAAAGCAAGCATCATGCAAAGTTGCTGATTGTTTATGGAAGATGCACCAACTTCTAAAAATAATGAACAGGATGGGGGCAAGGAATATAAATGAGCACATTTTAAGAAGCACATTCCAAAAGAGGCATTAATGGAGAGTCACATGATTTCTATAGTATTTGTTTCTGGAAAGCATAGTCAATTACATTTTAGTAAAGACATGCCTAATATTGTCAACGTATATAACACCTAAAGTAAATTAAGTAAAGTAAATTAAAGTAAATTAAGGAAGGTTAGACTTGAGTATGGTTGGAAAGCTATCTAGTTCTCACATCTTTACAAAGGAATTAAGTTAAGTTGGACTTTATTAGGCTAAAAGCTGAAAACAATTTCATGGACTGATACAAATCTTGTTTTTCACTTTTCTTGTGAAGTTGGTCTTCTTTAAATTTAATCAAAGTATAGAGAGCACAAATCACATTTCTCAATGTGACTCCTGTGAGTAAAATGTACTGTGACAGCAAGAAGGAAGAACTCTGTCATAAATGCTTTTCAGTACTCTAGACAGCACCCCATTGTACAGCTTCATTTATACTTCTTGGATAATACCCAATTGTTAAGACCAGCACCACTGTCCCCGCCCTCTTCCTCCCCACCTCCCACTTTTTAAAGCACAGAACAATCAGAAAGAACCTATGTAGAAAAAACTCTTCTGTATCTATAGACTGGCATCTCTTAACTACTATCAGTCCTATTCAAACCAATTATCAAAAGGCAAAAAACAAAACAAAACAAAAAAAACATTTATTCCATATTTAAACAGGGTGCTTAAAACAATCACAGGGATTGACAATTTGTAAGCACAAGCTTCTGCAACTCACCTATTGATCCTTGGGACTTACTACAGTCTATTCTCAACACAGGGGAAGAGTGAGTCTTTAGAAATAAAACTCAGATCAGGGCACTCCTTTCCTCAAAAGGCTCCCTATTTTACTAAGAGTAAAACACAAAATTCCTTTCAATGGCAGACAAAGCCCTACCTAATCCAGTACACTGCCCCTAATTATGTCTCTGATTTCATAGTCTATGTCTCTGTCCCTTGCTCTTACTCAGCTCCACACTGGCCTCCTTGCTCCAGTTCCAATATATCATGCAGTCTGCCTCAGGACCTTTGCACTGACTTCCTCTTCTGCCTGGAATGCTCTTCCTCTAGATACCCCCAGGTCTAATTCCTCTACTTCTTCACACTTTTGCTCAAAATTCATCTCAATAAGGCCTATTCATTTAAAATTTCATCTTCCCCCCTGCCCTTGTACTCCTAATTCCCCTTTACTGTTCTACCTTTTCTTTTTAGTTATAGCATTATTGTCTGCTAACAGATTATGTAATTTCCCTTTTTATATGCTCAGTGTTGTTTATTGTTATCTGCTTGTACAATGTTCATGGAGGACAGGGTTATTTTTTGTTCCCTGTAGTATCTAAAGTACTGCGAACAGTGTCTGATAGATAGTAGGCACTCAATTACCACTGAATGACTCAGGACAACTCACACAGCACTACTAGTAAGACAAGACAAGGGCTCATTTTATTGAAATATGTGTGCCAAAGATCTTATCTGGTAGGCAGACCAGACTGTTCTAATTTAGGGGTAAAAGAACCATTCAGCAGCCAAGTAGGCAGCTTAGTAGGCTTATTTCACAACAAATTATTCTCATTTGAAGCAAAGATTACTAAAAGATGCCTTCTACATTACCTGCATCAATGAAACTAGACTCAATATTTTACCACACAGTCTACATTACAGGATGAAAACAAAAAAGCTAGTCAAAGGAAGAGAGCACTGAGCATGCTTTCAGACAACCAAATCATCAACCAGTTATAAACAGTGACAGCACAAAGTCATTCATTCATTCTATCACTCCATCAACAAATACGTATTTCTGGGCCCTCGGGATGCAGCAGTGGCAAAGACAGATACAGCATTTAGATGAAAGGAAGGCATATATGAATATATAATCATAATAAAGGGACATATGGTGCTGGAGAACACACAGGAGAGGGTCCCAGAACAGACTTAGGAAGGAGTGAATTAGAGAGAGATTGCTGAAGGACTCAAACTCTAAGCTAGGCCTTGAAGCTTCTTTACCTTTTAAAACTAGCTAATCTGAGAAAAAGGTGGCATCTTATTGATCACGTCAGGCAAAAACTGAATGATATTTTCTTAAGAGATATGTAACTTATTTAGATTTCAAACGTGAGTTTGTAAAAACATCTACAAGGAGTTTCGCCACCCACCATCCCCATTTCAGCAGACCTCTCTGATTAAAAAAAAAAAAAAATTGTAAACATAAATGTTAATAGTTAACTCATTAATCTTTTTCCTAGACCACTTCTCTTCCTGTGTTCACTATCTTGAGCACTTAGCCTAGTTTCAAGCAACTAGGCCTAGTTTCAAGCAACTAGGCTAGGTATTTCTTTCAGCATTATTTCCAAAAATACCATGTTTATTAGCTAAATTAGGAAATAACCTATAAGTCCAAGTAACTCGGCTAGGTATTTCTTTCACCATTATTTCCAAAAAGATCACATTTATTAGCTAAATTAGGAATAACCCTATACATACACACATACACATACACACACACATACACACACACCCAGAATTCCATTAATGCACAATTTTTATCCAAGTACAAAAGAAGAATCAATAGTTATTTTCATTTAACACTCTCCATTCCATACAAATCTCTTTTCTGTACACTTTACATATTTCCTTCATTCTCTGTCTGGAATAAATTTCAACTTCCACATCCTATCCCTATTTGTTTCTTCGGACACAGTTATTACCTTCTTTAGAGGCTTTTCTCCACTAAGCTTCTCTAATATTCTGAGTTTCATGCAGCACCCTGTAAGTTGTCTAGACATTACAGATTTGACTCAGCCCTTCAGTTATTTTAGGTAAGCATTTCTTAATAAGAAATGCCTCATTTCTTTAATAAGACCATAGCAATTGGAAAACGAGACAGGCCCTTAGTTTTGGCATCTCACATAGAACTTAACACAATATTTACTCAATAAGAAGGGGTAGCAGACTTTCAAATAATAATCATAGCCTTAGATCAGAAAAATGTGATGAGAAATAGGTTTAGAGCCAAAAGACCAGGGAGAGATGCAATTTTGTATGTGATATTATACAATTAGGTTCATCTCTCTCAACCTCAGTTCCCTCATCTGAAAATTAGAGATAATACCATCTATTTCACAGGGTTGTTGTGTCAAATGAGATTATGTGAAAGCCCTTTGTACCCTCCAAGATGTTACTGAGAAAAAGAAAGTTTTTATAGAACTGCTCACCCACATGTTTTGTCAGTTTCACTCATAAGCATAAGACCCTGTTTTTTAAAGAAAGGACATAGTTGTAATGTTGGCAAGAAGTCAAACCAAAAGAAATTAAAGTCAGATATTAACAATGAGAAGCATCATTACATAAATTTAAGTTCCTAGAAAAGTCTTAAATCCATTTCAGATTTTCAACTAGTATGCTCATCCAAAATATTTCCTAATGTGTTAAGGATCCAGGAGAAAACTGCCTCTGGTAAAATGATATCTTTTTATCACACACTATGGAATGTGTTTGTGTGGGGAGGAAGGGGGAGAGAGTTGTAACTATGTCATCCCACATAAAGTAAAACCTTTCATCCTTTTTCCAATCCCATTTCCAGTTCCCAGTACCCTTTGATCTCTTCTCTAAAGCAACCACCTTAATGAGGCTTAGCTTATAAAGCCCCAAAGATCTAGTCCCTCCCCATTCCAGCTTCATCTTTTGCCATATACACCTCTATTCCCACCAAACACACACACACACACACACACACCCCTTTTCTGCCCTCAGCTCCCTCTCTCGGCCCCTGGATGAACTTGTACTTCCCTCACCTTTCCAACTCTCCTTCATCCGTTAAGCCCTCTGTGTATACATCTTTTTTGCAGAGGCTTTCCTGAAGACACCCCACGTCTGGGTTAGGTGGCCATACTATGCAGTCCTTTAGCACTCTATACCTGCCCTATAATGGCAATTCTTGTGTTCACCTCTTTAACAAACAATGGAGTGCACGTTACTGTTCTAAGTGCTAATGATTCAGCAACAAAGAAAACAAACTCCATGCTGAAACAGAGCTTACAAACAGAGGGAGAAGACAGACAATAACAAAATTTGCTAAGAACAAAGCAGGGTAAGGAGTAAACAGTGACAGTAGGGGTACTATTTCAGTTAGAATGGTAACAAAAGAAGAGCTTCTGATGAGAAGACCCTTGGGTAGAGTCCTGAAGGAAAGGAGACAGTCATGTACGTATGTGGGGAAAAAGTTCCAGGGCAATAACAGAAACTGGTGCAAAGGCCTTATTGCAAATGTGGTTGTCTGTACTCAAAGAACAAGAGGCCAGAGTGACTGGGGTGGAGACAGAGTGGAAAGAGGACTAGGTGAGGTTAGATTAGAGAGTATACCAGAGACCAACTCATGTAGGACCTTTCAGGTCTTACCACATGGTATTCTGTTTGATCATTTACATTGTTCTTCTCTCCCATTAACAGCCTCAGCTCTTATTTACTGTTATATTCCTCAGAGACTATTGCTGTGCCTAGCATAAGGTAGATATTCAAATATTTATTGAACAACATCAGGTTAAAATGTAAATCCAGAAATTTCCTTTACCAATTCAGTGTTTTCAGCAATTTTTACATTGAAATAAAAAGCTAAAGTTATTAGTTGAGCAATCATTGTTAGTAAGTGGAAGAAGTGGTCTCTTCTCATTGGCTTTCACTAAAACAAAGGCTGATTAGCCTTGTTGTAGGTCTTCTGCTCTATCATGGTAGAATCCAAAACCCCACTTCCATTTCCCTCTTCAAGAATGAAGCAGAGATAAGGAATTCAGTGTAAGAAACCTGGGATGGGGACTTGTAAAATAAAGGAAAAAGTATCAGAAGACTAATTTCCACTTAACTCATGACAATTCAGTTTCCATGAAATTTGAGGAAATAGTTCCCAGGAGGAATAAAAAAATTCTTGTCTACTATGCTTGTGCAAAGAACCACTACAGTTAAGAAAAAGGGGTGGAGGGGCATGGTGGCTCATATCTGTAATCCCAGCATTTTGGGAGGCCAAGGTTGGGGGATTGCTTGAGTCCAGGAGTTCATGACCAACCAAGACAACATAGCAAGGCCTTGTCTTTACAAAAAAATAAAAATAGCTGAGTCTAGTGGTGTGAGCCTGTAGTCCCAACTACAAAAAGAAAACACACACACACACACACACAAAGAAAAGGCAATATCGTAGTAATACTAAATTACAGCTTGCTCTGGTGTTAGGTTCAAATACTGGCTATTTAAGATTTTTGCATTTCTACTGGTAATATCTGCTGAATACACAGAAATATATATGCATGCAGTCTCTTGCCAAACATTACTATCAAGAAGCCAACAGAAAGGCCCAAAGGATTTCCAATCATTTAAGAGATCTAGATCTGCTGTATCTTTAGAAAATTTTGCCATCTGTACAACCACATCCTATGGCGGTCAAGAGCAACTCAGTATATCCATCTTTTAACACTGCATTTTCCAAAAATCATCTCCATCCAGATTCAGTAACTGTATATTGTTCCTAATGTTCAAAATGCACTACCTATTGTTCCTTTCTCAAAGGTATAGTCTTCATTTGTAAGAATTAAAATTTAAAACATAGCAAAAATCTGAAGTAGTCATGTACCACGTAACAATGTTTCAGTCAACAGTGGACCACATATATCACTCTGTCACCTGGGCTGGAATGCAGTGGCGCAATCATGGTTCAATATAACCACTGCCTCTGGGCTCAAGTGATCCTCCCACCTTAGACTCCCCAGTAGCTGGGACTACAGGCATGCACCACCATGCTCGGCTAATTTTTTAAATTTTTTTGTAGAGAAGGGGTTTCCCTATGTTGCTCAGGCTGGTCTCCAGCTCTTGGGCTCAAGTGATCTGCCCACCTCGGCCTTTGAAAGTACTGGGATTATAGGAGTAAGCCACTAAGCCTGGCCTACAGTACCATATTTTTACTGAATGTTTTCTATATTTAGTTATGTTTAGATACAAAATACATAGCATCATGTTACAGTTACCTACAGTATCCAGTACAGTAACATGCCATGCAGGTTTGTAGCACAGGAGCAACAAGATACACCATACAGACTAGATGTGTAGATTATACCATATAGGTTTGTGGAAGTATACTCTATGATGTCTGCACAATGACAAAATCACCTAATGACATATTTCTCAGAACACATCCCAGTCATTAACTGATGCATGACTGTATATAAATTAAAAGTGCTAACTGAAACATAAAGGCACAAATACACGTACCACATGATTAAAAGTCAACTGTAGGCCAGGTGCGGTGGCTTACACCTATAATCCTAGCACTTTGGGAGGCTGAGGTGGGCGGATCACTTGAGGTCAAGCGTTCATGACCAGTCTGGCCAACACAGTGAAATCCCACCTCTACTAAAAATACAAAAATTAACCAGGCGTGGTGATGTGCGCCTGTAATCCCAGCTACTTGTGAGGCTGAGGTAGGAGAACGGCTTGAACCTGGGAGGTGGAGGGTGCAGTGAGCTAAGATCGTGCCACTGCACTCCAGCCTGGGTGACAGAGCGAGACTCCGCCTCAAAAAAAAAAAAAAAGAAAAAGAAAAAAAACAACTGTAAATCTGAAAGTAATTAGAGATTTTGCTAATTAGCATTTAAAAATTTGTGTTCAAATTATAGCCTGTTCTAAACAGGTAGCTTGTAGAACCCCTCTAGCCTAAATTATGTCTGGTTTGGCCAGAAGTGTAGGTTTTCGTTTGTTTACTTGTTTTGTTTCAATGTGAATTTGAATACTCTTAGGAGGTGCAGATGTATTTTGCCACAGACCCCACCACTCCCAATTGTGTAACACTTAACCTCATTTATGTTCTTTGTGTGACCCTGAAGGTATTTAAATTTGCAAACCCTGCAATTGTAGGTGAAGATGTTTAGTTTCTTATGCATATCCCAAAATAACTTTAGAAAACACTGAAATGGCTGGGCGTGGCGGCTCATGTCTGTAATCCCAGCACTTTGAGTGGCCTAGGAGGGCGACCACCTGAGCTCAGGAGTTTGAGACCAGCCTAGGCAACATGGCAAAACCCCGTCTCTACCAAAAATACAAAAATTAGCTGGACGTGGTGGCCCATTCCTGCAGTCCCAGCTACTTGGGGGACTGAGGTGGGAGGGTTGCATGAGCTGGGAGGCAGAGGTAGCAGTGAGCCGAGATCTTGCCACTGCACTCCAACCTGGGTGACAACAGGGCAAGACCCTGTCTCAAAAAAAAAAAAAAAAAAAAAAAAAAAGAAAACACTGAAATAACTATAGTCATGAACTACAGTGATTTTTTCAGTGATATGAACATCACAATAAAGAGTAAACAATGGAATATTTTTCTAAGGGCAAACAAGTTCATTCTATTTTCAGAGACTTTCTGTAATTTAAAACACTTCAGAAGTCAATGACCTCAATTCTCATCATTTTACAGGGAAATGACTGGGCCTACAGTGGTAAAGTGACTTGTCCAAGGTCATATGGCCAAATGGTAGCTTGGATACAAAAGTGCTTTGAATTTGTTTCCCCCAACCAGACACTTTCACCAAAAGGAAGGGCGACTATTTCTGATTATTCTGAGCCTATGCCAACACTCTGCTCAGTGTTCTGCATTCAGTAAGTAGTCAACAAGTAGTAATGAGATTTGCTTCCAAGAGGTAAACTCAGTTATTGTTTATAAAAAACAGAATCCAGCTAGAGTTAAACAGAAAGAACAGATTTCTGCTCAACAGCCATAGTATTTGTTGAATAAATGAATGAATGAATGGTTGAATGAATGAATGAAACCTTAGTTCAAAGGTAGATTTGTAGTTGCTGGGTCCTTACATGGATGAAGGAGCCAAACAAAGGCACTACTATCAGTAACACTTAACCTTCTAAATAGACACTGGCCTTAATTAAGGTCTTTTCACATAGGAAAAATAGGTTCTTAATCCGGTTCCAGAATGCCCAATTAGGCCAAAATACAGCATCTTGCACTTTGCACAAGTCAGCAAATCATTTCCCCTTTGTTATATAAATCCATTCTTAGTATACCTAAAATTCTGGGATACAGCTCAGATCTAACTCAAATGTTTTCCAAAGTAATTCACAAACACATTACTTCAGCATTTCTTCCACATTTAGGAGAACTATTTTTAAAAACCATCATTCTGCAACATTCCCTTTTCCAACTATAGCATACAGTAGGGCTCAACAAACTGTAATATACATGCCCTTGGGTAACATCCAGTAATCCCTGGAAACCTCCATATTGTTGTATCAAGCAGGGCTGCGAGAAGAACAATTTTTCTTAGTTATTGGCTATTTTTTTCCTTTGTTTCTTAAACTTTCATTAGCAGGATCAAGGTTAATGTAGCCAAGGAGATCTTGTAGGTGGACCAAATTCTCCTCTCCTAACTTCTACTCTCAGCCATACACTGTTCCAACTAAATTCAAATGGTGGAGAAATGTTTTTGCCACCTTTCCTCCTTCCCTTTCCATTTCATCTTCTTTATTTCTTTCTCCCTTTCCTTAGACAGAACATAGAAGTTCAAACATATCCCCTCTGTGTTCTGTGGGAAAGGAGTAAATGGTGTTTGCGATCAGCCCAGGACAAGAATGGGAGAAACTGAAACCAGGATAAGGGTGAGGAGAAACTGGTTAGGTTCAGCCCTAGGGTCAATGGGGGAATGGTGGTTAAGGAAGAGAAGTCATGATCTTCAGTTGTTTTGGCTTTCATAATAGTAACCCTTTCCATTTAGGAATGCCAAAATTTCAATGTGACCAAAAGTATAACTGTGTTTAAGGTTTTTTTTCTCTTTCATGGTATAGTGTATCTGTGAACTGGGGGCAGGGAGAGCTGTGTCAACTCAGATACTAGAAAAGCTACTACAGTAGAGAGCTCACACATACATGGGAACACTTGCTGGAATCTGTCTTATGCCCACCAATGTGCAACCTGGGCATGTGAAGGCACAAATGACATATGTGGCAACCCTTGCCAATGGGGTCAGGAGCCAGTGTATTAATGATCCCCATCTGAGGTGCATTACGTACAGTTTCTTAGATCTTGGCAGTTTTCAGCCCAGTTGTCCATAGTGGTGACCAACTCAACATATACTCATAGAAGCTTTCTCTCCTTCCCTGTTTCATTTTCTCTAGCCCCCCACTACTGGTTCCTGAGAATCCCAGGCTCTGCTTTCTAGGGGGATCCCAGGCTAAAACAATAGAGGTGGTTACAAAGCTGGGAGAAGAAGCCTTTCTCAACAGGTAGAGAGTCTGCCCCTTATCCCAATGTAGAAATCTGATACTTCAAGGATCAGCATGTAGTTCTAGTATCATCTCCCACATGCATGGACGATAAAAGAGGAGGGAGTCTATATGGCTGGGGATCCATTACACTTCTTGAAGAGCACCTTTAAAAGTTGGGATCGGCCAGGCATGGTAGCATGTGCCTGTAGTTCCAGCTCCTCAGGAGGCTGAGGTGGGAGGACCACTACAGCCCAGGAGCTTGAGTCCAGCCTGGGCAATATCACAAGACCCCGTGTCTTTTAAAACAAAAACAACAACAACAACAAAAAAAACCAAACCTGGGATAAACACTTTGAAAAGAAAATCCATAGTCAAAACTCTCTCCACTCCTTTCTCCATGGAATTTTTGTAAGAATTCAAGACTGACTCTTCAATGGGGTACAATGTGCCTGAAATGATGCAAATACTAACATGCATCACCCATAACATACATCTTCTGGTATCCATCCCTACACCCAAAAAGAGGTGCATGATAGGAATAAAGAATTTTTTGAAGTCTATATGTTGCTAAATGGTTCGGGAATAGAAATGGGCTACTAGTCTTCATTCTGTAGACCAGGAAGGCAAATGCAAAAAATTTACTCACACATCACTGAATTCCTCCAGAGACCTTGCAGGTGTAAAAACATCCAACAGACCAATCACCTGTAAGAAAACATAAAAATTAAAAAGTAAATAAATATTAAACTGAGTATAGTACCCATCAGGTCTTAATCTTTTTTTTTAAAGAGTCAGGGTCTAGGCCGGCAGCAGTGGCTCACACCTGTAATCCCAACACTTTGGGAGGCCAAGGCGCGTGGATCACCTGAAGTCAGGAGTTCGAGACCAGCCTGGCCAACATGGTAAAACCCTGTCTCTACTAAAAATACAAACATTAGCCAGGCGTGGTGGCAGGCGCCTGTAATCCCAGCTACTCGGGAGGCTGAGGCAGAACTGCTTGAACCTGAGAGGTGGAGGTTGCAGTGAGCCGAGACTGCGCCACTGCACTCCAGCCTGGGAGAGTGCAGATGCAGAGCTAGACTCTGTCTCAAAAAAAAAAAAAAAAAAAAAAAAAAAGAATCAGGATTTCACTCTTGACACTAAAGCTAGAGAGTACAGTGACACCATCACAGTTCACTGCAGCTCAAGCAATCCTGTCTCAGCCTCCCAAGTAGCTGGGACTATAAGCATGTGCCACCACCATGACTAGCTAATTTTTCTTTTTTTGTACAGATGTGTCTCACTAGATTGCCCAGGCTGGTCTTGAACTTCTGGCCTCAAGCAATCCTCCCACTTCAGCATCCCAAAGTGCTGGCATTACAGCAGTGAGCCACCACAGCCAGCCAGGTCTCAATCATTTTAATAGGAACTAATTCAAAACCAGCTACCTCAGTTCCATAACATCACATCATATACTTAATAACTCCAACTAATTTTCTACCCAAATTATGCTTTTGTTTTCTACTTGTTAACATCAATTCTCATATTAACCCACTTTACCATTAAAAATCTTCATCTCTTTAGAATTTAATCATATGTAGTCAGTAGTTTATCAGAAGGCAAAAAGATTTAGGGTCCTTGCCTTACATATGTACTAATGGTCTAATGAATTAATCCAACAGGGGGAAAAAGGTCACACGTCCATGGTTGTTACCATAATATTGTGTTTTTTCAAAATGTATTCCACGAAAAATTTCCATCTTAACTGTATATCCTTCAAAACTGACATTTTTAAAGTCTCAAAATATTCTCAGTATATTCTTGGTATTATTCTCACAAAGTCTTAATGTATAGGGTATTTAAATCAGACAATTTAAAAATGAAAAAAAAAAGTCTATCTTTACACAGGAATAAAGCAAAGAGCTACTTAATACTCAATAACCCATGGTCTTTGAGCAGTTTTTCTGATCATTAATTTATACTGATTTATCCACATACAGCACCCTCCAACCCCTACCTCCCATCTATTTTCCTTAAAACCCAGGCTGTTCATTTCTACAAAGTTAGGCATTGACAAAGCAAATAAGAAATATATAATTCATTTGTAATACACCCAGCCATATTTTAGAGTATCTGGTTATGAAGCAAGACTGTGGCCTCACTAGCACACTGTTCTAAACTGCCAACTTAAACACAAAGCTCTAGAAGTAAGATATGTTAACACTCAAAACATTATCATGAAAAATATCTTCTAATTAGGATGTTACTCCACTCATCCAAATAGCAGACTTTTTTTTTTTTTTCTTTGAGACAGAGTTTCGCTCCTGTTGCCCAGGCTGGAGTGCATGGCACAATCTCAGCTCACTGTAACCTCTGCCTCCCGGGTATAAGCGATTCTCCTGCCTCAGCCTTCCGAGTAGCTGGGATTACAGGCATGCACCACCCCAACCGACTCCAAATATCACTTTTTAAAAGCAACTTTAATTTTACAGTCTGAACCTGAAAAGGAGGTGGTGGGACACATACTTGGAATTCAAGAATAGGTTTCAAGTCCTTGAAAATTGTTCCAAAGGAACTAGAGTCACTTTCAGATCTTACCCAGACAACAGTATATAAGAAAACCAAAATTACCCA
Organism: Pongo abelii; assembly: GCF_028885655.2. Lineage (NCBI taxonomy): Eukaryota > Metazoa > Chordata > Mammalia > Primates > Hominidae > Pongo > Pongo abelii. Next base: position 36,317,251 of record NC_071990.2, on the reverse strand, counting down.
TAATTGTACCACCCATTATAACTATCATTAACATTTTGAGATATATTTCCTTTGATTTTCTGATGTACATAAATTAAATTGGGGTTACACCATGCATGGTTTTATATCCTGCCTTTTTACTTAATATTTAAATATTTGTATACAGCATATCTATCATTTGTGTATACCATAACTTAACCAATTTCCTATCTCTAGACATTTAAGGAATACTGCAAGAAAAATATATGTATTTTGCACATCTCATATTTTCTTCCAGGAAACAAATTTCAAGAAACAGAATTACAGAATCAAAGGACACCAATATATTTAAGGATCTTAATATTGTCAAACTGTCCTCCATAGAGGTAAGGCCAACTTACATGCCTCCCAATAGAGTACCTGTGACCTCATTCATAATAGTGCTTTAAATTTAAGTCCAATCCATTTCCTTTTACCTTCTCCATCTAAACCATAATCGTTTCCCTTGAGTTTGGTATACTCCTGGCTTAAGACCTCTGGTCTTTTAATCACTCTCCCTTATACCCACTTCTACTTAAGTAACTGAGGTCTAGAAGCTAACTTTATTCACCTGTTCCAATATTTTCTAATCAATGATTCTTGTCATCTGAGATGCCCATCTCCTCAATATAATAGAAAAGTTTAAAACTATTTATTGTTTTACACTGTTTCCATTGTGATTGTGAAAATCATCCTCCTATGGAAATAAAACTAAATCACTAGAGATCTGATTTACACATGCAAGAGTTACCTCAAAGACAAGAGTCAAAACTATTTTCAAATAAAAACTCCAATTTCAAACTGAAAACACAACAGACATTTTGGAACCAAGCAGCTATAAGTTTGAACCCCAGTATCAGTTTGTGATTTCTTGGGTCCAAGAGCTTATAATTTCTTCATTCCAATAACCTTGGCACTTGGAATGGAGGCTGGCATTCAGCAGGAGTTCAATGAATGGCTGTTATGTAAATAATAATTGGCAAATACATTTGGTATCTTCTCTGAGTCCCATTTTCCTCATATGAAAAACATGAGGACATCATTGCTTATTTTCACAGTTCTGACAGCAAGACTGAGCAGACAATGTATCTGAAGGTGCCTAGTACAAAGGACTGACCCACTGTGGATCATCAAAATAAGTGGTGACCACAGCCCACACAGCTGAATAGAGAATTACAAAATACAATATACCTAAGCAAACTATCTGAAGCAGCTACTTCCATTAACAGAATATGAGACATAAAGCTCAACTATTCAAACGATTAAAAAGCATGACTGCAAGAAGAAAAATGAAGTAACCTGAAAAAAAAATAGAGAAAAGCCAACTAGTAAATACCCTACCAAATTTTAATTTCCTAAAAAGGGTAATATTTACAATATTTAATGTGTTTAACATAAGCACACCAAAAATAACAATTTTGAGATTAAAACTACCCATGTTAAATCAAAGTACTTAAATTTTTGATGGGTTTTTACAAAATATCCCTCACTCCATTAGTCATATTTATGAAATATTAATCATAAGGAAAATACTGTAAATCAAAAGCTTCTCAGCATTAAAATAGATCTGGAAAATATTTTAGGAATCTATTCATTTCTCATTTCTTTTTTTTTTTAATATAACAATAGAGATTGGTTTTTGCCATGTTGTCCAGGCTGGTCTCAAACTTCTGGGTTCAAGCAATCCACCCACCTTGGCCTCCCAAAGTGCTAGGATTACAGGCATGAGCCACTGCGCCCAGCCATTTCTCATTTCTTAAATGGAAATTCCCTTCTAAATCAAGTCATATTTTAGTCTATTTCCTTAACTCCTTCTGCTGTTACATGACTTCAGTCACCTCAAAGTAACCCAGGAATCAAATTTTTAGAAAAGACATTCATAATACAAATAAGCAGCAAATATCTCTAATGATTATCCCATCATGGTCCAAAGCCTGGAAAATATGTCATATTTTTATTAAATTAGCACACATCCAAAAAAAATACTTTAACTCAGTATCCAAAGACAATATTTAGCATATTTAACAAAAGCACACCAAAACAATCTCTTGGTCTACAATGGTAAGGTTAAATCTAAGGCTCCCAAATAAAATTTACAAAAGGATTTCCTTGATCATTTTTAAATTCTAAAATGTACAGATCTCTAGGCCCATATATGGGCCATCTCTGTAGTGTCTGCCCAGACAGCAAAGGATGCAGCTGGCAGGCTGCCTCCCTTTAATCTTTCCTTAGAGCAGGTGTTAATGAGATCAAGGTCAGAAGTTTAATCAGGAATGGTCCAACTAACTTTGTTCAGAGAGAAACTCTCACAGTCACAGAGGACATCCCCTAGCTTCAGTCACTCACCTAATAAATGTTTATCTATTATTCATGATCACTAACAGAAGAGACAATTCAAGATGAACTACCGATAGTGGGTCAGAGGCATTTCTGTGTAAAAGATCACGTGCCCTCTGGCACCTGAAAATTATATTTGTTACCAACACTTAAAATGTTCACAAGTTTTAAGCGCCTGTTGCTGCTGCCTGTGGAAGTTTGGCTGCTATAAAAATTGGATGGTGACCCAAAACAGTAATTTTTTAAAAAAGAAGAGGAGGGTAAACGGACGAATTTCTCTGAAAACCCTCAATTAAACTTACTGGAAGTTTTGGTTCTTTATTGGGTAAAACTACTTTGACATTATAAGCACCTAACAAATGTTTTTTAAAATAGGCTAAAATGCAGGAAATTTTCTACATTGAGTCCAGTCTTTTGGCTTCAAACATTCGCCAATGGAATAGAGAACTATGAGACATTCAGCCATGTGCCTTATTTTGTTTAAATAACAAATCACTGATATCTAGGTGACCATCTACTGTTAGAACTTAAATATCTTTATATTAAAAAAAAGACTGCTAGTAAGCAAGCCACTTATAAAACAATGTATGGAAATTAAAATCCTATTTTTCAAATACCACGATCCCTAAACATTGGTTTAACATATTTATGAGAAAAAGCAAAACAATCAGTGTAGCACTGATAATCTCCTAAACCAGATGTTCTTAAATTAGCATAGCCACATCAACAGAATCCTAGGGGCTCCCAAAGGTGCTCTGGGGTTCCATAAATGTTTGGCTTGCATTTCACTTTCAAAATATCCTTTATACTTGCAAAGCTGTGACACTGTCTCTGTCACATATAATAATGTGTAATGAAAAACAGCATACACACTTAAGTGTGTTAAAAATCAAACGCAAACACATCCCTTAAAGCTGCCAGGCCACCGTGATTTTATGCAGAGCTAGGAATAAAGTTTCTGCTGCCAGCTTTTTCCGCATATCTCAACTTCTTGTAAACATGTCACTGATTAGGAAGGCTGCAGCCCCACACTGAACATTCGTAAAACTCTGGTTTGCACATAGCTACTTAAGTGAAATTATACTCAGGAATAGAAGTTGTCTGTAGAAATAGGATTTCCTCAATAGCATACAATCAAAATAAAATGTGAAAATAAAAAGCAGCAGCTGTGATTATAATGGCATCCATAATCCAATTACAAATTTAAGTCTTAATGTTCTCAATTTAGAAGAAACTTGCACTAATGAAACAAGTGTATGCTAATGAAGAGTCACTTATCTGTGACTTTTTTCTCGCTATGAAGAAGTTAAATTACTAAAACAGTCTAAATAGTCAAATAATAAATTCACAGATTTTGAATTTTCTTCCACACGGTATCAAGCAGTACAGCCAGAGGACTTTGAAATCTCTATGGCCATTGTTTCCACAATGCTACAAACTTCACAGTACCCTTCATATAGCAGTCACAGAAATTCATAACTTGATTTTGAAATTCAGTAAAATAAGTGTCTTCAGTCAACTGTCTTTTCACTTTCAGTTAATATTCCAATTATATCCACTTATTTACCGTATTAGAATTTGTAAGCATCTTTGCAGAATGGCAACTGAATTAACAAATTGGTAAAAAAGAAAAAGTTATATTTAACTTAAACAATGCCTCTGACATATTTATTAAAATACATGAATCTGGAAAAAAAGAAAAATTATTAACAAATATATAAAATAATAGCCATCTTTGATAGGACTTTCAGTGAGCCTAAGGCACTCTTTCTCAGATTTTTCCACTTAAAAATATTAAGACTATATTATGAGAATATGGGAGTCTGTGGCTATTTTGTCTTTTAATAGCCACAGACTCCCATATTCTCATAATACAGCCTTAGGAAAACCAGACAAAGAATACATAACTTCTTTTTAATATTTTCTCTTAAAAATTCTTGTGAATTTTGTGTTGTATTTCATAACATATCCTTTCATTTTAAAATTTTAAAGAGTTCTTTCTCCTCTAAAAATCTTTGAGTAAAACTAAAACTCCAGGAAGATGCATCACTTTCATTCCAAGTCTTTGACCTGACATAACCAAGTGGCCACTAACACCCCAGGACAAGAAGCAGGGACCAATGTTTGATGCACTCCAACGTATTTCCATCTGCAGTAATTAAAACATTTTCCCCCAGTCTATTCAAGATCAAAATGTATTCTTCCTTGAATGAATAACTTACATTTTCATGTTTCATATGTTTAAGTAACCGCAGTTCTCTGTAGGTTCTTTTGGCATGAATGATGGACTGAAATGGTCTGGAGAGCTTCTTCACTGCCACACGTAACCCCGTTTTTGTGTCAAAAGCAGCACTAAGGAGAAAAAAGGGAAAAAACCCACCATTAAAAAGGTGTTCTAAGTACTATTTTGGGGTATTTATAAGGCTATTTCCAAATTAAAGGGTCCATAACGAAATACAAAAAAAAAAAAGCATAAAGATAAAAAGCAAAATGACCTATTATCCCATTATCCAAATAAAGCTTCTGTTATTATTTTTGGTGTTTTCTCCTTGTCTTTTCTATGTATCTAAATCAGGAGTCAGCAAATTTTTTTCAATGAAGGGCCAGACAGTAATATTTTCAACTTTGCAAGCCCTAAGACCTCTGTCACAACTACTCAACTCTGTGGTTGTAGCAGGAAAGCAGCCAGAAAGTAAGTTTTAAAACGGGTGTGGCTGTGTTCTAATAAAATTTACAAAAACTGGCAGCTGCCTGATCTAGATGAGCCAACAGATTAATAAACAGTTGAATTCTGTCTTCCCTGCCTAGGCCTCACTGTCGTCACCTTGCCACATATGCTGCCTTATCAGAGTCGAGGCCCAGGAAACCGTGTTTTCAGGACAATAAATTGCCACAAATATTTCTTGAGCACCTACAAAGTACTTGGCACCTTCAGGGAATGGGTGAAAAGCAGAACAGAATAATAAAATAATTTCAAGTAGTGATGAAAATACTATGACTAAATAAAATGGTAATGGGATAGAGTGACAGAAAGCCAGTGGAGTTATACCACTTTAGCTAGGATGGCTGAGGAATCACATCTGAGCTGAGAAGGAAACAATGTAATGATTAAATTCCCTACATAAATATATAAGAAAAAGAGCTTCAAGCAGAAGAAATAATAATAATATTAATGTTTATTGAGTCTTTACCCACACATACAAGAAATTGTTCTAAGCCCTTTACATTTATTTGTCTCAATTCAGCTTTTGTATTTCCCCGAATCCCCTATGAAATAAATATTATTATCATTCTCCCACTTACAAATAAGAAACTGAAGCACAGAGAGGTTAGGTAACTTGACCATGGTCACAAAGCTTAAAAGTGGCAGAGCAGGGAGTCTGGATCCAGAGCTTATGCTACTGACCACTTGACTCTGCTATCTCTCAGAAGAGCAAGTGCAAACAAATGAAAAAAGAAATAGAGGTAGGAAAAGTATGGGATGCTGGAGTGAGTGACAGAAAGACAGAAGGGCTGCGTGGGTGGAGCACAGGGAGCAAGGGGAGAGTAGGAAGGGATGACGTAAGAGATGCAGGCAGCAGCTAGATCATGGAGGACATCTATAGCAAAAATGCGATGTGTATTTTAATTATTTTTAGAAATCATCGCCGGGCATGGTGGCTCACGCCTGTAATCTAGCACCTTGGGAGGCCGAGGCGGGAGGATCACGAGGTCAGGAGCTAGAGACCAGTCTGACCAAGATGGTGAAAGCCCGTCTGTACTAAAAATACAAAATTAGTCAGGAGCAGTGGCGGGTGCCTGTAATCCCAGCTACTCGGGAGGCTGAGGCAAGATAATCGCTTGATCCCAGGAGGCGGAGGCTGCAGTGAGCTGAGATTGCACCATTGCACTCCAGCCTGGCAACAAAATTGAAACTCTGTCTCAAAAAAAAAAAAAAACTGTAATAACAGAAATTGTCTGGGCCAGTTCCATTATGCCTCATCCTCCAGTTTGTCTCGGTCTCTAATATGTATCCAAGACTTTCTGGTCATCTATTATCACCAAACTCTCTGCCTGCCAAACTTGCTTTTACAACTCTGTACCTACTCCAGTTCCCTTCCTTTCACTCCCAAACTTTTATGCCATACCCTCAATCTTCAAATCCCAATTTGTGATAAACTCCTATAAATCTTCAACCTCTTTTCTGAATCTCCCCTCCATCTCTGAAACTAGGCCATTTCTAGAAGACACTGCTTCTCTTATAGCCCTGCCATTAGAAAGCATTCTCTAATAGCCCAGATACCTCCTGGCTAGCAGGTCGGTAGGAGTCTTCCTTGGCACCCATTACCACTTCAGGACCATTACTTTCCGTTTGTTTTATAAAATACCTCCTGCTCACAACCCTGATAAACTATCCCTCTCTGCTGCTGGTATCCACTGACCTGAAATTTTCCATCATTCATTGAAAAGTTAGTTTCTATCCAGAAGATCTCTCTACACTCCCAACTTCTGTCATCATTCTTGGCAACTTCAACATCCAGGTGAACGGCACACCCAACATCCTGTTTCCTGACCTCTCTAGGAAACTCCACCACACCCAGCCATCTTCATGGTCACACTCTAGGACCTTTATTCCTACCAAAAACTGCCCCACCTACACAATTTTGAATGCCAGCAGCATTTGCTTTTCATCACAAACCTAGTTACCTCTAGTTTACTTGTAGCCTGACTACAACAATCTGTTAACCTCATCGTCATTAATTGTTTCTATCCTTCAGCCCTCTTCTGTCTTCATCTCCCTTCCTGTTCCATGATTATAATCACTCCCTTGCACTTCTCTCCCTCTCTCTCTCTCTCTCTCTCTCTCTCTCTCTGTCTCTCTGATGTACTCACCTGGATAAAGTCTAACCTTGGGTAATCTCAACCACTTAATTCTCCATGACTGAATCCAAGGAACTAACTGAGGTTGAACAAGAAAGACTGCAGAATCAGATTTTCATTCTCAGTTTCTGACCTTAATCTCAAAGAGGCTCTCAATAAAGCCATTTTCTTCTAGTAAGTTCATTTTCCTACTCGAAAATGATTGTTTGACATGTTTGACATGTTCTCTCTCAAATCTCCAACTCACCGTCTTCCCTCAAGGAGAGGGTGCCTTGCCTTCACTGAGAAAGCAGAAACCATCAAGAGGGGAGCTCCATTTGCTTAGCCCCAAATCTATAAACCCATCGTCTCCACCTTCCCTCTTGCTATAACTAAGAATATGCCCCTTCTTATCAAAACTCAAGACCACAATACATGCTTTGGAGCCACCCCCCTCATCTTCTCAAGGATTTCACTTCTTCATTCCTCTTCTCTCCTGCATCATCAGTGTCTCCCTATCTACTGGACCATTCTCATCAGCATAAATTTGCTCTACTTGTTCACCACCTTCAACCAACAAACAAAAGACTTCCCTTGACAGTTCTCCATCACAGTTAAAATTCTCCAAAAAAATCACCTACACCAGAGGTTCCCAGATCAGCAGCATCAGTTTCACCTGGGAATTTATAAGAAATGAAAATTCTCAGGTACCATCCCAGAGTTAATGGAATAAGAAACTTTGAAGTGGGTCTAATAATCTGTATTTTATCACGCCCTTCATGTTATTCTAATACATATTACAGTTTGAGAACCACTAATTTATACCTTTGCTACTCAAAGTGTGCTCCATGGACTGGCAGCATTGTCGTTATCTGGGAGCTCATTAGAAAACGCAGGATCTCTGCAGACAACAGGAAAGGAAAAAAGAAAAGAAAGGAAAAGGAAAGGAAAGGAGATCTTGGGCCCTAAAATAGAATTTACATTTTGACAAGATTTCCAGATGATTAATATACCTCTCAAGGTGTGAGAAGCACACATCTACACAACTGACGCATTTCAATTCCATTCTTTCCTCAATCCATTCCACTGAAACTGCTCTTCTCAAGGTCATTAATGACCTCTGCTATCAAATCCACTTTTCTAAGATTAGTAATTGACATAGTCACCACTTTCTCTAAATACTGTCCATACTGGAGTCTATATCAACACTTCCATTGGTTTTCTATCACCCCTCTGGCAGCTCCATCTCTGTTTCCACTGCATGTGCTTCTTCTATTCAAACTCTGTATGCTGGAGTTCTTCAGGACTTGGTACTGGGCCCTCTTCTCTCTCCCACATTCTCTTTCTAGATAATCTCATCTATGCTCATGACTTTAAATTAAATGCCATCTATATATTGAAAACTCCCAAATTTATGTCTCTCACTGAAATCTCTTCTCTGAGCCCTGATGTCTCCATAAGAAAGACACATAAGCACCTGAAGTGTAGCAAGTTCAAAACACCCAGAACTATTCTTCTCCATGGCTCTGTTATCTCAATAAATGGACTGTTCATCCAGTTGCTCGAGCTAGACATTTGATTGTCATCCTTGATTTCTCCCTTTCCTCAGTCCCCATTCAAATTTATTGGCAAGTCTCATGGTTTTCACCTCCAAAAGACATCTCAAAGTCAACTGCTCTTCATTTCACCAATATCATATTAGTCCATGTCACTGGCCTACCTCCTTCTAATATGCTTTCCAAATGCATCCAATAGTCTTTTAAAAATACAAATTATGCCAGGCACAATGGCTCAAGCCTGTAATCCTAGCACTTTGGGAGGCCAGGGCAGGAGGACTGCTTGAGCCCAGAAGTTTGAGATCAGCCTGAGCAACATAGCAAGATCCTGTCTCTGCAAAAAATAAAAAATTGGTTGAGTGCAGTGACTCACGTCTGTAATCCCAGCACTCTGTGAGGCCAACGTGGGTGGATCACTTGAGGTCAGGAGTTCAAGACCAGCCTGGCCAACATGGTGAAACCCGTCTCTACTAAAAAAATATAAAAATTAGTGGGGTGTGGTGGCACACACTTGTAACCCCAGCTACTTGAGAGTCTGAGGTGGGAGGATCACTTGAATCCAGGAGGTGGAGGTTGCACTGAGCCGAGACTGCATCACTGCACTCAAGCCTGAGCAACAGAGTGAGACTCTGTCTCAAAAAAATAATAATAAATAAATTAAAAATTAGTCAGGCAGCCAGGCGCAGTGGCTCACGCCTGTAATCCCAGCACTTTGGGAGGCTGAGGTTTGGAGTTTGAGACCAGACTGGCCAACACGGTGAAACCTCGTCTCTACTAAAAATACATATTAAAAAATTAGCTGGGTGTGGTGGCAGGCGCCTGTAATCCCAGCTACTCGGGAGGCTGAGGCAGGAGAATTGCTTGAACCAGGGAGGTGGAGGTTGCAGTGAGCTGAGATCATGCCATTGCACTCCAGCCTGGGCAACAAGAGCAAAACTCCATCTCAAAAAAAAAAAAAAAAATTAGTCACACATGGGCCACCATGCCCAGCTACTTGGGAGGCTGAGGCAGGAGGATTGCTTGAGCCCAGGAAGGTTGAGGCTGCTCAACCTTGTTGTGGTGTGCCATGATGGCACCACTGCACTCTAGCCTGGAAGATACAGTGAGACTCTGTCTCAAAAATGAAAAATAAAAAATAGCAATAAAAGTACAAATTAGATCACACCACTCCCCTCCTTCAAACCATTCAAGAAATCTCCTTGGCATACAGAGTAAAATGCAAATTTCTCATGATGGCCTACAAGGCCCAGGTGATGTGGTCACCACTGATTATTCCACCTGTTCCTGTGTTACTCTTTCCCTCTCTCAGCTGCTATGTTCTGCTAGCTCCTTTCAGTTCTTTTAACTATTCAGACAGGCTGCTCCTGGTTCCTAGGATTTTCTTCTCCTCCGCCCCCATCCCACCCCATAGCTAAATCCTTATCCTTCAAGTATTGGTTTAAATAGTCACCTGCTCAGGAACCTGTTAGGGACCTCTAAGAAGCAATTACTCTGTCACAACACCCTCACTGACTCCTTCCTTATCTCATGTAAAAGAGGGTGGTGGTTCTCTTCTTTTCCACTCCCGTTGCTCCTACAAACCCATAAATTTGTAACTTCTTCCCTCTCAAAAGCAGCAAGTAAATGTGTACTCATCTCTAAACCCAGTTCTCTAAATTAGCTCTGGTGAGACTGGAAAAATGGCCATTGCCCCTGTGGGACCCAGCTTCTTCAACTTCCCACCTCAGAGCTTGCCTTCTACCTGCAAGCTGAGCACTTTCTTCTCTCCTCCACTGGTAAGCCTGCTGGGGAGCAAGGAACAGCAGCAGTTTTCTAGCTGATCTGACTGATTAAGTGTGCAAGTTCAATTAACTAGGGAAGAAATAAGAAGCCCACTTGAGTTGCCCATCCAAGGCACTCTGTATGCCAGCTTTACTAATAAAGTAAATATTTTTATCTCTATTTGACTCCTGAATCTATTCAGGAAAAGGCAGGCTAGAATTAATCAGCACCCTATAGACCCCAACAATCAAAATTTATTATTACATGTTTATAATACTCCAACAGAGTGATTAAATAAGAGCTGGGACTTTGGAATTAGACTATCTGGATTTTAATTCCAGTTCTGCCACTTAATAGCTATATAATCTTGAGGATGTTAATTAAATTCTTTCATAAAATGAGAATTATGTTTATATTTCATCTGTAGGATATGTTAGGATTAAATGTAATAACCTTTATAGTGGGTTTGGCAAGGAGCTTGGTCCATGGCAAAGCTCAAATACGCCTCTCAATCACACTTGTAAAAGTAGAGCTACAAGTAAAACCTTGTTTTCATGAACAGCATTATAAAATGAAATTATCTTTATGATAAACAGGTTCTCCAAACTAAAATTCAGGACACACTGTTTAACAAGTTTTTTCCCCAATTGTGAATTTACAGGAACTTTTCCAAAATTATCAAATTAATTCACATTCTATAAAATCATTGGTATAGTAAAAAATAACTGAAATACAAAAATTAGAAGCAGTTATTACAATATTAGGATGTCACTGTCACTCATCTACTGCTGACTGTGAATCCAGTATATAACACACAAGGATAATCATTAAATAAACTTCAATGTTTTGTTACACATTCATACTTGCCTCCCCTTGTGTCACACACACATAGAAAATCTCAGTTACTAGATTCTTCATATATCCTAATATAATTCTGTTTAACTTCTAAATTTATTGATGTATACCTTCCTTTATTCACAATGGATTTAAAGCAGACTGGAATTATATATATAAAACCTGACAAAATGGTAAGTGATTAAGGGAAAATAAGAAAGTCTGTACAGTTGAGGTTAGCATATATCATGAGGTCCTTTCTTTTTTTTTTTGAGACGGAGTCTTGCTCTGTCACCCAGGCTGGCGTGCAGTGGCGTGATCTCGGCTCACTGCAAGCACCGCCTCCCGGGTTCATGCCATTCTCCTGCCTCAGCCTCCCCAGCAGCTGGGACTACAGGTGCACGCCACCACGCCTGGCTAGTTTTTTTGTATTTTTAGTAGAGACGGGGTTTCACCGTGTTAGCCAGGATGGTCTCAATCTCCTGATCTCATGATCCACCCACCTCAGCCTCCCAAAGGGCTGGGATTACAGGCGTGAGCCACCACGCCTGGCCAGAGGTCCTTTTTAAATACCCATTAGAGGTAGGCCTCAAATTTGGCTCGAAGCTCACTAAAGCCATTAACAAAGAGAACACAATCAGTTAGGACATGAATCACAGAAGCCATACAATAAAAACCAACCAGGTACTCAGGAGAGCTGAAGAGAGGCATAATTATTCCTGTAATAAACCAGGGAAAAGTTCATTCTGTGTATGTTCAAGAAGGAGACATATAATGTGGTAAAAATGTCCTAATCAACATCTTTAAAAGAATATAATAGTGCGTTTCAGACGGTTTTCTTTTTAGAGCATCCATCAGTATAGACTGATGTCATAAGGCCAAAATACAGTTCATTATTAGCAAAGAGGGTAGGAGTACAAAATATTACGGTGTTGCTATTTTTTTTTTTTTTCTTTAAGGTCTCACTCTGTCACCCAGGCTGGAGTGGAGTGATGTAATCACGGCTCACTGCAGCCTCAACCTCCTGGCCTCAAGCAATCCTCCAACCTTAGCCTCCTGGGTAGCCAGGACTACAGGCACGTGCCACCAAGCCTGGCTAATTATTTTGATTTTTGTAGACACGGAGTCCCACTATGTTCCCTAGGCTGGTCTTGAACTCCTAGGCTAAGTGATCCTCCTGCCTCGGACTCCCAATAAGTACAGGGGTTACAGGCATGAGCCACCATACCTGGCCTCTCTGACAGACTTAATCCAAGAGGAAATCTTAAGTACATTTAGAAAAACAGATAAGCTCCATATTCTTCAGACAATCCTCCAAAGATGACTGGAGCTATCAATGAGCTTTTTGTTTATTATTTTTAAAATTTTCTTTTGTAGAGATGGGGCCTTGCTTGTTGCCCAGGCTGGTCTCGAACTCCTGGCCTCAGGTGATCCTCCCACCTCAGCCTCTCAAAGTGTTTGGGTTACAGGCATGAGCCAGAGCCACCATGTTCGGCTGTCAACTGAGCTTTTGATAGGTATAGAGATATAGTGAACTTGTGTTTATATTCCATGATGGGCACCTGCCTTGTAGATTTTCTGTTATAAGGTTAATGGCAGATCAATAAATTTAACATTAGCTGAGTAGAGAAAGGGAGACAACCTCTTAAGAAAGGTAAGGTGCTGGACAAGTGCCCATGTCCACAGAGTATTAAAGTACAAATGACTGCACCATGATTTTCCTCAAAAAACAATTTGTGTTTTCGTCAACAGAATATGAAGACTCAGCAAGTCTTTGAGTAATTTGTGGGGATCATAAGTGATTTTACGATTTCTTTCAATGGTCATAGATGACTTCTAAGAAGATAAATACAATTTGGTTTATTTTTGGAAGTTAATGGAAATATTTAAATATATTGAAATCTGTAGTTACACTGAATTAGCAAAGTCTCATTAACACATTAAATTCATTAGAATATCTATAAAGTGAGGGCCGGGTATGGTGCCTCACGACTGTAATCCCAGAACTTTGGGAGGCCGAGGTGGGCAGATCACCTGAGGTTGGGTATTCGCGACCAGCATGACCAACACGGAGAAACCCCATCTCTACCAAAAATACAAAATTAGCCAGGTGTGGTGGTGCATGCCTATAATCTCAGCTACTTGGGAGGCTGACGCAGGAGAATCACTTGAACCCAGGAGGTGGAGGTTGTGGTGAGCTGAGATTGCGCCATTGTACTCCAGCCTGGGCAACAAGAGCGAAACTCCATCTCAAAAAAAAAAAAAGAAAGAAAAAGAAAAAAGAATATTTATAAAGTAAGAAGAAATAATTTGCAAAAACATGACACCTCTTCTCTGGATCATACAATTTCAGGCTTTTTTTTCCAACTGAATCAGATTAATTAATAATAGTCTTCAAAACTTGCCTTCTAAATAACTAAATAATTGAGACCACTAACTTGGAACTTTCTCTTTACCTGTAGCACCTGGAACAAATTTTAATAAATGACATACTGGAAATATTTTTCTGCACGTATTACACTCTATTACAGAGGCCTAGCTTTCCTTCCTTCCATATTCAAGTAAATGTGCAAATATCACCGTTGCTCTGAAGCGGATGCTCTGTCCTGCCATTTTGGAAATAACGTCACGAAAATAAAGGCAACTTTATGCAAAAATTGGAACTTAAGTTTTGATTTAGGAACCTCAAAAAATATTCTTCAAACCTAGTGAAATAGAAAAATTAAAAATTATATATATATATTCTTCAGAGTAGTAGGAGATTTAAGATTGACTTTAAAAACTCAAAATTTAAAACATTAGCTTTAATATCTTCGCTAACTCTCAAATATCTTGTTTTAATGTCAACATAACTGTTTATTTAATCACAAAACAATTTCACCACTCTAATTACATATATAGTATTTTTTAATGAAACTTACTTTCATTTTTAGTTTTTTTTTTTGAGACAGGGTCTTGCTCTGTTGCCCAGGCTAGACTGTGGTGGTATGATCACGGCTCAATGCAGCTTTGACTTCCCAGGCCCCAACAAACCTCCCACCTCAGCTTCCCGAGTAGCTGCTACTACAGAGGCGCACCATGACACCTGCCTAATTTTTTGATGTTTTTGGCAGAGACAAAGTTTCACCATGCTGCCCAGGCTGGTTTAGAAATCCTGAGCTCCTGAGCTCAAGTAATTCACCTGCCTCAGCCTGCCAAAGTGCTGGGATTATAGGCATGAGCCTGCAAGTTCCAAATGAAAGTAGAATGATTTTATAAGATGTTTCTTGCTAGGTGCGGTGGCTCACACCTGTAATCCTAGCACTTTGGAAGTCTGAGGCAGGAGGACAGCTTGAGCTCAGGAGTTCAAGACCAGCCTGGGCAACTTCATGACGTAGTGAGACCTCGTGTCTATTAAAAAAAAAAAAAAAATTAGGCGGGCATGGCGGCCCACACCTGTAGTCTCAGCTACTTTGGGTGGCTGAGGTAGGAAGATCGCTTGAACTCAGGAGTTCAAGGCTGCAGTGAGCCATTGACTGCGTAACTGCACTTCAGCCCGGGTGACAGAGCAAAACCCTGTCCCCCAACCCAGCCAAAAAAAAAAAGATATTCCTTCACTGAAGCTTTAAAAGCTGATTGTTTATGACCTCAAGGAACTAAGAAATCTAGCCGAGGAGTCAAAATGAACAGAGGCACACATAAATAAATTTACCAGACTTTGACAAAGCAATACATTTGTTTCCTCTAATCCATTCTTTACACTCCAGCAAGACCAATTTTAAAACAATTTTCCTCAACAGTTCACAACTCAAGAAACTCCAACAGCTCTCTGCTACCTAAAGAACCATTTGTAGACTTTTTAGAAATGCAACTGCCTAAGTCCCACTCCAGATCTCATTCTTAATTTCCAGGGGTATGTTTAAAAGTTCCACAAGTGAGTCTGAAGCACAAGAATGAGAACCACAACTGGGTTCACCCTACCTGAGATGTTCCTCCTGTCAGAACAGTCCTTTTCATATCTATTCTCTTGGTTTGTGTTTTCTCTTGTCTGAAAATGTTTCCTTTTCTTCTCTCCAAATACCCATCTTTCTTTTTTTTTTTTAGAAACTAATGTTTATTTTCCATCAACCATTTTTCCATGTTGCTTAAGAGCCTATGCAAGAACAGCTTAAGACCAGTCAGTGGTTGCTCCTACCCATTCAGTGGCCTGAGCAGTGGGAGCTGCAGACCAGTCTTCCGTGGCAGGCTGAGAGCTCTTTCTAAATAATCTTCAAATCCTTTCTCCTCCATAAAACCATACTGACCACTATAACTCACAATGTCTCCACTTCTCTGTACACATCAATACCTTCATACATATATACACAATTTATTAATATTTTAGGTCTATTTCTTTTACACATTGGTGGGCATTTAACACTGTCTGATGGATGACTGGCAAATTTCCTTCACTACAGTAAATCTAAAATGTAAGCATCAACATTTATACCTATATATTTCAAACTTTCAAAATTATGTTGCATTAATATCTAGAGTTATTGAAAACTTCAGGTAAATTGGTTCACTCCTATTGTAATTTTTATAACTACTGTCAATCATCAGTGCTAATGATGACATCCGCTTCACATATCTAAACTGAACCATTCAAGTTTGTAACATGAATCCCATTCCAAGGGAAGTTAGTGTTACATCTCTGGTATCTTCAAGAAGTGTGTAGGAAAGTAATCAAGGGAAAGCATGAAACATTACATCTCAATAGATTTAGAATCCAAAGGGTCAGTCATTCTTGAAATTAGGTTTGAAAGTACAAATTTGGAAGTATAGTATATGAACAAGACCATTGTTGAGACTATCAGATAATGAATTCAAAAAGAATATGCACAGAAAGAGAAAAGAAAATTTAAGAATGGATCACAGAGCAGAAAGAAAAGAGGAAGAAAAAACTGACCAATGGATGAAATAGGAGAATTAGAGAAACACAAGGAAAAATCTGAATAGCAGAGTACTTTAAGGTGGTGTTTAAAAAAAAAAAAAGAGCACATTAAATGTTAAGATGTATACATTGTGACACTAAAGTTAGTTACTGCCTCACAGCCTTAAAGTAATTAAAGCAGTAGCAATGATAATTCAGGAAAATGCATTGTATCTTCTAAGGTACCAGAATACATAATGTGTCTAAATGACATCTAAATCAAAGAAGGCTGATCTTCCTGAGTTACTGCTACCTGAGATCCATAAGATCTTCAAAATTTCAGTCTGTTATTACCTAATATTTTTAAAACTAAGCAAGCCTTCCCAGATGCAAGAACCTTCAAAAATGTACAGAAAATTAATTCACAATGTACTATTTCTTGCTCCTTAGTTTATGTGCAGCTCTCTTTGTGGTCTTCTAAACAGCATTTTACTTCTAGCAGTTTGAAAATGCTAAATACTGAAAGAAGACAGGAGAGAAACGACACAGAATACCAGAAGAGACACTAGGGTTTAAAACGCTACCTACCTACCAACTTGGACTTCATGCTAATTTCCTTCCAAGAAAAAATTCAAAACACCCTAAGTTGGGGCCATGACAATGACAAAACACAATTATTCATGAAAATTGGGTCTCCCTCACTAATTAGTTGTTTCTCAAATGCGCCAGTGATACACCTGGCCTCTTGCAAACATGCTTGTGCAAGTTCTCCCATCCATTAAGCTTATCGGGTTATAGGTAGGACCTTGACCATTAGAAATGCTGTTACTCTCCTAGAAATAACAAAAATCATGTTTAGAGAGGCTCAATTTATAATGCAGAAAGTATAGCATTTCTACCTTTTTGCAGGTGGAAGGTTCATGTTATCCCATCTAGTTTTTACTCAGGACCAACCAATCCAAATATATAGGGTTATATAACTGGTTCTCAACTAAAGGTGATTTTGCCCTCCCTACCCGTCAAGAGATATGTGGCAATGTCTAGATATTTTTGGTTGTCACAACTGGAAATTGCTATTAGTATGTAGTGAGTTGGAGACAGGGATGCTGCTAAACATACTACAATGCACAAGTCAGTCCCCCACAACAAAACATTATCCCACCTAAAATGTCAATAGGTTGAATTACCCTGGGTTATACAGGTTGAGTATCCCTAATCTGAAAATCCAAAACCTAAAATGCTTCAAAATCCAAACTATAGAGGACTTCCAAAGCCATCTATGAGGAAACATAAATATGTCTCCTCTGGACTCATACTTTTTTTTTTTTTTTTTTTTGAGACTGAGTCTTGCTCTATCGCCCAGACAGGAGTGCAGGGGCGTGATCTCGGCTCACTGCAACCTCCGCCTCCCGGGTTCAAGTGATTCTCGTGCCTCAGCATCCTGAATAGCTGGGGTTACAGGCACACACCACCATGCCCAGCTAATTTTTGTAGAGATGGGGTTTCACTATGTTGGCCAGGCTGGTCTCAAACTCCTGACCTCAAGTGATCCACCCACCTCGGCCTCCCAAAGTGCTGGGATTACAGGCATGAGCCACCGCGCCCAGGCTGGACTGGTATTTTCGAAAGCAGGTACCCTTCTTCTCTTTTAAATCTCTGTAAACAAAACATCTAGTATAGTGCACTGGAAATACTACATTAATGAACTTATAAAAACAAAGAACAAAACTGGTATGCTTTTTTTCTTCACATGCTCACATGCTGTGTGGTGTCTACATTTTAAGCCATAAGCTTGAAAATGCAATCAATACATACTTTTGAGTAGAATGACAGTCAGACACACATACTCACACACACACACCTTCCCTTCATATCACAGGCACAGTGACAATATCACCAAGGACTAAGGGAAGTAAGTTTTGAGGAAAATAAGGAATTTGTAACCACACATTCAAATAACAGGAGCCAACATGTTCAGGGTCTAATGTTACTCAGACAGCAGGTCTAGACAAAATAAACATTTGTTCTATTATCTTTTTGTTATGTTGCCATGGGAATCTATGTTTGCAGGAAAACTTATTTTCTGCAACCTGATGATAGAGCAGTAAAAGAGGGAGAGCTCTGATGAAAAGAGGAGAGGGGCTTACATCTGTAAAGGCAGGGAGGACAATAAATAATATGGGTTTTTATAGGGTCACATGTCTGTAGACAATCTTTCAATCTGTATGATGTATTTAAGTTTAACAGAGAAGTCCTTGGGGCCTCAAAGCTAAGACATTAATGACAAATAACAATGGTCTAACCTCTACTAAAAGTATTATAATGGGGAAAAGGCAGAGGAAGGTAAAACAGAAAAAGGGTCAAATAAAATCAAATAAAACTTAAATGTTTAACTGTTGAAAGAAGGTAAAAATGACTTTTAAAACATGATCCAACAGTAAGAAAAACCCTAAAAGCCAAAGAGTTTTAAACAACACTCAATCTGCCAGCAGACTAATCTTCTTTTTTCAGCTAACTCAAGAGCTAATCTCTGCTCCTTCCTTTTGGCAACAAAAACCTGAAAAAGTAAAGTAATCCCATGTTATTTAAAGAGCTGGACTGGAATACCCTAAATTTCTAGGGCCCAACAAAAATACTGACTGCTGGAATGACAGTTGTGAGCATGCGTCAGGGCTTGCACCAATTCATCTAACTCCACCGTTCTATCCTATTCACAGTAGTGGTTTAGGGTAGAATGGGTAAGGAACCGAAATGAAAAACTTGGGACCCTAGAGCACAGTGATCTGTTAAAACAAGATTTAGGTCATGTCCTTCCTCTGGTCATAACCCTCCAAGGCTTCCCCTCTCACTTAAAGGAAAAGTCACAGTCTGTATAAAGGCAAATAAGACCCTACATGATCCCTGCATATCTGCAACCCCCCCACACCCCACTTTTCTCCCTATATTTGGCCCCTGGTTCATTTAGCTCCAGCTGTACTGGTCTCTTAGCTATTTCCTGGAGCACAGGGCCCTTACCTCAGGGCTTTTGCACACTTGCTAATCCTCAACCTAGAATGTTCTCACATCCTCACCCATGTCCAACCAGTGTCCTATATCACCTTCTTCAGGTTTTTGCTCAATTGTTACTTTATCAATGATGCTTACCCTGTTCACCTTTCTTAAAAGTGCAACAGCCATCCTAGCACTCACTCTCCTTCCCTTGTTGCATTTTCTCCACAGCACTTATCTGACATATTATAAATTTTGTTTATTATCTACTTCCACTGCCATCCCCATTAGAATATAGCTTCCTTTTTTTTTTTTCTTTTTGGAGACAGGGTCTCACTCTGTCACCCAAGCTGGAGTACAGTGGCAGGATCACAGCTCACTACAGCCTCAACTTCCCAGGCTCAAGCAATCCTCCCAGGCTCAAGCAATCCTTCCATCTCAGCCTCCCAAGTAGCTGGAACTATAGGAGTGTGCCACCAAGCTTGCCTAATTTTTTATTTTTATTTTTTAGTAGAGGAGACTCCCCATTTTGCCCAGGCTGCTGGTTTCTAACTACTGGGCTCAAGGAAACCTACCTTGGCCTGCCAAAGTGCAGGGATTACAGGTGTGAGCCACTCACTGCACCTGGCCAGAATATAGCTTCTTAAGGCAGAAATTTTTGTCTCTTTTGTTCATATTTCATCTCCAGCACTTACAGCAAACCATACATGGTAGGCACTCAAGGTATGATGAGTCCTGTCCTCAAGGAGATTACCATGAACCTATGTTCCTTCCCCTTTCTCTCTACAATCTTGTACCCTGTAACACTCTTTTGTAACTTTGTAACACAAAGTTCAGAAAATGGCACTAAAATATATCCATTTGCCCCAGGCCAAAACTTAGAAATCCTAGACTCCTCACTCTCCTGTACTTCTTTCCCCCCACATTCAGCCTTGGAGCCAAGCATGCCCAAAACCCAGTATCAATTTGTCAAGTACAGTATTTACAAACCACCACTTCTTCTTCCCTATAATAAATTATTAAAAGACTTGAACACTGCACGGGAAAGCTGGTTAATTTTGTAAATCCTTAACACATACATACAGGTGTATCTCAAAGATATCATGAGTTCAGTTCCAGACAACCACAACACAGTGAATATCACAAAAAAAAGAGTGACATGAATTTTTTCGTTTTCCAGTGCATATAAAAGTTATATTTACATGATACTGTAGTCTATTAAGTATGCACTAGCAGTATGTCAAAAATATATATGTGTATATATATACATACCTTAATTTAAAAATATTTTATTAGCCGGGCATGGTGGCTCATACCTATTAATCTCAGCACTTTGGGAGGCCGAGGCAGGAGGATTGCTTGAGGTCAAGAGTTTGAGACCAGCCTAGCCAACATGGTGAAACCCTATCTCTATTAAAAATACAAAAATTGGCTGGGCATGGTGGTGCACACCTGTAATCCCAGCTACTCGGGAGGCTAAGGTGGGAGAATTGCTTGAACCTGGGAGGTGGAGGGTGCAGTGAGCCGAGATCGCACCACTGCACTCCAGGCTGGGCGACAGAGCGACACTCCGTCTCGAAAAAAAAAATAAATAAATAAATAAATAAATACTTTTTTGCTAAAAAATGCTAAGGGTCACCTGAGCCTTCAGCAAGTCATTATCTTCTTGCTGGTGGAGAGTCTTGTCTCAGTGTTGATGGCTGCTGACTACTCAGGGTGATAACTGCTGAAGGCTGGAATGACTATGGCAATTTCTAAAAATAAGACAACGGTGAAGCTTGCTGCATTGATTTACTCTTCCTTTCGTGATAGATTTCTCTGTAGCCTGCAATGGTGTTTGACAGCATTTTACCCACAGTAAAACTACTTTCAAAATGGGAGTCGATCCTCTCAAACCTTGCTGCTGCTTTATCAACTAAGTTTATGTAATATTCTAAACCCTTTGTTGTCATTTCAACAATGTTCATAAGCATCTTCCCCAACAGTAGATTCCACCTCAAGAAACTACTTTCTTTATTCATTCCTGAGAAGCAATTTCTCATCTATTAAAATTTTTTTTTTTTTTTGAGATGTACTCTTGCTCTATCGCCCAGGCTGGAGTGCAGTGGCACAATCTCGGTTGCCACTTGGTTGCAGTGGCTCACTGCAACCTCCACTTCCCAGGTTCAAGCAATTCTCCTGCCTCAGCCTCCCAAGCAGCTGGGACTACAGGTGTACACCACAACACCAAAAAATACAAAAAACAAATTTTTGTATTTTTTGTAGAGGCAGAGTTTCGCCATGTTGGCCAGGCTGGTCTCAAACTCCTGACCTCAGATGATCTACCTGCCTCAGCTTCCCAAAGTGCTGGAATTACAGGTGTTAGCCACCGCCCCCAGCCACCTTGCACTACAAGTTATGCTATGGAGACAGGTTCTTTCCTTAAACCTATGAAACACCCTCTGCTAGCTTCAAACTTATTTTTTGCAGCTTTCTCACCTGTCTCAAACTTCATACAATTAAAGAGAGTTAGGGCTTTGCTCTAGATTAGGCTTTGACTTAAGGGCACGTTGTGGTTGGTCTGATCTTTTATCCAGACCACTAAAACTTTCTCCATCTCAGCAACAAGGCTGTTTTGCTTTCTAATCATTCGTTTACTGGAATATAACTTTTAATTTCCTTCAAAAACTTTTCATTTGCATTCACAAATTGGCTGTTTGGTATAAGAAGCCTAGCTTTCAGCTTATCTCAGTTTTCGACATGCCTTCCTCACTATGCTTAATCATTTCTAGCTTCTGATTTAAAGTAAAAGACATGCAAACATTCCTTTCACTTGAACACTTAGAAACCACTGTAGTGTTATTAATTGGCCTAATTTCAGTATTATTGTGTCTCAGGGAATAAGGACGCCTTAGGAGATGGAGAGAGGGAACAGCTGGTTGGCAGAGCAGTCAGAACACACACAATGTTTATCAATTAAGTCTGCCTATGGGCATGGTTCCAGACATGACAAAACAATTACAACAGTAACATCAAAGATCAGTGATCTCAGATCCCCATAAGATTTAATTATAATGAGAAAGTTTGAAATATTGCGAGAATTGCCAGGCACAGTGGCTCACACCTGTAATCCCAGCAGAATAGCCGGGCACGGTGGCTCACACCTGCAATCCCAGCACTTTGGGAGGCCAAGGCAGGCAGATCACAAGGTCAGGAGTTCGAGACCAGCCTGACCAACATGGTGAAACCCCATCTCTACTAAAAATACAAAAATTAGCCAGGTGTGGTGGCACATGCCTGTAGTCCCAGCTACTCGGGAGGCTGAGGCAGGAGAATCGCTTGAAACCGGAAGGCGGAGGTTGCAGTGAGCCGAGATCGCACCATGGTATTCCAGCCTGGGCGACAGAGCAAAACTCCGTCTCAAAAAAAAAAAAAAAGAAATATTGCGAGAATTACCAAAATGTGACACAGAGACATGAAGTGAGCACATGCTGTTGGAAAAATGGTGCCAAGAGACTCGCTTGCCACAGGATTGTCACTAACCTTCAATTTGCAAAAAAAAGCAATTATCTGTGAAGCATAATAAAACAAGTTGTGACTGTACTTAATTTATGGAAGCACTGTGAAAGACAAACTACTCCAAATACTGAAAGTTTCTTTTACAAAAAACATTTCCAAGTTTAAAGAAGTTTTTGGTCATTTTCCTGACGAAACAGCTGCATGACTTCCACAGCAGCCATGAGAAGACATCCCTAAGTTCCAAGTCAGGGGAGCCCACTTTATAATGAGGCTTTTCTGAGCACTGCAGTAATTATACCTCTTAGATAAGAACAAGTCAGTTTTACCCCAAATTTTACTGCAAAAAGCAAAAATCTAATGTATTTTCAATGGGCTGGAGAGGCAGTTATTTCTATTTATATCCTATACTTATGTAACACAAACATGTACAGACAGTCCCAACTTTACATAAATGTACACTAAAGAATTTCAATCCAATAGGATTCATAAATTCAGGAATTAACTATTTGCACTGCCTAATAATTCCTTCAGAAAAAATTTTAATCTGGGCAATGAGTGCATTTTTGATTTATCAGTTCTGAGGAAGAGACATGACTTTAATGGGTTAAATGGGTTAAGTCATTACCCCTCACATAAACTGGGTAATGACACTGGTGGAATTGCTTTCCTGCACTGAAGCTCTATTCCGAGTGACTCAGCAACCCCTTTTTCACAAGAGGAGGTGAACTGCATAAGAGAAGGTGCCACCACGCAACCTCAGCAGCCCATATCTATCAGAAAGGAGACTACTAAAAGTAGCACTGACAAGTATGCCATTCCTTTAATGAATGAGTCCAGCTCCCCATCTATAAAATGGAGTTAATAAATATCAGCCTCCATGGAGCTAGTGAGAACTGATTGATAATGTTTTGAATGAAAACACTTTATAAACTGCAAAAATCCCTAAAAATGTCAGTTAATTCTAAAGTGAGGGTGATCTACCCCAGTGAATTCTTCCATCTTTGAATTCTAGGCCCCAGGGGCTCAGCAATATCTGCAATCTTCCCCATGAAAGGCAAAGTCAACACAGATCATCTCTGAGACTGGGCTAGAAAGAAATCAAAAGCAGAGTACTCCTCCGTATCAAGAAATCAAACTGGCAGAACTGAAAACCTGGAGATCCAGGATAAGCTTATTTTAAAGAAGAACCAGTGCAGGCCGGGTGCGGTGGCTCACTCCTGTAATCCCAGCACTTTGGGAGGCCAAGGTGGGTGGATCACGAGGTCAGGAGTTCGAGACCAGCCTGACCAACATGGTAAAACCCCGTCTCTACTAAAAATACAAAAATCAGTCAGGCATGGTGGCACGCACTTGTAATCTCAGCTATTCAGGAGGCTGAGGCAGGAGAATTGCTTGAACTCAGGAGGCAGAGGCTGCCATGAGCCGAGATTGCACCACTGCACCCCAGCCTGGGCGACACAGCAAGACTCCGTTTCAAAAAAAAAAAAAAAAAGTGGAAAAATGGGATTTGATAATAAAATGACTTTATAGCCAGCTTCAAATGAACTCTTTCTTAAAACAATCTTTATACATCAATAATACAAATGCTTGCCGTTAATTGTGTTTAAAGACTTCTTATTGACTGACACTGGTAACATACAGGCAACTACCTTACTTTTGGTTACAAAGAAAAGAATGGAAAGCTCAGCATGGACCTACTATCACTACCAGAAAAGTAAAGGGCATACCCTTCTCACTGGTCAGGAGTCAAGAAAGTCACCCTTGTATACTTAATAATGATGCACTTTTATTTCTTTGTGCCATGGCTCATTCTAAAAAAAAAAAAAAAAAAGATCTAAAATGGTGAATGGCCATTAATAGTTAAAAAAAGTTACCTTCACTTATTTCTATTATACTAGAATAATCTTGTTCCACAAAGCACTTAGGAAGTTGTATTTGATTTCTTAGCAAGTTCTGCTATCCTTTTACCAAAGGTTTTGTTATATGCGTTTTATGCTGATGATAAAGTGCACAACACAATGCTAGAACATTAGCAAGCAATCCACAAAACGTAGTTATTAAATCCACTAGGCTATAAGCTCCAGGAGAGAATGGATCGTCTTGTTTCTGTCTTGTTTAGCACTCTATTTCCAGAACCTAGCTATCTGGCCCATAGTAGGTATTCAATAAACACTGCTGAATAAACAGTTAAATACGATCTAAAAGTAATTCTCAACCGTCACCTCCTATTTTATGGTTACCAGTGCCCCACCTCCTCTAATCAACAGCAAGGGCCTGGAAGAACCGTACCCCAGAGGAAAGGCACTTAAGTTCCTGTTTGTATTTCCTTAAACTCACCACAAAGATTCTCCCCTTCTGTCCCAAAACCCTAAAATCAATGCTTTGCAACAATGTATTCTTAAACAATTTTGCTTCATTTCCCCTCACAAGACAACGCATAAAGTTCCTTAAAACTGCAAGACCTAGTCTAGTTCCCTTTATCCTTTAACGGAAAGGCATATTTGTAAAACTCTATTTTGATTCATAGTTGATTATCACACAGGTTTCTACTTGTTTTTTTACTATACTTAGTATAAATTAAAATAATATAGGCTTAAAATAATTTGTAAATGTTACAAAGTATACCACACTTTAGAGCATTAAAATTAGGAAACTGACAAATATTTCAATGAATGAATTTTATTCATCGAAATATTCTATTCATTTATTTTCATTCTTGAAAATAAAATTCAGGGGCTGGGTGTGGTGGCTCATCCCTATAATCCCAGCACTTTGGGAGGCCAAGGAGGGGGAACTGCTTGAGGCCAGGAGTTTGAGACCAGCCTGGGCAACACAGTAAGACCCTATCTCTACAAAATAAATAAATAAATATTAATAAAATAAAATTCAGAGATTTTTTTGGAAGTAGACTTCAGGTCCAGTTCAAGAAGTCACACAAAAAATTCTGTGTTGTTACTTTATAGTTATAACTCCTATCTGACCTAAAACAGTAGTATCACCAACCTGATTGCCTAATCTTTCTTATCAGACTTGAGTCCAAATTCCCTAAATTATTTGGATTCAAATGGACTGTTATTCCCTAAAATCAAATCTACTCTCAAAAAAATGAAGATGGACGGCCAGAGACGGTGGCTCACCCCTGTAATCTCAGCACTTTGGGAGGCCAAGGCAAGTGGATCACCTGAGGTCAGGAGTTAGAGACCAGCCTGGCCAACGTGGTAAAACCCTGCCTGTATTAAAAATACAAAAATCAGCCGGGCATGGTGTTGCACACTTGTAATCCCAGCTACTTGGGAGCCTAAGGCAGGAGAATCACTTGAACCCATGAGGTGGAGGTTACAGTGAGCAGAGATGGTGCCACTGCACTCCAACCTGGAGAACAGAGTGAGACTCTGTCTCAAAATAAAAAAGAAGAAGAAGAAGAGTATCATAGGCTCCAAAGTGGATTCCAAAAGAAGTTCCAAAAAATGTTTTCTGCCACACCTAAAAAGGTACTCATTGAAAGAACAACTTCAGGCTCGGCACGGTGGCTCAGGCTTGTAATCCCAGCACTTTGCGAGGCCAAGGAGGGCAGATCACTTGAGGTCAGGAGTCTGGGACCAGCCTGGCCAACATGGAGAACCCCATCTCTACTAAAAATACAAAAATTAGCTGGGTATGGTGGCGGGCACCTGTAATCCCAGCTACTTGGGAGGCTGAGGCAGGAGAACCGCTTGAACCCAGGAGGTGGAAGTTGCAGTGAGCCGAGATGGCACCACTGCACTCAAGCCTGGGCGACAGAGTGAGACTTTGTCTCAAAGAAAAGAACAACTTCAAATAACTATGCTGAATCTCTGAATAAGATAACACTTAAATTGTAAATCTAAATTCTGGTATTTTCATTCCAACATTAGTTATAATTGTTTATTGTCAACTGTCATACAATTTCAGTTTCAGTTGTATTTTCCTTCACCAATATGCTGTAGGTTACATCTTAAATCCCTTTAGTGGAAAGACTACTAAACAAACAAGCAAATAAAAAAAACCTCTGCCTCCCTGGAAAGACACAAGACACTCAACAGTGTCTGTCTTTTAGAGAGTAGAGTGGCTGGAGAACAAAAAGGAAAGGAGACTTTTCACTGAATATCTTTTTTTTTTTTTTTTTTGAGACGGAGTCTCACACTTTTGCCCAGGCTGGAGTGCAGTGGAGCAATCTCGGCTCATTTCAACCTCCGCCTCCCGGGTTCAAACCATTCTCCCGCCTCAGCCTCCCAAGTCGCTGGGAGTACAGGCGCCCGTCACCACGCCTGGCTAATTTTTTGTATTTTTAGTAGAGACGGGGTTTCACCGTGTTAGCCAGGATGGTCTCGATCTCCTGACCCCGTGATCCACCCGCCTCGGCCTCCCAAAGTGCTGGGATTACAGGTGTGAGCCACCGCGCCCGGCCCACTGAGAACCTTTTTAACACTTTCAAATTTTATACAATGTCAATGTATTACCTATTTTTAAAAATCTGTTGAATAAAAGTACTTTTAAGTGTCAGATACTGCTGGCTTCTATACCACAGAAAAGTATACCACTAAAGAATTGTGGAGTTAATTTTAGTGGTACTTCACTGTAAATCTGAATCTCCTGTTCCAGTGCAGAGCTAGTCACCAACAGTAGCGAACCCTTGCAAGCAATTCAATTGGAGTTCACCCAAACCCTCTACAGTTGAGTTATTCTGCTGTATCACTCCATTAGAATTTAAATAGCATTGAAAACGAAAACGTGATACTACAGAAATGTATGTGTCAATTCAAGAATGAAAAAATGGAAGTATATTAATAAGCTACAAAATATTAAAAGAGCAATGATCCAAATACATCTTTGAAAATTAGCAAATCAATTAGATATATATAATATGTACATACTGAACGTATATACCTATATAATATGTACATACTGAACGTATATACCTATATAATATGTACATACTGAACGTATATACCTATATAATATGTACATACTGAACGTATATACCTATATAATATGTACATACTGAACGTATATACCTATATAATATGTACATACTGAACGTATATACCTATATAATATGTATATACTGAACTGTATACCTATATAATATGTATATACTGAATGTAAAATGCTGCAAACCAACTACACACACACTCTCTGAATGTAAAATGCTGCAAATTCCTTTAAAATGTAAACTGCCATGCTGTAAAAACGGGAGAAAGATGTCAAGCACGGTGCTATCTGCAACATAACTTAAGCAGCTTGAACTAGAAAATGCAATATGATCTGTTGCTGGACACAATTGCACAATCTCAATTACCCAGAAGATTCTACCAAACAGGAAATTCATGATGTGACTTCGGGAAACACAGAAATCATATTTAAAGATTAACACATCCAAAAGCCTGGAATTTGTTCCAAAACAAAAAACGATTTTACAGGACCCTTTTCAAATGACGCATACAATACCAATTACTAAAACACAGAAAAAGCTAACAGTTAAATCTGATACTTAGTTTCAGATCCGTAGCTTTCAAATTATAGAAAATCTAAAATACAGGGTATAAAACCTTGGAAGTTAGAGAGCAGTTAGTGAAATACTTCAGGTCTGGAAATTATATGGTATCGACTTAATTTAAAACACACTCACGGTGTAAATTAAAGCTAAAAAGTATCTCTTCCCTTCCTTTTCTATGTGGTTCCATATCCTTACGAAAACCATCGTGTACCTCAGGCCATAAATACAGATAACTCCCTGCAAACTCTCTAAGGGACTTTTAAAACACAGTATTCGCAGGAATTATCTCAAAAAATATTTACAATACCTCCCAGCACTGTTAATAACTTTTTGATCTTGAGGGCGCCTTACAGATCTGAATCTTTCTTGCTCCAAATGAGAAAATTGTTTTGTCGAACAATACTTAAATGAGCAGTGGTATGTGACTAATCAGTGAGCCTGCCAGTTTCTCAAGCGGCAGTGTTCTTGCAGGCACTACCACCGCCGCCCCTCCACGGAAAGGAAATACGCTTTCAACCGAATCGGAAACACACCACTCAAGCTGGCACAGTGCTCACCGAGATAAAGTCGGTATTTTAAGCTCTATGGATCGCTGTTAATTCAAGTGCGAATTCAAAAAGAACGCTTTTCAAGATGGGATTTCGACAGTTTTGCAAAAAAAAAAAAAAAAAAAAAAAGGCCCGGAGAGAGCTCCCTTTCTGGTCAGTTTTGTTCAGATGACCGCAGTCTTCGGGTTGGGTTCTGCCCTTCTGCTTCTCCCGGCAGTTCCCCGAGCTTGTGTGCTCAGAGGACAGGGTCCGGCGCTCCAGCGTGGGCGCATCACGGAAGAGGGTCCTTCTGCTCCAGGTCGGCAGGGAGACCCCCAAGGAAGCGGCCCTTCCCCCGGTGCCTGTCGCCGAGCAGCAACCCTCCCAGAGGGGAAGGCGCAGGGTGCTAGCCAGAACCGAGCTCCAGCACCACCACCTACCTCTCGCAGCGGACCTGAGTGCTGCAACACGGTGGACCGCATACCTGCGTGAGTGCAGGGCGAGGGGTGCTGGAGGTGCAGAACGGGCAGAGCTCGAAGGGGCAGCAATGCCCTCCCCCGAGGAAAATTCCTGCCACTTGACGCAACGCTGAGCAGTGGGGCAGGCCTGGCCCTCGGGCGCGAGGGGCCACCCCTGCCCACAGCGGCCCCAGGCCCAGCGACACTCACCACACAGAGCCATAGGCGCCGGAGCCCACTGGAGACAGGTTCTGGTAACGCTCGGGCACCTCCCAGATTGTCTTGTTCAGCTCCTGCCGGTAGAACGTGGGCCTCTCCTGAGACATTTTCCAGCGGCAGCCGCCGGGCAAGAAGGTAGCCCTAAGGGGCCCCCGCCTGCACCCGCACCCTCTCCCCGGCCCTTGCTGCCCGCCCAGCCGGGCGGGGACTTGCGCTGGTCGCCCGCGCAGGTGCGGCTGCCGCGACCCCGCAGACTCCCGCGCGCGCGGCTGCTGTCAGCCGCAGCGGCTGGATGCGCCCCTGCGACTGGCGCAAGCCCCGCTAAGGGCAGGGACGCGCTCCGGCGCTCAAGGCTGCGCCCGCCGCGATCTCCCTGCACCTTCGCCCCTACAAGGCCGACTCCGGGCTGCGTCGCAGTACTCTTGCTCCAGCTGCTGCGCCCGCTGAGGCTCCAGTGGTCGCGGTTCCAAGAGCCAGCAAACAGGAGCCTCCCGCAGTACTCTCGCGAGAACAGCTCCCAGGACTCTCCGAGAGCCGAGATTTTACCCAATATGGAACCTCTCCGCGGGCGGGGCTTCGTGAGAGAAGAGGCTGGGAGGAGCAGTTCTCGCGAGAAGAGAGCAACAACTGGGGACCAAAGGCAGAAACTCCCAGGGACTGTCTCCTTAAGGGCGCTAAGGCGGACCGGGGAAAGGAAGAGATAAACTGGCAGCACACGCCGCGCGCGCCCCACCGTGGCCGGCGGGGCAAATATCTGGCTCTGTGGTGGAAAACGACAGTAACAAATAGCGTGTCGGGGAAAGAGTCAAAAGATATTTAACTGCGAGTAGTTACCAGCAGCGGAGCACCTGCTCACCTGACCCCCCAAATTCCAAAAAACACTTGCATAAAAAAGAGACAGGTGGCCGGGCGCAGTGGCTCACGCCTGTAATCCCAGCACTTTGGGAGGCCGAGGCGGGCGGATCACCTGAGGTCGGGAGTTGGAGACCAGCCTGACCAACATGGAGAAACGCCGTCTCTACTAAAAATGCAAAATTAGCCGGGCGTGGTGGCGCGCACTTGGAGTCTTAGCTACTCGGGAGGCTGAGGCAGGAGAATCTCTTGAACCCGGGAGGCGGAGGTTGCGGTGAGCCGAGATCGTGCCATTGCACTCCAGCCTGGGCAACAAGAGCGAAACTCCGTCTCAAAAAAAAAAGTAAAAGAAAAAAAAAAAAAAAAGAAAGAGACAGGTTCCGGCCAGAAGGCTGTTGCATTCCCATCTGCTCAAGGACATATGGGTTACTCTTTGAGATGCTGACGAAATATGTCCCAAAGGCAAATGTTAACCCTGCATCAAAGCTGAGGCTTTCCAGGGGATGGGCGCGCGCTGGCTCACGCTTGTTATCCCAGCACTTTGGGAGGCCGAGGCGGATGGATCACGAGGTCAAGCGGTAGAGACCATCCTGGCCAACATGGTGAAACCCCGTCTCTACTAAAAAAAAAAATACAAAAATTAGCTGGGCGTGGTGGCACGAGCCTGTAGTCCCAGCTTCTCGGGAGGCTGAGGCAGGGGAATTGCATGAATCCGGGAGGCGGAGGCTGCAGTGAGCTAAAATCGCGCCACTGCACTCCAGCCTGGTGTCAGAGGGAGACTCTGTCTCAAAAAAAAACAACAACAACAACAAAAAAAAAAACGAGGCTTTCCATTAAAACTCTCCTAGTTAAACTTACATGCAGAAAAATCACCCTGGGAGTTTAAGATGCAAGTTCCCAGGACTCACAGGGAGTCTAATTGGGTAGGTCAGAGGAGGGCATCAAGAGCATGTGTTTTTATAATACATCTTAGGTGATTCTGATTCAGGAAAGTCTCTGATATCTCCCTTTGAGAAGCATTTAAAAAACCATTACACTGAAGATTTGAAACTGACTCCTATCCTGAAGAGCCATCAGTGAAGAGGGTTTTAAGCATTTAACTCAGGCCTCTTCGAGTAAGGAGAATAGGGCAGGAGGCTCATCGAATTTAGGCAAGTCAACTGACGTTTCCTGAACCTCAGTTCCAGCTTCTACCAGAGAATTCCTGCCCTGCATTCCCCACTAACAGAGTCATTTGTAAAAACCAAACAAGATAAATGTGAATGGGCAAGGCATTCTAACCCCATGCCTACATCCATTATCAACCTACGCCTATGCTAAAGCTTGTTACAATGAGCAGAAGAATCAGATCCTGTCTCATTCTCTTAGTTTCTTGTATTAGAAATAACTAGGTCCAAGCCAGGACATTTCTCAACATTTCCCGTGATTATTCTATTTTGTGTCATACACACCTTGGAGGGCTCAGACTTTGCATATCTTGTCCCAACATCTAGCACAATGTTTAGAACATAAAACATGTCCCATAAGTATTTGTTGAAAAAATTATGAACAATAACCGTGATTTCAATTTAAGAAGTGGTACAGGATCCTCAGTCCTCCTCAAGGAAAGCAATATAAAACCAAAAAACAGACAGTCATGGGTGATTCATGGAAAGCTGTTTTGGATCCAGTGTAGCTTAGCTGGAATTCTCTTATCTACAAAAACATGTTGCTTGAGAATGTTCCAAACTAGGGAGGCTAGGAAGCTTTCTAAGAAGTAATGGAGGGTGAAGGGGAAGTAAGAGCAAAAACATGATTGTGAAGAAATGAGGGATGGGGTTGGGGGGATCAAGGGAATGAGGGAATGGTTACAAAGGGTGAGGAGGAAGCTTGGAAGTAGGAATCCTCAGAAATGCACATTTTTATCGTACAAATTGGGATCATGAGGTGAGGGTGAATGAAAGGGTAAAGATAAAGTAAGCAGTATATTCATACACTCATTCAACCAATGTGTATTAAATGCCTACTAGGTGCCAAGCACTTGTAGTTTAAAAGTGATTAAAAACTACAGTTGCTGCCTGCGTGGAGCTTACAATCAACGGGAGGGCAATCATTCAACAAAAATTCATTGAACACTTCCTATGTCCACCACACTGCTGTAGGCACTGATAATAAAACAGTTAATGAAAGGGATAAAAATCCCTGCCCTCATAGGGGTAAGATGATTTACAAAAAGGAATACATGAAGTGCATAATAAGGTAGATATTAACACAGTCATTAAACAAACAAGTGTAAAACTGTAACAGGGCCAAGCAGGAATACAAGGTGGAGTGAGAGACAGTGCTAGGGACAGGGATAGGGTGGGAGGAGGGTAAAGGGAGTGAGTGCAGAAGGCATGTCTGTATCCAGAGCCAGCGATCTGGGCAGGAGGGTGTCATCCAGTGGGGAGAGCCAGGCTTGTGCGGCAGAGAGCCTACGGTTGGAGACCTGGGTGACCCTCCTAGCCTCCATTTCTTTTTACCTCTTCTGACCTGAGGAAGGCTTAAGTCTTCCGGAGACGTTAGTGAATTACCGTCTGTGCAGTAAACATGTGACACATGTGCACTGCTGTATGTTCAGGGCACGAGGCCTGGCACCAAATAGGCCCTCGATCAAGAACAGTAAAACCTCGGAGAGAGTAGGAGCGTTGGTATCCAGGTTTACCAAATACCAAGGGGCTCCCACGACTCAGGTATGAAGAGGGCGACCCAGGTACCCCTTTCCCGGCTCCCTAGCCCAGCTGCTCATGCTCCTCTTCCTCGTCCCCTCCCCCACTCTCATCTCCTCAGCCCGCCGGGAACGCCCGCGGGCTAGGCCACAACGGCTCGGGAACCGCCGGTATCCGCGTCCGCAGCGCCGCCAGCCAGGCGGGAGCCGTGTGCGATCCCAGCGCCCGCACTCCCGCCCCCGCCAAGGAGCCAGGTGAGCCGCTGCTGGGAGACGCCTGGGCGCCGGGGGCTGCAGGTCCCAGGGCGGGGGCTGCGTCGGTCACCGGCAGGTACCCAGGTTTGCCGCAGAGCCAGGCATGCCGTGGGCACTCAGTCAGTATCTGTGGAATGAATGAATGACTGTCGTCCCTCGGAGCTTATCTCTGAGGTATTGTCTCTACTTTCAAAGGCCATGTGGATGGCAATGACAAGAGACGACAGTGTGTGCGTTTTGCAAGCTGCATCCTTTGAAATTCTCCTGTCTATATTGTCAAAAGCCCCAGAACTGATGTGCTACCTGCACCCCACCGCCTACCCCATCCATTTCCTCCTGAGGCCTGACTGCCCGGCCGTTCCTCTTCCTTTCAGACCTCACTGCTTTTGTTAATTTTATTCCCTGTGACTGAATCCCCACTCCCACCTCCTTGCCCATTTCTTTTCATGTCAAATGCCATTGATGTGTCAGGGGCCCGTGTGAAGCCTTCTCCAGCACCCCCACCCCAATAATGAGCATCTCTCCAACACACCATGTTACTCTATCCACATTGCATGGAAGGTGGTTGTCCTATGTTTATGTGTCCAATGGTCATCCGCTTAAGGACTGTCATCTTACTAGTCATCCCTAGCCACTAGCCAGAGTGACTAAAGGATCTAAAGGCCAGGCTCTTTGCTTATACCTTTTCTATATTCCCAATACATTCTCCATAAAAACCTAGGTAGTAACAGGCTTAGGGTTGTTTCTGATGGAATTACAAATGATTATTTTGAAATTTTGGAAGTGAATTTTGCCTTTCCATGGTTATAGAAAACATAAGAAAGTCAACAATATCAGGGGGAAGATATTCCTGCAACTAAACTGGCTTTCAAGATTTCATATTATTTGGGTCAATAGCTAAAAAACTGGATTGTATTTAAACTTTTTATTCTTGACTTTTTGTTGTTTTTTTTTTTTTGAGACAGTCTTGCTCTGTCGCCCAGGCTGGAATGCAGTGGTTCGATCTCGGCTCACTGCAACCTCTGCCTCCCAGGTTCAAGCAATTCTCCTTCCTCACCCTCCTGAGTAGCCAGGACTACAGGCACGCCATCACGCCTGGCTAATTTTTGTATTTTTAGTAGAGACGGGGTTTCACCATGTTGGCCAGGCTGGTCTTAAACACCTGACCTCAGTTGATCCAACCGCCTCGGCCTTCCAAAGTGCTGGGATTACAGGCATGAGCCAGTGAGCCATGTCCGGCCTATACTTTTAAAACACTCTGAACACAGATAATGTAAATAATTAGATAAATGGATGGATAGATGGATGGATGGATGGATGGATGGATGGATGGATAGATAAGCGTACTATGGAGAGTGAAAGAGCTAGGCCAAAAGTGCTTGTATTTTAACAGGGCCCCCAAACTTAGCACTGAAAGGCTTATGAAAGATAATCCACTATATTTATAGTGGTACTCATACTTTAATTTTTATCAGAATCACCTGGACAGCTTCTTTGCTTTTTTTCTACCTAGCAAGACCTACTGAATCAGAATCTCTGGGGACCCAGCAGTCTGGACAGCTTCTTAAAACAGACTGATGTCCCCCAGAGTTTCTGATTCAGTAGGCCTTGCTAAGTGGAGCCTCCTCAACAGTAGGAGTTTCTGGTCATTGCATCTTCTTGGGAAGTGTCCTGCTAGTACATGAAAATGAGCCACTACGGTTTCTATGAAATCAAGAAAGACATAATGGAGCTGGAGAAATTCCAAAGAAAATTACTTAAAAAAAATAATAAGGAAACCATGTGTTTACCCTTGCTGCTGTTAGCCAGACATTTGATGGAGTTCCTTAAAGACAACTTTCCACCTGCTCCTCCTAGCCATCCTCACTGTGGTCGTAGGAGTTTATGACTGGATAACTTCTCCTAGACTATTATATTAGTGGTCTCCAATTGGCTGTTTTGCCTCACTCTCTCCTATCTCCACTGTCCAACCACTTTTTGTGATGATGGAAATGTTTTATATCTGTACTGTCCAGTAAGGTAACCACTAGCCATATGTGGCTGTTGAGCACTTGAAATCTAGCTAGTATAATTGAGGATCTGAATTTTTTATTTTAAGTTTAAATAGCCACATGTAGCCAGTGGCTACCATACTGGACAACTCAGCTCTAGAACATAACACTGGCATATTTCATCTTCCCAAAATGCATCTCTGTGCGTATTACTACTTCTGCTGAAAGACTTTAAATAGGCCAGGCGCGGTGGCTCACACCTGTAATCCCAGCAATTTGGGAGGCTGAGGCAGGAGGATCACCTGAGGTCAGGAGTTCAAGACCAGCCTGACCAACATGGCGAAACCCCGTCTCTACCAAAAATACAAAAATTAGCCAGGTGTGGTGGCACATGCCTGTAATCCCAGCTACTCAGGAGGCTGAGGCAGGAGAATCGCTTGAACCTGGGAGGTGGAGGTTGCAGTAAGCTAAGATCGCACCACTGCACTCCAGCCTGGGTGACAGAGCTGGACTCCATCTCCAAAAAAATAAAAAATAGGCCGGGCGCGGTGGCTTATGCATGTAATCCCAGCACTTTGGGAGGCCGAGGCAGGCAGATCACCAGGTCAGGAGATCAAGACCATCCTGGCTAACATGGTGAAACCCTGTGAGCCGAGATCGTGCCACTGTACTCCAGCCTGGGCGACAGAGCGAGACTCTGTCTCAAAAAATAAAATAAAATAATATACATATATATGTATATGTATACGTAAACATATGTAAAGTAATTGACAACATTTAAAAGCCTGAATATTCCACATAAAAATCTGGCATTATGGCGTCTCCTGGAAAAGATCAGATCTAAGCCATTCCGGGCCCCACATTGACCCCGATAGCAAAAATGGCTAGAGCTAAGCAGCTTCTGCTGCCTTTGCCAGCCCCACTGTTCCCACCACTCTCTGACAGTCATATTTTGCCTATTTTACACCAATCCTCCTTTAATGTCACTTTCAGAACAAAATGCTGGGTTCTAGACTCTCGATGTGACCCAGGATATCAGTTTTGTCATTAGCAGACTAATTAGGCTTGTTTAGGTTGCTGGGAACAAAGAGACTACTCATGGAAGTACATTGGACGATTATATGGGGAAAGTAAGGAAAATTGGGTCTGTATTCCTATGGGTGGGGAAAGAAAGGCGGGGGGGAATTCCCTACATTTTAATATACAGTTCTACCTTTTTTTCTTTTTGTAAGAGACATGAGGCACTAATTATCTTAAGTGATATATTGTAAAATACCTCTCCCATCCTCTTCTGTATTCCCGAGTCACCTCACTGGTTTAGTGAATTTGTGATCTTTAGTTCATGGTTGTTATACAGCATACTACTTCTATCCAACGCTTTGAGGGTAAAAATACAATATATAATTATAGCCCAATTACTTACGTTTTCTAAAACTTTAGTTGTACACCTGTAAAATGAAAGAAATAGTAGTACTGGTATTGTTGTGGAAATTTAATGACATAAGACACAACTCTTGAAAAAATCTTGTGCAATGCATGGCATAGGATAAATGCCCAATAAATGTTGGCAATGATGACGATGATGATTGTTCTGAAGGAAAACAAAGTTGCTGACACATTAAACTTATCTGCAGCATCACCCATCATCTATATAATTGTGTAATCTATATAATTTGAGGGTTTACCAATATATTTTATAGGTATGTTGTTTATACATATGCTTTTTTACATTTATGTGGAAGAATTTTAGAGTTTATGCTTTTTTTATTGTTCAAAAATGTAGATTCTTAAGAATGGTTATACTTTCTCCCAGAGATGGATCCCTATCCATCCTCGTTTACTCTATCTTTTCAATCTTTTAAAAAAGCAGGATAATATAGATTTTTTTTTCTTTTAGAGACAGGGTCTCGCTCTGACACCCAGGCTGGAGTACAGTGGTGCGATCCCAGCTCACTGCAACCTCCACCTGCTGGGCTCAGGTGATCCTCCCACCTCAGCCTCCTGAGCAGCTAGGACTACATGCCATGCCATCATGCCCAGCTAATTTTGTTTCTATTTTTAGTAGAGACAGGGTTTCACCATGTTGCCCAGTCTAGTCTTGAACTTCTATAGCTTTTTCTGCTACACCATGAGGCCACTAACTGTATACTTGGCAGTCATTCAAGAAATATTTGTTAAGGGCCTGCTAAGTTGCTAAGTGAAAGCCATTATTTTGGGTCTTGGGGCTGCCACTGTGAATAGTCACAGTCCTGCTTCCTGGTCTTACATTTTATGGGGGAAACAGACAATGGAAAAACAGACAAATAATGAATCAGGTGCTGGCAAGTGCTGTGAAGAAAAGTAAAAGGTAAAGGGATAATGATGTCTGCTATTTTAGAGGAGTTACAAGACTTGTATTGAGCACTTAACCCTTCATCTGGACTTCTTCATATATGCTGGATAGTGAGCATTTTCAGTGAAAATTGTTGATTAATACTGTCTACTTCTTGATCATTTTCCTACAACATAACACAATTGAATATAAAGAAGACTAGGCCTCCCAGCAGGACACCTGGGTTCTAGTCCTGGCTCTAATAAGTATCAAACAGCAAAGACTGTTTGAATTTCTGGGTTTTTTGGTCTCCATTTGAAAAATGGAAAGAATACACATAAAATTGTACAACTTTGCGAGAGTTTTTTACAACTGAAAGATGCTATGCAAGTGTAAAACATTATTATATAGGAATTTTATTTCCTTAAAAATATGCTGAGGATCTGGATTGCTGAAAATGCTTTTTTATTTGCTCTGTTTCTGCTCATCCAGGAATGGCACAACTAGAGAGGAGCGCCATCTCTGGCTTCAGCTCTAAGTCCAGGCGAAACTCATTCACGTATGATGTTAAGCGTGAAGTATACAATGAGGAGACCTTTCAACAGGAACACAAAAGGAAGGCCTCCTCTTCTGGGAACATGAACATCAACATCACCACCTTCAGACACCACGTCCAGTGCCGGTGCGTGTGTCCAATCTTTCAGCTGCCACCGAGCTGGGCAGGACTGAAACCTAACCTGACTCCTTTGGTGTCCACTTCTCTTTCTTGTCTGAGTTCCTGTAATCAGAATCATGCAGTTTATTGTGCAATTTTTCTTCAGTCATTTTTGTGGTTTGTCTTGTAGTACCTTTTCGATTGTAAACTTCCTGGGCATAAAGATCTTGGGTGTCCCTACGGTACCTAAGGAGGATATTTCATAATTCCGTTGTTCAATCAACCACGACTACCAGACTCCTGACCAAAAATAAGATAGCCAGCAAGACGCAATGGCTCACGCCCGTAATCCCAGCACTTCAGGAGGCCAAGGCGGGCAGATCACTTGAGTCCAGGAATTTGAGACCAGCCTGGGCAACATGTTGAAACCCCGTCTCTACTAAAAATACAAAAATTAGCTGGGCGTGGTGGCATGTGCCTGTAATTCCAGCTGCTCAAGAGGCTGAGGCATGAGAATTGCCTGAACCTGGGAGGCAGAGGTTGTAGTGGGTCGAGATTGCGCCACTACACTCTAGCCTGGGCAACAGAGCAAGACTCCGTCTCAAAAAAAATAAATAAATAAGATAGCCATGGTGGACTGATTAATGGTAGGGGAATGAGATTCTTCTAGTCTCATATCCAACAGTGCCCACATGGTGGCACTCATGGTCACTAGGGTAGAATCTACCACCACCACCTCTGATACCCACTGTGACTAGCTAGGTCCTACAGTTCAGGGGCTCTTACCCTGTTTTTGTGCTTTGAACCTTCTAGCAGTCTGATAAAGTTAATCAACATCTTTCAGAATAATTTTTAAAATGTTTTTTATTGTGGTGAAATATGTATAACATAAAATTGGCTATTTCGACCATTTTTAAATATACAATTCAGTGGCGTGGTTGACATTCGCAATGTTGTGCAACCATCACCGCTATCTATTTCCAAAACTTTTTCATCACCTCAAACAGAAATTCTGTTAAGCAATAATTCCCCATTTCCCCTCCCCTCAGCCCAAGTAACCTCTCTTCTGCTTCCTGTCTCTATGAATTTGCCTATTCTAGCTATTTCATTTAAGTAGAATCATACAATATGTTTGTCTTTTTGTGTCTGACTTCTTTCACTTCGCATAATGTTTTCAAGGTTCATCCATATTGTAGCATGTATTAGAACCTCATTTCATTTTATGGCTGAATAATATTCC
Organism: Pongo abelii; assembly: GCF_028885655.2. Classification (NCBI taxonomy): domain Eukaryota; kingdom Metazoa; phylum Chordata; class Mammalia; order Primates; family Hominidae; genus Pongo; species Pongo abelii. The sequence goes on along the minus strand of NC_071990.2, from coordinate 36,277,841 downwards.
ATTGTATTTATATACCACATTTTTGTTTATCCATTCGTTAACAGACATTTGAGTTGTTTCTACCACCATTAGGCTACTGTAAATAATGCTGCCATGAACATTGGCACAGGAGATCTGTTTGAAGTCCTATAACTAGGACTAGAATTGTTGAATCACATCATAAATCTGTGGTAAATTTAACTTTTTAAGGAACTGCCAAACTGTTTTCCACAGTAGCTGCACCACTTTACATTTTCACTGGCAATGTACAATTTTTCCATGTCCTCTCCAACATTTGTTATTTTCCATTTTTTTAAATTATAGCCAAACTATTAGGTATGAAATGATATCTCATCGTGGTTTTTTGTTTTTGCTTTTGTTTTGCATTTTCCTGATGACTAAAGATGATGAGTATCTTTTGGTGTGTTTATTGGTTAATTGTATATCTTCTTTGGAGAAATGTCTATTCATTTCCTTTGTCCTTTGTAAAATTAGGTTGTTTGTCTTTTTGTTATTGAGTTATAGGAGTTCTTCATGTATTCTGGATATTAAACTTCTATCAGATATATGTTTGTAAATCTTACATAATTTTGTAAATATTTTCTCCCATTCTGCAGGTTGTCTTTTCACTCTGTTGATATAGTGCCCTTTGATGTAGAAAAGTTTTTTGGTTTTTTGTTTTGTTTTGTTTTGTTTTGTTTTGTTGAGACAGAGTTTCACTCTTGTTGCCCAGGCTGGAGTGCAATGGCACGATCTCTGCTCACTGCAACCCCTGCCCCCCAGGTTCGAGCGATTCTCCTGCCTCAGTCTCCTGAGTAGTGGGGACTACAGGCAGGTGCCACCATGCCCAGCTAATTTTTGTATTTTTAATAGAGATGGGGTTTCACCATGTTGGCCACGCAGGTTTTGAACTCCTGACCTCAGGTGGTCCGCCTGCCTCGGCCTCCCAAAGTGCTGGGATTACAGACGTGAGCCACCGCACCTGGCTGATGTAGAAAAGTTTTTAATTTTGATGAAATCCAATTTAGCTGTATTTTCTTTTGTTGCCTGGACTTTTGGTGCCATATTTAATAAACTATTGTCAAATTCAAGATCATGCAAGATCATGCATCTTTTCTTTTCTTCTCTTTTCTCCTTCCTTCCTTCCTTCTTTCTTTCTTTCTTTTTGAGGCAAAGTCTCACTCTGTCGCCCAGGCTGCCACACAGTGGCACAATCTCCGCTCACTGCAACCTCCACCTCCCAAGTTCAAGCGATTCTCCTGCCTCATCTCCCGAGTATCTGGGATTACAAGTGTGCACCACCATGCCCGGCTAATTTTTGCATTTTTAGTAGAGACGGGGTTTCATCAAATTGGTCAGGCTGGTCTCAAATTCCTGACCTCGAGTGATCTGCTTGCCTTGGCCTCCCAAAGTGCTGGGATTACAGGCATGAGCCACTGCTCTGGGCCAAGATCATGCATATTTTCATCTATGTTTCCTTCTATGAATTTTATAGTTTTAGCTTTTAAATTTAGGTCTTTGATCCTTTTTGAATTAATGTTTGTATATAATGTAAGGTAAAGGTCCAGCGTTATTCTTTTACATGTAGATATTCTGTTTTCCCAGGACAATTTATTGAAGAGATTGTCTTCACCTAGTAAATGGTCTTGGCTGAATAATTTTTTAATGCATAAAATAAGCAGGATTATAAGGAAAACCAGTTACACTGAAATACAGTTATCTAAATATCAAAAATACCAAAATTGTGTTATTTAATAATATGGGTCTAATCACTACTATAATTTCAAAGTAGTGAGGAATGTAACTAATATTTCAAGATCTCTTTAGCAATTGTAATGTAATATAGAAATGTTTGTGATTTCTACTGGTGACAAAGTCAAGTTCTGCTGATACTACTGTGGTTTGTTGCCAACATTCATAATTGAAGGAAATGCTAAAGAGGTTAGTGAAATAAAGATATAAGTTCGCCTATATAATTTCACAGATGTCCACAAATACTATCTACAGACTCCTTGCAGGTCCACAAACCTCAGGTTAAGAACCCTGGCCGGGTGCAGTGGCTCACACCTGTAATCCCAGTACTTTGGGAGGCCGAGGTGGGTGGATCACTGAGGTCAGGAGTTTGAGACCATCCTGGCCAACATGGTGAAACCCCTTCTCTACTAAAAATACAAAAATTAGCTTGGCTTGGTGGCGCACAGCTGTAATCCCACCTACCCGAGAGGCTGAGGCAGGAGAATCGCTTGCATCCGGGAGGCAGAGGTTGCAGTGAGCCGAGATCACGCCACTGCACTCCAGCCTGGTGACAGAGTGAGACTGTCTCAAAAAGAAAAAAAAAACAAAGAATCCTTTGTGACCTACATCATTATAGTAATCTTAATTACTCAAGTCGTCCTCACTCACACTCTGAATTTATTAGTCCTTCTTGTCCCCTGGTTTATCACCCACAATTGGCACATGTTGGTATGTTGGCATGTTGGTGACAAGTGTGGAAAGTACCTACACAGCCCTGCTCCAGACTGTCCTCTCCTTGAGACATTCTCCTTTGTCCACATTCTGCCTTTTGCAAGTTGTGCTCTTGGATATCCCCCCCAGTCCTCTCACTTCCTGTGCTCCATGGTGGATCGGGGGACATGTGCCAAAGAGGGTATTTGGGGCAACATTGGCTTTGTCTCTATAAAATGATAGTCTTTTTCCCTATCTTTACCCTCATTATAAATAAGTATTCCCAGTGAAATTTCAGCCTAACTCCTTTCTACCTTCCTTACTTAGCCTTGCCATCCGGACACTTAAATCTGACCCATTCTGCCTCCCATAAGCTTTCTAGCAACTGTTACTCCCTACTTCTAAAACATACAGTTCTCTCCACTTCTGAATTTTAACCAGAAAGGTAGCACAGCACAGTGCTTAAGAGCACAATTCTGGCTGGGCACAGTGGCTCATGCCTGTAATCCCAGCACTCTGGGAGGCCGAGGCAGGCAGATCACAAGGTCAGGAGTTTAAGACCAGCCTAGCCAACATGGTGAAACCCCGTCTCTACTAAAAATACAAAAATTAGCTGGGCATGGTGGCACGTGCCTGTCATTCCAGCTACTCGGGAGGCTGAGGCAGGAGAATTGCTTGAACCAGGACCGGAATGCAAAGGTTGCAGTGAGCTGAGATTGCACCACTGCGCTCCCGCCTGGGCTACAGAGTGAGACTCCGTCTCAAAAAAAAAAAAAAACCACAATTTTGAAGCCAGATTGCCTGATTTTGAATACTAGTCCTGCTGCTTTTCAGCCTTGTGACCTTAGGTAAGCTATTCACCTCTGCTGTGCCTCAGTTTCCTTATCTGTAAGATCAACATGATAATAGCACCTGCCTCATAAAGTGATTGTGAGGATTTAAAGAGTATTTGTAAAGCAACTAGGAAATAACACTAGATAAGGGAGTTTTTTTTTTCCTCTTTTTTTTATTTTGAGCTGGAGTCTCACTCTGTCATCCATGCTGGAGTGCAGTGGCGCTATCTCAGCTCACTGCAACCTCAGCCTCCCGGGTTCAAGCGATTCTTCTGCCTCAGCCTCCCGAGTAGCTGGGACTACAGACCCGGTTTATTTTTGTATTTTTAGTGGAGACGGGGTTTCGCCATATTGGCCAGGCCGGTCTTGAACTCCTGACCTTGTGATCCGCCCGCCTTGGTCTCCCAAAGTGCTGGGATTACAGGCGTGAGCCACCGCACCTGGCCATAAGTGAGTTTTTTAATGTAAATAAAATAATCTTTTAACCCCATCTCTTCCTTTCTGCAGAAAACCTCTTAATATCTTTCCTCATTTTCTTCCTCTTTAGCAACTGCAAATCCCCCCTCTTATCAAAATCTCCCCGTGCTTTCATTTTGATTCTTCCATTTCTCACTTTTAAGATGTCTTAACTGAAATCCAGATTCATGTCTAAATGCTAATACTATTCCGCCGTCAGCTTCAACTTCCATTCCTCTAATTCCCTCCTTAGTTCCTGTCACTCTTAAAGCCTCATCACTCCGTGTCCATTGTATTCTTCACCATGGGGAAGAGCTTTGATGACTTTGCCTTGGGTGGCTGGCTGGTCTTTCCCTAAGTGACACACAGAGAGGAAGGCAGACTGAACCAGGTGAAGGAACAAACTGTTCCAGTGCCATGCTCTACTCTTCTCCACAGAGGCTCATAATTAGAAAGAGCATGTTTTGTACACCTGCCACACACCCAGGGACTCTCCTAAGAACAGCAATGTGATGTTCCTTCCAAACCAATGGTCTTACTCATGGCTGCGGAGCAGCATTTCACAGCTGCCAATAGGAAATTTGGAAGCAGGAGAGTGGCTAGAACACTGAGCTAGAAATCAAGGACCTTGTTTCTAGCCCCATCTCTACTCACACTTATTCCTGCGACCTTGGTAAAGTCATATTTATTTGGCATTAATTACCTTAGCAATAGTAATGCCATAGTTGTGACAGTAAAACATAAGTAAAATTACTTCTTGTCTGAGCATGCACTTCAGCCCTGACTACGTTAAAGTTATGTTTGTTGTTGTAGTCAAATCCCAATTATCTAGCTCAGTTTACACGTGAAAAATCTTCATACTTTTTACTTTCAACCCCTGCTAAAATCTAAATAATGAAAAACAATTTAAAACCAAATTGGTTTTCCTGGTTGACTAATGATGATTCTGTTGTTTTAGGTGATCTAAAAGTTAAAGCAGGTTTTCTCAATCTCAGCATCATTGACATTTTGGACCAGAAAATTCTTTCTTGTGGAGAATTGGCTTGTGTATTCTGTGATGTTTAGCCTCTACCCACTTGCCAATTGCAAGAATCAAAAATGTCTCTGGGCCAGGCACGGTGGCTCACGCCTGTCATCCTAGCACTTTGGGAGGCCGAGGCGAGCAGATCACCTGAGGTCAGGAGTTCAAGACCAGCCTGGCCAACACAGTGAAACTCCATCTCTACTAAAAATACAAAAATTAGCCAGGCATGGTGGCGCATGCCTGTAATCCCAGCTACTCAGGAGGCTGAGGCAGGAGAATTGCTTGAACCCGGGAGGCAGAGGCTGCAGTGAGCCAAGATTGTGCCACTGCACTCTAGCTTGGGCGACAGAGCAAGACTCTATCTCAAAAAAAAAAAAAAGTCTCTGGACATTGCCACATGTACACAGGGGAACAAAACTGCACCTAGTTGAGATCTACTGGGCTAAAGGATAATAAAGTCTTATTTTATAAAGTTGTTTCCTTACATAATTAAGTCCTTAAGCACAGGACTTCATATTCTCTATTTTCTACTAATTTCTACATGTCACAGGTCAAGGCCAGACAGAGTAAATGTTTGGTAAAAATTTTAGTTCCATGCTCTCCTCTCCTCCACAGAGGGTCATAATTAGAAAGAACACACTTTGTGTACCTGCCTCGCACTTGGGGACTCTCCTAATTGGGAATAACATGAATGTGTTAACTGCCCTTCCACCTATCAATGTCACACCTCAAAACACTGTCCTTGTCAAGAGAAAACAACAGCAGTCCATTTTTCTACTGGAAAATTGGTAGGTTTAATTCTTCCCAAATATCCTGTGAAAACACAGAACTGATTACATGCTGGATGTATACGGCTTAGTTCTTGACATATACATAGCACTTGGTTCTGAAGCTAAGGTGATTTAGTCCCCCAGGGAACATGTGGCGATGTCTGGAGACATTGTTATTGTTAGCTGTTACAGCTGAAGGAGGGAGTTCTACTGATACCGAATGTGTGAATGTGTAGGGATGAGGGATGCTGCTAAACATCCTGCAATGCACAGGACAACCCCACAACAAAGAATTATCTGGTCCAATATGTCAAACTGTCATTAGTGCTGACAGGACTCTGCTTTTTCTTGGTTATGTGGGCCAAATGCCTTTTCTTGGCTATGTGGGCATTTTCTTTGGAGAAACTAACCAAGTCTCTGCTCCTCTCTCTCACAGCTGCTCATGGCACAGGTTCCTACGATGCATGCTTACAATCTTTCCCTTCCTAGAATGGATGTGTATGTATCGATTAAAGGATTGGCTTCTGGGAGACTTACTTGCTGGTATAAGTGTTGGCCTTGTGCAAGTTCCCCAAGGTAAGGAAAACATGAAACCTGTTCATCCAAAGACAATGTATCAGACCTTGTCCACGTGCCCAGGGTAAACAATTACTTGTGCTACATGAATAGAAAAAAAATATTGAATTTTATTCACAGCATTACCATTTGTTCCCTTATCTGCCAGATTTCTAACCTCTCCAGGGTGGTTCCAAAAGACTTGGTTTACTTTAGACCCCGAATGCTTTCCAGAGTACTTGTAACACCCACTCTTTGTTATTTTTTCCCTTAACTAGTTATTTCATGCTCATGACTATAATACATCTCACTTGGCATTGGTTCTACCTAGAAAGGGGAAGGATAGGCAGGCACAGTAGCTCATGCCTGTAATCCCAGCACTTTGGGAGGCCAAGGCAGACAGATTGCTTGAGCTCAGGAGTTCCAGACCAGCCTGGCTAACATGGTGAAACTCTGTCTCTACAAAAAAATACAAAAATTAGTGGGGCCTGGTGACATGTGCCTGTAGTCTTAGTTACTCTGGAGGCCGAGGTGAGAGGATCACCTGAGCCCAGGAGGTCGAGACTGTAGTGAGCAGTGATCACACCACTGCACTCCAGCCTGGGCAACAAAGCAAGACCCTGTCTCAAAAAAGAAAAAAAAGGTGAAGGATAGGAAACATAGCATGCCAGCATCTCTCCAGCAAGTGACAAGCAATCCAGTGCCCACTCTTTGGTCTTCCAAGTAGCAGTTCAGATGTAAGACAACAAGATCACACAGATAGGTGTGGGAGCTTATCTGGGCTTTAAAAACTCATTTCCCAATAGGAAGCAACAACTCTTGTAACAGTTCCATAAATATTGCTTCCAGAGTCCCACAATGGACAAATCCAGTTGTAAGAGGCACTATGCTCAGAGAATCCCAAAGGTAGGGCTTCCAACTGGATATTTATCTTTCATTCACAGTCCTCTTGGTCCAGATGGAATATACTATTTGGGTTCATTTTTACCATAAGCAATTCTGCCTGGTAACACAGCTGACGTTCTACCACTATAAGGTTTCCAGGGAAACAGAGCTAGAAAGTTAACCCCAGATCAAATTCATCCTCAAAAAATAGAATGGGTTTTATTAATCCTTTACTCACAGTAGTTTATAGTTCCCCAGATAGTCTTTAAATACCTCCATTTCTCTATTTTTCTGAGGCTCAACAGGCAGGGTTGAAGCTTGTGATCGGGCAGGTTGTGGATAGCACAAAAGAGGTCAAGAACATGAACAAGTTGTGGCTGAAATCCAACTCTAGCACAGCACCGTTAATTGGGGAAAACAGATGACTTTTTAAATCTTTATTTACTTATTTGTTTCTAAATTATCAAATAGTAAAATTGGCTTTTTTTCCCCTTTTGGTGTATACTCAGATTGATTTTAATACACTTGGCTGGGACCGGTGGCTCATGCCTGTAATCCCAGCACTTTGGGAGGCCTGGGCAGGCAGATTGATTGAGATCAGGAGTTTGAGACCAGCCTGGGCAATATAGTGAAACCCCATCTCTACTAAAAATACAAAAATTAGCTGGGCGTGGTGGCACGCACCTGTAATCCCAGATACTTGGGAGGCTGAGGCAGGAGAATTGCTTGAACCCAGGAGGTGGAGGTTGCAGTGAGCCAAGATCGCACCACTGCACTCCAGCCTGGGTGACAGAGCGAGACTCCATCTCAAAAAAAAAAAAAAAAAAGAACACATATATAGATTTGTGTAACCACCACCACAATCGATGCAGAGCAGTTCCATCACCTCCAGAACTCTCTCATGCCATGCTTTTTAAGTCACGTCCCCCCCAGTCTATAACCCCTAGCAACCATTGATCTGTTCTCCAGCACCATAATTCTGTCTTTTTGAGCACATCATATAAATGGAATCATACAGTATGTAAATTTCAAAGGCTGGCTTCTTTCATTATGCATTATGCCTTTGAGATTCACTCAAATTGTTGTGTGTATCAATAGTTCATTTTTATTGCTTAGTAATATTCTACTATATGGATATATCACAGCTTGTTTATCCATTCACTTGTTGATAGAGATTTTGTTTCCAGTTTTGGTCTCTCACAAATGAAGTTGCTATGAACATTCATGTACAGGTTTTAACTGAACATAGTTTTCATTTTACTAAGCTGGAGCTGGATCGCTGGTCACATGGTACGTGTATGTTTAACTTTATAAGAAACCACCAAACTGTTTTCCAGAGTGGCTTTCTACCATTTTACATCCCCACCCGCAAAGCATAAGAATTTCATTTCCCCCACATCCTCATCAGCACTTGATATTGTCAATATTTTTAAAATTAAACTTTCTATTTTGAGATGATTATAGATTCACATGCGTTTGTGAGAAACAACAGATAGAACCCATGTACCCTTTACCCAGTTTCCCCAGTGGTAATATCTTGCAAAGCTATGGTTCAGTCTCACAACCAGGATATCAGCATTGTTTCAGTCAAGATAGAGAACACATTGATTTTGTATCCTGAGCCTTTGCTGAAGTTGCTTATCAGCTTAAGGAGATTTTGGGCTGAGACAATGGAGTTTTCTAGATATACAATCATGTCATCTGCAAACAGGGACAATTTGACTTCCTCTTTTCCTAATTGAATACCCTTTATTTCCTTCTCCTGCCTAATTGCCCTGGCCAGAACTTCCAACACTATGTTGAATAGGAGTGGTGAGAGAGGGCATCCCTGTCTTGTGCCAGTTTTCAAATGGAATGCTTCCAGTTTTTGCCCATTCAGTATGATATTGGCTGTGGGTTTGTCATAGATAGCTCTTATTATTTTGAGATACGTCCCATCAATACCTAATTTATTGAGAGTTTTTAGCATGAAGGGTTGTTGAATTTTGTCAAAGGCCTTTTCTGCATCTATTGAGATAATCATGTGGTTTTTGTCTTTGGTTCTGTTTATATGCTATATTACATTTATTGATTTGCGTATATTGAACCAGCCTTACATCCCAGGGATGAAGCCCACTTGATCATGGTGGATAAGCTTTTTGATGTGCTGCTGGATTCTGTTTGCCAGTATTTTATTGAGGATTTTTGCATCAATGTTCATCAAAGATATTGGTCTAAAATTATCTTTTTTGGTTGTGTCTCTGCCCGGTTTTGGTATCAGGATGATGCTGGCCTCATAAAATGAGTTAGGGAGGATTCTCTCTTTTTCTATTGATCGGAATAGTTTCAGAAGGAATGGTACCTGTTCCTCCTTGTACCTCTGGTAGAATTCGGCTGTGAATCCATCTGGTCCTGGACTCTTTTTGGTTGGTAAGCTATTGATTATTGCCACAATTTCAGAGCCTGTTATTGGTCTATTCAGAGAGTCAATTTCTTCCTGATTTAGTCTTGGGAAGGTGTATGTGTCGAGGAATTTATCCATTTCTTCTAGATTTTCTAGTTTATTTGCATAGAGGTGTTTGTAGTACAAAATGGGAGAAAATTTTCGCAACCTACTCATCTGACAAAGGGCTAATATCCAGAATCTACAATGAACTCAAACAAATTTACAAGAAAAAAACAAACAACCCCATCAAAAAGTGGGCAAAGGACATGAACAGACACTTCTCAAAAGAAGACATTTATGCAGCCAAAATACACATGAAAAAATGCTCACCATCACTGGCCATCAGAGAAATGCAAATCAAAACCACAAGGAGATACCATCTCACACCAGTTAGAATGGCAATCATTAAAAAGTCAGGAAACAACAGGTACTGGAGAGGATGTGGAGAAATAGGAACACTTTTACACTGTTGGTAGGACCGTAAACTAGTTCAACCCTTATGGAAGTCAGTGTGGCGATTCCTCAGGGATCTAGAACTAGAAATACCATTTGACCCAGCCATCCCATTACTGGGTATATACACAAAGGACTATAAATCATGCTGCTATAAAGACACATGCACACGTATGTTTATTGTGGCACTCTTCACAATAGCAAAGACTTGGAACCAACCCAAATGTCCAACAATGATAGACTGGATTAAGAAAATGTGGCACGTATACAATACTATGCAGCCATAAAAAATGATGAGTTCATGTCCTTTGTAGGGACATGGATGAAATTGGAAATCATCATTCTCAGTAAACTATTGCAAGAACAAAAAACCAAACACCACATATTCTCACTCATAGGTGTGAATTGAACAATGAGAACACATGGACACAGGAAGGGGAACATCACACTCTGGGGACTGTTGTGGGGTGGGGGAGGGGGGAGGGATAGCTTTAGGAGATATACCTAATGCTAAATGACGAGTTAACAGGTGCAGCACACCAGCATGGCACATGTATACATATGTAACTAACCTGCACATTGTGCACATGTACCCTAAAACTTAAAGTATAATAATTAAAAAAAAAAAAGGATAGAGAACACTTTCACCACCACAAAGATCCCTCAAGTTGTCTTTTTATAGCCACCACTACCTGCCTCCTGTCCCTAACTCCTCTTAATCCCTAGCAATCATTAATATGTTCTTCACTTTTATAATTTTAACATTTCAAGAAAGTGATCTAAAGGTAATCATACAGCATATAACCCTTTGGTATTGGTTTTTTTCCCTCGTAATTCTGTGGTGATTCATCCAGATTGTTGTATATATGAATTGCTTATAACTTTTTATTTTTGAGTAATAGTCCATGGTATAGACGTATCACAGTTCATTTAAACATTTACCCATTGAAGGATATCTGGATTGCTTCCAGGCTTTGTTATTACACATATAGATGATATGAACATTCATGTGCAGGTTTGTTGTTGTTGTTGTTGTTGTTGTTGTTGTTTTTGAGAGGCAGTCTCGCTCTGTCACCCAGGCTGGAGTGCAGTGGCACGATCTCGGCTCACTACAACCTCTGCCACCCGGGTTCAAGCAATTCTCCTGCCTCAGCCTCCTGAGTAGCTGGGATTACAGGTGCACACCACCACGCCCAGCTAACTTTTGTCTTTTAGTAGAGACAGGGTTTCACCATGTTGGCCAGGCTGGTCATAAACTCCTGACCTTAAGTGACCACCCACCTTGGCCTCCCAAAGTACTGGGATTACAGGCGAGAGCCACAGCGCCTGGCCTCATGTGCAGGTTTTTAAAATAAATGTTAAGTCTTCATTTATCTGGGATAAATGCTTAGGAGTATAGTGTATTGCTGGAGTATATAGGAGTTGCCTGTTGCCTTTTTTCACCAACCTGTTTTCCAGAGTGGCTTAACACATTACGTTCCCACTAGCAATCTATGAGTGATCCAGTTGCTCTGTATCCTCACCAACATTTGCTGTTGTCACTATTTTTTATTTTAGCTATTCTAATAGTCATGTAGTGATATCTCATTATGGTTTTAGTTTGCATTGTTTTAATGGCTAGTGATATTTAACATCTTTTCATAAGCTAATTTCCATCTGTTATTTTCATAAAATGGCTCTTCACGTCTTTTGCCCATGTTCTAGTTAAATTCCGTTTTTACTGTTGAGATCTGAGAATTCTTTGTAGATTCTGGATACTAGTTATTTTGTCTTTTGTGTTTTGCAAATATTTTCTCCCAGTCTGGAGCCTGCCTTTTCATACTCTTAACAGCCTTCCAGAGCAAAAGGTTTTGATTTTGATAGGCTCATTTTTAGTATCTTTTATTTTAGCCATTCTAAGAAGTACGTAGTGGTATCTCATCATTGTTTTAATTTGCATTTCCCTAATGGTTAATGAGGTTGAACATCTTTTCATGTGCCTAACTTGCTATCCTCATATCTTCTTTGAAGGGTCTGTTCAAGTACTTAGCCTATTTTTCCACTGAGGTTTTATTTTTTTCTTGTTGTTAATTTTTGAGCTTTTGTTTTGTTTTGTTTTTAGAGACAGGATCTTGCTCTGTCACCCAGGCAGGAGTGCAATGGTGTGAACATAGCTCACTGCAGTCTAGAACTCCTGGCCTCAAACATCCTCCTGCCTTGGCCTCCTAAAGTGCTGAGATTACAGGCATGAGCCACCATGCCCGGCCTCAACACCATTTTTTTTTTTTTTTTTTTTTTTTGAGACGGAGTCTCACTCTGTCGCCCAGGCTGGAGTGCAGTGACACAATCTCGGCTCACTGCAAGCTCCGCCTCCCGAGTTCATGCCATTCTCCTGCCTCAGCCTCCCGAGTAGCTGGGACTATAGGCGCCCGCCACTACGCCCGGCTAATTTTTTGTATTTTTAGTAGACACGTGGTTTCACCGCGTTAGCCAGGATGGTCTCGATCTCCTGACCTCGTGATCTGCCCACCTCAGCCTCCCAAAGTGCTGAGATTACAGGCGTGAGCCACCGCGCCCAGCCTCAACACCATTTTTAAAGAATATCCTCCAGTGAATTGTTTTTGCACCGTTGTCAGAGATCAAATAGGCATCTTTTGTGTGAGTCTCCTAAATTTTCTTCATTCTGTTCCATTGATCTATGTGTCTATCCCTTTACCAATGCCATGTCTTGACAGTGAGTTTTAAGGTTGAGTAATATGCTTCCTCCAGCTATTTTTTTTCCAAAATTGTTTTAGCTTTTCTTCTGTATTCATTTTATAATCAGCTTATCTAAATTTACCAAAAAAGAATTTTGTTTAGATTTTGATAGGTATTCCATTAAATCTATAGATTATTTCAGGGAGAATTGGCATCTTTATTATGTTGTCTTCCAATCCATGATTATGGTGTCTCTCCATTTATTTAGGTCCCTTGATTTCTTTCATCAGCCTTTTGTAGTTTTCAGCATAGAGATCCTACGTGTTTTGTTAGATTTGTGCCAAAGTATTTCATTTTAGGGGTTTAAATGATGGTTCAGTCTCCAATTATTCATTGTTTGCATATAAAAATACAATTGATATTTGTTCGTTTTTCTTGTATCCTGAAACTCCTTTATTAGTTCTAAGAATTTTTTGTAGATTCCCTTGAATTAACTACATTGACAATCATGTCATCTGTTAATAGGGACAGTTATGTTTGTTTCTTTTTAATATGAATGGCCTTTATAACTTTTTATTGCTTGTTATACTAGCTAAGACTTCCAATACTATGTTGAATAAGGGTGGTGAGAATAGACATTCTTGCCTTGTTCCTGAACATAGGGGGAAAGCATTCAGTCTTTTACCACTAAGTATGATGTTAGCTGTAGGATTTTTGTTGATGTCCTTTATTAGGTTAGGGAAGTTTTCATCTACTCCAGTTTGCTGAGAAATTTATCATAAATCAATGTTGTATTTTGTGAAATGCTTTTTATGCATCTATTGATATGAGCGTGTGGTTTTTCTCTTTAGATGATTAATATGGCAGGTTACATTAATTGATTTTTTTGAATATTGAACCAGCCTTGAATTCTCAGAATAAGAGAGTACTCACACTAAGTTACCATATGTGCTAGTTGCATTCCTGCAAAAAGAAATTTGCATGTGGCAGCTACAACCAAAATGGCCCATTTGTATTAACATAGTCACTTTATTTCTATGAATAAAATTTCTAGCATATTCCTATGGTGCTGCATTGAGACAGCTAAACTCTTGGAATTGATGCTTTAACTATGAGCCCCCTGCCAGTTTCTACTTATATTCAAATAAAGACCAAAGTTGGAGGATATCCCATTGCTAAATTAAAAAGTCATCAGTATAATCTTGTATCAAAATAAGAATGGCATTAGAGTAATATCTAGCATTCACCACAATACCTAGCACATAGTAGGTACTCAAAAGATATTTGTTGAATAAAAATGATTACATAGCTGGTTATGGTAGCTCACACCTGTAATCCCAGCACTTTGGGAGGCTGAGGAAGGTGAATCACTTGAGGTCAGGAGGTCGAGACCAGCCTAGCCAATATGGCAAAACCCTGTCTCTACTAAAAATACAAAAATTAGCCAGGTGTAGTGGTATGTGCCTGAAATCCCAGCTACTTGGGAGGCTAAGGCAGGAGAATTGTTTAAACCTGGGAGGCAGAGGCTGCAGTAAACTGAGATCACACCACTGCATTCCAGCCTGGGTAACAGAGCGAGACTCCATCGGAAAAAAAAAAAAGATTATATAGCTATATGAATGAATGAATTCAACCAGCTCTTAATACTTGATTAAGGGATTGAATATTAGTTTAATTGATGTGAATAATAAGATAATTTGTAGTGTGAATAATTCAAAAATTGTACTTACATTTGAATACCTGATGACAATAATTTTATTCAAATGAAACAAAAATACTATATGATGAAGACCTTATTAAAAAGGTGCTGGATCTTCCTTACAGTAGAATTCCAATTTATAAATGTGGAATTAAAGAAGAAAATACAAAATCACCTTCATGAAAATACTACAGTAATAATTGTACATAAAATCTACCCGGTGGATGCTAAAACCAGTGGGTGAAAATTTGCAAACTAAGAAACAGGATTTGCATACTTTCAAAGTATCTCCCTCGAGATATTTATTAACTACCCCACTACTTTACAATAGAAAACCTAGGAGAAAATAGCTTAACTAAGTGATTAATGTGAGCATCACCAGTAGTAAAATATATGTATATCATGAATCCTGTGATATGATACAATAAGAAAGATACAACATCATTTCTGTAGTATTCTTGTCAAAAGTGTATAACCTTAGTACAATCATAAGGAAATATAAGACAAACCAAAATTGAGGAGTATTTGACAAAATAACTGATCTATTAATACTCTTTTAACGTGTCAAAGTCATGAAAGACAGGTAAAAATTAAGGAACTGTTATAGATTGCAGGAATAAGGGGAAATAACAACTAAATGAAATGTGAGACTCTGGATAGAATCCTAGAACAAAATGAAAGACATTAGTAAAACAACTGATGAGATTCAAATAAAGTTTTTAATTTCTAATGTTAATTTCCCAGTTCTGATCAATATGCTATGACTATATAAAATGTTAACATTAGGAGAAGCTGTGGAAGGGATACATGGAAACCGCATTATTTTTGTAACTTTTCTGTAATTCTAAAATTAGTTTAAAATTTTTGAAAATTTTAAGGTGTTGGAAAGTTTGGAAATTTTAATTCCCTCTATTTCACTATGGCCTAAGCTTAAATGAAACTAGATAACTTAATTCTCAGATTGTTAACCTAGTAATTCTCTTACCTTCCCAGCATTGGTTAGTTGTTTAAAACTAACAAAAGATTTTCTCTTCATGCTACACGTTGCTTTTCAAGAGTAAATGGGGGCCAGGTGTGGTGGTTCATGCCTGTAATCCCAGCACTTTGGGAGGCCAAGGCAGGCAGATCGCTTGAGCTCAGGAGTTCAAGACCAGACTGGGCAACGTGGTGAAACCCTTGTCTCTACTAAAAAAAAAAAAAAAAAAAATTAACTAGGTGTGGTGGTGCAAGCGCCCGTAGTCCCAGCTACTTTGGGAGGCTGAGGTGGAAGGATCACTTGAGCCTGGGAGGTCGAGGCTGCAGTGAGCCAAGATCATACCACTGCACTCCAGCCTGGGCAGAGCAAGACACTGTCACAAAAAAAAAAAAAAAAAAAGTAAATAGGAGCTATTCAACATTACAACATTATAATGGAGTGCATATGCAGTATATTAAAGCAAGAAAAAGAAGTACAAAGTATAAGAATTATAAAGGAATAAAGCTTCATTATTCACAGATGATTTTTTATGCAAAGAATTCAAAAAAATATAAAGAAAATTCATGTTTTTTTAAAAGCAAAAAAAGATTTTAAAAAGGCATAAAAAATAAAAGAAAAACAAAGAAAATAATAAGATTTTATGAATGTTGCTGGATACTAAATCAGCATATAAAAAATCAATTATGCTTAGGTGCAATGGCTCATGCCTATAATCCTAGCACCTTGGGAGGTTGAGGCAGGTGGACTGCTTGATCCCAGGTGTTCAAGACCAGCCTGGCAACACAGTGACACCCTGTCTCTGAAAACTACAAAAAATTTAGATGGGCATGGTGGCGCATACCTGTAGTCCTAGCTACTTGAGAGACTGAGGTGGGAGGATTCCCTGAGCCTGGGAGGTTGAAGCTGTAGCAAGCTGTGATTACACCACTGCACTCTAGCCTGGGCAACAGAATGAGACTCTGTCTCAAAAAAAAAAAAAAAAAAAAAAAAGCAGAAATAAAATTGTGTTCAGTATAACTCTTAATATAAAGTTCAAAATGGGAGCAAATTAAACTATATTGTTTAGGGATATGTACACTACTGGTAAAGAAAAGCAAAGAAATAGGCTGGCGTGGTGGCTCACGCCTGTAATCCCAGCACTTTGGGAGGCTGAGGCGGGCGGATCATGAGGTCAAGAGATCGAGACCATCCTGGCTAACATGGTGAAACCTCCTCTCTACTCAAAATACAAAAAATTAGCCGGGTGTCTTGGCAGGCACCTGTAGTCCCAGCTACTCGGGAGGCTGAGGCAGGAGAATGGCGTGAACCCGGGAGGCGGAGCTTGCAGTGAGCCGAGATTGCACCACTGCACTCCAGCCTGGGCGACAGAGTGAGACTCTGTCTCAAAAAAAAAAAAAAAAAAAAGAAAAAAGAAAAGAAAAGAAATTACTATCATAAATGCCAAAATAATGAATCCTTCTGTGGGGAGAGGTAGTGTTGTAATCAAAGACCTGGGTGGTAGTTACATAGGTGTTTGTTTTATAAATATTAAGTAAGCTTGACATCTATTAATCTATTTTAATGCATTTTCTACGTGCATGTTATATTTCACAATAAAAATGGAGATTACTAAATTAATTACCAAAACTACTACTAAAGTAATTAGAGCAATTAAGACAGTACAATATTGCAGAGATAGAAAATTAGGCCAATGAAACAGAAAAGAGTCACACATATATGAATCACATGATGTGTATCAGATATGTCACTACAGAGACAGGCTTTTAATGACAAATGATGTGAAACACTTGGGTCTCTATACAGAAAAAACATTTCAGGCCTTTACCTCACACCATACACAAAAAATCTATTCCTGGTTGA
Source organism: Pongo abelii (assembly GCF_028885655.2). Classification (NCBI taxonomy): domain Eukaryota; kingdom Metazoa; phylum Chordata; class Mammalia; order Primates; family Hominidae; genus Pongo; species Pongo abelii. The sequence goes on along the minus strand of NC_071990.2, from coordinate 36,260,805 downwards.
TTAAAGACCTACATGTAAAAGTTGAAGCAAAAAAGACATTTTGGAATAACATAAGAGAACATCTTTATGATCATGAGGTAGAAAAAGATTTCTTAAATAAGACACCAAAAGCAAAAGGAAAAGCCCAAGGGAAAAGACTGATAAATCTGAAGTAAGTACAATTTAAGAACTTCTATCTATTCAAAGCCACTATAAAGTTTGAAAAGCGGCCAGTCACGGTGATTCATGCCTGTAATCCCAGCACTTTGGGAGGCTGAGGCGGGTGAATCATTTGAGGTCAGGAGTTTGAGACCAGCCTGGCCAACATGGCAAAACCCCGTCTCCACTAAAAATACAAAAATTAGCCGGGCATGGTGGCACGCGCCTGTAGTCCCAGCTACTCAGGAGGCTGAGGCGGGAGAATTGCTTGAACAAGGAGGTAGAGGTTGCAGCAAGCCAAGATCATCACTGCACTCCAGCCTGGGAGACAGAGCGAGATGCCATCTCAAAAAAAAAAAAAAAAAAGAGATTGAAAAGCAAATCACAGAATGGGAGATACTTGCAAAACAATACACAACAAAGGATTTATTTATAATATACATACTCCTATAAATCCATAAAAATAACTAGACAAGGGTGCTCAACATTATTAGTAATAAATAAAGTGGAAAATGAAATTGAAATGAGTTACCGCCATACACACTAAAATTAAAAATCTAGCAGTATCAAGTGCTAGCATAGATGTAGATAATGGGAACTGTCATATGTTACTGGTGGCAGCATAAATTGCACAACCATTTGGAAAACAGTTTGGCATTATTTAGTAAATGCCCCAGAAGTTGAAATTCAAGCAATATATTCTCAAGAAACTTGTAAATCCGTGTACCAGGAGACATGTACAAGAATATTCATAGCAATATTGTTCATAATAGCCCCAAACTGGAAACAAAGACAGGATACCATGAACCCTGGAGACAAAGAGAATGGGAAGGTAGCAACCTTGGATTCTGATGGTTTTTTAGTTCGGTTCCAGTCTCTGATGAGGTCTAACTGCCCTTTGTACCCTTTTAATAAATTTCCTATTTTGCTTAAGCTAATTTGAGTAGATTTTCTGTTTCTTGCAATCAATAGAGCCTTGCCTAGGGGAAAAAAATGTGGTGAAAAAATCCTGTAGATTACAAGAGACTTAAGAGACATATCAACCAATGTGAGGACCATATTTGGGTTCTGATTTAGACACACAGATTGTGAAACAAAGCACAACATGTAACAGCAAATAATTTTTTAAAGATCACCCCAAAACTCATTATACCTCTGGTTCAAGGTCTCTCGTGAGATTGCAGTTATCTCAAGGGTCTACTGAGGCTGGAGGATCTGCTTCCAGGCTCACTCATGTAGCTGTCGGCAGGCCTGAGTTCCTCCCCATTCTGGCTTCTCCATATTCACAACATGGCAGCTGGCAGGACCAACTATATGTGTTGGGCCCAATACAAAATAAAAACACAGGGCCCTTAGTTCAAAAATTATTCAGAATTTCAAGACAGTGACAGCAAAGCATTAAACCAAGTGCAAAGTCTTTCTAAGCCCAGGACTCTGCCTTGACTGCACAGATTACAAACCTTTGAAGCCACCTCTGGCAGGTAATGACCTGAATGAGAGAGCAACCAAGATGGAAACCAAAGTCTTTTTGCAACCTAATCTCAGAAGTGACATCCTGTCATTTTTGTTATAGTCTACTCCTTAGAAACAAGTTAGTTAAGTCTATTCCACACTTAATGGGGAGGAAATTGTACAGGGGCAAGAATACCAGTTGGCCTGGCTGGGCGCGGTGGCTCACGTCTGTAATCCCAGCAGTTTGGGAGGCCGAGGCGGGTGGATCACTTGAGGTCAGGAGATCGAGACCATCCTGGCTAACATGGTGAAACCCCATCTCTACTAAAAATATAAAAAATTAGCTGGGCGTGGTGGCGGGCACCTGGAGTCCCAGCTACTCGGGAGGCTGAGGCAGGAGAGTGGCATGAACCCAGAAGGTGCAGCTTGCGGTGAGCCGAGATCCCGCCACTGCACTCCAGCCTGGGCAACACAGCGAGACTCCATCTCAAAAAAAAAAAAAAAAAAAGAATACCAATTGGCCATAGTGGATCATATTAGAGCCCCTCTACCACAACAATCGTTTGTAAGACAATCAGGGAAATTTGAACACTGAGTGGATAATGATGATATTGTAGTTAAATTAGAAGAGTATTATCATTTAGAGACACATACCAAAATATCTACTGATTAAATAATCAAATGCCTTGGATTTGCCTCAAAGTAATATAGGGTGAGAGAGGAGTAGAAGCATAGATTGGTTATGGGTTGACCATTGTTGAAGTAGATGATGGGTATATGGAATTCATTATACTCTATTTTTGTATATGTTTGAAATGTCTTATAAAAAGGAGCCTTGCTTATCTAAGACAATAAACCATCTGACTAAATTTATAACTGAATTTAGATGAGTATATCGGTATGATGTAAATTGAGGACAGACTCTTAGGGAAGGAAATAGGGACTTGAAACATCAAAAGGATGACACTATGCCTGTTAGTCCATTTGCTTGAAAATTTCCAAATTCTCATGGTGCTTCTTAGAAAAGAAAGTAAGTATTACAGAAGCAGCTGAAGGAAGAGGCTGGAGGGATTGGCCTATGGAAGAGAACCAACACATACCAACTTCAAGTCAGTGAAGTGTGATTCTTGCCTTGCTCTCCAGTTTTATCTTCAGCCCTGGAGAATTCCCAGGGCCTGCTTGTGCTAGACTAGGAATAAGGATGGGGCTGCTTTTGAGCTGTTGGAATTAGGGGTCTTATTACTGTGGTATTTGCTTCATATGTTTAGTATTAAGACCTCGCAGTGAATGATGTTTCAGCCTATGATATTGAATTGAAGTGTAAAAGTGTGTGGCAAAATAGGAAGAGAAGCTAGGAATCAAAGAAGATAATAAAAAGTGCTAATGAAGGACTATATGTCCAGAAATACTATTACCACACTCAGTCAGCTATACACATGGATGATTTTTATTTTAAATACACTTTACAGTTTTTATTTAAGGTGACTTTTAAAGACAAGCTGCTTTTTCTTAAATTATCTTGTTTTTCAGTCCTGACACTTAGTTTGCTGGCAAGGCAACTGATTCCTCCCCTCAACATCGCTTATGCAGCTTTCTGTTCTTCGGTAATCTATGTAATTTTTGGATCGTGTCATCAAATGTCCATTGGTGAGTTCAGCACTGAAATACACATGCGGTGGATGAAGTTTCCATCTTGATCATATACTTATTGCTGAGGAACCCAACATAAAGCTATCTTTAAGATAGAAAGAAAGGAGGCAGGAGGTGGACATTCTATCCATACAGTTAGTGTTCAGATTGTAGAAATAAATACTTCTAGTGTATCATTATTGTCAACACCAGAAAACAGGCCAGCAAGATGTTTCCCAAAGAAATTAAAGGGCAGAGGTACTTTCCTTAAGAAATCACCACACATTGGAATCTGACTTCCCTCAACCCAGAAGATCCAGAAATGATTGTGTCAAAACTCCTAGAGCAGATACTTCTTTCATCTGAACCATAATAACCAAACTCCATGGGCTGACTTGTAATACAGCATGCCAGCTTATTAATTTACAGTGAGAAAATGTTATCACAGTAGTCAAAACACTGACATCCATAGGATAAGTACTTCCCTTCCCTGAGTCAAAAGTCCATCTACTAATTTATAATTAGAAATAACTATTACAGAAGCCAGACTAATTAAAGGTCATACGATCAGCACATTTACTTCACCTAGGAGAGCCTGCATAGAAATCAAATCACAAAATTCCCCCATAAGTTTAGAAGGTCATTGCCAACATTTACTCAGTGATGTGCCTTTTCCTGGATTTCTCCACTGAACTGACCAATCCACCAACATTTACCATTCTGAATGACACATTCTTTATATATGTTTTTATGTTCAGTCTGATTAACATCCCATCCTTCCAGATGTGAAGTGCTACTTTTCCTTTTTTAAGAATAGCTTGGCCGGGTACGGTGGCTCATGCCTGTAATCGCAGCACTTTGGGAGGCCGAGGCAAGCGGATCATGAGGTCAGGAGTTTGAGACCAGCCTGGCTAACATAGTGAAACCCCATCTCTACTAAAAATGCAAAAAATTAGCTAGGCGTGGTGGCGGGTGTCTGTAATCCCAGCTACTTGGGAGGCTGAGGCAGGAGAATTGCCTAAACCCGAGAGGTGGAGGTTGCAGTGAGCCAAGATCACGCCATTGCACTCCAGCCTGGGCAACGAGCGAAACTCCGTCTCAAAATAAATAAATAAATAAATAAATAATAATAAAAATAAAGAATAGCTCATGTCTTTATTCAATCTGCTATGTGTTGATTTTACATTTGAACACCAATAAAACAATTTTATTCCTTTATTTCCAAGTTTCTGAGGAACCTCACAATCATTTCCAAATACTTATAATAAGGGTTGTTAGAGATTTATTTATGTTAGGTAAATTTAAAGTTAAGATGTATCTTTGCTCTCTTATGTGTTATGACAATATGAGGACTAAACAAAATAATGTTTGAAATAAGTTTAATTTACCTCAGTGTCAGTATTATTTTTCTTCCTATTGTTATTGATTGCTTTCTTTTCTTTTCTTTTCTTTTTTTTTTTTTTTTTTGAGACGGAGTTTCGCTCTTGTTGCCCAGGCTGGAGTGCAATCGCGCCATCTCGACTCACTGCAACCTCCGCCTGCTGGCTTCAAGTGATTCTCCTGTCTCAGCCTCCTGAGTAGTTGGGATTACAGGCATACACCACCATGCCCAGCTAATTTTATATTTTTAGTAGAGACAGGGTTTCTCCATGTTGGTCAGGCTGGTCTCAAACTCCTGATCTCAGGTGATCCACCTGCCTCGGCCTCCCAAAGTGCTAGGATTACAGGCGTGAGCCACCACGCCCGGTGATTGCTTTCTTTTCTAATATTTTCACTGCCATCTCACTTTTAACCTTCTCTAAGAGCAGACACAGCAGCTGAGCCTGACAGCCATTTCAGTCAACTTCTCTATTCCACTCAACATACCCATGACACAAAGAGACTAAATACCTAAACCACCACCATCTAAATTCCATGAGTTGGTCACAATATGTGGAGGCACAGTTCTCTTTCTTGATCTTTCTTACTTCTCAATGGCCACTTTCAAATGAGAAAAGTTATTCAGTTGAAGGACAATCTGGAATTCAACCATACCTTGCTTTTGTCAATATCAGTTTACCTGGACTTGAAACTTCACCTTCTGCCTAACATCTTCTTCCATAGGTTCCTTCTTCCTGGTGAGTGCTCTGCTGATCAACGTTCTGAAAGTGAGCCCATTCAACAGTGGTCAACTGGTCATGGGATCTTTCGTCAAGAATGAGTTTTCTGCCCCCTCCTACCTTATGGGCTATAATAAATCCTTGAGTGTGGTGGCAACCACAACTTTTCTGACTGGGATTATTCAGGTAGGATCTGAGTCTTCAAATCCCTGAAAAGGAACTGAATAAAGGGGCTATAAACAGACCCCTTCCTTATACTGCTCCTGTGATCCACTGTGATATACCTGGAACTTCAGTGATTTATTTTTTGAAAAATCAGAGGGTGTGTGAATAGCGTGTCTCCTTAGTGACAAAACTTCTGTCGCCTCAGAAATCATCTACCACTGATTTAGGATGAGATATTGAACATTCTCTTCAGTCCTTTCTCCTCTAAGACAAAGGGTCTAAGGGACAATGGTCCAGAGCAGTGGTCCCCAACTTTTTGAAACCAGGGACCAGTTGCAAAAGAAGACAATTTTTCCACAAATGGCAGGTCGGGCCAGGGAGGATGGTGGTTTTGGGATGAAACTGTTCCACCTGAGATGACCAGGCATTTGATTCTCATAAGGAGCATGCAACCTAGATCCCTCCCATGTGCAGTTCACAATAGGGTTTGTGCTTCCCTGAGAATCTAATGCTGTGGCTGATCTGACAGAAGGTGGAGAGCTCAGGCAGTGATGCTTGCTTGCCTGCTGCTCACCTCCTGCTGTGCAGCACCCGGTTCCTAATAGGCCACAAACCAGTACCAGTACTGGTCGGTGGCCCCAGGGGGTTGCGGACTCTTAGTCCAGAGCTCCACTCCTGATCTTACCTTTTAAAAAATTGCTTCATATTCTTTTTTTTTTTTAGATGGAGTTTTGCTCTTGTTGCCCAGGCTGTAGTGCAATGGGACAATCGTGGCTCACTGCAATCTCCACCTCCCAGGTTCAAGTGATTCTCCTGCCTCAGCCTCCTGAGTAGCTGGGATTACAGGTGCATGTCACCACACCCAGCACATTTTTGTATTTTTAGTAGAGAAGGGGTTTCACCACGTTAGCCAGGCTAGTCTTGAACTCCTGACCTCAGGTGATCCACCCACCTCAGCCTCCCAAACTGTTGGGATTACAGGTGTGAGCCACTGCACCCAGTCAAAAGTTGCTTTATATTCTATCAGCAAGAATGGACTCATTTAGCTGGGCATGGTAGCATTTGCCTATAGTCCCAGTGACTCAGGAGGCTGAGGTGGGAGGATCACTTGAGCCCAGGAGGTTGAGGCTGCAGTAAGCTGTGATCATGCCACTGCACTCCAGCCTGGGTGGCACAGCGAGACCCTGTCTCTGAAATAATAATAATAATAATAATAATAATAATAATAATAATAATGGCCTTACAGGCTCACACACTATCTTTGGGTTAGTAAGCTTTAGAGCCAGATCTGGAATCCCTTTTCTGCATTGACAAGGACCACAGCTAAAGGACAATAATACGAATGACTCATTAAAATCTCAAAACTTATTTTGGCCCTGTCTTTAATTTCCGCTGAGAGTCTATCACCAAAAGTTCGTCCACTGAACTAGTCACATCCTCCAGGCTTATTTCTCTTTTTTCTCAGCTAACCCACTCTCTAGTTGATGTTCACTGATCTCCCCTGGGACTGTCTTTCATTAAGTAAAGATTTATTGGGTACCTACAAAGGCAGGCTGTCAAAGTGGGCAGACTCCAGCCCTGACACTATGAGCTGTGTGAACTTTGGTAAATTATTTTACCTTGGTGGTCCTCAGTTTCCTCATGTGTAAAGCAGGAGTAATATTTGTTTTGCAGGGTTCTTAGGAGGATTTAGTGAAAAAAATGCATGCAAAGTATTTAGCCTAGAGCTTGTCACATAGTAAGCATCAATAAGTTATAATTAGTGGGCACAGAGAAATGAATTTGGTACTTTAACAGAGACCAAAAATTTAAAAAACAATATATAGTTTCCTGTGGTTAAAAAGTTTAATCTTGTGGGATAAGACAAAATACACAAGCAACCTTTTAATTATCAAGGGGCCTCATGCATGCTTTCTCTTCTCCTTCAAGCCTCAGCTTTTTTCATCTAAAAAAGGAAGAGGGCTGGGCATGGTGGCTCACATCTGTAATCCCAGCACTTTGGGAGACTGAAGCAGGAGGATTGCTTGGGGCCCGGAGTTTGAGACCAGCCTGGGCAACATAGGGAAACTCTGTCTCTACAAAACAAAATTAAAAAAAATAGCTGGGTGTGGTGGTGCATGCCTGTAGCACACTACTATGGTCCTTCTTTTAAGAAAACAAGGGCATAGAGAGGTTAAGAAAATTGCCCAAGGTCACATAGCTAAGACACCAAACTGGGATTCAGTTTTAGGGTTGTCTGATTGTAGAATCTGTGCTCTAGAAAATCTTAAGTGTAAAATAATATTCATATAAGAGTTTAGTGCCAAAAGAACATGAAGTTAAAAAATAACCTCTAGTTGAGTTGACGTTATCTGGGAAGGAAACAACTATTTATTGAGCCCTCTCTTTCATTCATTCAACATTTAGTACTGGCTTCCTATAAGAATGGCAGATAGGTTTCATCTCACAGGCCAACCCTGACTGATTAACAGTGGCTGCCTAGAATATTGTGTTAACACTGAATGTGATGCCATATTACAGTGGGCAAGAAAGAGTTCTACGGCAATTGCAGATTTTTGCCATTTACAAGATGGAAGGCAGGGATGGTATGAAGAAGAGTGACATATATTTGCATATATGAGTGATACATATTTGTCACTATTTTCAGATCTGAGCTAGGTATTTTACATGTGTGATGAAATTTAATCTATTCGAAACACTTTACATTGAATATTATTCACATTTTATAGATGAGGAAACTGAGGTTCAGAGAGTTAAATTGCCCACACTTACACAGCCAGTGAGTGGCTGGGCCAGGACTGAAGCCAGATTCTCCAACCCCAGGAACCATGCTTTTTTCACCACACTCCTTAAAGGAGAGGAATTTTACTGAGCTCTTGAAAGAGATGATGCAGGCCAGCCACAGTGGCTCACGCTTGTAATTCTGGCACTTTGGGAGACCAAAGTGGGTGGATCACTCGAGGTCAGGAGTTCGAGACCAGCCTGGCCAACTTGGCAAAACCCTGTCTCTACTTAAAAATACAAAAATTAGCCGGGTGTGGTGCTGGGCACCTGTAATCCCAGCTACTTGGGAGGCTGAGGTGGGAGAATCACTTGAACCTGGGAGGCGGAGGTTGCAGTGAGCCAAGATTGTACCACTGCATTCCAGCCTGGGTGACAGAGCAAGACTCTGTCTCAAAAAAAAAAAAAAAAAAAAAAGAGAGATGATGCACATGGATTGGCAGAGATGGAAAAAAGAGGGGCTCATGCATAAGCACAGAAGTAGGAGTCAGCCAGTCATGCAAGAAATAGGAAGCAGACTGGCCTGACTAGAGTAAAATAGCACATTGGGCGGCAATGACAAGAGATTAAGGGAGACACAGTGCTGGGCTGATTGAAAGCTTTGAAACGAAAACCTGTTAAAGCAAAATGATTTATTGTTCCAAATTTGTTTGTTTTCTGAGAGCTTTTAGTGGAGTGGAGAGTGAAGTGACAATTGTAGGCTTTAAGACTTCTGTTTTGCTCCTTTCCACCCTGCTTACTGAAAAGTCTTCATTGGGCTGTGCCAGTTTTCTTAACCTACCCTCTTTTTGTTTTTTATTTTTCTTGTTGTAGAGACAAAGTGTCGTCATGTTGCCCAGGCTCGTCTCAAATTCCTGAGCTCAAGCGACCCTCCCACTTGAGCCTCCCAAAGTGCTGAAATTACAGGCATGAGCCACCACACCCAACCTAATTGTGGTTTTCATTATAAAAGACGAACATCTTGAATAGTAAAAAAGTGTATAAATTATCAAACGTTGTCCCCAACATCTAACCCCATTCCCCAAAGGTAATTTCTGTTAATCATGTGAGGTCTATCCTTTTAGATCCTGTGTGTATAAAATTTTATTCTATACTATATAAACATAAATTTTACATACGCATATTGACATGTAAAATACCTTTTTATTTTTCTTCAGGATGTGCATAATCCTGAAAACATAAATAAATTCAATTTAATTATTCTCAGTAAAGATAAAAGTCAAATGCCAAGAAGTTTGAGCTCCATCCCACTGTTTTGAAATTCTCTTCTCCTTTGTGAAAAGCTGCATTCCTCAGAGGAATGTTAACATCTCCTGAAAAGGGCTATCAAAGCTTCTAATGAAAGAGGTTTAAAAAGGCAAAGGCAGGCCAGGCACAGTGCGTTCATGCCTGTAATCCCAGGGTTTTGGGAGGCCAAAACAGGAGAATCACTTGAGGTCAGGAGTTCGAGACCAGCCTAGGTAACATAGCAAGACCCCCCCCCCACCATCTCTACCAAAAAAAAAAAGCCCAGTGTGTGCGTCTGTAGTCCCAGCTATTTGGGAAGTTGAAGCAGAGAATCGCTTGTGCCCAGGAGTTTGAGGTTACAGTGAGCTATGATTGCACCACTGCACTCCGGCCTAGGCAACAGAGTGAGATCCTGTCTCATAAATAAATAAATAGGCAAAGGCTTGTTCTGATCACCTTGTCCCTGTTTTCCCCAAGTCAACCTAGAGAGCAGTAGATTCTAGGGCAAGAACTTAAGTGAGCTGACTGCTCACAAAGAAGGAAAGGAGTAGTGTGGGCTAGCACTTGTCGGGAGCCTCTGATCAACATTACAAGGACCCATGTTATCAACTTCTGTTCAGTAGGGAAAGAGAGTTACAAGAGTTGCCAAAGGGGCCTATCTTAACTTTTCTGTTGGAAACCCTTCTTTTCCTGGAGAGCGCCATTGGTGCCATTGCTGGATTGAAGACATTCTGCCCCACTCTGGTTTTCTCTTCTCTGCAGCTAATAATGGGCGTACTGGGTTTGGGCTTCATTGCCACTTACCTTCCGGAGTCTGCAATGAGTGCTTACCTGGCTGCTGTGGCACTGCATATCATGCTGTCCCAGCTAACTTGCATCTTCGGGATTACGATTAGTTTCCATGCTGGTCCCATCTCTTTCTTCTATGTGAGTAATTTCAACTCTTACCCAGAGTTACAAATGCCACTCCTCTTGCCTCCAAAGGGAAGTGGAGCTCAGTAGGGAGACTCCTGCCCATTCTCAAAGGAGACACAGCCTATAGGCAGCTCAGTCAAGAGAGTACTAGAAATATTTTCCTTTATTGGAGAATTAGGGTCTTGATTAATTGCAGATGCCAGTTAGACCATGCTTTCAGTTGATTAACCATTTCAGCTCAGCCTTTTAAACTATCATGATATACATTAAAATTTGGTGTTTAAGATATTGTATCTATCACAGTTCTTCTCATTACCTATCTTATAACAGACATGTATCCTAAAACATCTAAAGGATATACAAGACAAAGTAGTTCCTAAATGTAAGAATAGGGTAGGAGCTAAGCTACAGTATATTATTTGGGAAAACTAATAACTATTGGCTTATAAACAGAACTTCTAGGGCCTGTTCATTATACTAAGACATACAGTGTATTCTCTCCTTATTCTTATTGAGCATTACTGTCCTTCTTTTTACAAAAATGGCCACCCCCACCATGCTTGCCCTCACTATTCTAGTAATACCCATAAAGACCTTTGTACCCAGAAACTCTACTTGGGGACTTCTTTTTGAGTTAATCTACAGTGTCAATTTCTAGACTTAGGCAATTACTACATCCGTTTCTAAGCTTCCGTAATTTTATTTTCTTTCAGGACATAATTAATTACTGTATAACTCTCCCAAAAGCTAATTCCACCAGCATTCTACTATTTCTAACTGTTGTTGTTGTTCTGCGAATCAACAAATGTATCAGAATTTCTTTCAATCAGTATCCCATTGAGTTTCCCATGGAATTATTTCTGGTAGGTGTTTTTGATGTCCCAAATTCATAGTTTGCATAATTTTACTATTTTAAAAAAATGCTGAGTTGAATTGTGTAAAAGCTGAATACATTTAGTTTTCAACATATGCTTATATTTGTGAAAACATGCTTATTTTCTTTTTCTAAAATATTTTAATACTATAGTTGACAAATAAAAATTGAATCTATCATTTATGATGTGATATTTTGATATAGATATACATTGTGAAATGTTTAAATCAAGTTGTTGTGTTTTTTTTTGACAGAGTCTTGCTCTCTTGCCCAGGATGGAGTGCAGTGGTGCAATCTTGGCTCACTGCAACCTCTGCCTCCCAGGTTCAAGCAATTCTCTTGCCTCAGCCTTCTGAGTAGCTGGAATTACAGGCGTGTGCCACAATGGCGAGCTAATTTTTGTATTTTTTTAATAGAGACAGGGTTTCACCATGTTAGCCAGGCTGGTCTCAAACTCCTGACCTCAGGTGATCCGCCTGTCTCAGCCTCCCAAAGTGCTGGGATTATAGGCATGAGCCACCGTGCCTGGCCTAATTATCATTTTTAATTGTTTTCACCTTGCAACCCTAGCAGCAGTTATTTTTGTTGTGAGAACATTTAAGGTCTACTCTCTTAGCAATTTCAAGTACACATTATTAACTATAGTCACAATAGCACAATAGATCTCTCTCACAAAATGCTTATTCTCCAAGTACTTTTATCTATTGCCTCGTTCTCATAATATTTCAAAGATAAGGTTTTTTTTCTCCTTATGAAAGAAATACGGGCTCATTCTAAGTTTGAAAAACATAAGGAAGTTTAAAAAAGTGGTAGAGGAAAAGAAATTCCTATAGTTGCACCATCCAAAGTCAACTACTATTGATACTTTAGTATTTTCAGTTATTCACTCCTTTCTTCTCTCAGACAAACATATGACAGGCCTAACCTCAATGTTGGTGAATTTACATCTTTTTCTACATAAATGTTTTATTTTTATGTTAATGTAGTTGAAATCATACTGTTATTCAACCTCCATTCCTTCTCACTATACTACAATAAGGAAATTGAGGCAGTTCATCCCCGGACTTGAACATAGGAGCACATCTAGATTAGAAGATGTCAGACTCAGAGGCCCTTCCTAAAAAATTAAAATAAAATAAAATCCAAGAGTTGAGGCACAAGCAATCTCATGTTAAATGATAACAGGCAAAGGGCCAAAGAACCAAGGAGGAAATGAACAGCCCTTTCCTATGGCTAGAACCAGATGCATTCACAAAGGAAACATACGATGTTCATGGAGAAACAACTGGAAGATTTGAACATCTTTTTCAATAAGAACCCATACCCAAACCTCAGCCTTCAGAAAGAAATGGCCTCCAAAATGGACATGTATCCAACAGTACAGGTTTGGCTCAAGAACCACAGAGCAGAGGCCAGGTGCGGTGGCTCATGCCTGTAATCCCAGCACTTTGGGAGGCCAAGGCGGGCAGATCACCCAAGGTCGGGAGTTTGAGACCAGCCTGACCAACATGGAGAAACCGTGTCTCTACTAAAAATACAAAACTAGCCGGGTGTGGTGGCACATGCCTGTAATCCCAGCTACTCGGGAGGCTGAGGCAGGAGAACGGCATGAACCCAGGAGGCAGAGCTTGCAGTAAGCTGAGATAGTGCCACTGCACTCCAGATTGGGTGAAAGAGTGAGACTCCGTCTCAAAACAAACAAACAAACAAAAAAACAGAACAAAACTCAAGAAAGCAAAATGCAAGCTTATTTAGCAAACACAATCTCAACAACAGCAATTAGTTGAGGATAGAGTCAAGACCAGTCCTTCCTAAGAAATACAGATATACCAGCCAAATCTCCTAATGATGCCTATCTTGTAGTCCTAGTTTATACAGATCACTGGGCACCCTGGTTGCGACTCACGTTATGCCCCAGTGTTAAGGTCCCTACAGATGACTTTGTTGTCCACAAAACAGTTCATTTTGACTGCTGCCAAGATCCTAGAATATACTGCTTCTGCTTCTATCCCATTTTTGGAATCCTGAGTTTATTCTCTGTGCTTCAATTATAATTCTTTTGACTGTTCACCTCTACAAAGTAGAGAGAGATACTAGACACAAAAGGTAACATATTGTAATGTGTGTAATGATTTCCTACAAGAGAGTACTTTTCAGTAATAAGGAACAAACTGGAGATACACACATACACACATTGTGTGTATAACATGGATGGATTTCAAAAACATTATGTAGCATGAAAGAAAAAAGACACAAAAGGCCACATACTGTATAATTCCATTACATGAATTCCTAGAGCAGGAAAAACTAATCTGTCATGACAAAAAGATTAGTGGCTGCCCATGTGGAAAAATTAAATAGTAAGTGGTAGAAAACTAATTTATCAGGGTGATGGAAATGTTTCATGTGTTAATTAGCTGTTAATTAGGGTGGCAGTTACCTAGTGTATAAATTCCTCAAAACATATAGAACTGGCCGGGTGCGGTGGCTCTCGCTTGTAATCCCAGCACTTTGGGTGGCCGAGGTGGGCGGATCACGCGGTCAGGAGATTGAGACCATCCTGCCAACATGGTGAAACACCATCTCTACTAAAAATACAAAAACTTAGCCGGGCGAGGTGGCAGGCGCCCGTAGTCCCAGCTACTTGGGAGGCTGAGGCAGGAGAATGGCATGAACCTGGGAGGCAGAGCTTGCAGTGAGCCGAGATCGCACCACTGTACTCCAGCCTGGGCAACAGAGCGAGATTCCGTCTCAAAAAAAAAAAAACAAAAAACAAACAAACAAAAAAACCCATATAGAACTGTATATCTAAAAGCTGTGCACTTTATTGTATCTAAATTATACCTTAATAAAAATAAATGTATATAACAAAGAAATTGAGGCAAATTAGATGTTAAATGTTTTTTCTAATCTGTGTCATTAGTAAGTAGCAGAGCTAGGGCTCACTGTCTAATAATAATGTTTCTTGTTTCTTTTCTTTTCTTTTTTCTTTGAGACAGAATCTTGCTCTGTCACCCAGGCTGGAGTGCAGTGGCACGATCTTGGCCCACTGCAACCTCCACCTCCCAGATTCAAGTGATTCTCCTGCCTCAGCCTCCCGAGTAGCTGGGATTACAGGTGCCCACCACCATGCCCAGCTGATTTTTATATTTTTAGTAGAGACGTGGGTTTCACCATGTTGGCCAGGCTGGTCTCAAACTCCTGACCTCAAGTGAGCTGCCCGCCTCAGCGTCCCAAAGTGCCGGGATTACAGGCATGAGCCAACGCACCTGGCCTCTTGTTTCTTTTCTAAAATCTGCTGATAAAATTTATCTTTTACAGTTATAATTAACATTTTACCATGATAAAGATATTTTTGTCAATAAAGCTCAGATTTTCTAAGTTAGCATTTTTCATTTTAAGATTGCTGAATTCAGGGCCGGGCATGGTGGCTCACGCCTATAATCTCAGCACTTTGGGAGGCCGAGGTGGGCCGACCACCTGAGGTCAGGAGTTCAAGACCAGCCTGGCCAACATGGTGAAACCTTGTCTCTATTAAAAATACAAAAATTAGCCGGGTATGGTGGTGTGTGCCTGTAATCCCAGCTACTCCAGAGGCTGAGGAAGGAGAATCACTTAACCTGGGAGGTCGCAGTGAGCCGAGATCGTGCCACTGCCCTCCAGCCTGGGCGATAGAGCAAAACTCCATGTAAAAAAAAAAAAAAAAAGAAAGAAAGGCTGCTGAATTTTTGGGTGTCAATGAGAATTATTTCTTTTTTAAGTGGTGGTCTGTGGCAAAGATGCTTGAAGTTAACCAAGTAATCATGTGCCCCCTGCACCTCCCAGTCTCTCTTGCAATTAGGAGGACCCTGTGACTTTTGAGCCAAAGTAGAGGTGAATAGGTACAAGTTCCCTCTTCTTTCCTCCCCTGCTGTGATGATGACGGGGCAGTATGTTAAGAAAATGGAGACCGGGATTGGTGGCTCACGCCTGTAATCCCAGCACTTTGGGAGGCCGAGACAGGCGGATCACGAGGTCAGGAGATCGAGACCATCCTGGCTAACATGGTGAAACCCTGTTTCTACTAAAAATACAAAAAAATTAGCTGGGCGTGGTGTTGTGCACCTGTAGTCCCAGCTACTCGGGAGGCTGAGGCAGGAGAATGGCATGAACCCAAGAGGCAGAGCTTGCAGTGAGCTGAGATCATGCCACTGCACTCCAGCCTGGGAGACAGCAAGACTCTGTCTCAAAAAAAAAGAAAACAAAATGGAATCTCCAGGTGAAATTAGCTCAAATCCCTGGGGCACTGTTTGCAAAGTCCAACCCACCATGGACTTTGTGTGGGCAAAAAAATAACTTTGATGTGTTAAAATGCTACAATCTCATGGCTTGTACGTTGCCACAGCATAACCCACTTATACTAACTAATCCAGGTCTATCTTCTTCAAGGTTGAAAAATACTGCCTTGGGACTTTAGACTAAACTTTCTTATAACTGTTGCCTACTTCTTGTAGAGGTGCATATTCTTTTCCCTTTGAATGTTTGAAAAGCTATTAATTCGTAAAGGCCAGAAGCTGAAAGGCTTGTTTTTCAAAAGATTTTTCAAAACCCTGAAGGCAGATCCAGCAATCCCACTATTGGGTATATACCTAAAGGAAATGAAATCAGTATGTTGAGTAGATACCTACACGCTCGTGTTCGCTACGGCACTATTTAAAACACCTAAGATACAGAATCAACCCAAGCCTTCATCAACAGATAAATGGATACATGTAGTATATACAGGTATTAGTTGACAGACATGTAACAAAAAATGATTTTTTTAAAAATGTGGTATACATATACAATGGAATACTATTCAGCCTTTAAAAAAAAGGAAATCCTTCTTCTTAACGCGTGGGTATTTGGTTTAAAAAAATTAAAATAAAATAAAAAATAAAAAGAAGGAAATCTTGTCATTTGGGACAACGTGGATGAACCCAGAGGACATGTTAAGTGAAATAAGCTAGGCACAGAAAGAAA
Source organism: Pongo abelii (assembly GCF_028885655.2). NCBI lineage: Eukaryota > Metazoa > Chordata > Mammalia > Primates > Hominidae > Pongo > Pongo abelii. Next base: position 36,244,524 of record NC_071990.2, on the reverse strand, counting down.
AGTACTGCATGATCTCATTTATATGTGGAATCTAAAAAGGTTGAACTCATTGAAGTGAAGAGTAGAATGGTGGTTACCAGGGTCTAGAGTTGCAGGAGAGTGGTTTGGGGAGATGTTGGCCAAAGGATACAAAATTTCAGTTTGATAAGAGGAATAATTTCAAGAGATCTGTTGTACAACATAGTAACTACAGTTAGTAACAATGTATCATATTCTTGAAAATTGCCAAGAGATTGGATTTTAAGTGTTTTCACCACACCAAAAAAGTATGTAGGCATGGTAGCTCACACCTGTAATTTCAGCACTTTGGGAGGCCGAGGCGGGTGGATCACCTGAGGCCAGAAGTTCAATACCAGCCTGGCCAACAGGGAGAAACCTTGTTTCTACTAAAAATACAAAATTAGCTGGGCATCGTGGCACATGCCTGTAATCCCAGCTACTTGGGAGACTGAGGCAGGAGAATTGCTTGAACCCAGGAGGTGAAGGTTGCAGTGAGCCGGGATTGTGCCATTGCACTCCAGCCTGGGCAACAAGGGCAAAACTCCGTCTCAAAAAAAAAAAAAAAAAAAAAAAGATGTATATGTGAAGTAATGCATATGTTAATAGCTCGATTCAGCCATGCCACAATGTGTATATATATATATTTTAAAACAACATGTTGTATATGACAAATATATATGATTTTTATTTGTTGATTCTTAAAAACAAAACCCTGGATACAAATGGTGCTCTAGAGCTTAGGAAACAATGTGTATATGAAGTTTGTAGGGTGCAGTCAGAGACAGCCTCTCCTTTCTCAGCCCATCTCTGGCACCTTAGGAGGCTGCAGCTTTGTAGTCACCAGCAGACAGCAGCCATGAACAGACAGCAGCCCCCTTTTTTTTTTTTTTTTTTTTTTTTGAGACGGAGTCTCGCTCTGTCTCCTAGGCTGGAGTGCAGTGGTGCAATCTCAGCTCACTGCAGCCTCTGCCTCCCAGGTTCAAGCGATTCTCCTGCCTCAGCCTCCTGAGTAGCTGGGATTACAGGCAAACACCACCATGCCTGGCTAATTTTTTTATTTTTAGTAGAGACGGGGTTTCACCTTGTTGGCCAGGATGGTCTCGATCTCCTGACCTCGTGATCTGCCCACCTCGGCCTCCCAAAGTGCTGGGATTACAGGCGTGAACCACCGTGCCCAGCCCTCTCTTAAGAGACATCAGCACCAAGGATCATAGTGATGTTCCTTCAAGCAGTCTGTAAACCCAGATGTATCTGACACAGGTCTCAATCAATTTAGAAAGTTTATTTTGCCAAGGTTAAGGAAGCCCCCGTGACATAGCCTCTGGAGGGAGGTCCTGCCAACATGTTCAGGGTACAGCTTGCTTTTATACATTAGGGAGACACAATATATCAATCAATACCTGTAAGATTTACACTGGTTTGATCTGGAAGGGTGGGACAACTTGAAGGGGTGGGGGCTTCCATAGCATAGGCAGATTTAAAATTTTTCTGATTGGTAATTGATTGAAAGAGTTATTATCAATAGAGTCGAATGTCTGGGTTACGGTAAGGGGTTGTGGAGACCAAAGCTGTGTCATGCGGATGGAGCCTCCAAGTAGCAGGCTTCAAAGAGAATGGGTTGTAAACATTTCTTATCAGACTTAAGGGTCTGTTTTGAGGTTAATGCTGGTTGGCTTTTCCTGAATTCCAAAAGGGAGGAGGGATATAATGAGGTATGTCTGATCCCTGCTTCAATCATGGCCTGAACTAGTTTTTTCAGGTTAACTTCGGAATTCCCTTGGCCAAGAGATGGGATCCATTCAGGTGACTGGGGGCCTTAGAATTTTGTTTTTGGTTTACACAGCCTTGAAAGCAATCAACATGAACCAGAGTTATAAGGAAAGGAGAGAAGTGAGAGTGCAAAGAGTGCTGTGGTTTGACCATGGCTGACAGATTGGTTTGTGAGCCACAGTCAAGATATTCCACTGGGGGCCAAGCTCGGTGTCTCATGCCTGTAATCCCAGCACTTTGGGAGGCGGAGGCAGGTGGATTGCTCGAGGTCGGGAGTTCGAGACCAGCCTAGCCAACATGATGAAACCCCATCTCTAATAAAAATACAAAAAATTAGCTGGGCATAGTGGTGCACACCTGTAGTCCTAGCTACTCAGGAGGTGGAGGCAGGGGAATTGCTTGAACCCAGGAGGTAGAGGTTGCAGTGAGCCAAGATTGTGCCACTGCACTCCAGCCTGGTCAGCAGAGCAAAGACTCTGTCTCAAAAAAAAAAAGAAGAAGAAAGAAAGAAAAGAAGAATATATTCCTTTGGAGAATGCTATAAGTAATTACAATGCTCCATGAGGTGAGGTAGGGGAGGAAACAGAGGTCCAGCAATAAAAATAGGTGAAGGCTTACAATAATTGCAATTTAGGCATTAACCTTTTTTGTGACCTAATTTGTGCTCACAGGCTATTGAAGCCTGCAAAACACTACCTATACACATGTCAAGTCAAGTCAAGTGATGGGGACACAGTTTCTACCACATAGCAGGGATTAGAGATGCAGGGTAGAACTAGAAAAAGGCCTCCCTGTTTCCCTTAGCAGTGAGGAAAATGAGAGAGGGAAGATGGAGGCGCCCATGGTCTAGGGTCTAAAATGCCTCTCACAGCACCCACAAATTATTAATGTTTAGATGTGCTGGAGGAAACTGCACACATCTATCAATCTGTCCTTAAGAGAGCAGACTTGGCCAGGCACAGTGGCTCACGCCTGTAATCCCAGCACTTTGGGAGACCGAGGTAGGAGGATCACCTGAGGTCAGGAATTCAAGACCAGCCTGGCCAACTTGGCGAAACCCCATCTCTACTAAAAAATACAAAAAATTAGCCGGGTGTGGTGGCACACGCCTGTAATCCCAGCTACTTAGGAAGCTGAGGCATGAGAATCGCTTGAACCCAGGAGGCAGAGGTTGCAGTGAGCTGAGATTGCCCCACTGCACTCCAGCCTGGGCAACAAGAGCAAAACTCCATTTCAAAAAAAAAAAAAAAAAGAGCAGACTCAATATTTAGGAAAATTTTCATGGCAACAACTGAGATCCAGGTAGACTATACTGATAATTCAAGGGTCCCTTGGCTATAAGAAATTATACATATGTTCATAATTTATGTATATTTAAGCTGTACAGCAAACACAAAAAATGTAACAATAGTTGTCTTTGGATGAGTTATTTCTGTTTTTCAATGTTTCATATTTTCTTCATTTTTCTCTGTGAACAAGTATTACCTTTATACTGGAAATAAGAGTTCCTTGCCATACTTGCCATACTTCTTGCCTCTTAACTATATAAAAACCAAGACTCTTCTTCTCTGATCCAAACTGTAATCCAGATTCTTCCTTCCATTCTAATCTGTAGACTTCCTAGGGGTCTTCATCTGATAACAGTATCACAGGTTAGACAACTGCTGTTCTGTTCAGTGCCTGGTTGAACTCCTGCAGTAGATGCTGGGGAAAGAGATATGTATTAGTAGGAAGAATGGGATAAAGCAACTGTATAATTGCTATTTTAAAACATAGGAATTGAGGTCTCTTGTCTCTGGTTTAATCTGCATTGATGCAGAGTCTTTATAAGCTATAACAGCTGCTAGGTTGTCTCTTTTCCCTCTAATTAAAAATCAGGGACTAGAGGGAGAATTGCCATCTTTAGAAGTAAATGAAAGGGGGAAAAAGCAGGTAGTTGCTTTGCTACAGAACTTTTTCTTTGTGCAATTAAATGTTGCTCCATATTATTAAGGGTTAATCATGTTTCTCTTTTGGTATACCTCAACAAGCCCCTAAAAGGCATATCTGTATTACTACAATGTACCTGGAACTAAAAACTTTTGAAACTGAAAACTTGATACAGCCATTATCTGAAAACATGTTTATAATAATCTAGATGTTTAAAGTTGGTAGGGAGATTCCCCACTTCCTGATTAAACTCTGAAATACACAACTCTTTATTTAAAGAGGAGCAAAGAGGTATTTTCCAAGTCATTCAGTATTTAAATGGATCGATCTCACTGAAAGCCATTGAGATTCAAATATATTAAATATTAAAACAAGAAAAAATAAATAAAGTTGGTGGGGATACAGAAGTTCATGGCATCCATTGGTTCCCATCATGTTCACAGACCAAGTTGTTTTGCACTCTGGCTTAGAGAACCAAATGAATCAGGGAAGATCTCTAATGCCTGCCTTGCTCCGCTGAACTAGCCATGCCTCTCTCTCCAACTTGCATGCATAGGGACTGCTGCCTGTTTCATTTTCTGTCCTGCCAGAGGCTATGGGCAACTCTGCTCCTGGAAGCAATGCACTATATTTAGGTATTCATATGCCCCCCCCTTTTTTTTTTACCCCCTACAGATTATTGGCTTCACTGTGATTGCAAACAAGATAAGCATGGCCACAGAAACCAGCCAGACGCTTATTGACATGATTCCTTATAGGTCAGTAATTCCACTTTTCAAGATTGCTTTTCTCTTTCTGATACCCTCTCTTAGCCTCTGACCACACAGCCTGATTGGTATTTTCTACTAGCAGTCTCTGGCCAAAGCAAAATTCATTTTAGAACACAGAGGTTCATGAAAGGAGAAGGGCTAGGGACAACTCCTTGTGCCTTCTCTGGTCAGCCTCTGTCTCTCTTCTCATAGTTGAACAAATCCCCTTATCCAGGAAAACTGTGATATGCACTGAATATCAGAGAATCTCATGTTTTTTTTCATAGCACATGATAGGCCTTCTCAACTGCCATACCTTTCTGATTAATTCTCAAGGGGTGGACAAGAGATGCCTCGGTTTTTCTAGCCTGTCTCCTGTGGCTCTGTGTTCAGAAGATGAACGTTCCTTCTGCCTTCACAAACTTAGACTAAATAGATGCCCTATTTTTATTTATTTATTTATTTATTTATTTATTTATTTATTTATTTATTTTTGAGACAGAGTCTCACTCTGTTGCCTAGGCTGGAGTGCAGTGGCACAATCATGGCTCACTGCAGCCTTGAATTCTCAGGCTCAAGTGATCCTCCCTCCTCAGCTCTCGGAGTAGCTGGGACTACAGGCGCACACCGCTGCGCACTGCCACGCCCGGCTAATTTTTTGCATTTTTAGTAGAGACAGCATTTTGCCGTGTTGCTCAGGCTGGTCTCAAAATCCTGGGCTCAAACATTCCTCCTGCCTTGGCCTCCTATAGTGCTGGGATTACAGGCATGAGCCACAGTGCCCGGTCAGAATTGGTGCCCTTGAGCAACATTATTTTCTTACTCTAGGTAGAAAGTGATCTTCAAATAGCCTGGCATATGGAGTTCTTAAGGACTCACAATCAATTTACATTATAATTCTTACCAGTGACTATGAGGCACGGCTCTTGCTTCTGTTAGGAAATTATTTTTTTTTTAACCTTAATCAGATGAATCACATTAGCTAAGAAAGGCAATATACTGCAGTTTCTTGACTCAGAGAGGCTTTTGAAGAGCATTGCCCATTTCCTCACGTTGTATAATAAGGAATCCTGTAAAGAATGAAGCATACTTGCTAAACTCCAGGATCACAAAATGTAGGCTTTTTTTTTTCCTTTTTGAGACAAGTCTTGCTCTGTCGCCCAGGCTGGAGCACAATGCGCCATCTCAGCTCACTGCAACCTCCACCTCCCGGGTTCAAGTGATTCTCCTGCTCACCCTCCTGAGTAGCTGGAATTACAGGTGCCTGCCACCACACCTGGCTAATTTTTGTATTTTTTGTAGAGACAGGGTTTCACCATGTTGGCCAGGCTGATCTTGAACTCCTGGACTCAGGTGATCCTCCCATCTCCACCTCCCAAAGTGCTGGGATTACAGGCGTGAGTCACCACACCCGGGCAAATGTAGGCTATTTTGACACAATCAGTTTGAACTAGTCTCATAACCTACCCAGTTCTCAATGAAATCTGACGATGGCTGAATCAACTTGAAATTCCAGTCAATCAAAAAATGTGGGCAGACACCACCTAGGTACTAGGGAGTACAAAGATAAGCAAGACACGATCTCTGTCCTCAGGAAAAAAAATAATAACAAGAACAACAGTGGGATTGACACTTTACATATTTGTATTCTTTCATTTGCTCCCCACAGTAATGCTTTGAGGTAGATAGTGTCTTCTTTTTTACACTAAGGAAACTAAGGCTTCCTATGTTTAAATTACTTAGCACATTGCTCTTCCGTGGCAGAGCTACCATTTGAACATATTTCTCCTCAATTCCAAAGTCTATAATTATAACCACTCTGTTATACTTACACAATATGCTTCTGTTATCAATGACTTCAAAACCACACAGCCAGGCTGGGCGCAGTGCCTCATGCCTGTAATCCCAGCACTTTGGGAAGCTGAGGCAGGTGGATCACTTGAGGCCAGGAGTTCGAGAGCAGTCTGGCCAACAAGGTGAAACCCCATCTCTGCTAAAAATACAAAAACTAGCTGGGCATAGTGGTGTGTGCCTGTAATCCCAGCTACTTGGGAGGCTAAAGCAAGAGAATCACTTGAACCCGGGAGTTGGAGGTTGCAGTAAGCCAGGATCATGCCACTGCACTCCAGCCTAGGCAATAGAGGGAGACTATCTCAAAAAGTAAAAAAGAAAAAAGAAAAAACCCACACAGCCAAGTTTCGCTTATCTCTTATAAGATTCAAAGGTACAGATGGACAAGTGACAATTTCAGAAGTCTAATTTTAAGCATTGCTTTGAGCTTTCTCTTTTATTAGGTATTTATCCAGGGCTGCTAGAGAATAGTAAGATTAGACAATTTAAGTTAGCTCCTGCTGTGTCCATGTCCCCTTTTAACCTCATTTGCTAACAAGAATTGACTGTTACAGAGAACAGAAAGGAAAAACAGTAGTTTATGTTGTTATCATACTAAATATTCAAGCTTTACTAATATAGATTGGGGTAGTAAATTATATTTACTGTGTACCTCTTTGGGACAGCCTCATTCTTACCTAGCTTCTTAAAAAGACAAAAAGGTGGAATTTGATAATAACTTAAATACCTACCTCTAAGCATTCAGTTATGCTTCTACTTAGCTCATTACTTGAAAAATGCAAAGGAGCTTGTAAGTTATAAATTATTTTATTTTTTTTTTGAGATGGAGTCTTGCTCTGTTGCCCAGGCTGGAGTGCAGTGGTGCGATCTCGGCTCACTGCAACCTCCGCCTCCCAGGTTCATGCCATTCTCCTGCCTCAGCCTCCCGAGTAGCTGGGACTACAGGCGCCTGCCACCACGCCTGGCTAATTTTTGTATTTTTCGTAGAGATGTGGTTTCACTGTGTTAGCCAGGATGGTCTTGATCTCCTGACCTTGTGATCAGCCCGCCTTGGCCTCCCAAAGTGCTGAGATTACAGGCGTGAGCCACCGCGCCCAGTGGTAAGTTATAAATAAGGAATTAAAATAGACGTAGTAGGGCCAGACACAGTGGCTCATGCCTGTAATCCCAGCACTGTGGGAGGCTGAGGCGAATCGCTTGAGCTCAGGATTTCAAGACCAACCTGGGCAACATGGTGAGACTCCGTTTCTACAAAAAAAAAAAAAATAGCCAGGTGTGGTGGCATGCATCTGAAATCCTAGCTACTTGGGAGGCTGAGTTGGGAGGATTTATTGAGGAAGGTTGAGGTTGCAGTGAGCCATGATCACACCACTGCACACCACTGACACAGCAAGACCCGGTCTCAATACAAAAAAAAAAGAAGAAGAAGAAAAAAAGAAGAGAAGAAGACATAGTTGGATGGTGAAGAAAATGATATTTAGCTCTTTGAGGTGCTAAAAGTGAATTCTTTCTACTCAAAAATAAAATTTAAAATGCAAGAACTAATAAGAAACTTTAATTAGATAAGGGATTATTTGCTTTGTGGAAATATATATCACAAAATTTCTTTTAAGATAATTTTCCCAAGGGTATTTACATGATTCATTTTATTGAATTTGGATTTTTATATAACTTATCAGAAGGAAATCAACTGTTGAGGCATACATATTTGTCTTTGATGAAATGATTAATCAAAAGAACAAATAAGTGTTTCAAATAGCAAACCTTATCTAAAACACTTAGATTTTTTTTTCTGACTTAGAAAGTAATCTAGAGAAATAAAAAAGGAAGCATATTTGTGCTTCCAGATTTGACTTAAAGAATTATGCCAGTATGGATCTATGGAAAAACACCACTCCCCCCAAATAATCAAGATTTCTTTTCCTTCTATAGTCTGTTAATATTGTGCTTGATTTCTGACTGTTAAACTAATGCTTCATTCTGGGATAAACCCCACTTGATCATAGTGTATTATCCTTTTATATATTGACTTTCTAAAATGATAAGAATTTTTGCATTTATGTTTATGAGGATATTGGCCTGAGTGTTTTATTTTTTTTTCTTCTTGTGCTATCTATGTCTGGTTTTGGTGTCAGAGTATATTGAAATTTTTTTTTTTTTTTTTTTGAGACTGAATCTCACTCTGTCACCCAGGCTGGAGTGCAGTAGCGCAATCTCTGCTCACTGCAACCTCTGCCTCCTGGGTTCAAGAGATTCCCATGCCTCAGCCTCCAGAGTAGCTGGGATTACAAGTGCGCGCCACCACACCCGGCTAATTTTTTATATTTTTAGTAGAGATAGGGTTTCACCATGTTGGCCAGGCTGATCTCGAACTCCTGACCTCGAGTGGTCCACCCACCTCGGCCTCCCAAAGTGCTGGGATTGCAGGAATGAGCCACCGCACCCAGCCGTATGTTGACATTATAGAAAGATTTGGAAAGTATTGCCTCATCTTCAACTTCTGGAAGAGTTTCCATAAAAGAGGCATTATTTCTTCCTTAAATATCCACCTATAGTTCACCTATTGGTATGGTCTCAAACAGTATCAAGAAACCACATGAATCGTTAATGTTTTGCCTGTTCTGTTTACTGCCATTGCTACCTGGCAGAAACATTGAACTACAAGACACAACAGCGTGTTCTCTCAATGGCTTTCATAACTTGGCTTGGTTTGCTGGCAGTTTTGGCAGGCTGCTGCCTCAATCACTCCGCTTGTCCCTATTGTCATTAAAAAAAATAATAATAATAATCAGGACAGCCCAGTGTTAGAATAGAGTGGCGGAGGCACCAAGAAAGGATTCCTGCTATCCAGAAATAATTCCACTATTCTATTCCAGCTTCCTGTTTCCTGTAACACCAGATTTCAGCCTTCTTCCCAAGATAATTTTACAAGCCTTCTCCTTATCTTTGGTGAGCTCCTTTCTGCTCATATTTCTGGGCAAGAAGATTGCCAGTCTTCACAATTACAGTGTCAATTCCAACCAGGTGAGAGGACTATTACTTCCTCTGATCCTTAACTCTTTGTTCTTTAATCAAAGCCTCCTGCTAACATGAAGCAGGAGTCTTTTTTAACTGAAGAGCCACTTGGACCATGGTTTGGACAGTAATCACAAAGGATTTTTGAGAGGTGAGGGATACTTAACTTTGAGGGCACTTGAATTAACCTGAGTGTTATTGCCCTAGAACAGATATGGTACAGAGAGGCCAGAAAATTATGGCATCATGTTGTTAAGCTAGGAGAGTTTCACTTTTCTTAATTTTAGCTTTCTTTCTACCAAGTCCTCCAACCACATACTGAGGTGCAATAAGAAATGCTGCAGAACGTCTTATAAAAAGCCAGGGTTGGGCCGGGAGCAGTGGCTCACGTCTGTAATCCCAGCACTTTGGGAGGCCAAGGCAGGTGGATCACGAAGTCAGGAGATCAAGACCATCCTGGCTAACATGGTGAAACCCCGTCTCTACCAAAAATACAAAAAAAAAAAATTAGCCGGGCGTGGTGGTGGGCGCCTGTACTCCCAGCTACTCGGGAGGCTGAGGCAGGAGAATGGCGTGAACCCAGGAGGCAGAACTTGCAGTGAGCCGAGACCACGCCACTGCACTCCAGCCTGGGCAACTCCATCTCAAAAAAAAAAAAAAGCGAGGGCTTCTAATACCATACAGTTGGCCTCCCAGAAATAGTTTTTGTCTTTTTAGCCCTTTCCCTAGAACTCAAGAGGGAAATATGGAAACAACAGGTGTTCCAATTTGACCTTTTTTTTTTTTTTTGAGACGGAGTTTTGCTCTTGTTACCCATGCTGGAGTGCAATGGCATGATCTTGGGTCACCACAACCTCCACCTCCCAGGTTCAAGCAATTCTCCTGCCTCAGCCACCCGAGTAGCTGGGATTACAAGCACTCACCACCATGCCCAGCTAATTTTTGTATTTTTAGTAGAGATGGGCTTTCACCACTTTGGCCAGGCTGGTCTCGAACTCCTGACCTCATGATCTGCCTGCCTCAGCCTCCCAAAGTGCTGGGATTACAGGTTTCAGCCACCGCACCCAGCCCAATTTGACCTTTAGGGTAGTACATAAGGCAGGGAGAATAGCATTGTGCTTCTCCCTGTCATCCTAAGTCCTGGTCATCACTTGAAAGAGAATAAAAATGCCAGAGTCTCATTTTCTCACCTTGAAAAAGCACTTTCCTTGTGATGACTAGCTAAAATGACGATTCGGTTTAATCAAGAAAATCAGATGTGCCATCCTTTTGTTCTAATTTTTTTTTTTTTTTTTTTTTTTTTTTTGAGACAGAGTTTCGCTCTTGCTGCCCAGGCTGGAGTGCAATGGTGCAATCTTGGCTCACCGCAACCTCTGTCTCTCAGGTTCAAGCGATTCTCCTGCCTCAGACTCCCAAGTAGATGGGATTACAGGCATGTGCCACTACGCCTGGCAAATTTTGTATTTTTAGTAGAGACAGGGTTTCTCCATGTTGGTCAGGCTGGTCTCAAGCTCCTGACTTCAGGTGATCCACCTGCCTCAGCCTCCCAAAGTGTTGAGCTTATAGGCGTGAGCCACCTCACCCGGCCTTCTAATAATATTTCAATCTGTTATTTCAAGTGATGCAAACAACCCTATCTTCATATAAAAAAAAACCCATATGCCTTCAACTCAAAATAAAATCAGCATTCTTCAACAAAAAGGGGGGCCTAAAGCATCTGCCATTTCTTTACAGGATTTAATAGCCATCGGCCTTTGCAATGTCGTCAGTTCATTTTTCAGATCTTGTGTGTTTACTGGTGCTGTTGCTAGGACTATTATCCAGGATAAATCTGGAGGAAGACAACAGGTATGTTGAAATACAATTTGATCTATAATACATAAACATATTCACATCAATTCATATGTATATTCAGAGTAGGGAATTAAATGGGTTTAATCTTCTTGCTGTTTTAATGCTATGCTTAATGGGAAAGATCTCTGGGAAGAATTTGGAGTCCATGCTTGCCTTAATTTTTGCTCAGATTTTGTCTTAAAAGTTACTTGTCAATGTGGAACTTGAAAGCCATTTTCTACAGAAATATGTGAGAGGTTTCCATATATCAGCCCACAAAACCCCACTTTTCGTGTAACATACCTAAAGGATAAGAATATTTTAGGTAAACTGGCCAGGTGTGGTGGCTCACGCCTGTAATACCAACACTTTAGAAGGCCGAAGTGGGTGGATCACTTGAAGTCAGGAGTTCGAGACCAGCCTGGCTAACATGGTAAAACCCTGTCTCTACTAGAAATACAAAAAAAGAAAAAAAAAATTAGCTGGGTGTTGTGGCACACACATGTAATTCCAGCTACCCAGGAGGCTGACACAGGAGAATCACTTGAACCTAGGAGACAGAGGTTGCAATGAGTTGAGATGGTACCACTGCACTCCAGCCTGGGTGGCGGAATGAGATTCCGTCTCAAAGAAAAAAAAAAAAAAGAATATTTCTGGTAAACTTACCATCATCTGCTAATGCTTTCCCCCCGTGGGAAGATGCATTCTCACACCTAGTCTGGAAAAGCAATAATACAACTCTACACACCTTGGCAGCAAACCAAAAATTTTCCTGGCTTCCTCAAAAGGGCATGGCAAGGGGCTTTCATGACAGGGTGTCAGGTCTTTGTCTAGGAGAGCCTAGAGAATGTATAATTGTTCTACTTTTGTATAAGAGAAAATTATCTAGGTCAGATTTTCTGCAGGTATTCTGAGTCAGTAAACTAAATGTTTAGGTATGTGTTAAGCATACATAGAGAGAATGGTGGTCGAAAAGACTGTAGAGGCAAAGTGTCTAATTGTAGGCATGAGATTTTATAAGTCTAATATTCATGAGTTTTGTTTTTTGTTTTTGTTTTTGTTTTGAGACATAGTCTTTGGCTCTGTCGCCCAGGCTGGAGTGCAGTGACGCGATCTCGGCTCACTGCAACCTCCGCCTCCCAGGCTCAAGTGATTTTCCTACCTCAGCCTCCCGAGTAGCTGGGATTACAGGCATCCGCCACGACATCCAGCTAATTTTTGTATTTTTAGCAGAAATGGGGTTTTACTATGTTGGCCAGGCTGATCTTGAACTCCTGAACTCAAGTGATCTGCCTGCCTCGGCCTCCCAAAGTGCTGGGATTACAGGCATGAACCACCGGGCCCGGCCCAATGTTCATCAGTTTTGAACTGACTAGATAAAATTACAACATGCTAACCTGAGAGGTGTCCCATCTCAACTATGCAGAGTGACAAAATGTCAGAGAGCTATCGGAATTGAAACTGGGGTTGCCCAGGGAATGAGTCAGCATTCAAACGCCAGAGAAACAGTGGCAGAGGTCAAAGACAAGCTTCTGCTGCAGGAACATAGTAAAAGGTGTAGCCATGGTCAGAAACGAATGTGTCAGCAGAATGAACAGTCAACTTTCACATGGAAAGACAAAGTGTCATAGTCCATGGGCAAATATGTGGTGAAGCATAAGGTAAAAGCTAATACAAGTCAGAAAGATTAGGCAGGGGTGAGAGCATGGGTATAGAGCAGGGGTGTCCAATCTTTTGGCTTCCCTGGCCCACCGGAAGAAGGAGAATTGTTTTGGGCCACACATAAAATGCACTAACTCTAACAATAGCTGATGAGCTTAAAAAAAAAATCGCAAAAATATCTTATAATGTTTTAAGAAAGTTTACGAATTTGTGTTGGGCTGCATCCAAAGCTGTCCTGGGCTACATGTGGCCCTGCAGGCCTCAGGTTGGACAAGTTTGGTCTAGAATAAGACTACATTGTACCATTTTATGTGGACTGAGTTTTGTTTGTCACAGAGCTTCTTCCAGACACATTGGCCTTTTCCACTACCACTTAATAGACAGAGAAATTTGGGCTATGCTCAGAAGAGTGTTTTGTACAAGCATGCAAAAACTTTGGAGTCAAAGAGACTCCAAAGAGACTTGGAAAGTTTTAGAAGAAATGGAAATGGCGATTCCAGAGATTAGTTCCACTAACTTTTTATGACATACTTTGTTTATTCAGTATATAAGCATAATGTAAATTTGGGAGACAAGATGTGCACGGCTAGAAAAAAATAAATCACAGTGCAAGGAAAATTGAGTGCAGAATGAGGACGATTTTTAAAAAGCGGCATAAATATTCCAAGAAGGAGAACGATGGCAGAAGTGGGACTTTCATGGAGTACTGAAAGGGTTTAGGGTATGTGTAGATGGAAGGAGGAAGAAGGGCTTCAGTTCAGCCTCAGAGCTGTCCTAACAGCAGGATTCCACTTGTGCGTGCAATGCGGACTGGAGGAAGACTGGCTTTGCCAACTGCACTCATTGATTCTGGGAATAGAAAGGCCAAGGTTTGGGAGGGTTTTGGCAGACGATTGAATTTCCAACCCCTGAGCAAGCCCATTTTTAGCATTTTAGCCTGTTGGACAGAAGGTCTGCCTCAAAGGTAGCCTATGGCACTCATTTTGTTTTCTGCTGCCACCTTGTTCATCTCTGCAGCATAGTTCTGCCAGTGACACCTCTCAATGCAGTGCAGCGGCCCTCCACAGGGAGGCATGTCCGTAGGAATGCTGAGAAGCCCTCCCTGACGCCTTGACATGCCCCTTGCAAATCGCTGGCTCAAGCAAAGAATGCTGCTGACCCCTGGCCCTACACATGGCAGCTGCCCAGACTATACTCTTGAGTTCCTAATCTGGATCAGAAAAGGCCTCTGAGACTCATTCATCTTCTTCATTCCATGGGAGTGGAGTTTTCTCTCCACCTCTTATCTCTGGAGGCCTTATGATTTTTTTTTTTTCAGCGATAGGGTCTCGCTATGTTGCCCAAACTCCAGGCCTCAAGTGATCTTCTCACTTCAGCCCCCCAGAGTGCTAGGATTACAGGCATGAGCCACCGTGCCCCAACCCCTTGGGGGCTCTTGATTCACTCTGCTGAGAATGCCCCCATTTCTTCAAAGTTTCTTAGGACTGCAGAAAAGAGAAATAGGGGGCTGGCTCTGAACTTCTCAAAAATAATCTGCCATCAAGGGTCACTTTGTTTTTATTTTTTATCTGGCATAGATGCAAACTGTGTATATGTGTCTAGATTTCACTTAATTTCTTGCTGTCTAGAACTCATTTCCCTCCAGTGGCTGCAGCAAAACCTACTGGTCCTTCTGGCCACAGCCTCAGCCTGAGGCATTGGCAGGCCTGACCCATGGCAAAGGGGATGTGATGAGCCCTAGTAGGCCTGTGGCCAGCTGGGCTGTGCCCCACTCCATCTTTCTGGTCATCCTATTCGTACCACTGTGCTTCCGTGTTCTCCAAGATTAGGTTTCTTTCATTGCCCCCTGCTCTCTAAGGACCTGCCTTGCCCAGGCTCCCCGAACAGCTTTAAAATGGGTTATTGTAAAAGAGAGAAATGAATGAGTTGCGTTCTTTTTAGAGGAAGCCAATGGGGCAGTGGAGAGTGCCTGGATTTTGGAGTCAGATGGTCAGGGGAGGTTGAACCTGACCCCATGCTTCCTAGATGTATGTGACCGTGGGCAAATTAATTTTGCTCTCTGAGGCTCTAGTATTCATCTGGTAAGTGGGGATAAGACAGACTTGCCCATTGTGAGAATTAAATTAGATGCTAATGGGTGCCTGTCTCTTAAGAGTTCAAAAATCATCACTTCTACCCCAAGACCCAAGTGCCTGGGCAGGTGTTCATCATCTGCTATTCTACTTCATGGAGCCCCCTGTACATGGAGCAATGATGCCTGAGGGTCTGCATGTTGATTGTGGCTGTGGCTATGGGAACTCACACGGCTTTGACTCTCTGGAGAGAAGGCAGAGTCAGTCTGCCTTCAGTCAGGCTTCAAGAAAGCCTGGAAAAGTGATGGAAAATCTGGTCAGAAAAACAAAGCATGCATGAGATGTAAAACATGCAGACAGTGCTTGCTGTCATCAGACCCTGTTCAGGCACTGAGGCTGAGCTTCTGAGAGCCATCGAGCATCTTCCTGAGGCACAGTGCCACTGAGGATGGTCTTCTGATCCCAAAACCCATTCCTATGAATGTGCAGCCAAGGGGGACACAATTATTGGCAGGCCTCCAACCCTCTCTGAGCAGCTAATTTTATGGGATTTGGTGTCTAGTTTGTGCTCATTTTGACCTAGGATTTTTGTTGTTGTTGT
The DNA here is from genome assembly GCF_028885655.2 of Pongo abelii. Lineage (NCBI taxonomy): Eukaryota > Metazoa > Chordata > Mammalia > Primates > Hominidae > Pongo > Pongo abelii. The sequence goes on along the minus strand of NC_071990.2, from coordinate 36,229,042 downwards.
TGTTTTGAGATGGAGCTTTGCTCTTGTTGCCCTGGCTGGAGTGCATTGGCGCGGTCTTGGCTCACTGCAACCTCTGCCTCCCAGGTGCAAGCGATTCTCCTGCCTCAACCTCCCAAGTAGCTGGGATTATAGGCGCCCGCCACTACCCCCAGCTAATTTTTTTGTATTTTTAGTAGAGATGGGGTTTCACCATGTTGGCCAGGCTGGTCTCAAACTCCTGACCTCAGGTGATCTGCCTGGCTCGGCCTCCCAAAGTGCTGGGATTACAGGTGCGAGCCACCACGCCTGGCCTAACCTAGTTTTATACAACTTATTTTGTGTCTGCCTACCTTTGTTTCCTTAAAAATAATCAGGAGAATTTTGGAGAAAAAAGTGGCAGAAAAGAAAAGGCCTGATATAGATTTCCTGTGCTAATGAAAATAGTTTTCTTCTATAGCATCAGCAAAGGCCAACTGAAGCTACAGCCAGAAATTAGATCCAGCAACAGGCTGACATGTCACCTGGCTGGAGAGGCTTTGGGGTTACCCGTCTCAGTTCCACAGTGTCTGAAATGTTTGCCATCAGAGCTTTTTGAGTTTCAGTTATGGTGATCCATTTTCCTGAGTCCTTCCTACACTACTCTCATGTGATTCAGCCTTTCCACTTCAGGCCACTCACTTTAGCTGTAAGTCAGCTGGGATGGGGAAAGAAAGAAGCAGGACGTTGATTGCATTGCTATTATTTTCAGCAATACATTTGTATGGCAAATAGCAATGAGTAGTGAGAGGGAACCCAGTGGGAAGGCGTGTGTTTCCCCCCCACGTAAAAAATACAGAGAAAAATCAGAGAATCATTGCTGAGTGGTCCTTTGGTAGATTAGAATCGAGAGACTCCCTCAGTTCTTGCTTTTCTGTGCCATTGTTCTGATTTGTGGTTATAATTTTGCCCCATCGCCTATTCCTATCGCAGTGGAAAATGACACTGGTTGCTATTATTTTTATTACTAGTGGCTTACAAAATGGAAAGTTACCAATAGAGGATATAATGAGTCCAAGACTATCCGGAGACCACTGGGCTTATCAAGGAAACTATGCTTCTTAGTTTTCCACCTTTATTTTGCCAAGTGAGAATCACTGCTTACCAAGAGACACTGAGCCCAAAGTAGTCAACCCGACTGGGATAGGATCCAGAGCTGCTATACACAGCCTTGACTCATGTTTGTAGCTTTTTCTTTCTTTCTTTCTTTTTGATGGCACTGGAGCAGAGAGAAACTAAAGCAGGAAAATGGGAAGTGATTATCTTTGTGTTTTTTAAGATGAAGCTCCACTGCAGCTGCTAGATGGGCAGTTACCCAAGCAGCAAACAGGAGAGTGAGGGGTGGGAAATTTATTTACATGGGAAGTAGGGTGCTTTGGATTTTAGGGCTGACACTGAGGAGCTACTAGGGCTTTTCTTTCCTTATTTTTTTTATTTTTTATTTTTTTGTGAGTTGGAGTCTCACTCTGTCACCAGGCTGGAGCGCAGTGGCGCGATCTTGGCTCACTGCAATCTCCATCTCCCGGGTTCAAGCGATTCTCCTCCCTCAGCCTCCCAAGTAGCTGGAATTACAGGTGCACACCACCAAGCCCAGCTAATTTTTGTATTTTTAGTAGAGACGAGGTTTCACCATGTTGGCCAGGATGGTCTCAATCTTTTGACCTTGTGATCTGCCGGCCTCAGCCTCCCAAAGTGCTGGGATTACAGGTGTGAGCCACCGCGCCCGGCCAACTAGGGCTTTTCTAAATTGTGCAAGGAGAGGTTAAACTTAGGAGGAGATGCAAATCAGATTTTAGGAGAATTCAGATTCATAGCACAGAGCAGTGGCAGTAAAGATTCAAATGCCCAGGACAATGTGGAGCTTTTCAGGGAGCATCTTTCCATTCATTCAGGGAGTATTTATTGAGTACCTAGTATGTGTTTAGCACTTTGATAAGACTTGAAAATGTCAGTTCAACAAAAATACACTTGGACTGAACTCAACTCCTTTTAAGAAAAACTGACACGCTTCTTACCAAGCAGAAGGCCTCAGTTGCAGACAGGGACCAATACGTTCCTGATGGTTTCTCTCCAACTGGCTCTGTCTCCTCAGTTTGCATCTCTGGTAGGCGCAGGTGTGATGCTGCTCCTGATGGTGAAGATGGGACACTTTTTCTACGCACTGCCAAATGTAAGTAGAACTGATCAGATAACTAAGTCAACAACGACCAGGGCTCTGGATTGCTCCTTGGTGTGTGTGTGGGGGGGGTTGGGGGTGGGGGGGCGGGGGGCGGGCATCTCCGAGGAGAATTGCATTCAGATTATCCCCAATGGTTGCTCCAGCCTATCTCTAGTCCCTTTCATTCAAAATAATAGTATCTGCATCACAGGGTTGAGGGTTAAATGATGTGATATATATATATATATATACACACATACACACATATGTATATTTATACATAAGATTTATATGGTGTGTAGATAGATAGATGTAATAGTATTGGGCCTATAGTAAACACTCAAGAAACATTAGTTATAGGGCTGGGCACCGTGGCTGGTGCCTGTAATCCCAGCACTTTGGGAGGCCAAGGTGGGCAGATTACCTGAAGTCAAGAGTTCAAGACCCACCTGGCCAACATGGAGAAACCCCATCTCTACTAAAAATACAAAAATTAACTGGGCATGGTGGTGCGTGCCTGTAATCCCAGCTACTTTGGGGGCTGAGGCAGGAAAATCTCTTGAACCCGGGAGGCAGAGATTGCAGTGAGCCAAGATCCCACCACTGCACTCAAGCCTGGGCTACAGAGCGAGACTCCGTCTAAAAAAAAAAAAAAAGCATTAGTTATAGGCCAAGAGTGGTGTAATCCCAGCACTTTGGGAGGCCAAGGTGTGCAGATCACTTGAGGTCAGGAGTTCAAGATCAGCCGGGCCAACATGGCAAAACCCCATCTCTACTAAAAATACAAAAATTAGCTGGGTGTGGTGACAGGTGCCTGTAATCCCAGCCATTCTGGAGGCTGAGGCAGGAGAATCGCTTGAACCTGGGAGGCTGCAGTGAGCTGAGATCACGCCATTGCACTCCAGCCTGGGTGACCGAGTGAGACTGTTTCAGAAAATAAATAAATAAATTAATTAATTAAATAAAATAAGTTATTATTATTATTGAATCTTCTTTTTATTGCTTAAGCTATAAAGCAAGCTTTGTAAGTAAGGATTCAGTGAAAAATGACCAAAATAGACTTCAGATGCCACACCAACATGGGATTGGAAACTCACTGTGCATTCATGCCATCTGTTTTCCTACACTGCTTCCAGAAGGCCTTGTTCTGCATTTGTGTGAACTCAGTCCTCCCGTTGCTGCCACACTGCCTCTTGGTTAGTTCACAATACTAGAAGGCAGGTCTGAAAGTTGTGTCTTAACTCAGTATTCAGCCAGGATGCCTCTATATACAAATGTGTCATTCTTCCCTTTGTATGAAACAGCACCTTGTAGAGATGCCAGGTGTGTTAATTATTAGCTATAATCCTTCTTTTCTTGGGTTACAGTAGGTCTATACTCAGTGACCATCATTTTCTTTCAAGTTTTCTTCATGCTCCTGTTAGCCATTTTTATATAGTACTTAAGGAGGTGAGAGAAGGTTTATTTGTGGATGTAGCAGCTTGGTTACACACCGAGGTGGCTGTCCTTGAAGCTGGGGTGGTTGTAAATGTGATCTCCATCCTTCTGAATGCTTCCTTTCCACCTGGTGAATAGCAGGTGTCAGTAAAGCAGGACCACCCACAAGGCTGCTGCTGCCTTCTGCTCATATGATTCAAGGACCTTGGAGCCAAGGCATGGAATCTATGCAAGGAGGGTGGAACTAGTTAGTAAGCTCAAATTGACATGCAAACCGTCCTCTGATTCCCAGTAGAGGTAATCTCCAGAATTCAGTTTCTACAGCACCTTTGTTGCTATCACTCTTGGAATCTGTTTTAGGAGGGCCACTCACTAATTTACTTTGGATATGGATATTTTTTCTTTACAACTAAATGAAGCAGAATTTTAAAATTCCAAACAAACGAAAATTATCAGAGTTCACTGAAGGGTAGTGATAAAAGTTGGGACTCCTTTATTATAAACACGTTGGGGACAGAACAGCCCTTGCTTTTGGCTAGCCATGTTACATCACATTAATTTTATAGCATCTAGTCAGCATGTTTCTGAGTGAACAGTTGTGATTATAGTAAGATCAATGGAATAGTTGAATTACTATAACAATAAGGTTCAATGAGTACCAAGCTATAAGTGACTTCTTCCTTTCTTGAAAAACTGTGAATAGTTGCAAAACCCTTGTTAGAGTCACTAGTAGAGCATTCAGGCTAGGGTCTCAACTAGTTACAAGAGGACCAACACAAATTTTGAAAAACATGATACAAAATAATATATTCAATATTATTCCAATTTTGTGTGGAAGAAAAATATAGAACATACCAGTGGTTATCTCTGGGATAATGGAAATTGTGTATGAGTTTAACTCGTTTTTACACCATGAGCATGTTTCACCTTAATATTTAGAAGGATAAAAATGTTGTTGCATATTGTTTTATGAAAAGATTTGTTTCCTCTCCATAGTCCCTGCCTCAAGTCAAAAACCTTTCAAAAACCCTATGAAGTTGAGTTTCTTTTCCTTCCCATCGTATTTCTTCAAATTGAAGGAAGTTTGGAGATTCTTGACTGGAAAGAAGATAGCATAGTGGGAAAGATAGTATGGTGGGAAAGAAGTAATTTCTGCCAACTTCATCTTTGCTTTTCCCTCCTCTGCTGACCTGTTGTGTCTAACGGGTCACTGGGTACCCTCAGAAAGCCAGAGTAAGCGTGGACTCAGCCACTCCTCATGGTAGGATTAGTTCTAATTCCCAGACAGAGAATATAGAGGAGAGGACAGCTAGGAAAGGGCTAAGAAATTAAACCAATACAGGAATTTCATGACCACAAGAAAATCTTTTTTTTTTTTTTTGGAGATGGGAGTCTCCCTCTGTTGCCCAGGCTGGAGTGCAGTGGCATGATCTCAGCTCAGCTCAGCTCACGTCAACCTCCGCCTCCCAGGTTCAAGCAATTTTCCTGCCTCAGACTCCTGAGTAGCTGGGATTACAGGCACCTGCCAGCACATCTGGCTAATTTTTGCATTTTTAGTAGAGACAGGGTTTCACCATGTTGGCCAGGCTTGTCTTGAACTCCTGACCTCAGGTGATCCGCCCACCTCAGCCTCCCAAAGTGCTGGAATTACAGGTGTGAGCAAAAATGTTTCTTTTCTTTCTTTTTTTTTTTTTTGAGATGGAGTTTCGCTCTTGTTGCCCAGGCTGGAGTGCAATGGCGCAATCTCGGCTCATGGCAACCTCCACCTCCCAGGTTCAAGCGATTCTCCTGCCTCAGCCTCCCGAGTAGCTGGGATTACAGGCATGCATCACCACACCCAACTAGCTTTTTTGTATTTTCAGTAGAGACAGGGTTTCTCCATGTTGGTCAGGCTGGTCTCGAACTCCCAACCTCAGGTGATTCCACCTGCCTCGGCCTCCCAAAGTGCTGGGATTACAGGTGTGAGCCACCACGCCCAGCCAGGTGTGAGCAAAAATGTTTCTTAAAAGTAGGTTAAATTCTACTTTGAAGCCCTGATGATTTTTATATCCTTATGCGTATAAATCTTCATTTTCTCATATTTAGGAAACTTTCTTTCCATTATAAAAGTAAACATGCTCATTTTCAAAACTTTAGAAAATGCAAAATAGATAAAAATGTCATTCACAATCACAAATAAAAAACTATTAACATTTTGGCATCTATCCAGCCAATATTATTTTCTATAAATGGATATCACTTTGCATAGTTGTAACCTAACTGTACAATTTTATATTCTTGTTATTTATTGGAAAATTAGGTTGTCTACATTTTTGTTATAAATAACAATGAGTAATTTTGTACATCTACCTTTTTTTTTTTTTTTTGAGACAGGGTCTCACTCTCTTGCCCAGACTGGAGAGCAGTGGCCCAGTCTTGGCTCACTGCAACCTCTGCCTCCCAGGCTCAAGGAATTCTCCTACCTCAGCCTCCTGAGTAGCCGGGATTACAGGCACACGCCACTACTGCCCGGCTAATTTTTGTGTTTTTAGTAGAGATGAGGTTGCACTATGTTGGCCAGGCTGGTCTCGAACTCCTGACCTCAAATGATCCACCCGCCTCAGCTTCCCAAAGTGCTGGGATTACAGGCGTGAGCCACCATGCCTGGCACATCTACAGTTTTCTAGATTTAAGATTTTTTTTTTTTTGAGACAGAGTCTCACTCTGTCACCCAGTCTGGAGTACAGTGGTGTGATCTTGGCTCACTGCAACCTCTGCCTCCCAGGTTCAAGCGATTCTCATGCCTCAGCCTCCTGAGTAGCTGAGATTACAGGCATGTACCACTATGCCCGGCTAATTTTTGTATTTGTAGTAGAGACAGGTTTTTGCCACATTGGCTAAATTGGTCTGGAACTCCTGGCTTCAAAAGATCCACCTGCCTCAGCCTCCCAAAGTGCTGGGATTACAGACATGAGCCACTGTGTCTGGCCAAAATTTAGGATAAATTTCTGAAAGTAAAACAAAGTTTTTGTGTGAAAACATATCAGCATTTCTGGATATACTGTCAAGTGATTTTCCAAAAGGGCATCACCCTATTTCAACAACCATGTATAAAGGGTAATATCAATTCTTTTATTTTATTTTTTTGAGACAGGGTCTTGCTCTTTCACTGGGCTGGAGTGCAGTGGCACGATCACACCTCACTGTAGCCTCCGTCTCCCAGGCTTAAGTGATCCTCCCACCTCAGTCTCCCGAGTAGCTGGGACTGTAGTCGCATGCCACCACACCTGGCTAATTTTATTTTTTTTTGTAGAGATGGCGTCTCACTATGTCACCCAGGCTGGTCTCGAACTCCTGGGCTCAAGTGATCCTCCTGCCTCAGCTTCACAAAGTGCTGGGATTACAGGCATGAGCCACCACACTTGGCTATCAGTATTTTAAATTTGCTCACTTAATTTGATAAAATGGTATTTCATTAGTGAAATCATTACAGTATATTATGATTCAACATGAAGAAAAGCCCAGTTGGAATTGTTTTAGAGTTTCTGTGAGTGTAAGTTCTCTTAATTTATCATCCCATCTGAGAATGGTTTCTAGATAAGGTAGGTAACAGATATGTCAAGCAAACCAGACAAGGCAAGGCCAAGTAGCCAAAGGCACCAGCTCCCATGGGTCTTGTTCCACACACCAAAAGTAACACAGAAACAGAAGGGGATAGATGACTATAACCTTTAGCTATGCCTGGCGAGATGTCAGAGCCCTGGCACCTGTGAGTGGTCAACTTGCAGGTTGGGAAAAAGAATTTACTGACAATAGTATAGGTTTGAAAAAGGAAAGTTTATTAGAAGGGAAGAACACTGCAAAAGGATGCAGTGAGGCGCCTCAGCAAGAGGACTGAATGCGCTATGGTGGGTTTTCCTTAGGAGCATTCATGGACCTTAAGGCGGGAGCTTAGGCTTGTAAAACGAGTTTCAGCACAGCATTCCAGAGATGTATAGAAATTTTTGTTACTTATAAAAGTTGAAAGAGGCCTGGAATCACATGCCAATTTGAGATATTAGGGAAGTTTGTTTACTTCTAAATTCCTAGATAAGGAGTTTTGCCTCCGGGTGGCCTGTTGGATGGTCATCAGGTGGTCTTTGCTCCCTTTTAAATTGCTCAGATAAGAAGTTTTTGTCTCCGGGGCCTGTTCAATGGTAAGGAGGTGATTTTCGCTTTTCTCAAGTTACTCTTCTTCTCACTGTCTATGTGAGTAATGAACTACCTGAATCTAAAAGGGGCTATTGTCAGCTTTCCTGGCTGAATCAGTCAGGCCTTGACCTTGGCCTGATCTTGCCTTGTGTTTTTGGCAAATTAAGGAGGAGAGCAAAGAAAAATGTAGAGACAAAATTAGCCGTGAGTGATGGCATGTAGTCCCAGCTACTTGGGAGGCTGAGTGGGGAGGACATCTTGAGCCCGGGAGTTCAAGGCTGCAGTGAGCTCTGATAGCACGCCACTGTACTCCAGCCTGGGCAAGAGCGAAACCCTGTATCAAAAAGGAAGAGAAAAGAGAAACGTAGAGAAAATTTATTTGATTGGACAATGAGTTGGAACATAGACATGGTATTCATGTAAAATATCAATGCAAAATATCTCAAAGTGGCAAGGCTAACTTTTTGTAATTCCTTGGTGGGGATTTGTGAGTTTTATACCCCAAAGGGAAAATGAACCAGGATTTATCTTTTCCCCACAGGCTGTACTGGCTGGTATTATTCTGAGCAACGTCGTTCCCTACCTTGAAACCATTTCTAACCTACCCAGTCTGTGGAGGCAGGACCAATATGACTGTGTGAGTGTAGATGCCCTGGCTGAGGAAGGGGAGGGCAGAGGGAGGTTGGAGAGAGGGAGAAAGAACAAACAAAAGAGATCTGCCATGGACCTAAAGAACACAAACAACTCTTTGATGCCTAGTACTCCAGTTTTGCTTTAAAAAGGAGAGTCAAGGTTGTTGGTACATGAAAACACGAAGACCTCATTCCAACTATGCAAAATTAAATGAAAGGGATTAAGTGGCTATAGCTACATCCAAATCTAGCAAAAAGGGTTTGTCATTCATCGCACATTTGGATGACTTTTTTTTTTTTTGAGACAGAGTCTCACTCTGTTGCCCAGGCTGGAGTACAGTGGCGTGATCTCAGCCCACTGCAACCTCTGCCTCCCGGGTTCAAGTGATTCTCCTGCCTCAGCCTCCTGAGTAGCTGGGACTGCAAGCGCCCACCACCACACCCGGCTAATTTTTGTATTTTTAGCAGAGATGGGGTTTCACCATATTGACCAGGCTGGTCTCAAACTCCTAACCTTGTGATCCACTCGCCTCGGCCTCCCAAAGTGCTGGGATTACAGGCGTGAGCCACTGCACCCAGCCTTGAATCACTTTTAATCCAGTTAATGTAAATACATTTCAGGATAGGAGTCTCCAATCCCAATAAGAGAAGGTGGTGTCTTGTCAGGCAGAATAACTGCTGGAGCACACTCCTCTCTGGAGTACAAAACCGGAGGTCAGAAAGGGGAAACAGCAAGAAATAAAAGGTGGAGGATAGAATGTGATGAGAGGGGACCCAGAAGAGGCAGCGAAATATGAAAGGGGGTAACTTTTGGAGCCAGATCCCTGAGGAGCTAAGAGGGGATGGGTCCACTGCACAGATAGTTTCTATTCCAGGAGGAGGCATAACACTTCCAAAGGGACGGAAGAGAATAAGGAAACATTGAGTATAGATACTGACAAGTGGCAGGTGGTGAAGAAAATATATATTTAAGGGAATTTCAGCCGACTTTTCTTCTGTGAAGACGAAGTAATGGAGAAGGTGCTGGGGTAGGAGCTTGAAAAGGATGGTAAAGATTTGCAACAACTCTTATACGTCTTAAAATAGCAACTACCATTTGGTGAGTATTCTAGTTGGCTTTGCAAATGGTATTCCTAATCTCAACAAAGCCTATAAGGTAGACATTATTACTATTTTGCACATGAGGAAATTGAGGTTTTGAGAGAGATTTGAAGACAGAGGCGACCAGGGATGCATAAAAGAATTGCTAGGCATCCTTGAGGGCCCCATTGTTTGTCATGGCACCAGTCCATGTGGCTATGGAATATTTCTCTAAAGCCCAGGTGTAGTGAGGGAGAGGGTGAAGGTGAGTTGAGAAACAGGTCTGATCATTTTCTCAGTTGTACTTGTTTTCATGATCTTCATTTTCCCCTCATTCCCTTTTCCATAAGGCTCTTTGGATGATGACATTCTCATCTTCAATTTTCCTGGGACTGGACATTGGACTAATTATCTCAGTAGTTTCTGCTTTCTTCATCACCACTGTTCGTTCACACAGGTACTTTGTCTCAGGTAATAGGAGGTTAACAAGGCAAGGTAAGGCAACTCTGACCTAAAGGCAAGTGCATTTCCTTTCAGAGCTAAGATTCTTCTCCTGGGACAAATCCCTAACACCAACATTTATAGAAGCATCAATGATTATCGGGAGGTAAGAAACCAAATGGGTCCCATTTCTCTGCCTAAGGGATAGGGTGGGCCCTACCTCATGCTTAGTTTTTCTACAAAATTCCTTGCCATTGTTTCCTGCACTGCAGATACACATTTACAAAGGAGGGGGATGTGATATACACTGGTAGAGATGGGTTCTTTGTTTTTGTTTTTTTTGGAGACAGAGTCTTGCTCTGTCACCCAAGCTGGACAGTGCAGTGCAGTGGCTCGATCTTGGCTTACTGCAGCCTCCACCTGCCAGGTTCAAGCAATCCTCCTGCCTCAGCCTCCGCAGTAGCTGGGATTACAGGCATGCCCCATCATACCCGGCTAATTTTTTGTATTTTAGTAGAGACAGGGTTTCACCATGTTGCCCAGGCTGGTCTTGGACTCCTGAGCTCAGGCAATCTGTTTGCCTCAGCCTTCCAGAGTGCTAGGATTACAGGCATGACTCAACACGCCCAGCCAAGACGGGTTCTTAAGTAGCTAAATTCTTATAGTATTGCAGCCAGTTAAAGATCATTTGTAAATGTACTTTAAGGAGAGTTTGGCCAAGAAAAAGGAAATGGAGGGAGAAAGAAGACAGCAGGAAAAGCAGAGGGTGAAAATGGGAGGAAATAGTTTTCTAGTTCTTGTCTCTAATAAAGAAAAATACAGGCCGGGTGCGTTGGCTCACACCTGTAATTCCAGCACTTTGGGAGGCCAGGCATTTGAGACCAGTGTGGGCAACATGGTGAAACCCCGTATCTACTAAAAATACAAAAATTAGCAGGGCGTGATGGCAGGTGCCTGTAATCCCAGCTACTCAAGAGGCTGAGGCAGGAGAATCACTTGAACCCGAGAGGCGGAGGTTGCAGTGAGCCAAGATTGCGCCATTGCACTCCAGCCTGGGCAACAGAGTGAGACTCTGTCTCAAAAAAAATAAAAAAATAAAAAAGAAGAATACAGACTCTCTAGGAGCTTCTAAGGATATATTATTCTTACTCCATAAAATAACTGAGAAATTTCCCTCAACTTCACATTTTGTCTTGCAGATCATCACCATTCCTGGGGTGAAAATCTTCCAGTGCTGCAGCTCAATTACATTTGTAAATGTTTACTACCTAAAGCATAAGCTATTAAAAGAGGTATCTGCCCTCCGGCCCACCTTTCTCGACCTGCCCACTCCCCCCCACCCCGGCATCCCTCTCCCACTCTTTCACCTTCTGTTCCACCATTCTCCCTCTGGATGAGACCTCTCATGTCTTTCAGGTTGATATGGTAAGGGTGCCTCTTAAAGAAGAAGAAATTTTCAGCTTGTTTAATTCAAGTGACACCAATCTACAGGGAGAAAAGATTTGCAGGTGTTTCTGCAACTGTGATGATCTGGAGCCGCTGCCCAGGGTTAGAAATGCCTTTTCTTTCCTATGTTTTTCTCCATATTTTATAAAGAAGTACACTAGTCATTTCCTAAAAAAAAAATCAAAACCGCTAAGGGATTTTGACTTTTAGATGGACCATGGAGAATCAGATGGACCATGGAGAATTCAGAAATTAAGCCACCTTGGAGGCTTGACTGAAAAAAGAAAAGGCACAAGTTTCCCCCTTGAGGTTCAGGTTTTCACAAGAAAGTAGGTGGGAAGTGTTCTGACTTCTACTGGATGAACAGTGACCAGAGTACAGTTTGCCTGTTGAGACTGTAATTCTGTAGTTGCACCTATTTCCCTGACTCTTAGCTGCCTAGCTTTAGATTTCCGAAAATAAGTGACTTAAAGATTGTTTTCTGATTCCAACTAGGGCAGGGTCAAGGTTGCTGGGCTTCTCAAGGATCTGCCAGGGTCTCCTGATATCTTCCTGTGGCCAAGAAAATGATGATGGGAGATGGGGGAAAGGAGCGGGGAGGATGAGCACAGGCTGCTATTTCAGATGGGAATTTTACAGCATTTGGAGGTTATTTTCGCTGATGAGAATTACAAAGTGTTCATTATTTCCAACCTGGACTTGGTCTAAGTAGTCCCTTCCCCCAGAGCAGGATTGCTCATTTCTAGCTTTTGGGTCTTTTGGCAATCACCTAGTCTATAGCGCGCACTCTGGAGGGGCAGCTCTCTCTATACACAAAGATTTACATCCTCCCCCGCAACACGCACACACACAAATGCCTCCACCCACCATGCAGGTGCTTGCAAAACCCTGAGCATACACTCTTGTTCCCACACATTCTAATGGAGCACAGATTCTACTGAGCTACTGAGAAGGGGTTTCACCATGTTGGCCAGGCTAGTCTCAAACTCCTGACCTCAGGCAATCCACCTGTCTCAGTCTCCCAAAGTGCTGGGATTACAGGGGTGAGCCACCACACCTGGCTTGTTTTTTTCTTTCATAATAGTGGTATATCTTAAGATTGACAAAATAGCATAGCGAATCATGCAATATAGCATATAGCTGTCTTTTAAATTGTATGTTTAGATTCTAACAGCCCCAAATAGCTGGGATTACAGATACGCACCACCACACCTGGCTAATTTTGTATTTTTAGTAGAGATTGGGGTTTCATCATATTGGTCAGGCTGGTCTCGAACTCAAGACCTCAGGTGATCCACCTGCCTTAGCCTCCCAAAGTGCTGGGATTACAGACAGGCGTGAGCCACCCCAGCCAGCTAGATTCTAACAGCTCTTAAGACTTCAAGTAAGGGGAGATTGGCATGAGCTCAAAAGCCAGAAAAACTTTATGGTAGCATCGGCCTGTGCTGGGAAATTTATGAGAGAATTTTGGATTGATGTTAGGTAGGAAAAAAGAGGATTCCCAGTCCATGGACAGGCTTGGACAAAGACACCAAGGTAGAAATAAATGTGTGGTTCTTAGGATAAGAGGCTTAGCCTGGGAAGTAAGATCAGGCAGATAACACATGAAGGAATTGTAAGAAAGATAAGAACGTAGAGTAGATGGAGGAGAGAAAAGAAGGATCTCGGATGGCCAGGCGCAGTGGCTCACGCCCGTAATCCCAGAACTTTGGGAGGCCGAGGCAGGCGGATCACCTGGGGTCAGGAGTTCGAAAACTAGCCTGGCCAACGTGGTGAAACCCTGTCTCTACTAAAAATACAAAATTAGCCCGGCATAGTGGCTCATGACTGTAATCCCAGCTACTCGGGAGGCTGAGGCAGGAGAATCGCTCGAACCCAGGAGGCAGAAGTTCAGTGAGCCAGAATCTGTGCCACTGCACTCCAGCCTGGGCGACAAGAGCGAAACTCCATCTCAAAAAAAAAAAAAAAAAAAAAGGTGGCTCTCAGAGAATTCCCTCTGCCTAGAGCTCGCATCTCCCTGCCACTGGGCCAACCCTGGCCTGTTCCCCAAATGCCTGGCCCCAGTGACCTCAAGCCTTGGGAACAGCTCTCTCCTTTGAACTGCAAACTGCAGCATTATCATCTATCCACACCACTTTTCTTTTCTTTTCTGCTATACAATATATACTACCTCATATTGTTTTTAGCTTTAAATTTTTTAAATTTATTTCACAAGCAACATTGTTAGAATAACATTTAAAAAAAAAAAAAAAGAAACATCACCCAGAATTACACCACTCTAGCAAAGGAATTCTTCTCATTATTCCTTGTGCCTTATAGTTCTCGTCCATATATATTCTTACTTATCCTTTTTATTTTGAGACGGAGTTTCGCTCTTGTTACCCAGGCTGGAGTGTGATGGTGCGACCTCGGCTCACCACAAACTCTGCTTCCTGGGTTCAAGCAATTTTCCTGCCTCAGCCTCCCGAATAGCTGGGATTACAGGCATTTACCACCCCGTCCAGCTAATTTTGTATTTTTAGTAGAGACGTGGTTTCTCCATGTTGGTCAGGCTGGTCTTGAACTCCCAACCTCAGGTGATCTGCCCATCTCGACCTCCCACAGTGCTAGAATTATAGGCGTGAGCCACCCCCCCAGCTTTTTTTTTTTTTTTTTTTTTTTTTTTTTTTTGAGATGGAGTTTCGCTCTTGTTGCCCAGGCTGGAGTGCAATGGCACAATTTCAACTCACTGCAACGTCTGCCTTCTGGGTTCAAGCGATTCTCTTGCCTCAGCCTCCTAAGTAGCTGGGATTACAGGCATGCACCACCACACCTGGCTAACTTTGTATTTTTAGTAGAGATGGAATTTCGCCATGTTGTTCAGGCTGGTCTCGAACTCCTGACCTCAGATGATCCACCCACCTCAGCCTCCCAAAGTTCTGGGATTACAGGTGTGAGCCACCATGCCTGGCCTTACTTATCCCTTTAATGAACGTGTGCACACTGCCAGGTAGAGTCTGGTTCCTGTAAATGCAGAGTCCACATTTGCATCCTGCACATCATTGTGTTCCTGGTCCTTGGTACTGTCCTTAAGCTATAGCAGGCAGTCTGGGTCTTTAGGAGGTTGACAGCAGTGGTAAAGAGCCTTGCTCATGTAATTTTTTTTTTTTTTTTTTTCTTGGACATAAGGTCTTCCTCTGTTGCTCAATCTGGAGTGTGGTTGTGTGGTCACAGCTCACTGCAGCCTCAACCTCCCAGCCTCAAGCGATCCTCTCACCTCAGCCTCCTGAGTACCTGGGACAATAGGCGTGTGCCAGCTTTTTTGGGGGGGGCAGGGGGCGCGACAGGGTCTCACTCTGTCACCCAGGCTGGAGTGTACACTGGGGCAATCTTGGCTCACTGCAACCTTCACCTCCCAGGCTCAAGCAATCCTCCCACCTCAGCCTCCCCAGTAGGTGGGGCTACAGGCTCACTGACACGCCCAGCTATTTTTATTTTTATTTATTTTTTATTTTTTTGTATTTTTTGTAGAGACAGGTTTTTGCCATGTTGCCCAGGCTGATTTCAAACTGCTGAGTTCAAGGGATCCACCTGCTTCGACCTTCCAAAGTGCTAGAATTGTAGGCATGAGCCACCGCACCCAGCCTTCAAGTGCTTTTTGTCTTAAGGAAGTCTGAAAGGAGACTGTTGCACTGATGAAGGAAGAGGGTGCTGAGACGAGGGACTGATGGATAAAAAAATACTTCACACAAAGTATTAGTAGGCACTGGAGACTAACTAGGACCCAAGGATGAGGAAAAGGAGTAAAAGATGTTTTAAGTCTGGCTCACTGGGACAGTGATGAACATCAGAAGTTGGGAGGGGGGTGTCGTGGGTGGTGAAGATGAGGAAAGATGACTGTGGTGGCTTCAGTTGTGAGCTTGAAGTGACAGATATCCAAGTAAAAAATGTACAGTACCTACTCTCGGGAGAAGTTTCATGAGAGAGGGACATGAGCTGGCAGAGACAAGAAACAGCATCATTGCAAGTCCTTCCGGCCCTTGCTGGTGTCTTACCACAGCCCTCCCTTAACTCTGTTGTCCCAGATTCTTTACACAGAGCGATTTGAAAATAAACTGGATCCCGACGCATCCTCCGTTAACCTGATTCACTGCTCACATTTTGAGAGCATGAACACAAGCCAAACCACATCTGAAGACCAAGTGCCATACACAGTATCGTCCGTGTCTCAGAAAAATCAAGGGCAACAGTATGAGGAGGTGGAGAAAATTTGGCTTCCTAATAACTCATCAATAAACAGCTCACCAGGACTGCCTGATGTGGCGGAAAGCCAGGGGAGGAGATCACTCATCCCTTACTCAGATGTGTCTCTACTGCCCAGTGTCCACACCATCATCCTGGATTTCTCCATGGTACACTACGTGGATTCACGGGGGTTAGTTGTATTAAGACAGGTAAGTACTGGGGAGGCCTTAGCAGGAGCTCTGATCCCCCTCCTACCATCCCAAGCCCACCCTGATCCTGATTGAATTCTGTTAGTCACTGATCAGCTGCTATGTGACTGCTAGGCCACCGGAACCTTGGACACTGAAGGCAGTATAAGGTCAATCAAAATAAAAAGAGAATGAACCAATTCTTTTTTTTTTTTTTTTTTTTGAGACGGAGCCTCGCTCTGTCACCCAGGCTGGAGTGCAGTGGCACAATCTTGGCTCACTGCAACCTCTGCCTCCCAGGTTCAAGAGATTCTCCTGCCTCAGCCTCCTGAGTAGCTGGAACTACAGGCATGTGTCACCACGCCCTGCTAATTTTTGTATTTTTGGTAGAGATGGGCTTTCACCATGTTGGCCAGGCTGGTCTCAAACTGCTAACCTCAAGTGATCCGCCCACCTTGGCCTACTAAAGTTCTGGGATTACAGGCGTGAGTCACCACGCCCAGCCTAAAATGAACCAATTCTGATGTATTGAGCTGCGGTTGGTTTGGTAAGCATAAAACATTATTATTTCTCAAGAAATGAAAAACAGGACACTCTGAACTTCACTGAAACAGCATTCTGTGCCACGCCCAGTAACTCCCAGAACATCCTGGGAGTCAGCTGCAAATCTCTTCAAGGAATAGGTCTGAATGCTTCAGAAAAAAAGCAGCTCACCAGGAATTCTCCACAGTTCAGCTGATCTGAGCCAGCACTGTAAAAGGCACTGGGCTGTCTTGTACTCCAGTTTGAAGAGGTTGGGATGAAATGACACCTCAAACTTGGGGCTGGCTGTCCAGTACCTGCCAGGGTCTTCCCCACTTCCTTCCTCACTGACACATCTTCAGGTGAAAAGGACAGGGATGATTTTCCCTTCAAAAGCTGTGCCCCTGGGTCCTGACTTCTTTTCTACTCTTGGGTTTCTCTGACAGTTCTCTTTTCTCTCCCTCTTATATAGTACAGACAGTTTAGGTGCACAGCTAACCATATTGATGTCATTGTTTAATGCCTCATAAGTATAATATTCCTTTTTAGCCAGCTTATCTCAGTTGACAGCACTCTGTCTCCCTCTTGGTGATAGCTCAGGTTTGAACATCCTGAACACTCATGGTGTTTGAGTGCTTCTTTTGAGATTTGTGCGCCTCTTTTGAGATTTGTGCCTTTGGATGGTTTTCCTTCTTTCATCCTCAGAACCTATTTTGTCATATTTTCTTACTCCTAAGGGAATGCGATTGCCTCTTAAGTGAGTCCAGCTTCTCTTTGGTCTGGGGCAAAAGGAAGCTTTTCGTAGCAGAAAGAACTCTGGTTTGCAGTCTGGAATGTATGCTCTGTCTTGGCTCACTGTCCTTCTGACCCGAGGCAAGTTACTAAATTGAACTGGGTCTCCGTTTCCTAATCTACAAAATGAGAGGTTTGGAAGAGATTAAGAGCTTTCCTGTCCATGATATCCTTTTATTTTTCAACACTGTTTTCTGACTCAATTATACTTTGAAAATCTGTTGTTATTTGGGCTTTTCCATCTTATTCTACTGGGCTATGTTCTCCCCTCCTGGTCTTGGGCTGTAGTTGTTACTTTAGATTTTATTCAGCCCACGTTGCTGAGTGTTTACTACGTGCCAGACTGAGCTGGGCACATGTATATACACTATCTCATGTAATTTTCACAACTGCCTTGAGAGACAGGCCATACTTTCCCCTAAGAGTCTGAGGCTCACAGCTCATAAGTGGCCTGTCCAGCATTGAAACTTTAAGTATCTGACTTTATATCATACTTTCTCTCTGTTCCATGGTATAGTTGTGCCATTGTCTCCCTTGCTCCTCCTCTTTTTGTAGAGGCACCATATGTTCTGGTCCTTGGCAGCACCCACCCACACCTGGCCAATGTTGATGACTTTCTGTTCCATCCCCAACATGGAGACAATGTCAGACGCCTTTGACTTTCAGCCTTCAGAGATTCATGGTGTACTTTTGCACTCTAAAAATACAGGTTTCTTCATTTCCTTTGTAATTGTTGTGTATACTGCCTCCTTATTGGAAGAAATCATTCTATTTACTTTATAATTGAAAACTGGAACCTAAGAAAAATCCATCAGTCCATTTTTTTTTTTTTTTTTTGAGACAGCATCTCACTGCATCATCCAGGCTGGAATGCAGTGGCATGATCTCGGCTCACTGCAATCTCCACCTCCCGGGTTCAAGTGATTCTTCTGCCTCAGTCTCCTGAGTAGCTGGGACTACAGGCGCACACCACCACACCCGCATAATTTTTGTATTTTTAGTAGAGACGGGGTTTCACCATATTGGCCAGGCTGGTCTCGAACTCCTGACCTCGTGATCCGCTTGCCTCAGCCTCCCAAAGTGCTGGGATTACAGGCAAGAGCCACCGCACCTGGCCTACCCATCAGTCCATTCTTACTGGAGACAACCACTCAGATTAAACTTCTTCCTAATTCATGGGACTTTCCTTTTCCAGCACTTGTCATTTAGAGTCTGTTGTGGCCCTTTGCCAAATGACTTTGTGATTTGCCATATGATCAAGAATGACTTCATTTCCTCTTGGTAGTGAAAGAAGCAGAGTTTGTTTCTTTTGACACTTTAACTTAGTGCTCAGGGTTGGTGTCTACTCAGTCTTAAATATTAAAGTCGATATTGATTTGCTTTGAAGTAAACTTCAAGATTTATTGCCCCACAGTGTATATATTGGCTGAAGTAAACTTGAGGACAGTAGCTGATGTTTACTTATCTGATAGTAAACATCTGATGTTTTACTAAAATCAAATGCAACTTTGCAGGGCAGTTCTGAATGTGACCCTCAGGGTTTCTGAATTCCGTTCCCCACTGCATCACTGGAGCATTTCTGAGCCACATCTTGCTTCCTCTGCTCAGTAAACTCCAGGGGCAAGGGGGGTCTCATGCAAACACTAGGCCATCATGCCAAAATATGGTTGTTTGAGATGACTCTCCACAGTGTTTGCATCACACCTGTGCCTGTCTCTATGCTAGGGCTTTCCTCCTGCAGACGTCCTGCCTTGATGTATACTGTTTATCCCCTTGAGACTATGGGCAGCTCTCCCTCCTGCTCCCCACCCTCACATGATACGGTCTGATTCTCTTTTGCATTCCCAGCACTGTAGATGTTTTCTGGCATAGAGAACTCCACTCATCAAATGTTTGTAGAGCTGAATTGGGATGCAAGGTACATATACGCCCAGACAAGTGAAGGGCCAAAGGGGTTTTAAAACTCAGCTAATTGGCTGGGCGCAGTGGCTTACGCCTGTAATCCCAGCATTTTGAGAGGTTAAGGTAGGCAGATCACAAAGTCAGGAGTTCGAGACCAGCCTGGCCAATATGGTGAAACCCTGTCTCTACTAAAAATACAAAAATTAGCCGGGCATGGTGGTGTGTGCCTGTAGTCTCAGCTACTTGGGAGGCTGAGGAGGACAAATCACTTGAACCTGGGAGGCGAAGGTTGCAGTGAGCCAAGATCGCGCCACTGCACTCCATCTGGGTGAGAGTGAGACTCTGTCACAAAAAAACAAAACAAAACAAAACAAAAACTTAGCTAATTAGAAGGCCTTTCCTAGCAAGTATAAAGCCTTCTGATACTGATTTTCTCTCCCCCCACAGATATGCAATGCCTTTCAAAACGCCAACATTTTGATACTCATTGCAGGGTGTCACTGTGAGTATCCTTCACCCTATGAGAAGGCTGTTTTGCACCCTGGGTCCTCTGCTCCCCAAGTATCTGACATTGTGTGTGTTCTGGGTTTGGTTTGTAGCTTCCATAGTCAGGGCATTTGAGAGGAATGATTTCTTTGATGCTGGCATCACCAAGACCCAGCTGTTCCTCAGCGTTCACGATGCCGTGCTGTTTGCCTTGTCAAGGAAGTTCATAGGCTCCTCCGAGTTAAGCATCGATGAATCTGAGACAGTGATACGGGAAACCTACTCAGAAACAGAAAAGGTCAGACAAACAGACAAAGCATGAGCTTGGGGGAAGGGATTGAGGGCAGTGGGGGGATGGGTGAGGGGTGGCTGGGGGCTGGGAGTCAGGATACCTGATCAGATAGACGAATGATGTCCAGGAAAGGTATTTAGTATGGCTGTACCAGAATCTGGGATGTTGAAATGCACCCTTACCGCTTGGTAAATAGCAGTGGATCTGAGCAGCCAAGTGCCCTCACTGTCATGGCATCAGGGTTCCATTCAGGAAATTTCCCTAACTGAAGAGAGGGTTTGCCCAACCCAGCACAGACCTCAAGGATCCTTCTACAGCATTCTTGGTTAGTGTCTATTACCAGTTGCTAAATATTCTAAATGTCTCCCCTAGCTATACCTTTAGAATTCCTCCCCACCCCACCCACTCTTGAGATGAATAATAAAACTAATGAACTAGCAGAGATTCAGATCTATAATCTTGTCTAATACCTCAGCTTTATTACCTTTACATTGTAGTATGAGGTTTACTCAACCTGACCAAATGCAAAGGAGAATAATATATAAGTCTGAATTTTCAGCCTTTTATTAATACTGAGACCTGGCTGAGTGCAGTGGCTCATGCCTGTAATCCTAGCACTTTGGGAGGCCGAGGCAGGTAGATCATGAGGTCAGGAGTTCAAGACCATCCTAGCCAACATGGTGAAACCCCATCTCTACTAGAACTACAAAAATTAGCCAGGCATGGTGGCGGGTGCCTGTAGTCCCAGCTGCTTGGGAGGCTGAGGCAGAATTGCTTGAACCTGGGAGGCAGAGGTTGCAGTGAGCTGAGATCACGCCACTGCACTCCAGCCTGGGCGACAGAGTGAGACTCTGTCTAAAAAAAAAAAAATACTGAGACCTGGGCCCACTTTAGCATTTTCAAATCAGTACCTGTGTAGGTTAAAGGTTTCCAAAAAAAAAAAAAAAAAAAAAGGGAAATTAAAACAGATGGGCACTAAAGTATTTTCTAATATTATCTAATGACTAGAAATCATTATTAAACAAAGCCTAGTTGATGAAATGAGACACCATATCTGAAACAGTTAAGACCGTACAACAGCCGGGTGCGATGGCTTATGCCTGTAATCCCAGCACTTTGGGAGGCCAAGGCAGGCGAATCACTAGGTCAGGAGATCGAGACCATCCTGGTGAAACCCCATCTCTACTAAAAATACAAAAAAATTAGCCAGGCGTGGTGGCACGCGCCTGTAGTCCCAGCTACTTGGGAGGCTGAGGCAGGAGAATCGCTTGAACCCAGGAGGCAGAGGTTGCAGTGAGCCGAGATCGCGCCACTGCACTCCAGCCTGGGCGACAGAGTGAGACTCTAAAAAAAAAAAAAAAAAAAAAAACACACACAACTAGTTAACTGGTAGTTAATAAAAAACAACTAGTTAACTAGTAGTTAATAATTAGTAATGACTAATTGGTTTGAATTATGCAGTCTGCTTTTACTATAAATGGAAGTTTCTCTATTTTTAATTTATAATTTTGATACTCAACATATTTGTTTTTACATATTTAGTCATATCTATTAATATTTCCTTTTCTTATTATTTATATTTACTTTTTATTTAGAAAGTCATTCCCTCTTAGAAGGTAAATAAGACACATTTTCTAGATTTTTGTTTTTATTTTTTATATGTTATACTCTTTAATGTAAATAGAATGTATTTCAGTGTACAGGTATTGAAGGGTAATCTTTATTTTTTTTTTTATTTTTGAGACAGTCTCATTCTGTCACCCAGGCTGGAGTGCAATGGCATGGTCTCAGCTCACTGCAACCTCTGCCTCCTGAGTTTCTCTATTTTTAATTTATAATTTTGATACTCAACATATTTGTTTTTACATATTTAGTCATATCTATTAATATTTCCTTTTCTTATTATTTATATTTACTTTTTATTTAGAAAGTCATTCCCTCTTAGAAGGTAAATAAGACACATTTTCTAGATTTTTGTTTTTATTTTTTATATGTTATACTCTTTAATGTAAATAGAATGTATTTCAGTGTACAGGTATTGAAGGGTAATCTTTATTTTTTTTTTTATTTTTGAGACAGTCTCATTTGTCACCCAGGCTGGAGTGCAATGGCATGGTCTCAGCTCACTGCAACCTCTGCCTCCTGAGTTCAAGTGATTCTCCTGCCTCAGCCTCCCAGGTAGCTGGGACTACAGGCGCCCGCCACCACACCTGGCTAATTTTTGTATTTTTAGTAGAGACAGGGTTTCACTATGTTGGCCAGGCTGGTCTCGAATTCCTGACCTCATGATCTACCCGCCCCAGCCTCCCAAAGTGCTGGGATTACAGGCATGAGCCACTGCACTCAGCTTAATCTTTATTTTTTATCTATATAGCTAACTATTTTGGGCTATATGCCATCTATCTAAGTTCATTAGTGCTACTATAACAAAATATCTGAGACTGGGTAATTTGTAAATAATAGAAATTTATTTCTCACAGTTCTGAATGCAAGAAGTCCAGAATCAAGGTCCTGGCAGTTTCAGTGTCTGCTGAGGGCTTCTTCCATCTTCTCTCAGCAGCATCCCCACATGGCAGAAGGTGGAAGGACAAAAGGGCTTATGCTAGCCCTCCAGCCCTTTTATAAGGCACTAATCCATTCACAAGGGCAGAGCCCTTATGACTTAATCACTCCCCAAAGGCCTAACCTCTTAATACCACCACAATGTGGATTAAGTTGCAACATGGATTTTGGAAGCCACACATGCAAATCATAGCACCATCCAACCATCTATTGAATAAGCCTTCTTTCCCCTACTGATATGTTATTTTCATGAAATATTATATTCTTATGAAAACTAAAGTGTATTTCTAGCTTAGTTGTGGATTTCATTTTCCTGTATAGCTTCAGTATCACAGTGTTTTTTGTTTTTGTTTTTGTTTTTTGAGACAGAGTCTCACTTTGTCGCCCAGTCTGGAGTGCAGTGGCACGATCAGCTCACTGCAACCTCCGCCTCCCAGGTTCACATGATTGTCCTGCCTCAGCCTCCTGAGTAGCTGGGCTTACAGGCGTGCGCCACCACACCTGGCTTATTTTTGTATTTTTAGTAGAAACGAGGTTTCACCATGTTGCCCAGGCTGGTCTCGAACTCCTGACCTCAGGTGATCTGCCCACCTTAGCCTCCCAAAATGCTGGGATTACAGATGTGAGCCACCGCGCCTAGCCATCACACTATTTTTATTACTATTGCTGTATAATACACTTTAACATTTGGTTAAGAAGTCCTATGTCATCAGTGTTCTATTTCAAAATTTGCTAAGTCATTCTCACCAATTTATTCTTCCAAACCAACTTTTGAATCTTGTCAGGTCCCCACCCCACAAAAACAAATCTTATTGAAATAATCATTAGAGTTGTATTAAAAATATGAAATCACCTGAGAATTTATATCTTTATAGTATTCATTCTTCTTATCCAGAAACATGAACTGTCTCTACATTTATTGTCTTCTTAAATGTTTCATTCATAGTAAGGTTTTGTGACTTTCTTCACATGGGAAAATCTTAGATACTTTATATGTTTTACTTTTTTGTTTTTTTGAGACAGGGTCTCAGTCTGTCACCCAGGCTGAAGTGCAGTGGCATGATCACATTGCACCACAGCCTCGGCCTCTCAGGCTCAAGAAATCCTCCAACCTCAGCCTCCTGGGTATTTGGGAGTACAGACGCACACCACTATGCCCAGCTAATATTTGTATCTTTCACAGAGACGGGGTTTTGCCATGTTGCCCAGGCTGGTCTTAAACTCCTGAGCTCAAGCAATCCACCCACCTCCACCTCCCAAAGTGCTGGGATTACAGGCATGAGCCACCACACCTGGCCATTTCCATTATATTTTCTAACTGGCAATTGCTAACATATAGGAAACTCATTGGTTTTTATTAAATTATTTGGCTACCTTTGTGAATCACTTTACTATTCCTAAGAGGTTTCACTGTTAATTTCTTTGGGTTTTCCAAATAGGAACATATTTTCTAAAAATAACACTAATCTCTTATGTTCCAATTGTTAGAATTCTTATTTCAATATCATATATTATTGCATTAACTACACCTCTCAGAACAAGTAATAATGATGAATCTTGTCTTACTCCTGAATTTAATGAGAAGGATCCTTGTGTGTCTCTATTAAGACTAGTGGTGGCCAAGTGTGGTGGCTCATGCCTGCAATCCTAGCACTTCAGGAGGCCGGGGAAGGCGGATCACTTGAGGCCAGGAGTTTGAGATCAGCCTGGCCAACATGGCAAAACCCTGTCTCTACTAAAAATACAAAAAAATTAGCTGGACATGGTGGCGCGTGCCTACAACCCCAGCTACTCAGGAGGCCAAGGCATGAGAATCACTTTAACCCAGGAAGCAGAGGTTGCAGTGGGCTGAGATCGTGCCACTGCACTCCAGCCTGGGCAACAGAGTGAGACCCTATTTCAAAAAAAATTAAAAAATAAAAGACTAGTGGTGACAGCTGGTTTAAGATGGACATATCAGCCAGCTGTAGTGACTCATGCCTGTAATGCCAGCACTTTGGAAGACTGAGGCAGAAGAATCACTTGAGGCCAGGAATTTCAGAGCAACCTGGACAACATAGTGAGACTCTTATCTTGAAAAAAAAAATTAAGAATCAGCCAGGTATGATGGTGCATACCTGTAAACCTAGCTACTCGGGAGCTTGAGGCAGGAGGATTGCTTGAGCCCAGTAGTTTGAGGTCACAGTGAGCTTTGATTGTGCCACTGCACTCTGGCCTGGATGACAGAGTAAGACCCGGTCAAAAAAAAAAAAAAAGATGGACATTATCTACTATGTTTTTAAAAAATATTTTCCTAATGTACTAACATTCTTATATTAAGACTTGGTATTGAATATGTCAATTGTTTTCTGCTATTTAAGATAGGGAAGACTAGGAGAGGAGCAAGTTCTATTTCATGTGTATTGAATTCAAAATGCCTGGGCCAGGTGCAGCCTCACGCCTATAATCCTAGCACTTTGGGAGGTGAGGCAGGTGGATCACTTGAGGCCAGGAATTCGAGACTAGACTGGCCAACATGGTGAATCCTATTCTCGACTAAACATACGAAAATTAGTCGGGTGTGATGGCGCATGCCTGTCATTCCAGCTACTTGGGAGCCTGAGGCAGGAGAATCACTTGAACCTGGGAGGCGGAGGTTGCAGTGAGCCAAGATCATGCCACTGTACTCCAGCCTGGGCAACAGAGTGATACTCTGTCTAAAACAAAACAAAACAAAAAAATTCAAGTTGCCTATTAAACATTCAAATGGAGATGTCAAGAATGGAAGTGAATTTATGAACCTGCAGATCAGGGGAAGGGTTATAACCAAAGAATCATCAGCATCAGCATATAGATGGTAATGAAAATTATGGGCCCAAAATAAAAGTCCCTACAGAGAGAGCAGAGATAGAGAAGAGAAAGGTCCCAGGATGAAGCCCTGGGGCATACCAACATCTTGAAGTCCAATAGAAGGAGTAGAGACGGCAAAGAGACCAAGAAGCAGCAACCAGGAAGGAAGGAGGAAAAGCAGAAGAGTGTCATATGGTGGTTGAGAAGAAAATGTTTCAGGAAAGGTGAAGTGATGAATTTTGAGGAATGCTGTTACAGGCTGATTCAAGGCTGATGCAAGGCCTGTGGGCGCCTGCTATGTGACAAGCTCAGTGTCTGGTACTGGGGATATCAAGAACCAGGCCCTGTCATATACCACAAGGAGCTTAGAGTCTAGTAAGGAGTAGGTTTGTAGATAAATAAAGCCATATGTTACCGGTACTATGATGGAAGTGTGAATGAGGTGTAGTTGGAACACAAAAGAAGCTGTGGTCCTGCCTGGTCATCTTGGCTCTGAATCTGGGGTGATGACTAAGTGGATGTGGACAAGATGGAGGAGGACAAGGCAGGCAAAGGGAGTGGCACGCACAAAGCTGAGCAGTAGTCAGGCAACTCTGGGTAGCTTTATGGTGAGAGCAAAGGGCGGGGACCACAGCTGGAATAAAGCTAAAGAAGAATGGCAAGAGGCCAGGTCACACACAGCCTTATATGCCCTGTCAAGGATTGCACTGGGGGTTGGCAAGACAAGTAAGGTCAAGAAGACAAGATGTTTCAGAATGTTGTTAAGTCCATTGCTGTTTTAAATGGTTGGTCATGAAATCCGGTCTAGCTAGAAAAGCCAGAGAAATTCTAAGTTGGAAATTGATTGAGTCTGAAGAATAGTGAGTAACTGAGAAACCAGAGGGTAGAAAGAAGATGAAAAGCAGATTTATGGATGATGTCATCGGCATTTTAAAGAACATTTTAAAAAATTTTTAATAAAAAATAAATAAAGGCTGGGTGCAGTGGCTCATGCCTATAATCCCAGCACTTTGGGAGGCTGAGGCGGGTGGATCACTTGAGCTCAGGAGTTCGAGACCAGCCTGGCCAACATGGTGAAATCCTGTCTCTACTAAAAATACAAAAATTAGCCAGTCGTGGTGCATATCTGTAGTCCCAACTACTTGGGAGGCTGAGGCAAGAGAATCACTTGAATTCGGGAAGTAGAGGTTGCAGTGAGCCAAGATCATGCCACTGCACTCCAGCCTGGGCAACAGAGCAAGACTCTGTGTCAAAATTAATAATAATAATAAACAGAAAAGTAGATTTAGGCAAGAAATATTTTCTACTCTGCAAGGAACCCATGGTTCTGGTACCTTAAGTCCTGTTGTATTCTGAAATTCCTTGACTGCTCAAAAATTAAAATTCTGGGTTTTTTTGTTTGTTTGTTTTTTGAGACAAAGTCTCACTCTGTTGCTCAGGCTGGAGTGCAGTGGTGCAAACACAGCTCACTGCAGTCTCAGCCTCAAGCAATCCTCCTGCCTCAGCCTTCTGTGTAGCTAGGACTACAGGCATGCGCCATCATGCCCAGCTAGTTTTTAAAATAATAATAATAATTATTATTATTATTTGTTGAGATAGAAGTTTCACTATGTTGCCCAGGCTGGCCTCGAACTCCTGGGCTAAAGTGATTCTCCTGCCCCAGCCTCTCAAAGTGCTGAGATTACAGGTATGAGCCACTGCGTTAAGCAGAAAGTTAAATTTAATTAGAAATTTTAACCCACCTAATTGTATTTCAGAATGACAACTCAACATATAAAATGAGCAGCAGTGTTCTAGGAAGCCAAAAAAATGTAAGTCCAGGCTTCACCAAGATCCAACAGCCTGTAGAAGAGGAGTCGGAGTTGGATTTGGAGCTGGAATCAGAACAAGAGGCTGGGCTGGGTCTGGACCTAGACCTGGATCGGGAGCTGGAGCCTGAAATGGAGCCCAAGGCTGAGACCGAGACCGAGACCGAGACCGAGATGGAGCCCCAGCCTGAGACTGAGCCTGAGATGGAGCCTGACCCCAAATCTAGGCCAAGAGCTCACACTTTTCCTCAGCAGCGTTACAGGCCTATGTATCATCCGTCTATGGCTTCCACCCAGTCTCAGACTGAGACTCGGACATGGTCAGTGGAGAGGAGACGCCATCCTATGGATTCATACTCACCGGAGGGCAACAGCAATGAAGATGTCTAGGAGGTGAACTAGAAATAAGGGGTCAGATAATGCTGGCTAATCCTCCTACCCAGAAAGGGGTCAGTTGTCCAGAGACCTAGACTGGATACGAACTAGCAGTACTTCCTCCCTGACTGCGACTCCTACTACCTGCCAGCCTCCTTCCTTGCTCTGCGCTGGGATCATACTCCCAGATCACATTACTAAATGCCAACAATTATCTCTGAATTCCCTATCCAGGTTCCCCTCATTTCACCTTCAGTATATATTCTAGTCATGAATTTCCTTCTTCACACACCCCACATCTCTGGGCTTTGTGCCAGACCATCTCTAACTTAATCCTCTCATCCCTGTTCCCCTTTCTCCAAAGAGATGAAGCTCAAATAAAATGTATAACTCTAGTAACATTTGGATCCTTCCTGCACCTTCTCCTTCTCTGTATTCTGTATCCCGAAGGAAATGTCAAATGAGAGGGATCCTGGAAGGGAGTGGACATGGTGGAGAAGAGATGAACAAGAAAAAGAAAAATTAAGTAGCATTTGTATTTTATATGCAAGGTATTTTCCCTGTACTGATAGGGGAAATGGGGAAAACAGGCAGGTTAATCCAGGCCAAAGGTAAGCCAGCCTGTGAGACTTGTAGTACCAGGTCCTGCTAAGCTGAGAGCACTTTTGCTGTCATTCTCAGAGGTCAAGATCTTATCCTGCCACTGGTTTCATAAGGCCAATTAGTAGTACCAACTGATGGGAGTTCCCTTTCTGGAACTCTCCCTGGTGTTCAGATTCACATTCACCATTGCTTCTTTCTTACAAGTTTTTAAGATATAGGCAATTTGGAATCTGTACTCTTGGTGTACCGAGGAGTTAAAATCTGTGACAGCCACAACCAGCCTAGAAGTTGGAAAAGTCAATCATTACTAGTTTTGTCCAAATCTATTCAAAAAATTTCCCCCTTCCCCACTTAAAATATGTCTAGTATTAAAGTATGACCAGAAGAAAAATATAGACCCCTGGGCAAAGGTACATGAAATCCTGAATTTTATTTCCAGCTCAAAAAACATGACTCCTCCTGTTTGGGTACTCCATTTATCTTGTTAAGTGAAATAAATCTTAGTTAAAATATAGATTTCTTTTATCATAGAGATAGCATATGCATTCACTCATTCTACAAGCATTTTGTTAAGCATCTGCTACATGCATAGCACCTTGAACTGTGAGGTAGGTAAAATAATATTATCCTAATTTATACATGCATAAACTGAGATATAATGTGCAATATGACCTTGTAAATACAAAAAGAGGTAGGGGCCAAAGTCACAAGCCTCATTGTTTCATGTTTACTGAACACATTTATTGAACACCTACTCTGTGCTAAGCACTGTCCCAGGTGCTGAAGATATAGGATGGGTATAGAACAGATGACAAAAATAATTACAAATTGTGAAAAGTAATAAATTACAAATTGTGAAGGTGAAACACAAGAAACTCTTGCGGCATGTATCAAGAGGACCTGACCTAGTCTTGAGTCTCAAGGAAGTTCTTCCTAAGGCAATGACATATGACTTGAGATCTGAAGGATGAGTAGGAATTAGGCTTAAAGCAAGTTCCAATGACTGCTAGAAGGGCGGGACCAAATGGGAAACCAAGAGCAGTGGCCATGGATGAGAACAGAAGCTGAATATCCTGGGGCACAACTAGATGGAGCCTATGATACCAAGGGCTCAACTAGAAATGTCAAACCAGGAATAAGTTGTCAGGATGGCAGGGACAGGCACAGAAATCTGCCAAAGCCAAGGAAACATTTCATATTTATAACAGGAGACTAAGAAGTGCACAGAGAGCCCAGTTTCTGCAGGCTGCTGCCTTCTCACTCCAGTTCCCTTCTAGTCCCATGTATCCATTAGAGTAGTCTGTAAACACAGAATCAATGGCTTCTGACACTTGCGCCATTAAGTCGTAGAGTCTAGACTTGGGTCCTTTCTGCTACAACTGCAACAAGGCTGTATTAGTCTGTTTTCACACTGCTATAAAGATACTACCTGAAACCTGGTAATTTATAAAGAAAGGAGGTGTATTAGATCATTTTCATGCTGCTGATAAAGACATATCTGGGACTGAGAAGAAAAAGAGGTTTAATTGAACTTACAGTTCCACATGGCTTGGGAGGCCGCAGAATCATGGCAGGAGGTGAAAGGCACTTCTTATATGGTGGTGGCAAGAGAAAATGAGGAAGAAGCAAAAGCAGAAAGCCCTGATAAAACCATCAGATCTCGTGAGACTATTCACTATCATGAGAATAGCATGGGAAAGATCAGCCCCCATGATTCAATTACCTCCCCCTAGGTCCCTACCACAACATGTGGGAATTCTGGGCGATATAATTAAAGTTGAGATTTGGTCAGGACACAGCCCCCAAACAAATCATTCCACCCCTGACCCCTCTAAATCTCATGTCCTTAAGTTTCAAAATCATGGCTTACCAACAGTCCCCCAAAGTCTTAACTCATTTCAGCATTAACACAAAAGTCCACAGTCCAAAGTCTCATCCGAGACAAGGTAAGTCCCTTCCACCTGTGAGCCTGTAAAATCGAAAGCAAGCTAGTTACTTCCTAGATATAATGGGAGTACAGGTATTGGGTAAATACGGCCATTCCAAATGGGAGAAATTGGCCAAAACAAAGGGTGTACAGGGCCCATGCAAGCCCAAAATCTGGTGGGGCAGTCAAATTTCAAAGCTCCAAAATGATCTCCTTTGACTCCAGGTCTCACATCCAGGTTATGTAAGAGGTGGGTTCCCATGGTCTTGGGCAGCCCCACCCCTGTGGCTTTGCAGGGTACAGCCTCCCTCCTGGCTGCATTCATGGGCTAGTGTTGAGTGTCTGTAGCTTTTCCAGGTGCACGGTGCAAGCTGTCAGTGGATCTACCATTCCGGGGTCTGGGGGATGGTGGCCCTCTTCTCACAGCTCCACTAGACAGTGCCCCAGTAGGGACATTGTGTGGGGGCTCCAACCCCACATTTCCCTTCTGCACTGCCCTAGGAGAGATTTTCCATGAGGGCCCCGCCCCTACAGCAATCTTTTGCCTAGGCATCCAGGCATTTCCACACATCTTCTGAAACCTAGGCAGAGGTTCCCAAACCTCAATTCTTGACTTCTGTGCACCCACAGGCTCAACACCATGTGGAAGCTGCCAAGGTTTGGGGCTTCCACCCTCTGAAGCCACAGCCCAAGCTCTATGTTAGCCCATTTCGGCCATGACCAGGGCAGCTGGGACACAGGGCACCAAATCCCTAGGCTGCGCACAGCACAGGGACCTGGGCCCGACCCATGAAACCACATTTTCTTCCTGGGCCTCCAGGCCTGTGATTGGAGGGGCTGCTGTGAAGGTCTCTGGCATGGCCTGGAGACATTTTCCCCATGGTCTTGGGGATTAACATTAGGCTCCTTGCTACTTATGCAAATTTCTGCTGCCAGCTTGAATTTCTCTCCAGAAAATTGGTTTTTCTTTTCTATCACATTGTCAGGCTGCAAATTTTCTGAACTTTTATGCTCTGCTTCTTTTATAAAACTGAATGCCTTTAATAGTACTCAAGTCACCTCTTGAATGCTTTGCTGCTTAGAAATTTCTTCTGCCAGATACCCTAAATCATGTCTGTCAAGTTCAAAGTTCCACAAATCTCCAGGGCAGGGGCAAAATGCCACCAGTCTCTTTGTTAAAACATAACAAGAGTCACCTTTGTTCCAGTTCCCAACAAGTTCCTCATCTCCATCTGAGACCACCTCAGCCTGGACCTTATTGTTCATATCACTATCAGCATTTTGGGCAAAGCCATTCAACAAGTCTCTAGGGAGTTCCAAATTTTCCCACATTTTCTTGTCTTCTTCTGAGCCCTCCAAACTGTTCCAACCTCTGCCTGTTACCCAGTTCCAAAGTCGCTTCTACATTTTCAGGTATCTTTTCAGCAGCAACCCACTCTACTGGTACCAATTTACTGTATTAGTCCATTTTCATGCTGCTGGTAAAGACATATCTGAGACTGAGAAGAAAAAGAGGTTTAACTGAATTTACAGTTCCACATGGCTTGGGAGGCTTCAGAATCATGGGAGGAGGCAAAAGGCACTTCTTACATGGCGGTGACAAGAGAAAATGAAGAGGATGCAAAAGCAGAAATCCTTGATAAAACCATCAGATCCTGTGAGACTTATTCACTATCACGAGAATAGCATGGGACAGACCAGCCCCCATGATTCAACTACCTCCCCCTGGGTCCCTCCCACAACACGTGGGAATTCTGGGAGATACAATTAAAGTTGAGATTTGGTGGGGACACAGCTAAACCATATCAGGAGGTTTAATTGACTCACAGTTCCACATGGCTGGGGAGGCCTCAGGAAACTTACAATCATGGTGGAAGGCAAAGGGGAAGCAGGCACCTTCTTCACAAGGTGGCAGGAGAGAGCAAAAGGGGAGCTGCCAAACACTTTTAAAACCATCAGCTCTCGTGAGAACTCACTATCATGAGAACAGCACGGGGGAAACTGCCCCTATGATCCAATCACCTCCCACCAGGTGCCTCCCATGTGGCGACTGCAATTCGGATTTCAATTCAAGATGAGATTTGGATGGAGACACAGAGCCAAACCATATTAATGGTAAAATATTGGCTTTGATGCATGACCTCAGAAAGACCAACCAGATGTTTGGACTATACTCTGTCTTTTAAAAATACTCTGGTATAAACCCATAGCATTGAGCCCCTCCCAAAGTAATCAAATAAGGAAAATTGATTAACCCATTATAAATAGTACAGCACTAAAGAAAGGGTAAAGTGATTAACAATTCAAAGGCTAAGTCTTCCAACATGTAGATCACCCGAAATTCTAAGCCATTTCAAACTTTACCAAATGGTATAGTTTGGATTAGTTAGCTCACTTCTCGCAGCATGGTCATCATGGTTTTCTCTCTCTAATAAGTAACTGGAGAAAAATTCTAAAGGCTGCAAAATGAGTAAAGAATAAGTTGGAAAGTATAAATGTCTTGGAAGCACAAATACTTCCATTACTTTCCCTCAAAACAGCTTGTGTTATACAGTAAATGGCAGTTGAGGTATGATTTTCATATGTGAATATCTAAGTGGATTCCACAGTACTGCAAAAAAGTAGGTTTGAAAGAGACTGTCAAAAAATAAAGTGACCCCAGGTAGCTGTCTCTATATGTGTTAAGTGTCACAAAGTCCAAGGACTCAACTATATCGCATCCAGATGTGACTCATTAGCAGAGGTAGAGAAAGTAATGGCATAATCCAAGGTATTATCAGGGCCATAGAATCTCAGTGGTTGGAAGGACCATGAGGGCTGACTAGTCAAATTACTCATCTAATCTCTTACAATTTAATTAAACATTTATTGGAATGCTCACCATATCCTAGGTACTACGTGTTTTAGTAGTCTATTGCTGCATAACAAACCACCCCAAAATTTAGTAGCTTAAAACAATAATCATGCATTTGCTAATAATTCTGCAATTTAGGTTGGGTTTAGCTGGGCCTATTTTTAGAATAATTTTTTAGTTTTGCAGCTGGGCCTGTTCTTTTATTTTTGTAAAGACAGGGTCTTGCTATGTTGCCCAGGCCAGTCTTGAACTCCTGGCCTCAAGTGATCTTCCCACATCAGCCTCCCAAAGTGTTGGGATTACAGGCGTGAGCCACCACACCCCACCCCCAAATATTTTTTATACCTGCTTGGTTGAATCTGCAGACGTGGAACTCATGAATATGGAGGGCCGACTCTACATAGTACCACCTATAAAGTAATTATGCCAAAAAATTGAACCTGAATATTATCAGTCCTCTAGATCTGGTAGATTGTAGTAAATACAAGGAGCAGAGGAACATGTTAAATAACACTAGGAGAATCTAATTAGTAGAATCCAGAAAATTCAACAGAACAAACGAACCAGTTTCTTTAACAACTAAGATGAAAAACAGCTGGGCATGGTGGTATGTGCCTATAGTCCCAGCAACTTGGGAGGCTGACACAGGAGGATCGCTTGAGCCCAGGAGTTAGAGACCAGCCTGGGCAACATAGAAAGACCACATATTTAAAAAAAAAAAAAAAAAGATGAAAAACAAACATAACAACAACAAAAACAAAGAGGGAGGAGGAACCTATAAACCAGGAGACTTAAGAGTTACATCAACTACGTGCAATGCACGGACCTTGTTTGAATCCTATGTGAACTAACTAACTGGAAAAGAACATAAGAAAACTTCTACTTTTGAGTAAAATGTAGTAGGAAGTGACAGTTTATCACCTTATATCAAGAGGAAAAACATGGGGAGGGCATCATGGCTCATGCATGTAATCCCAACACTTTGGTAGGTTTAGGCAGGAGGATCACTTGAGCTCAGGAACTCGAGACCAACCTGGGCAACATGGTGAGACCCTGTCTCTTAAAAAAAAAAAAAGTGAAAAAAATGAATGAATTATAAAAATCATATTTTGAAAGATATTGGAGAGCTGTAGAAGCAAAGAAGATTAAAAGAACTAAAAGTTAAGAGAGAAAAGATTCTTTCCCAGGGAAGCTGAGATTATTGGCCATTTTCTTTCTTAGGGGTTTGTATTAGTCTGTTTTTACACCGCAAAAGACATACCTGAGACTGGACCATTTACAAATGAAAGAGGTTTAATAGAGAACTGACAGTTCCACATGGCTAGAGAAGCCTCAAGACTATAACAGAGAGCAAGGAGGAGCAAACCACATCTTACATGGATGGCATCAGGTAAAGAGAATTTGTGCAGGGCAACTCCCATTTTCTAAAACCATCAGATCTCATGAGACCCATTCACTATCACAAGAATAATACAGGAAAGACCCACAACCCCCTAATTCAATCATCTTCCATCAGGTCCCTCCCACAACACATGTGAATTATGGGAGCTACAAGATAAGATTTGGGTGGGGACACAGAGCCAAACCATATCAGGGCTATTTGCTGAGTTTGGTTAAGTGCTAAAGATCAGGCTTTCCTTAGGCACAATGAAGCTTCTGATAGCACATGGGCTATCACAACCAACTGACTGCTGTTCTACTCAAGAGATCTGCTGAGCGCCAGGGCCACTCAGGAGACTAGAGATTGGCCTGCAACAGCAAAATGAAGTTTCCTACAGTCCGAAAATGCTTAGGAGACAAAGTACCACTATGGAAAGAGGCCATAAGCACACAAAGAGTCTTCCCCTTGAAACATTTAAAATCAGAGGTGGGCTGAGTCTAACCAACGCCAGAGCATAGCTCAATTCCTGATTGAATTGAGATGATAACTGCCTCACCTTATTTGCCTTATTAGGCAAATAGAAAAAAAGTGTATATCTTATCTTGGGGGCAGTAACATTGACTTCAGTTTATGTTTTTAAACAACATCCAGCATATAGTTAGCAACAATCACAAGGCACATGAAGAGGCAGGAAAAGTATCTGATAATTAAGAAAAAATTATATAATAGAAGCAGTCCCATAGATGATCCAGGTGTTAGAATTAGCAGTCAAGGGCTTCAAAATAATGATTATAAGGATGTTAAAGTAGAGTAAAAGATGGGCAAAATGAAAAGATAGATAATTTCAAAAGAGAATTGTAACCTATAGAAAAAGAATCAAATGGGCATTCTAGAACTGAAATATTAAGTATTAGAAAATAAAAACTTATCAGATGAATTTAACAGACTGGACACAGCAAAACATAGGATTAGATAACTCAGACAGTAAACAGAAAATATTCTAAATGAAGCACATAGAGAAAAAAATGAAAAAAAAAACAAACAGAAGAGAGCATTCAAGACATGTAGGACAAAGTCAAATGGCCTAATATATATCTTTTTTTTTTTTTTGAGACAAAGTCTTACTGTCACCCAGGCTGGAGTGCAGTGGAACGATCTCAGCTCACTGCAACCTCTGCCTTCTGGGTTCAAGCAATTCTCCTGCCTTAGCCTCCCAAGCAGCTGGGACTACAGGCATGCACCATCACGCCCGGCTAATTTTTGTATTGTTAGTAGAGACAGGGTTTCACCATTTTGGCCAGGCTGGTCTCAAACTCCTGACCTTGTGATCCGCCCACCTCAGCCTCCCAAAATGCTGGGATTACAGGTGTGAGCCATTGCGCCTGGCCCCCTAATATATATCTTATAGGAGTTCCAGAAACAGAGAAGAGAATAGGGAAAGCAATATCTGAAACTATAGTGACTGGCAATTTGCCAAAACAGGAAAGATCATTCAAAGATTCAAGAAGGCTGACAAGCATGATAAATCAGAAACCAAGTGTAGGCATATAATAGCCAAGTTGCTGAAAACCAAAGATAAACAGTAAATCTTACACAAAGCCAGAGAAAGAAGACCCATACTTACAGGAGAACAGCAAGAACACTGATTGCTAAACTTTCCCATGAGAGCCAGAAGACTCTTTTAGGATGACATCTTTTAAGATCTGAAAGAAAAAAAATATGGGCTGGGTGTGGTGGCTCATGCCTGTAATCCCAGCACTTTGGAAGGCCGAGGTCGGGGGTTGGATCACTTGAAGCCAGGAGTTTGAGATCAGCCTGGCCATCATGGCGAAACTCCATCTCTACTAAAAACTTTTAAAAGTTACTCAGGCATGGTGGTACACACCTGTAGTCCCAGCTACTCGGGAGGCTAAAGTAGGAGAATCGCTTGAACCCCAGAGGCAGAGGTTGCAGTGAGCTGAGTTCACACTATGGCACTCCAGCCTAGGCGATACAGCAAGACTTGGTCGAAAGAAAAGAAAAGAAAAAAGAAAAGAGAAGAGAAAAGACGTCGACCTAAAATTGCTGAGAGATGAATGAGCTTGAGGATGAAACGCATATTGCTGAGTTCTGAGGTCTCTCAGCTTCAGACTGATAACTCCAAAAAGTGGTTTGTGTGTATCATCAAAGAAAAAAAAGCCTTGACAAATTAATTTTGACTTACCGCTCACTCCTCTCTATCTGAATATGGCCTAAAAAACAAACAGCTTTTTATATATCTGAATCTTTTTATTCATTCATTCATTTACCTACCCATGCATTTATTCTTTTATTCATCCATGCATGTTTGGATCGAATATTCAAGACAGTCTTGCCCTCAAGATCTCCATAATCTGAACAAGATA
Source organism: Pongo abelii (assembly GCF_028885655.2). Lineage (NCBI taxonomy): Eukaryota > Metazoa > Chordata > Mammalia > Primates > Hominidae > Pongo > Pongo abelii. The sequence continues at coordinate 36,192,534 of NC_071990.2, read as the reverse complement.
GATGGACAGAATATACTACAATACAATGTGATATGTACAACTCAAAAATTAATTAAGAAAGAAAAGCTACAGTGGCCAGGCATGGTGGCTCTCATCTATAATTTCCTTGAAGAGCAAGTATTATTCTCCTCCTTTTCTGTATCTCATAAATTTCTCTGAAGAGCAAATATTATTCTGAGATGCAGAAAAGTAGGGGAAAAGCAAATCTCCTGTACTTCTGCTGCCTACAGATAAACTCTGTTAACATTTTGGGGTTTTTGCTTTACTGTAAAGCATAGACTTTGTCATAATAGTGGAGGAATTCCCCATTCCCCCTCCCAGTGTTATAGAACTTTAAAAAAAATCCAGCATATCATGAGGTGCCTTGTTTAAATCTAAAAGAAAAATAACCCATCCTAACATGCATTTCTTGTTCTCAAGGAAATTAAGATAAACAACTTGGGAAGTGGGGCCAGCTCCCCATACCTGGACACAGCCCTCTAGGCACTCCAGACCTACATGTTTGTTTCCAGCATCCTTTCCTTAGGTTTAATAAACTTGAGAAACTGCCAGGAGAGTCGACAGAGACTATGGCCATTCCCTTACCCTCTCCAACTGTTTTAGGAAGCTGCCTCTCCAGTCCCAGGGGAGGCTGTCCTTGGCCAACCTGTGACATCAGCAGTTTACCTCCAGATTTCTTCACTTAAGGAATATTTGAGTGCTTGCTTTGTACTCAGCCTTATGCCTGTCTGGGGTTTTACAGCATGAGTTCCTTCTCTGGAAGAAGTCAGAGGCTGAGGGGGAGAGTGCATGTAACTCAGGGACTATAATGCTGGGTGCACTGACCAAGTTGTTTCAGAGAAGAGGGCTGTGAGGATGTGGAGGAGGCAGGACAGGACTTTACCTCACCCTCTGCTGGGGGTATTGGGGAAGTCCTGTGGATAGGGGGCTTGAGGGAAGCATGTGGCTCTTCTGGTCACAGATACCCATGGTGCCCTTAACCTGCTACATCCCCTGAAACCTGACCACTGGTTTTCATTCCACCTGTAGTATCTGACTCTGTGAGATCTCAACGCATGTTATAAAGGATGCATAGGAGACAGAGCATCTGAGAAAATTCCTACTCTCTCACTCCACAATTATGCTGGGCTGCCCCTTCTCTTCCAGATAACACATGTGTTTTTATCAGCGGCCTACAAGCAGGCCAAAATAGAATAACACCCATTTATCAACACTTGGCTGTGTGTTAAGCTCTGTTCAAAGCACTTCATGAAAGTCAACACATTAACCTGCACAAAAATCCTGAGGTAGGGCTGTTACTATCCCATTTTTTTTTTTTTTTTTTTTTTGAGAGGGAGTCTTGCTCTGTCACCCAGGCAGGAAGGAGCACAATGGTGCGATCTCGGCTCACTGCAAGCTCTACCTCCCGGTTCAAGCAATTCTTCTGCCTTAGCCTCCCGAGTAGCTGGGATTATAGGTGTGTGCCACCATGCCCAGCTAATTTTTGTATTTTTAGTGGAGACGGGGTTTCATTATGTTGGCCAGGTTGGTCTCGAACTCCTGACCTCAGGTGATCCACCCACCTCAACCTCCCAAAGTTCTGGGATTACAGGAGTGAGCCACAGCACTGGGCCTAATTTTTGTATTTTTAGTAGAGACGGGGTTTCACCATGTTGGCCGGGCTGGTCTCGAACTCTTGACCTCAGATGATCCACCTGCCTCCACCTCCCAAAGTGCTTGGATTACAGTCATGAGCCACCACACCCAGCCTATTACCCCCATTTTCTAAATGAGGAGATGAGGGCACATTTTCCCTCTGCCCTAGATTCCACCAAAGCCCCTAAGTCTAACATTTTGTCTGCTGCTTAGCATCTACAGCAGCAAGGGTTCAGGATGAACCCAGTAGTATAAATTTCTGGGCTGGTTAGAGGCAAGGGTGGTGCCACTAAGGAGGAAAGAGGCAGAGCTGGAAGGACAACTCACACTAATGAGTGCATGAAATGGTGCAGATACCTGACGGGCATTATCATATTTAATGGTCACTTCCTCCTCTGCCTCTCCTGGAAGGAGGGCCAATTATTCTTTTTACACGGGAAGAATCTAAGACCAGGAGTTTGCCCCAAAATTACAGCTATTCAATGTCACTGTCAGACTTCAATCCCAGGTTGGATTCCAACGATTAGGCCTTTTCTCTGCTCCATGCTGCAACTTCAATTTGGAGAAAGGTGACCTTTTGGTGCCTTTGGACGGAGAAACCCAAATCAGTGCAGCACTGGGTGCCTCTGTCTCTTTGCCTCTTCTCCTTGTCCACTCAAAGTGTGTCCGGAATTGGTGGGTTCTTGGTCTCACTGACTTCAAGAATGAAGCCACGGACCCTCGCGGTGACTGTTACAGCTCTTAAGGTGGCGCGTCTGGAGTTTGTTCCTTCTGATGTTCGGATGTGTTCGGAGTTTCTTCCTTCTGGTGGGTTCGTGGTCTCGCTGGCTCAGGAGTGAAGCTGTAGACCTTCGCGGTGAGTGTTACAGCTCTTAAGGCGGGGCGTCTGGAGTTGTTCGTTCCTCCCAGTGGGCTCGTGGTCTCGCTGGCTTCAGGTGTGAAGCTGCAGACTTTCGCGGTGAATGTTATAGCTCATAAAAACAGTGTGGACCCAAAGAGTGAGCAGTAGCAAGATTTATTGCAAAGAGCAAAAGAACAACACTTCCACAGTGTGGAGGGGCACCCGAGCGGGTTGCCACTGTTGGCTCCGGCAGCCTGCTTTTATTCTCTTATCTGGCTCCACCCACATCCTGCTGATTGGGAGTGGTCTGTTTTGACAGGGTGCTGATTGGTGCGTTTACAATCCCTGAGCTAGACACAAAGGTTCTCCATGTCCCCACGTAGATTAGCTAGATGCAGAGTGTGGACACAAAGGTTCTCCAAGGCCCCACCAGAGTAGCTAGATACAGAGTGTGGATTGGTGCATTCACAAATCTTGAGCTAGACACAGGGTGCTGATTGGTGTGTTTACAAACCTTGAGCTAGATACAGAGTGCCGATTGGTGTTTTTACAATCCCTGAGCTAGACATAAAGGTTCTCCAAAGCCCCACCAGAGTAGCTAGATACAGAGTGTCCATTGGTGCATTTACAAACCCTGAGCTAGACACAGGGCGCTGATTGGTGTGTTTACAAACCTTGAGCTAGATACAGAGTGCCCCGATTGGTGTATTTACAATCCCTGAGCTAGACATAAAGATTTTCCACGTTCCCACCAGACTCAGGAGCCCAGCTGGCTTCACCCAGTGGATCCCGCACCGGGGCTGCAGGTGGAGCTGCCTGCCAGTCCGGCGCCGTGCGCCCGCACTCCTCAGCCCTTGGGTGGTCGATGGGACTGGGCGCCGTGGAGCAGGAGGCGGCGCTCATCAGGGAGGCTCGGGCCGCACAGGAGCCCATGGAGGGGGTGGGAGGCTCAGGCATGGCGGGCTGCAGGTCCCGAGCCCTGCCCCGTGGGAAGACAGCTAAGGCCTGGTGAGAAATCGAGCGCAGCACCGGCGGGCTGGCACTGCTGGGGGACCCAGTACACCCTCCGCAGCCGCTGGCCTGGGTGCTAAGCCCCTAATTGTCCGAGGCCGGCAGGGCCCGCTGGCTGCTCCAAGTGCGGGGCCCGCCAAGCCCACGCCCACCCGGAACTCCAGCTGGCCCGCAAGCGCCGGGCGCAGCCCCGGTTCCCACTCGCGCCTCTCCCTCCACACCTCCCTGCAAGCTGAGGGAGCCGGCTCCGGCCTTGGCCAGCCCAGAAAGGGGCTCCCGCAGTGCAGCGGTGGGCTGAAGGGCTCCTCAAGTGCCGCCAAAGTGGGAACCCAGGCAGAGGAGGCGCCGAGAGCGAGTGAGGGCTGTGAGGACTGCCAGCACGCTGTCACCTCTCAAAAGCATACATCCAGAAACAGGTAGTTTTTACATTCTTTCATAACATTCCACATACATTCATCAAGCATCAAGTAGGTAGGGTATCCAACAGCTTTCTATGTCCTGGAGATACAGCAGTGAACAAAAATCAAACATCTCAGCCTTTATGGAGCTATCATTCCAAGGAGTGGTGGAGCAGACAAAAGTAGCAAGCAAACAAACAAACAAAAACAAACGCCTCTCTCCCTCCCCCAGTGAATCTCAGGTGCATTGCCAGTGGGTGTATAAATCTCAGGTGCATTGCCAGTGGGTGTATAAGTCCACTCGAAGGAATATACTGAAATACTGGTGTCTGGATTAAAAAAGTAAGGAACTTTAATGACCAAGTAACACATCTTTTTGTAAGTTAGGTAGCTTCCAATTATTTGTTTTCAACAAAATTGAATAAGGACCTCTTGGAATTGTCAGCTGATAGGTCATTAAAATGAGTTTGGACTATAATTGTTGTGTGATTTTTGGCACATTATTTGGAAACAGTTCCAAAATAACTGAATGCTATTGCTATAGCAAACCCCTTTTCATTCCCATCTACTTGTTTTATGTAAGTTTTCTTAATAAAAAAAAAAGGAATAGAATGATGCAGGACTCTGAGAAAAATCACATACCATCACACTGAAATGCATTTGCAATAAAATTTCATTTATTGAAAAATGATGCTATATGTTACTTTGATTAATCATGCAATAATAATTCTTGTAATAATAGGTAAGGAACTTTTCAAAGGATTATGGTCTGAGGAAATGTTTTTACAAATTAAATTTCCACATAAATGCACATTTGTGTGGCAGAGAAGTATGAAAGGATGATCGATAAAAGACTTTCAAGCATAAAATTACCAGAGGATAAACTTCTGTGAGAACAAAATGGAATAGAAAGACAAGTTCAAGGAGAAAAAGGAGTAATGTAGAATTTCTTATAGTTCCAAGAGTGCTTTTGCTTTATATATCTCTCTATATAAATGGATGATGGTACATAACAAATTGCTATATATATTTAAATTCCATTGGATGGCATTCAAAACTGTGATATAACAGCTTTATTTTAAAATTTCAAATTCCTTTCCAATCTGTATGCCTTTTATTTAATTTTCTTGCCTATTGTTTCTGGCTAGAACCTCCAGCACAGCACTGAACAGGAGTGGCAAGAGTGGACATCCTCCTCTGGTTCCTGATCTTAGGGGGAGGGCATTCAGCCTTTCATCATTAAATATGATGTTAGCTGTGGGTGTTTCATAGATGACCTTGATCAGGTTGAGAAAATTCCTTTCCATTCCTAGTTTGTTGAGTGTTTTGCCTAGGGCTAGTTTTTAAGATTATTTTAGTGGGTAAGGGAGCATAATGCTTGAAAGTTCAAGTTCCTTAGATGTGCTATCCCTGCTATTTGTTATCCCCGCACCAAACACAGTGCCTGCCTAAAAAAGAAGTGGGCCCATAAATATTTGTGGGCAAGCTATGTCTCACCACTCCCCGCTTGCATTGTGTGTGTGTGTGTGTGTGTGTGTGTGTGTGTGTGTGTGTGTGTGTGTGTGTATATATGTTTTGTTTTTTTTGAGAGAGGGTCTCACTCTATCGCCCAAGCTGAAGTACAGTGGCACAATTACGGCTCACTGCAACAACCTCCTGGGCTCAAGCAATCCTCCTGCCTCAGCCTCCCAAGTAGCTGGGCCCCCAGGTGCCTGCCAGTATGCATAGCTATTTAAATTTTTTTTTTTTTTTTTTTTTTTTTTGTAGAGACAAGGTCTCAGTTTGTTGCACAGGCTGGTCCTGAACTCCTGACCTCAAGCAATCCTCCTGCCTCAGCCTCCCAAAGTGCTGGGATTACAGGTGTGAGCCACTGTGCCTGGCCCCCTTACATTTTATACCTCTGTGATACCATGCTGTTTCCTCTGACTGGAGTTTTCTTTCCTCCCTTTTGTGTGCAGCTGATACCTACTCATGCTTTCCAACTCTGTCCAGGTGTCACTCAACCAAGAGATGCCTCTTTCCTTGCCTCTCTACAAATCCTGAGCTGACTGGGCCTCTTTTCTTGTGCTTCCAGGGTAGCTTCTGCATCTACCATTGTACATTGTATTTAATTACTTACTTATCTATCTACCCCCCACTACACTGGGTAGGTAATATAGTGTGTGGCTGAGAGTATGAATTCCAGAGTCTGATTTCCCAGATTCAAAACCTTGCCTCTTATTACCTTGCATGATCTTGGTTGTGCCTCAGTTTTTTCCTGTCAGAGATTAAAAGAATAGTACCTATCTTGTAGGGTTTCAGGGTTGTGGGACAACAGTGACTAGTAAGCAGTAATTTTTTTGTTGTTGTTTGTTTGAGACGGAGTCTTGCTCTGTCACGCAGGCTCGAGTGCAGTGGCACGACCTCAGCTCACTGCAACTTCCGCCTCCCGGGTTCTAGCGATTCTCCTGCCTCAGCCTCCTGTATAGCTGGGATTACAGGTGGGCGCCACCATGCCTGGCTAATTTTTGCTTTTTTAGTAGAGGCGGGGTTTTACCATGTTAGTCAGGCTGGTCTCCAACTCCTGACCTCATGATCTGCTCACCTCGGCCTCCCAAAGTGTTGGGATTACAAGCATGAGCTATCGCACCCAGCCAGTAATTGTTATATAAGAGTTAGCTATTAAATCCTACAGAGCAAGGCCTATTTTTTTCCTTCTTTGCTTCTCACAGCCTAAGGGCTGAAGTGTAAATGTCTGTCATGAGGGTAAGTATGGTGGAAAGTATTTGAAAGAAGGAAACAAAAAAATGGATTTAACATTGCATAGCCAGTAGAAATCAGATCTCAAATGTGTAAGCCATGTTGTCCATTTCTATGTATTTCCTAAATTGACTTCAGTGTGACCCTGAGCCTGCCATGATGGAGAAGTTAAATCACAGTCCTTATAGAGCTTGTCTCTCAAGGGTCACATAAGAGTCTGGGAGGTTTACACACTGCTCAGGAAACAGTAAAGCCTTTTGATCTTGATGGATTCTCGCTCTGTCACCCAGGCTGGAGTTCAGTGGTGTGATATCCGCTCCCTGAAACCTCTGTCTCCCAGGTTCAAGCAGTTCTCCTGCCTTAGCCTCCCAAGTAGCTGGGATTACAGACATGAGCACCATGCCCGGCTAATTTTTGTATTTTTAGTAGAGAGAGGGTTTTGCCATGTTGGACAGGCTGGTCTCAAACTCCTGACCTCAGGTGATCTGCCCGCCTTGGCCTTCCAAAGTGCTGGGATTACAGGCATGAGCCACTGTGCCTAGTCAGACTTTTGATCTTAAGTTCATTATTTTTATTGTCTAAGTCTGCATGACCCCTGGAACATGCTAAGTATAGCAGAGCATCTTTGTCTGGCTTGGGAGCCTCCTAGGGGCCCCCAATCTTATATTTATAATTTACCTTAAAATACTTTGGCATCCATCCTTGGAATCAAGGCAAGGAAAGCATATTCTAGGTAAGGATATTTAAGAAAGCTCTTCTGGGACTTCTAGAACCTTAGATAGGATCCAGCATGTTTCCATTTTGGCAACTCACATAGAGGGGATGTGCGGTAAGACTTTCTTACATTCCCCTCGTCTTGGACTCCCAGATTGCTTTTTTTTAAATTGGCATTTTAAAGAAATAAATCTACTTCTTAAAAAAAAAACTTGGGGGCCGGGCACGGTGGCTCACGCCTGTAATCCCAGCACTTTGGGAGGCCAAGGCGGGTGGATCACGAGGTCAGGAGATCCTGGCTAACACAGTGAAACCCCGTCTTTACTAAAAATACAAAAAATTAGCCGGGCGTGGTGATGGGCACCTGTAGTTCCAGCTACTCGGGAGGCTGAGGCAGGAGAATGGCATGAACCTGGGAGGCGGAGCTTGCAGTGAGCTGAGATTGTGCCACTGTACTCCAGCCTAGGTGACAGAGCAAGACTCCGTCTCAAAAAAAAAAAAAAAAAAAAAAATACTTGGGCATATTAAATCTTTTGGGAAAGACAGGATGACATTTGTAGGCACCAGTTATTTACATACCTAGGTGCAGCTTGTGTTTTAATCAGCAATTTCCATTCCAAGAGTGGTTAGTAAATATTCTACTCAGAAAGTGACTGCAACAAAGTAATTCAGAGTCATTGACTGCCATAAACTTTGACAATGACAGCCCTTTTCTAAAATCCATTACACAAATTAACAAGCAACTCTTTTCACCAGTGAAAACCCATTTCTGATAACACCTGTGATGTGAATCGGGTTTGGAACAGCATAACAAACATAAGGGAGACTCCATCTCTAGTTGCCTGATCCCAACTGTGAGGGTGAGAGTCCTGACTCTGGGATATTGTTGTCCCTGCCATGAGTAAACCTTTCATTCATGCTGTGGCCAGAGCACCTAAAAGGACAGAGAGCTAGGACCTCAAAGGGACAGGTTATAGGACCTGTTTTGTGCCTGCCTGCTAATGAGTGTGCAGCAAACCTATATGTGGCAGATTTTAGTCTGAAACTTTTCTTTATGTCCTGGGAGTAGGCCTGTCAGGGAGGCAAACCCTCACCATGTCAAGCTTCTCTGGCAGGCATCACTCCCAACCAAAAAAAGCTAAGAGTTGGGCATGATCAGCTAAGGTCAGTTTGCAACACCTTGCTCCCACCCAGAACACTTCCAGGGAGCAGAGTAAGGGCCCTACCTGCTCAGGAATCACCAATCTCTAACCTCCTCATTCTTAGAGGATCCCCTTCCCCTCCTAGCTACTGCCTTTATTCCCACCCCACCAAGCCAAGGCCTTTATTCTTTCATCTTCTCCACCTACGCCCCCACCCCAGCACAATTTCTTTGTGAAACTTAAGGTTTTATAGAATGAAGCCAGAAATGGGGTCATCTCCGGGTGGCATTGGTTCTCCAGGGATCAGGGTGCCCGAGAGGCAGATTTACCTGCTTGGAAAATGCCAGCTGCTTTGGGTGTCTGACTGCCCAGACAGGCCATGCTGGATATTCTCTGTTTGGCCCTCCAGATCCACTCTCCACCTTTCTCCACCCTGCTTTATGCCCTGGGAGGCTGGCATGTATGGACTGCATCACCCAGGCTTCCTTGCCATTTAACTTCCAGCTGGGTTCTGTCAATGGTGAGGCACTCGTTTGAGAAGATGTGGGTCTTTATTTCCCTGCCCTCTCCCTGCAGGGCTCATTAAAGGGCACAGCTGCTGCCAGGCGGGCCTCTCTTACTACAGCTCTGTTATGGGTTGAATTTTGCCCCCCACCCGACAAAAGATATGTTGGAGTCCTAATCTCCAGTACCTCAGAATGTGTCCTTACTTGGAGACAGGGTCTTTCCAGAGGTAATCAAGTTAAAATGAGGTTTTTAGGATGAAGCCCAATGCAGTATGACTGGTGTCCGTATAAAAAGGGGAAATCCCAACACGATGAGAGACAGATGCACAGGGAAGAGCATGTGGTGAGGGAGATGATGGTTATCTAGAAGGCAAGGAGAAGGGCCTGAAACACATTCTCTCTCACAGCCCTCAGAAGGAACCAACCCTGCCAACACCTTGATTTCAGACTTCTAAGCCTGTGAGACAAGAATTTTCTACTGTTTAAGCTACCCAGTTTGTGGTACTTTGTTATGGCAGCCCTGGAAAACTTTTTTTTTTTTTTTTTTTTTGAGATGGAGTTTTGCTTTTGTTGCCCAGGCTAGAGTGCAGTGGCGCAATCTTGGCTTACTGCAACCTCTGCCTCCCACGTTCAAGCGATTCTCCTGCCTCAGTCTCCCAAGTAGCTGGGATTACAAGCGCCCGCCACCATGCCCAGCTAATTTTTTTTTGTATTTTTAGTAGAGACAGGGTTTCATCATGTTGGAAGGCTGGTCTTGAACTCCTGACCTCAGGTGATCCACCCACCTTGGCCACCCAAAGTGCTGGGATTACAGGCATGGGCCACCATGTCCGGCCCCTGGGAAACTGTTAATAATAAACCTCTCCCTGGGTTCTGATAACACCTCCATCCTCTTCTCCCTTCAGGCCTAGAGATGGTAAAAACTCCAGCTGTTGCTAGTCCCTGGATGTCTGACTATCCCTTGTTTGTTTTCCTTAACACCTTTATTCCTTCATTAAATTCTTTTCAGTTAGCCTTTAAATGTGCCATGTGTTTCCTGATACCCAGGCCTATAATATATAGATTTTCCCAATATAATTCACAAAACCATGTATCCAAAAGGTAAGAGAAAGTTTTGTTGGGGTTTTCCAATTATGCAGACAGCTATTGGAAATCTTAACTCATTCAAAATAAATCATCTCATGTATTTTCACTTTCTCCTGTTGTCCATTTCATCTCGCAGGACGTAGGGGACGCCATAAAGGGATGTGTTGCTTTGGATTTAAGTCAGATCAAAACTTTAGACAAAGCATAATAATTTGTGATAATCAAGGCAGACAATGTTGGGTATGAGGAAACATGTGAACTCAACTTTAGATGTTCAGATTTCAAAAATGTCAAAGAAGTATTAGAGAAGATTCCAGGGCAGTCTTAACAAGTAAGTTAGCTCAAAAGGGATAGGATCTTTTCAGAAATTAAATTCTGAGACTACCATGAGCAGCCAAAAATATGATGGGTTATGGTTTCCGAATACCTCTACTTTTAAAGGGACTTGCAGGAAAAAAACAGCTGATGGAGAAGGGGTATGCATGTAAGAATGAATAGCTACCACTTTTTTTGTGTCTTTTTTTTTTTCTTTTTGTGCAGAAAAGGGTCTTGCTGTATTGCCCAGGCAGGTCTCTAACTCTTGAGTTCAAGATATCCTCCTGCCTCTGCCTCCCTAAGTGTTGGGATTATAGGCATGAGCCACTGTGCCTGGTCTACACTTTTTTTTTTTTTGCTACCACTTTTAAGAATAGTTTCTGGGGAGCCTAAGGCGGGCAGATTGTTTGAGCCCAGGAGTTCCAAACCAGCCTGAGCAACGTGGCAAAATCCCATCTCTACAAAAAACACAAAAATCAAGTGGATATGGTGGCATGTGCCTGTAGTAGTTCCAGCTACTGGGGAGGCTGAGGTGAAAAAATTGCTTGAGCCCGGGTTGCAGTGAGGCAAGATTTCGCCACTGCACTCCTGCCTGGGTGACAGAGTGAGACCCTGTCAAAGAAAAAAAAAAATTCTGTAAGGTTAAAAGTCCAGAATAGGCCAAGCTCTGCAAACTTGGGAGAAGAAACTAATTTTAAAGTTACATTTAAAGCAAAATGCACAAAAAGGGGATGGTTGTAGAATAGGGGAAATGAACAAACTTACTTATATGAACAGTTATAGAGGTCTTAGAAAAAGTGGAGAGTCAAAGCATGATGGAAGAATAGAGAAAAACAGATGGAAAAAAAAGAGAAATGGTCAATTCTGGGAACTCAGTCCAGTGAACTTCATATTGACTCTGGAAAAATTCTGAAAATGAGTTATTAAACAGATGGTTAGTAAGCTCTTAGAGAAGCAATAGCCACTCAGTCAGGATAGGTATGACTGTATCATGCCAAGCTGAACATATTGCCTTTTTGATGGGTCTGCAATAACCAATTCAGATTTAATACAGCTCTAGTATTGTCCCTCTCAGTGTTTTCTCTCTCTTTCATCCTGACATTTCTCATAAACTGCAGATCATTTATTCTTTTTTTTTTCTTTTGAGACGGAGTTTCGCTCTTGTTGCCCAGGCTGGAGTGCAGTGGTGCAATCTCGGCTCACTGCAACCTCCGCCTCCCGGGTTCAAGTGATTCTCCTGCCTCAGCCTCCCAAGTAGCTGGGATTACAGGCATGTGCCACCATGCCCAGCTACTTTTGTATTTTTAGTAGAGATGAGGTTTCACCATGTTGGCCAGGATGGTCTCGATCTCTTGACCTTGTGATCTGCCCGCCTCGGCCTCCCAAAGTGCTGGGATTACAGGCGTAAGCCACTGTGCCCGGCACGTTTATTCTTTTATTAGACAAATATATGAGCACCTACTAAGTGCCTAACACTGTGTAGGCACTGAGTTTACATCAAGGAAAACCTAAGCAGAGTCTCTACACTCAAACAGTTTACTTTGGGGTGGGCAGTACTTTCCCAATTCTGGGATTTTTCCTAGCCATCAGCTCTCTCCCTGTCTTTTCTAAACCACATGTGGTTATCCTGAACTCACACAATCCTCAGAGTCTAGGGCTTCCCTGTCTGTCCTAACCTTCCTTTTGTTTTCAACTTTACAACAGGGAATAGACTGGGCTGCATCCTTCCTTGGCCAACAGGTACTGTCTTCTTTTGCAATATACCCAGACATGCTATCATTCAGGTTCCATGCAACATATATCAATTATCTAAATTTCAAATTTGGCTAACCTGCCTTTCCAGCCTCACCTTCCATTTCATCCCTTCGGTTGTTACCAGCCCCAATCCTAGCCCCCACCTACAGGTGTCCATGTCTGTGCCTTTTTGCTCAATGTTTTCTCATTCAGGAATGCCTGACATCTCCTTTTCCACCTATAGAAATCTTACGTATTTCCTAAGACCCAGCTCAAAAACTGCCTCCCCTGGATGGGCTTAATTACTTACTTTGCTCAATAAGTCCTGCCAAAGCCCCCATGCTTGACTCGTGCTGTACTATTGCCCTCTCATCTTCCCTTCTCAATTACCTGTTTAGAGCAAAGGTCTTCAGAGCTTCCACTCTGTCCAGCTGCAGTACTTTACAATATGGGTTGGTAAACTAAGATCTGAAATAAGAATAACCGTTGAAACGGTTGAAAAAAGATCAAAAGGGCCTGGCTCAGTGGCTTACACCTGTAATTCCAGCACCTTGAGAGGCTGAGGTGGGAGGATCGCTTGAGCCCTGGATGTCCAGGCTGCAGTGAGCCGAGATCATGCCACTGTACTCCGGCCTAAGCAGCAGAGCAAGACTGCTCTCTCTGTCTTTCTTTAACCCTCACCTTCCCTTCAAAACCTAACAAAGACCATGTTTAAATCAATAGAAGAACATTTTATGACATGTGAAAATTATATGAAATTCAAATTTCAGTGTCCATACATAAATCTTTATAGGAACAGCCCATATTTTCTATGACTGCTTTTGAGCTCTAATGGCAAGTTGAGTAGCTGAGAAAGAGATCTTATGGTCCACAAAGCCTAAATATTTACTATACGGCCCAAAGAAAAACTTTGCTGAGCCTGCTATACAATAAGGGCTTGATGATTAAATAACTGGGTCATACACCAAGATTCTGAACACATAGGCAGGCCCTCTTAAGTTTAGTGTCTTTGTGTAATGGAAGTAATAACTATTTTGCCTTTAAGTTGCCATAAACATCAAATGAGATAATGCACTTAAAAAGTAATAAAAAAAACAAAAACTTATAAACAAGACAACTTTATCATGTATTGAAGGTGGCAGAATAAGAAAACATTAAACGTTTTTATTCTTATTTCCCCGTCTTTCTTTTACAGCTTTCATTTAAACTTGAAATTTCAAGAGAAAATTCACTTTTGAAGTTTTTACTTTTCAAGTGATAATAGGGTCACAGGTTCTTTCCTTCCAGTCTTTTTGTGTTGCTCCCACTCCCTTTTCTTTCTCACATGTAATTTTTTTCCATTTTCTTTAAATAGTATCTCAACTGGGCTCACAATAGCTCAGGGAAGGAGAAACTGGGACATGTCTGATTAATCCATTTTACAGGCCAGGAAACTGAGGCAGATCCCAGTTGCCTCCGAAGCTCTGACTCAGCAGCATGCAGGGAGCCCTGCCGCTCTCTGCGCCTTTTCTAAGCAAATAGAACAAAACTAACCTTGCCAGGTTTCCAAGCTTGGATCTCTAATACTCCCTTCAACGTTCACCCCCGGCGTTCCTCCCCGCTGCGCCCCCTCCCTCTCCTTGCCGCCCCCTCCTCGGGAGCAGGTGGTAGGCTCCGCGCCCAACGCGCATGCGCGCGGCGCCGAGGGGCGGGGGTGGGGCGGGACTGGGGGCGGAGTGTGAGCCGGCCCGGTTTTGGGCCGCGGCGGGAGCCGGAGTCGCCGCCACTCGAGTGCGCAGGCGCCTGGCGGTTACCGGTCTCACCATGGAGCGGAAAGGTGAGCGGTAGAGCGGCCTCCGCCACGAGGGGCAACGGCCGCCGGGGCGAGGCCCGGGTCAGCGCCGGGAGCTTCGCTTAACTGCTGCGATTCGGTTCCCGGGCGTGCGGCGCCCCTCCACTGAGGTGGCGCCGCCCAACACCCCCTGCGTCTGGGCTGCGCGTCCGCGCCCCTCAGCCCGGGCGTCCTCCGGCGCCGGCCGTAGCCGCCACTTGTTCCCCGCCAGGCCGGCTCGCGCCTTGGGGCCACTCCAGGGCCCGGCCCTTGGCGGGCGAGGCAGACCCCCACCCGCCCGCCCCCTGACCCGGCCTGAGACCCCTCCGGCGCATCCCGCCCGGGCGCTGCTCTGCGCCCCGTGGGCCGCCAGCCCTACGGCCGGCCGCCTCGCCGGAGCCTCAGCGCTCGTCCCGCAGCCGCCCCCGAGGCAGGCCCCGCAGCCGGGCCTGGCGCCCCTGCTGGGTCTCCACCCTCACCTTGGTCGCCTCCTTTCCTCCACATTCGCCCTTCATCCATCCCTCTCTCCTGCAGTGCTTGCGCTCCAGGCCCGAAAGAAAAGGACCAAGGCCAAGAAGGACAAAGCCCAAAGGAAGTGAGTCTTGTACCCCAACATCCCATTCTTTGGATTTTCCTCCGGCACCTTCTCTGCTCTGGTTTCACGTCTTGAACGTGCACCGGGTTTGGGCACCCTGTGGCTGCAGCCACATGGCCTCGGGGCAGCTCGGAGGGTCGCTCTCCAGCAACCATGTGGAAGAGAGCTGCTGTTGCTGAACGCCAGGCCTGGGTCTTAGCAGCCCCGGGCCTGCTGGAAAGGGCTGTCGGAGGAGGACCAGAGCCCGCCCGGTACCTTTCCTCCCCAACTCCACAGAGGAGGCACAAACTCCCCTAGCTTGGACCCCCCATCCGGAGCTGGTAGACCAGTATCGGTCTGTTTCTGAACTCTGGTCTCTCTTTCTTACCTGCTCCCCAACGTCTTAACTTGCCTCCGACGTCTGCACGGTAGGCCTTAAGGAAATTCTTGAATGAATTTTTCCGTGTTTACTTTGGGTTCTACCAACCACACACTCCCTTTCATAGAGGAGGGCATGGGGCTTTTCCCTGGGTTAGTCAACTTCCTGAGCCTGCAAGGCGTATCGGCTTTTTTGCAGTGTGCCGGCAGACCGCTGTGTATACAGTCGGTGTCTGTTAACTGCTTCTCTTCTGTCTAAACCTCAACCAGATGTAGATAATCTTCCGGAGTGGACATCACAATAGTAACGGGAGAGTTCTTTAACAAACATTGATGATTCTGGTTTGGCGTATTAAGCGCCACATGTCCAGTTTTATCAGTAGGATGCATAACAGTAGTTTAGTGCTCGTGGCAAGTTCAAAAGTTGGTCACAGCCTAGTAGAAACACAGGCAGCAGGCTTAGCAGCAAGTGAGGCTAAGCCTTAAGAACTTTCATCATGTACTAACGTTTAATTGCAAAGGGTCTTGGAAATCAGCTCTTAGACACTTTGTATTCAGAGAGAGATTGTATGCCTAGTTCTTAATTTTAGATGTATTGTCTTTATACTTTTACATTTATTTGATGTTTTGTGGCGTTGTATGCGGTCTAATTCCCTCTGAGCTGATACAACACATTCCAAAGGCCTTCCTAGGTCACCCCACTGAATGACAATACCAGATTAGGGGGGTGTAGGGGTGTGTGTTGTTTTTGGAGGCTACCTACTGTTTGGGGAGAGCACATAATGACTTATCTCTTTCAATAGAACTAAAGTGGTGGGTGACCTCACCTCTTGCTCCATTTTCTATTCTGTCTTATGAAATGTATTTTGTAAGTGCTCGGTGACGAAGGCTTGTAAATGTGAGTTAGTGTGTCTGTTTGCCTTTGGATTATCCATATATGGGATTATTCAAAACCAGTTTTTAATCCTAGATTGTTTAATAGAAACAGCAAGGTGCTAACTTGGTTCTAGTGTGCAGTAGGAATTGAAATGTTACTTTTCTGTGCCTAGTTTAGTTATTCTTTGTGGAATTGATGAGAATGTGTTAAAACGTTCTTTTCTATTGATACAAGGAAGTTGCAGTTTTTATTATATTACTCTGTATTTTTTAGAAATCCTGGTCTCTCAGACTATTTGTCTGAGATCTCTCTTACCACTTGGAAATTAATTTGAGATTAGCCCAAATCAAGCTATAATTTGAGGGGTAAATGTATATAGATGATCATATACTTTAAGCACCAGATATCTATTACTTTCGATTATCTGTTTAGACCATATGCTTTATTTCTAAAGCCAGGTAGATGTATATTTGTTACCCCATTCACTACTATGGATAACTTAGAGTTATTTGTGTTAATTGTTTGTTTGCAAGTATGGATTATAGATAACCTAGCAGTAATTTTACTGAATATTTCATCTTGAACAACTTTGACTCCTGAAAATATGCGTGAATGAACTGCCCCCATTTACTTGTAATTTCAGAGGTGTTTTATTTTTGGTTTGGTTTCCAATTAATAAGTTTTTTTGTTTGTTTGTTTTTGAATTTACTTGCCTTTTTTTTCTTTTTCTTTTTGAGGCAAAAAGAAAGCGTGTTGCCCAGGCTGCAGTGCAGTGGTGCGATCTCGGCTCACTGCAACCTCCACCTCCCAGGTTCAAGCAATTCTCTTGCCTCAGCCCCCCAAGTAGCTGGGACTACAGGCGTGTGCCACTACGCCTGGTTAATTTTTGTATTTTTTGTAGAGATGGGGTTTCACCATGTTGCCCAGGCTGGTCTCGAACTCCTGAACTCAGGTAATCTGCCTGCCTCAGCCTCCCAAAGTGCTGGGATTACAGGCATGAACCACTGCACCCTGCCCTTTTTTTTCCTTTTTCTTTCTTCCTTTTTGTCTTTCTTTCTGTCTTTCTTTTCTTTCGTTTGTATCCCAGCCTCCTTTTAAGTAGCTGAAATGTCTAATTAAGTTGGTTAGAGTATTGTGTTAGAAGTTCAAGCCTCAACTAAGGTAACTTGACTCTGTTCCATGACTTCTGACTGCACTCCTGATGACTTCCATTTACTTTGCAAAGGCAAGCTGCTAGTTACAGGAGGTGAGTCAGGAAGAAGATTTGAGGAAGAAGCATGCCATAGAGTTTGGTCTTTGGAGATAGATATGGTTTTGAATTCTGATTTTGCTGCTTTTTAGCAATCTGACCTTAGACAAATTAGTTAAGGAAGCAGTCTTATGTATATATCCTGACTGGCAGTTCAGTCATAATGAAAACTGATCAGGACCTAAAGGTATAAAAACAAAGCATTTAAATGAAAATTTTAGAAAGTTTTGGAAGTGTTACAGTAAATAGCATCCTTAGTAATTTAGTCGTGTTGTGTCACAGGCAGAAGGGATTTTCAGTCCCCTGGTACTGTAGATCTTAAACCCAGGGTCTTGAAGCTGGTGACAGAAGAACCAAAACTTGGAATTCAGGGTCCCTTTCCAGCTCAGTGTTTGTTAGAGTGGATTTCCTTTGGGTTCTTTTCACTGTGCTGGAGTATTTGACTTTGGGATTTTTAATTTTCTTATTTAGACAATTCTTCATTTTACTTTTGCATATGCTATGCTTTTATTTACTAACATTAACTAGTTGGTGATGATCTCCATTTTACTTTACAGATAAGAGAATTGAGGTTTGTCAGATTACTCCCCTAGAAAATTGCAAAGCTGGGATTTGAACCTAGGTCTGACATGCCCAAAGCCCTGGTTACCAATCATGTGTTTCTAAGTGACAGTCCTTTTGGTGTGTCTTACAACAGGTAAGGTAGAAGCTGAGTTGAAAGAGGCTTCTGAATGAGAGAGCTGGATGCTTGGGGGTTTGGGTGCCCTTTCATGACCTACTGTCCTGTGTCTATGAAACAGCACAATCATCTCCCTCTGAACATTTGTTTTCAGTGTTTATACCAGTAGCTGTGAGCCTTTATTTGTTTGTCATAAGCTTTTATAATTTAACAGTGTATGTCTGTTTTTGTTTTGTTTTGTTTTGTTTTTTGAGACAGGGTCTCACTCTGTCACCCAGGCTGGAGTGCAGTGGCGCGTTCTCAGCTCACTGCAACCTCTGCCTCCCGGGCTCAAGCCATTCTCCTGCCTCATCCTCCCAAGTAGCTGAGATTACAAGCACCTGCCACCACGCCTGGCTAATTTTTGTATTTTTTGGGGTAGAGACAGGGTTTCACCATGTTGGCCAGGCTGGTTTCAAACTTGACCTCGAGTGATCCACCTGCCTTGGCCTCTCATAGTGCTGGTATTACAGGTGTGAGCCACTGTGCCTGACTTATATGTCTGCTTTTGAAGTTGTTTCTGTGGAACATAATTCCAGAATGGATTTCATACTTACTGATTTTATTACTTACCTTAGGAAGTTGGTTTGGACAGTAATTTTCACTTTATTTGCAGTTAAATAATTATGGATTTAGTATACATTTGGTAGTAAAATTAATTCAGCTCTAACACTGATTTGTAGTCATTTGGGAGATATATTGAAAATTTACTTGAATTTGGCCACAAATTAAAAAAAAAATTTACAACAGAAAATACTTAAATATCTAACATTTTTATTCAGTAGGAAGTAGAGCCAGTAAATTTGAAACAATTTAAAAAATGAAATAGTATTTGATGCTTTTTACACTTAGCAGTGCACCTTGGAAATTGGTTCTATATTCCGTATAGTGCAGCCTTACTATTTTTTTTTAAGGTCTACCTTTTTCACTGAGTCTTAGAAATAGTTCCATATCAGGACAGAAAGAGAACCTCATCTAGCATTCCATTAAGTTGATATGCCATAATTTAATTAATTAATTAATTAATTTATTTATTTATTTGAGGCAGAGTCTTCACTCTTGTCATCCAGACTGGAGTGCAATGGTGTGATCTCAGCTCACTACAACCTCCGCCTCCGGGTTGAAGCGATTCTCCTGTCTCAGTTTCTTGAGTGGCTGAGATTACAGGCGCATACCACTGTGCCCAGCCAACCATATTTTATTTTAATTTTTATTAATAAACATATGTGTATATATATATATATATTTTGAGACCGAGTCTTGCTCTGTCGCCCAGGCTGGAGTTCAGTGGTGCAATCTCGGCTCACTGCAACCTCCGCCTCCTGGGTTCAAGTGATTCTCCTGCTTCAGCCTCCAGAGTAGCTGAGACTACAGGTGTGTGCCACCACGCCCCGCTAATTTTTTGTATTTTTAGTAGAGACGGGATTTCACCGTGTTAGCCAGAATGGTCTCCATCTCCTGACCTCATGATCTGCCCACCTCAGCCTCCCAAAGTGCTAGGTTTACAGGCGTGAGCCACCGCGCCTGGCCTGTATATACTCTTAAAGACAAAAATGGAATCACTGGGCATACTTTTCCCTAGTTAACATTATCATGAGTATTTTTCATGTATTAAATATTCCACTATGGGCTGTTTCCAGTTTTTCACAATTAATTCACAGCTATAGTGAATAATCTTTTGGACAAATCATTGCTTACATCAGTGATTATTTCCTTAGGATAAATACTTAGAATGGTATATACATTTAAAATATTTTTAGTTCATTTTGTCAAAATTTCCTTCAGCAAGATTTTTCTTTTTTTTTTTTTGAGACGGGGTCTTGCTCTATTGTCCAGGCTGGAGTGCAGTGGCGTGATCTCGGCTCACTGCAAGCTCCCTCTCCCAGGTTCATGCCATTCTCCTGCCTCAGCCTCCCGAGGAGCCGGGACTACAGGCGCCCGCCACCACGCCTAGCTAATGTTGTTTTCGTATTTTTAGTAGAGATGAGGTTTAACCGTGTTAGCCGAGATGGTCTCGATCTCCTGACGTCGTGATCTGCCCGCCTCGGCCTACCAAAGTGCCAGGATTACAGATGTGAGCCGCCATACCCGGCCTTCCTCCAGCAAGATTTAACAGGTTTGGCCGGGCACAGTGGCTCAAGCCTGTAATCCCGGCACTTTGGGAAGCCGAGGCAGGGGGATCACTTGAGGTCAGGAGTTCGAGACCAGCCTGGTCAATATAGTGAAACCCTGCTTCTGAAAATACAAAAATTAGCCAGGTGTGGTGGCAGGTGCCTGTAATCCCAGCCACACAGGAGGCTGAAGCAGGAGAATCGCTTGAACCCAGGAGGTGGAGGTTGTAGTGAGCCAAGATCGTACCACTGCACTCTAGCCTGGGCAACAAAGCAAGGTTCCGTTTAAAAAAAAAAAAAAAAAAAAAAAAAAAGGATTTAACTAGTTTAACTCTTATTCATTAAACAAATAGTTTTTGAACTCTCACCCTGTCCCAAGCATTGTTTTCCATATTCGGGATTCAGCAGTGAAAGAAAAACATTCCTGTCCCCTTGGCTACTATATTATTATAGTGGGAGGGGTGACAGAATAAACAATAGACATAAATAAGTAAATTAAATAGTATATTAGGTGATAGGTGGAGAAAAAAGAGAAAGATAAGTGGGGGTTGAGAAGTGGAGATAAGGTTACAGTTTTAAATAGGGTGATGGAGGCCACACTGAAAAGGTGACATTTGAACAAAGACTTGGAAGAGGACTGCTCTAGGCAAAGCAGTGGAAGTGGGAGTGTTCTTATATCTCCTGTGAAGCCACCAGAACTAGGTAATATTACTTGAAAAATCTTGCCACATCCGGTAATCTATAAAATACCTTGTTGTAATTTTGAATTTTTTTGCCCATTTTTAATATTAGATTGTTGATCTTTTTCTTGATCTTAAGAGCTCTTTATTAAGAATGTATCCTAGCCAGGTGCGGTGACTCATGCCTGTAATCCCAGCACTTTGGGAGGCTGAGGTGGGTGGATCTCCCGAGGTCGGGAGTTCGAGACCAGCCTGATCAACATGGAGAAACCCCTTCTCTACTAAAAATACAAAAAATTAGCCGGGCGTCATGGCGCATGCCTGTAATCCCAGCTACTTGGGAGGCTGAGGCAGGAGAATTGCTTGAACCTGGGAGGTGGAGGTTGCAGTGAGCCGAGATCGCGCCATCGCATTCCAGCCTGGGCGACAAGAGCGAAACTCCATCTCAAAAAAAAAAGAGAGAAAGTATCCTTTGTTATGTGGCAGACTTTTATTTCTCAGCTTGTTATAGGTCCTTCAGATGTCATTTATAGTGTGCTTTTTACATAAATTGATTTTTAAAACCGTGGCAAATCTGTCTTTTCCTCTGCTTTTTCTTTTTTTTTTTTTTCTCTCTCTCTCTGTTTTTTTTTTTTTTTCTTTTTTTGAGATGGAATCTCGCTCTGTCATCCAGACTGGAGTACAGTGGCATGATCTTGGCTCACTGCAACTTCCGTCTCCTGGGTTCAAGCGATTCTCCTGCCTCAGGCTCCCGAGTAGCTGGGATTACAGGTGCGTGCCACCACACCTGGCTAATTTTTGTATTTTTAGTAGAGACGGGGTTTCACCATGTTGTCCAGGCTGGTCTCAAACTCCTGACTTCAGGTGATCACCTGCCCTGGCCTCCCGAAGTGTTGGAATTACAGGCGTGAGCCACTGTGCCTGGCCTCCTTTGCTTTTTACTTTTTTTTGGAATGGAGTCTTGTTCTGTTGCCCAGGTGGGAGTGTAGTGGTGCGATCTTGGCTCACTGCAACCTCCATCTCCCGAGTTCAGGTGATTCTCCCTCCTACCTCAAGGTCAACTGTTATATCTTTTTTAAAATTTGCATTTTTAATTGTGTATGATTCCCTTAAATATAAATATATACTTGCAAAATTGAATTTCCAGAACTCCTCTTGTCAGAAAATATTTTGTTCTCTTCTTCCTCTGTAGTTTCATTGGTTAGTAAGTTTTGTTTACATTAGTGTTTCTACTACAGTGCGTCCCAGGCTTGACAAATTACCATTTTCCTTTAGATTACTTGAAACCAGCAACTTGTTGAAGTGCCAAAGTGAATAAGGCTGTGAGTGCTTAGGAATTCCCTTACTAAAAGTGAAAAAGGCTCGGTACAGTGGCTTATGCCTGTAATCCCAGCACTTTGGGAGGCCAAGGCCTTGAGCCCAGGAACTTGAGATTAGCCTGGGCAACATGGCAAGATCCTGTCTTGTAAAAACACAAAAGTTAGCTGGGTGTGGTGGCACGTGCCTGTAGTCCCAGCTACTCAGGAGACTGAGGTGAGAGGATCTCTTGAGCCCAGGAGGTAGAGGCTACAGTGAGCTGTGATTATGCCACTGCACTCCAGCCTAGGTGACAGAACAAGACCCCTGTCTCCAAAAGAAGGGAAGAAAGATGATCAACTAAAATCAGTTTAGACCTTGTGGAATAACTGGCACTTTTTTGTGGGGTTTTTCCCACTTTTAGGTAAACTCTTTTGCTCATGCTCTCCAAATCCTCTCTATCACTGTTACTAGTTTGGGGATATTTTTAAATTGGGTAAAGTATTACAGGCATACCTTGGAGATACTATGGGTTCAGATTCAGTTCCAGACCACCTCAAAGCGAGTCACACAAATTTTTTGTTTCCCAATGCATATAAAAGTTATGTTTGCACTGTACTGTAGTCTGTTAATTTTGCAGTAGCGTCATGTCTTTTAAAAATGTACAGACCTTAATTTAAAAATACGTTATTGCTAAAAAATGTTAAGGATCATCTGAGCCCTCAGTGAGTCATAATCTTTTTGCTGGTATAAGGTCTTGCCTCAATAATAATTTTTGTTTAAGAGAGATGGGGTCTGGTACTGTTGCCCAGGCTGGAGTGCAGTGGTGCTATCATAGCTCACTACAGCATCGAACTCCTGGGGGCATGCGTTCCTCCTGCATCAGTCTCCCAAGTAGCTGGGATTACAGGCACATGCCACCATGCCCAGCTCATTTTTTATTTTTTATTTTTATTTATTTTTTTAAGGGATGGGATCTCATGTTGCCCTCAAGCTGGCCTTGAACTCTTGGCCTCAAGCAATCCTCCTGCCTTAGCCTCCTGAGTAGTTGGGATTAGGGGTGTGAACCACTGCACCCAGCCATGATCTTGCCTCAGTGTTGATGGCTGCTGACTCATCTGGTGGCTGCTCAAGGTTGGAGTGGCTGTGGCAATTTCTTAATGAAGTTTGCTGCATCTATTGACCCTCCCTTTCACAAAGATTTTTCGGTAGTATGCGATGATGTTTAATAGTATTTAACCCACAGAGGAACTTATTTCAGATTTGGAGTCAGTCCTTTCAAACTCTGCTACTGTTTTATAAATTAAGTTTATGTTATATTCTAAGTCACTTGTCATTTCAACAATGTTCACAGCATCTTTACCAATAGTAGATTCCATCTCAAGAAACCGCTTTCTGCTGGGTGTGGTGGCATGCACCTGTGGTCCTAGCTACTTCGGAGGCCAAGGTGGGAGGATCGCTTGAGCCCAGGAGTTCAAGGCCAGCCTGGGCAACATAGTGAGACCCTAGCTCTTAAAAACAGAAAAGAAAGAAACTTCTTTTTTAAAAAAAGAATTAATTAACTAATTAGTTATTTTGAGACAGGGTCTCACTATGTTGCCCATGCTGGTCTTGAACTCCTGGGCTCAAGCCATCTTCCCACCTTGGCCTCCCAAAGTGCTGGGATTACAGGCGTGAGCCACCACGCCCAGCCAAGTAACCACTTTCTCATCATAAGAAGCAGCTCCTCATCTGTTCAAGTTTTATCATGAGATTGGAGCAATTTAGTCACATCTTCAGGATCCATGTCTAATTCTAGTTGTCTTGCTGTTTCTACCACATCTGTAGTTACTTCCTCCACAGAAGTCTTGAACATTTCAGTCATGCATGAGGGTTGGAATCAACTTCTTCCAAACTCCTGTTAATGTTGATATTTTTACCTCTCCCCATGACTGTTCTTAATAGCATATAGAATCGTGAATCCTTTCCACAAGGTTTTCAATAGATTTTTCCCAGACCCATCAGAGGAATCACTATGGTAGCTATTGCCTTATCAAATGTATTTCTTAAATCATAAGACTTGAAAGTTGAAATGACTCCTTGATCCATGGGCTGCAGAATAGATGTTATATCAGTAGGCATGGAAACAACATTAATCTCTTAGTACATCCCCATCAGAGCTCTTGGGTGACTAGGTACATTGCGAATGAGCAGTAATATTTTCAAAGGAATCTATTTTTCTGAGCAGAAGGTCTCAATAGTGGCCTTAAAATATTCAGTAAACTATGCAGTAAACAGATGTTCTGTCATCTAGGCTTTGTTGTTCCATTTATAGAGCATAGGCAGAGTAGATTTAGCATAATTCTTAAGAGCCCTAAGATTTTTGGGATTGTAAATTAGTATTGGCCTCAACTTAAAGTCACTAGGTATGTTAGCTGCTAACGAGAGTCAGCCTGTCCTTTGAAGCTTTTGAAGCCAGTCATTGACTTGTCTCAGCTATGAAAGTCCTAGATGGCATCATCTTCCAATAGAAGGCTCTTTTGTCTACACCTAAAATCTGCTGTTTAGTATAGCCACCTTCATCAATTATCTTAGCATCTAGGTAACTTGCTGCAGCTTTTTCATCGGCACTCGCTGCTTTACCTTGCACTTTTATGTTATGGGGATGGCTTCTTTCTGTAAACTTCATGAACCAACCTCTGCTACCTTCAAATTTTTCGTCTGCAGCTTCCTCACCTCTCACAAACTTCATAAAATTGAACAGTTAGGGCCTTGCTCTGGATTGGGTTTTGGCTAAAGAGAATGTTGTGGTTGGTTTGATCTTCTATTCAGACCACTAAAACTTTCTCCATCTCAGAAATGAGGCTTGTAAGCTGGGCGTGGCGGCTCACTCCTGTAATCCCAGAACTTTGGGAGGCTGAGGCAGATGGATCACCTGAGGTCGGGAGTTCGAGACCAGCCTGACCAACATGGTGAAACCCCATCTCTACTAAAAATACAAAATTAGCCGGGCGTGGTGGCGCATGCCTGTAATCCCAGCTACTTGGGAGGCTGAGGCAGGAGAAACTCTTGAACCCAGGAGGTGGAGGTTGCAGTGAGCCGAGATCATGCCATTGCACTCTAGCCTGAGCAACAAGAGCGAAGTTCCATCTTAAAAAAAAAAAAAAGAAAAGAAAAAAAGAAAGAAATGAGGCTTGTATTAATCTGTTCTCACACTGCTGTAAGAATATTACCTGAGACTGGGTAATTATAAAGGAAAGAGGTTTAATTGACGCACAGTTCCACAGGCTTAACAGGAAGCATGGCTGGGAGGCCTCAGGAAACTTAGAATCATGGTGAAAGGCAAAGGGGAAGCAGGCATCTTCACAAGTTGGCAGGAGGGAGTGTGTGCAACAGCAAGGAAGTGCCACACTTCAAAACCATCAGGTCTCATGAGAACTATCATGAGAAGAGCGTGGGGGGAGCCACCCCCGTGATCTGATCACCTCCTACATGGTCTCTCCCCTGACATGTGGGTATTACAGTTTGAGATGAGATTTGGGTGGGGACACAGAGCCAAACTGTATTATTTCACTCTTGGCCCTTCCCAGATCTCTTGTCCTCACATTTCAAAACAATCATGCCTTCCCAACTATCCCCCAAGGTCTTAACCCATTCCAGTATTAACTCAAAAGTCCCAAGTCCAAAGTCTCATCTGAGACAAATCCCTTCCACCTATAGCCTATAAAATCAAAAGCAAGTTAGTTACGTCCAAGATACAATGGGGATACAGGCATTGGGCAAATGTTCCCATTCCAAATGGGAGAAATTGTCCAAAACGAAGGGTCTACAGACCCCACTAAAGTCTGAAATTCAGCCAGGCAGTCATTAAATTTTAAAGCTCCAAAATAATCTCCTTTGACTGTGTCTCACATCCAGGGCACGCCGATGCAAGGGGTGGGATCCCATAGCCTTGGGCAGCTCCTTCACGGACTGGCATTGAATGCCTGTGGCTTTTCCAGGTACATGGTGCAAGCTATTGGTGGATCTACCCTTCTGGGGTCTGGAGAACGGTGGCCCGCTCCTCACAGCTCCACTAGGCAGTGCCCCGGTGCAGACTCTGTGGGGGCCCCAGCCCCACATTTCCCATTTGCATGGCCCTAGCACAGGTTCTCCATGAGGGCTCCACCCCTGCAGCAGACTTCTGCCTGGGCATCCAGGCATTTCCATATGTCCTCTGAAATCTAGACAGAGATTCAATTCTTGACTTCTGTGCACCTGCAGGCCCAACACCCCGTGGAAGCTGCCAAGGCTTGGGGCTTGAACCCTCTGAAGCAATGGCCCAAGCTGTACCTTAGCCCCTTTTAGCTTTTTCCTCCTAAGCCTCTGAGTCTGTGATGAGAGGGGCTGTCACCAAGATCTCTGACATGCCCTGATGACATTTTCTCTATTGTCTTGGTGATTAGCAGCCAGCTTGAATTTCTCCCCAGAAAATGTTTTTTTCTTTTCTATCCCATTGTCAGGCTACACATTTCCCAAACTTTTATTTTTTGCTTCGCTTTTAAACATAAGTCCCAATTTCAAATGATCTCTTTCTGAATGCATAAAACTGAATGCTTTCAGAATAACCCAGGTCATGTCTTGAATGCTTTGCTACTTAGAAATTTCTTCTGCCAAATACCCTAAATCGTCTCTGTCAAGTTTGAAGTTCCACAGATCTCTAGGGCAGGGGCAGAAAGCTGCCAGTCTCTTTGCTAAAGCATAGCATGAGTGACCTTTACTTCAGTTCCCAATAAGTTCTTTGTCTCCATCTGAGACCACTTCAGCCTGGACTTCATTGTTCACCTTACTATCAGCATTTTGGTCAAAATAGTTCAAGTCTCTAGGAAGCTCCAAACTTTCCTACATCTTATTGTTTTCTTCTGAGCCCTCCTTCAAACTGTTGCAACCTCTCCCTGCTACCCAGTTCCAAAGTTGCTTCCACATTTTCAAGTATCTTTATAGCAGTACCCCACTCTCTGTGGTACCAGTTTACTGTATTAGTCCATTTCACACTGCTATAAAGAATACTACCTGAGACCGGGTATATAAAGGAAAGATGTTTAATTGACTCACAGTTCCACAAGCTTAACAGGAAGCATAACGAGGAGGGCTCAGGAAACTTACAATAATGGTGGAAGTTGAAGGGGAAGCAGGCACCTTCTTCACAAGGTGGCAGGAGGGAATGTCTGCGAGAACGAGGAAGTGCCACACTTTAAAACCATCAGCTCTCGTGAGAACTCACTAACTATCAGGAGAACAGCGTGGGGGAACCACCCCCATGACCCAGTGACCTCCTACCTTATCCCTCTGCTGACGTGTGGGGATTACAATTTGACATTAGATTTGTGTAGGGACACAGAGCCAAACTGTATCAAGGCTGTTCCTCTTTCTTGTTATTCATGTATTCACTCCATCTTACTTATTTTTTATTTATTTTTTTTTTTTTTGAGACAGAGTTTTGCTCTCATTGCCCAGGCTGGAGTGCAATGGTGCAATCTCGGCTCACCGCAACCCCCGCCTCCTGGGTTCAAGTGATTCTCCTGCCTCAGCCTCCCAAGTAGCTGGGATTACAGACATGTGCCACCACACTCAGCTAATTTTGTGTTTTTAGTAGAAATGGAGTTTCACTATGTTGGTCAGGCTGGTCTCGAACTCCTGACTTCAGGTGATCCACCCACCTCAGCCTCCCAAAGTGCTGGGATTACAGGTGTGAGCCATCACGCCCGGCCTCGCTCCATCTTATTTTAAAGCAAATCCCAGGCATCATATTATTTTATAAATTATAGACTCTTAATTTTTTTAAAGCATAGCTACGGTAGTATAATCGCCCTAAATTTTTTTAAACAAGTCTTTAATGTCAAGTATTCAATCTGTGTTCAAATTTTCCTAATTTTCTTTGGATCAGGATCAACAAAGTCTTTCCATTGCCTTTGTTTGAAAAGTCTGTAGTCTTTTACTCTGTAGGTTCTCTGTGGTTCTTTTCCTTGCAAATTTGTTTTTGGCAAACTACCTGTGGGTGGTGGTGTAAACTTTCATCAGGAAACATCAATTCTGGTTGTCTCTTTTTTTCTGGTGTTAGTGGCTATTGATCCTTGCTTAGATCCATTAATTTATTTAGGGTTTCAAAAATGGTAATATTCCATTTCTTAATTTATTAATTGTAATACTTCTATAAAGAGAAACTTTATCTCATAACTTTGGTTACCCAGAGAGAGAATTGACAGATCCCTAGCATGCTCCAAAATGACCAATAAACATTTGATAATAACTCACAAATTTGAACATATTTGTGGTTTAGTCCATTCGAGTGGGTTTTTTTTTTCTACAGTGTTATGGAGGTATAATTAAAACTCATTTTAACTGTGCAATTCAGTGGTTTTTAGTATGTTCATAGAGTTGCGCAAACATCACTACAATGTAAATTTAGGTGGTTTTCATCAACTCCAAAAGAAACCTGGACCTATCAGCAGTCATCCCCCTTGACTCCCGACACTGCCTCACCTTCAACCTTAGGCAGCCACTAATCTACTTTCTCTGTCTATGGATTTTCCTGTTCTGGATATTTCATATAAATGGAATCATAACATATGTTATCTTAGTGACTGGCTTCTTTTACTTAGCATAATGTTTTTAATATTCATGCATGGCTTACATCTGTAATCTCAGCACTTTAGGAGGCCAAGGCCAGTGGATCGTTTGAGGCCAGGAGTTTGACGCCAGCTTGGCCAACATGGCCTAACCCTGTCTCTACTAAAAATACAAAAATCAGCTGGGGGTGATGGTGCACGCCTGTAATCCCAGCTACTCAGGAGGCTGAGGCATGAGAATCACTTGAACCTGGGAGGTGGAGGTTGCAGTGAGCCGAGATCATGCCACTGAACTCCAGCCCAGGTGACAGAGTGAGACTCTGTCTCTAAAAAAAAAATAATAAAATTCATGCATGTTGTATCATGTGTGGTTATTTTTATTGCTTGTCCACTGTTGGCTAATTGGAGTTTTTTTTTCATGGTAGCTCCTGAGTTCATTTTACTCAACCTGAGATGTCTTTGATTGCTTTTTTTAATCTGGTGTGACAGTATGTCTAAGGCTTATCTTGTACATTTTCTGCCCCCGGCTAGGAAATAGCTGTCTCTCCAAGAAGCCTTTTAGTGGGAAATGGTATTTGGAGACCATAATCTGAGTACTTAAGGAGCTTATTACTAGTGAGTTAGTTATTGTTTCTAGGCCTTTTCTGTGACTAGAGCTTAGGAAATAAGTTGTGTTTTTTCATTTAAAAAAATCATGAGTTCATGTTATACTTAAACATGGAATCATAGGACCCAAGGATTTTTGTTTGATTTTATATTTCACTCTTCTTTCTCCCACGCTGAAAATCCCAGTTCTCAACAGCATCATGATTGCTCATTTTCTTTTTCCTACAATGTATACACAACAGTCTTAGAATTACAATTCCAGCACTACCCCAACAATATGATTACTAAAGAAGATAACAATTTTCGTTATTGTTCTTAGAGTATATTTCACTGGGGATGTAGAATCAAGTGACTGAATTTTATAGTTGCACTGACTAGTTCCTTGCTGTAGGATTATGCTACCACCTAATTTCTCAGATTCGTGTGTTTCATTTTGCTTTCATTTTACATCATCTTTGACTTTTTTAAAAAGTCCAAGTCTTGCAGAATTATTTGGGTCATCTAGGCTTATTGCTTAAAATAAATATTGTATGTAATTTGTGATTATGTTGGTTTTTTTTTTAGAATATGGCTTATGAAGCATACTATGAGTAAGACAACAGGGAATGGTTCTGTGCTTATTAGAGTGTGTGAAGAGTACCTCCTCCTTTATATCTAAAGAAGAAAAGGTTTCTTAGCTCCTGTTACCCTGTGAGAAGATGGGTCCACTATTACCACGTCTTCAGCTTTTTCAACAGAAGCTAGAACTTTGTTTTTATGTGATTCTCCAGATTGTTTAGTGTTCACAACTTTTGTTTGTCTGTTTTTTGTTCTTTATTTGAGATAAGGTCTCAGTCACCTAGGCTGGAGTACAGTGGTGTGATCATAGGTCACTGCAACCTCAAACTCCTGGGCTCAAGCATTCCCTCTGCCTCAGCCTCTGGAGTAGCTAGGACTACACCACCAGGCCCCCTTAATTTTTAATTTTTTTTTTCTTTTCTTTTGTAGAGATGGGGTCTTGCTGTATTAACTAGGCTGGTCTTGAACTCCTGGCCTCAAGGGATCCTCTCACCACCTTGGCCTCCCAAATTACTAGAATTACAGGTGTGAGCCACAGTGCCCAGCCCACGACTTTATTTTATTTTATTTTTTTATTTTACTTTTTTTATTCTTTTTTTTTGTGACAGAGTTTCACTCTTGTTGCCCAGGCTAGAGTGCAATGAATGGTGTGATCTCAGCTCACTACAACCTCCACCTCCCGGGTCCTGGTTCAAGCAGTTCTCCTGCCTCAGCTTCCTGAGTAGCTGGGATTACAGGCACACACCACCATGCCTAGCTAATTTTTGTATTTTTAGTAGAGACGGGGTTTCACCATGTTGGCCAGGCTGGTCTTAAACTCCTGACCTCGTGATCTGCCCGCCTCGGCCTCCCAAAGTGCTGGGATTACAGGCGTGAGCCACTGCACCCGGCCCAAGACTTTATTTAAAAACCATTGTATACTTTTGTTTACAGGCAGGATTCAGCTTGCAGCCTGTAGTATGTAATCTCTGCCTCAGAGTCTTTATGGTGAAAGGTAGGCATTAATAGGCCTACTGTTGCAAGTTCCCTCTCTGAGTGATAGTATTAAGCACAGTTGTGGAAGAGCCCCATGGTTCCATGGGCCTCGTAGTGGAGGATTAGCTTTGGAAATTTGAAAAAGACCAACAAAGATCAACTGTGAAGACCATAGTATCCAGTTTTTCAACTAATTGAACAAGGTATAACTTCAGGAAGTTATCAGAAGCCCACAAAATAATTTGAATACACTTAATTTTCAGATAACTGTAGTAAAATGTTTCCACTAAACACAAAAATCAGTTGGCAGGGGCTAGATAAATAAAAATCATGGCTTGGCATGGTGACTCGTGCCTATAATCCCACCACTTTGGGAGGCCAAGGTGGGAGGATCACTTGAGCTTAGGAGTTCAAGACCAGCCTGGGCAATTCAGTGGGACCCTGTCTTTAAAAAAAAAAAAAAAAAAAAATTAGCTGGGTGTTGTGATGCACGCTTATAGTTCCAGCTATTTGGAAAGCTAAAGTGGGATTGCTTGAGCATGGAAGGTCAAGGCTGCAACTGCCATGATTGTGCCACTGTACTCCAACCTGGACAAAAGTCCAGGTGTGTAATTCATTGCTATTGGGTAATTTATTGGTGGCTTAAATGCCATGAACAATATTGATGAGTATTTTAGGATGGCATATCAAGAAGTTTCAGAAATTTTAATATATATTTTAACTACCACGTAACAATTGTCACCAATTCTTGTTTGGTGAACAAAAACATCAATGGTATGAAGTTTGGTACTTGTAGTCAATCATGTTGATAACCTTTTTTAATTTACTCAAATTCTAAAATTTATGATCTGAGTGTCATAGAGGCCTAGGCATTTTGAACAAGGCTAACAGTCCTTTTGGGGATAGTCTTGTGATTTTTTTTTTTTTTTTTTTGGAGACAGTCTCACTTTGTCACCCAGGCTGGAGTGCAGTGGCACAATCTCGGCTCACTGCAACCTCTGTCTTCCCGGTTCAAGTGATTCTCGTGCCTCAGCCTCCCAAGTAGCTGGGATTACAGGCACGTGCCACCACACCTGGCTAATCGTAGTATTTTTTGTAGAGGTGGGGTTTCACCAGGTTGGCCAGGCTGGTCTCAAACTCCTGACCTCAGGTAATCTGCCCGCCCCAGCCTCCCAAAGTGCTGGGATTACAGGCATTAGCCACCACGGCCTCTTGTGAACTTTTGTTTCCTGAAATATTAGGGTAAGCCTTATTTTGTAACTGATTATCAATGTACCTTGTAGGCAACCATATCTTTCCGTTCATTCACTTTGCTTTTTTTTTTTTTTTTTTTTAAATAGAGACAGGGTCTCACTGTGTTGCCCAGGCTGGTCTTGAACTCCTGGGCTCAACTGATTCTCCCACCTTGGCCTCCCAAAGTGGTAGGATTACAGGTGTGGGTCACCATGCCTGGCCCACTTTGCTTTTAATTATTGTGCTACTCTTCAGCTTATGAACATTTTTTGATGTGCCTCCACTTAGCAATTTGATCAGAGATGGCAGGTTTTTTCTATCTACATAGGAGCTTGACGACAAGCTCCCTTCTGCTAGTTTTTATGCCTTTTAGAATACCTTTAACAGGAATAGTATTTTGGATTTTTCTTTACTAGAAAGAAGAATGCAGTGGGATAAATTAGGTAATTCATGCTAATATTTCTAGGTAGAAGGATAATGCAGTATATGCTCATATGCTGTTTATCAAAAAGAGCTTGTCCTTTTGAATTACACAGTCCCGGATTTCAGCCTGCCTCCAACACCATTGTTAGGTGAACATGGACAGCTTCTTTTGACTTTTCAGTTCAAGTTGCCTTATCTGTAGATGGCAAGGTTATAAGGATGAAATTGCATTGAGTGCCTAGCCCAGTACTGAGGTGAAGTAAGTTTTTGGATGACTGCTTTCTTTCTCATGCTTCGTTCTTTACCTCAGATGGGTTTATCTTTGTCTTTCATGTGACTTTGTTTTTGGATTTTTATTTTATTATTATTTTTTATTTTTTAGAAACAGGGTCTCACTTTGTTACCCAGGCTCTGGAGTGCAGTGGCGTGATCATAGCTTACAGCTGCATCACACTGCTGGGCTCAAGGGATCCTCCTGCCTCTACTTCCTTAGTAGCTGGGACTACAGGCACATGCCACCAAGACTGGCTAATCTTTTTTTTTTTTTTTTTTGTAGAGACGGAGTCTCGCCATCTGGCCTAGGCTGGGCTCAAGCATTCCTCCCGCCTTGGTCTCCCAAAGTGCTGGGATTACAGACATGGGGCCACTGTGCCAAGCCTATGTGACATTTCTTAATACTATTAGTGTATCAAACTAATAGTTTTAGCTCATGTTGGTGTTTCATTTTCATGTATATTTATATATATGTGTATATATATGGTAGAGTTTGGAGTATAGTCACCTGAGGATCAGGGTTGAATTATGTTTATTTGTATGTAACACCTGATAAACTTAGGCACTCAGATTTTTATTTTGATATTGTTAGACCCTAGTTCCAGCTTAAGATTTCTGAGTTGAGAAACTTAGACTACTTGTGAGTATGTCTCAGAAGTTAAGTTCGGATAAAATTAGATATGTAAAGGATTATGTCAATTTGCAAAAGAAAAAAAATCTTTCAGGGAAAATATATATGGAAAAGGTAGTGGGAGAAATTTAGCATTTATTGAGTTCCATTGTGTGTAGGTGCTAGAACTTAAAATAGCATCTCGTTAAATCTTTGCATCAGATCTAAATAAGTGTGATAACTCTAGAAGGGATACAGAGATGACTGGGACACAGTCCTTTCCTTCAAGAGACTTAGGATTTCTTAAGGGAAATAAGTATACAAACATGATTTTCTTCAATCTTCTGTAACAAAGTACCAAAAACTGGGTGGCTAAACAACAGAAATTTATTATCTCACAGGCTAGAAGTCTAAAAGGTGTCAGAGGGTTGATTCCTTCTGAGGGCTGTGAGGGAGAATCTGTTTCAGGCCTTTTTCTTGCCTTGTAGATGGCCATCTTTTCCCTGTGTCTCTTCACATCGTCTTCCCTCTATATGTGTGTGTCTCTACATCCAGATTTCCTCTTTTTAAAAGGACAGTAGTCATGTTGGATTCGGGCTTATCCTGATAACCTCATCTTAACTTGATTACCTCTGTGAAGACCCACCCTGTATCTAAATAATGTCACAATCCCAGTTATTGGAGGATAGCACTCTAACGTATCTTTCTAGGAGGGGCACAATTCAGCCTCTAACACAGGCCTCAGAAGGCAGTTCCCTGCATTAGGAGATCTTAACCATTCCCCACTCCCAAGACAGAAAAGACTGAAGTTTATATGTAAGTAAACTAAAGTTTCAAAGGTGCTTTTTCCAGTCAGCTTTTAGTCTCTCTTTCTTTCTCCTTTAATTTTTAGTTTTTTGTTATTTAAGAGATGGAAATCTCACTATGTTGCTCAGGCTGGCCTTGAACTCCTGGGCTTAAGTGATCTTCCACCTCAGCCTCCTGAGTAGCTGGGACTACAGGTGTGTGCCACCATGCCCAGCTTTAATCCATCCTTTAGAGCCATAACTAAATCATTTCTAAGACCCCAAACATTCCATCTTTAAATCCGTTCCTCTCCCTGAATTTCTGTTTTCTGAAACCACCGTTTTGAATCATTCCAGATAAACTCCCAGCATCGCTCACCTCCTTACTCAAATGTCACAACACTATTTAAAATAGCATGAGTACACTGTGTCCCCTTGCCCTACTTAATTTTTCTCTATAGCTCTCTTCATAGCCTGACATTGTAGAGCATGTATCTCCTGGAGAGACTGAGATAGGACTTTGCTGTCCCAACTTTTGCTGTTCACCAGCTAAAACTCAAGAACCAGATAGGTTCAGATAAATTAGGGCTATTTTCTGTCACTTCATGCTAGAATGTAAACACAGTGAAGTCAGGGACCCTATACTTGCTCACAGCTGCATTCCCAGTGCCTAGAAAAAAGTACCTGGGATATCTACAGACACTCAGTAAAACTAAGTTGAATAAATGAACACATACTTGCTTGTTTCTTTTCTTTTCTTTTCTACCTACAATGCTAAAATTTATGTTCAGGCACTATATTAACCACAGGATTAACATATCCTCGCAAATGCCCTATGAGGTAGGCATCATTTCTGCCTTCATTTTACACATAAGGCGAGAGGCGCAGAGAGCTTCTTACACTAACAGTTTATTCAGAGTTTTGGAGCTCTGGTAAACTATGGAGCCAGGATCAAACTTAAGTCTCCTGACTCCAGAGACCTTTGCTGTAACTATTATCTCTGCAGTGGTCCCCAACATCTCTGCTTTCTGGTTGCCCTACATTTTACAAACCTTACCAAAGGAATCTTTTTTTTTTTTTTTTGAGATGGAGTCTTGCTCTGTCGCCCAGACTGGAATGTAGTGGTGCGATCCCAGCTCACTGCAACCTCTGCCTCCCGGGTTCAAGCGATTCTCCTACCTCAGCCTCCCGAGTTGCTGGGGTTACGGGCGCCCGCTACCATGCCCAGTTAATTTTTGTATTTTAGTAGAGACGGGGTTTTGCCAAGTTGGCCAGGCTGGTCTCGAACTCCTGACCTCAGGTGATTCACCCGCCTCGGCTTCCCAAAGCTCTGGGATTACAGGCATGAGCCACCGCGCCCGGCCCCAAAGGAATCTTTCTAAAGCATTTCTTCTGTAGGGCCACTCTAATGGCTCCACTTCCTTCTTTGTAAAGTGCTTCAATGCTTGACATTTAAGGCTCTTCAGAGTCTAGTTCTGTTGGGGTTAGAGGTGTAATGGACTTTAACTGAAGAATGAATAATAACTAAAGACGAAAGAGAAATACCTTGTACACATCCCGGTTCTAGGCATTTAGGATATGCCATTGAACAAAAAAAGGCTGCCCTCATAAGCTTACATTCTGGGAGTGTCTGGAGGAAGACAATAAAATGCCAAGTGCTGAAGAAAAGTAGCAGGGTAAGGGGAGTGGCAGAGAGCATGTGGCAAAGACTGCTGTTTCATATAGGAAAGTCAAGGAAGTTCTCTGAAAGGGTGCCACTTTAGCACAGGCCTAAGAAGATATGTATAGAGAGATGGGTTGGAGGGGGCAATGAAGAGACAGATCACGTAAGGTCTTGTAGGCCATTGAAAAAAAATCTGTTTGGATTGTAGTGGTTGCCTAATTGTACTTCATTAAAGATCACCAGTGTTTTGTTTTGTTTGTGAGATGGAGTCTCACTCTGTCGTCAGGCTGGAGTGCAGTGGTGCGATCCCGGCTCACTACAACTTCCACATCTCAGGTTCAAGCGATTCTCCTGCCTCAGCCTCCTGAGTAGCTGGGACTACAGGCACACGCCACCATGCCCAGCTAATTTTTGTATTTTTAGTAGAGGCAGGGTTTCACCGTGTTGGCCAGGCTGGTCTTGAACTCGTGACCTCAGGTGATCCGCTTGCCTTGGCCTCCCAAAGTGCTGGGATTACAGGCGTGAGCCACCGCGCCCGGTGTCTGTGTAGAATTTGTTGATATTTTTGTTTTGTTTTGGAAAATGTGAACTGGAGTTCAGAGGGCTTTAATGTGAACTGGAGGTCAAAGGGCTTTAAGAGGGAGGTTTTAGGGAAAATAGATAAGACGGCATGCTTGACACTGGAAGAACCTGGCAATATGATAAATTAACTTTTGAGATGGAGTCTCGTTTTGTTGCCCAGGCTGGAGTGCAATGTCATGATCTCAGCTCACTGCCACCTCCACCTCCCGCGTTCAAGTGATTCTTCTGCCTCCGCCTCCCAAGTTCAAGTGATTCTTTTGCCTCAGCCTCCCAAGTAGCTGAGATTACAGATGCCTGCCACCATGCGTGGCTAAATTTTGTGATAAATTAACTTGTAAAAAATATGGTAATACATAACTTAAAAAAATAATTTCTTTATTTCAGTAGTTTTGGGGTACAGGTGGTTTTTATTACATGAATGAGTTCTTTAGTGGTGAATTCTGAGATTTTAGTGCACCCATCACTTGAGCAGTGTACACTTTACCCAATATGTAGTCTTTTATCCCTAACCCCCCCATCTTCTCCCCAACCTTAAGTCACCATAGTCCATTATTATCACTCTGTATATCTATAAGTCCTGATAGCTTAGTTCCCACTTATAAGTGAGAACATACAGTATTTGCTTTTCTCCATTCCTGATTTACTTCGCTTAGAATAATGGCCTCCAGCTCCATCCAAGTTGCTGCAAAAGACATTTCATTCCTTTTCATGGCAGAGTGGTATTCCGTGGTGTATAGATGCCACATTTATCTGTTCGTTGATCAATGGGTACTTAGGTTGGTTCCATATCTTTGGAATTGAGAATTGTGCTGCTATAAATACTTTAAAAGTTCATTGCATAGATACATTTTCAAATATAGTAAACATTCATAATGTAATGTATTGATCAATGGGCCTGCGTAGATGATCCTTTTAGCAATTACAGGTTTTACCTTACATGAACAAATTGGTAATCAAATTTAAATAAACATACGGGTGATCTATGCAGCTAATAAATATATTCAACCCACCTCTTGTTGGACATTTAGGTGTCTAATTTGTTCCAATAGAATACACAGTGGAAGCCTTTTTAAATAAAAGCTACAGGCTGGGTGCGGTAGCTCATGCCTGTAATCTCAGCAATTTGGTAGGCTGAGGCTGGAGAATCACTTGGGCCCAGGAGTTTGAGACTTGTCTGGGTAACATAGTGAGATCGCATCTCTAAAAAATTTTAAAAATTAGCCAGGCATGGTGGTGCACGCCTGTAGTCCCAGCTACCTGGGACTGAGGTGGGAGGATCACTTGAACTGAGGAGGACAAGGCTGGAGGGAGCCATGATAGCACCACTGCACTGCGGCCTGGGCGGTAGAGTGAGACCCTGTCTCAAAAATAAATGAATGAATTAATGAATTAATTAAATAACTGCTACATAGTCCTCTGTCTCACCTTTTCCCTAGACATAGGCCTACTTCTTAAAGCAACTTCTTTTACCCATTGCTTTTTATTTTATTAATAGTTGGATAGACGTGCACATCTCCAGCGTACTTACTGCTATTCATTGATTCATCAGCTTTAGCTATTACCATAAATTCTTGCTATGATTGAGGAAGGTATAGTTCACTTGTACTATCACCACTTTATCTCTCTCTTCCTCTGAATAAAGCACTATATTTGGACCTAGTTTTCTAACAGCTTTATTGAGACATAATTTGCATGCCATAAATTCACCCATCTAGTGTACAGTTCCATTGTTTTAATATATTCAGAATTGTTATATCTCACCATGATCTAAATTTAGAGCATTTTTATCCTCCTGTAAGAAAACTCCAAACCCATTAGTAGTCACTCACCATTACTCCCTTTACTCAGACCCTGGCAACTGCTAATCTGCTTTCTGTCTCAATGGATTTGCCTTTTCTGGACATTTCATGTAAATAAAATCTTATGACTATGTGGTCTTTGTAACTGGCTTCTCTTAGTATAATGTTTTCAAGGTTCATTCATCTTGTTAAAGCAGGTATCAGTACATCATTCCTTTTTATGTATAGATGTATGAATTTTGTTTATCTGCTCAGCAGTTGGTGGAAATTTGGATTATTTCCACTATTTGGTTATTATGAATAATGTTGTATTTGTATATTCCACCCCGTCCCCAGGAATCAGTCAGCATTTTACTTTATAGTACATTCATAATAAGTTCCTGCATTTCCAAGGTAACCAGATCCCATTCACGTTAACACTACTGGTAACAAAATCATACAACTATGCATTGTGAACATCCATGTACAACTTTTTGTGTGGATACATGTTTTCATCTCTTGGTATATACCTAGAAGTGGAATTGCTGGGTCATGTGGTAATTCTAATGTTTAGCATTTTGAGGAATTAACAAACTTTCCAAAGTGGTTGTGCCATTTTACATTCCCACCAGCGATGTGTAAGGGTTCCAGTTTTTTTCACTTCTTCACCAACACTTGTTATTATCTATTTTGATTACTTTATAACTTTAATATACCTTGAGTAGGAAAACTTCAAACTGTTTTGTCGTCTGTTCTCACACCACAACAATGAACACAGACTCCTGTGACCAAATGTATGAGACTTTTTCCCCCGCCATACACCACCCAATCAGTTCTGCAGCAGATACCAGCTAAATGTCCTCTGATTCAATTCAGTTCTGACAGTGTCTTCTTGGAGACCCCATGGATTGAGGGCTCACTCCTCAAGACTGCCTCTCCCCCATTTGCAGTGCCAGCTGGAAGCCCAGGTTGTTTTACCTGTGCATCTGATCAACTGGCTATAAATTGCGTTTCCCATGACACTTCCTTGGGTTGAATTAATTTGCTAGAGGAGCTCACAGAACTCAGGGCAACATGTTTACTGGTTTTTTTAAACAAAGGATATTACAAAGGATAGAGATGAATAGATGCATAGGGCCTAAGGTATGGGAAGGAATGCAGGGCTTCCATGCCCTCTCTGGGTGCCCCACCCTCCAGAAATGTCTACTTATTCAGCTGTCTGGAAGCTCTCCATACTTCATCCTCTTGGGCCTTTCATGAAGACTTCATTGGATAGGCATGAACAAAGCATGGACAACTGTATAGAAATGTGATTGGACAAAAAGAGTATGACCTAATAGACTGAGTATGGAAACCCAGCAGGGCCTGTCTGTTCAGATTCTTGGCCTCTCTGTGCATCATTCCTTCCCCCAAGGTATGGAGCTCTGAAATGGGGATCTTATGAATCAGAATCAGATAAGGTAGGTCAGATAATTTCTTTATGGAAAGGCACGGGAGGATTACATTACTGCATTGGGAAGAAAAAGGAGCAGGTGAAAGAGGCCAGGAAGTCTGTTTTCTGAGGCCTGCTTTTGAGGCCTAAAGAGCCCCAACATTATAACAAAAGACTAACGAGGGCTGTGGGAGTTATGAGCCAGGAACTATGGATGAACACACACACACACGCGCACACACACACATACACACACAAAAGCATATGCCTCAACCCTTGTTTTTGGTTTCATTAACTGTAGGCACTTTAACTTTGTAACATGAGAATATTGGTGGACTTTTCTTCCAACTGCCCCCTAAATACTGTCTTTACAGTCTTTACAAAGAATCCTTACGTTCTACTTTATAGCCATAATTAAGTATTTTGTGCTTTATCATTAGGTTGATTTTGAAGTAGAAAATCAATAATCTGCATTTATGTTATTTTGACTGTGTCTTGGGCTATAATTACATAACTTTTTTTTGTTTAGATTTTGTTTCTTGGCATTCGTAATTGTGTTTTTCTCCCTTGTGTTACCTTTTTTTTATCATATTGTTAGATTCCTCCAGAAAGTATGTCTGAAGCATACTTTCTTGTCTTTGTTTTTTTCCCCCGGAATCTCTCAGAGCCCTCTGGTCTCTGGCTCTAGGTCAGATTAAATGCATTTCAGGCCTTCTCTATAGTTGTGCTCTTGGAACTTCCTTTTTGGCTCTTCTGTTTTTGATCTGTTAAAACAGAATCCTATGGATCCTGTGTCTTCTTTCTCAGTTTTACTGCTTTGTTTTCTTGACCTCAAGTAACTTCTTCAGACAAGATGAATGGGAGATAAGTTTCAATGTCGGTCCATATTTGAAAAACTTTATATTCTGCTCTCAAATGTTGTTGAAACTTAGACTAGGTTTAAAAAAAAAAAAATCCTCAGAATTTAGAAGTCATTGCCTCATTGTCTTTTAGTGTATTGGCTTTCTGATGAGATAGATGATGACAGTCTAATTACTGCCCTTCTAGCTTTTTTTTTACCTAGAAGCCTTTAGAGTCTTCTTAACACTGGGATTTAAAAATTTCCCTAATAAAAAATTAAGTGGAGCTGCCATTCAATCTCCAGAAATTTCTTGAATTTCTTTAATAATTTTATCTCTTCTATTTTCATGAGTTTCTCTTTCTGCAACTCTGATTATTTAGATGTGGGAACTTCTGGTTTGATTGTGTTTGTCTCATCTCTTTTTGAGCATTATTATCTTGAATAGAGATATTATGGGATAATGGGCGATTATGAGATAAGTGGGCATTTTTTTCCCCCTTCATTTAGGGAATGGTCAAGTTTATTTTCTAGAACTTCTTTCTGACTTTACTCATCTTTTAGACTAGAGCATCATAGTCTATATGGAAATCGGCATCATTTAACATTTCTCTATTCATATTAACTAGTTTTTAAGTTTTGTCTTTCTCCTGAATGCATATCTCTCTTCTAGGGTCAGTTTTTCAATTGCTTATCTTGGTCTCTGTCTTTGGGGCCGTGGGCTTTCCTCAAATGTTCAATGATCCTTGGTCACCTTTTATTTTTATGGATGAGGCATTAGAGACCTGATTGATAGCCCTATGTCCCTAGCAAGGCTTTTTCTTTTTTTTTTTTTTTTCTTTTATTTGTGACAGAGTCTTCGCTCTGTCACCCAGGCTGGAGCACAGTGGCATGATCTCGGCTCATTGCAACCTCTGTCTCCCGGATTCAAGCAATTCTCACACCTCAGCCTCCCGAGTAGCTGCGATTACAGGCGCATGCCACTGCGCCTGGCTAATTTTTGTATTTTTGGTAGAGACGGGGTTTCACCATGTTGGCCAGGCTGGTCTTGAACTCCTGGCCTCAAGTGATCCACTGACCTTAGCCTCCCAAAATCCTGGGACTATAGGCATTAGCCACCGTGCCTGGCCAGCTTTTTCTTTAGAGTAAATAGTTAGGAGGCTACCTGTGTGATGTTTGGTCCCACTGAATGCCAGAATCTGGAAAACTTTACTCTGGGGTAGCATCATCCACACTAACAGCATTTGTTCTTTCCAGTTTATTTTATTTTCTTTAGAGAATAGACCTCCTTTTTTTCCCCTGCAAGATAAATACCAGCCTGTCTGCTGTGCAGTGTACGGTGTCAACTCCATTATATAAGCCTTCAGTTAATCATCCCCAACCCCTTTTTTTTTTTTGAGACAAGGTCTTGCTCTGTCGCCCATGCTGGAGTGCAGTGGCACAGTCGTGACTCACTACAGCCTCAACCTCCCAGCTTCAAGCATTCCTCCCACCTCAGTTCCCCGAGTAGCTGGGACTACAGGCGTGCACCACCAAGCCCAGTTAATTTTTGCGTTTTTCTTAATGATGAGGTTTCACCATGTTTCCCAGGCTGGTCTTGAACTTTTGGGCTCAAGGGATCTGCCCGCCTTGGCCTCACAAAATGCTGGGATTACAGGTGTGAGCCACCGCAACCGGCCCCATTTCATTTACTTTCATTAAGTTTGAGTCAGAGAATCTGTTTCAGAATTCCATCTTAATCTCAAATTGGAGAATGTTGTTGTTCATTCAGACTCCTTATTTCCACTTAGGAAAGTAGGCCAGTGTATTACTAAATAAATTTCCCAAAGACATGTTTTCAGTTACAATGAACATTGAATCATGCAGTTTTATAGCTAATTTTGTGTACCCTGGGGGATTAAAAAGAAAATCAAGAATTGAGGAAGGTTGGAATGGCCACCAAAAATCTAAATCATTAGTTGCATCAAGGTATTTCTTATGTCTTAAATAGCTCAGTCATAGCATGTAACTGGTTTTGCTATTAAAATGTTTTTCTGTTAATTGAATCTTTTGAAAAAACAATCGGATGAAACAGGTTGATGAAAAGGTAAATAAATACTGAAAAATTAAAATTAAGATGTATTTTCCTTTAGCTATTGAAAGGAATGCTGTGTACCCTGCCTTTTTGTTTTGTTTTGTTTTTTGTTGTTGTTGTTTTTAGACAGAATCTTGCCCTGTTGCCCAGGGTGGAGTGCAGTGACGCGATTTCGGCTCACTGCAACCTTTGCCTTCTGGGTTCAAGTGATTATTGTGCCTCAGCCTCCCAAGAAGCTGGGATTACAGGTGCCTGCCACCACACCCAGCTAATTTTTGTATTTTTTGTAGAGATGGGGTTTCTTTATGTTGGCCAGGCTGGTCTCAAACCCCTGGCCTCAAATGATCTACCTGCCTCGGCTTCCCAAAGTGCTGGGATTACAGGCACGAGGCCCAGAGGTACCCTGCTTTTTTTGCTTAAAGCTCCTAGAAGACAGGCAACTAGTAAGTGTTAGAGCCTGAATGCAAATTCAGGTTTTTCTGCTGCTTTAACTTTTCTGCTGCACAAAAGTTGTGATGTAACTAATTGAAGACATATAGAGAAGGAAATCAGTAAATATTTTTAATGCATTATAAAATGAAATATGATTTTTACCTATCAAATAGGCTAAGTTTTCAGAATGAGGTAGTACTTAAATACCAAAAGCCCATGTGTGGCTGGTGGGGATGTAACTTAGTACAACCTTTTTGGAAAACAGTCATACTACATAAAAATCATTAGAAGCGAAGCATTCATGGCCACTGCCTAGAAGGAAATATTCCAAAATGTTAATAGTTGTTCTGATTAGGTATGTCTTGAAACAAGT
This sequence comes from Pongo abelii, assembly GCF_028885655.2. Classification (NCBI taxonomy): domain Eukaryota; kingdom Metazoa; phylum Chordata; class Mammalia; order Primates; family Hominidae; genus Pongo; species Pongo abelii. The sequence goes on along the minus strand of NC_071990.2, from coordinate 36,149,498 downwards.
GTTTTCCAAATTTTCCACACTTAACATGTTATTTTTATAAATAGGAATGTTTTAACCTCTACTTAGTAGTTTAATTTTAGGAAAATAATTCTAATTACAGAATAAAGATTATCCAAAAGTATTCAACAACTATATTTTTAGTAGTGAAAAATTGGAAATAAATGTCCAACTGAGCAGAATATGCCAAAGTAAGCAGTGATACTTCTAAGGGAAGCATGTTAAGACTTTTTTTTTTTTGAGACAGAGTTTTGCTCTTGTTGCCCAGGCTGGAGTGTAATGGCACAATCTCGTCTCACCGTAGCCTCCACCTCCCGGGTTCAAGCAATTCTCCTGCCTCAGCCTCTCAAGTAGCTGGGATTACAGGTTCCCACCACCACGCTGGGCAAATTTTTTGTATCTTTAGTAGAGATGGGGTTTCACCATATTGGCCAGGCTGGTTTCGAACTCCTGACCTCAGGTGATCCACCCACCTCGGCCTCCCAAAGTGCTGGGATTACAGATGTGAGCCACCATCCATGCCTGGCCTCCATGTTAAGATTTAAGAGATTTCACAGAAATGAAAAAAGTTTATAATAGAAAAAGCCAGATGCAAATTTGTTTATGCAGTATGTGATTACAGATAAATATTTTTATGAAGATACAGCAACATAATGGAAGAAGATTCAGTAGTTTATCAGTGATTATGTTTGGATATTGAGATTCAAGTAATTTTTCTCCTTTGTACTTTTTAATATTTTTCAGATTTTATTTATTATGTACTGAAGTTTTAAAAAAGTAGTATTTTTCTAACATGAGGTAAACTACAGCTAATATTTTCCTAGGCTGCCACTTGGTAATACTCTGTTCATATTATCTGAAAGTTTAGTTTTTTGTAGGGAGGGCGGCATTTGATAATGTCTTATTTTCTTCTGTCCAAATGGAATGGGCATTTTTGTATCATTTCTTAGATCTGAAACTCAGCACAGAGGCTCTGCTCCCCACTCTGAGAGTGATCTACCAGAGCAAGAAGAGGAGATTCTGGGATCTGATGATGATGAGCAGGAAGATCCTAATGATTATTGTAAAGGTAAGTACATAAAGAGGTATGAAGTGAGACATGAGCCATCTATTTGCAATTTCTCATTTGGATGTTTGATCTATCAGCATAAACACAGTTTTATTGCTGTTTACTTGTATCCTTTTCTCTAAAACGTAGGAAATAGTATTTGTTCTTAGTCTGACTTAATTTATCAAAGCCTAATTTTATATTAAATGTTTTTACCTTTTTCCTCTTTAAAAATTATAATACATATTTACCTTAGAAAATTTCAGAGCTGTGTTAAACAGAAAGAAAGTAAAAGACTTCTGCAATGCTATCAGCCACATATAACCAATGGTAACATTTTGGCATATAGATTTTTACAAAATACCTTCTTACTACTTTTTTTCTCATAGTGATGGCTGTTAAACTGGAATTACAGACACTTAAATGGTGTCATCAGGTTGCCTGTTAATCTTTTCTGTTTCTTGATGAGACTTTCTAGAGTCTTTGGGTAGGAACACAAAATGGAATGTATCATACCATCTAGGAGAAGAATGTGGTCCTTCTTATTCTCAGCTGACGAAGATAAATATGAAAATACCTTGATTCTTGCCACTGTTGGCAGCCTTTTCAGGCCTTCCTCTGTTTTCTGTTTTTTTGGGGTTTTTTTTTTGTTTTTTTGAGACAGAGCTGCCCAGGCTGGAGTGCTGTGGCACGATCTCAGCTCACTGCAGCCGCTGACTCCTGGGTTCAAGCGATTCTCGTGCCTCAGGCACCCACCACCACACCTGGCTAATTTTTGGGATTTTTTGTTTGTTTTTTGTTTTTGTTTTTTTGTTTTTGAGGCGGAGTCTCGCTCTGTCGCCTAGGCTGGAGTGCAGTTGGCACGATCTTGGCTCACTGCAAGCTCTGCCTCCCAGGTTCATGCCATTCTCCTGCCTCAGCCTCCCGAGTAGCTGGGACTACAGGCGCCCGCCACCATACCCGGCTAATTTTTTGTATTTTTATTTATTTTTTTTTTAGAAGACACGGGGTTTCACCGTGTTAGCCAGGATGGTCTCGATCTCCTGACCTTGTGATCCGTCTGCCTCGGCCTCCCAAAGTGCTGGGATTACAGGGGTGAGCCACTGCGCCTTGCTGTTTTTTGTTTTTTGTTTGTTTGTTTGTTTTTTGAGACAGAGTCTCGCTCTCGCCCAGGCTGGAGTGCAGTGGCACAATCTCAGCTCACTGCAACCTCCACCTCCTGGGTTCAAGTGATTCTCCTGCCTCAGCCTCCCGAGTAGCTGGGACTACAGGCATGTGCCACGACGTTGGCCAATTTTTGTATTTTTAGTAGAGATGGGGTTTTACCATGTTGGCCAGGCTGGTCTCGAACTCCTGACCTCAGGTGATCCACCCACCTCGGCCTCCCAAAGTGCTGGGATTACAGGCGTGAGCCACCATGCCCAGCCTCAATTTTTGTATTTTTAATAGAGACAGGTTTCACCATGTTGGCCAGGCTGGTCTCGAACTCCTGACCTCAAATGATCCGCCCTCCTTGGCCTCCCAAAGTGCTGGGATTACAGGCATGAGCCACCGCGCCTGGGCTGTTTTGTTTTGTTTTTATTTAAAGAAAATCCCGTTTGCTTACTTGCTTTTTTTTTTCCCCCCTAAATAAACAGAATTATTCTGTCTCCTAAAAAATACCTGAGACTGTAATTGTAAATAGATATATATGTTTAGATAAACCTATTGGATTATTGAGAGACAAGAATATTATAATTACAACCTTTTTGTTGTTTTTGGATGAGGCTATTGTAGGCTCAATCTAAATCATTAATCTTACTTTTTTTAATAACATGAATTCAGTAATACTATGTGGCTGATTTGACTATTAAGATTTTCTTCTGTTGAATTGATTGTATAAAAGAAACTTATTGATAAAAGGTATATAGATGTTGAAAAATGTGATGTAAAAATGCCTTTTCTTACCATTGTTTCTCATCCTGGTTTTTCTGATTATATTTCCCCTGTTTCTTCCAGGAGGTTATCATCTTGTGAAAATTGGAGATCTATTCAATGGGAGATACCATGTGATCCGAAAGTTAGGCTGGGGACACTTTTCAACAGTATGGTTATCATGGGATATTCAGTAAGTTTTAGTGGTTCTGTAAAAGAATTAGTTAGATGATGTCTAAATGTGTTTGTCTGAGTTTCCACTGCTGATCCAGGCTTCAATCTATCTCTAGCCTGATTTCGTTTATCAGAATTTTGTTGTTGGCAATAGTCTCTGTATTCTTGGAGAAACCACTTTTCTTTCGTGAAGAATCAGTATTATATATCTCCCTTTCTACTTTAGAGACAGGAGTGATTAAATTAATGCTGGTAAAGCTTTTGTCGTTTGATTTTTTTGTGATTTTTATCATTTTCTTTTAACCGAAATATTTCTTCTGGCTGCCTATGGGAAAATATTACAGCTTTTAAACTTTTAGTTTTTGCCTATATACAGATATATACACAGAACACTTGGAATTTGGTAATATCTTTCCCCTTATTTATCCTCATTTTGCAGTTTTGCTTGTAACTCAGGGAGATATTCAAAAGAAGGATTTTAACTCAGAGAAAATGTTCAACAACTGAGATTATCTGAGAACAGATTTTTTATTCTTCCTATAAGTGAAATCTGGCCAGTTAGTGTCATTAACAAGTATAAATGTTCCCGTAGAAGTAGCTTGTTTGGGCTGCAGGGAAACGTGAAGTCAATATTTGTCCTTTTTAACCATCTTATAGCTAAATCTTAGCTTCCCAAAGTAAGGGTAGGCTGTGTAGTCTTAATTGCCTGTGTTTGTTTCTTAGGGGGAAGAAATTTGTGGCAATGAAAGTAGTTAAAAGTGCTGAACATTACACTGAAACAGCACTAGATGAAATCCGGTTGCTGAAGTCAGTGAGTATTAGATTATACGTATGAATGCGAAGAATTATAAATAAATCAAGTTTCATTGAATTAAAACACACCAAGTGGAGACTCTTTAGCATGGATAATTTTCTCTATAAAGTTCTGGTACCCTTAAAGAGGTAAAGGAAGACAACAATATTTACCCATTCCATGCATGTAGTAGGGAACTGCTGGCAAATGCTATGATTAGAATTCTTCTTACATGCATGAACCAAAAAAACTTTCAAATGAATAAAAATATTCACTGAGCATGTTTTACAGGCCAGGTAGCTACTGTTTTTTTTCCCTACTATGGTTAAAAGGAAAGTTGTGTAAATAAATGTATAGCATCTTTTTTGTTGTTTTTCAAATATGTTATAGAATACATAATATAAAAATACTGTACTTACTGATTCCATTTATACCTGGAAACTGAGATAAATTCTATCAAAAATGTATTTTTAGTTCTGTTTTAAATTAGGAATATGCCAGTGTGGTAGAAGGAACTTAAACTCAGAATTAGAAAACCTGGGTTTAGGTCGCCTTTACCCCGGTATGTCCTCCATGTTACCATTTTTTTCTTTCTGAGTCTCAGATTTTTTATTCATAAAGTGAGAATGTTGCACCAGGAGATTTCTATGGCAGTAGTTTTCTTTTTTATTTTCAACTCCTGGCCTCAAGTGATCTGCCTTAGCCTCCAGAGTAGCTGGGGTTACAGGCACAAGCCACTGCACCTGGCTTAAGACAATACTTTTCAGAATGTCCGTTTGTGACAAGATAAGGAGCCTTGTACCTACCCAAAAGTAAATCAACATACTGTTTTCTTCATTGAGAAAGTTTTTCTATGAAAAAAAAATATATCTGCTGAAAAAAACAGTGTGATTAGTGCTGTAGTTGATTTGCATCCTGCAAAATCTTCTTAGTTCCTCATAGCCTGGTAATCATCAGTTAATTTGGAGGCCACACTTAGATTGATATCAGGGAGCAAAATAGTTTAATTAGAAAAATAGTTCCTGTTGGTTGTATTTCCTCTTATGAATTGACTATTTAAGATTTTTCTCCATTAAAGCTATTGAAATTTTAGTATATTTTAAAAATAGATTTATGTGAGCTCTTTCTTGTAGTTAATTTGCTGTAAGTATTCTTCCCCTACCATTTGGTTTATTTCCATGCTTTACCTTTTCCTAATTACTGTCTCTTCCCCACTACAGGTTCGCAATTCAGACCCTAATGATCCAAATAGAGAAATGGTTGTTCAACTACTAGATGACTTTAAAATATCAGGAGTTAATGGAACACGTATCCTTTTAAAAACATATTTGAGAATAAATCATCCCAATCCCAAAGAAAGGAACTAGATTTGTTGTGTAGATGGCCTTGGTGTCTTTTCTAAGGCAAACTATAATAAAATTACCTCTTTTATTGTACACTTCTGAACACACATCTGAATTTTGTCTAATTTTGTGTGGTGTGATTTTTCAGAATATCGCTTTAAGCTTTTTGTCCTCTTTTCAGGCAAATTAAAGCGAAATCAAAGGAAACTTTTAGAAAATGCCTTGGATCACTAAGTAGAGAGTCTATGATTTTTGTCAGTTAGCACAGAAACTTTAAGGGAAGTAATTTCTTATGAAAAATACTGGGTAGGCCGGGCACGGTGGCTCATGCCTGTAATCCCAGCACTTTAGGAGGCCGAGGCAGGCGGATCACCTGAGGTCAGGAGTTCGAGACCCACCTGGCGAGCATGGTGAAACTCTGTTTCTACTAAAATACAAAAATTAGCTGGGCGTGGTGGCAGGCTCCTGTAATCCCAGCTACTGGAGAGGCTGAGGCTGGAGAATCTCTTGAACTGGGGAGGCAGAGGTTGCAGTGAGCTGAGATTGAGCCCACTGTACTCCAGCCTGGGCGACTCTGTCTAAAAAAAAAAAAAAAAAAAAAAAAGAAAATGAAAGAAAGATACTGTCTAAAAGAGAGAAAAAGAAAGGAAGAAAGAAACTGGATGAACAATTTAAGGTATGATTGTATTATATTAAGCCTCAACTTTGAAGAGGCTGTGAATGTAGATTATGTTCAGAGTCTAAAAGGGTATAATTGTTCGCGTTCTATTATAATGAAAAACTGACTTGTTTTATGTTTTTATCTGGATTTTTTAGAACTGTAGAATTGGAAGGAACCGTAGCTGATTTTCTTCACAGGTATCAAAGTGACGTGCGGTGAGCTAATGGAAAGGTTATTGCAACAGCTGTGCTTATAAAGGTCAATCAGATTTTTCAGTAAAAGATGAAGTCGAATCTTACTTAGATTGGATAAATCTAAAATCGCCTGTTTATAAGCTATTTTTAAAATGTATAAAGAAAGACATTTCATACATTATTTTACTTTTCATGCATGTTTAGCTTCCTTTAATGCACATTCCTAATTGCTGTTGATCTTTTTGTATTTAAAGGAGACAGGATTACATACGACTGTAGTTTCATGTAGACTATGGGAAGAGATTTCAACAGAGAAGCAGGAAGGAAGCGATGGGAAAGGAGAGAGAACAGTTGATAATGTGGAAAGACTATTGTTCTAAAGTCAATTCTGAGTCATTTCTTAGAAAAATACAAATCACAGATTCCCCAGATGTCTAAGGAAAACTGCTGCAACCATCTTAAAACAGTATCTTGTGCTTATTGTGGTCACTTTGTAGATGGCTCTCTCTCTCTCTTTCTCTGTGTGTGTGTGTGTCTCTGTGTGTGTGTGTGTGTGTGTGTGTGTGTGTGTGTGTGTGTGTGTGTGTGTGTGTGTTTTCAAAGAATTAAGAATTCTAACCAAGGAATTTTTTAAAAACCTACACAGGGTGTCGTGATGGCCATATCTGTTTTTTCTATTATTTAATCTTGTAATGTTTGTCATTGTGCCAGATTTCTTTACTAATTTGCAAAAGTTCCAAGTAAAACTATAGAAATACTCTCAAATCTCCCCCGTAATGCTGAGTACCTTTATTTGACCCTAACTAAGCAAAGAAGGCTTTTTAACTATTGAAATATCTTAGTAGGTTTGAATTTCAAGTTCCAAGATCTTTTTCTTTTTCTTTTTTTTTTTTTGAGATGGAATTTCACTCTTGTTGCCCAGGTTGGAGTTCAATGGCATAATCTCGGCTCACTGTAACCTCTGCCGCCTGGGTTCAAGTGATTCTCCTGCCTCAGCCTCCCGAGTAGCTGGGATTACAGGTGCATGCCACCACACCCAGCTAATTTTGTATTTTTAGTAGAGATGGGGTTTCTCCATGTTGGCCAGGCTGGTCTCAAACTCCTGACTTCAGGTGATCTGCCCGCCTCAGCCTCCCAAAGTCCTGGGATTACAGGTGTGAGCCACCGCGCCTGGCCCCCAAGATATTTTTCAAACATTGCTAGGTGGTTTCTCTGTAGCTTCTGTCCATTGATTCCCTGTTTTATTCTTTTCTCCATTTGTTCTAAGCCGTTTTTTCCTGTCTTTCTTCATCCTTATCTCCCAGCTGTCTTTGCTCCTGCATTATTTACTACTGTTAGAGATTGAAAGGATATAACTCAAAACACTATGTTAAGGGTTAGTAATGGCTCATGTCACTCTCCTGCCTCTACCCGTTTTCCCAACATAACATACCCACACAGAGCAGTACATCCACATTCGTGTGTATGTTTGTTCAGGCGGTTTTTTCTCTGGACCACTATCGTTTCTCATATTAAAATATAAAGGACCCTAAACTAGAAAGTTAGTTCTTACAGAATTCCATATAAACTGGTTCACTCTACTTGCCTGGAGGGTGAGGGGAAAAGAATGATTAAGAAGGAGGACAGTTGGTTTCTCTATATAATGTTGACATTAGCCAGTCATTATTGTCTACCTGTATGACCTCCTATGTCTTTAGGATACTTTTTTTTTCATGCTGTATACTGTCTTTTTTGCTAGCTCCTCTTATTCATAATGTGCCCTAAATGTGCTTACTCAATAACGTAAGCCTTTTATTTTCAGCCTTTTGTTATTTTCTTTACACTGTCTCCCCAAGAAATTTTTTAAAAATGTAACCTTGTGGGCTGGGTGCAGTGGCTCACGCCTGTAATCCCAGCACTTTGGGAGGCCAAGGTGGGCGGATCATGAGGTCAGGAGACCGAGACCATCCTGGCTAACACGGTGAAACCCCATCTCTACTAAAAAAAAAAATTAGCTGGGTGTGGTGGTGGGCGCCTGTAGTCCCAGCTACTCAGGAGGCTGAGGCAGGAGAATGGCGTGAACCTGGGAGGAGGAGCTTGCAGTGAGCCGAGGTCGCGCCAACTGCACTCCAGCCTGGGCGACAGAGCAAGACTCCGGCCTCAAAAAAAAAAATGTAACCTTGTGATTTCAATTACTAGTGCTTCTGATTGCTACTCATTAGCTTTCTTTCACTCAAATTATTTGGCTCTTCCTTTTTGCCACTTGATTATGATGTTCTGTCAAGTTTTTTTTTAAGCTACTATATGTTTGGTCATTTTAATATCACTGCTTACAAATTAAAACAACATTTTCAAATTGTAATACTTCTCTCAAAAAATAAAAATTAAGCAGATGGAAGCTAGAAACATAAGAGAATAGCTTTACAATCCTATTTTATGTTTAGTCTTTTTAAGTAATCTGCATTTTAAATAATCTTGTTTTGATAAATTTTTTTATTTAATTGCTTTTTTATTTTTATTTATTTTGAGACAGAGTTTCGTTCTTGTTGCCCAGGCTGGAGTGCAATGGCGTAATCTCGGCTCACTGCAACCCCCACCTCCCGGGTTCAAGCGATTCTCCTGCCTCACCCTCCCGAGTAGCTGAGATTACAGTTGCATACCACCATGCCCAGCTAATTTTTGTATTTTTAGCAGAGGCGGGGTTTTGCCATGTTGGCGATCCACCTGCCACAGCCTCCCAAAGTGCTGGGATTGAAGGCATGAGCCACCATGCCCAGCCTATTTAATTGCTTGTTTAAAAAAATTTCCTGGCCAGGTGCAGTGGCTCACGCCTATAATCCCAGTGCTTTGGGAGGCCAAAGCGGGCGGATCACGAGGTCAGGAGTTCAAGACCAGAGTGGCTAACATGGCGAAACCCCATCTCTACTAAAAATACAAAAATTAGCGAGGTATGGTGGCACGTGCCTGTAATCCCAGCTATTTGGGAGGCTGAGGTAGGAGAATGGTTTGAACCTGGGAGGCGGAGGTTGCAGTGACCTGAGATCATGCTACTGCACTCCAGCCTGGGTGACAGGGCAAGACTCCACCTCGGGGGGGAAAATTTTTTTCTCAGCAGAATCATTGGTAAATTTCAAATGTAAAGAAGTAGAAATAGTTTAATGAATCCCCACAGATCCATTACCCATTTCAGGAGTTATCAACTTATAGCCAATCTTGTTTTGTCTATACCTCCTGATAATTCTGTAGCCAATCTTAAACATTTTATCTGTAATTGTTTTAGAATGTATTTCTAAATGACAAGGACTCTTAAAATATAACCTAGCCAGGCACTGTGGCTCATGCCTATAATCCCAGCACCTTGCAAAGCTGAGGTGTTCAAGACCAGCCTGGGTAACATAGCAAGACCCTGTCTCTACAAAAATAAAAAAATACTAGCCAGGCATGGTAGCTCATGCCTGTAGTCCCAGCTACTTGGGAGGCTGAAGCAGCAGGGTCACTCGAGCCTGGGAGTTTGAGGCTGCAGTGAGCTATGATAGTGCTCCAGTGTGGGTGGCAGAACAAGATGCATTCTCTGACAAAAAGATTTGTTAAATAAAAAGATAACCTGAATGCAATTATTATACCAAAAAAAAAATTGGGACCAGTTTCTTAGTCACAAGTTTCTCTAGTCAGTGTTTCAGTCTCACCAAATGTCTTGTGCTTTATTTTCTTTTTGTCTTCTGCTGCTGCTGCTGCTACTACTACTACTACTATTGCTACTATTACTACTGCTACTACTGGTTGTTGTTGTTCTTATTGTTCTTGTTCTTCTTCCTCTTTGGTCTAATTTTTTCTTTATTGTGGTAAAATACACATAACATAAAATTATGCAGTCATTACCACCATCCATCTTCATAACTTTTCATCTTGTAAAACTGAAGCTCTATACCTGTTAAATGACTATTAGATCTCATTGGTTTATTGTGTTAAGTCCTCTATTTCCTTGCTTGTCTTCTGTCTGCTTGTTCTATACATTATTGAGAGTGTGGCATTAAAATCTCCAACTATTATTGTAGAACTATTTATCCCTTTAATTCTGTCAGTTTTTTTTTTATATAGTTTGGTGGTCTTTTAATAAGTATGTAAATTTCTATAATTGTTATATCTTCTTGGTGGTATGTTGAACCTTTTATTAATATATATAATGTCCTTCTTTATCTCTTATAACTTTTTCTGATTTAAAATCTATTTTGTCTGATATTAGTATAGCCACCCCTGATTTCTTTTGGTGACTATTTGCATGGAATCTTTTCTTCAGCCTTTCACTTTAATCTGTTTGTGTCTTTGGATCTAAAGTGAGTCTCTTGTACATAGCGTATAGTTGGAGCTTTTTTGTTTATATATATTCTACCAAACCAAAGTTATAATCATACTAGCTTTTAGACTAATTATTTTTTGACATATTGGTTTTTTAAATCATGTAGAAAACAAAAAGAGGAGTTATAAACCATTATTACAATAATATTAGCTTTTATAATTGCTCAAGTATTTACCTTCATTGATAATCTTTATTTCTTCATATGGATGCCTGGCTTTGTGTTATTGTTTAGTGTCTTTTCATTTCACCTTATAAGACTCCCTTGACCATTTCTTACAGGGCACATCTGGTAATGAACTCGTTCAGCTTCTGTTTACATGGGATGTCTTAATTTTTCTCTCACTTTTGAAATATTGTTTTGCTTAATATAGGATTCTTGGTTGACATTATTTTTCTTTTAGTATTTCAAATATGTTGGCCCACTGCTTTCTGGCCTCCAAAAATTTCTGATGAGAAACTTGCTGATAATCTTAGTGAGGATCCCTTGTATGTGAAGAGTCACTCTTGATGCTTTCAAGATTCCCTCTTTATCTTTCAAAAGTTTGATTATAATGTATCTTGATGTGGGTCTCTTTGAGTTCATCTTGCTTGATGCTCATTGAGCTTCTTGGATTCATGTCTTTCATCTAATTTGTGACGTTTTCAACCATTGTTTTTTTCAAATATTCTCTCTAGCCATTCTTCTTTTCTTTTTTTTTTTTTTTTTTTTTTTTTTGAGATGGAGTCTCACTCTGTCACTCAGGCTGGAGTGCAGTGGTGCAGTCTCAGCTCACTGCAGTCTCTGCGTCCCAGGTTCCAGCTGTTCTCCTGCCTCAGCCTCCCAAGTAGGTGGGCTAACAGGTGCATACCACCACACGCAGCTAATTTTTGTATATCAGTAGACGGGATTTCACCATGTTGGCCAGGCTGGTCTTGAACTCCTGACCTCAAGTGATCTACTTGCCTTGGCCTCCCAAAGTGCTGGGATTACAGGCGTGAGCCGCCGTGCCCAGCCTCCTCCTGTATTCTTCTTCTGGGACTGCCACAGTGTATATTTGGTCTACTTGATGATGTCCCACAGATCCCTTAAACCTCTTCACTTTTCTTCAATCTTTTTTCTTTCTATTCCTCACACTTGATAATTTCCATCACCCTAACTTCAGGTTTGCTGATTCTTTCTTCTGCCTACCCAAATCTGCCTTTGAATCCCTCTAGTTAATTTTTTCATTTCGGTTATTGTACTTTTCAGCACCAGAATTCCTTTGGTTTCTTTTTAGTTTTTTTTTTTATCCTTATTAATATTTCCGTTTTGTTAATATATTGTTTTCTTGACTTTCTCCACATCTTCCTTTTGTTCTTTGAGCTTTTTTTTTTTTCCTGAGACAAGGTCTTGCTCTGTCAAGGTCTTCACACCACCCATGCTGGAGTGCAGTGGTGCGAACATAGCTCACGTCAGCCTTGACTACCCAGACTCAAGTGCTTCTCCTGCCTAAGCCTCCAGACTACAGGTGCATGCCACCACACCCAGCTAATTTTTAAACTTTTTGTAGAGATGGAGTCTCACTGTGTTTGCCCAGGTTGGTCTTGAACTCCTGGGTTCAAGCAGTCCTCCTGCCTTGGCTTCTGAAAGTGATAGGGTTACAGGAATGAGCCACCACACCTGGCCTGAGCATCTTTAAGACATTTGTTTTAAAGTTATCTAGTAGGTCTGCATCAAGTCTTTTTCAGGGACAGTATCTGTTGATTTATTTTTGTCATTTGAATATGCTGTACTTAACTATTTCTTCATATGCCTTGTGATTTTCTTTTGAAAACTGGACATTTAAATCTAATATGGTAACTCTGGAAATTAGATTTGGCCATATCCCTAAGGTTTGATGGGGTTTGTTATTTTTATTTATTTATTTTTTTGAGACAGGATCTCACTCTCTTGCCAAGGCTGGAGTACAGTGGCACAGTCATGACTTAAACTGCAGCCTCGATGTCCTGGAATCAAGCAATCCTCCTACCTCAGCCTTTCAAATAGCTGAGACTACAGTTGTATGCCACCACGCCCAGCTAATTTTTTATTTTTTGTGGAGATGGAGTCTTGCTATGTTGCCCAGGCTGGTCTCAAACCCCTGGGCTCAAGCAATCATCCTGCCTCAGCCTCCCGAAGTGCTGGGATTACATGCATGAGCCACTGTACCTGGCTCTGTTTTGTTTTTGTTTTCGTTTTTCTTTTTTTTTTTCTTTTTTTTATTTTATTTTTTTATTATTATTATTATTATACTTTAGGTTTTATGGTAGTCTTTCTCTTCCAAGGATCACCCTGAGATGTGAACGAAAGGTCTTTGCTCAGTCTGCATCTTTCCCTGGGCATGCGCAGTCACTTTCCGCTTTTCCCTCTATATGCAGTTGCTTTTGAATGTCCTAGTCTATTTATTTATTTAGAGACGAGTCTCTCTCTGTCACACAGGCTAGAGTGCAGTGGCACAGTCTCAGCTCACTGCAACCTCCACCTCCTGGGTTTAAGTGATTCTCCTGCCTCAGCCTCCCGTGTAGCTGGGATTACAGGTGCATGCCACCACAGCTGGCTAATTTTCGTAATTTTAATAGAGACAGCGTTTCACCATGTTTGCCAGGCTGGTCTCGGAACGCCTGGCCTTAAGTGATCTGCCCACTTTGGCCTCCCAAAGTGCTGGGATTACAGGTGTGAGCTACCGTGCCTGGCCGTAAATGTCCTAGTCTTAATGTCTGGCTCCCAAAGGGGAAAAAGAAAGAAATGAAGGAGAGGAAATAGGGCACTGGCCCTTTAAATCCTTGCAAGATCACTTGAGCCAGAAGAGGGGCTTAAAACAGTGGAGGGGGGCACAAAAATGGCCACCCACCTCTCTGATACTTGGGACAGGATCCTTTTTGCTCACCATGGCTCCAACAAACTGTGTGCAGGGCTGCTTGCTATAGGATTAGGGGATAGGTGGTTGACACTGTGCTAAGAGCTGAAATTGACCAACATTTACAATAATTTATTATCCAAGCCTCTTCTTCGGGAAGTTGTGAGCCCTCAGTAGACTCCAGAGTTTCTTAAGAATCACATTAGACAGATTCTGCCAGTGCGTTGGTTGTCTAGGTGGGGAAACAGATTTCTGGTGGCTTCTTACTCCACCATCTTCTCAGATTCTTCTCTAGTTTGCGATTCTTACTTGAGTCAGGATCTGTATGACATTTTGGCAGTTTATTATCTGGCATCAAGATGTTGCAGGCTCACCTTGTGAATTTCCTGTCTTAAATCTAGAATCAGTTTTTCTTTAAGAAACCCTAATTCCATTCAGTTGGAAATGACATCCAGAATCTAAGCACTTAGGGGTATGCTTTGCTACTGGGTGAATCTTTACCTTTATGATTTGTTGATTCATTGCAAAAAGCACATACTTTCACCTCCTTCCTGTCTTCCCTTTTGGGGGTCACTATTTGAGTTGCCCCCAAAGCTTGCTTTTGTGGATGTGTGGATTTGTTTTTTCGGATTATTTTTCCAAATTGTTTTATTTTGGACTAATTCTGTTGCTGTGCCATCAAATTCACTAATCTTTTTATTCTACAAAATCTGATCTGCCATTTATTCCATCCAGTGTGTTTTCATCTCTCACATTGCACTTTTTGTCTCTGAAAGTTCATTTTCAGTCTTTTTTTATTTGAGACAGAGTCTCCCTCTATTGCCCAGGATGGAGTGCAGTGGCGCAGTCTCGGCTCACTGCAACCTCCGCCTCCTGGGTTCAAGTGATTCTCCTGCCTTAGCCTCCTAAGTAGCTGGGACTACAGGCATGCACCACCATGCCTGGCTAGTTTTTTTGTATTTTTAGTAGAGATGGAGTTTCACCATATTGGTCAGGCTGGTCTCGAACTCCTGACCTCGTGATCTGCCCACCTCGGCCTCCTAAAGTGTTGGGATTACAGCCATGAGCCACCGCGCCTGGCCCATTTTCAGTCTTCTAAAAAATACTTTTCAAGTCTCTACTTAATTTTTTGAACATATGGAATACAACTATAATAACCATTTAATGTCCTTGTCTAATTCTA